>NC_057920.1:8837306-10087306 GCF_018873765.1 Telopea speciosissima | reverse complement strand
TCGATAGTAAGTGTTTAGTGATTCAGAACAGTATCAAGTACCAATCTGACTTATAGATTAAACAGTTTTATGAAGCCTTAAACAGGAGCACAAATCAAAGTCAAGAAACCAGACGCAGACAATCAGAATTTAAGAAGTTGAGTTGCGGCAGGATTCTAGAAATCCATTTAAAATAATGAGTAAAACAGAATCTGATTCTAATAATGATAAGGCAAATTGATTAAAAAGATCCAGAAGGGTTTAAGCATGGATAAATTCATTAACTGGAACTGAAATTAATCTGAAACTTATTGATTAGAATTTCCAGCAAACAAGAAATCGCAGGATAGAGAAAGTTCAGAATTTTTGACCAGTTTAGTTGGAGAAAGGGAAAAGAAATAACAATCAGGAATCCACCTGATTCACCTGCTGAATCCACAGCAGAAACATGCTACTGAATCCACCAAGAGTCAACACACCTGAATCTACAGATCTAAGCCTGAAACCGACAGACCAGCAAAGAAAAAACGCTTTTTCTGTATTCATAGTAATCATACGGAGGCTGTAGCCGCTTACATTTATTTATAAAGATTGCTAAGACCAATCATGATCAGTTAAGGAACGGTTGAACCAATCATGCACTGATCAGAAAATAAAGCAAACTAGAAATAGACTAGCAAACTCCCAGGCGGAGGCTGTGTTTGAGGCTCCCTCTAGCGACTAAGACTCTAACAATGAATAGGAAAGTAACCCAAAGCAGGATATTTATATGATCTATTCCAGCCTGATTAAACAACTTAATAATATTAACATAAAAGAAATAACAACCTAAAACAAGCCCGACGATTTGGAGGTTACTGGGTGAATTAGATCTAGAAAACAGGACCTGAATGAAACAGAACACTGGTCCAAACAAGAGCCACAGGCTATCTTTCTTCTTCTCTTGCCAACTGGATACTGCATCACATGTAGGAATATAAAATTTATTTATTTCCCTGGTTGGCTTATAGTTTCTTTCATATTTAAGAAAATCTTTTTTTTTGGGGGGGGGGGGGATAGATAGAAAAACCTAGTTTTGTTAGGATTATAAATTTGAGTCCTACTTTAAATGTTGCCCACAATATATTATTATCTCACCTAAGGCTTATTAAAGTTTTTGAACCTAATAATGATAAAAAATATCATAGACAGCTAAGTGTCACGTCTGGAGTGAGTCTCTCCCCCAACCGTGAGTGCATGCCGCCATGGGCCCATGGCTGGCCTCCCTGGTGTGATGCCGTAATCACCCAGGTATCCCTTCCCCACCCATCTTCTCCTATCCCGGATCTTACCACAGCCCCTCCCCTCTGGGGTGGGGGGGGATGGCATGGAGTGCTCTCTTTAGCCAAGCCCCCCTTGCTGTCCAGGGAGGGTCCCCTTCTACATTTTGTTTCTCCTTTAATCGTCAGAACCTCTAAGGTCGTCGTTCGCCTTATTGGCTTATTGGAATCCAAAGCTCGAAAATGGCAAAACTCATTGATCGGCTACTTCATCGGTAGCCAACCTCCCTTCAACATAGTCAAACTCTCTCTCTCTCTCTCCAAGCAATTGAAAATCTAAGGGGCCATTGATACTTGATGGACAAAGGATTTTTCATGTTCAAGTTCTCCGACAAAAGCGACAAGATGCGTGACCAAGAGGGTGGTCCTTGGCAAGTTGGTTGGAAACCAATTTTTCTCCGTCTGTGGGATCGTCACCTTCAACTTCATTGAGTCGATCCCTATACAATTCCTCTGTAGATTGAGCACCCTAGGCTACCTCTTCACTTCTAGTGTGTAGAAGAATTAAGTGTTGTGGGCTCTGTTCTGGAAAAGCCCCTTTACTTGACGGTAGAACCAAAAAAAATGGATTGCCTGGCCTACGCCAAAATCTTAGTAGAAACTTCCGCTGAAGACGTCCCTCCTTCCTCTATCACTGTAGACAATGATGAAGGATTCTCTTTCAAACATGATGTTATTTATGAGTGGCTGCCTCCCCAATGCCATGTCTACAAAGTGGGGAGGCAGCCACTCATAAAGGCATGCCCTCCAATCCCTTGGTCCATGGCCATCCTAGCACTGTCAGTCCGCACCGTCAGTCCCTCGAACCAGTTGGCAATTCCTTTTATGGTTGCCAGCCTTGCCACCGAAGCTCAAACTCTCTGACCCTTTTTGCAGCATACTTCTTATCCCCCTGACCAATCGCTATCACCCCTCTGTTTGCTTTGATCCCCCCATCGACGTAGCTAACCACCGACCATCCGCCTACGCCACTAACCACACTCTCATTGCTTCCTCTCCCCCTGGTATGAACCCTCTTCCCTCGATTTCCAGATCTTCCTCCCCTTTTACCCCCTAATAACCCCCTTGGGGTAGGGCCCACTGTCAGAGAAAACCACGTGAACCAACCCCATTTCACCCATCACCAGAATCGTCATCGTGTTGGGCCCCTTTCAATACTAGCCTTCATTTAAACCATTCTACCGCTATTAGGCCCCCCTCCTTAGGCCCACGCTTCCCAAGTCTTACATAAGGTTGATGGGCCCATTCCTCAGCCCAACTTAGTCCAGTTAATTAACCAAGATACTATCCCACTCAGTGAGGATGCCCCTTCCCTGGCCCATCTTTCTCCCACCACTCTAGCCCATCAAAATCCCACCTAGCCCATCTCCTATCTCCCTATCTTGGGCATGGACCTCAATAATACCCTGCCCAACCTGCAACTGAACCACATCAACCCTTCTTCCTCATCCATATCCCTTGCTCACTACCCCCTTCTTCCCATCCGTTGGTTACCGTGTCTTCAACCACTTCTGTCTCCCTTCATGCTTACCGAAGTTGTCTCCACAACAACCCATCCAGGGTGAACCAGTCTTCCGCTAGCTCTAGCCCCGAGGGGCCCTTGTTGCACTTCCCCTCAATAACTAATGAACCAAGGTATTATTTGGAACACCGGAGGTCTTAATTCCTCGTCCAAACAAGCTGAAGTCTATTCCCGCATCATACGGCCTTTTGTTGTCTTTTGAAACCAAAGTTAAAGAGTGTAATGCCATCAGTATAGTCTCCTACATTGCCCTTACTTGATCTTTTTTGCTTTAACTACTCCCACCACCCCAATGGCCGTCTCTGGTGTCTCTAGGATCCAACCAAAATAAAAACCTCTTTACTATCCTCCTCCCAATATCTGCACCTTATGATCTCTGATAACCTTGGGAACTCCAGCTTTCTTTTCACAGCCACTTATGCTTCCAATTGTTCCTTTAAAAGAGCAATTCTTTGGGGAGATCTTAGGCTCCTTGTTGCTCAAGTCGGTCCTCACCCTTGAGGATTGGGTGGTAATTTCAATGTGGTCCGGTTTGGTAGCAAAACAGGGAGTTGACTGTTTTGATGCTTCCTCTGTTGAAGCCTTCAATGATTGGCTTGAAGATATAGGCATGCATGATTTGAGATGGTCCGGTTTGAAATTGACTTGGCACAACAGAAGATTGTGGGAATTCCAAGATTGCTCGCAAGCTTGATAGTGTCCTGGTAAAAGAAGCTTGGCTCTCCTCCTACCCCTCTTCCCATGCAAACCTCAAAGCTCCTGGTATCTCCGATCAGGTCCCATGTCTGTCTTCATCCAACCTTATAACTCCTTTGGCCCTAAAGTCATTCAAATTCTTTGACATGTGGTCCTCTCATCCTAGCTTCCTCAATGTTGTCCAAGAATCTTGGGCTAAGCCAGTCCATACCCACTCCAACCATCCCCCCTCTCTTCATCTCCTTCGCCAGAAAGCTTGCAATGTTAAAAGTGCCCTGGAATCTTAGAATTCCACTTCCTTTGGGAACATCTCCTCCAGGGTTACTAAATGCAGGGACAAGCTTACTGCTATTCAGTTGAGGCTTCAATCAGATATTCATAACTCCCTCTTGGCTAAGGAAAAGAATGATCTCCTTGGATTTTCTTACCTTGATTGCTCAAGAGGAGAGTTTATTGAAGCAGAAGTCCAGAGTGAAATGGTTAGAGTTTGGTGACTCCAACACTGCCTAATTTCACCGCTCTGTGAATGCAAGAACCAATGTCAACTCCATTCCCTCTCTTATGGGTAGAGATGGTTCCACTTTATCCTCAGTTGAAGACATCATGATGGAAGCAGTAGACTATTTCATGCAGCTCTTTCGTCCTTCTTCCACTGCCTCCTCTAATCCCATCTGATGAGTCATAAGAATAACCCCCAATCAACGAATAACACGTGTCCGGTTTGGCACCGAGTGGGAAGGCTTGGTCGAGAGAAGGAGCCACGCCCCGATCTAGTCCTAATACAATCCCCAAGTTGACGTCTCCAGTGTCATCAATCAGGCCAACCCTGCCAGGGTCATCGACCTGGCCGACCTCTCGAGCTCATCAGCTAGGCTGATCACGCCAGGTTGGCAGCCAGGCCGACTCAGCCTTGGTCGGTGTCCAAGCCGACCACACCAAATCAGGAGCCAAGCCAACTCTGTCCTAGTCGGCGTTCAAGCCGACCACTCCAAGTCGGTAGCCAGGTCGACCTCGCAATGGTCGGCAACCAGACCAACCCCTCCTCACTTGGTCGCCTAGAGGAGTTTTATACGCTCAAATATCGAGCCCGGAAGGAGCATCCAGAACACCTCCGAGACCGAGAGGCCAGATAGGCCGGGCAGGGCCGAGCCGAGCCCTCGAACGAGGCGATAACTATAACACGCCCAAATCACGAGGCCACGTCAGCCCGTCCCGACGGTTATGCTGAGTCAGCCATTGTCCAACAACAGAATCATATCACATTCAAGTATAGGATTCTTACCAAGTGAAGAGTCCCCTTCCGAATATGACTCCGCCTAAGAGGCTCCTACCAAAAATAGGACTCTTCCCATATGAGAACTCTTCTTCGCCACCCCTTCCTCACTCTATAAATACTCAGGTATGAAATCAAAAAGATGATCTCACTTTTTACCAAGTGGAACTGCTGCTAAAACAGAGACCTGACTTAGGCATCGGAGAGTCCTCGGCCGGAGCCACACCGGTTCTCCTTTGCTCACTCGGTTTTTTGCAAGTTCATCCCAGGTGGACCAGACCGGAGGTTTCCTGACGCAACACCATCCTATAAGGTTTTCTCAACAAATTCATTCCCAACTCCCTGTTTGGTGCTCTCCAACCCATTCCCTCTGAGGAAGAAATCGATGGAGACTAGACAAATTTTCCCGTATTTGATCTCCATTCCACTATCGAGGGCATAAACTGCTTGGATTCAGAATGGATCCATCAAGTCTGCAGAGAGGTTTTCCCTTAAGAAGCTGATTTAGATGTAACAAAGTGAATAGAAAAAGTATCAGGAAACTTGAGAAAATGTAGAAATTGAAAACAATCATTAGGTTTTCCCTTAAGAAAACCCTTAATTTTAAAATCCAAAATCTGGTGGACCAAACATGGAAGTTGAGTGGCCCATTTTTCACTCTCTAAAATGTGGTTCTGATAAACCAACTCTCTGCAGATCTTATGGGCGCAGCAGAGACAGGTTGTACTGTTGGTTAGAGAACATATTCAGAAACACAAACAGTTGACTGAAAAGGGGTATGAAAACTGAAACAGGAATCAGGGTTTGATGGGACTGGACAACAATTAATTAAGAGAATAAATTGATTCAGATACTAAATCTAAAAAGAACCAGAAAAACAGAACAATAATTGACCTTGGAATCGACCTCTGAAAACCTTAAAAAACTAAGCATGTAGAGAAATCCATCTCCACTGCCACGAATCCATTCAGGATCAACAAAACAGAAATTGTATTTTACTTCAATAATGAACTTCATATGCCCACTAGGCAGGGAAAATAATGGATCTCAAACTCTTACTTATTTGACCATGAATACACAGAAAGAGCATTAATTGAACTCCAAAAGTGAACAACAAAAATTACAGCACCAAAATCCAAACTATAAACTAGGACCGAACAATCAATTTGACTTTGAATTCCTAATGCTACTAGAGGAAGACTAAATCCCATATTCTTAACTTATACTCAAATTATAGGCCCACTAAAGTAGAACAAAGCCCAATAAAAATATAACCCAATGCAAAGTTCATTTTGGCAACTAAAAAAAAGCCCTTTTCTGTGATTTTCCTACATCACAGACCCTCCAAAACTACTTTAATTCTGTATTCAATGCCCACTTGGAGAAGTTATCTTACTCTTTTCACCCTCCAAAACTACTTTAATTTTGTATTCAATGCCCACTTGGAGAAGTTATCTTACTCTTTTCACTCTCATACTCTGCAACTTCTGTTCTTCTCTCCAGCAAATTAAAAACCAGTATCAGAAAGCAAATTCTTTTCAAAGTTCAGAAGAGAAACTGTAAGAACTGGATTTGAGACATTTATGTCAATAAGTTTGGAAGATAGGATGGCGCAGGGGGGGGGGGGGAACATGTTAAAGATGACAGAATATAAATCAGAACCACACCTGTAATAAGCTCGCCTGAGGGTAGCTTTGTGACCGCTTGTATTGCAGCTTTGTGTGCCTCCCAAAACTCAATGGATTGGCCGTTCCTCCATCGTCTTATAGTACTACAATGCAGAAGCACCAGGAAAACAGCACACAAATTCAATTGAAGTTTTAGTTGGAAAGTCCTAAAATTATAAACCAATTCAGTACCTAAAATCAACCAAAGTGCACAATATTACAGCAAAAGAAGGCAGAAAAGACCTTTCACAGTACTAGCTGAATATGCAGCAGCCAGAACATCAGAAAGTAACCAACCGCAGAGAGGCCAGACAAAAGAATAAATTAAGTAATAAAACACCTGATTAGCTACTAAATAGAGAGTATATGTAACTTCAACATGTGAGTATCATGACAACATAATTAAGCAGCAAATTGCAAGGTTGTCAAACTTTAAATAAGTTTCATGGAAGAGGGACAGGGTGATATAGATAGGAATGCTGGGCTGCATTACTATTGCAGGAAGACAGTAGGTAGACACCAGCCGGCTGTGCTGGGTTGATTCAGCAAAACTCACAAGAGCTACTTAGTAGTTTTAGTTAGTAATAAGTTTACTTCTTTCCTAGTTCAAGTAGCAATATAGTTGTTAGTTGGATTTTAATTTCAGTAAGTTTGTAAGTACTACTATTCATGATAGTATTCTGATTTTCATAGTTTGAATAGGATTTCTTTTAATTCTATAAATACAATGCAAGGCTCTTCAGCCAGACATGATTTGATTAACTGAATGTAAGATTGTCATTGTCTTAAGAAACTGTGTGAGACAGTGGGTGAGAGGCCCAACCTGAGATGGGTCTAGTTCTTCGAGTTCTTCTTCTTCCTCTTTTCTACCGCAACCTACATCCTTATCTGAGATCTGATCAACGACTGTTGCTGCTGGTTGGAGTTCAATCACTGCATTCAACAGATTTAATTGCCTCATCTTCCATCAACATACTCCAATCCACAGGTGAAGTCAAAACAGTGTATAATCTCTGAGTTAGCAGATTTACGGATGCTATGTTTTCTGTGTTTTCAGCATATAATTATTCTTTGATTATTCCCAAACCCTAGGGCTGTCTGCTGAGAAACTTTGGGATATTAAAGGCCTCCCCTGGGGTGCAACTCAACCGGGGTTTGGAGACCTTTGGATCTGTTATTTGGCTGCTATTAAAAAAAAATCACTTCAAACCTGCAAATTTGGGATTTCAGATTTCTGTTTTCCTAATTAATTCATATCTAGCCATCTGATTGAGTTCTAATCTTGGGGGTTTTTATTAGCCTTACCTAGTCTTCTAATGGTTCCAAATTCAAGAGGAATCCGTTGGCTTGATTGAGTTTGATTTGAGTTTTACTGTTTCTGAGATCTCTGCCCATGAGATCGCTGTTATTCAAATTACTCCTAAACCGTCAATCAGATTGTTCCCATCTTTTGGAGGGTTTTAATCCTTCCTATTAACTACTATTTCCTATAGTTTGGTGTGATTCTGTGAAGTTTGAGTTCTCAGACAATTTCCGGGTTACTATCTGAGAGGGGTTTTGACTTGGTATCCCATACGGGAGGTTTTTAGAGTTGTTCCAACCACAGAGAGCCTATATCGAGGTAAAAGTGAAGGAATTATGCATGGTAAATTAAAAGAAAGTTACAACTCAGATGGATGTTATGCTATCTAAAACAAGCTAGAGAGATTGGCAGGATGAAGGGTGATATAGGAGGTATTGATGCAGAAAGCAGAATTTAGGAGAAGAAAGTAACAACTCAGATGGATGTTATGCTATCTAAAACATACAAGGAGTTAATCACATCATTGAGAAAAAAGAAAATTTCAAAGGTAAAATTTCTCTCACACAAAGGCCAATGTATCCACCAACACATGGGGTGAGAGGTCCACCCATAATTTCTACATGAAAATTCTATTCAATCAATGAAATGTCAGTAAAATGCATATTACAAATTTTCTCCATTCGATTGGGAGAGGAGATTACTGATTAGAGCTTTTTTTCAGAAAAAAAGGGTAAGAAGATTTCATTGATGAAAGCCAAGCAACCTGTAGTCCTATACACTTGGGCACTATATACTACTCTATAGTCTATATATGCAATTCAAAGAGTAACTTAGTTTCAATTTATTAGCATAATTAACCTTCTTTTTTTCTCTTTAGGGTGATGCAGGTTCATCATAGATATTGGCTTATTTCTAATGGTTGGGTTATATGTATGTTGGGCCTTTGATCCCATGGGTTTTCTATGTAATAGGCCACTTTTCTGGGCCTAAAAGAGGGGTACATAGGTTGCATACGGGATTAACCCAATATTTAGTCTATTTTTATGTTTTTAATTGAACCGGTTTAAATTGGTTGAATCCAATTGGTTCAATTGGTCTAATTTAAGTGAAGTGATCCTATTGGCTAAGAGGTTCTTATATCCTATTGGCTAGTAGAAAATCTTCTTTATTTTAAGTAGTTTAAGTTGTTTTTAAGTCACTAGGACTCTATTTTGAGTCTATTTTAGTTTCCTAGTCAATTTAAGTTATCTAATAGGTTAGGGATTGGGTTAGGGCTTTCCTTTTAGAGTAGAAGTCTATTTTTGAGTCTTTTATATAAGGTTGTAAGGGGCAAAGCCTTGGACACGAATTTGATTAATGAAAAAGTTTTTGCTTGTTGGCTGCCATTGTTGTTATTCCCGTGTGCTCCTTGTGAGTGTGCATCCTTGTGGTTCTATCAAGGTGGAAAGGGACTGGTGGAATCCGGTTGACTCCTTACGCCGTGACGGCTGGGAGGATCTTCTTCAAATTCGAAGGTGGCTTTATCCTTCACAACTGGGCTTGCTGCCGGGAATCTCCAAAGTTTGACGCCAAAATTCTTCTTCTAATCCTCTAATCCTTTCCCCAATTGATCCCCTTTATTTTTGTTTGAATCCCATAAACCCTAACTCCATTAAAGCCCAAAACCTGCAACTCAATTCTGTCCAGAATTGCGAATTTCAAAACTCATCCAAACCCTAACCTTTTATACCATATTGACCCCTAGACCTGCCCATTAATACCCTATAAACCCCATTCCCAAATTCCATCCTAAACCCTAATTTTGCCTTAAAACAGCCCCTAATCAGCCCCAAACAGCATGCTTGACAGACCTTGCTTATATCTGGCTCCTAGTAGGATTATCTCCTATTCTAGACTACATTATAGGGTCAAATCAAGTTGGGAGTTGAAGGTGAGATTCATCCCAGGCCAGGGGGAATGACCCCCCCCCCAACTTTACCAGTGCAAGTGTGCAACACACAGGCACTCCATGATTACCTTTTTTTGGTTTAAGACTGAAATTAGGGTGCTATATATTTTGCCTTTATTTTAAGTTTCAGTTTCTTGAAGTTAAGAGGGTGCATTTTCCCTCGCAGTCAAGTTCTACTAAGTACTAAATCATACCCACAACTAATTTTCTAGGCTTTGACAAGTGTGGCCAATAACACAACAATTAGTAGTAAATCTAGAAAGGAAAAAAAAATAAATCAAGAATTTAACTATGAATATCTCCTCTTCTGCAATCTGCGTATTTTCCATGTTTATCTGATGGACCGACTAGCTTTTCCAATTTCCCTCAACCTCTTGCTTTTTTCGCGTCTGGCCATGTTAGAACTTTTACGTTATGGCATCCTTATAGTTAGGAGATGAAAAGAAGACAAGCATGTAGAATATGAGCAGGCTCATTTAAAAATACAACCAAATTAAGAAGCCACTACATCTAAAAGGAACAGAGCACAAGCATATAAGGTAAAATAACAGAAACTTAGACATGAACATGTAACATGCAACTAAACAAGAGATCTCTAGAATAAGATTCTCATGTAATCTACCAGTCAACCGACGATGACACAATGTCCCCGTTATCATCTATAGTGAGACCAGTGACCTGTAGTTGATGGCCCTTCATTATTTGTACTTTCTCTGCTGTTTTCAAATCCCACAGCAAAACAAGAGTGTCCATTCCGCCAGACACAAGCCCACCTTCTGGAAAACTTTCACTAGGTGCAATCCAAGCCAATGGACCCACAAAACTAGAATGGCCCAACATAATTTTTGACATCATGTAATTGTGCTTCTTTTCTGGGTCCAGGGACCAGAACCTGACAGTTCTGTCTCTTGAGGATGTCGCTATCCCGGCATCACCACATACACAGATTCCACGAACCTAACAAGAAATCAGGTAGACAACATCAGATATCATGACACTTCTAACAATTAACCCAAATAGGCAAAATAAATTATCAACGTCACTGATGCTCCAAATAAATATAAGGGTACATGATGTATATTTATAAACGTCTGCACAATACATAAACAAAAGCAAGCATGCTCCCCAACCAGATAATGGGTACAGCATCAGATATCATGACACTTCTAAAATTTAACCAGAATATGCAGAAGATATACTGAATTAAGGGAACTGCTATTCTGCTAAAGCCCTAAAGACTCTTCAACCACTATATGTAAAAGGAACCTGAATATTCACAATCAGTTTCACAATAAACAATAACAGTGAGATTTCTACAAAATATACATCATAATTTATAATTTTAAAAAAAAATGTAGCCATTAAAACCAAATCTAGTAAATTACCATAAACCTAAGATAACCTGAAAAAAAACAAAATAACCGATAAAAGGAGTAACATTACAGTATAAACAAGATATTCCTCCCCCCCACCACCACCCCCAAAAAAAATGCAACCATCCATGGTTGATATGTAAAAACAGCGCATGTTAATCACAATTACTAAATCCTTTGGTGGCATGCTGCACATCATGCCTAATTCAATGTTTTAACAATCCCATCATGGGCGTTGGTTTAGAGTATAAAATGTTCTGATCCCCATTATCTAAAAAGGCATATCATTCTATATAAAGACATCAGCCACCTAACCTCCAGAAACTATTGTACAAGTGACGAACTAGACTGGAGGGTATAGCGGATGCTACTCACAATCACATCAAGGACATGACAATCACAGTATCACACAAACCTAATAGGCTCTATGGTTCCACAAAGGAACCTACGCCTGTAAAAAAAAATGATTAAGAAAATATCCACTATAATATGAACATTGCGATAGAGGCTATAATGAAAGTTTATATTTATTGCCTGCCACCCATTCTTTTAAACTACTACTTACAGAAATTTCCACATCCTATATGGTCTAAAGTGTCCTGTGTAACTCTCAGACATCAGACACCATCGATGTAGCCTTTAACACCTTGAATGTCACTACTCTTGCATGACAATGTTACAGTGTCAAAGTACCCACATAAATAATTTCCTCATTTACAAGTACATCCAGCTGACTGACTTCATAAATCCAACGAATTATCTGAATAAGGGAAAGTGAAGGCCACAAAATTCCACAACATGCTACATTGTATCTCGTTTCTGGTTTCCCTTCCAGATCTTTGACCAAATGATGCTACATCGTTTCCCTTTCCAGTTTCTTCCACTCTTTAAGATTGATTTCCACCTTTGCAACAATTGGGTAACATTTTCCTTCAGAAATATAATTTTGAGTTGTTTGAAGTTCTTTGCCATCTCCATTGCATCCTCACTTATTAAGTTCATCAAGTGCTCAAATAGGGTCACCAGCATAGGAAATAAATTTCCAAATTCCAATAGATGAGCATGCAGTTGATGTTGCTCTGGAACTAAAAACCATTCAGAATGTTTTGGGAAGAGATGTCCAGTGATCCCATGAACAAGTAACCGTACACGAATAGAGGGAATATATAAATTAGAATTTCCTATACGATCAAGTGTTCACTATTCAAACATTGTTCCGGAAAATATAGTCTAAATGAGGTATCGACGTTAAAAACAAATTCACAGACAATTTTGTTAATCGAAGGGAGAAAATAATAATCTAAGCAAACGCTGGTTGGCCAATATCGGAACTAAAATTTGCATTGTAAAGTAGATTCTATGAAACTGACGTTTCACTGAAAGAGGTTCATACTATTGATTATAGCGAATGCGATGTCTATTTCCCCTCCTCGTGATGGATGAACAACGTTAGTGACCAATTTCATTGATAAAAAGCATGAAAAAAAAAATTACTAGGCGAGATAACTTACATCGTCTTCGTGACCCCGCAGTTCGCAGCTCAGGCGATACTCTCCAAATTCGGGCTCCATTGCTTCTCCGCAACCAGCTCAGGAACAGAAGTCTCAATAAGCAAAATAGGGGGTTTAGGGAAAAATCTGACTGGAAGGATAGTCGGGGAAGCAAGGAATATAAAGAACGGAAGTCACCGATTGAGTTCCCTGCGGCTGCGTAGCACACCCTTAGGTAAATGACATATCTGCCCTCTATTGTGGGAGTAGAGAATAGAGAGAGTAGTATAGCACATAGGGGGTGCTAGCATATGCTTTCCCTATAATTTTTAAGAAAAAAGAACATTGGCTGTCCTGCGATATCTTTCCTCTCTTGTTATATAATTTTTGTGGAAGGAAAAAATAACATTGTCAAGAGAGGATAACATGTGGCCTCTGCACTCAGACATAGGAGCAGGAGCTAATTAAATTACTACACCACTGGTTGTGAAATAAAAAATCCCATTTTTTTTGATGTAAAATTTTTCTTGGTAAATCTTACTTCCTAAATATAAACACTTTTCAATGCTTTCTTCCATTAAAAAACAAACATTGGAATACTTTTCAACATGTAAAATTTTACATGTCAATTTTTTTTTAAGTGGAAATTTTCAAGAAAAATTTCACGTCGAAACAAACAAAGCCAAAAGTAGATAACTAAACTATCGTTATAACAGAATTGAAACTATGCTAGTGTGAAATTAGAAGTGATTTCTGCTATTCCAGTAAAATAGATAAACAAGTCCATGGAATAGTAACATTGTCCAGTGTGTTTGGGAGAGACATTGCATCTCCTGTGGTGCACCAAATTTCATTAGGTAGGATTCCATGTTTTGTTGTTGCCTTCCAACTTTCCAAAACCCCAGTTAATTATGCTTCCAATTGATTTGTGGTTGAGATGGGACCTGCATCTATTAGTATAATATGTCCATCTGTCAAAAAGCAAAAAGCCTAGCCTGAGTGGCTTAGATCTTGGCCCCCACATAGGTGCAAGGGTTACGCGACCAGGTAGTGTGATCTCTTGCCCATTTTTTAAAGATCCCATGTCGCCATGGTGGGATTCTTTCACATGTCCTCCCACATACCTAACACTCACTCCTCTTGACATTGTCTCTCTCCTTTACCTTATGAAGCCTCCAAGTTCCAATGCACTGAATGGTGTGATGTGGGAGATTCCCTCCCCAATCGGTAGTGTGGGGGACCATCCCCTTATATTTTGTACCCCTTGTACCTGTATTTGATGACTTGGACCAACCAATTCATGACTCTGGTCCAATTGGCTCAGACAGCCAGTAGTCTTGTCTGATTTATCATCCAAATAAAACGCCATAGTGGTATATGAAGTTCAGGGAAAAAATATCTCATTTTTTATGAAAAGTTAAAGCAGATTAGTAGAAAGATAGATTTACAAACATTGTCCAGTATCGTCGACTCCACCTTCGCATCTTCTATAATTTAACTCTCGTAACCCACCTATGGGCAATTGGAATAACATCCCTAGCTACACTATTTCTTAACAAGGAAAAAGAATGTGGCTTGGTCGCATGGCCCTTGCACCCAAACACAGCCCCCTTGAAATAACCACCCCACCCTCCTACAAAATGAAAAAAATCCCCCTGGTAGATGCCCTTACGCATCCCCCCATTGCCCCCCACTGGTACAAGGGCCACGTGATTAGGCAACATTCATCGTTCATTCTTAATATTAACAACAACAAAGTACTTTTTCAAACTAGAAGTTCCAACAAAATATTAAACATTTTCCATGCCCACCCTTTCTGTGCGTCTTGCATGATCTATTCTACCTCCTGTTAATATCCATCCAAGCTGTCAATGTTGTCCATCCTTGGACCTTTGCTTGTTGCAGCCCTTGAAACAATCTTCGTATCTCAGATTTTTGTGACGTCCCTATAAAACCATGGATTGTTGAAGCCACAATAAACTGAGAATTACTTATCAAGATTGAAGCCCAATCAACAGTGTCTTTCGAAGGCTCAAAACTACCATCATAGATTAAAGATATGCATAATCCCCACTCATAATCTCTAGTAATCCTTAAAGGAAAGAAAGGCACAACTTGGGTCTTTAATACTTTCAACGAAGGGAGAAAATAGATTCATTTCAAGGGACCATCGATAGATTAATTGCACAATATAATCGGTTTGGTTTTCTTATGCTGAAACAAAGCATCATTCCTGAATATTCAAATGAAGTAAAAAAATCGTGGGGTGCTGTTCTCTGTGCCGCAGCGCAGGCTATGCCTAGGCTCATGGGGGTGGGAGCAATGACCACCCTGCCCCCCTGCACAGGCTACCCATGTGCTTGGGTGCAGCCTGCGCTGCAACACAGATTCTCCCAAAAATTATAGCAATGATTGATATAAGGGTTTGTTTGTTATGTTACACAATAGATGGGTTAGCCACAAGGGACTCAACCAAAGCATAAATAGATACCGGAGAAAAGCACTCGTCCTGATATTTGATTTAGGCCCACCAAACACGCCCGAGCTCTTGTTTTGTAACCTAATACTAGAATGGCAGAATCTAAGCCCACTTAGTGACAAACCAACAGATGTCTCCTAGTTGTTATGGCCCTACATGTTAATACTTTTGTTTTTTGGGCCATGTTTCTATTTCATAAATAACTTTTTCGTTGTTATTATTAGATCCTTTGCAGTATGGCCAAATGTATGGCACATGCACCATGGCCTCGACAAATTTTAATTGTATTACTAGGCCAAATGTATGGATAAAAACATTTGATAATGCATTGTAATTTCTATTTTGGGGTTAAAAAAGAAATAGATATACGTTTGTTATGGGTAGTAATTTATATTTTTGAAACTTCTATAACAAACATATCATTGAATAACCAAAAACAAAGTGGAGGTGGTGGTGGTGGTGGAGGAGGAGGTGGTAGTGGTAGTGGCAGTGGCGGTGGCGGTGATGGTAGCAGTGGAGGTGCAGGTGGTGTTTTATTTTGAACATGAAATTACTATTTTGCCTTTAAAAAAAATTGAAATTACTGTTTTACCCATCAAATTAACCATGTGATCATTAAAAAACTACTTGCCCTCCCTATTTCTCCCTTTTGTTTTGGGAATGGAGAAGTTCCAAATTAAAGCTTTTGTTTCTTTATTTCATAGCACGTTTTTTTGACAACTGGTTCATTCCAATAGGAATTTAAAATAAATAAAAAAAAGCAAATTACATGCACCCCCCCTCGTGTTTGAATCAATTACAAAACACCTCTGTTGTTTCAACAATTATGTCCGTACCCATGAAGGCTGATGGTGTTAGTGCAATGTTAGTTTTAAAATGTAAAAGACATTTTTACCTTTATTTTTATCTTGAACTAAAATGATAAAATGGAAATACCATTTTTACCTTTTTTACATCCTCAAACCTAAAATCCCCCAATCTTCTTCTTTTTCCTCCTCCTCCTGCAACCCCCACCTGCGATTCAGAGTCACACCGCTCATCCAAAATTCCTCTCGTTGCTCTGTAATAACTTTTCCGGCGTTTGTTCGAATTCTCTCTCCAATGAAACCACTTGCAACTGTTAGATAATGAAAAGAAAACCACAAGTTACAATATGTGTATCAAAAAATTTAGAGTTTACCAACAAGAAGATGAACCTTCAAGGGACATTGAGCTTCGATGATATAAACTGAAACTTGAAAGCACTACCCAAAGAACTCAAGAACACCATAAATACAAATCTCTCTGAGAGAGATGTGGACTGGTTTTTTAAGTTATCTTCAATATTCTCGTCACAATTTGTACTGATTTTTCCAGTAGACACCATGCCATGGTGAGGACAATTGCCATAAATCGACATTGTACAAGTCCAATGAGAGCAATCAGAATCATTAATCTATACCCATAATTATCCTCTGTTCTTCTTCCATTTCCTTCAATCAAATCGGTGTTAATGTTCAACTGTGAAACATAATCAGAGCCATTGACTTCCTTCTCCCTCTCTTCTCCTTTTTACTCCAATTGTTCTTCTTCATCTTATGGTTCTCCTTCTTCTCTCTGCTCTTGCCCTTCCCTGTGATTACTTCATCTTCATCCCAAATAATTCACAACTTAAATCAGGTTGCTTCTCCTGATCATCTACTTTCTTTGAGATAAAGAACTTCTTTGGAACCAGCTTCTTTAACAGCTTCTTCGGTTTGATTTTACCATTGCTTGTCTTAAAGATTTATGAGCTCTGCAGTATGAGCAATTTGATCTACTCTCTCAGAATTCTTCCCCTTTTTGGTTGAAACTGCAACTCCTCATCTATTCTCACGACTAATCAAGCCTACATGTGGTTCTACAAATTGAATTTCTCTGCTTTGAGCTTGACCACCCTCATTGAAATGTGTTCCCCTTCTCTTCCCGCGGCTGGTTATATCTGAATCAGGTTCTACAAGTTGAATTTCTTTGCTTTGACCTTGACCACCCTCGCTCAAACCATATCTCCTTGTATTAACTTCAATACTGATATCCCTCGGATCAGTTCCCCATCTTCTCTCGCGAGTTCACCATCTAGAATCAGGCTTTGATGGTTGAATTTCTTCGCACCGAGCTTGATCAATTTTATGTAACAGTTGCAAGTGGTTTCAATGTTGTTAGCATCCCTGCAATTAGATTAAAAACGGCAGTTATCTCGAAGATCGCTGGAGTGGGGAGTGGAGCTCCTCCCTCGCAGATCTCCGGAGAGGACAATGGAGGTTTGCAGATCACTGTAGAATAAAGAGGTGAGATAGATGGAGGAAGATGAAGTTGGAACGATGGTTGAGGAGATGGGTTTGGGTATGTAACATTAAGGGAAAAAGCTACGTTATTGATGGGTAATGTGACCTTTCATAAATGTCTAGTTTCAACTTACGTTTTCAATTTAACAAACATGGTTTACTTGTAAACCCCATAATAGTCCAGGGAGGTTCATGTAAATGTTCAAACAATGGGAGGTGTTTTGTAATTGGTTCAAACATGAGGGGGTGCATGGAATTTGCTAAAAAAAAATGAATGGACGATAACAAAAGTATTTCTAATATTTTTTGTGTTCTTATACTAGGGCTGCAACAGGGTCGGCTTGGGCCAGGCTTTTCAAAACCCCAGCCCAACCCTGACTCCCCTTAGTTGGACCCAGCCCGACCCGACCCGATCCTGACTCAGGGCCTAGAAAATCCAACCCTGACCCGCCCTCAGGGTCAGGTCGGGTTGACCCTGATTGGCCCTAATCATGGAGTGGGGGAAGGTAGGGATGCATGGACTGGACTGGGTTGGGCAGGGTCTAGGAGAAAATTATCAATTTTACATAAAATAACCCTAGAATAAAATATATTATCACTTATTATCTTCATATATAATATATTATATAACAAAATATGTATGACATTCAAAGTTTATAATATTTATAGTATATCAATATATATATATATATATTTATAGTATAACTTAAAATAGAGTCGAGTTGGGCCCGACCGAGCCCATCCCGAGGTCTCAACCCTAGCCTGACCTGACCCTGACTCAAGGCCAGTAATTTCCAGCCCTAACCCACCCTTAGGGTCAGGTATCTCAACCCAGGCCCTGGTCGGGCTCAGGGTGGTTCAGGCCGACAGGGCCAAACTTGCACCCTTAGAATATACCTCGTGAGGTTTAAAAAATTACACGTACCTCCCATGCTTTCCAAACTAAGTAACAAAAACACCCAGTCCATTAACTGTAGATGTTAAAAATTGAAATTGTGTTTTAGTTGACCAAAATGCCATCATTTTCCCCAAATTGTTTAGGGTTTGAACAAATCTGCAACTCATCTTCCACAAATCCCTTCTCCGGCATCTCATAGAACAATTCAAGAGCAATTCTACCATAACCATGAATTGCATAAGCCACGATGATTGTGCTCCATGAAACTACATTCTTAGATGCCATGCTGTAAAAAACCTCCCTTGCGGTAGAAAGGTCACCGCATTTTGCATACATGTACATTATAGAATTTGAGACAAATGTATTAAGACCGGACTCTAATTCTGTGATGTAACCATGGATCTGCCTCCCCTCTGTAAGTGAGGCTAATTCCACATAAGCAGGTAGGATGACTGTAATTGTAACAACGTTTGGGTTGAGAAGCCCTTTCTGTAGGTATCTGAATAGATGAGTTGCAGATTTGTTCAAACCCTAACGATTTAAGGAAGATGAGGGCATTTTGGTTAATTAAAACACAATTCTAACGTTTAACGTCTACAGTTAACGGACTAGCTGTTTTTGTTACTTAGTTTGGAAAGCAGGGAAGGTATGTGAAAATTTTGAAACCTCATGGGTGAAAATATAATTAAGCCCTCCCCACCCCACCAAAAAAAAAAAAAAAAAAAAAAAAGAGAAAAGAGTAAAGAAACAAAAGCGTTATCATGTAAGGATGTAATTACTCAGAAGTTATATAACTTTAGGGATACTACAATATAAGCCGCACCATATAGTTTAGGATTTAGAATGCCACCAAACCATGTTAACTTGGGTCAAGCACCAAACCATGCTTAGTTATTCCATTGCTATCAAACCCTATAATTTAAGCCATAATTATGAGAACACTACTACAAATAAATCTATTGGTTTACGAGAAGATAACAAAAAAATTTTAAACCCCACACTAATGGTGTTAAACGGTCCGGTTTCGGTTAAACGGTTTAGTTCGATTATGTTTTGACTGCTTGAGGATAGAAATCGTAACCAGACCGTTTAATTAGATGGTCTCATAATCAAAACCTGAACCGTTTGGTAAACGGTTTCGGTTAAATGGCTTTTAAACGTTTTTATACGGTTTCGATTAGACGGTAACTAGAAGGTTTCATAAACCATTTACTAAGTCTAATTTACACTGGTTACTTGCTACATTTTTTAATAGAGAATGGGGGTCTTCGGCAGTGCACATAACCATTAAGGAAGACGCATATAAAAATTAATAATGAAATAAGAACAACAGAAGCCATGGTTAGAGCTTAAAAATACAGACACCCAGAAGCACATAACAGTATGAATCAATAGCTCCATTGAAACAGAGGTTTTTAAACGGTTAGACGGTTTGATTATAATCGGTTTTAATTGGATTACACGGTATGAAGCCGTTGAATTAATCGGTCTAAACCGATTCAAACCAATTAAATAATCGGTGTCATTTCTAAAACCATAATCTGACCATTTAACTAAAAGTCCTATCGATTTCGGTTTAAACGGTTCAATTCGATTTGAATAAGCGGTTTCGATTTGGTTTTGAGACCCTTACCCCACACACACAACATCATTTAAAAAGTATCCCTTAAAATATCCAGAAAATACCTCAAGATGAAACATTTCAATCAAATTAGTTCAATGAATCATGAGTTCATGACTACACCTGATATTTAAAAGTTACTTTAATTGGCATATCAAACAACCTTCCTTTGTGGCAATTTCCACTAACATGCTTTGCATTTTTTTAGGGCAAAAGGATATTACCTAAAAAATCAAGTGCTTATTTTTTAATAATTTTTTGTCCGAATCAAGTGCTTATTTTAAAAATAATGAACTTGTCCCTTAGTTTGCCCTTTTTCTATAGAACACTTTACACAAGGAAGCATGTTTAACCATGTACGAGACCAAAGAAAATCAAATGATATAGTTTTATATGGAACTGATGCTCTACGGTTTTCATACATGACAATGATACGATTAGTTTGCATTTAATTTTTCATTAAGTTAATTTATACTACTGGCATATTTTCAATTTGATAGTCAATTTTGATAAATTTATTATAATAGCCCACTATTTTGAGCCATGTGATATGATAATGTGGACAATTCTGGCTGTCGGATAGATAGACCAAGGTGTAGATTACTCACATGGCAAATTTTATGAACATTTTAAATCAAATATCCTCCCATTTATCTTAATGCATCCATGTATTTTTTTAGTTGTACATGTATTTCCATGCACCCTATATAATCAATAATTTTGTTTTGTTATTTGACAAACTTTGTTGAATAAAAACGTCGTATGAAAGCAAGGATCATAAAAGTTTACATGTCCACAAAACCAGGGCTCTGTCTTTCGAATTATAATTAAGTCCATTATGCGGCAACATTCACCTTCTTTGTTTCTATAGAAATTTATCTATTGGAATTACCAAAAGAAAAAGAAGAAATTTATCTATTGGGAAAAGACTCTTTTAAGCCTAAGGCTGAGCCTCATCACATGGATTATTATTTTAATTTTTAAGAAAAAAGAAAGAGTAATTAAAATAAGGGCAAGAGATTGCTCTTTGGTCATGCAATGTCGGCATTAGCATGGGGGCCAATAAGGGCACATGCAAGGCTATTTGACTAAATGAGATTTTTTCGTTCACTAGGGCTGACTGGTAATTTTTGCAATCCTACATCAATCAGGTAGCTTTTTTTTCTGTTAAAATAATCAATGTGAGAGGGGGTAGAATAATCTAGTTGCTTAGAGAACCCTCTCCCTTGTAAGGACGTAAATCGGTTTTTTGGTTTTTTGGTTAAGTTCCAGAGAGTGTTGGTGTGATTTGGAATTGAACCGAAAACCGATTTGATTATGAAATTTGATACTCAAATCAAACCCGCTTAGGTTCAGTTTTGGTTTCGCAATTCAGTTCTATTCGGCCCTTACACGGTTCGGTTGCTGTACTTGGTCCATATATTATAATATATAATATATAGTATGATAAATTATACTATAATATTATTATTATAGTATAGTATAATAGTATTTTAAAATCTAATAAGTAATATATCCCTTTCCCTATAGTTATATACTTAATGGAAAAAACAGTCTTTGTTTGGTGGCACCCCCTACATCCTCTCACTGGGCATCGTGAAAATGATGCCCCTACTTCTTAGGTGGATACTCAGGCATGCTCTCCCATTGACCCAAACAAGAGAGACCATGCAACCAAGTAGCGATCTCATGCCCATATTTAATATACTAGTATCCAAATTCGGTTCCTATGTTGGATCCGGAGCTGAATCAAGAATCAAATAAATCCTGAAATCTAATACCCGGTTCGATTTAGCTTATTCGGTCAGTTTCGGTTCTTATATGAGAATCGAAATCGAACCAAGATTTATCGTATCGATCCTGAAATATAATACCCAGTTCGGTTGACTTATTCTGTTCGATTTCGGTTTGAATTTGACAGCCTAGACCTCCCTTATCTGTTATTCAAAACAATCCATTAAAAATTAGTTAAGGTTATAATTTTTTTTTTTTGGGATAGAGGTATATCGTATTCGAATATACATATTAGTGTAATAGTGTTCAATCCCATTCCTTTCCTGCGTGAGTTTGTCTTTCCATGGTCATTACATGTCAACCAAAAAAAAAGGGATTTCAAGAGGGAGGACGTTGTGTGGTTCTAGCCGCTTCTTTAAGATCCATCCCTCACCTTCGCAAAATCCGTTCCATTTTCCCAAATTTTTGGTCAAATTCCATTTTCCAAATTGACGTTGACAATACTTGGAAAAGTCTGGAAAACAAACTCTCTCTGGTTTGTTGGCCCTTCCAGCCAAAGGGTTGGAGAACACCAATACCCCCCTGTAAAATCCAGTTCATTGTGTTCGTTTACATTAGACAGGTCTATCCCATCACGGGTTGGAAGCTTCAGAGAGGTGAGAAAATCTAATCACGATTTCTTGTTGATTAGTTTACGAAGATCACATTTATGCTTTCAGTAGGAAATGGAAAATGGATCCAATTTACCTAACGTTTTCAATATGGTGATAGTCACTTGCTTAACTGGAGATTTGGTTTCGCTCGATTTAACAGAGAAATGTTTGGTGGATTTTTCTTCTTATATTTTCATTACTCTTTTGATGTCCTCGTAAGTAGATTGGCCTCTAACATGCGATCTGTTGGTTGCGGCATTACTAATTGTGTCTCTTAAGCTGATCATCCAAAGACTATGCCTGCGCATAGCTTCAGTGGAGGAGCTGGCAGCCTAATGTTTTCAGTTTTTCCTTGCTTCCCACCCTTTAACTTCAGGCCCCGTTGGAGGGGGTTGGGTAGATAAAAATCATGACTGTTCAATTTCTTTGAAGGGGATTTTATTGGTGATAGGGAAAGGAGAAGAAGGGGCAATATGCCCAAAACCTCAAAAGGATACAATAATAGGCATGGACATAAACATAGCACCAAACAGGAACTGACGAAAGAAAATATATAGAGACGACTTAAATTCTGATAAGATTGTACAAATGATGCTCAAGAAGCAAGTTCAAACCCTTCCAAACTTTTGAGGAGTAGCAACATTTTTTTAAAAAAAAAATGAGATGGATCCATATGGCAAGCACATTCCATATATCTGCTAGGACACATATACTCAAATCAAAATCCTGACTGGTGAATTTGATTACCAATAAGTTGGTCAGTTTCTTAGTTGTTTCACTGTGTGATTGTTGATACCTAGATCCTTACCTGTATACGCTCACCACTAACCACTTACAGGCTCATATCATCCTCATTTTTATTATACGGGCTGATTCATTTTCCCTCCGTCTGGGGTGGGGGATGGTGGTGCTTGGACTTGTGGGTCTCTTATCATTTAGCATTAGATGATTCAAGAAACATGTGGGGTGTCATGCATTTGTTTTAATGATATATACTAACTTATTTCCTTTTAGTAATCCTGAGATCAAAGCTTATCCGGTAGAGATTATGAATTGGTTAATTTTCTTGCTTTCAATGAGATATGCACTGTAATGGAGGTGTAATGTCTGTCCCAAGTTCTTTTCTTGCTATAATGTAAGAAGATGAATGCTAGCCATACTGGCTGGGTGCTATGTGAGCTTTCCAACCACAAAATGTGGTGGGTCCCACCATGTTTTGTGCTTCAAAAAGCTGGTTGAACAAGCATTAGCTATTTAAGAATTACCACATTAGTTTATAAGCTCCCGATCTGTAACATCTGCGAAGATTCTGATGTATTGTTGCTATAATGTAAGACTTACCACATTAGTTTTTCACTGTCAAGGGTTATGCAAGAATTAACTTTTCTACATTTCATAGAAGTTATCTTTGGAAAGAAACAGGGCTTAAAAAAGGGGGTGGAACTTTCTTAAAAGATCGATAGTTGGTTACTTAGGAACAAACATAGTTTAAAAAAGGAATAAGTTTCTACCGGAGTTTTGTTTAAGAAAAGAGAACTTCAAGGACTACAATGAGGTGTACATCAAATAGCATGGGATTTTAAAGCAAATATAGGACAGAACATTAAATTATTGTTTGAGAAACTGGTTTCCATGAGCGATGTTAGCAAGGTTTGTTAGTCATGGGTTGATCAAGTTGGGCCTATGTTTGGGTCCATGTGGGGGTGTATTTGTTTTCATGGTTCAAAATAAATGCTTCAGATCTATTCCGTACCCTCCAAAAAAAGTGCATGGAGTAGCCTTTCTTCGTCTGAAGCAGTTGTAGCTCCCTGTGCTGTTTATATTCTGCTTCAGTGGTATTTAGTTTGGGGAAGGGTTTCCACAAATAACCAAAACACTTTAGTACTTGTACCCTTAGCTGTTTATGTTTCGGTTTAGTAATATTTTCTAGACTCTATTCATTTAGAAACTGCACCCTGTGAAAGAATAGCATTATGGTCCTCTTGTGTGAGTGTGTGTATATGTTTTGTTTTCTCTTTTGCTTTGATGACCTGTTCTCCTATCCTTTTATGATGGTGGTCCTCCATTGATATACTTTATGTGCTCTCTTTATGCAGGTTAAACATAAAATTTCCTGATTCTGTTACCTCTGCAGATAATTGGGTATCTGCGTACATTGTGCCACTATGTTGAAAAAATGTTTTCAGCTATAAGTGCATCTTTTGGTGGATAAGCTACATCCAATGTACCTCTACAGCTCAGAGGCAATTCCTAAATCCAAGACTGAGCACTTCAATACGATGGGGGCTTTATCCTTTTTTTCCTACATTTTCCTCAATATTTACCTGGATTGTGGCATCAGGTTATGTACAACTTCAACTACAACACAAGCAGAGTGATTAGTAAGTGGGACCTATTCTTCTTTCTAGGGATACCTCAAGTGAATATATATACAAAGTACATTGACCATGAATGGTGTAAATGCATTTGGGAAAGAGCCTCTGAACCATTCCTGGAAGCCGATGGAAGTTTCCAGGCCTCTTACTTCAAATGACGGACTCAAGCGCCATCCTTTAACTCCGATTAGGGTGTTAAGGGGTCTGATATGTTTACTGGTGCTACTTTCAACGGCGTTTATGATGTTGCTGTACTGTGCTCCTGCGATCTGTGTCATATTGCGACTTTTTAGTGTACATTATAGCAGGAAAGTGGCAGCAATTTTTTTTGGTGCTTGGCTAGCCTTATGGCCTTTTCTCTTTGAGAAGATAAACAAGACTAAAGTGGTTTTTTCAGGAGAAAGTGTTCCTGCTAAGGAACGGGTTTTGCTTATTGCCAACCATAGGACTGAGGTTGACTGGATGTACTTGTGGGACCTTGCATTGCGGAAGGGACGCCTTGGGCATATTAAGTATATCCTTAAGAGCAGCTTGATGAAACTACCAGTTTTTGGTTGGGGATTTCACATTCTAGAGTTCATTTCAGTGGAGAGGAAGTGGGAACTTGATGAATCAACCATGCGCCAAATGCTATCAACTTTTAGTGATCCTAGAGATCCTCTTTGGCTTGCTGTTTTCCCTGAAGGCACTGATTTCACGTAATTCCTCATTATTCCCTTATCACCTCCAGTATCCATGCATACACATGATCTGTTAGTTGATACAGTTGACACCTTTTAAAGTGCCGAAGATCATGCTTTTCTATCTAGGATTTCACATTCTAGAGTTCATCTTGCTCTATGTATCATATATTCATATCCTTTTAATTAACTGATATTGAGACTGCATTGGTTTTCTTTACAGTGAGCAGAAGTGTATACGGAGTCAAGAATTTGCAGCCGACTATGGTTTGCCTATCTTAAAAAATGTCCTCCTTCCAAAGACAAAGGGTTTCTATGCCTGCTTGGAAAACTTGAGGAATTCTTTAGATGCAGGTTGTTCTTCAATCTTAATTTTATTCTGCTCAAAATAGTTTTTCACATTTGCTCTGCTTCCCCCCCCCCCAACCTCATGCGATGGTGGTGCCACCTAAATGTTATACTAAAACAAGATCAAAACTTTAGTGGTGTGGTTCAAAGAAGATTAAGTATTGAGATAGCAAAAAGCATTAATAATGTAATAGATTCTCTGGAGTTCTCCATACCTCCAAACTTGAAAATTGGTTGAGAACATTTCATAGCAGAAATAAACAATCTATTGGATGGGGTCTTGATTCTGAATCTCCCTTTTCTTTATGGATATGAGTCCTTCTGTTCATTGCAATTTTTACAGTTTTGTTTCGTAGGCAAAATCTTGAGATACTAATTTGCTTTTGTTAGAAACTCACACTCCTTGATACTGATTTTAACTTAAAAAGTTTTGGTACTGAAGCCTAAGTGGTTAGATGCATATGAAAAGAACAATTTAATTGGGTCAGAAGTGTACTTTATATGATGTTGATCATAGTGGTCATGGTGTCGCCTAGTGCACTTTATATGATGTTGCATTGTTGATTTATTCAGTTTGCGCTTACTAATTCCTTTCTCTTATCCTGATCAAAGTGTTGTAGCATTTCATAGTAATCTGGTCCATTCCCCTGAGATTTTGGTATCAAACAGTGGCTGTTCCCATAGATGGGCAGCCTTTTACCAGTTCGTTTCAAGCATTGTCTAGAGGGCAATGCAAATGTTGCTAAGTTGTCATTGTATGTTGTGGACTTGGAAGATAACTGATGCAATGGCCTAGAGTGGTTGAACCAATACGACCGGGTTTGGAAGCCCAAGCCCAAACGAAACTGGCTCAACCCGGGTTTTTGGAAGTACAAGGATTGGTAGTAGTTTTTTTTTTTTTTTTTTGGATAGGTGGATTGGTAGTAGTTATTTATTTCTTTGGGGCTTTTTTTAATCTTATTTATGTTGATGGAGCTGTAAGATAGGGTTGTGGAGTTTTCTTCAAACTCTATTTCTGTCATTGAGTTTGAATATGATAGTTTCTGTTATTTTCCTTATATCTGCTTGTACTCAACGATAGAAGAATAGGATGAAAATATTGAATTGAGAGTTTAGAGTTATCGGTGTTACCGTGTTGTGGTTGTGTTACTTTCTTCTGTTCTTCATCATCTTAATAATGTAAGACTAGAACCTGAAGAGGTCTAATCCCAGATAGGATTTAAGTTGAAACCCAATTGAGATAAGTGAAAAATAGGATCTCACAAACCAATAGTTTGTTGAAGCTGCAACTTGGATCGTGTAGTCTCCTTAGATGTAGGATGAAACCCACAAAAGATTAGTACGAACAGATCAGTGATAAGAGAGATCGATCACCCTTCAGGGTTTTGAAAATCCTAATTCCTCTAAAAATCGATAATGGGGATTGATCCCTGTTGTGATGGCTGATAATGATGAACTTGGCAGCAACAGTTGATGATGTATACGCAAGAGAATGATGCGAACAACTTGCAGAAAAAATCCCAGCAAACTCGAAGAATTCCCTAAGATCAATTTGGGCAGCTTCAGGGTTTGAAACCCTTATAATCTTTGAGATCGATAGAAGGGAATGGGGGAAACTAGGTTTCTGACCTATCCTATCTCAGGATTTTCACAATTGCACAAAGCAAATACTTCTATTATTCAAATCGTGGGGAGCTCTCAAGAGCTGATACATATATATATAGCCCAATGGCTGAGAATAAGAAAGTAAAGTCTAAATAATTCCCTACAGAACTAGGATTCCTAATTAGGACTACAATTCAAAACATAGGTAGGAACTAATTTCAAAATATAACTAGGAATTAAAAGCCAAACTAGAAAAAGAAATAACATAATAAAATAGGCTGCAACATAAGCCCAGGATTTGCTGCTGGTATAGGAAGATCCCTACATCTGCAGCTGTATTTCTTGGTATACAGCCTAGATACATCACTTCCTCTTCTTCTCTTGTTCTTTTCCATTCTTCCTTCCCTTAGTAATCTGGTTCGCGCTTCTTCTTGCTCCTGTACCGGCAGTAAGTGATCAGAGAAGAGTTCGTTGGAACTCCTCCGATAGAACTCCATTTGGCTTGCGGTTGTGGTCGAAGTGGGGCTTAATGTAGAATAGCTAGGCTGCAACCAATTATACAGGAGGATTGTAAACTCTTCAATGAAGAGCAGAATCCACAGGGTATTTTGAGGCTTTCTTCATTCACAACAACTATGGTAGGATGAAATCTTCTATTGAATTAATGAATCCCAGCAGTAGTTTGGAACTTCGGTTGATCTTAGATTTGCAGGAAAATAAAAACCAGAATAGAAACAAAGAAAAAATTAGAAAATAGAGAAGGATAGGATTGGATCGAGTATCCCACTCTCTCCCGGGTCTCTCACCCACTCACAGGTATAGGCATCTCACTCTTCCCACTGCATCTCACAGCATAGCATGGTTTAAAAAACAAAACTTTAACTTTTTTTCCCTTCAATTCTTTGGTTGTTGTGTGCAGCCTCTTGCTTTTATTTATAATAAAACCAGTTACATTAAGATCTTCTAGAAACATTCCAAATTAAAAGCAAATCCTTTCTCTAATTGGTTAACAAAATAAAGAGTCCTAATTACATAAGCAAAGCTACTTTAAAATAGAAACTATCCTAAGTTAACAAAACCCCACGCATGTAACAATGACTCCTAAATTTTGTCCTAATCCAGATCAGCTTGACAGCTGTTTATGACTTGAAAATAAAGCTCCACGCACAACAATATTGTCTTTAGCTTGATCTTCACCAGCTGGCCATGGGGCCAACAAAATCTGAAGCAATATCCTTCCTTAGACTCTGGTTGGTAACTCCCTAATAGCACAAATTAATATGGACTGATGTGGCTGAATGTGGTCCAAATCATGGACCAAGTACATGACTAGATCTACATCAGGGCCCTATATGCGATCAGTACCCTTGACCCAAAGTTTCCCTTTATCATGAGACACAAAATCAGTTGCAGAACCACAGCTGCAAGTACCGCCAGCGAGTTATTATGAGATATCATTCTGCTATGAGGGTGAATGTTAGGGTTTCTCATACCTGAGTTTCAGAAAATTGTTGGTTGCGCTTCAGACCAAAGCCCCAAATCGATTGGGTTTCTGTGAGGAGATCTTCCTTTGAAACCAACACCCATCCTGCTTTGCGTTCTGTTGATAGGTAGGAGATGATTAATTCTTCTATGCCTTTAAACCCTTAATTCTGCTTTCCTAATATTACCCCATCTTTTCCTCCTTTATTCTTTTTATCTTTTAGTTACTATTTGATTCCAAATATACCCCTAACCTTTATTTATTAATCACTTTTACATCCCTCCCCTATTTAACTACCCATCTATCCTTTAAGATTTCACCTATTTACCAAGTCATCATTCTCTTATAAAATTCTAAATGTTGTTTTGCCACTATACTCTTGATTTGAGTCTTCTATTTTTTGGGTGTGCCCATAACAAACCCAAACGAGGTTTCCAAACTCCGCTATTGCATCAATTTGGTATCAGAGCTGAACATACTCTTCCATATCCTAACCATGGTGGCCAATAGTGAAGTTCTCCAACAGGTCAACTTCTATATATATGAAAGCAAGACAGTAATTGCCATCCTTACAGATCGTGATACCCTCAACATAGCTGTTAGTTCCCTCCAGACTATGATGACATCCTTGCAAGCTTCTATTGACGGATTGGTGACTTTAGATAAAGGAAAGAGTCCCATTCAGTCTGGGGATTCTTCCAACTCCATTTCACATGGCTCGTCTCATGTTACACCACCGCTACCACCTGCACCATATGGGATTGTGTGAGGATCCGTTCCTTTTTCTGGGAGGTACCGCACTGGAGCGCTGTGGGGCGCTTGCGGTTGGCGCCTGATTCCAGACAGGGGTTTGGGTTATGCTCCTCGGTTGGAGAGAGAAGGAATGTGTCTTCTCAAAGTTCATGATTCATCAGGGGATGGGGGTCATACAATTAAATGAAATGGAGTCGCCACTTAGGATTAGGGCCTAGGACCCATTGGGGTAGCTCTGTGAAGGGCTATAGGACTTCGTTTGGTCTGGTCAGAGATTCAGGGTAAGTGGTCAGGTTACGAGAGTGGGAAGGTGTTAGGCATCCACCTCGCCCGGGTAAACCGGTCTTTCTACTAGATGCTGGTTTTCGAATATTCTTTCTTCATAAATGCCCTATTTTCACATGTATGGCTAAAATGATGCACAAACTGCTTAATTAAACTAACTACTGTACACTACACGGGCATAACTTGAAAGTCTACATCGTTACAGAATTAAAATGAGATGAAAGGATTAAATACCTGTATGTGTTAAACCAATGCAATTATACGAGACGAATCGCGTCCCCCAGCTCAGGTGGAGGCAAAAGACTGGCTTTATCCTTCGTCGGACAGAGTAACGGTGTTAGAAAGTAATTGCCTAGATATCAGGCAGAATAACGACGTCGGAAAATCTTTGGAGAGTAATCACACGGATGTTGGGCAGCGTAACGACGTACAGGTGTCGGGTACTGAGACCTCGGACAGAATAACGACGTCAAAAAGCTTCGAAAATTGGGCTTCTCGGATATCGGATGGAATAACGGTGCATGGGTGTCGGGTACTAGGACCTTGGACAGAATAACGACATCGGAAAGCTTTAAAAACTAGGAATTAAGACGTCTGGCAAGGTGACCAGGCCATGGGAGGCTTCGGGGTTTAGGGTGGAAAGGGGTTAGGAAAGGCGGGTCCCTCGGACCCGGACTCCGAATAGAGGGCCGAGGCTCAAAAGCTCGAAATCAGATTGGGGCAGGGCCCTGAAACTAGGAAAAAAGGAAAAAATGAAAACTGGAGCTTTGGGGGTCCCCCCTCTCCTCAACTTGGAACTTGTTGAAATGAGAGGTGGGGGTATTTATAGGCAAAATTTTTGTCTGGTGGCGCCGTGGCGAAACCTGCGGTGCCGCCGGAATAAAAAAAATTTCACTTTGACCAAGGTTCATTGACCATGGAGCCGCACGGCAGCGCCGCGGCCTGGTGTGGCGTTGCCGCCATAGTTATCAAGGCGTCCATGCTCCTTGGTCGCCTTGGACGCCTTTGGCGCCATGGCTGTGTCGCCTTGATTTTTTACCCTCTAAAACGCTATGGACGCCTTCCCGCCTTGATAACTATAGTTGCCGCAAGGCGCTGCCGTCGGGCACGGTGCTGCCGCGCAGTGCCGCGGCCGCGCGCGGTGTTGCCGGGATAGGGCTTCAGGCGAGGGCGTCGTGTGGGGTCGTTCTGGGGATGCGAGAGTATCGATGGTGGAAACGAGGTGGAACAGGGGGTGTCCGAGTCACTCCGAAGGAAAAGGGTCTTTAAAAGGGCATTGCCAGTCTTTCGCGTCCAGTTGTCGTCATTGCTGGGGGGTGGCAAAATCCAGCGTCAGGTTGGTTGACCTTTTGACGATGCTCTCTATGGAGCTGAAAAAGGAGCCAAATTTTATGTACTTGATTTCTATGGAGACAATAATCCATAGCAATATTTGGATTGAGTTCACAGTTTGGAGATCCTTTTTAGATGGTATGGGTTGACCGAGTCCAGAAAGATTTTATTTGCAGAGGCTAAATTAAAGGGCACAACTCTAGTTTGGTGGATCAAACACCAGCTACAAAGTCGGACTTGAGGCATTGGGACAGTCACTGCTTGGGCTGAGATGAGCAAAGTCATGAACCGAAGATTCCTACCTACCGACTACAAGCAGCGCATGCACCTCAAGTTCGCACAACTGAGACAGAATAGCATGATAGTTTAGGAGTATGTAGCCATATTTTATTACTTAGCCAGTTGATCTGATTTTGAGTGGGATGAGGAGGTATTGGTGGAACGATTTCACATTGGCTTGCATCCTTAGATTAGTGTTGCACTAGCATCCAGTTGATTGCCTACGATGGAGGACATAGTACAGGTGACATATTTTGTTGAAGAGAGTCTGAAGAGGCCTTATACTTGGGAAGACTTTCTCAGATACTTTTCCTAAGGGTGATAGTTCCAGTCAATAGTCTTCTCCCTAGGTAAAGTCATTTAACAAGCCACAAGCTAGTAGTTCATCTATGACATCTTCATGACCTAGCCAACAATATTCTCCACTTCGGCTTGGTCTCATGTGATGCCAAAGGCTGCCATTCAGTGTTTCACGTGCTAAGGGTACAGACATATTACTACTTAGTGTCCCAAGCGTTTGGTAGCTTTATATTGATAAAGGAATCTTTTATACCTCTTGCCCCGGAAGAGCAACCGAATCTTCAAACAGTTTGTTTGGAGGCAGAGCATGGGCCTGATGAACGTTCTTTGTTCTGTTTTGACCACTCACGGGGTCTTTGAGGATGAAGAATTGAAGACAGTTGCACTAATGGTGTCTTTGAAGATGCTGTTTGCAAGTTGAGATTGAAGTAGAGCCACCACCCATTCCATACTAGGTAGCATTGGTGAACAACATCAATCTTAAAATTACTGATGGGTGAACTTTTAGACAAAGGTGCTATTGAAATATTGGGCTTATGGGGAGCTAATGTAGTACTGAATTTAAAGACTCAAAATAGTACCAGAGTACATGATCATTTCACAGAAATAATTCCATATTTAGGAGAAATTAAATAGTATGAAACCAGAAGGTTAGGATGATCCCAAATTCCAATCGATTTTAACAAATCAGTAACAAAATGTTTGCTTTTAATTAGAACTTAATCCAATGGTTGGATCAGCAAATATTGATTAATCCTAGTTGTCCTAGGATAGGGGCAAAACAGTAATTTGCCAAATCAGATCAGCAAATAAACAGTGGACTAGCATCGATCGATCAACATAGAAACTAAGGATCAAATCTTAGCAAAACAGAATACTAAAACCAGAAATCGATTCAACAGAATGGTGAACAGTATATCAGTTTCACAAGGGCAGAATTGGACACCACAATATATGTCCAGATCAGAAGGTCTAATCTGGTCAGAATTCTGATCGAGTTCTTATTTAGGGTTGAAGAACAACTGCGCAAAATCTTGAAGGATTCTAACGGCTGGATTGCTTAATCTCAAAAAACATGTACCATGTGATCTTCTAGAAACAAAGGTTCTAGTTGCAGGAAAATAGAAGAATAATTACTTGTTAATGGATGAAGAAGTAAAATCAGTCATATGCCTGTTGGAAGCGAGCAGCATGCTTCCCTGACCTATTTGTTTTTTAAGGATTCATACACTGAACTCCCAAATTACTTGTGGCTGTACCATGATATGCGCTTCCCTACTTTAACAGAACTGCTCCACAATCTTGGCGAAATTCCATTGCATGTCATACCGTAATTGGTTGTGGGAGTTTTTTTTTGGTAGAAAATATAAACTTACATGGTAAAAATGAACAAGTTGAGCTGTAGCTCAATCAATACAGTCACAATACTAGATCCTAGTCTTGATTTACCTATTGCCATTAGAAAACCTAAGTGGAGTTGTACTCAACACCTTAGTTAGTAAAGTCGCGTATCATACGCGTATTATACGCGTTCCCATATTTTTAAACGTATAATACTCCCGTCCCCGTATTTTCCCGTATTTTTATAAAAAACGAGTTTTTAAGCAAGCACGTATTATACTCGAATAATACACGATATACGTTTTTTTATAAAAAAATTATCCAAAAGATTAGAATTTAGGGAAACGATTTCACTTTCCCTTTCGTCCCTTTCGATTTGCGTTGAACATCCAACCGTAGCAGGCAAAAGTAGCCGCCCTCCATCTCCAATCATCCTCGCCATCTCCGTTCAACAAAGCGGCACTTAAGTCTTGTACTCTCCTCTTGTTTCTCTGGTCTTTCAACTTGCTCATGTCATTTTCAGACAATCTACATTCATTTCTTGTAGATTATTGATATTTTGGTATGTTAAATGATAATCTTAGAGATGTTATATAGCATATTATATTATTGTGTTTATTTTAGTTAATAAAATCATGATATTATTTTGTTTATTAGGTGGTGAATGCATGTTATATAATGAATATATGTCCGTTTTTTTAAAGTATTATTGCCGTCTATGCCGTATTATATCCGTATAAACGCTGCATCGTATTATTACCGTATGCATTTTATGAAGCCGGATTTTTGAAAAGTATTATTACCGTCTAATCCGTTTAACTGCCGTACGTATCCGTTCCCGTTCAATTGCCGTTCCCGAACTTACTAACTAAGCTCAACACCCAATTTCCAATTTTGTTTCTTATAACTCCCTAACTCCTTCATTCCATGCCTTCGTTTCTATTAATAATAACTGGCAGGAAGCAATAGCCAAATAGAAATGGAAGGAGGCAATGGATGAAGAAGTGCATGCCCTAGAGAAAAATAAAACATGGGATTTGGAGGTTCTTCCACCAGGAAAGAAACCCATTGGTTGCAAATGGGTCTTTATGGTGAAGCACAAGTCAGATGGGTGGGTTGACAGATATAAGGCAAGGCTGGTTGCAAAAGGGTTTACCCAAACCCAGGGAATCGACTACCAAGAGATCTTTTCCTCTGTAGCGAAGATGAACACAGTTAGAGTGATTAGTTCTTGTGCCGTAAATCAAGGCTGGAATCTCCAATAGCTCGATGTCAAGAATGCCTTCCTGCATGGAGAATTGAAAGAAGATGTTTACATGGAGATTCCTCCGGGCTTTGCTTCCTCAGATACTCAGGGAAAAGTATGCAAGTTCAAGAAGGCCTTATATGGCCTAAAACAATCACCACGGGCCTGGTTCGGTCGCTTCCATAAAGCCATGGTTGCTAATGGCTATAAGCAAAGTAATACTGACCACATGTTGTTTGTTAAAAAGGTGGGACAGCATATCACAATTCTGATTGTCTATGTTGATGACATAGTGATCACTGGAAGTCATGCACAAGAAATTCAGGAGTTGAAGACTTATTTGGGCACAAAATTTGAAGTCAAAGATTTGGGTCGATTGCAGTATTTCTTGGGGATAGAGGTTGCCTATTCAACTAAGGGTATATCTCTTTCCCAGAGAAAGTATACTCTATCTTGACTTGTTGAGTGATATAGGGATGTTTGGGTGTAAACCTACTGATACCCCTCTGGAGCCAATCACACACTTGAAGAGTAATGAAGGTGACCCTGTAGGTAAGGGTAGTTGTTAGAGATTAGTTGGGCGGTTAATATATTTATCCCATACCCAACCTGATATTGCATTTGCAATTAATGTTGTTAGTCAGTTTATGCATGACCCTCACTCTTCTCATTTAGAGGCAGCATATAGAATTCTAAGGTGTACCTGAAGTCTTCTCTAGGAAAAGGAATCTTATATTCTCCACATAGTCATCTCCAGGTAGAGGCCTACACTGATGGAGCTTGTGCAGGCAGCCTTGATGATAGAAGATCAACGTCTGGATATTGTACCTTTGTTGGAGGAAATTTAACTACTTAGAGGAGTAAGAAACAAGCAATGGTTACTCGGTCCAATGCTGAAGTTGAATTTAGGGCCATGACAGAAGGTATCTGTGAACTTCTCTGGCTCAAGGGGCTTCTTTAAGGTCTGGGTATGGTTGTTGATCTTCCTATGCGACTCTACTGTGACAACAAGTCCTCAACCAGTATGTTGCCCATAACCCAGTCCAACATGATCGTACCAAACATGTTGAGATTGACCGGCATTTTATCAAGGAGAAGTTGGAGCAAGGAGTCATTTGTATTCCATTTGTTCAGTCTAGTGACCAACTAGCTGATTCTCTCACTAAGGGAATTAGTAGCAAATTGTTTTGTTCTGTTGTTAGCAAGTTGGGCATGTTTGATATGTATGCACCAACTTGAGGGGGAGTGTTGTAATATCGGTTCAAGGGTAAAATTGTCATAGGGGTAATATTGTCCTTGTACCTATTCCATAATGTTCTTTACATATTATAAATAAAGGATGGTTGTAGTTATGTACGATGAAGACAACTGGGTTTCAGTAATGAGACGAAATAATTTGGTGTAAAATAAGGTTCCAGAAGGAGACGGGGAAGGCTATAAAGAACAGCGGCGGAGGGAGGGGGGAGACTTATGATTTAGTGGAAGATATGGCTCTAGATATGATGCAAAAGGAATACTTGTGTAGTTGATCCCAAATAGTTGGAGTTAGGCTTTGTTGGGTTGTAGTTGAGTTACAAGCTTTTTGATAGTGCACCGATTTTTTCTTTGGATGGATAACAAATTAACAGTTCAGCTCCTATTTGTATGTTCTCTTCTTGTACTTTCGGATACCATATGAGTTATTTTCTTTCCACATTTCAAGGAGATTGTGTATCGAATTCTACAAATAAAAGTCTAACTTATTATTTTGTATATGATGTTTTCTTGATTGTCTCATCAGCTATTTCATATGAATGGAGAGTTCTATTATTAGGCACCAATCTCTGATTTTCATTTCTCCCTTACTAAACTTCATCTCTTAACTGCAGCCCATATTTCTTGACATGCCTTTTAACTGTACTTTCCCTCACTCGTCCTTTTCTTTTAACTGCAGTCTATGATGTAACTATTGCGTACAAGTATCGCTGCCCTCTCTTCATGGATAATTTATGTGGTGTTGATCCTGCGGAAGTCCACATTCATGTTCGGCGTATCCTCCTCAGTGAGATTCCAACCTCTGAGAAAGAGGCTGCTGCTTGGTTGATGGATACATTCAAGCTCAAGGATCAGCTGCTTTCTGATTTTAAGGCCCAAGGCTGTTTCCCTAATCAACAAAAAGAAGGAAATATCTCTACATTCAAGTGCCTGGTAAACTTTCTAATGGTGATTGCTTTCACCAGCATGTGTGCATTCCTTACATTTTTCTCATCTATCTGGTTCAAAATATATGTAGCATTAGGTTGTGCTTATCTTGCATCTGCTACGTACTTCAATTTTCGACCATCGCCAGTTATAGGTTCTGTGAAGGCTATGCTTGGTTACAAGCAATCTAAGTTGTGACCAAGTATGCCATTGGATTAGGAGAGTCCACACTTTTTCAGCAAGGAATATTCTTACTAGTGTAATTAATTGTGAATTATTTTGTTGTAGAAGTACTTTTGCAGCATTTATTTTATAGTGAACACTACAGAACCATGAACAAATCCTAGCCTTTTCAGTGTACCGTTATACTTGCCAAGAACAGAACAAGAATTGATTGTATGGTATCGAAGAGATTAGATTGTAGTGATATTTCTCAATGAATGAAATACAAGTTAACCTCATGAAGAGGCGATCTACAAGAAGGAAAGAGTAACTGTACAAGGTAAGAACCAATGATATACGATGAGATAAATAAAAAGAAAAATATCTATCTAAGGACACAATCCAGTATAGCAGGCCTACATAGCCAAGATGGGTATACTCTGTTAATGCTTGTGTATTTGCTATAAATTTGGTTGTCTTAGGACCACTGTTGCAGCATTTATGTTGTAGTGAATAATATCACCATGGCAAAATCCATTCCTTCTTCAAGATTTCTTACTTTTGGAGAAATTTGCTGCTGGAATTAATGATTTGAGTACCCAAAGGTTCTTGAGTCTATTCTTCCATTCTAGACAAAGGCATTCCGATATAGAAAAGTTGGCAGCATATGGTCTTCGTGCCTTACGTATTAAAAATTTAAAATCTAACGTGGAGGTCATTGACTCTTAGCGGGGGGCTAGGTTCTGCTCTTGACTAGTTCTCTGTATTCTAACTGCGGTGGTTAGCATTAGCATTGTGAGCAAAACTTTCTAATCAGTATACTGTGCTGATAGAAAGCTCTAACACTCGTGAAACATAATCCTGAGAAATTGTTTAGAAGAATTTTTCTGTTCCGTTGTTTCATTCCCCGACTAACCAACACTTAATTATTGGCAATGGCTTATGAAGTATCTGAGAAACTCTCTGAGCATGTGTTTTTTTCCTTCCCTTTTTTTGGGCGTTGGGGGGGGGGGGGGGCGGGCGAGGGAAAACAAATTGGCTCGATTTTCTTGTACTTCAAGGGCTGAAAAGGTATTTTACATTAGGCAACAACAATATTGGCTACTGATCACTGGACCAAACTTTTTGTCTTCCACTTTGCTTTAAGTTTTTGGCTGTTGTAACATGACTTGTATTTGTGGACTAGGGGGAATTTTCTTAGTTCAGAAATTGATAGCTGAGTATTGATGATGTGGGAAGGTTCAGGTGGTTTGGGGATTGGAGGGGGGCACAAAAGATCAGTTCCAACACCTTGTAGCCTAAATCTCTGAATGAGTTTATTCTTGTATGTCCAAATTCCTGAACAAAAAAGCTAAAAAAAAAGGCCAAAGAAGAAGCAAACAATTGCTGGCCATAATCTTTCATCCCTTTCTGTTCTTGCTGTTATCATATTTTTTTCAAATAAAAAAGCAGAAGTTTATTAATAAGGAACCTAGAAGCATAATTCAGCAAGATGCCCTCTGGAACAGATCTGCAGAGGACAAAGGATCATCTATGATGGACCGGACATTTGTGCCTCAGTAAAAACCTTACTGGTTGCCATTCGATTGAATCCAATATGTCTCGCCTTTCTACTAGAGCTCGAATATATTTATTTACTGGTTTAGTCATGAAGGTTTGAAGTACAAACCATAATACTAGTTTTTCATAATAGGGAAAACAAAGAGAAGAAAAAACAGAATACTTCTGTTGGGGCCCTAAGTAGCCATAATCTTTGTTCCAACTAGAACACCAACTCCTGACTGATCATAGCATGATTCACAAAAATTGCACAGTTCTTAAATCTTTTAACAACTCATGTTCATGGAGGCCCATTATTTATTGCCGAGTGAGTATTCCTCTGCTGTTACAGCACAGTGTTGTACTGCATCGTGCGGTGCTGTAGAGGCCATGTGGCATAATGGGCCCCACATGGCGCACATGGCCTCTACAGCGCCACACGATGCAGTACAGCACCATGCAGTTACAGCATACGATAAAAATTGGTTTGGGCCTAGGGGCTTCGTCCAGTCTGGTGCATGCAATATCTAACCTGTCAAGCAGCACGCTTCCACTCAAGATATCATGGAACCTTTCTAAAGTGAAAACCCACAGTTGGCAACCGTATTCGTTATGGTTCTCTCTTATTGAAAGTAACAGGAAGGAAATGAAATCAATTTTGCAGACAAAAAGGAAAGGTTCAATTATTGGGGATAATGTTCTCAGTCCGGAAACATACCCTACTGCTCGGAACGGCTCGGATTGAGGTCCTCTCTGGAGAGTCAGGTAGTGCCCGGACCATCCTGCCATTAGGTTATGCTGAACACATCCCAATGGTTGACTAGCGTACATCGGGATGTCCCTATGGCTGACTGGTGTACATTGGGATGTATGCGGCACAGTAATCCTTGGATGCCCCTTGGGCGCTGGGCTCCTCTGGATCCAGCTGTCTCTACCTCTCTCTTCCCCTATGTAATGATCTTTCCATCCCCTTTAAATATACCAAGGGGGCTGTGAGTGAGTTGTTCCTATGCTAAACACTTTCCTATTGATGGTTTAACTTTCATAAATTTTTTTTTATCATATGTGATTATACTTTTCAGATGTAATCATTATTTTGTTTCTCAAATAAAAGGTTCTGTTTGGTTGCAAGTAAAGAGGGAAGTGAAGGGAATTGTTATTACTTCGAAAAAGGAAAAAAAAAAAAAAAAAAGGAAAAGTTTTATAATCATGATTGTATATCTTACTTAAAACCTTTACCATACTTGGTAAATATGTTTTCAGATAATTTTTTTTTCAATAGAAAGAAATTTGATTGCATAGTAATGTCAAATTTAATAACCAAATTTGATATGTTTTAGAGTTACACCAACATGGCAAGTAATGTTACAATTTTTTATTTTTTTTTTGTAATAATTTGATTTCACTTACTTTCCCTTTATTTCCTTTGCCAAGTAAATTTAATTATCAGATCTAAAATGTTTCAGAGTTGGTTACACAATTATGTAATCATGATTATAATTTTTTTTACCCACTTTAGTATTGATTTGATTCCACTTCCTTGGACATCATCCAAAAAAATAAAAAAATCCATAATAATAATAGAACTGAGAACCTCTAATTCCTTCCCAAATTCCTGAAAATCTCTTGCATTCCCCCTCCCCCATCTCAAATATTTCATAATTTTTATGCAAGTGGACATCCTCATAACCTCTTTCCATTTTTATGGGACGAGAGGCATCTCAAATTTATGAAAATCTAAAAACACCTCAGTGGACAATAATAGGAAAATGGAAAGTTAATTTATCAGAAGAGGAACAAGAGTAGCATCTCTTGAGAGGAAGTGAACTGATACTATACGAGCTTCACCAACCAGGGGACGTCTATAATAGACTAATAGTCTAGTTGAGCTACAAAAACTCCCTTTCATGGTTATGCAGCATCAGTCCTTAATCCATTGTGTACGGCAGTCTGGTCGAATTCCTCTCCGTGGCTAGTGGACCTTTGTAACCTATTAATTACGTGTCACTCACCTATAAATCAATAGATTTCTATTTACCGAAAAAAAAATGTTGCTACTACACATGCGTGCTTGTGAGAAACAGAGTGAAATCAAAAAGCTTATAAAGCTGAGATGAGAGGGCCACCCTATAACCGTTTTAGGGGCTCATCCTCAAATCAAATGCTCATAAAGTTGTTAATTTTTGCCATGTGAAATAAAAAAAATCACAGCACAAAATTCAGCTGTAGCTGTAAGTTGGCTTAGAAGGGGATGAAAATTGTATTTTTATCAGCTCCATTTCCGCCTGCTCTATTTTCCCAAGTTCCTTTAATAGAGGGGGATGGACCCCACCCGGGTAGGGGTAGGGTGGTCATTTCCATCCTATCTATTAGAGAAACTTAGGGAACTGGAGCTGTCCAAGAAATAGAGTAGATAAAGGTCCATGAAAATTGATGCGGAACCAAGTTTCCTTCACGTATGATGAATCTCTTTACTCATGTGGGTTTTCACGCTCATATGAGATTCCTAGAATAATGGAAAGGACAATTTTGTCAATAGGGGTTAATAATGACATCTCAATGGTAGGATGCTCTTCACCCATGGGGAAGAGAAACTTTTGCCAGCTTCAAAATATAGGCATCCATGGAATCTCTTTATCCACTACTGTGATCACATCGTTACTTCTCCTATTGTTGCAAGTCCGAAATACGTTTGACTATTCCATGGAGCCTCATTAGAGCGTCAAAACCCATGAGTGAAGAGATTCTCTTTTCACTGTGGGTTAAGGAAACTCGAATCCCTTGAAATAAAAGCATTTGGTTTAAGAAGAAGGGAAAATGATGTACACAATACTAGTACGTCATCTCATATTCCAATCTTTGATATTTCTTAAAAATTGTAAAACTATTGGCTTGGTATGTAAGATGTCAATACTCGTGGGAATCTCCTCCTTTTTTGGCTAAAGATCAACAAGTATATTAGATATAGAAATGAGTTACAGTATACAGATCAAAAGTTGAGTAGAAGAATCTCAACCCAAAAGCATGTAAAGCAAAGAACTAACAGAACCGGTAGTATGGTTTACTAGAAGCTTCCCAACTAACCGATCTGGCAACAAAGTTTGGGGTATCGTCCCACCTTTCAGACATTTTTTTTTCTGCCGCGCTTTTTGCTATAGTATCTGCAGGGGCGTTGCCTTCTCTGTAGCAGTGAGTGATACGCCACTGGATGGTAGAGAGATAAGTCTCCGCACTCCGCCACTGTTGCAGAAAATCCCAAGGTATGTTTGATGCTAAAATGCCATAGACAACTAAGGCCGAATCACTTTCCACCCATAGGCGCTCCACTTGTAGGTCTTTTGCTTCTTTTAGGCCTATAAAAAACGCTGCCATTTCAGCTTGATAGTTGGTGCGAATTCCTTCAAAACTAGAGAAACCACGTCGAACAATGCCCAAGTGATTTTGAAAAATGCCCCCAGAGCCTGAGTTTCCTGGGTTGCCAAGGGAGCAGCCATCAATGTTTAATTTCCACCACCCCAGTGGTGGCAGTTTCCATCTCGCCTCCACTACTCTTCTCATCTTTGGAGCTGCTGTGATCACCCTAAATATTCTTGCAACCATTAGCTCTTGCACTGAGCTAATTTTTATTCCTTAATGTGGGAACAATCTGAAACCGCATTGATGCATTTTTGAACAACTATCCTTGGCAGGCATTTTTGTCCTTCGAATCGGCACTTGTTCCTCTCATTCCATAGCTGTTGGCAAACTATGATCAAAAGCGCTTTCCAAATGTCAGCCAGTATTGCTATTTTAGACTTCCTCTTCCACCACGAGAATAAGAGCTCTATAGCCGGAAAGCCATTCCAGCTTTCACTGAAATGGCTTAAGATTTCCTCCCATACTTGTGCGGAGAAGCTGCAGTTGAGGATCATATGGCTCGCTGAGTCTTCTTCCGCCCAACAGAGGTCGCACCTTGATACAATTGGAACAGCTCGGCGACCCAAACATTGAGACTCGGGGGTGTAGGTTCTGATTCCAAACCACCCAATTCTGCTCAGGCTTGATTGTTTTTTTCCTCAAAATCTCCCAAGCTGAGCGCACTGAGAAGCTGCCCGCTTGAGTATGCGCCCAAAAGCGTGCATCCTCCTTGCTGGTAGGCATTATATCCATATTATGAATTTTATTAAAAACGCTTTGAAGAGCCCTGCTTTCCACCTGTGGAAGTTCCCATTTATTATCTTCTAAAAAATCAAAAATCTTAGCTGAAAGATTATTTGGGATTCTGCCTGGCTGGAGTAGTTCTTCAATGCTTTGGTTGCCTATCCATGTATCGTACCAGAACCGGATGGATTCTCCATTGCCAACCACCCATCGTTCTTCATTTTGAACGAAGCTCCAAACCTTTTTCAAGCCTGTGAGGATGGTAGAAGGGTTAACATGTGATTTTAGAGTCTCATCCTTGTTAACCAATCTACAACGAATAAAAACAGCTAGGCTAGATGATCCACTTGTGATGGCCCAGGCAAATTTTGCTAGGAGGGCGAAGTTGACCTCCCTAAGGCGTCTAATGCCCAAACCGCCTTCATTCTTTGGCTTACACATGGTGTCCCACTTGACTATGATGGCTTTGGTTTTCTCTGACTCCCCTGTCCAAATAAAATTGCGCATCCATCTTTCCATGCTCACAATAGCCATTGCTGGCTAATAATAGACTGAAAAGTTGTGGATGGAGATACTGCCAATCACCGATCTCACCAGCTCCACCCGCCCTGCTTTAGAGAGAAGGCGCCCCTTCCATGAAGATAATTTTTTCTTGAAATGATCTAGAAGGGGTAAAACATTTGCTTTAGTGACTCGGCCCTTGAGCAATTCCACCCCCAGGTACTTTGTCGAAAAAGAGCACGCGGGAATCTGTAGCACTGACAATAATCTTTCCTTGCGAGCTGCTGAAATTCTGCCCATAAATACCTTGCTTTTTGACAAGTTAATGTTCTGCCCTGATGCCTGGCCATAGTCTTTAAGGAATTTCTTGAGAGATTTTACTCCCTTTAGTTCTGCCCTCCAAAAAATAAAAAGATCATCAGCATATAACAGATGAGAGGAAGTGGCTACCTGACGGGGACCTGGTAACGAAAAAATGTTTCCCTGAGCACAAAGACGATCAATACCCCTACAGAGCACTTCTTCAGAGAGAATGAACAGGAGGGGGGAGAGGGGGTCTCCTTGACGAAGCCCTCTTTCCACATTGAAAAAACCAATTGGCCCACCATTGATGAGAACTGATATTTTAGTGGAAAGCATCCCACCACCCAAAAAATGAGTTAAATTAAAACGATGAGGATTCATTTTGAAGAACTTTGGAAGTAACACTAAGGGAAAAAAGATAACAAAATGAAACGAGTAAAGCCAACTTAGCGCGTATTAGGTTAGATTAGGTTCCATGCACAGATGGAAATGACTCATTTTTCTGAATGAGAATATCAAGAAGCATGAAACCCTAAATAAACTTATCTTTTTATTGAAAAGGTAAAGCGCTATTGTCATGATCCTCTTCCTGAGGGTTCCTTTTAGCTAAGAATCTCTAATGTGGTAGTTGTGTATAGTTTAAATATACAAATTCTCTATGGCTCTTCTGGGACCAACAAAAAATATAACCGTTGGAAAGAATGGGTTTCTTTCTATCTTTCTTTCTTTCTTCTTCTTCTTTTTTTTTTTTTTTTTTTTTTTTTTAGCTCTGGGTTTGGCTGCGATTAGTGTTTTTGGGATGAATCACTCCCCAACTCCTAAACTGAAAAATCATAAGTCATACCCTTAGTTGAACCACCAATGGTTTAACCAGTTTAAGAGGATAAAACGGTCAAACTAGTTACTAGTAGTAGGTCGTCTACCATTTACAATCGAATCGAATTGGACCGCAGAGAAATGACTCAATTATGATTTTATAGTTTCTCTTTTTTGTTCGGTTTTGATTTGCACAGGTCTAAATCGAATAGTAACCAATAAGCCAAACCAAACCAAACTAAATAGAAATCGATAAAATCGAACTGAATAAACTTAAATTTTTGTACTATCTTATATGTTTCTAAGGGACTAAGAAACTGTATTTTTAATAAGACTTTTTGTAATGTTAAAATCTAACACTTATCTGTTCATGCGCTCAAATTATATATAAAAGGAATCGACTTAAAGGGTACAAAGGTGAAACCAAATGTGAACCATCACTACAAAATGCATATAAATAGAATCTTAACCGGAGCTAAACAAATAACAAATCAAAATTGTAAACCATTTTTCAAAACTGACCATACAAACCGCATGTAAACCAAATAACAAAAACCAAATAGAAATAAAAAAAACCGATCATTTTGACTGTTTCATATTTGATTTGATTTTAATTTGAACTTTATCAAAATGTAAACCGAACAAGGCCACCAAAACCGGACCGTTTGACACCCGGAGGCTGGATCAGGTTCCGTACGAGTCATTAATATGTTCAATTAAGATCCTCTACGGCGCAGCTGCCCAGAGCGGCACAGACTGGGTCGCGCACCCAATGACCGCTTTATCCCCGAGCAAGGCATTTGGGCAGGGGTAAGACGGTCTTTGCGTGTGCGGCTCAATCTATATATGCCGCTCAGGCCGCTACGGGCAACGCACGTAGAGGATTTGGTTCCTAATATATTTGCTTACGATAATCGACTCTCTTGACACCCCTTACTTACTGTTACACTAACCCTAACAGACTTAGTGAATTCCATTACTATCACGATCTTGTAAAGACACGAACACTGTTTAAGAGGATTATTAGTTAAAATTTAACCGCAAGTCATGGCGTCGTTGGGATGATAGATCAGAAAAATGTCTTCATCATTTTGTCGTTGAGCCAAGAAATGTAATTAAATTTTCAAAACAAGAAATCTCTAAAAAAGGCAAATTCCTATTTGTAGTATTTAAGATCCGTTTAACTTCCACGTTCCCAACCACAACCACTCTTTTATCTTCTTCTTCTTCTTTTTCTTCTTCGTCCATCTACTTCAGATTTCAGAGAAAGCTAATGGCGTTCTGGAGAAAAAACTTGACCCTTTTCCTGGCACTCCTCCTCTTACCAGTAGGGAAAACAGTGTCGGCCACGGTGTTCACACTCGAAAACTCATGTACCTACACCGTCTGGCCAGGAACCTTATCTGGCAATGGTGGTGCCGTACTAGGTGACGGTGGTTTTTCTTTGCCACCAGGTGCGTCGGTGCAGCTCACTGCAGAGTCCGGTTGGTCTGGTAGATTTTGGGCCAGAACCGGATGCAAATTTGACGATTCAGGCAACGGTGTTTGTACCACCGGTGATTGCGGCGGACTTAAGTGCACCGGCGGCGGCGCACCACCCGTGACGCTAGTAGAGTTCACCATCGGAGGTGTCAACAACCAAGAGGACTTCTACGACGTGAGTCTCGTTGACGGTTATAATGTGGGGATGGGAGTGAAGCCTTCAGGTGGGACCGGCGCGTGTCAGTACGCAGGTTGCGTTAACGATCTGAATACCAACTGTCCGGCAGAACTGCAGGTGACGGACTCGGGGGCGGTGGTGGCATGCAAGAGTGCGTGCGATAAGTTTAACGCGCCGGAGTATTGTTGCACAGGGGCCCACTCCACGCCGCAGACTTGCTCTCCCACGCGCTACTCTGAAATGTTCAAGAGCGCGTGCCCGACGGCTTATAGCTACGCTTACGATGATGCGTCTAGCACCTGCACCTGCAACGGCTCCGATTACTTCATCACCTTCTGCCCTACCGGATCATGATATCGATGCTTTAACTCCACCAATTGTTTCAGTTTCTCTTCTCTTTTGGCACTTTCAGACTAGGTCCCACTTGGTAGAAGTGGGGCCTACTATGAACATGCCTTGGGGTCTCGTTGTATTTGAGGTTTCTATTTCAATCTATTCATTTGGTTCTTCAATTTTTTTTGTAGTTCAAATTTAGGGTTCCATTCTGTTTTTGTGGGGCTTTGGTTATTGATTGGATTTTTTGTATTTGTTTATGGGTGAGAATCGATCTATTCCAATTATTCCAGTTTGAATCGTTTTAGAATTGGGTGAGAATCGGTCTAACTAGGTCGGAATCAACTAGACTTGCCCAAACTTAACTCGGTTAATTCTCCATCAATTTTCAAAACCCTACTACTAATTATGAGAACTTCACAGAATCTGAGTTTCCGGACTCTGGGGACCTTCAAGATGCAGATAAAACACCAATAGCCGCTTCTACAGCAGCCTCCATCGATTTCAATTCTAGTTCTATCGGAATCATCTTGAACTCAGGAGAAAAAAAACTGATTTTGATGCAGGAATTCGACAAGAACTGTGAACTGGATCCAGCCAATTTCAATCCGTTTCAACCGGAATTGACGATCCAATCAGTCGTCCAATATCTTTACAACTCCATGGAGGAATTGGTTGTCTGATTCATAATCTTCAAGGACAAACGTATCAAGGTATTCATTGAGGAATTTGTTATACAACAAACTCAGCTGCAAGATATGAGCTATGAGCATTGTTCTTGGCACAATGTGTGCTGGATATGGAGCTTCATCAAATAGCGCAGTGTTCTTAGCACAATGTGTGTGGAGATGGAGCTCATCAAAACGCTCCCATGGACAAGTGGACAGTGCTCAACGACTGTCGGAATCAAACTCCCATCTTAGTTATCAAGAGGATGCCAAGGCGTCCAGGCTCCTTGGTAGCCTTGGGCACCTTATCACCTAGTTGGTGTCGCCTTGATTTTAAACCCTCTCCAATGCCATGGTCGCCTTGCCACCTTGATAACTACGTCTCCATAGACAGAAGATAACCACATATCGTCCTTACAAGAAGTTGTAAAAGGAATTACTGTTTCCCATCTTCATAAATAAATAACTTATCCTTATCTATTTGCAGACTGTAAAAAGAAAAAGCCACAAAGATGCAACCAATAGATGATGGATCAAAAAGCCCTTGAGATTTTCATTCTCAATTCTGGTAAAACACTTTTTTTCTCTCCTCTTTTTGAACTTTCATTACAATTTCTAAGGTTTGGACTTCACTTTCAAAGCCCAAACTCCATACAAATACCACCCAATCCTTCTTCAAGGATTCACATTTAGCAGGGTGGAAGGAAGTAAGGAACCTACCTACTTGTGGTGAACACACAACATGTCACCTTTCCTACAATTAAAACCCTTGAAAAATTACAGAAGACAGCAAAATACAAGGGAGAAAAAAAAATTAAAGAGGCCATATATTACACATTTCTCTAAACAGTTGCGCTATGAGGGATAGAAGCGACGCACCCACCATGGTCTCATCTCACCAAAACCAGTGCACTGCCCCTCACCTTCCTCTTCATTGCTGAAGAGAGTCTGGTCTGTGCAGTCAAGACATGCTCCACAAGCTGCATTGTATGAACGGCATGCCGAATGGCATACCCGAAGCCTGTTATCCCCATCTTTGTCACACTTTTGTATGGAAATCTGGCAATTCAAGACCCAAACCGTATTATAACAGTAATTTCAACATTGTCATCAATAAGCAGTAAGAAACAGTCATCATTGTGATGCACAACAGTGTGCCACAAGCAGAGCACTACTTGGCATCACTGTTGATAGCGCATGTTCCAAAGCATCCAATCAATATATTTCTATTTTGGAGACAGCTAATAACAGACAGCCATGATAAGTTGGTAGAATTCAGGGGCTATGGTGCACCCCATTGCGCTGCTTAACCAAAACAAATGCAATGCAACCTGTGATTACACCACAAAACTCCACTAGAAACTTTCTGAAAGAGCCACCACACTAAATTGAGGGGGAGGGGGAGATTCCTGTAAGATTCATACTGAAAGGGGGGTTAAGTAAAGGAATACAATATGAAAACTCACCCAGCATGCTAGCCGCTTTGCAGCTGCAGCACAGTAACCATTATCAAGGATGCTAAACAATGTCCGACTGCCAGGAATCAATCTGTTGTAGTTGGGCATGACCACAGCAGCTTCTAGCTGTTGCAATATGCTTGGTTCACTAGGAGCGCAGTGTTGCCCCATGGCATCTCTTGCCAGAACGTCCCTGCAAACTGAAAGACTGGGGAGGAGCTTGGAACTATTCTGGCAGGTATAGCCCGCATAGTCAGAGCAACGGAACTCACAAATTCCATTATCACAGACACCACCATGCAAACTGCATTGTTCATCACAAACGGCTGCATATCATGCAAAGGCACTGTCAAGCTCTTCCCATCATTTCCATTGGGTATGTGATCTAATGTTTTACCCAAAAACAGTATTTGATAGTTTAGGATGTACATGGCATTTATATTTTCAAATAATCTAATATTAATTTTGTATCATGTACTGAATACTGATATAATAATTCTATAAGAATTGCAGAGGAAATCCAATTAATTTAAAACATGTAACTCAATTAATTTGAAAAATGTAATGCATGCATGTCTAGTTATTGGTAGTGGATTTCAAAATATAGTTTCAGGGAAATTATAATGTTTTTTAATCCTAATGGAAAATTGAAGTGTTATAAAAAGATTCAGTTATTCTGCATGTGCTTAACCAAGTCACTTGTACTGCCTTCACATCTAATTTCCAGTTTAGTATATTAGTAGTATTTCACATCATATTGGAAAATTTTCTCTAAGTTCTACAAAAAAGAAAACATTTTCTTTAGAGCAACATGTTATATAAACTCTAACTAAAAAAAAAGGGCATACCCAGTGCACGAGGCTCCTGCCACTGCGGGGTCTGGGAAGACTAATAATGTACGAAGCCTTACCCCCGCTTCGCGGAGAGGCTGTTTCTGGACTCGAACCCGCGAACACTAAGTCATAATTGAGCAACCTTACCGTTGCGCCAAGGTCCGCCCTCATAATTTTCTTTTTAGTTAGAGAAAATTTTTTTTTTCTTTCTCTAACTCCTAGTCATAAATAATGACTAGTAGTTAATCTCAATCTGTGTACACAAAGGTATGGTTCCAACTTTGAAGTGCCCAGGAGAGGTAGTAACTGCTATCCCTTTTCATCTATTCATGGAATAAACATTAATTTGACTGGAGTGAACAATTTTGAAGTACAAACAATAGAACTCAGTAAGCAGGGACCAGCATAATCTTTCAAAGGACAATTACCTGTTGAGCAGTCAATGCCTGTATGCCCACTTTGACATTCACAGATTCCATTAGGGAAACACTTTCCACGCTTGCTACAATTATTTGGGCAGTAGCCTGCAAATACTAGTTAATGTCAGGTCTCAAATAAAATTACCAGATGCAACAGCAATGCCAGAGGTCTATGTTGTTTTTGGGTCCAAAAGGAAAAAAAGGGTAACAACTAACAAGTGAATATTCTTATTGCTAGGGAATGATGTCTAGAAAAGGAAGACAGTAAATTCAGGAATGAATAAACTATCATGATTCAGAACCATCTTCAGAAACTTCTTTGGTAGGAAAACTGGGTAGAAAGCAAGTGAAGATGTTTCCTTGTTTGCATGTTTTCTATATAATTTAAGATTTTGGCCAGAGAGCAGTCCAAAGTAAAGGGGAACATGTATAGGACTCACGTTTACTGCAGTCATGACCATTAAATCCTAGAAAGCAGTGGCATTTTCCTTCAATGCAATCTCCATTGAAATTGCATGAACTGGGGCATTGACCAGGTACAGGCGCTGGCATTGTGCTACAGAGTTCGTGGTAAGCAGGGCAGATCAGTTCACCTGAAGATAGTGACATAGAAGCTACTAAGATCAAACAATGAAAACAACAGGAATTTCATCGGACCCAAAAAAAAAAGGAATGTAATCTTTTCAGTGATTCCCCACATAAAGTGCCAACTGGACAGCATATTTACCGTTGAACCCAGGAAACTGAACTGGTCCACCAATCTCGGGACATACTTTCCACACGCCATCAACAGCAACCTAAAAGAACACATGGAACAACATCACTTAAGAAGGGAGACAAGAAGCACAATTGAACAATTGAGAATTACGAGTTGACTTATCATTGAGCATCTGTCAGAGGAATGAGATGTTATTTTAATATAATTTCTTCATGAAGATGTACATTCGTGCGTATGACCCAACAATTACCCTTCCAGCATGTAAAATTTAGATCCATTTAACATTCCCTATGAAGGAATATACTACAAAAGCAAATTCAAACATATTTATACCTCTAATGAATTGTTTACACATCTATGCTGATAACAACCATTTCCTTGGGTCATTGATCCTCGGACGAAGCCAGTTCGCACCAAAGATGAAGCCATGCACCTATATGTTCAACCATGTGAGTCACTGCTAGGCTTGAAGTGTTCCCTATGAATTTTCAAGAGCACAACTCACCGGGAGTTACTTCCCCGCACTTCACCCAACATTCTGTCGGGAGTCCGTGCGCTATTTGTGTCTGTACACGACCCATCAGAGTAAGCCACGAAATAGGTACAGTAATCAGCCAATGATGACTGCCCACCTGCACTGACCAGAGACAGACAGTTAAAATACATCAAAAGATATAACCCTAATATTCCAGGCACTAATAGTTAATGATTTTAGGCAGTATTCGTGATAGTCTATTAATACATATCAAAACTTCAGAGATACACCAATCCAAGGTATTATAGATAGTAATTACCACCCACAAATGTACTATTAGGATTTTAGGGCTTATGCATCCAATACAAGGGGTTCAGCACAACAGTGATGGTTCACATTTTAGAACGTGACTGATCAAAGAGTGGTGAACCTCCAACAAGGATAATTTGCATAATCTGAGATCTCGAGTGGTGGACTCCACCAAACGCTTGGCCCTGTAAAATCATGCAGGCCATGTTTCCTGATATTCGGTCCTAGTTATCACTTTATATAGCATAAACTTATTAATGGATAATCCACAATTACAATCAGATCTAAAATGTCACTTCTGACGGAATCACAAATGATCTTTGGTACCACTCACAGGTTTTGCAGAACAAATGTCCTGAACAGCATATGGTAAAAGATTTGAAAGATCTTCCATTGTCACCACCAAAAATGAAAGTGGAAAAACAAAAAGCAAAAGACATACCTTTGTTAGCCTGCGGAAAGTAGCGAGCCCATTGAGGGAGGTCTCCATCATAACTTACAATTGGGCAATACCCTTCAGCTTCCCTGTTATATGTACAGCCTGAAAACTGTGTTGTGTTACAATGATACGCTCCCTTCCACTGATTGCAGGGGGACGTAACAAATTCTGTCCCTTGGTTGCGACCCCAATTGAGACTGTCTGAGATACTATAATTAGCCTGGTACCATCCACTATCCTCTAACAAAGCCAATGTCATTTTTGAAACTACAGATCTTGTATCCACTGATCCTGTCATAATTTCATTCATCATAAGCCTTTTCTCCCAGTGTGATCCTGCAAGCAAATTTAGCATGCATTTGTCATTAAGAACATATATAATGACCCACACACATAACAGTTCATAATAGGTAAAAATTACACAAACAACCCAATGTCCTTGAGCTCAACCAGCAGTTGCATATCCTTGAACTAAGCAGAATGTAATTGATGAAAAAGCCAATTGTCCTTACTGCTAAATTATAGTGCAATATCAATTCCAAGAAATACACACTGTTTTCTACTTCTGTTTCCATATTAATTATAAGTTTCTCAATTTACAATGCAGCATTTAATGTTGACGACTGCATCTATCCCATATAATACCATACAACTTTAGAAGCCTCATCTAAGGCTTAAGGCACACTTTTCTGACCAGCACAGCTATATATAGAGCACAATAATGAAAAAGGAGATACCTGATGTGCCACGACCTCCTCCATCCTCCAATTCTAAACCAGTAAAATTCTCAGAGAAGGCCTGCCCATTATTAGACTATCAGTTTTAATCTTTTAGAGACCAAAACAACCCCACCCCCAACTCCCTTCAATTAAAAAGAAAAAAGACAGGGGGGGGGGAGGAGAGAGAGAGAGAGAGAGAGATCAAATATAACTGAATTAAATGGTGAAATATCTGCTTTAGACATTTTTTATAAGCTGCTTGACACGTTTCTCTTTTACTTTAATTTCTAAATTTCAATCTAATCCCAAATTAGAAATTTCTGTACTTACTCCGTAATGAGATCGTGCATGCATGACAACACGTGGAAGCACCACACGGGTCACCATCCGCCCGAGCTTCTCATCCATGGCTTGTACAGTGACCTGCAAATAGAATATGAAAACAGAAGGTAAGAGGCCTTAAATTCCCAAGCCACATTGCAACTCCAGAAACACCAACTTCCAGACTTCAAGATAACCAACCATGGCATAATGAATTTCTATCTATGGCCAGAAACAAACATGAATTAACTACCAAATTAGTATCCAACAACATCAAGAACCCTTGATCCCAGCAAAAAGAAAACTGATGCACTAGAGCATGCGGTCTAATAAAATAACTTCTACTTCCCTCACCCCATCTGACAGTACAACCAGCCACTCCAGAAGCCACTTCTTCACCAAACTGGTGCCAATAGATGATAGCGGCTTTTGTAGCAAATTCTATTTGTTATTCACCATGACTCTAACAAGTTGCACTCTAATTGATATCCAAGAACTATGGGCAGCAGGTGTCTAAGTCCAAATAGAATTCATCTACCAAAGTAGCTGATGGATGAATTACAAAAGTTCCCACTTCCCACAATGTCAAAAGTAGCCAACACCATCTTCCAGAGAAATATCAGGAGCATAAGAACAGTGAACTATATAGTTTTTAGGACAGCATAGCATTGATAGATGTTAATTGTTTCATGAGAATAAGTCTACTAAGAACATGTTGCCTTCACATCATTTAGCAATCCTGGTCAGATTCTCACCACAGTTTTGACTATAGTGCCTTTGACCAAGTTTGCAGAAACAAATTAAAGTAGATCACTTACCAGTGGACTAACAGGACCATGATACTCACATGTGTCAAAAGATAAATACAGTTTGACTTAATTTGGCATCTCTAAACACACCTTATAATTTGTCTATACTGTGCTGGAATTTGGGTTGAAGTTTCATTACACAGCAGGTATGACAGCACAGAATTGAATGTTTACATAGTTCAATTTACTCTATATGAAGAGGTAGGAAAAATAAACATGAAAAGAGAACTCTCTCCAGTTTTGAAGGTCTATCTGACCACATGGAATAGAATGATTTGGACTTGGGGCAAGTAACTGAAGGCATGAATTTCCAGCACTTCGTTGGCAATAACAGACAACTACTAAAAGGTTTGGCAGAGAAATAGAGAAAGCAAGACAAAAGCATCTGTCTGGATTTTTTTTTGGCGGGTGGTTAGCAGGAAAATATTTTATTAGAAGAATATATAGTACATATGGAACTTTACTTTGAGTAATATTACCTGACTCCGCCTTCTTTTCCTCTCATCCCGAAAATGTGCAAAGGCATGAGGATCAAAGCCAAGAACATGCATGACCTGGAAGGAGACAAATAATTTCATAAGGCCAAAGATAGTGGCCACTGTAATGACTGCACCTTCTTTATTTGATAACTAACCTCATGTATAAGAGTAGCCGACAGCAATGTCTCTGCTTCAGCAGTCAAATGACGAGGAGCAACGTTCACATGTCCTACACACCATGGTGCCATTAGTTTGATAAGTATATATGTGAACCTGAAAGAAATAAATGAGTCAATTTTCTCCAAAAAAACAATTACCAGCAATTGCTCGGCCCCACTGATCACGCTCACATGCCACTGCCCATGCTAGAGTATTGCCAGTTGTAGGTCTTGTAGTTACCAAAAGAACTAAATCTGCATCAGCTACACCCTCTACAAAAAGATGTAATTGGTTACACACATATATCAACCGAACAAGAAAGCAAGAAAGCCTTCAACTAAATTCTCTCAAGAATCAAATGAACCATCAGACATGCATTGCCTACAGCAAATTACCTTCTACATATTCACGTGGAAGCTGTACACCACCATCTTGTCCACACGCAGAATATCCACTCAACCGCAGATTCCCTTTCACTGGCTCAACAGCTAAGGCTCTTCTGAACCAGTCAGCCGTCTGTCCCAAAGCCTGGGTAAAGTTACTTCTGATTAGCATGTATTATTATACTAGTTGCAATAGAAACTAACAACTAATGCCTGATATGATACATGGACAAAATTCGCTAAGGAAAAACTTAGTAAAAAAGGCTAAAAAGATACTCGACAAAAATAGTAAATAACAAAAGGAGCTAGAATTTTGAAAATTTTAGTGGAAATAAGCCTTCGGTCGTATTTTATCACAATACCTCTACCATGGTTTAAAGTGTCACACTGTATCGTTTTTTTGGGTGAATGTCACACTGTATCGTTATCGCAGGGCATCGATGCAATACAGTGAAATACATATCTTTTTTTGAAAAATATTATGTATCGATATTCGATAAGTATCACATTGTATCGGCCAATACGGTGTGATATGATACGATACTACCAATACGTATTGATACTCATCGATACGTCAAGCTAAGGGGTTAAAAAAATATAAGTATGGGTACGTATCGCTAACGTATCGGCAGATGCAGCGCGATACATTGCAATACATTGTGATAAGTTGCGACTTGCGATACAAGTCATTAAAAGCTCGTGTTCACATTCTAGAACTCAAACGAGTTCTAAAGGCGGAAATGACCACCCGAGAGTCTAATTCCTTGTTCTCAACCTCCTTTTTTTTGACATGGGGTTTACATTGAAGCATAAAAAAAACGAATCAGATTCAACCAACAAACCTTTCTTTCGATCATTCAAGTGGCTGAAATCAAAGATTGAAGGAGAAGTTCTCAAAAAGAGTAGGTTTTCAAAGAACTTGATTTTTTTTGGTTAAATCACTAAGAGAACTTGTATCATTATACAATAAACTATGACAACATGTAAAAAGCCCCATCCTATATAACAATTTCAATTGAATGCACTTGTCTCATTACACGTTGTTCTCCATTTTAGTGTTTATGTATGAAACATGTTATATATTTCTTATTTATACTATTTTTGCTACTAAAGTGTATTTCAATGTGTATCCTGACCATTTTCATGCGTATCTTGCATATCTCCAATACAATACATCTCTTAAAATCACCCCACCGATACGATACACGATACCAATACTTTAATCCTTGACCTCTACCAAACATTTATGATGGCTGAACATGTTTGAGGACGTTTCATCTATACATAAAATCTCCAATCCAAAAGAGATAGGTTTAAAACATGAGTCATTCTTTAGATTTTATGATTTATTTTTTAAGATTACTGATGAAAGTTGAGATTAGGACACGTTTCAAGCGAAGTAAGCGTAAATTTGAGATTTATCAAAGATGAATCTAGCTGAAATTATCTTTAAATGGATTAAAAATTGTAAATTAAGCAAATGCATCAAAATAAGGAACCAGACCTTACGAAGACGGCACTTCTTGTCCTCTCCAGAAATATCTTCCAAGGTGCAGTTATACCAACAGTCCCCAAAAATCGGAGGATCTCCATGAGGATTGCAAGCAGGAGTTCCAGGAACAGAAGTCACATGTGGCTCCCCTAGCTGAAAAGTAGGGTACCAAAAAATCAAGATAAGAAAATCTGTATTAGCCATGGACCAGCAGCAAAATTACATGTTGGCGAGTCACCCACCTTTACAATCCCTCCAACACTTCGACAGTCTCTATCAGGTGAGTGACCCACAGCGTCATAGTTCAAATATATTCTAATTGGCTGCCTTGCATCCTTTTGTAACTCCAGTGGTTGTGATACTCCAAGCAATGCCCTTCCCTTACGGTGAAGATGTCTCGAGTGACCAGGCAACCCATAAACTTGTGGAGTGACTGAATACTCTTTGCGACCGGGTCGCCTCCTCTGTTCAAGTAGATGATCATGAATGCATGAATGTGAGAGAACTTCTTTATTACCCCTTTCATGGCCTTGCCATTGCAGCTCGTTCCCTTGGGATTCGGCACTAGCACCTCCAGTCCAAACCAGGACCAATGCTATCTGAATTGCAAGAGGACAAACGCAGTAATTAAAATAATAACTTCAACATTTCCTTCTTTTCGGGGATGAGGCTGCTCTGAACAAACAAAATCCTCACACTACAGGAACAGATAAGCATAAAAAAAGTGCTAACTGAAAGGGATATTTCTCTCTGAATCAATAAACTCCAAATAAACACTAGAGGTAATTAACATTTCCTTTCATGTGATTGCTAGCTACAAATCATAGAAAATCTGCAAAATGGAGCAATTTTCAATAAGCCCGCTGTAGACCCCAGCATAAACTGGCTGAAATACCTAAGTACACACACTAATTATTAATTCACCTCCCTTACTGCCTCATACTAAACACCCAATTCCACAGATATCCTCTTGGACCTTTCCTAGTGGCTTAATTTGAAGTCCAAGCAACCAAACCCCAATCACAAACAACAGAAAATTCGGATTCATTTGCCGACTAAATCAAACTGTTGCCGCAGATACAAGCTAAAATTTTGAGAAGAGTAGTAAGAAAAAGTAGTAATTTGAAAAACGAAAATCACCACAAATTTGCGCGGAAAAGCCTTGAAGCCCCAAAAAACCCGAAGCATCAGTGTAGACAACAAATATTCCAAATCGTCAAATAAATATAAGAAACTCCTGAATAAATTTCCAACTTCCCACAGTTCTATCATAACAATCTAAGACAGTCCCAGCACTTCATAACCGGGGGCCCCAAACTCCACATAGCTAAGCGACATTCTCGCAACAATAACTACTCTGTAACCCTCTCTCAGCCCCCAACTGAAAACCCAAAAGGAAAACCCTTCAAATCTAAAACCAAAAACACCCAAAAACTCACAAATCAGTAGTTTACAACCTCTACAGCCCTGTTTTTTCTTTTGCTTTTGGAAGAGGGCAGGGGAGGCGGGGGACCCCGAACGATTGAACGAATGCTCTAAATCTCCATGTTTAACAGCAACCACTACTGCAACACCAAAATTAATGATAGTAGAAGTACGAAGAGAGCAGTAAAACCTACCTCAAAAAGAAACGCTGCAAACAGAAAGGAGGTCTGATATCTCGATTGCGACATAGCCGGACATCCCCGCAAGGCCTTCACCTCCATCAAACGATGTGTGAGTCAATAACCCTCTGAATACCCCTTCCATCAAACCATCATGGATTTCCCGATCTGCTCCCACCCCCCGTATAATCGCTGGTTTCTCAGCATTTCAACTTCCAACATAGACGAACCTCACACAGTGTCTCCTCTCTCTCTTTCTCTCTCCCTTCTTCTATTGAAAGTCGGCGTCTTTCAGGAGCTAAGAAATGAAAAAATGGCGCACACAGCTCTCGATTACTCTGAGCGACTCTGTAAACTAAATCAACTGTTTACCTCAGCGATTAGAAGGAATTCTCAGTCCAAATCCAAATTACAGAAATCAGTGAAGATGTGACGAACACAGCATACAAGGGAAAATATAGAACATCGATGTGGTTAAAAATTGAAGTCTTGCAATTGTTTCTTATAACCTTCTTTATTATTTTAATTACAAAAATGCCATGGTAGCCTCCATCTCACTTTTCTTCTATTTTAATTGTTTATTCATGATTGTCAAAAATATAGTAATAAAATAAGAAAAATAAAAATATCTAATTAAAAAAAATAAAATTGCAGGGATCATGAAACGAATTAGCTAAAATAATTTATCTAAAAAAATATAATTGTTGATGATTAATCAATAAGATGTGGTTATAATTTGAAAATGAAATTCAAAAGGCATGTTCAGAGTTCAGACTTGAGAGTTAGATATGAGCATTCGAGGACTCTGAAAAGAGTGCATTACGGTTTGTATACAAGAGGTCCACGTAATCATGAGAAAGACAGTATTAGAGACTGTAAGAAGGTGTGCATCACTGGCAATTTGCAGATCTCATTTTTATATTCCTTGTGCTTTTTGATGAATACCATGATCACTACATAAATGCTAGTCTCAAAAAAAAAATGAAAAAAAAATGGGACTCTTAGATTTGGAAGGTTAGATCTTAAGATGTCTGAAATCCTACAACAGATTAATAAGTAGGCAAAATTTAATATGAAAGCACTGCCTTCTTGAGAGTTATTACGATCGATAGATGCTATTTACTAATGAGAAAAAGATTGCCACGATGTCAGAGTGTAGATTCTTGCACATGCCCTTTCACATCTCACACGTAAACTTCAATGTCTCGTCATTAAAATCTTTTTTACTAGATGATTCGATTTCCATTCCTTTATTGATAGCAAATTGCACTCTGAACGATCCCTCTCCCTTTATTTATTATTAAAAGGAGTCTTTGATAATAAATTATGATAATACTAAATAATGATAAGGAGTTATGAAGTGGCAAAGAAAAATATACAAAAGTCACGATAGGGATCTCGAGAATCGTAATATATGTGAAGACTGTAGGAAAAATAGTAATCTTTAATTTTTCGACTGAGTTTTCCTTCACCCATGCTAAGAGAATCTCTTAATCAACCCCCATTTTACTAAGACGAAACTTGGGAGAAGTGAAGGATAAGTGGAAAAGCATACTCATTATGAACCTCCATCCAAGGGAGAAGGTGAAAGGGAAATCTTTCAACTTCATCTGGGAGAAAGCTTTTAACCACTTAGATCACTTCATCCAAGGTGATGTAACCCTATATCAAATAATGTGGCTTAAAAGGTTCTTTCTTCATCGTGGGTGAAGGGAAATTCAATCCTTCATTTTATCTCCCAAACCAGAAAAAACAAAACAAAAACAATTGCGTCCATGGCGGATGACTCACCCAATCATGTTAATGAAGAGAAAAGGGTTTTTAATTAGTTTGTTAGCTTAATTACTCCTAAGATACCTTTTATCCCCATTTGATAGGTGTGGTTGAGCTAGTAGGTTACCCAATCACTAAATTGGGAATTGCGTGAGGAATTCAAATTGAAACTTGAAAGCGAAATCACCAAAGTTGCATGGAATTATTGTATTTATTTGATTGTAATGAATGAACAGATAGTTCAGATGAACTGATACAACTACTTTCAAAAATTTATAGAATAAAGTTTGTTATGATCTGTTTAAAGAACAAAGATGATTTGACATCTTCTCTTGATTTGGATTAAGAGAAATAAGGTTTAATTAGTCAGATTCATCAGTGGGCCAACCTAAAAATTAATGTAATATAACGTTATTAACTATGTAATGGATAAACCTTTCTTTTTTGTTTAATATCAAAGAATGTTAATCACATTCTTAATCAGATTGCGTATGAAATCCATTCAAAATTTGTTTATGTGAGACAATTTAGCTGCAATTCTATAATATTTACATGTGATTTCAGATTAGTTACACTGATCGATACCTAATCAACAAACTTAACATATAAATCATTAAAATTTTAAATAGTTAAGTAGATTAGTCCTTAATAATCTTTTGGTTTGGTTTTCTATTAATATGAAAAGTTTGAGAAAAAGACATTAGGATTCCTTGGAGAGTAGAGAGTTAGGGTTTACTTGAATTAGAATGTTTGGTTTTGGAACAATTCTTATTTGAAGTGAAGAAGCCAACTACCAATGGCAACCGCCACCATTCTCAATCGCTATCTATGGGTGTTTGGTATGACTTAAGAGGAGAGTCTTTTGAAGACTACTTCCCAATTGCTATGGCTTGTTTGACCTTATTTCCTATTTGTTTATATACCTTGAGGAGAGAAGAGAAAATCTTACTTTGTTTATATTTTGAAGGATATTGGGCTTTATGAAGACAAAAAATGATTTGGATTCGGGTCTTATTCCACATGTAAATGCGTCGGATCGGATGGTCTGATATGGGTAACTGTAATAACTACTGACCCATTTTTTAAAATTGAATTTATCACCCCCTTTCTTCCTGGTAGGGGTGAGAAAAGTTGGTCTGAACCATCGAAATCAAATCGAATTGATCGAAACTGATATGAGCTTATTGGATCATGTTTCAGATTGAGGTTTTGCAACACTGAACCCAAATTGGATCGCACTGAAACCAATAAGATACTGAATCGATTTATAGAAAACCAAATTAAAATCGAACCCAAATCGATACCAGCCTGAAATTCAATAAAAAAAAACACATTTGTTTCTATACTTATGAATATATTCGAACTGATATCAAATCAAAACCAAACCGGTTCAAATCGACTGATTGACACCCCTATTTAATGGGTAGGAGTTAGGAGTTAGGACCTACTGGTTTTCCGTTATTTTCAAGGGTTGCTTGGCCGAATTATAGGGATGGGTTTGGTATATTGCCCAATCATTTAATTTATGGAACCTTGTGGATTCAGTCAATGTGAGTAGTAAATTTGGGATGTGAACAGCCGCTGGGCTCCTCTGCAGTGCAGCACGGTGTGCAATGGTTTGCCACGTCAGGATGTGTGCTAGTGTGCACATCGTGGTGGCCCGGCCATTTGATGTGAGAGGAGCCGAATCCTCGTACAGAAAATTATCTGCTCTATTTTCTGCCCACTCTATTCTCAAGTGCCTCTAATAGGGGGTGGACCCCAGCCGGGTAGTGTGGTCAGTAGGGATAGGGTGGTCAATTCCCCCCTCTATTTGAGGAACTTAGGAAAATGGACCTGCCCGGGAAATAGAGCAGATAATAATCCTCAGGCACCAGTCAATCCACAAATCCATATGATATCGAAACGGATTATAGATTGGCCAATATCAAACAATTTGCCCTTCATTTTCTTTAACAAAAAGTGTATTTTTTAACAGTTTTACCCCTGTTCATACCATTCCACTAATACAAGATTGATTAGGTATCGAGGTTGGCCCGAGCTGATACTGATATGACCGATCCAATACCGGTACCTCAAACCATGTCTAGGAGCATTGTTATCCGCCCCCACTCTGTTGAAAATCCAAAATGCTCTTCACTAAAAATATTCAGTTCATTTATTATTTTAAAAGAATAAAAAAAGAGAGAGAGAGACTGAGAATCAACATTTGGTTAGAGAATGGGCTAAAAGCCTACAATAAAATGTGGGGATAAATAAAAAAGGATTTTTAAAATAATTATGAGTGATCTACCATTATGCCATACTCAAAGCCCATCCTTGCAGTTATCACATCGGCCAACTCGTTTGAGACTTAGTGATGGCTAGCCCAAGGTGAAGGCAGTGGGATTCAAACTTAGGACATCCGAGTTTACCATTCACCCTAACTCTTTACCACTGGGTCAACACCCCTTGGGTTAATACCAAGATCTATTGTGGTGGATCATTGTAACCCTTCTTATTGCCAAAGTTGATTATCCCAACTTTAGATAGGATCCCTAATATCATGGGGAGTGTCGGATCGACGATATCGGTATAACGGTCTAATTCATGGGTAAATTTGTCTAAACAACTTTCACCAAAAGTGGGGGTAAAACCTTCCAACACCCGTTGATCCAAACTGATCCATATCGGTATCAACCAAGATCGATACGATACCAATACCAATATTTTAAACCATTGTTGGGGGAGGGGGTGTTAAAGGAGTAAAGAAATGGGGAGGGAGGAAGAGTTCAAATTCACAATAGTTAAACATAAGGTGTGTTTGGAAAATGACCAAATAAGGTTGACAATACATCATCTAATGATGTGGATTGTGGATATTAAGAACTTAGATGGGTTGATGGGGGCTCTAGAGATCGATATCTCCATTATTATTAGTTAGCTCAACTAAAAATTTCCATGAAAATGGTGTCACCATCTCCAAAATTGCTTGTTAGGTAGAGTAGAAATCTCAAAATTTCTCAACTAAGATCTTTCTTCAAGGGCCCTCACTGGTTTAAAATATAAGAATCATGGAATGAGAGTAGTTGTGGCATCAACCGATTCCTGCATTTATTTCAAATTGCTTCTTCATTCTCTGTTTGGACTTTTGAGTGATAATGACTTTGGTCTTCTATAAGATAGCTTTATCCCTTCTTCTAATTTTATACTTTTAAAATGGATGGGTTGAAGCTATTATTGGAATTGGATTTCTTAGTGCAATTGGGTTTGAATTTCAATGGAGGCAAACCAAGATTTAGGTTGTCTACCACTCCACCAGGTAATTAAAAAAAAAAATTCTTAAATTGGTTCATCACTACCCATTATAAAAAGGAGATACATATATAGTTAAGGATAATCTATGCATTAATTGCTCCCTTTAGTATCCTAATTTGGAGGAGCAGAGTAACTAATCCTTTTTAATGTGTCTTTTAGTTTTATGAAAAGCCATATAAGGCCAAATTCTAATACAAAGCTTGTTTGTGCGGCAGGTGAATTGTGATGGGATCCAGCTCCTCTCCAATGAACCTATCGCTCAAGGAGTGCCTAATGAGTCATCTGATGGTTGGGTTGATTGGCACACATCTCGGCGCATAGTGTGATGAACCGCGGACACTGGCTTGGTTCGATGGTTGCGCTCTGGGCATGGTTGCTAGGGCCGAGGACTACGTCTCGATATCAAGTCCTTTTTCCGCACAAAGCAGTGGTACTTGCCACTACGCCCTGACAAACTGACACTCCTCCCCCCCCCCCCTCCCCTTTGCCACCCCTTTGTGCCCAACAATGTTGTGTTTGGTATGTATTCTTGGAATGCATTCTAGGTCGATTTTACATTCTCAGACCATAAAACCAAATACAACATAAGAGGCCAAGCTTTATACGAGTCGATAATAAATTAGTTCAAGAACTAGTGAATTAGAACTCAGATATTGACTCAGTTGAGTGCTTTTTTATTTTTTATTTTTTCTGATCTGAATTTTGAACTAGAAATACGTTGCGTCGAGTGTACAAACATGAGAAAGAAAACATTGTAGATAATTATATATGAACATGAAAAATGTAACATGGTTCGACATGAATACTTACACTTATCCAAGAGAATCATATAAAATTTTAAGGGAAAAGAACGTTGTTTGATTGCGTGGCGCTCTTGTGCCCAGAAATGATGGGTGTATGCATGCATCCTAAAAACTTTAACATTCATACAATTATATTTTTATCCTTGTTGACTCAGTAAAACATATATAAGCCCAATAATAATTGTGTAACCCCAACATAATATAAGATACAACCCCAACAAAATAGTTAACTACATAATAAAGATTAATTATTCAAAATCCAAGTGAGTAAAACAAAAATGGGTGAGATCCAATTAAGAGACCAGCCAAAACCCACACATTCTACTTCTAGAGATGCACAACATGGTCCATGCTTGGGCTTCTGGCCCACAATCGCATTCAGGAAATAGGAGGCCATGGCAGGCGTGGCCCAGCACGGACTATATAACAGGAAGGGAGTGGGGAGGTGTCTCCTTGCTTCGGTTTCTCCTTTTCCAGCTTCCAAGTGGTGGTGCCGTGGTGGTGGAGGCCTGGAGGGAAGTGCTGGTGGTGGTGGTTAGTGGTTCATATCACTCGAAAAGACTTTTCTTACGAACTAACTATAACTAAAGGTGGGGCCTTACATTAGAACCAAACAAATCCTATTTATTTCATCATGCGCTTTGTATTCCATACTAGTTAATTGCATTGACTATCACTGATATGATGGGGCCATTGGATTGGAAGATCTGTGGGCCCAAACCTTCACTGAGTCTGTCTGAGACTCTGAGTGAAGTTTTGGGCCCACAAGGTCTTTAAAACCGAACCGGATGGTTTGTTGAGGTTCGAGCCAGTGTATCCAACTGATCAATTTTCATGAACAGAACTGGTTGGTTTTGTTTTGACCCAACAAAATTATATGAGAATATATGAAAAAAAATTCGGAATCATATCTTGATCGGTTGATTGATTTCGATCAGGATCGATGAAGAATCGATAAAAATCAGCCTAAATGTGCTTTAATCCTAGTTTTTGCAAAAAATCGGCTAAGTCAAATCAGTTAGAATTGAGACCGGCCTTGACCGATTCTGATCCAATCCCAATTTTTAAAACCTGGTCTGAGTCCTAACTTCTTTTTCATTTCCTTTTAAACGGGCCCAAACTTCTTCAAGTGTTAAAGTAGAAGAATATCTGATTGTACCATCAAAAATAAGTTTGTTGCTCTCATTCAATACCAAACAGGCCAAGACTTAACTCATGAGGACCCATTTGTTTCATTCCTTTCCTTTTCATTTTCGTTAAGGTTTCACTTGTTTTCACATAAAATACCAAAAATACAACAAAATTGAGAAATTTATTTATATTTTTTTCAAAAACTTTTGGATATAAAATAAAGGAGAGGGTTTTCTAAGCAAACGATATAGAGGAGTGCACCAATAAAGTGCAACAGAATGACTTCATGTATAGGAGAGCAATGATGTCATTTCATGTGAGGAACAGAGATATAGAGAGAGATGGTGGCAGCGTACCTTCCCCGGGTGGCATACAAAACCTTTCCCCATAACATATATAGGGGGTAAAAGAGATCAAATATGGTACCCAAAGGCTCCACTTTTTAGAAAGCAATTAAATGTGGATTAGATGTCGTTAAGGAGACTTGAACCACCGATTAAGCGTCTGACACAGTTCTCCCAAGAAAGTAGCGAACCACCAGGCCAAGCCCTGAATCGACGTGACATGTTTCTTTCAGTTGAAGCAAGGTTGTTTCTTTACCATTTCTACTAATTCAAACTTACCCATAAAGTATTTGATTAAATAATTTAGTACCCTTAAATTGTCATTGTCCTTCCAGTGAAGATGTAAACCACTTGACGTCACAATCCTTACAATCAATTCATTAATGGATTCAAACTTTGGATTCGTTTCTTTTTTGATCAATTCTTTTTTTTAATCCAGCTTTCCATCAGTCAAATCATTTGACCGAGGCTTTCGAATGGTATTGATAGGGTATTGCGCAATAATACAAGGTAGTATCAGATATTCGTAAATGATGACCATTGATTTCCTTCATCCACGGCAAAAGAAAACTTTATCTTTTTTGTTTCTCTATGTTTTTGAAGAGCAAGGCCAAAGGTCCTCTAGTTTTTTTTATGTTTTTTTTTTTTTTTGGGGGGGGGGGGGGGGGTGTGATAGATTATTGCCCATTATGGGCTAGACCCACAGATGTACAAATATGTAACCCTTAATGAGTGCGGGTATGGAGCAATGATCAAGGTCCCATGAATCCAGTCACCCGTGAGTACTCTTCTGATGAGAGGGGTAGGGAATTTATTTCTTCCCTCTTAAAAATTAAAAGCTCAAGCTAGTTGGACATATGAATCCAGTCTCCGTGTGTTGTATATATCCGCCATTTTAGGTAGAGAACTTATTATCCTGTATTAATATAGCACGGTGCTATACTGTATTATGTGGCGCTGTGGAGACCATGTGATACAACAGGCTCCACATGGTGTACATGGCCTTTGCAACGTCGCACCATGCAGTTACAACATAGGATAAAAATTCCTCATTCACCCATAGTAGGAGGAATCCTTTCATTGGTAGCCGTTATTGTGCTTCAATGAGTTTACATCTAGAAGCAACAGTGAAGGGCATTTTGAACCTCCAACATATGAAGTGCTGGGATCTTTCTCTAGCACCTCCAATCTTCCTCTACAAGGGCATTTTGAACCTCCAACATGTGAAGTGCTGGAATCTTTCTCTAGCACCTCCAATCTTCCTCAAATAAAAAGGTTCGATGGCACTACTCCTTTCTTGTGTTCTAGTGCCAGGGATCTATAAGAGATTTAAATCTCCTTTACTCCTACCATCAGTAATTGGTAAGTTGAGAGAAACTAGGTTGATTGGTTGTGTTTTTTTTTTTTTTTTTTTTTGGTTTTGATGAAAGTGTAATCACACAAATCATACACCAATCTCAAAAGGTTAATTGATTTTTAGGATCGTAGAATGGCAGATATATACAATACATGCCACACTCATACACCCGATGTGGTTTGACTGGTTGTGTTGGGACATGCTTTTGGTGGTACAAAAATTGGATGGCAATAAAGGGGCTGATTCATTAATGGGACAACTCAATGCTGCCTTTAATTGAGCTTGGAACAATAGCCAAGCAACGCATCAGGACTTCGATTCCAAATTTCATCTCAATTGGAGACATTTTGGCTGAAATTTCGATTCTTAAGACCAAATATTTTTGGGTAACCAATATCATTTTCTTCTTGCTCATTTTATAAAATTTCAATATTTTTCTTTGTCTGAAAATAAATTTTGGCTGAAATCCATCCAAAGGAAATATTGATTCTATTTACAAGAAAATTTTCTTTCACCCACTGTGAAGGGTTCATCTATGAATCTACCATTGTATTACCTCCCTTTATATTTGTTGGATGTCTAAAAACCAAAATGCCATCGTTGTTCATAACTCTCATCCAAGGGTAATGATGGCCATTTTTGTAAAAGAATTCCTCCTTCAGCGCCGCTTATGGAAAACTCAATCACTTTACTTATTTGGGCCTTTTTTGGGGGAGGGGGGGGGGGGGGGCTCAAGCAGTGATTTTTAATGACTTTTCTTTTGGGACTAAGCCATTTTAATCACTTTCTACCCAAGACCAGCCCAACTCAAATGTATATAATAATTATAAATAATAAAGGGGGATTGGACTTGAATTTGGTTTTTTCTGGATAGCTTCTAACATATATCACATATTTGGAAAATAGAATGTTACCCGATCGTGCACCTTATGTGGCTTCCATGCCTAGACACACAAGGTGCCTTGACTACCTGAGATTTTTGCCTTTACATGAGGGCAATGCGGTCAAGGCACCTTGTGTGTCTAGGCGTGGGAGCCACACAAGACTTGCGGCCGGATAGCATTCTTTCTCCCCACATATTTATATTCATAAATATAATATTATATTGATATGTATTTTTCATAGATAAGTTAGGCCAAAAAATTCAAACAAATTGTTTATCTTTTCCAAAAAAATTATTCGAGCCCCTTGACTAAGATAGCCATCAAAATGGAATTTACCCAAGTTAAAAGGATCAAAAATAAACTGAAGAAACTTATATTGTAAATAAATGAAGTAGATATGAGCAAGGAATTGACCTATGGACTATCCCAGCCATAGTTTCAATTGGCTGATTCTTCTACCAAAAAAAAATAATAATAATAAAAAAATGGCTGATTTTGTATCAGTGGAACGGTTCTTAGTAAGAGTAAATTTGGCCATAAATTGAATTTTCATTAAAAGTATTGATACGCATCGATATTGGTGGAGACCGATATTTAAAACCATGATCCAATCACCCCTTAAAAAATATTTATGTCGATATGCTTATAAATCTTGTCATGATCGATTTATATCAAGAACAAAGTTTTTTTAGCATCTTTTGATGGGCCTGATCTTAGTTGGCCGATCTAATCGGCTAATCCTCCTTCTTCTTCTTTAATCTTCCTTTTCATCTCCCTTAGTTCTGGTTTCACCCACCAGACTCCATAGATTACATGAAAAAAACCCAAAAAACATCATTTGGTTGGGCTTGGGTCAACGTCGCACCGGTCACATTATATTTATGGGCTGGACTGGCTCAATGGGCCAAGACTTGCTAACTCCGAAGGATTACTGTGCAATTTTTCCTTAACAGTCAGACATATACTTGGGCCAAGTTCTTCTGTACATTTTGGGCTTGAGAAGATTGGGCTCATTTCTTAGAACTTTGTAGACTAAGACTACCCTATGCTTGACCCAAGCCCAGCAAACCTGTACTTGTAGGGTCAGTGTATATGAGAGAGAGAGAGAGCGCTGAAGAGAGTTTTCTAGCTTGCCTTATTTTTCCATATAAAAATCCCTTTATGTACAATATCCATTTATTTTTGATTGATCAATATCTCCCTTGTCCTAATGAACTTCTGTGTTGAAAGTCTTTATAAAGAAAGAATTTTGAGCTTTTCATATATCTGATCTTCTTCCACGACGCACTAAGGTTAGAAGGTCTCATCTCATTAAGCTCACGAAGGGAGGCCATCTTTAGCCGCTAGTTTCTTCACATAATCCCAAAATATCAAGGTTTAGTGTAAACATCCCATTTTGTCAGCTTAGGGGTGTCAACCGGTTGTGCCCGGTTGGGCCTAATCGGTCCCCACCAATTTAAGGTCCTGCACCGTTTTCACTTTCCACCCATTTAAGTAATCGAGCCTCATATGCCATCGCATGGACATGTTTCTATTCAGTTGGTAGATTACCGGTCCATAATCAGGCTAATTGACTAAAGCTATAAATGGTCTTTAAATGGGTCATAAACGAACTATACTAAATGAGTTGTAAACAATCATAATATTTAGTTGGTCCTGGTTGGGCGACCGTCGAACCACTACCTTGCACCAAGAGTGCCTAATTCTTAAATCCAACATGTTTAGTAAACAGTCGGATAGTCTCAGTCTTCAATCGGTAGGTTTAGGTCAAACCTATTGGTACATGTCAACTTTTGACACCATTACTAGGGATGTTTGAACACCTCATTGCCATGATGACATTAATCAATTACATTTTCTTTTTATTTTTTTACAGCTTTGCCAACATGAAATATAATTTTTGGGTTTGTCGAGGAGCATGCACACTGCACCAAAGCATAGAAGGTGACAAAATGACTACCTTACCCCCTCATGAAAAGCGAAAACACCACTCCTGTTGATGCTTCCATGTGCTCTCCCATTGGTCACGCTTCTCATAATTTTTTTTATCTGAATTTTCTTTTTGGAGGAAACAATTAATCAAATTTCCATTGATCATTATTAGGATTAATGTATGACCACTAATAAACCTAGGAATCCTACAGGCTACAGAATTTAGCTCGTCTCCAGGGACCCCAGTACGTCCAGGGTGCTGCCAGTCATTGGGTTGTGCCACACATATCCCTAAGTGTGCATCAAGATATGTGCGATACATCTTAACTACTAGATGCCCCTTGACAGCACCTTAAGCGCTGAGCTCCTTGAAGACAATCCTGATCGATCCTTCACTTTGCCCATCACATCGATGGCTTTTCTATGGTAGTATGGCATTCCAAGAAGAGTTAGAAAGCTATATACCCTACACCAGTAGGAGAGCACAAAGCGAGTGGGACATTTGTGGAGGGGGTTGAAATTCTCTATTCACAAATGATATTAAAAACTATTCTCTCTATAAAATTAGAATTTTGAATTCAATCCTGATATATATGAGACAGTGGGAGGATTAAATATAGGCGTCTCTATTCATTTTTATTGAACCCATATACACCAAACAACAATAACACTATTAATGCCAACCATTGAATTGAAGTTTTTTTAATATTTTTTGAATGGATAGAAATTAAGGGTTGATATTTGAAGTACCAACCAGGCGTTAGACACATGAAAACGAGAGAAGTGATGACCATCTTCTTTCAAAGAAGATTTGGAAGGGTTTTGGATTCTCATCCCATCCAGAATTCTATCCAATAAGATGGGTTTCTTTCTTTCTTTGTGCCTGTCTTTCTGCCATTGTAGGAGAATCTCCTATCCAATAAGGACATTATTTATGCTGAAAATTAATAAAGCTTTCAACTTTTCCTCTTCACTTCGTCTAGTCCCCACACTCGTAACTACTAGAATAAATTTTTTCAGGGATCATCATCATCATCATCAACAAGTGAGTCAACAAGCTAATGTTCTTTTTGTTCTTTTGGTTGAGGAATGCATATGTTCTAGTTTGCCTATACGGATATGTACTGCAATGTCTTCTTTCGGTTGGTTTTGTCCTTCTTTATGTTTGTTGTGTGCTTCGAATATTTATCTTAGTTTGTAGTTACGTAATGAGAATAGGGGTATCACCCTGAGAATTTTTATCGTCTCAAGTATGGTGTACTTTTAAAGTGCATCAGACGGTGAATCTCACTTGTGCATTGGATTTTTATAATCTGTCTAATCCACTTTCAAGGGCCACTGGGGAGGGTCATAATGTATGTAGTCTTACCCCCATTTCACGGAGAGATTGTTTCTCAGCTAGAAACTGAGACTATCCTAGGTCTCGAATGCGCAAATAAAAATTTGGAGAGTACTAGAGGAAATTAAACGTGAAAGGTTATCGTATATGGGCTGAACCTATGTACTTGGCTAATGTAAGCATCTCTAATTATATAACTGTCGCTCTCTCTTGGAAATAAACCCCACTTCAACTAGAAGGGTAAAAGAGTGATCTTCACCCTTGTCATTTTCTTATAGAGAGATCGTTACCAAGTTGTGTGCACCTGTACCAACACGGGGCTAATGAGATTGCGCACAAGGGCATTCAATATAATAGGGGTGGGATTTTTTCATTTCATGGGAGACGGGATGGTCATTTCGCCCTTCCCGTTTCTCGGAGTAAGCTCCACGCAGATTGATAACCTTTTTTTCCCATTAGTAGAGTAAAAAAGTTTGAACATCCTCACCAACACTAGAAACTATCTTCTTAGTCCACTTATGGGCTATAGATACCATTTTTCTATATTTTTTTCGGGCAAGAGATCTCTACCTGGTCGCATGGTCTCTACACCAGCGTCTGGGCCAATGGATGAGCATGCCTGGGTATATACCTAGGCGTCAGCGGCGTCATCTCACTGTGCCCTGTGAGAGGGCATAGTTAACACCACCAAGTAGAGATCTTTTACCCATTTCGTTTTTATGCAAACATGATTAAAAGTTTACATCAAAAGGCAAATAAAAAACTTGCCTTGACAATCCTTGCTACTATACAACCATGGAATACCTCAAATTTACCTTAGATCTTGTCACGAAAATTGTTGCCTAGACTCTAGGACCAAACAAGGTAACTAAAGGGTTTTTTGATGGGCAGGCAAATTGAGGTGATATTTTTTCGGATAAACATTGCGACTCTAATACTTAATACGGTTTGAGGTATGTCGCAAAGCAGTTCCTCTAGCATCAAGATGTGACCTTTGTTACATGGATTGTGAAACGATCCAACATTTGTTTCTTGAATGCGCGTTTTCGCGACAAGTTTGGATGGAGGTGCTATTTGTTTTCAATCAGAGCTGGAGTGGCTTCCCAACCATTGAGCTACTATTTTCTTGGTGGCGCAGGAAGACCAAGGCAGTAGCCCTCCCTAAGGCATGGGGCGCATTACTGATTATAAGCTACAAAAATTTATGGTGGGAGCGCAACAGACGTCGCCATAAAAACTGTAGGAGAACTCCAGCCGAAGTGGCAAAGCTATGCTTTAAGGAAGTTGGGGATTGCACATGGGCGAAAGGGGCACAAGTAAAAACGGTGCAAGACCTTGCCTTGGTTCGTATGCTAAAAGTCACAATCTCAAAACCAGCTGTTAAAAGAATAGTAGAAGTGCGATGGAAGCAACCACTACAAGGTTAGTGGAAATTGAACATCGATGGCTCTTCCTTGGGCAACCCAGGATCAATTGGAGCAGGGGGAATAATTCGGGATCACTTAGGAGTTGTTTTAAGATGCTTCTCTCAGTACCAAGGAGTGGGCTCAAACTACATGGCTGAGCTGGGGGCCTTTTTTACTGGAGTTGACCATGCTAGAGAAATGGGAGCTGAAAATATTTGGATTGAATGCGACTCGGAGGCGGTCGTCTCTACAATTCTCTCTATTAAGCTTCCTTGGTATCTAATGAATAAGTGGTGGAAGGCCTCATCTTTTCTGGACACTATCAGGTGGCGAATCACTCATTGCTACAGAGAAGCAAATTCTGCAGCTGATGCGCTTGCAACCCACGCAGTGAAAAGCAAATGCACCACTTGTTGGACTAGTCCACCCCATTTTATTATGCAGACTGTCTATTGGGAAGCGCTAGAACGGCCTTTCTATAGATTTACTTAGATTGCATCTTTGGCTAACAGTAAACTAAGGGCTATGCCGAAGGTTTCACGTTAGAACTCAGGATAGTTTTTTTGGAAATCATGAGTCTTTCCTTGTACATATTTTCCCATTTCTTATATATATACATTGCTGACCTTTAGCAAAAAAAATACGGTTTGAGGTATAATAATCAAAATTAAAGAGGGGGTGTAGAAATAAAAATTAATTTTCAGACAACTGATTGATCATCGTAATACTCGTCCCAAACCAGGTTTTAGGTATCGGTATTGAATGTGAGTATGTGACCGATACTGATACGTATAGTTAGTATCAACTAAAAAGGTGGATTTTTTTGAATTTTCAGCCAATTTAAACCGACGACTATTACCAAAACTTGGAACCAATGCCATGAATTAAGGATAAAGTTTTCTTCCACCCACGAACTAAGGGTTCATCTAGGATCATTATTACACTGTCTCCTTACTAAAGTTGATAATGCCCTCGTCCCCCCACCGTTCCTGATACCAATCGCAGGACACATAAATCCATAGGTAAAAGATTCTCCATTCACCAATAGATGTGGGTAAAGGAAAAAATTTTACTGCTACACTTGAAGCAGGAATGTTCCTGCTACAAGGCTGGCAGCCAAGGAAATGGAATAATTCACTTTCCCCTTGGGTTCATAAATACCCTCTTAGGTTTAAGTATTTTCTAAAATATTCTTTAACAATATTCCTGCTACTAGTGTAGCAACAAAATTTCATCCGTGGGAAAACTGCTTCGGTGAAATAAAACTGTCCCCTAAAACTGTCCCAAACAGCTTAATTCATTCACCAACGTGATTACATATTAAATGTCTCACGAAAAGGGATTTGGCTCCTCTCCAGCGCACTCCTCCGAGTTGGACATCATCCCACACAGCGGGCAAATGTCGACACATGGATGGAGTACCAATCGAAACGACACACCCGAGTTGGGAATGATGCATTATGCATCGCATGTCCATCGTTGGGGTGCGGTGGAAGGAACCCGATCCCATGAAAAGTGGGAGGATGAAAACGAGTTTGAGGTTTGACGAGGAGAGTCTATACTTAACAAAAAGGTGGAAGAAGAGGTCTAAAAGAGTTTCCCTCTTCAAATGGTGCAGTTGCAACAGAACCAGCTTTAGAGCCCATCTCTCTCCCTCTCTCTTAATGGAATCCCACCGGTATTCACATCCTTCTGCACCATAGATCTACGCGTGTATAGTCCACTTCCACCAATAATTTTAAAAGGAAAAAAAGAAATAATATTTTGCATGATTTTTACCTCTTTTCTCTTCACCCATCGTTTTCATTGCGGTTGAATGACTATTGATTCTCTTTATTGTGACTGAAGAAAATATTTTAATCACTGCTTATGCTTATGGACATAGAAGGATATGTAATTTGTATTTTTGTAAAACTAGATGTCGTTTGATTAGATATTAAGTAAAATAAAATCCGAATAAAAAAAAAGAGTAAAGTTTTGCTATCATTATCAAAAACAATTATTTAACTAATTTAATAAAATATTTAATATAAGCAAGTGGCATAAGATAGCACATCAATGAAGTGTGACAAAATGGTATCTTATATAGGAAGATAGCTAAGTCATTTCATGTAAAGAAGAGAGAGACATAGAAGTGCTGGCATTTCTTGCCCCAACGGATTAGAAAATTTTTTCCTAAAAAATATCATGCTATTAAGAAACTTTTAATGATATTTTGAATGAAATATAAATTAAAATTTGGGAGGGGGATCACTGCACTGCTACACATAGTCTTTGCACCAGCACGGGGCCAATGAGAGCCTACACGAGGGCATCCAACAAGGGTGGGGCTTTTCATTTCACAGGAGATGAGGGGGGGAAGGGGTGAGGTGGTCATTTTGCCCTTCCTATGTCTGGACATAGGTGCCACAACAGCCTGAAATGGATTTATCTTTAGCGATGAAAAGATTAACCCTTCTCTAATGCAACATTTCATCAAGATGCATGTGTATCATAATTCACTTTGGCTTCGATACACCAAAACAGAGTTTTTTTTTTTTTTTGATAGGTACCAAAACAGAGTTCTGTTCTAAACAGAGATAAATCTTTCAAGAACATATAAAAGGAGCAGCAGGAGGATGGTACGTTAGAACAGTGGACAACAGAAAAAAGTAGCAGAGCTGCTTTCCATGTGGAGCCATATATGCGTTGAAACAAGGCCTAAAACATGTACTGCAAGTAGCTGGTAATGTGTGATGGAGATCAAATGCACTCAGATTCAAACAAGTTGGTAAAACTCAATACTTATCACTTATGATTCTTTAACCATAGTAATTTGATGATATGATTAGACTCCTAAAATAGTGAATGTCACAATTAACTTTCGTTCTTATTGTTCAAGATCTCAATTAAGGAAAAGTCGGTCAATTTAAATAAGAAAGTCCTTTCTAAAAGGAGGCAAAAAACCTTTAAATGGACCACTAATCAATAGGTTCTCTCCATTTTAAAATTAATTTCTTTTTAAGGGAGATCAGGGTAATTTTTACTTATTTTTATTAGGCAAGAGTTTTTTTTTTTTTCTTTTTTTAAACCGTTGGTGTAAAGAGAATCTAGCCATTGGGTGCCCTTATTGCACGAAGTTCAAAATGTACTTGGGCAATAAATAACAAGAGTTAAGAGATTCTATCTCTTCACCATGTGGGTGAAGAAAAACTCATCCAAAGAAAGTTTTCTAATCAATTTCACCTCAAGTCCCATAGAAGTGCTTTTTATTTTCAATTATTCGTTAGAACTCAGGTCTGTATGTGCAAAGTTTAGAAGACCAACAGATCTCCATAGACGGGCAACCTTTAACCAACAAAATCTTGATCAGATTCTAACCCTTTTTAATTGGTAAAAGGCATCTAAATATTCAACGGTCATTTTCACCTCACCCCAGCATGTAAATACCCTGTTTGGCATCTTGAATCTTGATTACCCATTTGTCTGATATTCTTTCTACATGATTTTCAAGATTAATTTTCATAGAGAATCAGATGGTTTAAGTATGAACTCTATTTTGATTTGTATTGAGATACTATTACTACTACTACTACCCCTACAACCTTTATACACTCAAATCACATATTGAGATGGTAACAATAAACAAAACTGTTTGTTTTTTTTCCCTTTTTTCCCTTCGTCTTTTTTGGGGGTGGAGGGTGGGGGTGGGAGAAGGTGAGTATCTATTGGATATCTGCGGTTCTTTTATCAAACTGAAATATTAATGATAAAGAGTAGCACCGAGCATTGTCCTATCAGAGTGATTAGGTGGTGGTGGTGGTGATGGATGTTGTTCAGGCGAAAAAGGATTACAGGCTTTGCGGAGCTCGTAAAACCTTTTAATGTCGAATTTCTTGTTCTTCATCAGCCGCTTCTGCTTGGCAATAAAACGGCTACGGTAGAACCCTTCGAAAGAAGGTTCCCTTGAAGTAATCATAAAGAAGGTGTAGCCCGCCAAGAAGTAGAAGGTGGTGAGATAGAAGCATATTGGCTCCATCACATCCCAAGATAGCTCCCAGAAGGTGACCCTCATGAATGCTGCTGTCTGGACAAGGAGGAAGCCAAGCCCAGCACCTATCTCCGTTTTAACCAGCGCATCCGCCTTTTCATCTATCGCTATCTTCTCCTTCTCCATTTCTTCAAGCTCTTTAATCCTGGGGTCATTTGGGTGGGCTATTCCCAGAGGAATTAGACCTTGCATCGTAGCATCTATCGCTTTTGTTACCTGTAAAACCACAACAAAACCGGCCAACATTTGGGTAACTCAACTCCCTCCAGCAGCCATTACTTCTACACAAACATCAACCACTAGGGCTTAGGGAACTTGAATCCCCTTTTCTTGCCCATTTAACTACCTCTTGGTCTTGGGTTAGCCAAAGGCATCTCTCTCTCTCTCTCTAATTGATGCTAAAGATAACACCAAACAAAATAATAAAAAAAAAAGAAAACAGTTTTTGAACTTTTGATGAAATTCTCTTTTTAGCCCATAAACTAAAATTTACTTCCCCTTTCCCTTTCTTTTCATCAGCTTCAACAAATCCACAGACCCATTACTCCCATGTTCCCCACGATTCCCTTCCTCTCCTCTCTCTCTCTCTATCCTGTATCTATTGTTTTTCTTTTTTCCTTTCCCTTTTTTTTTGTTTAATTATAAGTATTGAATAAAAGGGGGAAGAAGGTGGGCCAAGAGAGAAAAAGCAGTTAGCATCCACATCCTTCAGTTCTTCGTCTCCATGTCCGTTGGACAAAAAGTGACAAACCTGTCACAGTGGAAATTAAGGAGAAATGTCGAGGGTAGTTTTGGTTTTTTAATTCTCCTAAGGTTACCATCTCAATACACGATTGTTTGGATCTGGCCGAGATGGCGTAGGGTTGGTTTCCTGTTCAAAAAGAAACATGACAAAAAAAATCATAAAATAATATCAGATCGCTGTAATTTCAATTTTCAAGAAAAAAAATAAAAATCAATGGCAACAAAAACGATTACAAATCTCGATAAAATGAAATTCATTTCATTTCATTGCGTGGTTGGTTGCTTCTGACGTTTCTTTCTGGTTTTAGACTTTCGATCACTTTTAAAGTTTCGTGAACAGAACTCGTTAGCCCCGTGCCATCAAGAGATACCGATAATGGAAAAGAAAATTAAAAAAAAAAAATTTGCAGTTAAAATAGAGAAATGTTTACCTGCTCCGGTTTAAGGAACACCACGTTTCCATGGAGGATGACGGCTCCAGATTGTTCCAACACCTTCGCAAACTCTGATCCCTGATCAGTACTCGAGCAACCGTCGGAGCAGATCTGAATAAACTCAGAATAGGTGATGCAGCCTTCCGGAATACTTTTCAACTTCGTTTTCAACATTTCTAACTGAGACTGCATCAACATCTTCCGCGCCTTCTGCACTTCCTCGAATGAAATTTTGTCTAGAGAATCCGACCTTTTCACCGGCAGATTCAATCCTTCCAATCGCAGGCGATCGCCGCTTATGTTGATGCCTTTGAGCTTCTCCTTCAATTTGTCCCCAAGCGACAGGGACCGGAGCTCCGGCGACGCCACCGCCGACTGAACAATCGCTCTCTTCTGAAGATATCTCCGGAAAAACCAATCGCTGCCGGAATCTGAATCGCTGCGAAATTCTTTGCGGAAGTTTGTTTTGGCCTGATCAGGAGGGACTAAAGGTTCTTGAATCAGATGAGAAGCGATGGGGGAATGTGTCAGGGTACTGTTTAGGGATGAGATTTTGGTTATGTGAAATAGACGCTGAGCTAGGGTTTTGCGAAACGCCATTGTTGAACAGAAGAAAGAAAGATGAGGAGGAGAAGAGAGAGAGAAAGAGAGGTGAGGTTCTGCTTGGAGCTCCGATGATTGAGTGCTTAGTTGTTTGAATCGCAAAAATGAACGCAGGGTTGGTTCATTATTTATAGGTCTCAATTCCCACTATGGAGGGAGGGAAATAAAACGAGAGCCAAATATCGCGATAATTTGGAATAAGAAAAGGAGCGTGAGAAATTCTTTACAGGCCAGTAGGTGCGAATATTCTTTAAGAATATCTCCTAAATATCGAGATATATTCGGGTTTTCAAGTGAAATAAAAACCATTTTCTCGATAAATTTCAAATGATAAGATATCGCAATAAACTGGAAACTTGAAGAGAAATCGCCGAAAATAACAAGATTGCGTCGTTTTGGGAGGTGAACCGGGGGTGGTGGTCAAAGTTAAAAGACTAAAATACCCTCCAATCCCCTCGTTATTTCTGCATTTAGGACTTTCTAATGTATACCACAGCCCCAAGCATCAAAGGAGCTTCAACGTATCCTTCTCATACGTGGCACCAACTCCATTTAATCAAGACCGTTAGATGGTCCGTATAATCTTGTGAAGCATTTTTTACCATATCATCTTATTGGTTCACATGTTGTTGACCATATTTAGGGTAGGTATTTGAATCGGACAGCTATGATTATCTCGCCGTGATGTAGCGATGATGTGTGACCCATCGCTGCATGCTTATCTTTGTGACCAAACTATTCTTTAGGTTGCTCTGTACTTTCCCTTATCACGACTCACGCTATTATCATGGGCTCATTCTTCTTCTTGTTTCTTCCCCCTGTATTTAACACACTTTCTCTGACTAATAGGAAAGGAATTAAATTCAAAGTTGCTAATTTTGATCTCTGGATATGGTGAAAAGCGTCGACGTGTTTCCACATCCCCTTCCAATTTTCACATCCTAATTTTCCTATTTTGACTAACTTATTCAATTTTTGGGTATTTATTACAGCATATATATATGATAATAAAAATCAGAAAAGTGGGTCCTAATATTAAATTTTAAGAATTTTCTAAAATTTATATTAGGGAGAGCTTATACGATAAGATACGATACGATACGATATGAATAGATCATATTTTTTACCAATAAGATCAATTCGTATGTTATCGATATACATCCACGGTTACATGATACCCTCCCTAAAACCCGCAGTGGTAGAAACCTCCTTTTTACCGATAAGATCAATTCATATGTTATTGATATGTATCGACGGTTACATGACATCTTCCTTAAAACCCGTAATGACAGAAACCTCGTGCACTGAATACGTTTTTTATTAAATCGACGGTTACTAATGCAGTAATGCCTACCCATAAAAGGAGAGGACGGTTACTAATGCAGTAATGCTTATCCATCAAGGGGGAGGTGTGTTTGGCATGGCAGGGCTTGGCTTTTGAAGTTTGAACCGTTGGGCGAACTTCCACCCGTCCATACAATGCAGCCCGGAAATGTCGGAAAGAGCTTCGCGTGGAATACATGTAAGGAAGGTTTAGGTTCGGGAGAGAGAGACTCTGTCTCGCACATCGCAAGGCGGCAAGGCCAAAGCGCCGAGGGCAGGAGGAGAGCAATGGGGCACAGCCCCGCACAGCCTGCGCATGCAGCATGCAGGGTTGTCTTTATTGAAATGTCTTTCGGTTACAAAGTACGTTACAGAAAACCGGCCTCAGTAAAAGCCTTCCCCAGGTTGAGTGTTAGGCTTTGTTTTCTTTACCCTTACGTGCCTCTTTAGTCTTTCTTTAGCAGGTAGCCATGCATGAATTCGTGTTGCTCGTTTCCCTAGTTGGGTCAGTAATCAGTTTCGGTTACCTTCCAGGAAGCTCTGGCTTTGGGTAGTAATGTCTTTCTCAACTCAGGGTCCATAACTTTGAAATATACGCTACATTCCCAAACCATAGATTTGGAATCGTCCTCATTTAAGAACTATTGCTATAAGCTAGCCTTAATTTCTATGGTAGCTAGGAAGTATAAGGGAAAGATTGTAATTGTGTTTCCCTGTTTCTATGATTTAATGGGAAACCTCCCTTCACTGGCTTGATATTAGATTTTTATTTTAAAAATTGAGGCTTTGAAGTATCAAAATTTGTAAAGTTATCTCTAGAGGCAATGTTTGAATTGGAATGGGTGGGGGAGTATGGTGGGTGAGACGAAGACACTAAGTAGGACAAGGACCCCTGTATGTCTCTGTTTGCTGTGGTGATTGTGAGTCTGGATACCCTGCTCAACCCTCATCCTACTGTCAATTTTAATAAAAAATACTAACCTTGGAGATACCTTTTCCCACCTTCTGATTGGTGGTCACAGTGAGAATTTATTGGAACCCATTTATTGGTGGAGTTGGGATAAACTTCACATGTAGCCATCCCCCATGCGAGATCAATGTGAGATGACATCTCATGTGGTTATCCATGCAAATGTCTCCCTTAGGCAAGTCTCTATTCTCTATCCACATGAGATGCCACCCTACATGGATCTCATCGTTTATAGGGTGTGGGTCTCGTGCGTCAAAGGTGGACCCCTATCTCTTGGATAATGAAATCTAAGTGGGATGACACCCCATTTGGATAGAAAATCTCAACTTGCCTAAGGAACATTTGCATGGATAACCCCAAGGGGGGAATAGGGGTGCCAAAGGGCTGGGCATGCTAAAACCCCAGCCTAACCCTGGGGGTTTTAAAGTTGGCCCAAGCTCAGCCCAGCCCTGCCAAGCCCTAACAAACCCTTGACCCAGGTCCAACCCTTCCAGGTTTACCCTAGCCCTGAATGACCCTGATTGGACAGGGCTAGACCGGGTTGGCCCTGATTGACCCTAAATTGGAACTGAATTGCATGTTGTAGATAAGGATGTCAATCGGTACAGTTTCGGGATACCAGTACAGTACACTGCACATATACCCCATATCGATACTGTATCGAATATCGATGCAGTACATGTATCTCATACTGATACTATATCAGAATCGATCGGTATTATTCGGTACAAGTATTGGTATGGTATGATGCATTCTCAATATTATGTCCATGCCAATACCGTACCAAATACCGACTCGGTACAAGTATCTCATACTGATACCATATTAAATTTATTCGGTACAAATAAATATAGATAATTCGGTACGAAAATGGTATCGGTATACGGTACTCTGCACACATTGACACCCTTAGTCGTAGAGACATGACCTCTCCATTCCATCAGAACTTCTCAAATTTGAGCATGACAAATCATTACAAAGATCCATCGTACCAATGCATATGCAAATCAAGCGTTCACAAGGAATGGATACCAATGAAGCCAAACACAAATGGAAACAAGACTTAAAAACATTCAACTATTTCAGAATTAAAATGGAAAATGGAGATATGATAATTTATTTAACTAAATGAAGATTTGAAGAACATACGTACCCGGGGGATGGGGAAAAAACCTCGATAAGATCAAATTCAAAGGTTTCTGAGTGAAATCAAATTCCTCTCACGCGATCAAAATCTTCATATTCATGGATTTAGAAACACCAGAGCCACTTTGCAATGAATCTCTACCAAAATCAAGAACTATAGATCTTGGAGCACGGTTGATAGAGGGATCCGGAGACGATCAAGATCTCGTTTATGAATGAAATCCCATTTGATCCTCAGTATTAGCTCTCATCATTGGTATCTTCCAGAGATCTGCAGATGAACTAAAGTTCAGTGAGTAGATATGGTGAAAAATGGAGCAAGAGCATGGCTAGGGTTCAACCACCATTCAGATTCTGCCTGGGCTCGAAGTGAGGAAGAAAAAAGGGATCTCCATATGCTCTTCCCACTGTCGCCTTGGGATTTCTTCCCCCTCCTCAAAAAAACTGAAACAAAGAAACCACTAGAATCCCTAAAAATTGAAGAAGCCAAAACCCTACCAAAATGAAGAAGAAGGAAAGGAGGTCGATGGCTAGGGTTCAAGAAGATGGGTTGCAGGTGAGAGAAAAGAAAACAAGGAGAAGGTGATTACGAACCCTAATCAAATTCCCTGAGGATGGGGAAAAAAACCTCAATAAGATCAAATCCAGAGGTTTCCGAGCGAAATCAATTTCCTCCCACCCGATCAAACTCTTCATATTCATGGATTTAGAAACACCAGAGCCACTTCGCAATGAATCTCTGCCAAAATCAAGAACCATAGATCTTGGAGCACGGTGGATAGAGGGATCTGGAGACGATCAAGATCTCGTTTATGAACAAAATCCTATTTGATCCCCAATATTATCTCTAACCATCGGTATCTTCAAGAGATTTGCAGATGAACTAAAGTTCAATGAGTAGATTTGGTGAAAAAATGGAGCAAGAGCACGGCTAGGGTTCAACCACCATTCAGATTTTGTCTGGGCTCGAAGTGAGGAAGAAAAAAGGGATCTCCATATGCTCTTCCCACTGTCGCCTTGGAATTTCTTCCCCCTCCTAAAAAACCTGAAACAAAGAAACCACTAGAACCCCTAAAAATCGAAAAAGCCAAAACCCTTCCAAAATGAAGAAGGAGAGGAGGTTGATGGCTAGGGTTCAAGAAGATGGGTTGCAGGTGAGAGAAAAGAAAACAAGGAGAAGGTGGTTACAAGCCCTAATCGGAGAAGAAGAAAGATGAGCGATCACCTTTAAAGAAAAATCTCCCTTAGTTTCGATAAACCAGAGAGAGGAAGAGGAAGATGCCCCGATCACTCTGACGCACAGAACCCCTCTTCTCCTATTAGAGGGCCCTGGCTCTTTAATATATAATGATTTATTCTTTTTTTTTCATTTTTAGAAGTAATTCACGAGATCATGCATCGGCCCAACTGGTGAACATGATGGGCTCTGGCTCCATGCACCTGCTGACACCTTTCGAAGCACTTTGATGCGTGAAACACGAGAACAGTTCTTTTGGGGGGTTTTTAGAACAACATTTGAAAGCAAGAACCCCTTTCTATATCTTTATTTGATTACATATATTGTAATTAATACAGGGCTGGGCTCAGCCTGAAGCCTCAACCAAAGCCCCGCGCTACCAGGGCTAGGAAAAATTTAAACCTAATAGAACGGGGTTGGGTTGGGCCGAGCTTTTTAAAACCCTAGCCCAACCCTAAGTCCCCTTAGTTGGGCCAAAGCCGGGTCCGACCCTATCTTAGGGCCTGAAAATCCAACCTTGACCCGCCCTCAGGGTCGGGCCGAGCTAACCCTAATTGGCCCTAATCATAGGTGGGGGGGGGGAGAGTGAGATGCATGGACTGGGTTGGGTCAGGGAGAAAATGATTTTTTACATAATAGCATCATAATAAAATATATTATATCTCTTATTATCTTAATTTATAATATATTATCTAACATAATGCGTTTAACATTTAAAGTGTATTATATATATATATATATATATACCAGTAGAAAACGAAGGATCTAACTATATTGTGCTTAAGTGTGTGATGAACAATCAGAGAAAGCAAGCGATCAAATAAAATTTGCAGTGTGTGCTTAGCAGGTGCTGTTGATCCAGTATGGATCCTTTGTCACACTCAGAGGGGGTAACCCTCAGCGATCTACCGTTTTGCAGATAGTTTTCTGCTGTGCTTTTGTAGGCGGCTGAGCCGGCCAAAAGAAAGATGATATTTGAAAATTAAACTTGAAGTATTATATTAGAAGAGATCTTGGATGATTACAAACACAATCTTGGAATATGCTAAGGACTTGATATTTTCAGGGACTTGAATACAAGTAAGACTACCAGAAGGGTTAACTTACAGGTATGGACGAGGACTTGGAAGCTTCAGATATAAGCTTATGAAACTTGGGAAGAACACTTTGAACTTGGAGATACAGACTCTTGTTGCAGAACTTTGATTACAAAATTTGAAATAAAATGAAAAATTTGAAGAACTACTTAGTTCTTTTGATGATGACGAAGTTGGTTGCAGAGTTTTCTCTTCTCGCTTCCAATACTTCAGCCTGCTTTGAATGTGATCCGTCTTGGCTTTTAAAGACGGAAGGGATCAAGGAACGAGACTCTTGGCGGGCCACAGCCACCTGAAGGAGAATATTCTTTTTGATGAAATGGTCTTTTCTTTTGGAAAAGCTGGCCAGGCGTGACAGGGAACTGTGAATCACGGGCCTGCTTTCTTGGCTTTTGAGACGTTGGAGAGAGAGCACCGAAAGTAATCTTGTCTTGAAGTGGTCTTGATAGATAATGGGGGCACGTGGCATTCCATGTCTGGGGGACAGACTATTTTCCACATTGTGCCCACACTGTTTGTACTCAATTATTTTAATTACCAAGTAGTGGCAATAGTGTGAAAGGAATTATCCTTACGTCACACTAGCGTAGACATCCTTTTCCCAAACGGGTTGTCCGGATTGTCCTCTAGCTAGGATACATGACCCAGATCCATGGGTTTTTGCAAATAGTTTTTTTTTTTTTTTTTGAAAGGGTCCTCATCTGATTCTGTTTGACCGGCGGGTCAAATGGTCAGCAATGTTGTCTCGACCTCTTCCGCGGCCTCTGTTTGCAAAATGGGCTGAAGAAACTGACTCTGCTTGTTGAGTAAGCAGGTCCTCATGGTCATCAGGGTCTTGGGCAAACTGTCCCTCATGAAGATGATGGGACAAGGAATCCATACTGAATCTTTCTTCTTCATCTTCGTCTTCCTCGCTAGCTGGGCCAAGTCGAGCAAGTTCTTCTTCAAGTTGTTTCCGTCTGAGGCGAATCTCCTCATTGGATCCTTGGGAGTGAGTGACCTTTGGAATGGGCTTTAGCCCAGTAATGGCTTTGATGATCTTGTCAGTGGTACAATGTGTAATATTACATCCATCCCACAATTTGACATAAAAGATCCTTGCCAGAACTGGCAGGGTAACTTCATGTGTTTCAAGATGCTGAACTTGATATTCCCAGTACATTATCCAGGCTAAGTGACATTGCAGGAAGAACTTGAATAAGTCTGATTGTCCCGGGATTTTTGAAGTGATCTCACAGAACTTTGCAAAGACTTCTACAAGGGATGAGGGAAGTACTTCTTTGATTGGTCCATATGTGTGCCACCACTTTGAGAACCAGTTTGGGATGTTACTTTTGAACTTGTAATCAAAACAGAAGAACCGCGAGTGTCTTCCTTTTGAGTTTTGCCATAGGAAAGCGTGGTCCCAAGCATCCACGTAATCTAAGTAATTGTATCCTTTGGGGTTATAATGCTGAGAGAAGTCTTTGTGATGAAGGGGGGGCATTCCCTAATCTTCAGCGTTGATGATCTTGAGAATAGTGACTGAGGAGTGAGTCACAAGAGACTTATCTTCTTTATCAAAATTTTGTTTGATTATAATGGAATCGGTGTCTACGAGGATGAATTCGTAGAACTCTTGAGATTTTGTTGGGTTTGGAGAGCAGAATTGCCAATCTTGGTAAAAGATTCTCTTGATAATGTCAGTTGCAAAGGTATATTTGTGGATATAGTAGTCTTCTAAGATGAGGAGGTTTTGAAAGATATCTTTGTTGACAGACTGGCTTTTTTGTATGGGCTTTGGTGTTTGTTGGGTGAGTTTTTGAGAGGGAAAATTGGTTACTGATTGAGAAGAGCTTGGTTTGGTGACGGTTTGAGATGTCCCTGCAACAATGTGAGAGAACGGGACAATTGATGTGGTTTGAGAGGAGCTTGCTATCTGTTTTCGAGGTGGAGCCTTGGCATATGCAGTTTTGGATTTGACTCTTGAGAGGGCGTTGTCATCTTTGGGAGGCATGATGCAAATGAGATTTATAGCCTTGGGGCCCTGTAGGAATTCTCGGGTGAGAAAATCAGGAATTGAATTTAACTCTCCTTTTATATACTCAATTTCAAAATCAAAACTGGATAAAAGAGCTTGCCATCTTGCAAAAATTTGTTTTGAAGCAATATTTTGGACATCATTTTTTAAAACTTGTTTTGCAGCACTACAATCTACTTGGACTAAAAATTTCTTGTTTAACAAATCTCCTTGAAATTTTTGGATACATAAAACTACTGACAAAATTTCCTTTTTAATAGTACTATAATTTTTTTGTGCATTGTTCCATAATCCGGACGTGTATTGAACCAATTTTTCTTTTCCTTGATCAATTTGTTTGAGGATTCCTCCATACCCAAGATCTGAAGCATCTGTTTCAACGACCTTAGGGAGTTCTGGGTTTGCTAGTGTTAAACATGGAATTTCCTTGACTAATTTTTTTATGTCTTAGACGACTTTTGTTTGTGCTTCAGTCCGTGCAGGGGCCTTTTTCTTAAGCCGTTGGTATAAGGGTTCACAGATCTTGCTTATTGAAGGGAGGAAGTCTCTAACGTAATTTAAACTTCCTAGGAATCTTTGTAATTGCTTATTTTCTAGGATTTGGTCGGAGAATTTTTCTGCAAAGATAATAGTTCTTTCAATAGGGATGATAGTCCCCTGATAGATATAATGTCCTAAAAATCTTATCTTGGTTTGGAATAAATCCATTTTTTTCTTTGAGATGACAAGTCCATTGGTTTTGACAACTTGATAAAAACTTCTTAAGTGTTTGAAATGTTGATCTACTGATTCGGAGAAAACTAAGACATCATCTATATATACTATGGCATAATGGCCATAAGGGTTAAAGATGCCGTTCATGATATTCTGGAACTCACTTGGTGCATTTTTTAATCCGAAGGGCATTAAATTCCACTCGTAATGTCCAAATGGAGTAGTGAAGGCAGTTTTGTAGCGATCTTCTTCATGGATTTGGACTTGCCAGAATCCAGATTTCATATCGAATTTTGAGAATATTTTAGCTTGGTGTATTTTTTGGAGCAAGTCCTTATTGGGAATTGGGTATCTGATCCATTGGAGAACTTCATTTAGGGGCTTGTAATTGATTACTAGCCGGGGAGTTCCTCTTTCTATCTCAGAGTTTTTGTTCACATAAAATGTTGCACAACTCCAAGGAGATCGGCTTTTCATGATCAATTTTTTGTTTAAAAGGTCTTGAATTTCTTTCTTACAGGTTTCCTGAAGTTCTTGGCTCATCTGGATTGGTCTTGCTTTGGTAGGGATATTTTTCTCAGAGAATTCCTTTTCATAAGGAGGTTTGACTATGTGTCTTTTTTTATGCCAGAAGGTGTCGAAAAATTCAGAGCAAAGATTAGTCTCAAATTGGGTTCTTATTTGGTTTATAGGAGTTTGAATATCTTTCTTTTGTAGTATCTCGGCAGTTTTTATATGCTTGATTTCCCTTTTTAAGTGGTTCAGGTATTTTTCTTTTGATCATCTTATTCTGTTTATAGATGGTTCTTTTGTTATAGCTAGGGCCTTAAGATTTTTTATTTGTTCCATGTCAGAAGGCTCTAGGAAGTCAAAACTTATCTTTTGTCCTCCTATTTTTGTAGTTAGTTTTTGATTTGTTACTTTGAAGGGTTTTATTAATTCTATAAAGGGTTGCCCTAGAATTACTTGGCAATCTAGGTTTTTGACTAAGATAAAGGATTGTTTAAAACATGTCCCTTGATTACAAATATGAACTTCTGGTATTTTGTATTGGACATCAAGGTAGGCTCCACTGGCAGTGGTTAACCTTTGTCCAGTTCTTTGAAAGTGTTGGGTAGGAACGAGTCCTTCTTGGATGCAATTTAGTTGTGCTCCTGAATCAATCAAGGCCACAGATGTGAATTTGTATGATGAGGCTATTGTTAGACTGATTTTGATAAACCATTTTTGGGGGGAAATGCTTACTACAAAATTTTGACTTGCTTGTCCAGTTTCTGTCTCTGGGTTTTCGATTTGTTTGGACTTTCCTTTGAGCTTTATCAATTCTTCTTTGACTTCTTTTATTTCTCTTTTCAGTTCTTGCGTAGTTACTTCTAGATTTGTGATTCTGGTTTTTTCGGATTTTTTAGTAGATTTTTTCTTGTCAAATCTCTTAAAAACCTGGTTAATATCATAAGGCTTTTGTCGTTCTTTGTTTTCTTCTAAGGTTTGTTTAGCTTCTACTAAGCATTGTTTCCTAACTTGGATATCTGCTATTTGTTCTATTGCATCAAAAAAGGATTGTCTCATCATATTGATGCTTTTGTTTTCTGAACTATCTTCGGAGGAAGAATAAATTTTTATAGCAGAAGTAATACAGTTACATGCCACAACATCGGGTTCAGAGTTAGTTTCATCACTAGACTCACTTTCTTGATTGATTTGGTTTACTTCATAGTAAATTTCACTAGAATCTTCTACGTCTGAGTCAGACTCAGCAAATATCTTAAAGATTTGTTCTTGGGTTTCATGATCTAAGTTTAGAAGGCTTACCTTTTTAGCGGCCTTGCAATATTTTACAATGTGGCCTAATTTTCCACAATTGTAACATTTCCTTTTATCAGAGTTTGTGGGGTTTTCTTGTTTTATGTTTTCTTGGGTTTTCTTGGGATGGAACCTTTTCTTTTTGGAATACCTAGGTTTTGTATAGTATTTTTCTAGGTTCGTTTCTTTAGAGTGTCTCTTATTTTTAGATTTGAAATGTTTTTTATGTTTTTTGTTTGATAGGGGTTTTGGGATTGGGAATCCGTATTGCTCACAGAATCTTCCTAATTCTTTGTAGGATTTGTTTTCCTTTTTCATTTGTTTTGCTAATCTTAGGTCGGTACATAAGGCTATGCCTTCTTCATGAATGGTATTGATTAGGTCTCCATAGGTAAGATTCTCATAGGGAATCTCACCATTGTTTTTTTTCGTTAGTCTTTGTTTTATTTTTTCTGAGAAAATGTTTGGTAATCCAGTGATAAACTTTTCTTTCCAAAAGGGAGAATTAGCGTCTTCCCTAGTTAGGACTTTAGTCATGAATATATCTTTATACCATTTGAAGTCATGTAATTTTCTACATTTGAGGTTTGTTAATTGTTCTGAAGACCTATCCTTTAGTCTGGAGGGGTCTCCTAAGAAATATTTAGTAATACTAAAGATGAGGGTGTTGACTGCATCCTCAACAATATTACCATTTTCTAAGATTATTGTTCCATCTTCAGTGGTTTAGACCGCGGTTAGGATTTCGGTCTTTTGGCCAATGGTCAGGACATAGTCCCACCATCCTTTTAATTGGCCAGTAAATCCTGAAATTAGGAGATCAGCTACAGCTTGGTCAGAGGTTTCTTTAATTCGGTAGGCATTGGCTACCATGGTCATTTCTTGTAACTTGTTTATTATGTGGTATTCAGACATTCCATCTATGTTCCATTCACAGATGACTCCACTTTGGTAAGAAGCTTGGGAATAAATTCCTCGATTTTCCATTTGTAAATCAGGGAAGGTTGGTTTTGGGTAGGACCTTTGAAAGTTTTCTTCTATTACATTTATAGTGTTTGGTATACTATTGGTTTCTTGGAGATTTATGACTCCTATTGTTCTTCCAATCTCTGAGAGTTGGGATTGGCTTTGGGATTCCTTTTGGGGCATTTCTAGGATGACCGGGGAGCTTAATCGTTGTTCGATTTCTCTTAAGGCATCAACTTTGTTTAGAGCTTTCATGTTTCTTTTATTCATGTTATGAGGAGTAAACATGGGTTTTGTTTTTTAAGAACTAGGGACTTCTTTGGTGGTTCTAGTTCCTTGAACAGGGGGATCTAATTTTGGTTGTACTAGGGCTTTAACCCTAGATAATTGGTTTCCAATTGTTAAGAGATGTTGGTTTGTATAGTTTGTTAAGCCAATGAGTTTCTTTTCCCCTTCAGTGGCTCTGCTTGTTGCTCTAAATGGGGTAGCAGGGATTTCTGCTCCATTAATGGTTAGTTTGAGATTGGCAAGAGGAGGGTGGACAGACTCAATGATCTCATTGGAGTCGGTCTTCCAGGAGGTAGTGGATTTCTGATTTGTATTTAGACTAATAAAGGGGTAGTCTATTTCATGGTGTTTTGCACACATTTCTAAATAGGTAAAGAACACTATGTTAATTTTTTCGCTGGTGATTATACTATACCAGTGTTCTCTAATCTTGCTTCGTTGGTCTTCCGTAGTGGTTTCAAAAAACCAATCTCGTTTATCTTTGTTTTTTGGAGAGTTGAAGTCTTCTTTCAACAAGGGTTTGTTTATTTGGAAGTCTTCTTCGCAAAGAATGACTCCTATTCGGCCATCATGAGTAGGTGCTGCCATCTGGGAATAAGATGGTGACCTAGGGGGTGTTGGAGTTCAGTCAGATCCTTGTGTTTCAGCTTTGTAATCTTGATACCTTCCATGTAAAACGTTTCCATGTTGCCTAAGGTTGGTAAGGCTACTATTTTTTGATTGGTAGGCCGTGTGGTAACTATAGTTTGAGGGTGTGCCGGAGAATGAAGCTCTAGCAAGTTGTTCTTTAGGATTCTTTAACAAGGATCCTACAGGTTCTTTTCCCTTTTGAGTGCCTTGCGTTCTATTGAACTTGATCGAAACTTCTCCATTAATAGTTTGGGTGATATATTCGACTTCTTTATTATCTATTTGTGGGATAGGAATTTGGCATTGTAGTTTCCATTCTTCTGGGAATGAAATTTCATTCCATTTTGAAATTCTAGGGAGAATAGTCCTGGCGTGAGCAAAGTCTGTTTCTATGAACCTGGTTTGGCCCTTTTCAGATTTCCTCAAGGCTCTTGGACAAGAAATCTTTTTCATAGCTTTGTACTGGACTCTATGGGCAACAGCTATGGGTATTGATCCTGGCTTCATATTGTAGCCATGGGATTTGAGGTTGATCTTGAGGGCATCTAGGATGTTTTCATCTTTTAGGGGTAGACTTATGTCAGGATAACAGTTAAAATGGACTGGTCCATAACACATACTTGTTTCGATGGCTCCTATGAGGCAATCATCAAATTTGAGGAACCTAGTGTCTCTTAAGGCTAAGAGTATGGATGTATTCAACCCTTCTCTATGGAGGGGTTTTATGGCAACTTGGATGAGTCCTATATGAATATAGTTATATTTTTGTTTGAGTTGCTCAAGGCTTTTGGGATTTAGCAGGCAGATTTCCTGCATATTTGGGTTGAAGTCTACTGTTTGTTCAACGGTATTGATAGTTTCAGCGAAGCTGTAGAGGTCTTATTTGTAAACATCTTTTGTCGGAACTTTGGGAATGGTCCATTTTTTGAGACTCCCGTCTCTCTTTTGTTCGTCATTACTTATGACGCTACAGTTTGAACTCTAATCTTCCAGAGTACTAGAAGACATTGTTCGACTTAATTGATCCATGATATGGATACTATCCCCCCCTTTAAAAGTGCATTTTGTCGTTCTAAAATGGGAAAAGGCACTATCTGGTGTTATACCGTTAACCCCGGGACTTACACTCTGTCGGCTCTTGAAACGGTTCAGTGCCAGATACTATCAGACTTATCCCACCAAGAGGGTAACGCACAAAGAGAGAGGGTAAGAGCACAATATCACGAGCCTATTCTTTCAGGCAATGCTCCATATATATATATATATGGAGCGTTGTTCTTTGTGCCGTAACGCAGGCTGCACCCAGGCATATGGGGGTGGGCGCAATGACCATCTGCCCCCCTGCACAGGCTGCCCATGTGCCTGGGTACAGCCTGCGCTGCGGCACAGAGAACATTCTCCTTATATATATATAATATTATATCAATATATATTTTATAGTATAACTTAACAACAGGGTCGGACTGGGTCGGGCCAGGCTCAGCCCGAGGCCTCAACCCTAGGCCGACCCGACCCTGACTCAGGGTCAGAAATTTCCAGCCCTGACCTGCTTTCAGGGCCAGCCTTTCTCATCCCAAGCCTTGTTCTAGCTCATGCCGGACCTGGGCCGACAGGGTCAAACTTGCACCCTTAACTTTCGAAGCACTATGATGTGTGACCGTAAGAACAGTTCGTTTGAGGTTTCTAGAACAAAATTTGAAAACAAGAACCCCCTTTCTATATCTTTATTTGGTTATATGTATTGTAATTAATTCAGGGCTGGGTTCAGCCCGGAGCCTTAACCCAGGTCCGGCCCTTCCAGGGCTAGGAAAAATTTAAGCCTAATCCAGCTCTGCATGCTGAAAAACCAGGCCGAGGCCCTGTCCAAGCTCAAGACGGGTTAGGGCTGGCTCGGATTCACGGGTTCACTAGGCCAAATTGACATCCCTATGGGGGAACGCATTTGGCAAGTGACAATGCCTCAGGAAGTAGGGTCGTGAGTTCAACTCTTCTTTACCTTTTGGGTCCACCCGCCTAAACCTAAGGGTGTCATTGTGTCAATCATTCAATTCAAGATAGAATATTTGAAATATGAAATCGAAATCAAATAGAAGCCTAATTTTCAAATCAGAACCGAATCGATATGGTAAGATTCTGGTTTAAACTTTTTTCAAATATTAAAAAAGAATAGAATTTGTCATCCACATGGATTAAAACATTAAAAAAAAATTTAAATTTATTCTAGTCCCAATCGAATCGATGGTTTCAACCCAAAAGAGAACCAAACCAAACTGAGAAAGATTCTATATTTTGAACCTAAAAACTGAACCGAATTATTTCAGTTTAGTTCGGTTTAGTTCTAAATTGATACCCTTACACCAGTTTGAAATGGTTCATGATTCTCATAGGCCCAGACCTATCAGTTCACATTATCAGAAGTTCAGAACAAGGTCTCCCATGGATCGACGGCTTACCCGATTTATTCATTAAAAATAAGGGCGGGCCGGGTTCTTTGCCATAAAATTTTAAAAAACCAAAAACATTTGCATTGGTAAGATGCTAGAGGCGAGGCTGTCATTATTTGGGTTTGTAAATCAGATATTAGCTGGTCGGGCTTTGTCTAGCCCGATCTTATCCAAGAAAAAGAAAACAAAGAAAAAATGTTCTTTTGGAAAGCATGAAATCAAGGAGTCCTGGCCTTACGTTACCATGACAGACCTAGGTTGAAAAAAAAACGAGAGAAAAGAAGGTAAAAATCACAAGAAAAGAAAATTTGAGTTAAATCAATGAGAAAATGTTGTCATTGGAAATGCCGCCCACACACATGGGTGGACGAAATGATCGCCCCACTCCTGATGGTGGAAATGCCCCTCCATATGTCTGGGCACAACCTTCGTTGAGAAAAAGAACATCGACGACGACTGTCCATCATGCACAGTTCAATTCCCTTTTCACAAAAGGTGGCTGGATCAGGTTCTTGTACGAGTACTTGAACCATTCTTTCACAATAGGGGGTAAAATGACCAAACCTCACCCTATTTGATGCCTCATAATCCGCCCAGGCCTAATGTGGCTGTACATGAAAACTCTCCTCAATCAATATAGAAAAACAAAAATGATTTTCTTTAGCTAAAGGTTTCATGCATCGTCGTGCACAATGCATTATCAACACACAAAACTTGCCGTATGAGAACAATAGGGGGTTGAAATGACCAAACCCTCTATTTGACGAATGGTTCCTTCCCCACATGCGACCATGAAGGAAAACCTACCCAAAGCTATAATTTTCAAGTGCCAACTCTGTGGTTTTAGTGCACGGTATTGAATCAGGTATCAGTCATATTGACAACCGATATGATATCGATACAAATCGTATCGAACAGGTTTGCCCCAAATTTTCCTAAAAATTGGGTTTTTTAACTGTTATACCCTTGGAATGTACCATTCCATCCATACGGGACCGACACGGTACCAAGATTGGTGACTAAGATTACCAATACGGATCGTACCTCAAACCTTGTGGTTATACTTGGTTCCTTGAAACATTGTATTTGTGGCTGATATTAATAATAGAGGTGGCCTAATTTTTGGTAAAATAGTGTGCCATATGTTTTGTTATTCTTCGAATTAAGATGTGGACACCATTCATAATTCCAAATTAACTATTTCATTAAGGATATATAAGAGCTTGAGGCCAATACATTCACAGTGTTCCATGATGCTAATCAAACATGATTATAGCTAATTTAGCTAAAACAAAATTGTGGTTTCTAAGTGTGTTTTCTACTAGTAGACACACACGAGGTTGGTCTTTATTCTTCACTTTGGCTCATTCCATTTATATTGCAGTTGTCGACAAAATGTTTTTTATGTCTTTATCATTAGACCCCAAGAGCTGCTTATAATTACTAAAATACTCCCAACTTAAATAAATTGACTTAAGTCAAAGTGGGAATTAGTTTTATCATTATTCTTGGTTAATATTACATGGCTCATTAATTGAAACAGTGCAGTTACAGTAGCAGAAATTAACAAGCATATGAACTAACAATAGTACGAAACCTACTCAAATTTCTGAATGTCATCCTCTCAAATGTAGTGCCTTGTCTATTGCACCTTTAAAGTGCATCAGACAATAGTCATTGCATTTGTGAGGATAAAAATTCAATGCACTTTAAAGGTGTACTTAGCAGTGCATTGCGTTTGAGAGGATAAAAATTCATTCAAATGTATATCCCGCTTCTCTTGTGGGAGGCATCCGACGGCTAGGCTGCCTGGCACACATCCCAAACATTCATAGGCACTTTGGATTTATGTATAACAAGGTAAGTTTTAATGTAATAAAAAAGTTGACGTTAAGTCACCACCATCCCAAGGTCTGGAACCTCATTTGGAGTGCGAGATCCCTGCCAAAAATCAAATCCTTTATGTGGTGCATGTGCGCCAACGGTGTACCAACTGCAACCAATCTTCAAATTCGCCGAGTCAATGTCGACCCCTGTTGTCCAAGGTGTGGTGAGTCTCAAGAAACAATTGAGCACATTTTCCTCAAGTGCCTCTTTGCTAAGCTTGTTTGGTTCGGGTCTACGCTCACCCATAGACCCCATCAGCCTGGATTCGGAACTGGAGTGTTCTCTTTTCTCATGATAAGTTGGTAGCGAGGAAAAGTTTCAGTTTAGCCCTTAGTTAGTAAGTACGCATATAATACGTGTATTATACATGTATCTGAATGTTTAGATAAAAAATACTTTTGTCCTTGTATTTTCCTATATTTTTACAAAAAAAGACATTTTTTAAACGATCGCATATTATACTCGTATAGTTTGGGTATCATACAGTATTATACTTTTTAATCCTAATATTAAAATAATAATAATAATAATAAAAAAAAAACCCAAAGAGAAACGATATTTCATATTCCCTTTCTCCATTCTGCGATTTGCGTCGAACCCTAGCCGCTGCCCCCCCCCCCCCAATCTCCAATCATCCTCACCATCTCCGTTCATCAACCACTGGCGATCGTCAAAGCCTCGATGGCGACGGCAACTGTGACGCTTCTCAATCTTGAAGGCCTCACGGACCTCACGGTTCTCTTCTCTTCGGTTGTGAAGAAGAAAATCAATGTAGGCAAGGAGGAGATGTAGAGACCAGAGACAAGCAAAATACTGAAATGTTCAGACCTTAGAGAGAGAACCTTACAAAGGTGCAAACGCAGCGAATGATCATTAGTTCCAAGTAACAGAAGCTAGTAAAGCTGCTGTTCTTTTACTATATATTTTGGTTTCAGTTTGACACCAAAACACTCTTCTTCTTCAATGCCCGAGTTCGAATCTTGAGGGATCAGCATTGGGTAATGACCCTTTATTGCAGTTTTTCTTTACCCAATGGCTAATATATGCTCTATTTGTTTGTATATATGAAAATGTTGAAATATATTTCACTAAATCAAGTGTGAAGAGTACATATACACCATGGCTTACCATGGCCTCCTGGCCGGGTATGACATGGGATGAGATCAAACAAACAGCAAAGAGATTATGTTATGCTAATTTCACAGAAATTGAATGCTAGTATGGATGTCATTTTCTGGAGAAACAATATTCATGAATCATGCCAATTAACTAAATATCTAATTCACTTATGTTACATAATGAATATATACCCGTTTTTTCAAAAGTATTATTGTTGTCTATGCCATATTAAACACATATTAAACGCGTATCGTATTATTATCATATGTATTTTATTAAGTCGGATTTTTGAAAAGTATTATTACCGTCTAATCCGTTTAATTATCGTACGTATTCGTTCCCATTCAATTGCCGTTTCCGAACTTACTACTAAGGTTTAGCCACATTTATCTGCTGGGAACTTTGGCTTTCCATAAATGATCTCATTTTCTCAAAGTTGGATAGAACTCCAGATGAGGTGATAGAGAGGGCCCAAGCCAAATTCGAAGAGTTCTGGAATTCCACTGGGTCTCGGGAAAACTGCACCTTGAATTGCCCACCTAACAATCCACACCCCCCCCCCCCTCCCCCTGGACAGCCCCCCCTATGGTCTTCTTAAAGTCAACACGGATGCCTCCTTCAAGAATGCCAAGTGGGGAGGCTTGGGCTTCATTGGTCGTGACAATTCGAGCACGGCCATCTTCGCTATCTTAGACCGTATCTACCTACCCTCAGCCATATCTTGAGAGGCTGAAGCTATTCGAGCTGCTGTCTGCCATGCTTTGGAGAAAGGTTTCTTCCGTTTGATCATTGAATCTGACAATGCTGAAGTGATCAACCTCCTCTCCAACCAAGGATCCGGTGCCCCTCTGGAAATAGCTCCGATCATTGAAGATATCCTCCTTCTCACTGCTTCTCCAATTGAAGCCAAGTTCGTTTTTGTTCCTAGGGCTACTAATGGCATTGCCGACACCCTAACCAGGAAAGGCCTGCTCGTTGACTGCAGGATAGTTTGGCCTCTTATCACTCTTTGGTTGTATCACCTTTGTAATGGTGAAGCCTTGGCTGGTACTTCCCTTGTTTCTAAATAAAATCCCCTTTTACCAACAAAAAAAAAAAAGTCACCACCATCCAGAATCAAAACTCATTTTTAGATAAAACAAAACTCGTTAATGATGGTAATTTTTTCGTTATCTAAAATACCTTCTATTATACGCGGTTCAAGTCAACAGGTAACAAACCAAGCGTAACCAACCATGATAACATCAAGCAAGACCTTTTTTTAGTAGGTGGCAATGATGTTCAACCTTTATCCACCTCAATATGAACTAATTTAGTATTCTAACCATGCACATTTTACATATAGCAATATAAAGCATAAAAAATTGAAAAAAAGAGTCATCTTTGGAATTTGGATAGCTTTCATTTAAGGACTAAAAATTTAAAAAGAATCTAACCAAAAAAGAAAGTTTAAGACTTAAGATATGGTATTAATCTACAATATCTATTTAATGTTAAGTTTGACCATATCATCCGGGGGAGGGGGGCAATTAAGCCCTTAGATTATCCATTTTTTCCATTCTTCATTACGTTTGTGAAGGAATATACTTAGTCATGGGTCCTTGCTTTGCGGACCTAACTTGATGTCAACATAACGTTTGGAAAACAAATTTGTTTACATAAGCTGAAATAGAATAAAAGAAAATTACTAAACAAAAGAGAAGTAAGTATTGTACTAACATCACTAATTTATCAGACATGATTAATGGTTAAGCAACAAGTGTGATATGGTACATTGTTTAGCGTACATAATTATCTATCGACTACCCTTGTTTTTTTTTTTTTCAGTCAAATGGTTTTATAATATCACCAATCTTGATCATATGACCCACCGTGTATAGACTTATTCCCTTTATTTTTCAACACGTGTTGATTTTTGTTTTTTAAAGAACTTTTCAAACTAAATTTAGAATTTGATAATAATGCGTGTGTTTCTTATTAGACAATAAGCTTATCCATGAATAAAAGATGCTGTTGATTATGTTCACTGAATTGGAAGCCTAACCAAACTACCACATGAAAATAATATTGGCCATGGCAAAAGGCATTCTTGTTGCAGGTGTGATGGACCATTGGACCTTGCCCCTCAAAACAAAATTTAAAAAAGAGAAAAAAAAAAATTCTTTCTTACATATATATGACACATCTTAATTTATATGTATTTGAAGCATTAAGTGGAGTCTAAAGCTTCATTTTTATTATTATTATCAATTTAAAAAAAAAAATCTTTTGGAGAACCATCTTAAAGAAAACAAAGAGGTGGAAAGCTCAACTTGAGTCTCATTGAGGGCTGACATGGAAATTTGGAGCACTCAATAGGTAGATAACCTTTTATATTGGTTACTTCATAAAAATTAAAAAAAAGGCTTTTACGTTGTTCACATGTCAAATTTGATCTCACTCTTATTGAATGTAAGGGATATTTTTTTAAGATAAAAGATTTTTCTTTATATATTTTTTGGGACCTAGTTTCTTTGCCTATAGTGAAGAAAGAATGTACTTACCATAGATATCTTACCGTTTGATTAGCATCGGGAAAGTTATTCCACACCTTACAATGGACTTTGTGAGTTATCGATGACAAAGGAGTTCAATCACAATAAGAGTAGGAGTTATGATGATACAAAAGTCCAATCACAGGATCACAATCCCCTTGATAAAAGAATTCTTGCTTCTCCATAAGTGAAAGAAAAGTTAATCCAATTTGTTTGGATCTAAGTTGTCAAAGCTTTAGACTAAAAATGAGAAACCCTCTCTTTATCCAACCAAGCGAGAGAGAGACAAGGGAAGAAAAAAAATAGTCTGGCCAGTTCTTCAAAAACCTAACGAGGAAGACAGATTAGCTTGTGTGGGTCAAGGAATCGGCAAACCTATTTTGGATGAAATTATTTATTTATCATCCTGCTTTGCTTCATGTATTTTCTATTATGTTTCAAGGGAGCAAAATAGTTTTATTGATGACTCCATAACAAGGAAGACACTATTGGTAACATGTACAACAATTTGACATAATTCCGATCCGTGGATTGTCGTGTTGTGTTTCTCTCCACCCATGTGTAATACATGTTAGACTTAATAAAGTTTAGGGAAAAGAACGCTACTTGGTCGCATAGTTCCTATCCCTAGACACAGAAACACGCAAAAAATACTACATTACCCTCATAAAAAGACAGAAATCCCACTCAAGATGATACTTGTATGCACACTTCCATTGGCTAGCACGCAAATGCAGACTCTAGACTCTGGTTTGTTTATTTCTTTTTACCAAAAAAAATATATATTTATATGTGGTTCAGAAATTGTCATGCATCTCTCTTAAGTCTTTTATATTTTTTAATCCGTTAAAAAAATATCCAAATCACATAAATTGAATCACCGACGAATATCCGAAGAAAGAAGAAGGTCCACCGAGGCACCGACAACACGACCACCCCTGGTGGGTCCACTTCCGCCTTTCCTCGCATCCTCCTATATATCTAAGAAATTGAATCCAATTTTTGGGGAAATGTTTAGGGTTAGTGGTCGGCTCTATGCTTTCTACCAACCAACAATATTTTTCTTTACCGAAAAAAACCCTACAATATTTTTCCAAGTAGATCTTGTGGAACGAGAGCCAAAGGCTTTCCCTTTTTATATGTATGTTTTTAAATTTTTTTTTAAAAAGTATACTTTGCCTTGCGCCTACCAAGGTTATACGTATATAATATCAATATGATACGGAAGACGCTGTATTGTACATTATTTAAAAATGAATAACTTTTTTGGTGATACCATTGATCCGTTTTGTATAGCGGTATAGGTGGGATTGGTCTACAATGATATACTGATATGTATTGGTGTCTTGAATTCTTGTACCTAAGTTTGTCCTGTTTTGACTTTTTTTTTTTTTGGTGACAATCCGAAAGAGAGATTTTGTGAAGTTTGATGGTAACTAACAATACAGATCTTCTACGACGCTCCACCCGTAGCGGCCTGTGCGGCCTAGACAGAGCACCGCGCTCAATGTCCGCCTTACCCTTGCTCGAACAAGGCGCTCAGGCAGGGGTAAGGCAGACATCGCGCACGGTGCTTTGTCTGGGCTGCACAGGCTGCTACAGGCAGGATGCCGTAGAAGATAATGATGACTTAACCCAATAGGAGGAGTTTACCTTGTTTTATTGTCTATTTTGTGAAGTTTGATGGTAACTAACAATACATATCTTCTACGGCGCTCTATCCGTAGTGGCCTGTGCGGCCCAGACAGAGCGCCGTGCTCAATGTCCGCCTTACCCTTGCTCGGGCAGGGGTAAGGCGGACATTGCACACAGCGCTCTGTCTGGGCTGCACAGGCTGCTACGGGCAGGGCGCCGTAGAAGATAACGATGACCTAACCCAATAGGAGGAGTTTACCTTGTTTTATTGTCTTGTTGTGCAAGAGTGAGAAGTGAGATTAGGCCTTTTCGAGTTAGGATTTTCTATGGAGAGTTCTTGCTGTGAGTTTTGGGTGTTCTTAAAAGATCTCCAATAGGGGTGTAAGTTTGGCTCTGTCGGCCCGAGCTTGCCTTGGCACGTCCTGAGCGGGAACAAGGCTTGGGCCGGATTTTTCAACCCTGAGGGTGAGATAGGGTTGAAATTTCAGGCCCTAGGGGGCTAAGCTCAACCCGGCCCGGCCCAACCCTGTGAGGTTATGTTTTATAATTTATTGTTTACATTTTACAATTTTATTTAATATGTAATTATCTATTGGTTTACCAAAAAAAAAATGCTAATTATCTTTTGAATGAAAATATTTACAACTTTAAGATTGGGCTAAGTTTTTTAACCCAAAACAAAGTCTAATAGTCAATTGAGTATGAAACAAACCACCCAATCACTTGTGTTTGGTTTTTTTAATGCATAGGACGACGTAAATGGCAAAAAAGCAGGACAAGTCAGGGCCAACCAGGCCCTAACAAAAACCAGGGTCAATCAAGGCCAATAAGGCCCAACCTGGCCCGATCAGGGCCAATTAGGGCCAGGCGGAGCCCGGTAGGGTTGAGCCTGGGTTGAGATATCTCAGCCCGACTTAGGGCCAGGTTGGGTTTGGGTTGAGCTAAGAGGACCCAGGGTTGGGCTAAGGTTTTAAAAAAACCGGGCCCAACCCGGCCTTGTTCACCCCTAATCTCCATTGTATTTTCTTCCATTACAAAGTGAATTATCTTCAGCTTCACTCGTGGATGTAGCACATCATATTGGTGTGGGTACAACGTTAAATCTTTGTGTCATCTTTGCTTTAATCTTTTTTTTTTCTTCGTGTTTCTTGGTATTTGCGTTAATCGATATTGATCCCTAGAACCATGACGCCTACTTCTATATTTATTGCTTCACCCCCTTTTAAGATCTTTAGAGAAATGAAATATACCATGTTAATTTTTTTTTTTGTGGGGTTAGAGCCTTAGGGCTCAACGAGGCAACTATAGCATATAACAACAATACAGAAAATTCTCTCTGAGCTTGTATCTTCATAAAGAATATTTTATGGGTAAGAGATTGCTGCTTAGACGTGTAGCCCCTACACCATCATTGGGACTAATATTGAGAGTGCACACAACATATATGGGGATCCGCACAAATGTGACTTTGATTTCAAGAGGGATTGAGTGATACTTTTATGTGCTCCTTTGTCTGGATGCAAGAGCCACATCTTTTTCTCTTATTTTTATTTACTTATTTTCTTTGCTTAAAAAATAAAGGTTTAATTATTCTATGTGAAATGTGTAGGGTACCCTTGCGACTCAAACAACCCTTGACCATAACAATATTACAACTCACAAACAGATAAATCTGCCAACTCATTTCCTTCCAAATCCCACCGCAGAGACCCTCTTCCTCAAGCAGCTCTCTATCCAACACATTTGTTTATCTCCGCAACATATTGGCTTCTAATCCATTGTTGACGACTTCTTCTTCCCTGGAAATTTCCCACTTTGTAAGAGCATTAAGCAACAATCCAGCCCCTCTTAAGTACTGTTTTACTTTAATTAATCCCTAATTAAAGTGCTCCCCTTCGTTTCGTCAGATTGTCACCATTAGATGGTGGGTCCCTATTACAATTATCGAAGTTCTCTTTCTTTCTCAAATCTCGTCATTAAACATAATCACTTCATCATCCATGATCCATATCTGTCTCTTCCTTACATCTTATCTGTCAATAGATATATAAAGAACATTCTTAATCTTAAGTGGAGCCCAGATTCTCCTTACCCATCTAAGTAGATGGGATTGAGAGAATGAGAGAATGAGAGAATGAGAGAAAGAGAGAAAGAGAAATTGCAGGAACCATGAATCTAATGGAGAACCTAATTTCATTTCACCTTAAAAATCCTAGTAAGATTTCTAAAAAGGATAAGAATGTTCACAAGCTCCACCCAATTGGGTTGGGAATCACATAGGAAATTGGATTCCACATTGACAATATAGAGAGATTCCCAAGACACTTTGGTGGAATATCTACTACTTCCATTTCTAATGTGTATGGAGGGACGACAACAACAATAATAATAACAAAAAAAAAAAAAACAATCTTCCTTTGATGCTTTCATGTTCATGTCTTTATTTTCATGGACCTTAATTTATTAGCTACGTCATGAGCACTTTGTCTGAAACTCCTACCAGACAAAATCACACACAGTACAAATTTTTTTCCTTTCATGGTTATAGACAAAGACACCATTTACAAGACCCATTCTAGAAGTTGTGCCATCTCTGCTTTTATGATTCCTGATAGCATTCATCCACTTTCTTTAATTTCTAAGTTGGGTTTTTTTTTTAATATTTTTCTTTTTTTTTTGGTTGCCCTAAGCTTTATTGAAATAAAACAATATGAATCCGAAATACAATGGGGGGATATAACCCACTTTACCCTTACCCAAGGGAAACAATTCACTCGCTCTAAAAGAAAAGGGTAAATTACACGTCACCCCCTGATTTTTAAATGAAACTCAAATCATCCCCTGATTTTTGAAAAAATTCAAATCACCCCCTCTATAGTAATGGTGTTAGTCTACTGTTAGTTATTAGTGTGAAAGGACTATTTTACCCTTGTACTAAAACATTAGAATTAAATTTATAATACTACCCTTCCTTCATCTTCAACATTGGTCAAGGATAATTTAGAGATTTAAATTTATTTAATTGACTGACATCATCACTTAACATCATAAAACTAACAGTAAGGATTAATTTGTCATATTGGGGTCTAAATTAGGGGGTGATTTCAGGTTTTTCAAAAACCAAAGGATAATCTGAGTTTCGTTTGAAAACCAGGGGGTGACGTGTAATTTACCCTCCAAAAAAAAAAAAAACACTAAAATCACCCCAAACAGGAAAAATAAACTAAAAGATAAAAATTACATTCTAAAGACTGATAATCCAACTTTATCTTTCAGTAAAATGCGACCCAATTCTTTATAGTGTTTCTCAATCATTCAATATTTCTTTAAATTTGGCATAATTTGGCTGTGGCTCCTCCCTAGAGACAGGGGAGCTCATGAGAAGCGACGGGTAGTTAGGCATTTGATACTAATTTGTTCCAATATCTCTTTATGATTCACTACACCTAGCTTGATTAGTAAGGTTAGCATCTCATCTAAAAGTCCACTAAGATGAGCTTCTACCTTTTTCTTCCCCTTCATTTCTAAAGCAAGGAGGTTACGACGGCAAAACTGCCCGGACGGTGACAAAAGCAAACTTTCCGGTTGAGTTCCATACAACCCACTTGCTATATAGTCGTCTACCATTTATTAGTAGATGCAAGTTTGGTGGGTGGGGTGACTTTGTAACAAAAGGTGAGACCTCCAATCTCATGGTGGAATATAATCTCTGAGTCTGAATTGCACCTACTAAATTAGCTTTTAACTTCGTCTGTGACATCATCTAAAGGCTTTAGGTTTCCAACTTTGCTGCAACCATTTATTTCATGAAAGAGTAAGAAGAATATACATTTGAAACCATGACACATAAAGACACAACTCAAATGGTTAGGCAAGCTGAGACATACCTCATTCAATTACTATTCCTAGTGGATCTCCATTTTAATTGCTTTCTTAGTGCAATCCCAATATTTATGTGACATTATCTAATCAATTAATTTAAGTGGAGAAGAACATTCTAAATGAAAGAGCTTGACTTGACTCTTTTCTTTTTCATTTTTTTTTTTCTTTTTAATTAACTTAGCTACCAAACTTTACCCATAATTATAAACCCCTACATGTCAAACATGCAGAAGACGACGATCCTTTGACATATGATTTTAAGCATAGGGAAGTAGTTTTCTGTCCGGGAGTGAGGTCTATGCCAGAATCCCCATGTGTCTATCTCTCTCCTCATCAAAATAAAGGAGCAGAGGTGTCTTTACATATGAGGAGGAGAGAGAGAGAGAGAGAGAGAGAGAGATAGAGTCATAAGAATGCTGACGTAGGCCACACTCCCGTACAAAATTCTTTTTTCCTTAAGCATATTAGTTAAGTGCTTAAAAAGAAAGATTAGACTAAAAGGAAAAGAAGCAACTGCTTTAATTGGTGCTCAATGCTTAATCCTAATGGATAATGAGAATTAGTTTAACATCACTACTATGAGAGAATCCACTCCCAATTGGGCAGGAATGAATACGATGCTTAGCACTTGGATACTCCATAGAACCTTGTAGTAGTTTATGAAACATTACTAGAATATCATCTTATCAATGAATCTGGCCAATGGTGGTGCATTAAAAGTCTCTCCAATTCCCTAATCATCGAGTACGGTGCGTGGAAGATGCTTCATTCAACGGTGCGAACTCGATTGACCCAGTTTTTTTTCTTCTCAAGCTCGGCATCATTGAATGTCGCATCTTCTACGTGTCGAGATCCAGACTCCGAAATTGCACTGCACTCGAAGATTAAAGAATTGGAGAGGATTGTTTTTCCAGTGATGGTACCTTGATAATCTGAAAAATTCTGATCAGAATATCAAAAGATTGGAATATAGGGGGTGGATAGAGGTGATTCTTGAAAGGAACTCCTTGAGGGAGTGACATATTCTATCATGTGGTTGACATAGTTGATCAAATTGAGGCTGAAAAGCAACTGTATTATGGAAGAACCCTTAATCCCATTGGATTAAATCCTGATTAATCTGTCTGCTTTGTTCCTATTTTCTGTTTCATATGTTTCTTCATGTGAAATGGATTTTTAATTGAGTTGGAATAAAGTCATCAAGTAGCAATTTACATTTTATAATCCGAGGTCACATTTGGAAACCACGTAGTTGCGTAAGATACAAATGTTCTAACTACCTTATTTATTAAAATGGAAAAGAGTGCTTAAGAGAGAACCACGCTTGTTCTCATTTGGTGGTTTAATTTAAGGATTTTCTATTACTAAAAAAATTTAAGGATTTTCTTATTAACACGTCTTGAAGTGTCATATAATTTGTAATCTTTTTTTTTTTTTCCCTATTATTTACTATAAAAAAATAACACTTTTTTTTTTTTTGCCATCTTAGTATAAGAAAAAATTTTCCTTTTTATTCATTGAGGGTAAATCCTATCATTTCACATATATATTCAAAAAAGAGTTCAAAGTTCAGAAAATGACATTCAATGTGACGAGTTGAACTTAACAAAAAGATATTTTGATGAACAATAGAAGTGAAGCACGTTATTTAAGCAAGATAGGCAATCACCAATCAAAGCAGTGGAAGTTGACATTCACCTTAGCGGCACCTCTGACCTCAGATACATGTGTTAAACATATAATTAGCGAGCCATCTTGATTAAGCCTGCATGCCTTTCACATGCAAAACTCTTGTCAACTTTTGATAATGACAAGTTATTTTTAAATTATTTTCAAAATCCTTTTTTACCCATGACTCAAAGAACTTACAAGAATAGGACATGAGACATAATTTATAAGACAAAGTTTTCCTCCACCATCCGGTGAACGTTCAACCACCATCTTAGAGTTCACAAACCCCTACCCCTATAGGGTTTTAATATATACCCTCTTGATTCCTCCAACACACATCCAAACCCGCCTCTGCCTCAATGAATACTTTATGGGAAAAAGATCTCTACTTGATGGTGGTTCCTATGTCCTGTCATAGGGCATCGTGAGATGACACCTCTGCCCCCTGGGTAGATACCCAAGTGTGATCTCCTATTGACCTAGAAGCTTGTGTAGAGACTATGCGACCAAGTAAAGATCACTTACTCATAATTTATATAGTCAATAGGTCCATAATTGAACAAAGGAATTTCGAAATTCTCCTTAAAAGATAGCATCATTTGAGAATTTCGTTCTTTTGGGTGGGGGGAGAGGGAGATCAAGGACAAAAGAAAAGAAATAGCCCTACGCATTCAATCTCAAACACCATTTGGGACACGCCAACAAGAAACATGAGAAGAAAAGAAAGAAAGAGATAAGGACAAAGAAGTTTCAAAGTGAGCATTGGCAAATGGCAACTGGCAAGGACAAGACTTGAGGGATAGTTGGAGCATAAGCGTGTTACCTAATTTCTGTTTTCTCTGCTTGCTCCGTATCCTTGGCCGTGTCTATTTTGTTGTCACGTTAGGGACACCTCAATGGGGATTTATATCTGAATCTGACATCACTGAAAAGAAATTTTATTTCTTTTTTGGGTTCAAATTTTTTTTTTTTTCTTTGATGATATCAATTTCCATTTATGTGACGATAAGGTGGAGTGGGTGGTGCATGTTGTGGTCAGTGTCCTTGGACTGGATTGATTGTTTTACACAAGCCACAAGGTTACAGCGAATTTTGATCACTAATACCATCACCAATCTTTAATCGTTTAAATATCTCATCTCTAAATGATGCTTTTGACAACCTTCGTCATAGATGATTGAAGAGTTTAGGATATCATCATATACTTTTTCTCAAAATTGGACAATTTGATGTCTCTATCAATCTTGTATCTTCTTATGAATGTGCAAATGACTCTGTTTTTGTTGTTTTTCTAATTTTCTTTTCTCATCCCTTAATTTTTAAACAATTCTTATTGTTTTTTAAAAGGAAGGTTTGACTGATATAAAGTTGATTTCAAATGGCTTCGTGAATTGTGTTTTTTTTGGGGCAAATTTTACGAACACCCCCTCTAAGAGTGCGTTTGGTAAGCAGTTCTTTTGTTCAAAAAGAACAAAAAAAACATGAAAAGTGTTTGGCTTTACGGTTCGTTTTTTCGTTCTTTTAGAACGAACCGGAAGTCTTGAGCACCAAAAGAACGTTCTTTACAGACCGTCTCAGAGACGGTCTACTAAGAACAAGAACGACAATTACAACGTGATATCGTGAAAACCCGTGATTTTCAGAAAGAAGCCAACAAGCTCGTTGCCTCCTTGCGATAGATCTGGGGAAGAGAAGGAAATAGGAGTAGGGGAAGAGGAAGAGAAGGTACCTGCAACTACGGCCAAACCATGATCTCATGTCTCTCTCTCTCTCTCTGTCTTCGAATTGGGTCACCAACCCTATACTTCGAAGGATTCAGCCGAAAAGGTATGGGATTTCAGAAATTTTTTTGATATGATTTGGGAATTTTGTATGATCTGTAATTTTAGGGATTTTTTTGGTGTGATTTGGGAATTTTGTATGACCTGTGACAAGGTTCATGTTTCTGTTTTTCCCTCCTCTTTTTATCTCAATTTTATTCGGTTCTCACTGTTCATTTGTTTCGGTTTTCTGATGCAGATGTGTTTCGATTGCAATGCGAAGAATCCGACATGGGCGTTCGTCACATATGAGATTTTTCTTTGCATCGATTGCTCCGCTGTTCACCGAAGCTTGGGTATTCACATCAACTTCGTGAGGTAATTCGATTGAAAATGGGGGATTTTTAATTTGAATTTGATTGGTTCTCAAATTATGCCTGATGATTGGGATTCTTTTGGCTGATTTGATCTAGAACAAACCTGTATGGTTTGCTCAACATTGATTTATTTTGTTTTCAGTATTAAATATTGTCGATTGGTTGAGCTCAGGTGTCAATCAACTGGTTTCTTTGTATGGACTGATATTATGTGATTGCTGGACTATGTTCTGTAAGATGCCAGCTTAGATTGGAAGGCTTGGCATGGTAGTCAGGTCTCTAGCTAAAGGAATAATTCTTACAGAGCATTTGGTTGTACTTCAATCTCTTCCCCCCACCTCCCCCTTTCAAAATGAATAAGCATTTCAATTAAGAAGACAACGAAACCCCACTAAGTGGGACGACAAACCAGATATTGCTCTATACAATAAAAGGTAAAGCAACATAGAAATATGGTGTCCTTGATGCATAGACTCCCTTAAAGATACATCTATCTCTAGCACAGTCACTTATGAATTTGTAGAACTAGTTCTCTATGGGATGATCATGATGAGATGTTCCTACAGAAGCTTGAGGATCATTATGAATGTGTTTCCTTATTATTTTTTTTCAGTTGCACAACACAGAACAGTCTGGTTAGTAATTGGGAATTAAAGTTTGGAGCTTCAGGTTAAAGTAGAGGGAATCGAAGAGATTTTGCATTATGATGCTATGCCTAATTCCTCTTCTTCTGCCCCCTCCCTCCTTTTATATCCTCTTGGCTTTCATTGTTTGTGTTTTTTTTTTTTTTTCCAGTTTCCTCTGATTTTGGTTTAGCATTCCAGCTAGTGTTATTGAGTTGGGTTTGGTTAGAAAGGGGAAGCAAACCCTTCTCCTTAGCTGTTTTTATGGCTCCCTTGTACATCTCTTCTAAGCTGTACTTGAACTCAAATCCAAGATCTGTAAGCTTTTTAGAGGAGAAAACGACGACTTCCAGGCTTTCACCTAGGAAGTTAAACCTGCATGACATGTACCATTTTAATATTAATCATCAAAGGACCTCCTAAGAACCAGACCAGCAAAATATATTCGGTTCCATTTCTAATTGTTAATTTTGTTGTTAGGAGATGCTGGAAGTTTATTGTAACAAAGAAAAATTCAGGAAGGCTTTAGCAGAGTGCAAATCTGGGATTTGCTTAGAATTGAAGACAAAGATTGTATAGATTGGAGCTTACAGGCCACACATATAGGATAAAAACATTTTCCCTTTCCACAGCTTCGTTGAGTGGTTTCTTTTGTGCTTCTTGGGCCATTAAAATTCATTCATTGCAAATTAATTAAAAAAAGAATGGAGAATATAATTTGGTTTAATCTGTTGTGTTAATTCATTGACAACTTGATGGGTCTTTAGCTCAAATTGGTAGAGCACTTGGAACATGAGCATGTTCCAAGAGGATGGTGGTTCGAGTCCACCAAGGCCCTCTTTATTCAACTGTTCATAGCATAGTCAGTTATGCCACTAATCCACACAAGAACCCAATTTTAATGGCATCTTTAAAATTTGACATATTTTTATACTTACTTTAGTTATGTTAATGAGATATTTTAATTTTATGTTAAGGTTGGTAAGAGAAAAGAATTTTACAAGTCTTTTTTTGGTATAATTGACAAAAAAAAATGGCATTATTGTAATTAACATCAAATAGGGAAGAACAGGTTTTACCAAACACCATTTTCGTTCTGAACAGCGTTCTTGAGACCGTTACCAAACGGTCATTTTCAGTCTCCGAACGCCGTTCCAGACTAGAAACGCAAAAGAACGTTTCTAGTCAAGAATGGGCGTTCTTTGTTCAAACCATTACCAAACGCGCCCTAAGTATTCAATACATCATGGATTTACCAAACTTGGTCAAAATGGCAACCTTCTCCCTGACGTTAAGCACAGTTAGTATCCAAAGGTGAAATATCCATTTTACCCCTCAGTTATTTAAATAAAAAAACTGTCCCTATTTATTTAAATACCCAACCTGTGCTCAGATTTTACCCCTTTCCTTCTCTATCTCCGACACCACTCCCCCTCCTCTGCTCAGACTCTCCCTCTCCCTTCCGGTCTTCCCCGACTTCTCAATCCGTCCTTCACCATTTTCCAAAAATAGAAGCCCACCCGATGGACATGTACCATCATAGAATCTGATCTTAAAACCCTACAAATGCTCTGTTTTAGAGTTGTTTTCTGATCTGAATCGATTCACAATTGAGGGGATCCATCCATCAACTCAGGACAGGGTTTTGGGGTATCAAAGAGGCACCCAAAAGGGGCACTCAACCAGGGTGTAGGGGCAGCTCTGATCCTCAGAGCTGGTTCTACTCAAATTCGCATGTTAAATTAATTTGAAACCAACCATCAGATTTGAAATAAACTTTGGTGTAATATAGGGTTATCCAAGACTGCTACTCAACCCAAGTTTTGTGCTGATCCGATTCTCAGATTTGTTTCTGTTTAAAATCTCGTAAGTTCTGACTTTGTGATTTTCAGATCTGAAGTTTGGTTGATTAATCTCAATCCTACCATTGGATTAGATCCATATTTTGTGCATAGGTTATGCAATCGAGGAGTAAAACTCCATCTGAGTTTTGGGGGGATCTAACCTACCGATTTGATTTGATTTCAATTCTTCTATTTGCTGATCGGAAAGCTTATTACTTGCCTAAAATTGACGATCCTCTCCCGCCTGGGTCTACTGGGTCACAGCGGAGGTTCCTCCCAAGAACCCGTTAGGATTAAGAGTGTAGAAGATCACATCCCCAGAAGTGATGTCGAGAGACTGGAGAGATTCCCAGGTATGAGTTTGCAATAGGTGGAGGGAGGGTGCGTGATGGTCGCCTCCCTCTAAGTTGCAGGTCTCCAACGATGAAGATAATGGTTTGTATTTGGGGTTTTATCCATAAGGGTATTATGATAAATTCACCCAATGATAAAGGGTAATTTTGTCTATCTTTTGGGTAAATGGGGGTTTTACCCTTAAGGGGTATTATGGTAATTTTATCCCTTCTAAGAGTAATTTGGCCATTATGAAAAAACTAATAGCAATTTAACCGCAAAAGCCTAAGGGAGTGGACTAAGTTGAAATATAATTATAAAATAAGGGTAGTCTGTGATATTTTTTTCAAGTTTGGTAAGTCCGTGACACATTGAATACTTACAGGGGGTGTCCGTGAAATTTTCCCTTTTTTTTGTAATGGAAATCCACTACTAGATTATATTAAGCAGAAACAAAAATTGTTATATGAAAATACAAAACAACCTGATAGAATATGTGTTGAAAGATGTAATTAAGGAGTTATTGAGTTAATAGAGTTATAGTCACGCATCGGTTTGTATTGGTCTTCGATGCTTTCATATACTTGAGGAGCTATCTCCATATAATGCTTTAAGGTTTTGGGTTAAACCCTCCAACACAATACTTATTTGATTATTGGAGTGCACAGCGAGTGAATTCTTATACACTTGGAAGTCATGGAAGCACATCAATAAGTATGTCCCTCTGTTTCAATTACTAAATTATATTCTTAAAACTTCAACAACCAATTAATTGAATCTCTTAGCAGAATTGTTATCAAACTCACAAGATTATGGATCAGTGTTGCAGTACCCAAATTTTGGACAAGGTCCTTCAGGGTAATACAGTGATTAGAGACATGGTAACAACCCTAAAACTGCAAGTTGCAGGTGGTTTTTGCTTGCAGACCCAGCTCACTATGGCATTTGACATTACAACATGTAATGGATGTCAGCAAATCACCAGTGGTGGTCAAAAGACAAAAACAAAAGAAGCTGCTAGTGAAATCTTAAGATTGCTAATCAAATAACATTGGACTCCATATGGTCTTGTCTCCAAAGGAAATAAACTCATTTTGGTTCAACACTAGAATATGAAACAATAATGCACCTCGTTTCATCATGTACAACCTAATCACGATGCAAAAAAAGAGAATGACATGATTGTAGGAACCTAAAACCTAATCACGATGCAAAAAAACCAAACACAATAGAGATAAAACAATCACACAGACACAACACAAAGATTTGCGTGGTTTGGCAAGATTGCTTACGTCCACTATGAAAAAAGAATTGATTCACTAACAATGGAGAATAGGGTTACAACTACTCATTTTCATGCCTACTCTCATTTCAAAGAATACTCTAACTACGAATCGAACCCTATGGTCCTACGAGCTATTAACGACCATTCAAAATCATCCCACAAATCCATGTGACTGAATACAAGACATCCTACCACCAACGATTACCTGTCTGTTTATATTGACATCATACACACATAAAGAGGGATAAGAGCTTTAATGGGTATTGATTCATATTCAAGAGGGGTCCATATCATTAAATAAAAAGAGACGAGAGAATTGGGAAAGATAGCCTGTCAAGGACTTAAGGGCTCCATATACCACGGTTCATGTCCACCTTTTACCCTACTTTGTTTGGACTCATTTGGATTCATGACTAAACTTCTTAGTTGTAAAGGATTTACTCTTTCAATTAGCACCCTTCTTTTCCCTCATCTTTCTCACAAATGTTGCAGAGGTCATAGTCCAGAAATCTTCAATCACTCTAATATGTAGTATTTTTTATAGAGTGCTATGCACTGTTGATTCATAACTGGGGTTTAGTTGTCCATTACCCAAGATTTGTGGAAAGGGTAATGAAAAGATAGCTCTATGGGATAGTGGTTATTGGATTGGACGTAAAGATTCATGTTAATGTCTGGAAAGATGAATCTTTGACTGAAAATTTTGTCACAGTGAGTGATTGGTGTTTGATTAGCAAATAAAAACAAGACAAGGAAGATAAAAAAAGGCTATCAGAGAGTGGCTAATGGATTCAGCAATGAGGACTAACGTTCTAGGGCCAAAAATGAATCTATGACCAAGGGCACTTTTTTTTTTCTCTTTTTTGACTAAGATGACATCATGGATTCAATAATAGAGATTTGTACAAAGAAATTGAAGGATCAAAATGGACGAGAAAGCACTGCCTTGAGAGCTTGATATGTTTAAGAGACAACAATTCCTACAGAGAAAGCATATTTGTATTTCATATTTTCATTTGTGTGTGTCCAAAGAGAGAGATAGAGAGAGGACCTGAAAAGTTGTTGGAACAGTTTTCTCCAGTTCCTCTTTTCCCAGCCAGGGATTGAAAAAGGCTCCAAAAGATGATACCCTCAACAGATGGCTGAAAATCATCTAATCATTCTAAAATTTTATGGAAACCATAGTACCTTCAGGGAGAAAACATAAGTACATAACATGTCTGATACCATGTCCTTGCCACTACTGCGGTATCACAGTTTTGTGATCCTTCTTTATCAACTCCACTATCACTAAGTGGCCAGAAAGGCCGATTTCCACAAATCTTTGTAAACCAGATCATCATGCACTTGAGCAGTTAGTGAGCCAGTATATGGTTAGCACTCTTCCACTGGCACCAAGTTGATAATTTTACTTGTTCTGACCTAATTTTCATGATAATTCATGGCCAAAATCCAGGCTATATAGGATTCCATACCAAAACAGTACTCATGACACAACCTGTAATAGATAATACAATATAATTGGGCTATTAATCACAGGCTGGGAGTGAATGGGACTTAGACACCCCAGTAGTCCTAGCCATAAATGATGGATACTAGGCGCTGTGCGTCTTCTCACAGTGCACTTAGCAATCAGGGCCTTTTGGGGAGAAAGAAACAGTACATGTGTGCATTGCTAGTCATACTATTATCAGAGAAGAGAAAGATACAACCTCAGAAAATATCCCTACTATTATATAAAACAATGATCTTAAGGTAAATAAAACATGTAACCAAGCAGTGCCATTCTCTTCCTCATGTTAGTAACATTTGCTATCACTCCATAAATATGGAGGAGAGAGAGAGATGAAATAACAGAAGGGAGGGGGGTGACTGCAGTTTTAAGATGGAAAGAATTTCTAATGCTGCATTTGGCTGCAACTTCTGGAATTGCACGAATACAAATATATCTCAGAGCTAGTGACTCTGAAGTCAAATGTTGATACGTAATTACAGTAACTTCCACTGAGGTTCTGATTTCATAGAGCTGAATCAAAGAAAAGCTGCAATTGCTTTTTTTGACTGTATATGTAATGGGACTATCCGAATGACACCTTTATAGGTGTATTTAGAATATGTAACCTTCTTTTGTTTGCCCCTTGTTTTATCCCCAAACTTCTTTAAGTCGAGGGTAAAAATGAGTTTTAATAGTGCTTTGAAAGTGTACTTACTATGATGTCGTTCTCCAGAACTGTCATTGTCTCGCACACATTTCGAGTACACATGTGAAATAAAAGATTTTGATCCTCAGTGAAAGAAGTGGATTATGCTAGGAGGGCAAAAAAATAAGATTACAAATCATTTGACACCTTGAGGGGTGTCAATAAGAAAATCTCATATGTAATAAATACGTCAAATAAATCAAGCCATGAGATCATACACGCAATCAACTATCATTGGTTTTGTATGAGTTCATTGCAATTTGAAGATTAGTAATTTTTATAGAACCAAAAATTCAGATTTTCAAAATCTTCAAGTTTTTATTTATTTATTTATTTTTTTTAGGGGGGTGGGCGGTCCATGATCCATTGTGATCCCAGCTCAGTTGCTCTCATACCACCAGAGCCATGATGAGGGTGGAGAACCATTTACTGCCAGCTTAGGAGGACAAGGAAACCATAGTGCCTTTGATCATTTAGATCATCTTTGAGGTAGTTACAAGGAAACAAAATGCAAGGCCATCTATTGTCCACTAGTAATTAGGACAATATTAGCCATTCCTGAGAATGGGATGATAGTTTGTAGATCTAATGCAGATAAAACATAAATTGGGCTATTTTAATGGAAATAAGCTTTGGGTTGGGTTATGTATATGTTTGGCCTTTGATCCAATGTGTTTTAATTGCAATGAGCCACTTTAATGGGCCTATAATTAGGGTAGAAGCTAGGCCCACGGAATTAGTAATAGTCTTTATTTCTTTATTTTAATTGTTATTAAGTGTTTTGGTTTAGGCTAAATTAGGATTCTATAAGTCCAATCCTGTTTTGAGTCAGTTTCGTAGTCAATTTATGACTTTATGTTATCTTATTAATCAAGGAATGATTTTGGCCTTTCCATTTTAGTGTTTGAGTTTGTTTTAGAGTCTTCAAATAAGTTTGTAAGGGGGTCCAGCCTTGTACACAAATTTGATTAATGAGATTTTGGCTTGAGCCTTTGCTTTATACTGTGAGATGCAGTCTTATGTTGGTGGAAAGTCAATAGTGGTTGGTGGGATTCCAGTTGAGGCTAGGTGGGATGATTAGTCATATCTTCCTCTCCATTAATCCTCAAGTACAGTTCTTGTTCTGTTTATAGTATCCCAATATCTTGAAACTCTTTAATTCACGGGTCAATATATCTGAGATCTTTGGTCTGATCTCAGATCCATCAACCGCAAGGCATTCTAAACCTACCTCTTGTTTCAGTTTTCAGATCGAAGTCAATTCGAATAGAGTCCCATAAATCTGGAACTCTTCCCATCAATTTTTGTACCTATTTAGAACATTAACTTCCTGCTGTAATCACATATTAGTTGCTGTGAGTTGACAACAGATCTGTTATTGTTAATCATTATTAATTGCACTTTGAAATCTGCTCTATTTGAGTTATGCAGTAACTGCTCTTTAGCTCCGACCGATCTCAGGGTTTTTTGGGTCCTATTTCAAGTAGGATTAACCTATAACTTCAGATCTGCCCATCAGATTAGAGCCAGATTTTGGGAAACCATTCTTCTCCATATAATTGATCATTGACCAGCTTTTGGAGCATATCTAAATTCTTCGATTTACTATTACTAAATTTATTTTTAGATCTGGTTTCTAAACCTGTCACTAAGATTCTAGTTTCATTAGATTTCTGAACCTATTCCCTTAGGCCTCTAGAAACCCATCAAGATCACATTGTCCACTACTGTTACTGGAGGAACCCCTTAATTTGAGCCATGTGGAAGGAAGACATCACTATTCAGACTGTTGGATAGATAAGGGAGCATCTGGATTGGCCATGTTCATAAAAAAAAATTTTTTACTGAAACATACAAGTAGAGGAGGACGTGGCATCACGTAGACCTTTTCTAGGGGACACCTAGTTGCTATGTGACAGTTTGTGCCAGTACGAAAAAGATACTATTGTATTTCAAATGGGATCACTGGCAAATCGATTTATCAATATTTTTTGTTTCCATGAATAGTTGATAAACTAACTTTGCAACAATAGAAGTATGTTACAAATACAATATTAATCAATAAAATTGAGAAAATGCTACATCAGCTATGGTATTTTTCCGTTCTTCCTCAGTAAGCATAAGCTTCAATACCAAGTATCATACTACAGCATCACTCCAAATAAAAAAGGGCGTACCCAGTGCACAAGGTTCCCGCCACTACGGGTCTGGGGAGGGTCATAATGTACGCAGCCTTACCCCTGCTTTTGCAGAGAGGCTGTTTCCAGACTCGAACCCGTGACCACTTGTTCACAATGCAGCAACCTTACCATTGCACCAAGGCCCGTCCTCTACAGCATCACCCAAATAACATAGATAAAAAACTGTTACTCAATTCTAGGTACTTTATTAATCACTTTCTCTTAAATGTTTTTAGTTTATTGATCTCTTAATCTTCAATGTTTCTAGTTTTCCAAGGTTAAACGTTTCGTCTTAGGGGATGGGTGAGAATTTCCTATTTGAATGGTAAGGGCAAGGTATTCAAAAGCCACTAGCATTTTATGCATAATGTCCTGAATACGCTAAAACCCTGCTCCATCTAAAATATAAACCAGAAACACTATTAAAAAGTTGAATTTAGCTCCAAAAGCTCAAGTAAGACTTCTGTTTTGCAGTGAGGAAAGATCACCGTTAACCTTTCTAAAGGACTGGCAGAAATACTTCCTAGAATTGGACTTCTACTTCAACGAATCAATAAGATGAATGAATCTAGTTGATTGAGTCAATCATTCAGCATAGGGAGACCGTCTGATTCATAGAAAAAAAAAAAGTGAATAGCCAATGATTGATTGCTTAATAGAAGAAAAAAGTAAAAATGTATTAAAACCAAATCAAAGTTTGGAAGAACTGAGAAGGACGATACTTATGCATGCTGGCATAATAAATCACCTTCAGCGCTGAAGACATGGGAGGACCTTTTGAACAGCTCTTCCTCATCAAAGATCAGAAATAGGAAGAAAAAATATGTTTTAAACAAACAATGGGAAAATTAGCCGAAAACACTCAAACAGCCTCCTCTAAACTACAATGAGTTCTTACAATAAATCTAAAAAATAAAGTAGAAAGAGGAAGTGATGCATACCCTCTTGGAGGGGTTTGAAGTCCTCTTGTTTTCACTTTTTTTATTCTTTTACAAACTCCATACCCTGGAGGAGGCTGTAGGCCACTAGAAGTCATTCTTGTAGTCACTCCATCCACACCCCCGCTAGCATAAACCAAAACGAATAAGATTGACATGAGTTTTTTTTATGCAAAAACATGTAGGCATCTCAAAAATATAAATAAATAAAAATCTTGCTTCAGTACATCAATTTACCTGATGAACTGTATTGCGCCATTACTATTTTATTTCCATCTTCATTTGTGCAAATGAGTGCCTACAGAAGTGATACCATGATTACCTAAATCAATATGTGCCTATATACAGGTGAAGTTTGCATGTCCATGGATTTATTCAGGTCAAGCATGTACAAAAGACTACCAAGGGAATTATCAATCACAAGTTTAGCATACTGACCACATGAATTCTCCTGGCTAAACTCCTTTCAAGCTCATCAGACAGATTTCATATGGGAAAGAAACCAATAGATTTCCTGCTGCCCACATTCGCAAATATCATTAAGCCCTTCTTGAAGCACATAGTTGATAAAGCAGATGAACCAAACTTGGACGTTATTAGGGTCCTGTGACAACCAAGTCAAACAACTATAGCCCTAGAAAAAAAAAGGTCACAAAGGCGTGCCTCCATTGAGAACTTATCTTGGGAAAGGCCATCATGTTGTATATTCCTCACTGTTTTTCTGTAAGTTTCAGTTTCTTGAACTCTGCCAGCTTCTTCAAGACCAACTTACAACATGTTCATCCCTAACAAGGCACTGATTCCTTCATTTTTCATGGTATCATAGATTTCTAGTCCTTTATCAACATCCCCACAGCAGAGGTAGGCTCGCATTAAAGCAGTTGAAGTGACTGCATTCTGGTCATCAGGCAACGAATTGAAAATATTTAAGGCAGTTGCAGACATTTTAGCAGATCCAAACTGGTTAACCAATAGTGAAACCAAATATGTTCCAAAAGAAACTCCAACCCAAATCATTTGTTCAACAATCTCCATGGCAATCAGAAAAGACTTTGTTCTGATGAAGAGACCTATCAGAGCCATGTATGCAGCTCTCTCAATTTCTAGCCCCATTTTCAAACTGTATCTGAAGGCCAACAGAGCACCAGTTTGTCTACAATTTGCACAAGGCACCTGTATTATGGTAGAGACAATTATAGAATCAAATAGGATATTACTATCTCATTAAGTATCCGAGAGCAACAGAATTCCACTTGGCCAGAAGATTTATAACAAGGCCACTTTCTATGATAGAGTTTACATCAGCCACAATTACTTCCGAGTCAAATTTCTCCTCCTTGCATATTCTTTCAAAGAAGAGGTGTGGATTAACATCCTTCAGGAGTTCAGGAGATCAACCTTGGAATCAAAAGGTTTTAAGATAAGTAGAATAAAGACGGAGCATATGGTGTATAACTTTGGTTACACTAGGACGGATAATGAGATGGTGAAAATTGACAAGAGGGAGATTCCGCAAAGTGTTTATTTTAGGTATCTTGGCTCAATTATAAATAAAGAAGGTGATATAAAGGATAATGTTTCATAGAGAATTAAAATAGGATGGATGAAGTGGAGAAGTGCGTCCAGCGTATAATATGATAGGCATATTCCTTTAAAACTTAAAGAAAAATTTATAGGACAATCATACGACCGGCTATGATGTATGGTGTAGAATGTTGGGCAGTTAAGAAGCATTATATAGATAAACTCTGTGTAGTGGAGCTAAGGATGTTGAAATGGATGACTGGTAAAACTAGAAAGGATAAAGTAAGGAATGATCGTATTAGAGCTAGTTTGGGAGTAGCTCAGATACATGATAAGCTACGAGAAAGTCATTTGAGGTGGCATGGCCATGTTCAATGGAGATCTTTGGATGCTCCAGTACGGAGGAGTGATTTGATTCAGATTGAAGGAACTAAAAGAGTTAGGGGCATATCTAAAATAACCTTAGGAGAAGTGGTGAGGAATGAAATGCATAGTTTAGGCCTTGTATCAAGTATAACCTTGAATAGAGCTGATTGGAGGGCAAGGATCCATCTAGCCGACCCCATTTAATTGGGATAAGGCTAAGTTTTCGGTTGGCACTCAAACTTTGAGGGCAACTTGTGTGATCCTATTCTATTCATGTGTCTAAGTTTCAGGCTAATCAGATTTCACCATGTCTCAGAATAAAAATTTTATGTAATAGTAACATATTAAAATAATGAGGTAAAAATGTTCTCTTCATGCTACCCTTTAATTGCAATGTGGAGGACTGATTGGGTCATTCTAACTGTTGAATAGATGAGGAATTCTTTGCCTGGCCATATCAAATTCAATACTCATCTCAACCACATGGGCCACCATGTATTCAATTCTTCCCTACATCTTTTAGACTGCTTAAATTATTAAACAGGCTTTTCAACCAAATTTCAAACCTTTTATTCAGGCATGGTGCAATCCAATTGGGCTGAAACTTGACATGAGTAGAAGTTTGAGCACTAACCTAGTTGCAATATGGGAAATAAACCCGCAAAAATGGAAGCCATTCCACATTGCCTGACAAGAAACTCACCCCTGTAAAATAATAAATTTGATTTTATCTCAGATTATTCATATCTATGCATGGTATTTGCAGGCATGCCTGTGTCTATTTCAGCTTTTTTTTTCCCTCTTGTTGGGTAAAGTAGTATATAACCTAGGCAGAAGGAAATGAAGGAAGTGGGAACTCATGGTGCTAAGCTGGGATTTCTAGACGCTTAACTGAGTATGAGAAGCATCAATATTCTTATCTGCAAATTGAAGGTGGGGCTCACAAGAAAGAAACAACAACAGAGGGAAAAGGCAAAAAAAAAAGAGCGTCTTACTAGTGAAGTTTCGAAATTCCCTGCTTCCTTCTCAGTTCCTCCCTTCTCCTCCTCCTTCGGTCACGCTTCTATCTTTGAACAAACGAATCTCACTTCCTCAAAAATCCTTTCCATTCAAGTTGTTTTTGTCGCTCCCAAGTCCCAACTCCAAAATCCTTTTAAAACAAGCTATTGGTTGGATCGGCCGTATATGGTCCATACCGGTTGCTGTGCGTGGCGTGTACCTATGCCCAGACAGAGTCCAGCGGGAAAAAACCGGTGCACCCCCTAGAAAGGAGGAAAGGATCAGGAGTGCACCAGTCTTTTCATGCTAGGCTGCGTCTGAGTGCAGATGCACACTGAGGCACAACACAGGTTAGCGTTCTTTCTCCCAAAATTACTTTTTGAACCATTTTGCCTTTGATATGTACGTTTTACGATGCCATATTGTTCCACTAAGTCTATACCAGTCAAAACACGGTATCGGTATAGGCCAATACCAATATGAATCGGCCGATCTGATACTGTTTACAATCGTGTTTGGGAGTTTACGCCTTAGGAGGGAGGGGGCCTCTGGGCCAAGGGTTGGACCTTGAATAGCTTTTGAAGCGGAACACAGCTTTCCTGGGTTGACCGGTTGCTCGATTCCATTTGTTGATCCTTTTGAGTTTTAGGTGGCCCAAGCCCAACTTGATGCCTGAAAGGGCTAGCTGCCTAAGCCTAACCCCTTGCCTTGGGTTCGAGTTTGCCCAGTCTGAGCTAGGGATGTAAATGGATAACCGAAATCCGAATCCGAATCTGCATCCGTGTCCGTTTAGGGGCATCCGTATTCGTTTAGAGATATCCGGGAAATAATCCGAATACTCCGATTAAAATCCGTCCGAAAAAAAATCCGAATACTTAATAATAAAAAATTAAATAAATAATGATTCTGACGGTTTTTGAAGATTCAATAGGTTCTAGAATATGATGAAAAGAGAATCATGATCTAAGAGATATGGATTGAGAGTGAATTGTATCCACTAGGGGGAGGAAGGTCCGAGTTACACAAGACAGAGATGTAAACGGATGGTCAAAAATCCGAATCCGATCCGCATCCGAATCCGTTTAGAGGTATCCGAATTCGGTCAGGGAATATCCGACTCCGATCACATCCGATCCGTATCCGATCCGAATCCGATCCGTTTACATCCCTAGTCTGAGCCCCATCTTTTAAGAACCAACGTTGGGCTTAGTTTTCTTGGGCTGAATTGGGCTTTTCTTAAATTAATAATGAGTAAAAAACTCTTGATGGAAAGTTATAATTTGCATGGATATAAAAGTTAAGGTTTTTGAAAAAACAATTTTTTCCTGTGATTCCAAATTTAACACAACAGGTTAGCTGGTATTGGAGGATTTTACCACTAACATTCCCCCCCCCCCCCCCACCAAATAAAAGAAGCAAATAAAGGAGGATTGAAATTTCGAAGAATTAGTAGTATAAGACTTATATGTTTGTATGACACTTTGTAGCTCGCTAAAATATTCTTGTTGAAGTTGGAAAAAGGATTGACAACACTAATATACTGATACGTCAATGGTTAGAGACAGAGGAAGAAGATGAGAGAAGAAGAAGAAGAAGATGGAGAGAGAAAGCAGATTGACAGAGACAAAGAGAGAAGTAGAGTTAATTCTTCATTGCCTTTCACAATCTCTTGCTTTACATTATAAAACCAAATTCTACCAAATTACCCATCTACCCCTAATAGACTAACATAATACAAATTACCCTTCTACCCCTAATAGACTAAACCCAACACAATGACCCAACTACCTATGATCGTATCATTGCCTTCCCCTTCAGAACCTTGTCCTCAAGGTTCAAACAATATCACAAACAGGTGATGATCGATGCCAGACGTCACTTATTTTGTGTGACTATTTATTGCTTAAACCTGTGAAAGCATGTAGCTTCTTTGCAATCCGTTCCCCAACTTCAATGTTGGTATGAACTCGACAACCTCCCAAGAGTGCACCCCATACAGCTCTATCACTCGTTGCGCATAAAGCAACGGAATGCTGGCGATAGAGTCGTAGCTTCACAAAAATCCATCCTTTTGATGTAGCAAATAGCACGCATTCCAGCCCATATACCAAACCAATTGCAAAGTAAATATCTAGTATAATACTGTCCGATCAGCACTCATTGAAGTTTGTTAACATGTGTTGAATTGTGAGCTCCATTACTTCAAACCCAATAATCAACTCCCACAGAAGGGGCTGATTGCGGATCATTATGGCCTTACCCCACCATCCAAGAATATGAGCTAACTGTGAATTCAAATGCTTGCAACGAGTGGAGTGCAGCATTGTAATGCTCACAATGCTATTCATCTGCCCATCACACGATACCCCACATTCATCATTACTCAGCTGCTCATCACATTGTACGCCACAATCCTCATTAACATAAGCCAACATTTCTAAGAGAAATTGGAAATGCCAAGGTGAGGGAGCTTCAGCCACGTTCAGACCTGCTTTTAAAGATGGCGTGAATGCATGAGGGATTAAAAAATGCCAAGATGCAAGAGCTTCAACCATGGTGGCGCCAGAAGTCTCTGGAAGTTGATTTAAAAAAATCTTTGAAGACTCCAGAAGACATTGACGGATGACCCATAAAAAATAATAGAAAACCCATCTTCGGCATTGAAGGCTTCTTTGTTCCTGTTTTGGTTTTGCTTTGTGCTTACCTTGATCCCCAAGCTCACCCTTAGACCGCTCATCCACTGAACACAAGAGCTTTCCACTCTCGAGCAACTCCCACCACCAATCGATCAAAATTGGCTTCCCTGTGACAACATTTCTCTCTGACATTTCATCAAACATTCTATCAGAATTAATTACGTCTTCACACTGCGAGCACATGCTAACCAATGAGGTTCCTATAAACACCGTCAACTTCGCCATTTCATTCGTCCCTTCTCTATAAGCTTTGAACACAATAAACAAAACACCCTGTGAGGCGTGCAGAGGTGGTGGTGGCTCCGGTGGTGGCTGAGAGTTCCAGTCCTCCCCTCTCCAAGTTGCGAGCATATGGTGGTGGTTCAACGCTTGGACCGCATCCACTTCGATCACAAGGGAAAAAGTTAGGAACAAGCCAGATCGAAAATCATCAAAGGGAACAGAGAAGGGAGGGTATACAGAGGCGATGGAACACCAATTCGTCCCTGTTGTTCTGCGATCGATCACCAGTGTGATCGTTGCACTTGGGCGTCGACAAACACGTGTCACCTCCACCGTCGTGCTGACTTCCATTTTTCCTCGATCGAACACCAAGCTGGCCCTAATCGGCGGATTGGGAACTTGACCGCCGGAATTCCATGAACTCCAAATCAGAAAAGGGAAGAGAGTGATACAAACAGGGGAGGGAGTCTTAGGCTCAGATTGGGTGAGCCTCTCAGTTTTGGAGAAGACGTTGAGGAGGTTGCGGTGATTGCCCGGTGCCCCAGGTGGTGTGCTGCCAACGAAATTTAAAAAATAGGATTCGAGGGCACATCCATAGTCGGGGAAAAATGGCAACACAGGTTTGGCAATAGAAGAGAGTATTCCGGCTATCAGTGGTACTGGAACCACCAGATCTGGCTGCTCATCGACCTTCTGTTGGAGCCTCGAAGGCGCTGATGCAACAATCTCTGAAGCCACTATCTCTGATGCAATTGGATTCACTACACTGGAATCGTCTTCTTGCTCTACAGATTCAGGGTCTGCAATGTCTTTGGAATTTTCTTCATCGATTGATTCACGTATCAAACGCTGAAGTTCCTTTGTTTGCTCATTGATCGCTGTAGAACTCAAACACAAATTTGCTATGTTGCTTTGCATTTTGAGGCAGGTCCTCTTGCAATCGAGCAACAAAGCACGAATATCCTTCAATTCCTGAGCAAGGGTGAACGATGGGCTGAGGCGGAGTCCGTCGGCCATGGTTGGTTGCCAATTTCTCTCAATGAAAGCTCCAATGTAATGACCGAGGCAGAAGAGCCGAGGCAGGTCGGACCAATGATACGTCAATGGTTAGAGACAGAGGAAGAAGATGAGAGAAGAAGAAGAAGAAGAAGATGGAGAGAGAAAGCAGATTGACAGAGACAAAGAGAGAAGTAGAGTTAATTCTTCATTGCCTTTCACAATCTCTTGCTTTACATTATAAAACCAAATTCTACCAAATTACCCATCTACCCCTAATAGACTAACATAATACAAATTACCCTTCTACCCCTAATAGACTAAACCCAACACAATGACCCAACTACCTATGATCGTATCATATACGTTCTCTTGTATCACTAGAATAAAAGATAGTAAAGTTTAGTCATATCACATAATACTCTCTTTAAGGTTTTTAAACGTCCCAATTTGTGCAATCCGGGTTGACCATGCTTTTATACCTCCAACATAAAAACAATTCTCTAATCCCATAAAGTGCACCTTTGAATGAGATTATACAGGGAAATATGAAGGTTATACTCAGAAACTTAGTGACATTGACAAACTATGATAGAGATGAAAACAATATTATATACACAACCGAGGGGTGTCTCCAAAAGATACACCTAAAAAAAACAATTGTGTTTTTAATCTTTTATTTTAAAACATTTAAAAATTCCAACATGTAGCCATTACAAAGTTATATGATTAGTTCAATGGGATATTACTTTTTTTAATATAAGATTTTAAATTACAAAGTGACAAAATTTGTTGAACTTGAGAGAAAAAGATTGTTACGCTGTTAGTGTGCCGTTTCCTTTTCATATATATTTTTTTATTTTTTTCTAAAAATATGGGTTCCACATGGATGATATCTTTTAAGAACATTCATTGGTGTAGAGTGCAGATTCCTTCCCACTCTGGCAACATGGGGGACACTCTTCCATTGTTTAAAACAAGAAAAAAAACGTTACTTAGTCGCGTGGTTCCAATGCCAAGTATAGGAGCATACGAAATTACCTCCCAACCCCTCCTAAAATAAAAGATCACATCCATATTGATGCCCCTATGCACACTCTCATTGGTCCCCGCACTGGTGCAAGGGCTACACGACCAAGCAACGATCTCTTGCCCGTTAAAGATCCATGTCAAATTTTAACTCAATCAGCAATACAAGAGATAAATGATTGGGTTCTACTATGAAATTCATAAATGACCAATCTAGACATGCCTTTCCTATTCAATGGTTTGATTTTCAAATCATCATTCTATATATGACACATTAGGTGGACAGTCCACAGAAACTTCCATGGGTGGGTGACCCAAGAAGCTTTACCTTTTAACAATTCGTTAAAAACATGATTTCATAATCTAGATTCCTTAGATGTGTTTCCAAACAAGGTGACAAGCCCTTGACGAACAAATGGCAGTGTGGTTCCCTACATTGCCCGGGAGTGCAATTTGGGTGAATAAGGAAACCTCCGTTGAAATTTGACGAAAAAGAGAAAGGTATTTATGACATAGCATCTCCTCAAATGAACAGTGATATATGAGGAATATGCAATTTCAGTTTGAGCTGGTGTTGCACAAAACCTTTTTTCAATAATAAAACCAAAAAATATACTACTAAATGAAAGTATGAAACATCAAACACATTTGTGTTTTTTTTTTTCATTAAAAAAGAGAAAAATTGAAGGATTCATCCATAAATCTAGGGACATAAATATAATTACCTGCCCCTTATATGTTAAAAGTCTAAAATGCCCTTGACTGTTTCAGACACTCATATCCGTCACCGTGGGTGAAAAATAAAAATCATTTTCTCTGCATAATAATGATATCCCTATTCCCTACCTTCCTAGGTGAGTCAATGTAAATTAATAGGAAAGTATAAACAACTTAGGCTTCCTAAATAATCTGTTAGGACCTCAGATCAGAACTTCAGATCATCGTGGGATTAGAATCAAACCAACCAATATGTAGATCACTGTGGTATTGGATTATTTATCCCCCAACAGATCCCATGCAGCACCCTGCCTGGACTGCACGTGCAGCGCCGGACACAGCGAGATGTGAAAAGATCACTTCACCCCTGCTCAGATAAGGCGCTCAAGCAGGGATAAGGTGGTCTTTTCATGCCTCACTGTGTTTGATATTGCACATGCAACCTGGACAGGGTGCTGCACAGGAGCCGAGTGCCAACAGATATGTTTTAACTGTTACAAATCAGGATTTGTGTTGTTCGGAGTCACCCATGGGAAGCGGATGGTAGTAACGACTTTGTCAGAAGAGTAGTGGTGGTTCGGATATAGTGGGTGGATAAGGTGTGAATGTGTCCCTCATTAGTTTTGGTGCACAGTATCGGAATGAGGATCGGTCAACCCATAAATCGATATAGTATTAGATTGGTGTCGACATAAATTGATCATATCGGACAAATATACCCTTGATTTTTCTTTAAAAATAGATTTTTTTTATTATTTTACCTTTTATCCGTACCGTATCACTGATATAATATTGATATACTATCAATCACTTGCAAAACCAATATGTATTGTCCGACACAATACCGATACCTCCTCCTATCACGCACATAAGGTCAATTCAAGCAGATCATATGGTAACTTTCCTAAAGATTTGATTCTTCGTAGTCCCTATCACAAAGTTGGGGGGCAACTACTTAATTTAGTCCTTTTGATTTGCTTGGACTGCTTCATGACTTTTAAAAGCCTCAGCAGATATATGCATGTCAGCATAGTATGAGGAATTGAGGATCACACACACCAGCACTCCTCTAGTCCTCTTATTCTTATTAAGGAATGGGTGCAGCCATGGTTCTAAGTATGGGTATTGTATCATTCGAATCGGGCGATACGTATTGGTTTTGCTAATCGTTGATACTATATCAGTAGCACGGTATGGACAAGGGATAAAATGATCAAAAAAAATTCATTTTTAAAAGAAATTCAGGGGTATTTTTATCCAATACAACCGATCCAAGTCGATACCATAGCGATATCATATCAGTTTTACGGGTCACTGATACTCGTTCCGATACCATGCACTAAAACCATGGGTGCAGCACTAGCTCTTCCTATTTATCATGGATTATATGATTGAAATAGTTCACGAAATATAATTAGTTATTCATATTATTCTACATAGTTTGACTATCAAATCATTAGTTCATAAGACAAAACAATATATAATGTGATGACAAGAATGTCAGTTAAGAGTTTGGTGAAAAATATTTCATATTAATTAGGATAGAAGATCGTTGCCAAGCTGTCTTGTCCTTGCACAAGCACAGGTCCAATGAGAGTATGCACAGAGGCATCAACGAGGGTGAGATTTTTTCATTTCAAGAAGCGATGGCGTCATTTCATCCAGTCCAATGTTTGGGCGTAGCTGCACGAAACCTAACAGGAATCTTTTTCCATATTAATTAATAGTGTTTTTGGCGTAACCAAGAGAAATCCAAACAAAAACCATGCCTACCCTATCACAGTTAGGTTTTGTTAGTTTTGAGTTCTTTATTATACACAATTAAGAAAAATAGAAATCACAAACTTTCAATTAATTAAGATCAATATAAATTATTTTGCCAAGTTAATACTAATAAAACAATAAAAATGATTAACAACAAAAAAAAACCCTAATAATATTTTAATGGGAATGTGGAAAGAAGAAAAAGAATGTAAAAAATGAACATATAAATTTTAAAGAGGCTTTATTAAGAAACACCTTGGTGGATTGGGTGGGGGGGAACAATCATTCCTCCATGTGCTTCTCTCGTTCTGTCTTTGGGTTTTGCTAGTGTGGGCCACTGTGTCATGTGGTTTTCCATAAGCTTCCCATACAGGAGAAAAGCCAAAAAAAAAAAAACCAAAGGTTGCGTTAGGGTGTGGTCCATGAATTTAAGGAGATAGTTGGGAGTTTATGTAATTACATTACATTAAGGTTCACCAAATAATTTTTCTTTGGCCAAGGTTCTCTGTGCCGGAGCTTAGGTTGCGTCTAGACACATGGAGGTGGGTTAAATGACCACCCTGCCTCCTAAATAGCAGACCCATGTGTTTGGGCATAGCTAGCACTACGGCACAGAAAACATCTGTCCTTTTCCATTTGTCTTTTGACCAGCAAGCCATTATCAACTTCATGATGTTAGAGTGGGGAAAGGAGACCCTTAAGGCCTTGACAATTTAGGGAAGTAGACTACTAGGCTAACACAAAGACCCATTACAAAGTTTTACTTTTAACCCACACGGGATATTGGCTCAAGTAGTAAAGAGCTGGGGTGGATCGTAAACTCGGACGTCCTAAGTTCAAATCCCACTATCCTCATCTTAAGCCAGCCATCACTCAATCTCAAGTCAACTGACCATTGTGACAGAGGTTTCATGCGACAAATAACCTTCATTTAAAAAAAAAAAAACCGGGAGAAGAGGTTAATGGATCAGTAAATTTGTTAGAGAAGATTTTCTTGGGGTTTCATGCGACAACAACGAAATCACATTGATGTTAATATGAAAATTTATAAGGACTTGAGCGTTCTCTCCTTAAAAGTTAAAAGTTAATTTTTTTTTTTAAATGAATTCTACTTAAATCCCAACAAATCTCACTAATGATTATTAATTCTTCTTTCTCTTTTTATTAGTTTAATTATGTTGGTTGTGGCACAGTCATTCACTGATCTCACTGAAGAACAAAAGATTTCTAAAACTAAAGGGTTGTTCTCAATTATATTCCCAGTTTTCTACATAACCCATCATTGTCAAACATAAGAGAAGAGTTCATTTTTGAAAAAAGAAGATCCTGTGAAACCACCAACTTAAGATTTCCATTTATAGAGTGGATCACTCCTTAGATCTGCAAAATCTAAAACCATGCCAAACTAAATTATTCTCAATCAATGATCATAAAGTATTTTAACTGTTGGTGGTTTCATTTAATGTGTGTTCACTCATGGTAATAAGAAAGTAGATAGGCCTATACATGTTCAATTGCATAGGTCCACCACCTCTTTTTCTTCTTTTTTTCCTCTCTTAATTGCTTGCCTGACCCTCCCTCACCAAGGAGTAATTTCGCTCAGTCTTACACTCCAATCCTTATAACAGAGAGATGGGCAAAAATAATGAATTCAGATCCGTTGTGTTAATAAACTAAACCCCACAAGAGGTTGGCTAGGAAGGAAAGGTTTGAGTACTTAATGGGTGGGGTCTCTCTCAATCTCACTCAGTGGTGTCCTTCCAAATCCAATGAGCTGTGCACGCAAGATACGTATCAAAGATTTGGTAATGAGAGCGACTATTGCAAATCTTTTGTCTGTTTTTGGAAGGTAAAACTTCAAATCAAATCCCAAAAACCCAGAGCCATGCATGGCCTCAGTTGCAGATTTTGCAGAATTTAGAGACCAATCAGTAGAGCTATATAGATTTGAACGATCTTAATCACTATCAACCATTGCTGACTAAGCCATGATTCGTTCCAAGTATTGGTTTCCGGCGATATCAGCGATCCGTACCAGTTTTGCACCTTGCCGATCCCAACATGCTGATATCGTGGCACAGTACAGACATGGGAGATAAATCGATCAAAAAACATATTTTAAAGGAAGATCAAGGGCAAATTAATCTGATGCCAACTGATTCTTGCCGATATCATTCCAAAACTGTGCACTAAAAACATGAAATAAACAAAATCAACCTTCGTCGATTTTCATAGTGTTTTCAAACTCAAACCTATGATCAATTTGGTCATAATGGAACAATCTTATCATTTAAATTTAATGCAAAGGTAAAAAATAATTTCAAAAAATTACAACATTTAAAAATACAATTTACATATAAAATGACAAAACTACCCCTATACCAAATGACAACAAAGGGGAAAAACAAATTTCAACAACTTTTAGTTCACCTACCCCTACTTGACGAAAACAAGATTTAAAAAAAAAAAAAAAAAAAAGCTCTGTTACACAAGTTTTGTGATGATCCTTGAAGGAGCAAATTAATGGCTAGTTGGGCATCAATGTGCCAACAGCCTACCACATCCAACATGAGAAAAACGCAATAAATGATCAAATATCGTCTCTATCTTATCAAAAAAATAAAAATTCAAATATCGTCTCTTTCCTTGCCGGGGCACAGGGAGGTCCCAAGGCCAAAGATAGCGACATTTTCCGCTGAGACAGATTTCGCATCTTTGATATCTCTCTCTCTCTCTCTCACTCACCAGACCAAGTCATGTGCACTGTTCCGCATATATTCTTCAACTTTTCTCTTTTTCACAGATTTTTTTTAGGCACCTGAATACCATTTTCAACTTTGAACGAGCAAAAACTTATAACCAGTCTAGGCTCTCTCACTGGATACCTAGGCAAGAGAATGAGGACCTAGAATACTTTCACAATATTCATGGATTAGTTCAGAAGCTTCAGCTGCTACAAAATGATTAATGAACAAGGCTGTTATGTTAACTAGAACTAGAATGCATATACATTGGAAAAAAGTCTCACTTCCCTCAAAACAGTCAGAACTGAATTCAGCAAGAGTATTTAGCAATACAAACTTCCTCAAGTTCACTATTACATATATCTACATAACTAACACTACTAAACTCCAACCCAGCGTCCCAAATCACTAATAAGAAAAAGGAACATGGAGAAACAACCCAAAGGATACATATATGTTACAGGACCATTCATTACTAGTACAGAAATGAGGGAAGTGGACATATGATACTAGAATTTGTTAGTGCCGAAAACAAAATACAAAGTTTTCCTCTCTATCAAGGTCAGTTGCAGACTGTCTTCAATCTCTTTGCAGCCTGCACGAACCCCACAATTACCTGCAACTCGTCCAATTGCTTCCAAAAACAAACAGAAGCAATTGGGTTTCAAATGTTAGAAGTTCTCCTGAACATAATTCTATGTTTATTGAAGAAAATTCAGCACTACCTACATCAAATGGTGTACTACATTGGATTATTCATCTTATTATTTTCCATCACTTGATGGGTGAAGTTTTTTATACTTGAATGAATTAAGAACAGCACTTCTCTGAGAAGCCTCAATAATTACTTACAGATTTGTTTGGCACATATTCAACCAATCCAATTACAAGCAAATCTTTAGTTGCCAGGAACTTAATTGAATTGTGAATCAAATGCGTGTGCATCCAAAGCCATATTAATAAGACTAAGACCTGGTCCATTGGTAACACAGTATTCTAGTTACCTATATTGATTGCCTTAGCATTTTCCTACATCCTTTATAGGAGGGAAAACTTAGAATTTCGGTTTTGAATGGGTACCTGTGACATAAAATGCCTCTGAACAACATCAATCAGCTGCTCCTTTGATGGGTTGGGAATGGCATCCACCTTGAAAACAGAATTGACTTAATTTAGAAGAAACATGCTGCAACTACTGAGTAATTAATATCCTTTTGTTTTTAAAAGGATGGCAAGCATCTGCTAACTTCGAAAAGCAAAATTTAACTCACAAGGTTGAAGTGCTTCCAATATCTCCACAATGCCGCCATTTCTAGCTTACTGAGGTCAACCTTCTGTGGCAAAGGTTATAAAAGGTTTAGAAGAGCAACTAGCAGTGGCGAAAAAATTTATGTACTGAACCAATTCTATAAACCCTACGCCTCATGTAGGGTAAAAGAAGAAGCTAAATGTAGTATCTAGTCACATACTGTGGCAACCCGAACTGGTGAAACAGATCCTTTAGATTGTGAATCACAGGAAAAAGACCGGCTCATGGTCTTATGAGATGACCCAACAGACCTCTGCGACCGATGCCTTTGTCTGTGAGATTTCTGGGTGTCATCAGATGCTGAAAAAAGGGAGCAAACAGAAGGGCATACAGTAATTAATAAAGATAATAGAGACAAGGAAACTAACTTTAGTGAATAGAAAAAAAGGAACAAAGCAAAGGAGAGACAAATTGAATCCTATGTAAAAAGAATGATTTCTTTGCTCTAAAGAGAGTTATATGAAAGACAGTTATTACAAAACAAACATCCCAGTTACAAATGTGTTACAGATGAACAAGAAAGTGATGGCACCGGCACCTCACCTCTCACACTTTTGCTGGAGTCACCCAGTGCACACTCTCAATTTCTTCTTCTTTTTTTTTATTTTGGGTTGGGGGGGGGGGGCGTAATGAACCGTTTCCTATGTATGACAAAAAGCAACAAAATAATCTAGACTGCATTTTCATAACATCCTAGATGTATGATAGATACTACTAGAACTAGAATATTAGCATGCCAGAAGGCCATCCTTGGATGTGAAATCATTTGCCTTTCCAGTAGCAATATATCAACCCCAGAAAAAAGCTCATATTTTTTAGAACACAATAGAGGTATTTGTTTATGAAACAAGCTCATCCATCATACAATCGGCACTGATGCATGTCTTGACTAACGGAAACCAAAATAGAGCATGTCAGTTTTACGATGTTAATTAAACTCACTCATATCTGAACAATTCCACTGCAGGTTTTCACACTCGAGGTCATCATCATCCTCATGACCGGTTGGAGCTTCAATAACACTAAGGGCATTCCTCTGTAACTTCACTTCTATACCATTTGTGAGAACCTGCAGTTAGGAAATTGTGGCAAGATCAAGAACCACCCGAAAACACCCAATTCATAAGCAAACAAGATGAATGGTTCCTAGAAATCACCAAATTCTGTGGAAACATTGAAGCAATTGAAAAATTAAAACAGGAGAGAAGTATAGTGGACAGAACAATATTAATAGTACGAGAGCCACAACAGTTGAAACCCATTCTTAATAAACAGAAAAACAAATATTGACCACTCCACAAGGCATACAGGAGGGCACAACAAATAGTGAGAGTAGATAAAAACATCAACCAATTGAGGCAAATAAATATCCCAGGGATGGGAGAAAAAATAAAAGAAAATAATAATTCACTTTTTAAAGGTAAAGGATTGAATAATAGAGACCTTATATAACTCAACAAGGTCAGCATGTCATGCCAAACACACAAAATGTTCATTTAGATATCACAAATTGGTAAAACTCATACAGAAAGGTTGACGCCACATCAATGCTCATGCAATCAACACACATAAATTAAATTAGCTAGAGACAGAAGAACCAAATGCTTAAATTTTTCATGCATACTTCATACAAAAGTACTGATCTAAACATCACACCTCCAAAATGGACAGTAGAACGAACTCTTAGCAATGAAAGTGGATAACCCCCAAAAAAAATAATAAGGAATGAGCTGCAGATGAAAATGTCATTCAACAGGTAAGTAAAACTGCCAAAAAACCGACTCAGATACAATTGGTATGAAATAAGGAAAATAAGAAAACATTAAATCAATGTTGCGGAAACAGAAATATCTCAAAGATATCATCTGTAGAAAACTGGGCAACCCTACCCAAAAGTCGAGAAAAGTGAAACAATTTTGAGTCATGCACCTCAAACCATTGATAAAGGCAAATCAAGCCTAAGGAACGAGCACGCAGAGAACTTAAATGAATACAGCCTAATAAATTCTAACTCTCCGCAGCAATCATCTTCAAAAGAAAAAAAAAAAAAAATTGAAGAAGAAAAAGAAGGGGTAACAAACTTTGCCAAAAAACAGAAAATAAAGCAAAATTAACAGCAAAACTAATATCAAACCGACTGGATCAGTGTAACTTCCACAATCTGCATAATGAGAGAGAACCAAAATACAACCCACCATCAATCCATGGAATCGATTTCAATCTCAAAATGGATAATGCAGAAACAACCCATTCAGCAATCACAGGGAAAAACCTAAAAGTACCCACAGGAACCTCACAAGTCCTTGCAACAACAGACAATAACAAGGATTTTACCCCAAACAATAGCATAATCATTGTCAGATGTAATTCATCTCATAAAACCTATTATTCAAACTCCAAATGGAAAAAAGTTAATATAAAATCGAAAAGTTAGCAAGTCTTGAGACAAATTCCTAACAAAATTTTCCTCATTATGAAAAACCTAACAGATCCACACACACTTGAACAAACATGCAACCTAAGCCCATAACAGAAGAAGTCATCCAGATTTAATCTCAATAGAGAAAGCTTAGAAAGAAATTAAATTCTTCCGATAAGAAATTCAAAAGAAATCAAAATAATTTATGAAAAGCACACAAAAAGAAATGCAACCATAAAATACAAGAGAAGAAAGCATCAATTTGACCTAAAAAATTATAATTAGTAATACGAATAACCAAAGAGCAGAGGCAAACCCAGACAAATGAAATAATCCACATTGCTGAAAACAGATCAAATAAAAACTCTGAAACGAGAAACCCCAAAAAATTCGCCCTCTAACTACAATAACCCAATCCAAAACAGAACACCCATTACCCCAAGAAACACAATTCATCACAGAAATTACCAGCCAATGCCATCCGCCAAGCCCAACAGCTTTCTTCACCACACCTTGGAGACCAACTAGCACGGATTTCGTCCGATTGTTTCCAGTGACAACAACTTTAGTGTGACGAGGTAATACAGACAGCTCCTCTTCGCTACTATCTCCATAGCTATGCAACTGTGAAAAAACTCCATTGACGGAACTCTCAACTGCCTCCATCATTTCTACTCCCCAATAGATGAATTTCTCACAGGAAAAAATCGGAGATGAATCGAATCAGTGATAAAAAATAAAATAAAAACTTTTTTTTCATGAAATCGCAGGATCATGCATTGAAAACCCCGTAATCGAAATTCTTCAGTAACAGAAACATCAGAAAGCTAGAAGACATTAAGAAACCCAGAGGACAAAAAACACAGAGAGAGAGAGAGAGAGTGAGTGTGTGTGTGTGTGTGTGTGTGTGTGTGTGTGAGAGAGAGAGCAAAGAAATAAGATTAGAAGGAAGGAAGGAAGGAAATGTGGTTTTTCACTACTCACCTTTTTGTTTTTGCTGCTCTGAATCCCGACGACCTTTATCCCGCCAATGATGCTTCGCCACGTTAGTACCTGATGTTCTTTAGTGCTGCGCTCCGAGCTTGGGCGTGATGCAAGACACCACTAGCGGTTAGGTTTCGAGAGAGTTACAGTACTTTGACCGCTTGACTGGTGGTGCTAAGTAGCTTTTCAAATGACAAAAATACCCTCTCCAAGCTAGAAAACGACAAAACTTCTAACTACCTTAAGTGACCAGAATAGCCCTTAAGAATAATTGCTTTCATGATGAGTTTCCCTTTCCCCCGCCCTTAATTTCATAGAAATGTGAACGCGGGTTTCAATTTACTAACATGCCCATACTTTCCTCGGAGTGGATGTATAGTTTTTAATGGAATAGTGGGGACACTTTTGATTTTTGAGTTTTGCAATTAATCATGATTATAGTCCGCCATGTGCTAAGTGTCAAATCATTTGACCAAACCGTTACTTAAGAATCAATTGAAAAGTGAAAGGTAAGGGGTATGCTTGTCATTTCATGAGAAGTGAAAGAAGAGTAGAAGACAGCTGGATAAGGGCAGAAAGAAAAACCAAAAAACGAGAAGAAAAGTTTAAAAAAAAAAAAAACAATTAACGTCGAGAACCGTGACGGAAACCGGGAATTAATCGAAGTGGGCCCATGATTTGGGATGGTGGGGTCGGGGATCGTGCGTTTTTATCCGTCAATCTACTGTTCCGTATGGTCTTATCCGATAGAGAGGCCCCACATACCTGTTTTCCCTTCCCGCTCTAAAATATCTGGGCTGTCTCGTTTTCCGGTTTCCCGCCATAACTAAAACAACAACAGCCGTCATATCCTCTTGTCCCTGGATGAATGCTTCAGATCTTCTAATCACTCTCCGGCCTGAAACTCACCGTTGGATTTGAAAGTTGACACAAACGTGTTATGTAGAAGTAGAACGCAAGGTTCAAGGAAGCGGAATGGGCAAGGGGGGATAGGCTTTAGTTGATTCTGATTCTGATTTTGATTCAGATTCTGTCTGAATCCTAAAAATCTAGTATGGATCCCATGAATTGGATCACTAAGCTGGTTTTGATTTTGATTCAAATCAATCGATTCTAAATTTTAACGGAATTTCCGTTCACGGGAGAATCCAAGAACTTCTTTGACTTTATTTTTAAAGATGACTTGAATAGAACTCATCTTTAAAAACTAAACGAATCCGAACGAAAAAAAAATTTAATTTGCAGGGCTTTTCATAGTTTCATTTATAAAGAAGGGATAAGACAGAAAGTCTAGGGTTGGTGATTAGATTAGGAAGATGATGACAATTCCCGTTAGATGAGATTAGAAGTAGTGTGTTTGATGGGATTGGTGCCTAACTGAGAGAGAGAGTGAGAGAGAGTAAAGCAATCCTTCTTTCTTCACATGGAGTTGGGAGTTGGGAGTTGGGAGTTGGGACCCTCCATTGAATTAAAGAATTGAAAATATATAGTAATCCATTCCTTAATAATAAGAGAAAGTAGAAATACTAGAGTAATAAAGAGTATTAATAGTCGTGCTTCTGAGGCAGCATAAGGGAAGGGAAGGGAAGGGAAGGATCCAAAAGTCTTTCAATAAACGACAAAAGATACGAGTCCACAACCAGCTCTGCGTACTATTATTGCATTATACTATTGTGTACCCAAAGCAAGCTAGAAGACTCGTGCTCTCCCTCCAGGTCCACAGTTCCACACACACTCTCTCTTATTAAGGTTAAAATAATTGATTACTAATGTTTTTTTTAATCCAAATTTGAGGGCAAAATGGTCTAATCCAGTCTGATATGAGATATGGGCAATCCATTTTGATATTAGTTTCGGCCGAGATCAATATCGTGATTTAAATCTCTGGTTGGAAAGCTTGTGTCCCGCAAGACATTTGAAGGATTTGGTATTGAGCTCCAGGCACAATTCTCTCACTTGCAGGGTTTTATTAATTGGTTTGGATCAGATACGTTTATCCCTATTTTCTTTAAAAAAAATTTAATTTTTTTAATATTTCTATCCTTGGTTGTACCGTTCCATCAATATCAATTCTTGAAACCATGTTCATTAGTGAAGGTTGCGTTGAGAGAGAAGTTCTAGTTAAAGACCCACAGGGGGTAGGGTGGCGGCTAAGTATAATTTCATTGGAGTTTAGGTTTTGATGATATGTTTAATACGAGGTTAGAAAGTCAGAAAAATGATTAATTATAATCTCATTGCAGCTTAGATTTATTTATTTATTTATTTATTTTGTAGAAACAGCTTACATTTTGATGGACGTTTAATGAAAGATGTACCATTACCATTATGCGTTGCAAAATGAGGATTTTCTAATCAATCCTTTGGAAGTTTTGCCGCTCTTTGCGTCGCCTAAAAAAATGTAAAAATGAAAGTCAAGTCTAAGCATTATAACGATCAAGCATAGGTGCTTTTCCTCAAGCCCATCAGATTAAAATCTTTGATCAAGCATTGTAGGGTTTTGGGGATCGAATTATTGAGTTTTTAGATTTGGGAGACTGATTCTAGGGTTTTTTGGATTGATTCTGGCAATATTCTAGTCAATTCTGGACTCGATCTAGTATATGGACGTTAAATTAGGTCAACCTAGTATCAGATAGATTTTAGCGTCAACTCTTAGAAATGGCGATTACCTACTGTTAGAGTGAGAACCACCAAGGACGACAACTCAGAAAGCATGATGGTTTATTATAACCCTAATGAGGCTCAATCTAGTGTACGAGAAATAGATTGGGTCAGCCTAATATGAAATAGGTTAAACGTATCAATCAAGTAACTAACAAAATAACTAAAGCTTTTCTTAATGGAATTTTAACAACTCTCTATGTAGTATCTCAGGAAAAACCAACCAAATGAAGTGGAATGAGGATGAAGGGACATTTTACCTTCCCTTCTATTTTCTAGGATGTCCCATCTCACTATGGGTAAGATCCACCTCCAAACTTTCTTATCCTACACTCCTTGCTATCCAAAGAAGGCCTTAGAACATCACCCCGGAAGCAGCTCAGACTGACATTAGAACTTCACCAAAATACCTCTTGCCTCCCAAATCCTGATGCATGTAAAAGAACTACCGGTCAATTCCTCCGACTCAGTTAGTTTTTTCTACAATGGCTCTCCACCCTGAAGTTCGAGAAAACTTGGTCAAATTACACTGTGGCCCAAATCAAGGTTTAAAAACTCAGAATTAAGCATAGATCTCAATTGATTCCATTTTGAATCAGATTGAAATCAGCCTGAAAATCGATCGATCCTCTAAAAAATGAAATTAGGAAGCAAAGATAAGATTTTCACATATATGTGATTTTTTTTTTAATGTCTTATTCAAAAATCTTGTAGATCTATCTTGTAATTAAAGTAAGTTTCATTGCTTTTATGTTATTTTATTGACTAAAAAGAAGAAGAAAAAATAAAAAATAAAGAATATTCATAACCAATAATGAAGATAAAAGGACATTCATGATCAATTTCAAAAGAAGGTATTGAAATGAGCATTTATTGAAATCAAGAGCGATCGATTTCAATTCAAATCTGTCTATTCCACCGATTTTGATCCAATTATTTATGCCATGGCCCAAATACAGATTTTTTTATTTATTTTTAAAAAAAGGCCAATTACGGAATGTTTCCACCGACTGCTGCAATACTGGCCCACCACCTCGGCCCAAAGTCACGATACAATTGCAAACCTTGAAAGACAAACCCGTCTCACTCCTCACCTGAGTCTCCTCAGCACGGTTCGAGGGATCGGTATCGGATTGTCTGAATTGGGCGCTTTGTATTGGAATCGGCAGAGGGAGAACCGATTCTAGTGACTGAGTTCGATACCATATCCGATATGGATTACTATTAATAATTTAACGTGATTGGCCACCTAACACCTTCTCCCCAAAAGCAATCTCCTAGTGCAGTAAGCTTGAAAAAATTGGAATCTGGGCGGGGCAACACATGAAGAGAAGATTAAGAATATAAATTATTATAAGAGGGTCCACCATCTATTAAACTCTGCAACTTGCCTAATAAAATGGAAGATATATAAAAAAGCTACAAAGACATAAGAAAATAAACAACAGCCACTATGAGGGGAAAATATAAATTGGTTCCAAGTATTGGTATCCTGTCGGCATATCAGTTGATACGTATCGGTAATCACTAAAGACCGATACTAATATGGATCGAGTATCGCCTGATTCAACCCAATACGGTCAGATCTATATTGTATGCTATTCCTCTCTTTCCCAACCGAGTTGCACCTGCACTTACATTTGCACCCCTAAAGGTAATGAGGTTGAAATGGATCTGACCAACCAATCACAAGCTTATCAAATCAGCTCAGATGAGATACCCTGATTAGTTCCCCTTAATCCATTGAAATCCTATATTATTCTAGTCAGGGGCCTTGTCAAAGAATCCTTAGGTTTTCGGGGCATTAGATTCTCACCAATGTTTGTATTACTTAAGCTGACATTGTTGCTTGAATTTAGCTCGTCTCATGCCCAGGGTGCTGCCAGCCGTTGGGTTGTGCCGCACACATCCCTAGGCATGCGCCAAGATGTGTACGGCACAACTAACCGCTGGATGCCCCATGGCAACACCCAGGGTACTGGGCTCCCTGGAGACAATCTTGATCCTTGTTGCTTATCCTTCGACCACACCTGCTCACGCGGATGCTTCCCCCTAAGGCAAAACGAACCCATTTTCATGCATTTTTACATCCAACATGTATAACTTCGGCAGATTGCTTAACCTCAATTCAACCAATCCTTATTTTTTTTCGAATATAAATATCAATAATAAGAAATTCAATTTTGACAGAAATATGTATGATAACGCTTGCACCAACACCAGTAAGAGCGTGTAGGAGCATTTAACTGAATATGATTTTTTTAGTTCACTAGGGGCTAAGCAATAAGCGTTGGCAAGAGATCGCTGCTTGGTCACATAGCCCCTGCACCAGCACTAGGGCTAATGAGAGTACACATGGGCATCAATATGGACGAGATTGTTGATTGCATGGAGGGCGGGACAGTAATTTCACTTGCTCTTGCGTCTTGACTATATGGATTGTTACTGAACATCCTAAGAACGTCTCAAAAAAAAAAAAAAACAAACAAAAAGAGTCAATACCATCATAACAGCAAGAACAACAATAGAACATGGGTTTCAAAATGAAGCATGTCTAAATGATAAGGTGTGATTTCATGTTTGCTCATATGCAAGATATTGGTGAAAGCAAATAAAGCATGCACAATAAACTATTTAGGCTGTATTTAGTATGCATTTTCGGAATGGATTCTGGGTCTAGAATGCATTCTAATACCCGATTCTTCTTTATTTTCTTAATGCATTCTAGACTCAGAATCTATTTCAAGAATGTATACCAAACACAGCATTAGTTGAGACTGAACCTGCTGTAATGCCATGATTGTGACTTCGAACACTTTGCTATCAATTTCAGAGCTAAAAGAAGTCTAAAATTTACCTTATGGTCATGTAGTCTAACTGCCATGATCCTAATATAAGCATTTTCAATGTTTTAACTAATCTAAATGGTAGTAGGCCCTACAGTACAGGTAACCACTATGATATTAATGGATGCAAGGAAACTTAGCTAAAGATTATACTCGATATTTGGGGCAGTTGACCACCACAAATTCTTCTCAAAGACACAAAAACCAGTTTCATCTCTTTTTCTAGGTCAACTCCTCCTTTTAGAAGGACCTTGGCTGAAAGCAGAGCTATTGTATTGCTGGAGTGTGCAGAAAAAGTGAACAATAATTGGGTTGACAAACCCTACCAATGGGTGTTAGGCTGCAACACAATAGACAGGATCAAAATAGCTACTCAAAAACCAGAATTTAGAAAATTTAATAACTCCAGATCCAAGGGTCTGATCATCCTCAAGTTCTGGTCAAAGGAAGACCTCCTTCAAAAGATGAGAGAAGTCTGATGGTTAGATTAGGCTATGCAAAATAGGTTTCAGAATAGTAAGTCAATCACCAGAAAATTAGGAACTTCAATATTAATCCATTTGTTAGATCAGAAACAAAGTTATGAATTCCTATTTGCAGCAGGAACGGCCCCAAAACAAGGTGCCACCAGGTTTAGGAACAGAAACCAATTGAGTTGAAAAAAAATAACCAAGTCTCCCAATAAAAAAGTTTATGATTCCTTAATAACCCACAGAAATCGGCAACAGATTATTAGCTCAAGGAAGCTCTCCAATAAAAAATATCAGTTTCCTAATTTAAAACCATGGGGTGATTTGGAAAAACAGAAATCTCAGGTGCAACCATCAAAGAACTGAAAAGTTTTACCAAATTGAAAGACTGTAAACAAAATAAGACTGTACTTGATTATTGATGGAGAAGAAAGAATGAAGAAGATATGACTAAGCATTCCCACCTAGCCTCGACTAGAATCCCACCACATAGCACTGTATCGCACAGCCATCTGAATCTCACATACGGAAAAATAGAAAACCCAACTTTATTCATAAACGTTGGGAGCTTTGTGGCTCAAACAACAACTAAATAGAGTTGAGTTAATCAGACCCAACAATATCTTAAAACATAATAGGAAACTGAAATAGAGTTTTAAAACTATCCTAACTCCTCCTATCGTGGGCTATTTAAGGTGCTTTAAATAAAAAACAATATATTAGTATGGGCCCGACCTTAATGGGGCCTACCTCAGCACTTACAATAAAACAAAAATAAAAGTCTAACTAAAACCCATAAAGGACTGAGTCAACTCAATTACAGCTTTGAGTCGAGAGTGCTTCTTCCCCCCCACCCCTGGTACTTCAAAAAGTACCTATCCTGCTGCTGATCTGCATCAGGTATTAAATGGTACCTAGGTTATGGAAACAAAATCAAGCCTTGGATGAATATTTGGGCCTCTGATTTTCTCCTCATAGAGTGCATTAAACCAGAGGTCAGACCGGCTCAACTATAACTGACTAGGTAATCAAATAGACACAAGCCCTCAAGGGTTGGCTGTGAAATGATATTCAAGGGATTCGACACCAAATTACACTTGAACAAATCAGAAATATTTGTATTCCACAGGGTACTACAATATATAAACACTACCAGAAAACAAGTGGGATTTCTTACTGAATATGGCCACAGCCCACTGATAAAGTAACCAAACAGACATAAGCCTCCAGAGTCAACAGCTACATTACCTAGAATTATCTACAAGGGATAATTTGCTGGCGGACCTGGAAAATGCAGGTTTTCACTATGGAGTTCTGAAAATCAATGAAGCATCTAAATTTCTAAAATACGCACTCAGATACACCCTAACTTTTTGGAGTCTGCCTTGTAAAGAGATGCAAAGCGATCTTGAAGAGCATATTGGTTCAGAACTGTGCCAATCTAATAAGAGTTTAGCCACTGGAACAATAACATGACTGTTGTGTTGCAGTTCTTGTTGACACTTCGGCTGATCTTCTCTATATCTTGTACCACTCGGGCTGTGAATGCCCCTTGGATGCAAATTCTCATCCAATAACAATTATTAAAATTAAAAGAGCGAGCGAGAGAAAGAGAGAGAGAGAAGGGAAAGATACAGCAATAACAATAAACACTGTCAGGAGCAGAGAAGTGGAACGTAGAAATGCTTTCTAACCTATCTATAATCAGTGACAAACTAAATCACAATTCACAAACCATAGGCTATATGAAATTTAGTCATAATTAAAAGAGAAATGACAGAAAGAAGCAAGAAGTGGGTGAAACAAAAAAAAATAATGACAGGGAAGCGAGAAATGAAAAGTTATTTTACCAGTTTGTACCAATAACAATGCAACAAACATAGAAAAGCCTTACTAACCTACCTATAATCAGTGTCGAACCAAACAATAATGACAGTACATCATTGGAGTAGATTCCTTCCTGTATGCTATATGAAAATCAACCATAAATACCAGAGTGAGTGAAAGCAAGAAGTGGTTACCAACTAAGTGGGAAGCAAGAATGAAAAGCTAATTCCCCATTTTATACCAAGTTTCTACTGCAACCATGAACAAAACATCAACAGTTAGATAAGCAAACAGGAGTTGGCTCTTCACACTAAATCTCTTTGTTATGCGTGGCAATCCAGAGCTTGCTCGCTCACTGAGGATAACAACAACTGACAATGAATGACAGCTCACAGCTCAACAACTCGAGTTACATCATGCCCGTATGACTAGGGCTTTCAACAAAAAAGTGAAAGTCAGGTCTAATGACTCTAACCACAACTCATCCATTGATTCTTCAACATCAGTTGGTTTGAACCTCCATTTAGTTTCACCCAAGATACATCTTGGTCATGGATAGATCAACCAGGTTCGGTCATTAAGCAGTGAAAATTGCCCTATGAAGACTCGATAAAGAGACAATAACAGAGGCCGAGTGGCCTGCCATGAAATAACTCACAATTCACTTGAAAATTTCCTAGCTTCGGGTCAAGGGCAAGTTTCAGCTGGAAATTAACATACAATTTTTTTTTTTTAAATGGCTATGGTGGGGAAGGGGTTGGAAGAATAACCACCCGAGCAAGATCCCAAGCTAATCCAACTCAGATAATCAACACAATAGTTGACTGAATTTTCAAACCTCTCAGATGAGAGTCAAACTCTAAGAAGCAATCACCAATATAAAGAATAAGAGTCCTTCAAAAGATGGGATTGATCCAACAGCTAGATTTAAAATAATTTAAAAAACAGCGATTTCTGAATCTGAGATTTAGAAAAGAAGGAAACTCAAATTCATTCAAAGCAAACCAACAAGACAAGCTGAAACTTGGATCGAGTTATCCTTTCAAAAAACTAACACTAATCCAGAGTATGGTCAGATTCAAAGTAATTTTAAAAATATCAGATATGAAACAGAGAATTTACATCAGAGATTTTTAAGTAGCACTAAAATCAGGTCTCAGAATGGACCCAAACTTGAGTCAAGTTCTTCCCCTAGGCTACCCTTGAAGACCCCAGAAGATGGATCTGATCTGATTAATAGATCATCCTGCGGTTGCAATGAAACTTAGATGAAATAAGAACTCAAACCAGGGGAACCGCAAGGTTTCAAAACACTGATTAATGGTGTTCTGGAATCAATAGGAAACAATCACTAGTAACAAATCACCAAACCTGGAGATTAAAACTAAGCAAATCTGAGATCTAAAACTGAGAGAAGAAATGTAATCGATAAAAGGGAGGATCAATACCTGGATCAATTAAAAGAATAGATACAATACACATATGGTTTCCCATCAACTAGGATCAGCTTCCCACTGTCCATGGCTTCTCACCGAGGCTTCCCACCTGAGACTGAATCACATCAATAACCGAGCCGGATCTAGTGTATCATAAGGGATTGCCTTTTCTATTGATTTCTACAGATTGGATCCAATAAAATTTGCCAGGGATGAATCAAAAAAGAAAGATTTATTCGTTCTACCTCTTATTTTTTATGAAGAGAATGAATCTTTTTATCGTAGAATCAGAAAAAAATCGGCCCAGATCTCCTGCGGGAATGATTTGGAAGGTCCAAAACCAAAAAGAGTGTTATTTGCTAGCAACAACATAATGGAGGCAGTCAATCAATATAGATTGATCCGAAATCACAGCTCCATTGATTATACAACTCTAGAACAACAACAAACTCAGCCTTATCCCAACCTAATGGGGTCGGCTATATGGATCCAAACAAAACAAAGTCAGGAAACTGAGTTCTAACCAAAAAAGGGAAGGAAAAGATGGGAAAATAGAGATTGGGGAAGAGAAGAGCAATGAAAAAAAAGGAAATAGATAGAAAAATTAAATAAGCAATATGAAAGATTAAAGATGGTAAGAGGAAAGAGGCACAGCCCAGCACATCAGGAGAATCTCAGCTAAATGGGGTCGCTACATGGATCCTTGCCTTCCAATAGGCTCTGATGTCATACTTGGTACAAGGTCTAGACTATGCATGTCCTTCCTCACCACTTTTCCTATGGTCATTTTAAGCCTGCCTCTAGCTCTTTTAGCTGCATTGAATATCTCAACTTTATTAATCTTTCACTGTGCCTAGCCAATGGCTATTACAATCTATTTAAAGAAATAACCTAAAGACTAATCTTATTCTGACCAGGAGAGTAACTCCTATTGCCAAGTAACATAAAGAGTCATAATAAAACCAGGAATTCTAATCCCAAAAGGAAGCCCACACACAGCTGAGGGTTAACTTAAAAGAAAATACTTAAGTTATTAAATAACTAAGCCCACGAATTGGGTATACTTAACCACCATCGAGCTGGGCCTGGTTCCCCTTGAACTAGGCCTAGTTCTCTTCCTTGTTCCTGCATCAGGCTACATCAATCCCCGAAGGCTATGAAATCTTGCTAATCATACATGCTAATATAAGGGTTACTGGCAAGCAGTGTATAACAGCAATGGCAACATGGTTTTAGCTGTCATGGTGGTTGTAAGTCCAGATGAAGATGTCCCTATGAGATGGTGATCCTGCTGAGGAATTTTCAAATATTTTGAAGAATGATGTTTTTGATGTTCTTTACTGCAGACAATTGCTCTTTTCTCAACAATAATTTTTCTTTTACCAATAAAGAAATAAAGCAATAGGAATACAAGTCAAACTGAAGCATTAAGGTACTAAATACAGTTAGTTTCTGAAAGGAGGAGGCTGGTTCTATTTAAGTGGTTTTTCTGTTAGTTTGTTTCTTGACATCCAACACAACAAAATACAAGGGCCGACTAATCAAACATAAGGGCATTTTTATAAAGTTGGTTTTCAGCAGAATGCATTTAAGTTGGTGATTGTTTTCATTTGTTTACAGCCAGAATCCTTGAAGAACTAGTAGCTGCTTTTTCCATATGGGAGTGCTGATAGTGGCAGACTTCCCATTCTCTATACCTTAGTTGTCAAGGCGTCCAGGTACCTTCATCATCTTGGGCACCTTGGACGCCTTGGTCATCTTATTGGTGTCACGGCTGTCACCTTGATTTTGGACCCTCTCCAAAGCCTTGGGTCACCTAGACGCCGTGACAACTATGCTCTATACAAGATTTTAGTCCCTTTATGTAGCTAAATGGACTCATCTCTATGTAATAATATTTCAAAGTAGATAAATGAAAATGTGATAAAAGGGGAAGGGGGTGACCCCTTCTTGGGATATGGTATTTTTATTGAGTTCAGTAAGTTAACTATTGATAGCAGTCAAATTTCTCTTATTAATACAACTGCAGAGCACCATTTTCATTAACTTGATTTTCCATATAGCAGAGATGACTATGATCGTCTGAGATTAATTCAACATCAACTAAATCTAGATAGAAGATGAGTGAAATCCAATTATTGCACGATGAAAGAACATTCGCATGAATTTTATTCTTTATCTCCATACCTTGTACAGGCTAGCATCCATGGAATCCCTTGAGTTGGGGTAGTCTGAAGATCAGAAAGATCAACAGGTAATCTAAATTTTTCAGAACAGATCCACTTCTTTTTACCAGATCGTATGGCTCTCGCAGCTCTAGACGTACCTCTATCACTGAACTACAACTGTCTCTGGAAGTTCTGAGACAATACTGCTTGAAACAGTTCAAATAACTACTGACTTAGTGATATGCATTGAGTACCATCTAATAATTAATATGGACACAAGTCTTCTTAGATGAAATAATGAATCATTTTCTCAAATTTCAATGGACCAAAGATCAAGCATGCCAGCTCAGGCTCATCAAAGTCATTCTTACCATCTCTGCAACTAGATTTGATTTGCATAGGCATTCCTTCATTTCAAGCTGATCTGCATCTTAGATAGCTATGCTATCTTCTTATTACTTAACTTAAACGAGGCATCTCCTCCTTTGGAAGGAAGAACATGATGCAGATCAAATGAATGATCTGCTGGTGGTGGATTCAGATCAAGGAAGAGGAGAAGAAGAAGGAGAAAGAAAGAAGAAGATCAAATTCAATTGTGGAGGGGGAGAAAGCTTGCAACTCAGTTTTCAAAAAAAAAAAAAAAAAAACTATTCCATAATTCCAAATCATAAGGAATGCTGTTTAGCCTTTACATACTTATAAAACTATCTCAGTCTAAATAAAGATTAAAATATTAAACTGCCTAGAACTCTCCAGCCGCAGGCTATCTTTGAAAGTTCCTAGTTGACTCCAACAATTCAATAACAAAGAAATAAAGACTAATTGAAAAAGGAAATTGCTCCCTATCAGACTCCTAAAATCTAGCCATGACTTGTGGGTAGAGAGGAATTGTATAACCACATGCTATAAACTCTCTCATATGGCCCCACAAGTTGTGTGAAGATAAATTCCGACATTACAACTTCAAAAGACTATCCTATGTATCTAGCCAGTATTATTATAATACAACCAAGATATAAACTTACAAATCTACGGTCCAAAACAAAGGATCAAGTCACATCCAATGGTGGCGATCATGCTCTTGCATTATTCCTTCCTTGTTTGAAAAAACTCACCCTCGAATTTTGTATAATGAGAGGATATTCAACGAACTACCAACATCCATCCTCATCATCAATCAAACCATAACCCAAATGTACGAAATCAGTGAGAACTGAGAAGAAGTTTATTGTCGAAAATGCAATTGGGAAGCACGAATTCAATTGGGATTATTTTATGCTCTTCCACAAGTTGATCTTCAATGACCAGTGGTGCTATTGCGTCCATCATCGTCTTTTTGTTCTTCCACCCATTGTTCAATGATTAAGATCATTTTTGTTGAAAGAAATATCAGCTAATATACACATTGAAGCTGCGCTTCCCTAACAGTTCGAGCTTTTAGGTGAAATGGTAGCGAACATGGTATCAGAGTGGGGAGGTCGAGTGTTCGACTCCTGGGAAGTGAAAATATCGGGTAAGGGCCAACACTTCTCTCTTGGTTCCGCATGAAGAAATGCCGCGTGAGTTCCATGTGCAAGGACCATGGGATCTTGGCCTGTACGTGTGGGGGTCTGTTAATGTATACACTGATGCTGCCCTTTCCCTAAAAGTTCGAGCTTTTAGGTGAAACTGCGTTCCCAATTCACTTGAAGTTCTTGAAAGAAAATAAACTTCTCGTAGGGATCCATGGGATCTATTACCAGGTTTAGCTCTTATACCAAATTGAATAATTGATGCTATGACCTCTCTCAAATGGGCCCCACAAGTTGTGTGAAGATAAAAATTCTACATTACAACTTTAAAAGACCATCCTATGTATCTAGCCTATATTATTATAGGGAAAAAGAACGCTGCCTGATCGCATGGCCCCTGCACCCAAACAGAGGACCACGCGAAATAACTGCCCCACCCCTCGTGAAATAAAAAATCCCATCCATCTTAATGCCCCTGCGTGCACACTCTCATTGGCCCCCGCGCTGGTGCAGGGGCCATGCAACCAGGAGCGATGTCATGCCCATTATTATAATACAACTAAGATACAAAAATAAAAATCAAAGGTCCACAACAGAGGATCAAGCCACATCCAATGGTGATGATCATGCTCGAGCATTAGTACTTCCCTCTTCACCAAATCTTTATCACTGCAAACTCCTTGCTCTATGTATCCATAGCATCTATTCTTACTTGGCCTTTGCTTGAGAGAAACATAACTTATCCCAACTTTTCTCCCATTATCAGTGTGGAGTCTGAACTTCTGAGAGACAGCTTATTCCCATATATGGTAATGTATTCTCCACCAAGGTTGTCTTCTTCTGCATGATCAATAAACTGATTTTGCATGTGTAGCAAGGAGATATGTCTGCACTGCAAGAACTTCATAGGGTAGAACTGGTTTTCTATTCCTCAGGAATGAATGCCTTTTCTATGTAGTTTATTCTACTTTCATATTATCTATGGGTAGTTATCCATGTAACAACGGAAGGTGATGTTTCCAAAAATCACAAGAAATCCGAGCCATCCATTTTTACATTTTTTTAATCTAAACCATCTGTTCCCACACAAGAGTTGGGAGAGTGCATAGTAATGTCTAGCATTACGGTACACATGCATGGACATACAAGAGATGTGTGTTAATACAAAAGGGGGTATTTGATTGACTTAGACTCTGAAATTTGACACGTGGCTAATCTAGACCATGTCCTCTCTATCCAACGGTTGAAATGAACATATTATCTGTCCACATGGCAGAATAGATACTTTGTGACATTTAAAAAAATAATAAACCTTTGTGATAATAATAATAATTCATTTTTTGCATTGTAAATGGAGTCATATAACATTCAAGTATAAAACTTTAACAATACCTACAACTTTTGGCCATTGCCAATCAAGAGGGGAACAAAAATAATCCCTGAATATCTGAAGGAAAACTCTATCACTGAGTTAAACTTCACAGACAACTTTTACAGGTTGACTCATCAGATAAATTCACCTGAAACCAAACTATTATCCAAAATTTTTTCATTTCTAGAACTAGAGAGTCTCAATCAATCAAAACATATTCCAGGATAAGATGTATGGACGATGTCCCACCACAAGGATTAAGCAAATGGTTTTGTGGACACTGTACAGGTAGTGCAATACTCGGTATGCCCTTAAGAGGAGATGTGATCTACATTATATATCATAGTTTGAGACTCTATAATGGCGGTCTAAGAAAAACAGGGAAGATGGACATGTATGATTTACCATCCAATCCCCAACCCTGAAACAAGGACCAGCAGTGTCTGACCACTATAAGAGATTAAGAGAATCCCTACAACAAATTAGAAAGAGAAAATTCAGCAAGAGAAGAACATGACTACTTGGAGAGACAACAAATGGCACTTTAGAAAAATAAAGCCCTAATCTGCTTAAACTATCTAGGATAGGTCTTGCTTATGGATTCAACTTTGGAGGCTGACAGGCCATGGACTATGAAAATAAGGCCAAAATAGACTGGGTAACATTGAATCATAATTGTGGATTTGTTGCCCACACATTCAGATGCTAAACAAATTGATCCATCTTGAAATTAAACATGTATCCAACTGATGGACAACCAATCCAGAACCTACCCACCAGGTTGTCGGAATTTCTTTTTTATGGTAGAAACCAGGTAGGCGGAATTGATATCACAGAGCTAGTTCATGGTGGTTTTATGGTCATGTGTAAGATTTTTCACCATAATCAGAAAACTCTGATCTCAGAAATTTATCATAGAATAATGTGCTGTGAGCTTGCCACTGATTGATTCATTAAGTTGGATAATGATTATTTTAATTGTTTGCATGGAAAAGTAACAAATAAATAGATGCTAGCTATTTGCAGTAGCGACACCCACCATCATGAAATTGTACGCTACTTGGAATCCTCGGTTATGGTTCCTGGTGAATAGAATGTTTCGTTATGTTGATATAAGATCATCTCTACATATTAAATTTTGCATTATAATGACTAACAACTGGTGTGAGAAATGGTTGTCAGCTGCAATATAGTATCATTAAGATATTGAATTCTTAAAAATTGAGATTGAATATCAAGTATTTGAACAGAGAGAGCATTTGCTCCATAATTGTCCATGTAGAGAGAAGCGTCACATTCTGAAGTATTGCATCAACAAATTTATTACTAGTGAACCGCATTCATGTGGTACTTGAACTACATTCTATGATTATGAATAAAAGCAACACTAGTTAAGTGAAAACCAAGAATTTTCTTTTCATACCCCCCATCCCACACTCCAAAAAAAAAAAAAAAACCTCCAGCATTTCAAACAAATCCAAGCAAAGAACTGAAAGTATCAATTATGTTGTATTATTCTACATAAACAAGGAGCACAGAACAATGGCTCCAAGACAAAGAGTCAACCACTGTTGCTAAACATACATAGCATGAAAATTACATAGAGTTACCGAAAAAGCAGCAGTCAGCAGTTCATACCACGAGGTTTCTTCAGTTGTTGGGATGTTTAATTATCCTCTGCAGAACAACTGTCCTCGCCCTGCGTATATCGCGGCTGCATCTGTCAGCTTGTTCACTCAAATCTTCAATGCTTTTCATAAAAACCCCCAACTTCTTCTCAATCTCCTCCACTACAATCTTCACTGCCTCCCCTTCCCTAAGGGCAAACTCAACATTCTGCATTAGAGTCTGGATCTCTATTTCCAAGCGATCAACCAGAACCCGAATACCATCCAAGTCCTTGATTGCAATATAAGTGCCAGCCTGCATTGAGCTAATCACTTCCTTCTGTCCTTTCAGTGCATTCTCATAGCCCGTCCAAAGTGAATCAATCCACTTACCCATTGATCCTATAGGGATGGAAGTGGCTGCTGCCAGTGCCGCAACAACAGGAGGCGCTGCCATGGCAGCTGCCACCACCGAGCAAATAAGAATGGCAGCAAAAGTTGCACCAAATATAATGCTTGAAAGCTTCCTCCATGCTTTTACAGATTTGAGCTTCTTATCAAGTTTGTTCTTTCGAAGTTGCAGCTTCTCCAGCATCAACACCTGTTGCTTGTAAACCGTTACGAAGTCCTGGAAAAAGTCCTCTGTGAATGGGTTCCCAGCAGCCTTGAAATTATTTAGTTCCTCCAGTGTCGACGAATACTTTTTGCCATCTACTCCTTCCTCCTTTTCAAATTGTTGCAAAGCAACATGAAGGATCAACTGGCTGTCACGGGCTTTCTTTAGGCATTTCTCCGTGGCCGTACAGAAATCTAAGGTTTGAAGACTGTTCTCAAAGTAATCCTCCACAAGCTCGAAAAGCTCCTGGTTTTTCCATATATCTTTTTTACAATCTAAGATAACTTTGACAACTTCCTGGTTCATCTCAAGCAGGCTTCCTGTAACTTCTTTGAGTGAGTCAAAGGTGAGCGCTCGAACCTCGACCCCAGAGGCGAGTGAGTTTATGACACGGTTAGTGCGGGCTTGCAGGGTGCGATCAAAAGACTGCAAATCTGGGTCGAGCCTGCATGCTGCTTCATATAAGCTCAGTTCGGCTGTGTACTGCAAATTGGTATCGAACTGAAGGACGGGCGGAGCCTCCCCTGTCCTCTTGCTGAATTGTCCTCCCATCGATGCACAATTCAGATTCTGATTTGAACCCAAAACCCCAGATCTAAGCTGAAGGTTTCCTGATGGCAAGAACACAAATTCTCTACTTTTGAGTGGACACCAATCTTAGCTTTGCATCATTTACTAATCATCTCTGAAAATGCAACATTCCAGCTGAAACCCCTTAAAGCTAAGCTTAATGGGTCTGTGAAAATCTTAATCTTTCAATTAGAAATGACAAAAAACATACGAAAGAGAGAAAAAAAAAACCCAACCTCTTTAACCCAATAATTGTTTCAAGCTTAGAAGGAAATCAGAGTCAGAGATCAGACAGAGCATGAAATTCTCTCACCTAATCGATCACAAGGAACACCGGAAGGTTGAGCTTTCAAGATCGATCAAGGCTACAGGATTTGAGAAACGATCGATGTTTTTTTCGAAAAAGTGATGCAGACAAGCAGAGATGGTTTCCGGAATGAGGAAGTAGAAGCTTAAAAGGGGTTATAAAACTTGAAAACCCTTAAGAAGCAGATAAGGCGAGACGGTGGATTGAGAATGGCTTGCACGCATGAGAAAAAAAGATGAGAAGAAAGAGGTGTGGTGGCAAGGGGAGATAGAAAACGCGGGAAGCAATGTCTTCTTCCTTAATTCATTCTCTCTTTATCTTTCTCACAGAGACTCTCTTTTGTACAATTTTGACTTGCAAAGCAACGGTTACTGAACGGAATGATTGACAGGCAAAGAAGAGAAGAAGAGTATACCCCTCACGACTCCTGCTGCGAAGAGTCGGAGGTCGGAGGAGATAAAGGAAAAATAAAATCTATAAAAGCCTTAAGATATATATAAAGTACAGTGGGAAGGAAGCGACTTTCGTGGATTCAGAGAAGATTCAAGGGTTGCTGACTCATTTAATGACAACTGTACCCTTTTATGCCTCTTGAATTTACTAAAACACCACTTAGGATCATTTTACATTTTTACCTTTTTATGCTCCTTGAATTTACCAAAACACCACATATTCGCGTTTTACACATTAATCCATTGCCCTTCTCCTAGGCCAGTATGTTAAGAAGGGATTTAATTGAGGTGAGAAAATACTGATGTGTTATTTCAAAATCTCATCTCAATTTTGTTTGGTTATTCTTAAATGGTAATCTTACAAAAGCTAAAGCAACATCATTAATTGTTTTGTCTATTGATATGGCACTTCAAAATCCCATCTAGTCTATCCAAAGTTCTACTAATTTGGTGAGATTTTGATTATTATTAATGGGAAAAGTAACTTTACCCCAATATTTTCACTCCAATAAAATCCCACCAACATGTGGGTCCCATCTTCCCAACAATTCTGCCCCACCTTCCCCTCTAAATTGAACCTTAAAGAGTTTTTGGGGATAAGAAAGGGAAATGCTGGATATGCCAGTGGTATACAATATAGTAGCACTCTATACGTCTATCTCTCTCTTCCTCCCTTCGAGGGGTAAGGGAGCCATTTCAAAGGAGGGGAAGAGAGAGATAGAGACATAGGGTGCTAGTATACAGTATAGCACTTCCATACCTATCCCTCTCCCAGAAAGAGAATTTTCAAATTCTAAACACAACTATAAAGGTGTCATCCAAACACTCCCTTTATCTTTTTAGGCTTTAGTATTACACATTTTTTTTTTAATGAGAGTAAATATTATCATGTCATATTGTATCCTTGAAATATTTGCATGACAATGACATAATGAAACGTCATTTTTAATTTGTTTTTGAAAATATTTTTATATTTTTTAACTTAAAAAATTTTGAGAATAGGACCAAGAACAATTAAAACAAGGTGTCAAGTGTCAAGGTCTAAATACACATGTAGAGATCGATATCATTTAAACATCTCTTTTAAATATTTCATGCATTTAGAAATTTATTATTTTTTCATTTGTAAGTTCTCCCTCACTGTGGCTCTTATGTATGGTTTATATTTTTGTTTTTGACACATTTTCATGGTTAATATTTCTATTTTTCTAACACATTTTTATCTATACAGGTGTTTGGTATAATCCATGACCCCTATTGCTCATTAGGCTCTGTTTGTTTCGACGTAAAATTTTACATGAAAATTTTTCTTGGTAAATGTAAAATTTTATATATTGATATTTTTTCAATGCTTTTTTCCGTCAACTAACAAACATTGGAACACTTTTCAACAGGTCAAATTTTTTTAAGTGAAAATTTTCAAGGTAAAATTTTATGTCGAAACAAACAAAGCCTTAGGGAAAAGGTTCTTTGAGCCATCAAGGAAGTATGCAAGCACCTTCTCTCTTTTTCTATCTCTATCCTCCTCACATGAAATGATATCATTGCCCTCCTATGTACAAAATTAATTTTCTACACCTTATTGATGCGCTCCTCTATGTTGCTTGTTGAGAGAACTCTCTCTCCCTTCTCATTAATGTACATTCAAATAAACTAAAACTCATCAATGACTAATAAGGAATTGTTTATTATGTAGTAATACAAATCTCTTTGGCATGATTTCTATTTATATCTAAGGAGAGGGTTAGGCATGCCGCCAACTTTGAACAAAGCTAAAGGCATACGACAATCATAGCTGATAGGACTAAGCACATGAGACAAGGAGGAATTTTCCTAAAGGGGAGGAGATGACACATGCTGACACTTGATAGCATACCCAGTATTTTCTCTTGTAGTTATATCCTATTAATAAGATTACGAAGGATGAATGAAATTCATTGTTTGCACTTTATTTATTTCAAAATGAATTTCGTGCATCCTCCCTAATCACTATTTTTTTTTTGGTAAAGCCATAATCAACATTTCATATAGCAATAAATAAAAGAATCACCCTCCACATGGTATTGAATTGAAGTCACTCTTCACATATATATATAATTTTTTTTGCAGTAAGACTCTTTACATTAATATTAGGGGAAGGCTTTTATGCATGATCGCATAAAGAAATCGAATGTCAAATAGGGGGTTTGAGTCATTTTGCCCATTGAACGTTCTCATCCCAAGGTTTTGTGCCTGACTATGCATCATGTGCATCATGCATAGTCTTGCTTGAAACCTTTGGACATCATTTTATGAAAGAAACTTACTTGGAGGGGGGTGTAAGTAAGGGGGGGTGTTAAATGATTTCCCCCCCCCCAATGATGCCAATGCGCATTCTCATTGGCCCCACGTACGAGGGATCACGTTCCCCCACAGAGAACACCAATTCTAATTTTATATCTAATATTTATCTTACCAAAAAATAAAGTTCTTTCTCTTTAAAAGCATAAGAACATAAATGTCATTTTAGGGTCGATTCTAATGGCAATTATGTTATTTAGAATGATCTGGGGGAGGTTTTGTTATTACTTTAAACAACCGATAAACCCGAGGGGACCAAAAGCGGGTCGCTTTCTTGAATCCCAAAGGCTCGCGTGCTTCAAGCCGACCAACTGGAGTTTCGGGTTCGGCTACATTACCGGCTTCGAGAAGACACGTAAGTCTAGCATTACACATGTCATAATATTACTGGCAGCTGACTACATGATATTTGAAAAGATTGTACACTACGTCAAGAGGTCTCCCTTAAAAATCACGTGCTTCCCAAGATCTGGTTGTTTTCTTTGTTGAAGAAAGTCTTTCTAGGTAGACCAAGTTTTTTCTAACCATAAGGTAAAGAGAGATTCACGGGTTTTGCATTTAGGGTGTAGCCAAACCGATAAACCGGACCAAAGTCAAACTGAACCGATCAATTCCTTATTGGTTTGGTTTTAGATTGAGGTGTTGTGGAATCGGTTTAAAATCGAACCGTATCATAATCTAACCCAAACTGATACCCATTCAAAAAATTATAATATATATATATATCATAATTATGTATAATGGTAAGACGAACCCAAATCGGAATGAACCAATATCAAACCGATAAGAACCAATATCAAACCGATAAGAACCTAAATCCAATTCTGAATCTTCCTGTATTGGTTTGGTTTCAGATTCACCCATTCCCAATACCAAATTCGATTCAATCCGACCAAAGACGAACTAAATCAAATCAACCAATTGACACCCTTAGTTTTGATGATTAGATGGGACTTCTAAGATAGTATTAAAGGTATTTTGGACTTTGTATAATAAAGGTAGGGCAGAATGAATAAAAATCCACACCAATAATTAAGAATGTCAAATTGGAATTGGAATCGAAAACCAAAACTAGATCTGGACTGAATACGCCAATTCGAATAGAATTTGGTTACAATCCGAACTTGGGATGCAAGAACCATATTCGATTTGGTTCGATTTCAGTTCCATCATAGGAATCGATGTTTGAAATCAAAATTGAACCGAATTTGTGTACCATTATATTATAGTATATCAACACATTATAATACTACTATATTACTAATAGTAGTATTAGATTTTATAATATTACAATATTGTAGTATAACACTATAGTATATATAAGAAAAGGAGGGAAGGGCTGGGGCATAACTAGAATTAATATAGGAATTAAAATTGAATATTTAATAATTATTAATATTCAATATATCAATTAAAGAACTTTCAATAGATGATGGGCCTTGGTGCAACGGTAAAAGTTGCTCCATTGTGATCAAGTGGTCATGAGTACGTATCTGAAAACAATCTCTCTGTGAAAACAGGGGTTAGGCTGTGTACATTACGATCCTCCCCAGAATCACTATATATGTGTAATCCTGTATGGATTTAAATTTTTTTCTCTAAGAACATACCTACTTCTTTCCTAGAAAATTTTATTTTTTAAAAAAGGTGAGAGGTGGGGAAGGAATATTATTAAGATGAATCCAAAAGCTTGACGTATGAGTTAAAGTGACCAGTCAGCCACATCTTACTCACCAAACCAATAATCCCAAAGAATCACTTTCAACTTTTCATTTAAATTGTTATTTTCCACTACTGAATATATTCATCTATGAATGGACTTCAATCGCAACAAATTATTTAATGAAGACTTTTGAATCTTGAGAATCTAATATGCTAGCCTCACAAATTATGTGACTCGCACAAGTGTAATAGACCAATCAGATGCCTCAACAATTTTATTATTATTTATCATTCCCATATTTTATGGGTTCCTAATGGTTAAGGATCACGTGTGACACGTAAGCATTGGATAGTTAGCCACGTATCTCCAACATATTATATGAGATTAATAAAGCTCCCTTAATCATTTGTTTACTCCTATGTTAAGACTAATTAAGAGAAAAACCTTTGGAAGATCTCATGAAGGGCGTTACCTTGTTGCCCTGAAAGTTTTCTAAACAATCTCAAATTCTCAATAAATAAAAAATTAAGTTTTTCTTCACCTGTGGAAAGTAGGAAACAGCATTCTACAAAAAATTGGCATGTAATATAAGAGCCAAAACTGTTTGATTTTTTAGTATTCAGATTCTCTACGGTGCACTACCCGTAGCGGCCATAGCAGCGCACACACAAGGCGTGGCGCAATGATCGCCTTACTCTTGCCCGAGCGGAGGTAAGGCAGTCATTGCGCCATGCCTTATGTGTGCGCTGCTATGGCCACTACGGGCAGCGCACCGTAGAGGATCACGATCCTTGATTTTATCCTCAATAGGGCCGATTGGCTAGGAGAAACAAATTAAGAAAATTTTGTTCTAAGCTATTGATTGGAAGTGATACACCATAATTTGTACTTCAAATCCTGACCATACACGTGGACTCCCCACGATTCACAAATGTAAAGAAGATGTAGACGTGCATAAAGACTCTCACACGCCTGGCAGTCATGAAGTTAGGCCCCATTACGATAGTTATGTAACCCCCAAGAGAAGATCCCACTTGCCTCAAGAATCTTGGAGATTCCGAGATTTACGGGAGAATCTCAACAGAAATGGGAGCTTTCCTGAAACCGTGCACCCAGAAAAGAAAATTACAGAAAAAGGAAAGATACCCCAACTTGATCTTTATTCCTATAAATTAAGGGCTAGACCCTCATGTACAGAGGATTGATTGAGCATTATTCAATATTGAATAAAGAAAAGAGCACTTCGCAGTCTCATCTCCGTTGTTCCCAATTTCATTCAATTTCTTAGTTAAATTCATAGTTGTGCCCCGATAGATATTTCTCCGATAGAAATCTTTGCATTACAGGAAGTAAAATAAGAACCATAGTCATATGCTTTGGACATTATGTAGCATAACAAAAAAATATGATCTTAAGTCCTCAGGAAGCACATCACCCAATCCCCCACCCCTCCCCCGCCCCCCCCAAAAAAAAAAAAAAAACACACCCAAACAATTTCTATTCCATTTTATTTTTATTTTAGTGAAATAAAATATAAAAATCAAACCAAACAATTTCATAAACAGAAAACATACCAAATTAGCAAATTAGACCTCAATCTGGAACACCTCAGTGTCCACCTCAGATTGCTATCGGTCCAATCCAAAGTTTAGACTCCAAACCCTTTCCGAATGCTTGTGAGTGATTTACCCCTTAACAATAGGGAGGGGAAGAGAGCCCACTTGATATCTTGAATGAAAGGATGAAGATATGGCAGAGGGCTCTGTGAATGTGGGGAATTTAGATCAGGGTTCACTACCCCAAGATCAGGGTTATTTTTGGTAGTAACAGATTCCAGCCCCTACTATTATTTATATCAGGGATCTTGGGGTTATTTTTGGTAGTAACAGATTCAAGCCCCTACTATTATTTATATCAGGGATCTTGGGGTTATTTTTGGTAGTAACAGATTCAAGCCCCTACTATTATTTATATCAGGGTTTAATGCTTGGCGGATATTTACCGTACCTTCCAAAAATGTCTTCAAAGGACACTACGAACCTAACTCCGTGGAAATTTCTTAATCACTTATGGAGTTCTTGGCTTTGTCGTTACAATAAAAAGACACATAACCCCCCAAGGGGTCAGGTCAATTGGCAAAAGATCAATTCCTCAAACAAGAGGTCTTGAGTTCAAAACACCTTGGGGCTAATTCCTAATCCTCTAAACCTAAGGGTGTTAAATTGTTTGGTTTCAATTAAATAGTACAGTTCGATTTAAACCATACAAATTAAATGGTCTCAATTTTGAAATCATAATCTAACCATTTATTAAACGATTTTATGGTTTTGATTTTAAACGATTTGATTTGGTTTAGATAAACGGTTTGTGCTTGATTTTGGTATATTGATGTATATTTTAGAATGTTAAACGATTTATTCGGTTAAATGATTCGATTTAAACCATTTAATTAAATGACCTCAACTTTGAAACCATAATCGAACCATTTATTAAACAATTTCACGATTTCAATTTAAACGGTTCGATCTGATTTCGATAAACGATTTCAATTTGATTTTGACACCCTTACCTACCCCGAGTTCAGATCTGCTACCCACATAGGGACGGGTGGAGACAGATGTGAACCCTCCATGGGGGTGTGGGACCCATATCCCATGGAGGGGTCAGATTTGTCCTCACTCGTCCCCATGTGGGTAGCTGATCCGGATTCACCTACCCCCTATTAAAGCTCTCCAATTCATTAAAAAAAAAGAAGAAAGAAGAGAATCACTTAAGGAGTTTTTGGGTTTGTCTTTACAATAAAGAGAATTGGGGCAGTTATTATCACTATCCTATATTTAGCCTATATTTATTAAAACTACCTTATCTGAAACTTCTTTTCTGATACTCCCCTGTTTTTATACTTTTACATCTCCTTCTACCCTCATGATTTTAAATGAGGGTCCTTCCTTTTCACCTAGTAACCTGCTAATCTATTTAACCTATCATTTTTCTTTTATTTTTTTATTTATTATTTTTGTCATTAAAATAGTAAAAAATGAAAGCACCCACCCGTTTCTTCTCTCTCTCTCTCTCTCTCTCTCTCTCTCGTTTTTTACTCCATTTGATTTTTATTTTTATTTTTTCTTCAATCCTTTATTCAACATTTCGTCCTCATCGTTCTTCCTCGAACAGATCGACCTGATCCTCACCATGTTCCAGTTCTTCTCCTTTGTCTTCATTACAGGTGTGTTCCCTTCTCTGAAACCGATTGAAACTGATCCATCTTTCATGGATTCTCAATTGAAATCGCCAACAAGGCAGAGATAATCCGATGATTGATCTTGTGCCGTTCTATCCCATGGCTACGAGGTTGAGGAGAGATGAAAATGGTCATGTAGAGATCAATCAATTGTAATGGAGAGGGAGGGTTGCCTTCTGCTTCTGCGAATATGAAGAGGGAGAAGAAGAGTGACGACTCGAGAATTGTGTTGTAGATTAATAAAAAATAAAAAACGCAAAAAGGAAAATTGAATAAAAAGAGGAAGAGAGAGAAGAAGTGGGGTGCTTTGAATAGAGTCGATCTGTTCCATGGTTTTAGTGCACGGTATTGGAACGGGTATCGGTAACCTGCAAAACCGATTTGCATACCAATACAGTATCAGCTTGGATTGGCTATATCAGACAAAATTACCCCTGAATCTCCTTTAAAAAGGGAGTTTTCTGACTATACTGATACGGTATCGGCATTGGTGTCTAGCAAAATCGGTATGTATCGTCCGATATGAGTGATACGATACCGATACTTAGAACCGTGATTTGTTCGAAGAAGAACAATGAAGATGAAATGCTGAATAAAAAATTAATTAAATAGAAAAATTGAAGGAAAAAAAAAAACAAATAGAGTGAAAAACGAGAGAGAAGAAGCGTGTAGGTGCTTTTATATAAAAATAGTAAAAAATAGAAGAAGAATGGTAAATTAAATAGATTAACAGTTTATTAGGTGAAAAGGAAGAGCAATTTGCATATTTAAAAACATGAGGGTAGAAGGAGGTGTAATGTTACTATTTTCTTTTCTTTTTTTTTCTTATAAAAAATTTTTTTTTTTGCTAGAATTTTGTCTAGCTCTCTCATTCTTACATGGAAATGTTACATGTTAGATTTCTCACATTATGCATCAAAGATTCTAGTATGTCATTGGACCAGCTTTGAATTTTTCAAACCAAATGAAATTCATTGAATTCAGAATCTAACCACTTTCTTCATTCCTCTCCATCTCGAAACTCTATAGTCGCTCAAACATCTGGTTCCAAATGAGTAGCAGAAATCGAAGGTGTAATCGAGAGCCTTCCTCTCCATCTCGAAACTCTCTAGTCGTTCAAGCATCCGGTTCCAAATCAGTAGCCGAAATCGAAAGCTTTCCTCTCCAACGACTCTCCTCTCACAGAACTGAACTTCTCGTCTTCTTCCTCTCACAAAACCCCATTTTCTCATTTTCAAATGGGTTGAAGGAAGGTGTTAGCTACACTTTTGAACTCACTTGCAAAGGAAAGCGGAGGTCATGGAGTTCTCTTTGTTTTGAATCTGGCCATGAGAATACTTTCCAGTCTCATTGAATCCCAGAAAAGGGTTCACAAAAGTGCTTAAACAAATTTGATGGAATTTTTTTTAATTTTTATTTGGATGAATAGAATTTGATTATCTTTATTAACGTAGAATGTGATTGTCTGAAACAAATTTGAAATAAACCCAGAATGTCTTGATGTGTTTCTTAAAACTGAAACAATACTTTAACAAGAACCCGTCTCTGCGACCAAAGCACCAACAAATTCGTGAGTTTGAAAAAAGGTTCAAATCTTACCCAGATCACCAGATCAAAGGATATCCATCATTTATAAGGAAAACTAATTTTAAGATCAAATCCTAGCCATCGAATAATAATAGACAAATAGGGGCTGAAAACATGTTCAGAGGCAAGTAACTTATATAACTGTATTGCTGATCTTCATCTCTAATAGATCTTCTAATTTATATTCTTTTTCGGACTTCTACAGTCGCATGATGTACAGATTTTCCAAAGACAGAAAGAAAGAAAGAAAGAAAGGAAAGAAAGGAAAGAAAGGAAAGAGGGAATTGAAGGAAGAAAAGTATGTACTGTTTTTTTCTACGGCGGGCTATATTTTCTATTAAAACACGAGCACTGGAAGCTTGTTATCTGAACAAACCAAGAGATTACTGAACAAACACCAGTCAGCACTCAACAGTGCATACCAAGAGGTTTCTTCAGTTCTTAGGATGTTTACTTGCCCTCTGCAGAACAACTGCCCTCGCCTTTCGAATATTCTGGCTGCATGTGTCAACTTGTTCAGTCAAACCTTCAATGTCTTTCATAAAAAACCCCAACTTCTTCTTGATCTCCTCCACTACAACCTTCACTGCCTCTCCTTCCCTAAAGGCAAAATCAGCATTTTGCATTAGAGTTTGGATCTCTATTGACAAGCGGTTAACCGGAACCCAAATACCCTCCAAGTCCTTGATTGCATTATAAGTGGCAGCGTACATTGAGTCAATCAATTCCTTCTGTTCTTTCAGAGTATTCTCATAGCCCTTCCAAAGAGAATTAAACCAAGTACCAATTGATCCTACAGGGATTGACGTAGCAGCTGTCACTGCAGCAACAACATGAGGCGCTGCCATTGAAACTGCCACCACCGCGCAAATAATTATGGCAGCAAAAGTTGCAGCAAATATAATGCTTGAAACCTTCCTCCATGTCTCCACAGATTCAAGCTTCTTATCAAGTTTGTTCTTTCGAAGTTGCAGCTTCTCTAACATCAACACCTGATGGTTGTGAACCGTTAGGAAGTTCTGGGAGAACTCCTCCGTGAATGGGTTCCCAGCAGCCTTGAAATTCTTCAGTTCCTCCTCCAGTGTCGCCCAATGCTTTTTGTCATCTACCCCTCTCTCCTCCTCAAATTTTTGCAATTGAAGATGAAGGATCAACTGGCTGTCACGGGATTTCATTAGGCATTCATCCGAGGCCGTACAGGAATCCAAAGTTTGCTGATTACTCTCGAAGTAATCCTTCACAAGCTCGAAGAGTTGCTTGTTTTTCCATTTACCTTTCTTACAATCTTAGATGCCTTCGACGAATTCCTGGTTCACCTCAAGGAAGCTTGCAGTAACTTCTCTTAGTGAGTCAAATGAGAGCTCTCGAAGCTCGATCCCAGAGCCAATTGTGATTATAACAGGGTTCGTGCCCAGTTGCAGGGTGGAATCGAAAGACTGCAAATTTGGGTCGTCGAGCCTGAATGCTGCTGCTGCTTCATTTGCGCTCATCTCGACTGAGTACTGCAAATTGGAACCGCGCTGAAAGACAGCCAGACTCTCCCATCTCCTCTTGCTGAATTGTCCTCCCATCGATGCACTCTATTCAGACACTGAATAGAATCCAAAAGAATTATACAGATTCAATCTGGAACCTCAGTTTCCACTTTAATGGAAGGAGGGAGGGACTGGCAGAGAGAGAGATTTTGAAGGGATGTTTATAGATGAGAATGAGAATGAGGAGGCTATTTCTAGATGATTCAGACCCTGATTAGAATCCAAAAGAATTATACGGATTCAATCTGGAACCTCAGTGTGCACTTTAATGGAAGGAGAGAGAGAGAGAGAGAGAGAGAGAGAGAGAAATTTTGAAGGGAAGTTTATAGATGAGAATGAGAATGAGACTGAGGAGGTATTTATAGATGAGGATGTGAGAGAGAGAGAGAGATAAATTTTGAAGGGAAATTTAGAGATGAGAATGAGAATGAGAATGAGAATGAGGAGGTATTTATACATGAGGATGAGAGAGAGAGAGAGAGAGAGAAATTTTGAAGGGAAATTTATAGATGAGAATGAGAATGAGGAGGTATTTATAGATGAGGATGAGGATGAGGATGAGAGAGAGAGAGAGAGAGAGAGAGAGAGGGGTGAAGGAAAGTTCATAGATGAGCATGAGAATGAGAATGAGAATGAGAGGCTATTTATAGATGACGATGAGAGAGAGAGAGAGAGAGACACGTGAAGGAAAGTTCATGGATGAGAATGAGAAGGAGTGAAGGACAAGGTATCAGAGAGAGAGAGAAAGGTGAAGGAAAGTTTAAAAATGAGAATGAGAATGAGAATGAGAAAACTATTTCCAGAAGAGGCCCCACCCAGGAAGTTTCTTTGAACTTTTGGAAACCGGCGTTTTCAACCGTTTAATCAACTACCAACAACAACAATATCATAGCTATTGGATTGTTGGTCCACCCAATGTTTTAAAACTTGGAATCGGGAATGGAATCCGTTGGAGAGGATTTCGGTCTGAAATCGAACTAAATTGGTTCAAGACTCAAGAGAGATGTCGGTCTAAGACTAGGGAGAGAGAGAGAGAGATGTCGGTCTAAGATTAGGGAGAGAGAGAGAGAGAGAGCTCCACATAAAGATAACTTGGCAATCCTCAAAAATAAGTCAAGGGTCTAAGACTAGGGAGCTTGATAGAGAGAGAGAGAGAGACCACATCCATGTCACATTTAAGAGAGAGAGGGTTCTCCACATAAAAACTAGGGAGCTTCAACCAAGCTCATACATCTTTTGTCTTAAGAATCCCATGAAGTCCCCATGATGGGCAGCATTCATTAAGCCATACACCACAAATATAGTGCTCACCAAATTTTACATTGGAGGGGTATCTTTGCTAGAGAGCAACCTCTATGTAATATGGCGCAGATGACTCTTGGAAGAGGCATTGTGGTGTGAAGCAGACTATATTTAAGCAAGTTGGTGACCACTTACTTGATGCTTCTACGTGTACTTTCATTGGGTGTTCGCACGCACACATCTGCCTAAGCCCAGACAGAGAGGGCAAAAATGAATACCCTGGCGCCCCCAGAAAGAAAGTAATGATTGCCTGCACTCCCATTGGCTGCCAAGTATACATGTGTAATAATGTGAGAGATAAAGTGTGTCAGTCCTACACTGTTGATACTACCTATTTGAAAAGTTCTGCAAGGTTGGACTGTGTCTCGACTGTGTCTCCTGGATCTGTCTTGTCCCTTCACAGGGGAGTGAGATTTTTTTGGATTATGATTATGGAAGGAAGCTCGACCTTTTTTGGTACGTCTCCCATCAATTTGCTAACGACCCTGTTGATTCTCGGTCCTCGGTCCCCAAATGGTTTTTTCAAACTTAATTGTGACGCATCTTTCAAACCATGAGAGGAATATGAGAGGTTTGGGATTTCTTATTCGAGACCATCAAGGCCACTCCCGGTTTGCAGTCTCAGATCCATCAAATATTAGCGACATGCTCATCGCTGAGGCCACTGCTATCAGAGGACTGCTGGAGGCTTTGTCTGAAGGTTTCTATAAACTTCAGGTGGAGTGTGACAATCAGGAGGTGGTGGCATATATACCTGCAAGATCCCTCTAAACCTACGGCCCTTTCGGTACGATCAATTCTTGAGGACATCCATTACCTCTGTTCCTATTTGGATGAATGTTCATTTCATTATATTCCAAGGGCAGCCAATGAGGTGGCAGATACCTTGGTCAAGAAGGCTCAGTCAATGATCGTGATGGATAGGACTGTTTGATCTAATTCTGATCCCTATTTTTCTGTACGTTGTGATATTGACCTCAGGAGGAGTGTAACCCAGTTCAATCAATAGATGCTTTTTCTACCCCCAAAAAAAAAAAAAAAAAAAAAAGGTTTTTAAAAAAAAAAAAAAAATTTTTTATAATCATTATCTTACCAGAAAATTTTCATTTGAAAGAAACGCAGAACACCACATAGTTCTGAAGACAGCACATACTAGATTATATGGAAAGTAATCTGAGATGCCACTCTTGGCTCGACATGGCAAGACATCTGAGAATGAATCTGGCAGTGAACATGCGTCCGCGGTACTCTCTCGACCTTTTATATCTATGTTAATTGATGTTCCAGCACCAAGGGCGAGATGAAAAGGAATCGCTGGTACCTGATACTGATGATATGATACCGATACTAATGTGGTGTATCGGTCCATACTGAGGGTAAAATGGTCCAAAATTTATTATTATTTTTTCTCATAAAAGAGGGCAAATCGTCTGATATGGCCAATATCGATCGATTCGTGTTAGTGTCAACTGAGACCGATACCAATCTTGAACCTGATACTAAGATTTAATCCATGCAAGGGGACCGGCCACCTCTAGGATGTGGGGGTCCAAACCCCATGGATGGTGGGAGATCGACTCTAGTGGTTAAATGTCATTGAAGAGGATCTGAATTCGACATCGGTAGGCCCTATTTGTACCAATCGGATCAATTGTTTATGACCTGATTAGTTCATTTAAGTCCATTTAATCTGATTACTATAACTAGGGGTGTCAATCGGTCGGTTCGGTCCAGTTTTTCGATTTTGGTGTGATTTTTAGTGAAAGCGAAACTGAACCAATAAGGACTTTTCGATTTTGGCACGGTTTAGTTTCGTGTCGATTTTGATTTATGATAACGGATTGATAGCGGTTTGGATTCGGTTCGGTACCGGTTTTTTTTTAACAAGTTGGGTTCGGTTTGTGCATATTTTCTTCTCTTTCTCTTTTCAACTACATAAAATATTTCATTAACCCCACACTTAAAAAGGAGATCAATGGAACAAGCATTGTTACAAATCAATTTCCCTATTTTCATAACCTCATACTCATTGATTTGTAACAATTTCCCTTACAACCATAAATTTGTTAACTAATATTGAAATCAATTCAATTAATCATAACCTTATACTTATTATTTTTTTTATCGATTTCATTCAGTTCAGTTTTTTATTTGTTATCGATCGGTCCAGTGCGATTTAGGTTTCAGTCAGTCTCGTCATACTCCAATCCAAAATCAATCCAATAAGAATCGATTCGATTCGATCTTGGGTTTTTTTTTATCGGTTTTGGTCATTCTTAATGGTTCGGGCTAGAATTTGACACCCTTAACTATAACCCCTGAGAAGACTGTTTATAATTTGAATAATCGACTGAACTTTGCTTTATAAAAGACACGGAAAGCTCAGCCACTATTAAAAGAGATTGTCTCTAGACAGCCATCACAAATAAGAATTGGGTGATCCCCAAAAGGTAATGCTTATTGGTTTTTGGAAAGAGACATAAAAACTGGCTCACTAGAAATAGAATGAGAAAAGAAGGTAAAAGAGCAAGATCAGCAGTACTTCCTTACTTTTGGATGCATTGCTTAATCCAAATGAGATAATTATACTGTGCAAGATCCTTTTCCTTTTTGTATCCTGGTATGTTGGCAAGTAAAAATAAGAAATTAACAGGATATTCCAAAGCCAAAAAAATGGAGGAACTAGTTCCCTGACAGAAAATTAGTATCATATCCTGCTCTGCTTATGTTTGCTCTTCAGATGCCCATATCTTACTTAATAAAAACTAGATTTTTTGTGGTAAGTGAAAATTTCAATTTTCTAATGATGGGATTTTTCTCAAATTAAAAAATTACATAAATCTTAATATGGTAAAATATTACTAAAAACCAAAAGTGCGGTAGAATATTCATTTGTTTTGATATATAAAAAAATATTTTTAATTAGAGCAATTTTGACACCATTAACGCAAATCAAATTAAGTTTGACTGAATCCACCACGCCTTAGAGAATTTCAAAACTGCAGCCCCTTTAGCTAGAATATGGGCCTCCCTATTTACATTCCTAGGAATGAATTACAAAGAAATGGTGTCAAAAGAAATACATAAGGAGCTAATGTCATCAGCTATCGAGTGCACAGAGCCCAGTCCAGTATAACAACAAATTTGTTTAAATCAGAGATTACACTCAAGGAGTCAGATAATAGAAGAATGTGGTGCAGACCCAAAAGAAGACAGTTCAATTGCTATGATAATTGGCCATGGGAATCTCAGTTTTCTGATTTTCCTCACCATTTAAAACAATAGCTTCCATGGCAAAATTCAACAAGAAATCATTAATCTGATTCGACTACATTACATCGATTTTCAAAGCAACACTCTTGAAGGTGAACTTCCTATCAGTTTGGTAAATTGCACTTTTCGTCTGAAAGAAATCTACTTCTCCAAAAACAATCTCGTCGGGAAGATTCTGGTTGATCCATTTATGTCTTTGTCGAAGTTGGAGATAATTGCTATTAATGGGAATGGTTTAACAGGAGAAATACCAGTTTTTTTGGAAACATTTCTTCCATCCAAGTTATCTCTTTGGGTGGAAATGAATTCATTTTCAGCCCAATCCGATTTGATTTGGTGGCAAAACAAACGAAAAAAAATCCAAGATTATGCGGTGCATGGACATACATGCCTTACATTGTTTATTTGAATACCTAAACTATCTATGCCTTCTTTGTATTTTCCCTTCCTCCTCTTCTTCCACATTCTTCTATGGGAGTTTACAAACGCCATGGAAAATTCGAGGGGGGTGGGGTGAATGTTCACGTACATGAACGAATTACAATCGTTCAGATGGAACATTCCCATAAAATGGATTCCATCTGAACGGTTGTGAGTCGTTCACGTACGCTCACGTACATGAACATTCCCTGCACCATGGAACAAAAACTTGATCGAAACCTGTCGAAACCATCGAGTTAACTCGGTTTCCCAAGTTTCCAAGATGAGTTGAAGGGGGATTTTATAAAATCCCTGGATTTGACCGGGTTTCGATTGGTTTCGACCATATTTTGGTGGTTTTGACATATATGTCCATCGAAACTAGGGAAAACTTGACTCGAAACTAGGGAAAACTTGGCTCAAAATTAGGATAGACAGATATTTATGCCAGAAATTGCCAGAAACCAGCACAGACACTTAGTTATGTCTAATATCATTTAAATAAATATTTTTATATTTGTATTTCAATTACTTAAGATATTATTCATAAATAAGCATATACCCTCCCCCCTATTTGAATTCAATAAAAATAGTTAAAAAATTAAATTTCAAAAAGATAAAAAGTCAACCCCCTAGTTCAAGAACAAAAACTGGATTTTTGATGATAGGTAATGTAATTTTTAACTTTTTAATGCTGAGGTTTTTCTCAAATCTAAAAATTCTATAAATCTTAATATGATAAAATATTGTTAAAAACCAAAAGTGCGGTAAAATATTCATTTGTTATGATGTCCAAAAAAATATTTTCATTTAGACAGTATTCGCGCACACCAAATTAAGTTTGACCGGTACATAACTCTTTCAATACAAATCAGATTTAAACAATCTTGGACTTATTGGAAAACTATCAAAACAAAGCTTTCTAACAAATTCAAGATTGCTTAAATCTCATTTATAATGAAGACGTTATGTTTCGATCAAACCTTATTTGATACCATGTCCAAGGACAATATACAGTATCAAACTTGGATCAAAACCACAAGTAATATTTTTAGTGTTCTCTATGTGAAACTAATGCATGGATTGAGTTTAAAATGTCAAAAATAGGCAGCACAACAAGAATCAGGGAAAAAAAAAAAAACTTTTGGACCTCAAAACCAAGGTTCGAGTTAGTCTGTAGAAAATCCCAAGTTTCGATCGAGATATGATCGAAATCGAGACGAACTCGTTTTCTGACTGATCGAAACCTATTCGAAACCTGAGTTTTAGAACCTTACCCTGCACACAGACAATTCGATTGCCCATGGCGTCTTTAAAAGAGATCCTAACTCTTTTGTGTTTTTTTTGGGTAGAATGGCGTCTGTAAAAGAGATCCTAACTCTTTTGTTTTTTTTATTTGGATAGAAAAAAGAGATCCTAACTCTTTCTCTTTTTTGACAGAAAAAAGAGATCCTATTCTACCCAAAAAAGAAGAGAAAAAGAAAAAAGAGGTCCTAACTCACAAGCCGGTGTCCGCTACAATCCGGCTAACTGTTTTTCATGCACCTTCCTTTTCCCTAAAAAAATTAAGCATTATTCAGGGTCGACCCAAATTTGCGTGATCTCAATCATGTAGGAAGCTAATGTGTTGTGTATTTTTTATGTGCACCATGGGTTGTTGGTTCGGAAGTCGGATTTCCAAAAATGTTCAAATGTATCCACTATTATTTACCGTTGATGCACTTTGAATTTACCAAAATGCCATATATTCCTGGTTTATAGCTTACATATTTACAATTACACCCCTACCTTATTTAATATTTTATCCTAGGGAAAGATATGGAAAATCATCTCCTCCAGTTTGCTGATCGGCCCAGTTCCCCAGTTCCTCTAATAGGGGGATGGTGGACCCCACCCGGGCAGAGTGTTTGGGCATGGGTAGAGAGGTCATTTCAGCCCCCCTTTGTTAGAGGAACTGGGGAATTGGGCCGTGCAGCCAACTGGAGGTGATAAAGATCCGGAAAGATATCCCCTTCACTAGTCGCTTAACTCTTTTTAATTTTTTTGGGATAAGCTACATATTTTTTTACGAGAAAAGTTCTCTGCAATCTGCATGGGATGCAGGGGCCACGCAAACACACAGCGGAGGGCGGCGGAATGACCACCCTACCCCCATGAATGGTGAAAATTCCACTACCCAAGTGCCAAAATGCACACCCTCATTGGTTGGCACGCACGGCGTGGCCCCTGCATCCCACATAGAGAACGACATTCTATTTTTTTATTTGGTAAGAGGGTATAGCCTACATTAATCACTCATCGTATGAACTCCATATGTTTTTTTTTTATTCATTTTTTGTGTAGACTCGAAAAATGTTGCATGATAGTGACATCTTTTGATAATGGCATAATGATATGTGACTTTTGAATTGTTTTTGAAAATCCTTTTAACTCCTTTTTTAAACAAAACAAGTTTTGGGAATAGGAAGGGGCAATTAAAAGAAGAGGTCATCCATCAAGTTCTAAATATACCTATTAGTTCACCCTCACTTTATAAGACATGTATAGACAGATTTCTAGTAGTCTCACTAAAAATATGGAATGATCAGAGAATGTTTGAAGGCACCGTTTCTAAAACATTTGGAAACTCCTAACCATAACATGTGATATCACTGTAGGAAGATTTGTAGAGAATTAAGCTTGTTCCTAATGTGTTTTTTTCTTTCATAAAGTGTCATATTTGTATTTTGTACAACTGATTGTCTTTATAAGAGAAAAGAGAAAAGAGAAAAGAGAAAGAGAATCCTACATTTATGTAAAATAAAGAGAGAGAGTTCTCTGAGCAAGCGGCACAGGAGAACACACTTATGGGTTGCAACAAAATAATATCAACCATAAGGGGCAGCGAGGTCATTTTGTGTGAGACGGAGAGAGATAGACACAAAGGTGCTAACGTACACTACCCCCAGCGACTTAGAGAACATTTTCCCAAAAATAAAGTATCATTTTTTATTCTTACATCGTATATATATATAGGGAAGTAGTTTTCTGTCCGGAAGTGTGGCCTATGCCAGCACGCCCATGTGTCTATCTCTCTCCTCCTCAAAACAAGGGGGTAGAGGTGTCTTTTCATATGGGGAGGAGAGAGATAGACTCATGGGAGTGCTGTCATAGGCCACACTCCTGGATAGAGAACTTTCTCCCATATATATAAAGAAGATACCCAAAAAAATTTGAAAACATTTTTTCAAAAAATGTTTTTTCTTTTGTTTATCTTCTTTACAACAAACAAGTAGAGTCTCCCAAGGATTTAACATGTTCACCCTCTTAAGGCAAATTTTAGCATAATAACTTGAAGGGAAGGTGATAGCTGGTATAGGGGTATCCAACAGGGGTAGGATTTCTCATTTCACAAGGGTAGGGCAGTCATTTCGTCCTTCCTATGTCTGGACGTAGGCGCCATTGAGCCTGACAGCCTTCTTGTTCCCCAACTTAATGTAGAAAGGGGGAAGAAAGAATTATCATTTATCTTAGAATTTTTTTTATTCTATAAATGTATATAAAATGTTAAATTTAGAAATGTAACATTATGCATCAGAGATTCTAGAAATCATTGGACCAGCCTCGAATCCTCAAATCAAATGAATCCATTGAATTCACAATCTAATTTGTCCAAAGTATTTACTTTACTCTATTGTTTTGGATTTCAAAATGAATTTCGTACAAATCCTCCATCCCACACAGCCATGTCCCTCCCACGTATCAGGTGGGCCACAGAAAGTATCCAGCAAGGGAGGGAGGCTCACCAATAAGTAAAGGGAATGACTATCCAATGGTCAGGAGCAATTATCATTTAGATACTTGGTTTTACTATTTAGTATAACAAAACCAAATCTAAAGGTGTGTCCCATAACTCTGCAAGGGTCAATTATCATTTGAAAGCTACATCCAAAGGATACGATCATAAGAAAAAGTAGTTTTTAAGATCAAACCCTTGCCAGCGATTAATAGACAAATAGGGACTTAAATAGATTTTAAATAATTGTAGGCCTGCTTGAACAAGAAGCAAAGTAAGGTCCTTTCTAAATTCTACATTTGGCCTTATTCCTTTTTTGATAGTTTCATGAAAGATGCACTTCAGAAAATTCAAGAGAAAATCATTGCAACTGTTCAGTAAGATTGTTCAATTCCACCTAGTGGTTAGTAACCAAATCAATATATTAGAAAGGGGTCATTGCTTGCAGCAAATGGTTAGAAAACTTGAGCTGCAGGTGTGAAAGTGCAGCTTCAAGTCTAAGAGTGGCCTTTTTGTTCAAAACTACCAAAAAGTTAGGGCCACCTTCAATACACCCCTCTCAGTACTACTCTGTGGAAGCAGTACATGCACAAGGTTACAGATCTCTATCAAATCATATTAGTCTTATATGATTCATCAGTGTCAATTCTAATGCCATTTTCTATTTAAGCAACATAATTTTCCAGTTTAAACAGTAAAAGTCCATTCGAATGTAAGAATCACCCAAGTTCAATATTTAATTAGCAGCTGAAGACCGTTGTCTGTACTTTTTACTGAGCTTCACCCTGCCCCCAACACTAAAGTCCACAAGGGCATATGCCTTGCCACAGAAATGGTTCAATACTAGAATATTAAGATCATTACTGCTGCAAAATCAATTGATCTTGGAGATGAACCTTCGCACAACAACGAGAGAGATGATTTTTTTGTTATTACCTCGACAACTATCTGCAGAAAACTTCCTTGCAAGTTTACATTCAAGCATCCACATCTTTATCAACCTACCAAGTTGTTCAGACATTATCTGTGATGAGCCTAATAAGCTGAGTATACTCCCAATCATCCACACCTTTATTAGGCTATTTTCAACTTTCGAGCATTCTAATATAAGAAGAATTGCCAAGTAAATAACAACTACAGCAAGTGCATGTGTTTCTCTCCTTGTTCACTTTTACATGACAACTCCAGTTGTTTTCAATGTTTTATATGGTCACACAGAAAAGCGTAAGTACTTGATTAAATTTCCAGAAAACTATATACTTCTTTTATGGTGAGTTATACAAAGGGGTAATGGTCGAAAATAAAAACAGAGAAGCAATACCTCTACAAAGTGTAAATATACTAATCCTGTCCATTTTGTCTGGTTGCAAGGGAAATAAAGAGTAGGGAAGTGAAAATTTTCAAACTCAAAAAAGAAACTTTTGTAATCCTTACCTTACATCATTGTGTCACTAACTTCAAATCATTCCAATTTGGTTATTAAATTTTACCTTACTTTGAATCTAAATCATTTGGATTTTAAAAGTAAAATAAAAATTACATTTGAAAAGTATAATCACTAAATATGGTGAGAAATTTAAGTAAGTTATACAATTATGTTAGGCAATGATAACAAATTTTCTTTTTTCTTTTTAAAACCAATTTCACTTTCCTTTCCTCCTTTTTTTTGCAACCAGACAGAGCCTAAACTACCTATCACACTCTTATAAAACATATAATATATATACACACATACGGAAAGCTAAAATGGCATGAAGCAGCAATATTTCTTCCTAAGCTTTGTCATCCAACCAACAACCTTTCTTTTTCCATCTGAATCTGCTGGAAGACCACCTGATGATGCCACTTCATTTGCTGATTTTGTATAGGGGCCTTGAACTACAACATGTTTTTGCATCTTGTTCTTGAGGGCAAGCCGGGGGCCTTGAACTGCAATATGTTGCTGTACTGCTGATCCTGGAAGGCATAAGGTTGTAGATGAGGCTTTCACCAATTGCAAAGTTAATATAAATTGCAACCAATGAGCCATTCAAGGCCAGTATTCAGCAAGGGTTTGTTGTTTGATTTCCCACCAATAACATAGGTAAGGACTAGACAATGGTCAGGGTCAATTATCATTTAGATACTAGTTATACAAGTATACAATGCAAGTCTAATGGTGGGTCCCGAACTCTGCAAGGGTGCATATTGTGAGGACCAATGGAAATCTCCATCTAAGCTTGCATGTCGTCTGATTATGTGCTTATTCAGCATCAGCTCGTCTAAGCAAAGGGCCCACCATGATGGGTCCTGACACTTGCTTCTGTCGGTATCTATATTTTAACAGACAATAGTTGTGACTGAAGAAAACTAAGATTTCTTAAGTTTGAAGACATAATATGAATTTATCCAACACAATTGAGAAACCGCAACAAGGATATAGATATTAGAAACGACTGGAAAAAGAACTGATTGGTAGACATACCAGATGATGTTGACTTGAGAACCATCTGTTTGGGTCTGTGAGATGTAGAGACACAGAATGTAGAATTTGTCTGGGTTTTCTGTGTATTTTCAGCCTCTATATCCCGCAACAAGGCCAAGGCATCAAAGCATTCATCTGATGACATGGTCAAGCAACTTGATTCAGAACTGGAAGGAGATTCAGGATTAACAAGATCATTTAATCTCCACTAGCATCATCTGCACCAGTATGGTTCTGGTAGTCTTCAAGTTTGGATTTTGGACTCTATTGAGAAAGGCCCTACACAATAAACTGGAATCCTGCAAATTATGCAAGCAATCAGCAGTTGGCTAGTAGGTTGGAGTTGTCTAAGCTGAAAGGCAGATAGGCATTTATAGGTTCTTAAAGTACCTGTCCCTCATTCTTTCCAGAGTGTCCGTCCCTTCAGATGTAACTTGTATTCATACATCATCCACCAATCAGTATTAGTTCCATAAGGAGCTCTGCCTTTGTAAAATTCCAGAGTGGTTCCGCATTCAGTAGTGGTAGCATTTTCTGGTATTCTACGTCCATCCCCTGTAGCTTTCCAATATCCAGTTCCTGTAGCTTTTGGGTCCTCCGAATTGAAGAAGTACCAAATGTCATCTGGAACATGTTTCTCAGGAGCTGAGTTACCATATAAATAAGCAAGCGCAGGAATGTTATTGGTAGTATTAAATAGAAAATATAAGTTGGATAACTGTGTTTAACTGCACAATGTTTGTCGAAAACCAGGACCCTGGAACCGTCTGAACTAAATCTAAAAGGTCTGGTGATCAAATGACAAGACATCGTGACTCATTATCTCAACACAGAAGAAAGAAGAGAATCAGCTCTCCAAATGTCTCAAATCAAGGGGCCAATGAGCAAAGATTGCCTATGTGTGTGTGTGGGGGGGGGGGGGGGAGGGGGAGGAGAGGCTGGCTTTATCATTTCCATAGCTGCGGAGCATAGGATAGGTGATAAAGTCCATTTCAGATATCTTGCATCATTGTAAAACTGGAATAAATGCCCAAGGTATTACATCTAAATATCGTTTTTTGCCCTAATTATTAAGAGGCAAGATATAAAGCCAACCCAAAACCATACCTAAGGAAAGAATAGGAATGAAGAAGAATTAAGATCAGGTGAAGACAAGGTGTGACATATAGAAAGTTAGAATACTGAAAAATAACTGTCCCTTTGGCTGAATTTGCACCAAAGGAAGGTTCCTAATGACAATTGTTGATCTATAAATAACTCGCTTACCCAAACAGTAAAACAGAGCCTTGAACACTATAATATATAGCCGACCTGATATATGAAGAACAAAGCAAATTTCTGACAGCCAAATGAATAAATAATGCTAAAGGATTTAATGCAAAAACCATCATAGATGACACCCTTTTCTGATAAAGTCCAACCAGGGATGCACATCAATACTTACCAGGCAAATTCCAGGGCAAAACATTGTGAGGGTTTGCATCTGTAATCACATTGGCTGGAAGAGGATCCCAACAGACCATTCTTTCCAAATGTTCCACAAGCTCTTCATCAGTGCAATGGAATTCAATATTAGCAAGTGAAGAGCAGGTGCTGAAAGATGCATGTTCACCCAGTTCGAAAAGATAAATCGAGGCGCAGAACCTGTGTTTGGGCAGTTCAAAGGAAGAGGGCAGTCATGCAAAAAGTTGCAGGTTGTCATAACATTGACCAATAACTAAAAATGGATAGCACAAAAAAGTGAAAAAGAAAAGGAAAAAATGAGATAAATACAAGAGAGGAAAAACTTAACCTAAACTAATGCACCAAACATGATCAGATGATCAATATCGAAACTAAATAGCCCCAACCTAGTGAAAATTCTATGTATGCACATATAGCTGAGTAGTCAAACGAAGAACTTCGAGTGTAACAACCGTTTACATGACCTCAAAAGATTATTTTCCCTGACAAAAAAAACAACAAAAATGGATTCAAATATTAATAAAATTTTCACCAAACAAAATATTTCCACAATCTACAGGGTCACACTACTGATTCTATTACTGGAAATTCTCAAACTACCAGTTAAATAAACCATAAATGGACTGTGAAGAAACCCGATTACTCAATATTTAGGACATTCTCCACCAAGCTATTTGCTAACATCTTGGGGTTGGATACACAAAACCTGTTATCTATTCCAATTTTTCTAGGGCTATATTTTCTATTAAAACATGAGCACTGAAGCCTTAACTCACTACTTCAACCTAAGTGAATCCCAGCCCTTCTAAAACCTTCAACTTGAATCAACACACAAGACTGAAATCATCTCAATCAACTTTCCTTCATCCTGTCACATATTGACACATCCCTAGGGTCCTATGAATCCATTCATTTCTGGTTCGGTCCTTTCCACTGACAGTCAGATATTCCAATAAAGGAGGACTTCACCCCTCAGATCTGAAGGGAAAATCTATTACTGAGTTTTATTTTCATGGATAACTTTTACAGGTTGACTAGATATATTCAGCTGAAACTAAACTATATCATCCAACATTTTCTCATTTCTATAACTAGATAGCCTTAATCAATCAAAACATATCCAGGATAAGATGTAAGGAGGATGCCCCCTGACTCCATCACAAGGACTAAGTAAGCAAATGATCTTATGGAGAGAGAGATAGAGAGACCAGTAGTGCCTGACCACTACAAGAGCATATCTAAAACAATAATTATGAAGAGAAAATTCAGCAAGAGAAGAACATGACTGTTTGTAGAGAAAACAAATGGCATTTTTTTTCAGAAAAATAAAACCCTAATCTGCTTAAACTATATAGGATAGGTCTTGTTTATGGACTCAATTTTGGAGGCTAATCGGGCATGGACAATGGAAATAGGGCCAAAACTAGCCTGTGACATTGAATTAAGATTATGGGTTTGTGGCCCTGACATTCAGATGCTAATCAAGTTGATATCCATCTTGAAATTAAACATGTATCCAACTAATGGGGAACCAATCCAGATCTTACCACCAGGAAGTCAAAATTCATATCACAGAGCTAGTTCATGATGGCTTTATGATCATATTGTGTAAGATTTTTCACCCTATTCAGAAAATTCTGATCTCAGACCTTTATCTTAGAATATATGTGCTGTGAACTTATGACTGATTGATTGGTTAAGTTGGATTATGATTATTTTAATTGTATGCATAGCAAAGTAAGAAAGAAAAAGATGCTAGCTATTTCCAGCAGTGAAGTCCACCATTTTGCAACTGTACACTGTTTAGAATCCTTGGTTATGGTTCTTGATGAATAGATTGTTTGGTTATGTTGGTTTATATCGTCTGTACACATTAAAAGTTGCATCATCATGAAAGTAACACTGGTGTGAAGAATGGTTGTCTGCTGTAATCTATGTGCCATGAAGATAGTAATCATAAAGGTTGCATTCTTCAAAACAGAGATTGTATTTTAAGAGAGAGCAGAAATCAAATATTTGTTCCTTGTAGAGAGAACCATCACATTCTGAAGTATCGCATCAACAAATTTATTACTTGTGAATTACATTCTGTTACCATAAATAAGATCGACACTAGTTAATTGAAAACCTAGAATTTTGTATGCAAAGCCCCCTCCAACCTAAACGGAAAAAGAAAAAGGCCCCATTATTTCAAACAAATCCAAACTAAGAAGTGAAAGTATCTTTTCTGAAAATTACAGTGTTACAGAACAAACACCAGTCAGCACTCCAGCAGTGCATACCAAGAGGTTTCTTCAATTGTTGGGATGTTTGCTTACCCTCTGCAGAAGAGCTTTCCTCGCCCTTCGAATATCCTGGCTGCATCTGTCAGCTGGTTCAGTCAAATCTTCAATTTTTTTCAATAAAACCTCCAACTTCTTCTCTATCACCTCCACTATAATCTTCACTTCCTCCCCTTCCCCAAGGGTGAAATCAGCATTCTGCATTAGAGTCTGGATCTCTATTGACAAACAGTTAACCGGAACCCAAATACCCTCCAAGTCCTTGGTTGCAACATAAATGCCAGCGTGCATTGAGCTAATCAATTCCTTCTGTCCTTTCAGCGCATTCTCATAGCCCTTCCAAAGTGAATTAAACCACGTACCGACTGATCCTACAGGGATTGAAGTAGCAGCTGCCACTGCAGCAACAACATGAGGCGCTGCCACGGCAAATGCCACCACCGAGCAAATAAGTGTGGAAGCAACAGTTGCAGCAAATATAATGCTTGAAACCTTCCTCCATGTCTTCATAAATTCGAGCTTCTTATCAAATATGTTCTTTCGAGTTTGCAGCTTCTCTAACATCAACACCTGATGGGTGTAAACCGTTAGGAAGTCCTTGGAGAAGTCCTCCGTGAATGGGTTCCCAGCAGCCTTGAAATTCTTCAGTGCCTCCTCCAGTACTGTCGCCAGATACTTTTTGCCATCTACCAACATGATTTCCTCCTTTTCAAATTGTTGCAATGCAAAATGAAGGACCTTCTGGCTGTCACGGACTTTCCTTAGGCATTCATTCAAGGCCGTAAAGGAGTTTAAGGTTTTGAGACTGTTGTCGAAGTAATCCTTCACAAGTTGGAAGAGTTTCTTATTTTTCCATTTAACTTTCTCTAAGATGCATTGGACGACTTCCGGGTTCATCACAACCGGGCTTCCAGTAACTTCTTCGAGTGAGTCGAAGGAGAGCGCTCGAAGCTCGACCCCAGAGGCGATTGTGTTTATGACAGGGTTCCTGCCAACTTGCAGGGTAGAATCAGAAGACTGCAAAGTTGGGTGGTCGAGCCTGAATGCTTCTGCTTCATTTGAGCTCATCTCGGTTGTGTTGTGCAAGTCGGAATCGAGCTGAAGTGCAGGCACTCCTGTCCTGCTGAATTGTCCTCCCATTGATGCACTATTAAGATCCTGATTAGAACCCAAGAGATTACCTCACCTCAAGTTCTTTGTGAGTTACGGTTTGACGCTTAGTCGTATTTATACGGAAAATTATCGGCCCCAGTACTCTGTTTTTTTTGTTGGTAAAAAGACGTTTATTCATTTGAAAGATTCGCCAACATTACAAAGATCGAATCCACCCATAGACGGCAGAGCCATGAGGTGGACAGTAGCCATAGTCACACGGCCATGAAGACTTTCTGAAATTCTTTGGTTTTTTGGTAAAGGACTTTCTGAAATTCTTTCCGGGAGACTTTGTGGGTCGTTGCGTTGCGTATGCTGGCTAGGTAAGGTCGGCAGCGAGGTCGTTTGCAAAGCACCAACCCAGAAACTCTCGGGTTTCTTGACTTTTAATCACTTATTATGGGCTACGGAATTCTTAATCGAGGCACCTGAACCACAATACAGATCTAACGGCCCAGCTGCCCGTAGGCGTAGCGGCCTGTGCGATGTGACAGGGTCACGTGCACAATGACTGCCTTCCCCACTGCTCAGCGTCTTGCCAGAGCGGAGGTAAGGCAGTCATTGTGTGCGCATCCTTGTCACATCGCATAGGCTGCTACGAGCAACTAGGCCGTAGAAGATCTAGATCCCCTAAACCACCTCTAATCAAATCCAATATTGGGATAATTTACATCATTTTCGAATGTCAATTGTCCAAATATCCCCTCTGTCTCTTAAAGAATCACAACTAGGGGGCACTTTACTAGGAACATTTTCCAAATATAGTGCTAGTCTTTTAAATATCGGTCAGATTTGAAGTTCTTGTTTTAGGTCCAATTGAGAATTTGATTGTTGTGAGGACAATGACATGGCGGGAGATCGTCACACGTCCTCCATCCCATTTCTCTTTGAGGAGAAGAGAGAGGTGAATTGAATGTTTAGGAGTTGGCACCTAGAGGAGGGTCTAAGACTCAAAGTGTAAATGTAATGACTCTCATGTTATGTCCGTTGGAGTCTAATCGATCCATTGATCTGGGTACGGATCAAGTTACGATCCAGGGAAGGTATTAGGCTTTCCAGTCCGCCCGGACTTACCGGTCTTTCTATTACTATGCATAGGTAATGGTACAATATGCTTTTTGGAAGAACGTAAGATACAAAAATCATAAAGAATTAATGTGCAAAGATGAGCAAGAGTGACATACTCGGAGGTTCGGTTGCAAGGCGATGGTTAGTATACAGGAATGTAAAAAATAGTGATGAAAGACTCAAATCCTAGATAAACCTAAGCATGATTGACATTTGACACTAAGCTAGGCATGGTAAGAGATGGATGTATTGAAACAAAGATAGTGGCTAGATGCATGGAAATAAAGATAAAACACGAAGGCATACGAGCATGGCGTGTGAAAAATGACGATATGAATACTAGCATGTGAGAGTCTTATACTACGGGGCTTGGGGATCATGGAAAAGTGTGTGTATGCTAAGAGATAAGATACAACACAAGAGAAGATAAAGATAAAAAAAGAAAAAATGGGTGTGATCACCATTTAGAAAGATGGGATCACACTCCTTTAAGAGTCCTTAATTTAGGAGATGCAAGACGGAAGTTAAGCGAAAACAACGAATATTAAGTAAAATTAAGAAACAAAGGAGGACCTACCTAGTTAAATGAAAACAATTGTGTAGAGGTTTTCCTTTTGTAACTCAAGACACTTGTACCTAATGCAAGTATCGCCGCTTGTGGGGGCTTCTCTTGTCTCTTTGTAAGCAACACTTCGTTGTCAAGCTGAGATCACCGGGTGGATGTCTTGAGGCTTTGAATCTTGAAGTTTTGAATGGATTTTGGGACTCAAGGAGACAAGGAGGCAGTAGGCTAAGGCCAATTGAAGGGCCAAAGACTAAGGACTCAAGACTCTTGAATAAGGGAGTTGGAATTAAAGAATTGTGTGAGGTAAAGACTAGGGTAAGTCCATGTAACCCTCCTCAACTTGGGAGAAGGTATATATATATATATAGATGTAGAGGAGTGTGTGCACTCCCAAATTCATATAGGGACCTTGAGCTTGATCCGGATTGTCTACATGAGGGGTCTTTGCATCAACAGTGGGTGTAAAGTCAAGGTAAGGACCAATGGGAGGTAGGCAAGTGTTAAGTTGCCTTAGGGAACGTTTCTTGGGGCCTAAGGGAGCCAAAATTGAGATCCTAATTGCCAAAAATAGGCTTGATCGCAAAAGGAAGCGAGATCGGAGTCAAACATGGCAAGTTTTGGTTTCTCGAATTTGCACAGTATCGACATTGAAAATGCCTGATTCGACCTCGAAGTAGGATGAGGTCAACCTCGAGTGGCTGTCGATAAACAACACTCGACATCGAGGGAAATGGATCAGCTGTCGATTGTCATTGTCTGAATGTCAAAATGAAATAAACAATAGAAATACTCTACTTCACAGTGAAAGGGGATATGTCGATGGTCATGGTAGGTGGGCTCGGTGTCGACTCGGGGCCTTTGAGTGTCGACAAGGATGAATTGGGTTGTTTGGGCCAGGGTCTATGCTAGGCCAGGTTGGTTCCAAGGGGCCTGGGTCAGGGCTAGCCTTTCCAGGGGAACTTGGAGGGCTTGGAGACTCTGGTTGGGGCTCCGGCAAGGGAAAATAGACGATCGATAAGCGGATTTGGGTAGTGCACACTGACGCTACATCCACAGATACACCGGTTCTAGGCTTTGGAGGGTACTCATCATCGTTACGGGAAACCTCCTGGGGGAAAGGACAAAATGAGGTGTCTACAGAATACCCCTCTTTGACTGAGACTATGCAACAGCTGTAGGTCAAAGAAGTGATTTTTCAGAACACTTCGCTTCGTCGGATTGAGAGAAAACTCGCTAGTGCCTTGCTCAGGGACACCAGAGTGTGGGGGATAGAGGCGTACCTGTGCAGGTGGCTCCATCGGTTGAACTTGTAGTAATGCTCGGGCAGCCAATAGTACGGGCTGCACTGGCTGGGGTGATGAGATTGCTGATAGTATGGGCGCTTCCGTCGGGGTTGTAAGCAGTATCTGCCATGGTATGAGCGTATTGGAAAATATTGTCGTTGACAGGGCGAGGTGAAATTGTAGAGGATCGCCGATAGTATGGGCGCTCCAAGGAGTAATGTGATTGTAGAGGATCGCCAATTTTACGGGCATTCCTAGGGATAAATCTGCCATTGACAGGGCGTGATGCAGGGGTAGTTTTGTAATTGCCATAGGTGGTTGTATAGCTCTAGCCATGGTGAGGGCATACTGGGAATTTTGTCGATGCAAGGGCGTGCGGGATATGCTGGCTGAGATCCCAAATTGGTAATCGCCAATTGAACTGGCGTGATTGTGGATTGGAGATCTTGCTTGATCACTGGCGTGGGCCACGTGTAAGGTGAGCGTTGGCGTGCTAGGGGTGCCAAGTCACCATGGGGGTGGACCTACTTGTTCAAACTTGAAATTTGGTGGCAAAGTGCATAGTTCGACATTGAAAATGGCTTATTCGACAGTGAGAGCCCGCGTCGACATCGAAGTGCTTGGCTCAACAGTGTGTTGACATTGAGGATGACCTGGTTCGATGTCGATTCTGCAAGAGGTTTGCTATTATGAATACAAAAAATCTCTTTTCGTTTTCATTTCTTTCTTTGTTCTTTGCGGATTGTAGGGCTTCCAGAGGGGATTTTGCACCATTTGGGGCCGTGAGTAATCGTTTGTGAACCAAATCTTGCATATTTGGACTTGAATCGATCGTCTCTTCTCCTTCTCTGTTTCTATCCGAGTGGAATTTCAAGAGGCCCCAAGGTTTCCTTAGATTTCTCTATTTTTCTTTCATTTCTTCTTTGTTCTTCTTTGCCATGTCTGGCCAAGAGAGGGAGAAGAGGCCAATGTTGCCTGATGATACTCCTCCTCCTAAGAGGCGAAGGAGTTTGAGTATTGTGATACGGGAAAGAGATGATCTCGCTCGCCATCCCGAGATCGATCCTAATGAGGATGTGCTCAGCGATTGCGAGGAGTCCTCGAGGGCTCCGTGGTACAAGGGCCGTATCCTCAGAGATACGCCCATGCATATTTGTAGTAATGCGTGGAAGCCGCCCAAGGTAAGCCTTCAAATTCTTTGTGTTTGGTTCTTTGGTGGTTGCTTGTAATGTTTGGCCTTGCATATGAATTCTTGTATTGTTGTGCTTGCTCATGCATTGATCTGGTTTAAGCTTCAACGTATTCATTCAAAAACCCTTCTGGCCAGTTGGGATCCTTTGTAGGTTTGTTTCATGGACTTTCATGATAAATGACGATCCATATCATCTTGATGTCAAACTAGCATGGTTCTTGATTGGATTCAATTGGGGATTAGAGTAGGGGTGTCAATGCCAGGCCCGCACCGACAGACCCGACCCCACCCGACCGTTTAAAGACCGAACCGGCCCGACCCGATTAATAAACGTGTTGGGCTTCAGCCCGACCCGTTTATAAACGGTCGTTCCCGGTGCTGGAAGTAACACCATCGGGTGCCCGACCGACCCGCCCGTTTAAAGGCCCGACCGAGCCCGACCCCCTTTGGCCCTTTTAAACCCGACCCCCTAAGCCCGATTATTATTACCTATTCTACCCCCAACCCTAGAGAAAATTCCCAAACGTAAACACGTTCCAACTTCCAACTCCCTAACAAGTAACAACCCAGGTAACCTAACCCTCCTAAATGACTAACCATTAACCCTAATTATTTACCAAAAAAAAAAACCATTAACCCTAACTAACCTTCCAAATTCCACCTCTTTTTTTTTTTTTTTCTATTCAATCTCACAAAATCAAAATTTCAGTCTTTGAGTCTCACACAGTCACACGGCAAAATTGCACTTCTTTTTTCCTTTTTTCTATTCAGTCTTGCAAAGTCAAAATTTCAGTCTTGGAATCTCAGAGAGTCACACGGCAAAGGGAGAAAAGAAGAAGAAGAAAGACGGGACAGAAGAAGAAGAAAGAACGGGACAGGTAATAAACTAATCATGACTCTATTATTTTTTATAAAAAATCTATTATTCTATTAGATCGTTTTGTCATCTAGTATTCTAGTTTTTTCACTTTTTAGTTTTTATCTTCATCTCTCTGACTCTCTCCCACATGGTTCTAGATGCTACACTGCCTGTATCTGTGATCCATCATATGTGGAATCCTCCCTCTCATAATGTGATTAACTCGATATTGATGGCAGCTCCATCTGCAATCCAGGGTTAGTTGGAGTAGGGGGCATATGGAGACCTTGAGGGGTCAGTACTTATAGGTTTTCCTGGTTCTATTGGCTAATTGTAATTCAGTCACAGTAGAATTGAAAGCAGTCGTACAGGGTACTGAGACTGCCCTTCTACTTGGATGGGTACATTTAATCTTAGAAGGAAATTTTAAAATGATGATTGGATGGCTTCAAGTAGAGATAGGAGGTCCTGGAGATAAACATACTTCATTCGGAAAGCTGTATAGCATTATGCACCAACCAAGATTTATCTTTTGTATGAAGGATGCATTCAACCAATTCATTAGTTGATGAGTTGGTTAAGTAAGAGGTTAAAGGGAATTTCTATAGTTGGGATCTTACCCCATTCTGTAGTTCCTATTGAGCATTTATTGTTTCATACTAACCTAGTAGTCCTACTTATCCGAAATAAAAAACTCTTCCACAAAAGATTCCTAATTGACTAGAATATTCACCATTTCAGGAATTTGTTCTTGGTTTTTGATTTTTTTTTTTAAATTTGTTATTAGTAATATTTATTATTATTGTTTGAACTTTGGAGTCAATCATGAAGCCTCTTTCAACCTTACATGCATTTGGTTATTAGATGCTTGAAAAATATTTCTTTAGGTTTATTTAAGTTTAATAAAGTATATATTTTAGAGACTATATTTTGAAGAATTTTAGCTTTATTTTGATGAAGATTATTCTTGTTTATTATTTGCAGCTTATTGTTAGTCACTTAGTCATTTAGCATAAATTAGAAATGCCAAATCAAAGAATCCCAGAAGTTCAAATGACTCCAAATGAAGGAAACGTTTCTAGTCCGTCCTCTAGTAAGGCAAGTGTCCGTACCGGGCCTACTGATCATTTGTTTTGGTGCTACAGGTGGTACTAGAGCTGCTACTTCAACTGGTATTACAATGAGAAAGAGGAAAAGAACTTCTATAGTTTGGAAAGAGTTTATTCAAATTCCTAAAGAAAAGAATCCTGATGGGAGACAGAGGGCAAAATGTAAGGCTTGTGGGAATATATATTTGGCTGACTCAGATATCAATGGCACTGGCAGTTGGAGGAGACACCTTAAGAATTGCACCAAACGTAAAAACAAAGATATTGCCCAAATGATATTAAATGGAGGTGATGGGAATCTGACATGTAAAAGCAAGAAGATTGATGCAGAAATGGTGCGAGATATGATTACCATGCTTATTGTTAGAAGAGAACTACCCTTGGTGTTTGTTGAATATCAAGAGTTTAGGGATTTGATTACCTATCTTTACCCACAATTCAGCCCGATTAGTAGGAATACCCAATTGGCTGATATCTTGAGGTGGCACAATAGGGAGAGTAAGAGGATTAAGGAATTTTTGAATTCCTTCAATGGTAGGATGTCATTGACTACTGATTTGTGGTCCTCCATCACGACTGACTCTTATATTTCTCTCACTTGTCATTACATTGACACAGAATGGATATTGCATAAGAAATTACTAAAATTTTGCATCATGCCACCACCACACACAGGAGTTAACATAAGTCAAATTGCATCAGAGATGTTATTATATTGGGGGATTGAGAAGAAACTGTTTTCTATTACTCTAGATAATGCTTCTGCAAATCTCTCTTTTATTGATCACTTGAAAAGAAATTTGGTATTGAAGAAGGCTTTAATGTGTGATGGTGATTTTTTTCATAACCGATGTTGTGCCCATATATTAAACCTAATTGTACAAGATGGTTTGAAGGTAATTGATAATTGTGTACAATTGGTTCGATCCAGCATAGCATATGTGAAGGCATCTCAGGCAAGGAAAGTGAAATTCCTAGAATGCTGCAAGCAGGTGGGTTTACCAAATAAGAAAGGATTGCATGGAGATGTTACCACGAGGTGGAACTCCACTTATCACATGCTTGATTCTGCTATATTCTATAAGAGTGCATTTCATGAACTTCAGTTGGTGGATAAAAATTATAGAGAGTGTCCAAGTACTGAGGAATGGTCCAAGGTGGAGCAATTAATGCATTTTTTGAAGCCTTTCAATGACATCACAGAGGTGTTATCTGGGTCCAAGTACCCAACAGCAAATTTGTATTTTCATAACGTATGGAATATACATAAGTCTTTGTTGGAAGTGACAGTACATGGAGATGACCATATGAAGAAGATGGCACAAGAAATGAAAAAGAAGTTTGACAAGTATTGGGACTCATATAGCATTATTTTAGCTATTGCAGTTGTATTTGACCCTCGATACAAGTTATCCTTTGTTTCATGGGCTTTTGATAAGATATATAATCTTGACTCTAGATCAAAGGAGAAATTTAGACTTGTAAAAACAAGTTTAGAACGACTCTTTGAAGAGTACCGAAGCATGGATGTGACCATGGAAGAGGGGGCATTACACTCAGATGATATTGAGACTGATACGGTTGGAAATGCATCAGACTGGCAGGTATAAATCATTTTGTTTTTTATTTCTATTGTATATTCATTTCAATATGTTGCATTTTTTATATTGGTTTTTTTATTTTATAGGAGCTAAACGCATATGAGAGTAGCAATAATACAACAAGATCAGATAAATCTGAATTGTATTTGTATTTGGAAGAGCCAAGGATCAAAGATACGACGAAGCAATATGATGTATTGGCCTATTGGAAGTCGCAAGGAACTAAATATCGTGATCTTTCTCGGATGGCACGGGATGTGTTAGCTATTCCGGTATCAACAGTTGTTTCTGAATCTGCTTTTAGTGTTGGAGGTAGAGTTATTGACAAATATAGAAGTAAGCTACTACCAACTAATGCTGAAGCACTGATTTGCCTCCAAGATTGGATGTTTGGAGTAGACTTTAGAGGTAGTTTTTAAAAATTTGTGTACATTTTATTAAATTGATATTATGTTCTCTCTTTTTTTGGTCATATTCTTATTATCTTATATGTACTATTGTTTTTTTTTTCTTTCTTTAAAGCTGAACTGGGTGATGATGCCAATGATTTGGCTGATGCTTTAAAAGATGTGTTGTCCGTGAATGAGAGTGGTGTAACTAATGAGGCTCCAGTAGGACCAATACCTACACAAGGATCTTCAATTGCTTCTACTACAGGTTGTAAATAACGTTTAGTCTATTAGATGACTTTCTACAGGTATTGTCATTTTTCTTCTTATATTTTTTATTTGCCTTGTCTTTTATTACAATCACGTTTTGACTTGTACTATCTTTCCACAGGGACCACAGGTATTGTCATTCGATCTTCAAATGTCATTTAATCTTCTAGTTCTTCTAGCTCAATCTTCAAGTAAGTTTTCATCTCTTTAAACATTGCACACAATTGGTTCAAACTTGAGACTTAAGTTTCTCTATTTTTCTAGTTTTGCTAAGATGACATGAATAGATAGATAAGATCTAGCGTTGTTGCTCTATTTTCTGCTATATATATTGTTCTTCTATTTATTCTAAATATCTTTTGTTTCATGTAGGTCTCTTCTACTTATTTTGCTTAATCGAACAAAGGCAACAATCGTTGGACTCCGAAAGGCCAACCATTTTGTTTGGGTTACCGAGATCCGAGAATGCTTGTGAAATGTGATGTTACAAGCTAATGTTTCATTTTGATTCTTATGTTTGTGCTTTGTAGACATGGGACATGGGATTGATATTACTTTATATTTTGTTACTTTTGACGTTATAGTTTGTGGACATGGGACATAGGAAATGGGACATGAGACTTTCCTACATTACTTTTATATTTTGTTACCTTTTTTTTTTTTAAATAGGACATGGGACATGGGACGTTATAGTTTGTGGACATGGGAAATGGGACTGATATTACTTTTCACACCGTTTAGTGCCCGTTTAGAGTTAAATAGGCCATTAGCCAGACCGAGGCCCGTTTAAGACCCGTTTACCTTGAATAAGGCTGTCCCAATTAAAGACCGAACACCGACCGACCGAAATTAAACAGTACCATGTCCGCCCAATGCAAGCCCGAACACCTAAACGGTCGGACACGGTGCAACCTATAAAATTGGTGAGGCCCGTCTAGGCCCGACCGAGACCGACCGAACCCGACCGGTTGACACCCCTAGATTAGAGATAGGTTCTTTTTCCCTTTTGGACATATGTGTATAGGATAATCCGTCTCGATGCTGAATCAATGAATTCTGTCACTTGGTTTATTTGTTATGCCCATGCATACTTCCATTGCTTGAGAGAATCAATCTGGCCTAGCTTCGGTTCGTATATGGCCGGGCTAAGTGATTTTTGAACCATTGCTCGTTGTGATGCCTGTATTTGATGCTGGCTTTTCCAATTGTGTGTATCCTCATTGAGATATACTGCGGTAGTGATCTTGGTATTTGCAAAATTTCCTCTTCTGTCAGGATTTAATTTTTTGACTCCCTGGGGATAATTTGAATAGTTTAATCATGGGTTTGGGTTTGATGGACTTTTAAAACCATGGGTTGTTGCATGAGTCGGAATGTGCGTGTGTTTGAGTTCTGCTTAGGCAGGGTTTTAATGATAAATATATACCCTTCATGCAATCTATGTAAATAAAAAATAAATAATTTTAATAATAAATATATACCCAACATGCAGTGCATGTAATTACCAAAAAAAAACAAAAAAAAGCAAATGAAAAGGATCTATTCTCATCATTGCAATATAAACCAAAGATTAGGGGTTTAATAACAACCCCTTTTTTTTTAATGGTAAGTCCTTCATAAGGATCCAAATAATCTAAAGATTGTGTAGAAAAAATTTGTTACGAGACTTGTTCAATAAATGGACACGTGGTGATGTTACGGATCTTGTTTTTCAGTATATCTAGTATACTTCTTACATTTCGGAATTTAATTTGTTGGAAGCTAGGAGGACATTGAGGTTGAATAGATATTTGACAAGAGTATGTATATTACTTGAAAAACACATAAGTATGTATTAATACGATATTTAATATGATACTTAATACGGTAATTAATATGGTTGTTCTTAAGAGTTGCGTACAAAATTAAGCTACCTCATAGAATATGGTAAGAGTCGGGTTATTGAATTATATGGTCGGATACGTCTATTAATATGCGAACTTACTATGGTAAGGACGGTAGGATTGTTTGCTGAGTGAATGTCATGGGCACAGGTGACACAGAGTTGGGCTAGAGGTCAGTTGACCTACTCAAAGTGATCTTCTAAGGTATGATCAAATTGAATCATATTTTGTTTACAACATCTAGTATTCTTCTAAGGTATGATCAAATTGAATCATATCTAGTATTCTTCTTACACTTATGAATTTAATTTGTTGGAAGCTAGGACATTGAGGTTTGGTAGATCTTTGACAAGAGTATATATATTAATTAAAAAACACATAAATATGTATTGATACGATAATTAATACGACACTTAATATGATACTTAATACGACTGTTCTTAAGAGTCGCGTATAAAATTAAGCTACCTTATAGAATACGGTAAGAGTTGTGTTATTGAATTATATGGTCCGATAAGACAATTAATACGCAAATTTACTATGGTAAAGACGGTAGGATGGTTTGTTGAGTGAATGTCACGGTCACAGGTGACACAAAGCTGGGCTAGAAGTCAGTTGACCCACTCAAAGTGATATGATCAAATTGAATCATATTTTGTTTACACCATCTAATGAATTTTAGTAGCAATTTCATCAACAAATTATTGAATCTACAAAGATAGGCGACAAAATTTTCATTTCCAACATAACTAGGGGGGGGGGGGGAATTTACATCAATTGAAAGGGCTCATCAACCAAATCAGTATCAGAAAAATCATCCATTCAGGTTAGCTCTAGGCAATTGAGATTTAGTTTTTCCTGTAACCATATAAAACTGGAAATCCTAGTTAATGGGTTGGACTACATCAGGAATGCGAGCGTTCTTGAGACTTGAGCACACGATCACACCTGCAGAGGTCCGCGTGGGATGTAAATATATTCATAAGTATGGAAGAAAAAAAATGTTTGTTTTTTTTTTTTTTAATGAATTTCTAGCGTGTATTGGTTTCTTATTTGTTTATATTGGTTTCAATGCAGTAGAGAGAGAGAGAGAGAGAGAGAGAGAGAGAGAGAGAGAGAGAGAGATTACTTGTACACCCCATGCACAATGGTTCAATTGCTTGATACACCCAATTTTACACAACATGCACTATGGTTCAATTGCTTGATACACCTAATTTTTCAAACAATTACTTAAATCCCCATAAAACCTGACGGTGTTAGTCTATTGTTAGTGGTTGAATGAAAAAATCCATTTTACCCTTATCAGTTATTCAATTGAAAATTATGAAATTAAAATTAGCAACTTACCCTTTCAATGTTTTAACCCTAAAATACCCAAAAAAAACCCAAATCGAATCTAATAGCACCGTTGGAGAAGAAGCTTGGCAGTGCACCATATCCATTGCCGGCAAAGGCGAAGAAGACGACTGAAATTTCCGGCAAGGTTTACCGCTGCAACTCCCTGCGAGTGAGCTAGAGTGGTGGGCGATGGGGAAGAAGAGAGGACAACGTCTGAGGGTGATCGGACAGATTTCGATACAACCCTTCTTTGGCGGCAAAGAGAGAACGGCATTGGAGACTCGAATGGCAAATGGTATATTGGTGACGCCTAAACAGACGAGTTGGTTGTGGAAGGCTTTCTTGCCAAAAGGAGACAACAAAGACCATGAAGCGGTGAATATGTTGGGGCCGAGGGCGGTGGATATTAGGGGAGTGAAGTATCCAGAGACAATGGTGGTGATGGGAGGATTCGATCAATTGTAGGACAGGCAGAGAGAGTTTTACAATTGGCTCAAGAGATTTGGGAAAGAAGTGAAGCCATTAGAGTATCCAAACACAATTCATGCTTTCTATTTGTTTCGTTAACTGCCAGAAATTTCTGAGTTTATGGGGGAGGTCAAGGATTTTGTCCTTAACGTTTCTGCTAAGTTCACCAAGTGATCACATCCAATTGTTATATTATCACATAAATTTAAAGCGAGTGAGCTAGAGTGGTGGACGACGGTAGTGCTTGTGGTGGAGGGTTTCATGTTAGGGTTTCAGACAGGAGCAAGGGGTTTCAGCGAAGGTTTGTGGGAAGGGTGGGGGTTTTGTAATGGCCAACGATATGATCACAAGGGTTGAGGGCTTGTTTCATCCTCTCCGACGCCTGCAAATCGCCACAGCAGCTGTAGCAGAATGGAGGGCTTGTTCAACGATGAAAAGGAAGGTACCATTTACTTTGGCCAAAGGGTAAATGGGTCACTTCACTAACCTTAAAGGATAGTTTAGGCATTTAAAATTTTTTTAACTCATGACATCATCACTTAAATAGTGACTGACTAACGGACAGTGGTTATTTGTAAGAAATCGTATAATACAAGGGGATGTTCAAGTAAGTTTTTGAAAAATTGGGGGTATAATGCAATCGGGCCCTAGTAGATGGTGGCGTACAAATAATTTTCCCTTTAAAATATCCATCCTCATCGTGGGGCTCAAATCCACGAGAGCCAGGTAGGCCAATCCTCATCCTTTTGCTACATGCCTACATCCTTCGACGTCCTCATGCATTGTGATTTGGGGCCACTTCTGATTCTTCGCCATCCACAACGAGATGTTCTTCTGAATCAGGTAAGGTTTCCAAAAACGAGATCATCTTTTGAATCAAGTCTGATTCTGATTCTTTGTCGCCATCCACAACGAGATCTTTTTCTGAATCAGGCAAGTTTTCCAAAAATGAGATCATCTTTTGAATCAATTCTGATTCTGATTTTTCGCCGGCATCCACAACGTGATCATCATCTTCTGAATCAGACAAGTATTCCAACAATGATCGATCATCTAATAGGTTCATCTCCTCATCTGGGCACTGAACCAGCAGGACACCACACTTCTTCACTTGCAAACTTCCTCCATGGCCACCCTCAATTTCGACTGAAACCTCCACTTGATCCCCCACTCCAAAGTGTGCGCCAAATCCATCTTTATGTATCGAGAAAGCCCGAAGCTCACGCATTGTAATATGGCGCACCAACAATATGTCTTGACCTGGTCGAAGTGGAAGTGTGGATTGCGGAAGTCCAACAATGGGCCCCCATTGAATATCTTTGGTTTTATTCCAGATCACAGGGTGACAAGAGTAGTTTCCAGGGCCTTCCTCAGCTGAAAAAACAGCAGATACATCCAACCCTTGGATCTTGCAACCCAAACAGTCAGAGACCTCAAAGGATATTGAAGACCCCATATTTTGATGGCTCATCCATTCCGGAATCTCACTTCCAGTACCCCACAATTGAAATTCCCTATGTATATCCTGATCCACAGAATTCATATGTTTTAACATTTATAAAAGAGAGAGTCAACCAAAAAAAAAAAAAAAAAAAAAACATTTATAAAAGAGAGAGAGTATTGAGGTAATAATCCCATATCGGCTGTGGGTGCTCCGACTATCAAGTATAATAGCCACAAGAGGTCATCCCACTTTGAACCAAGTAGTTTTAAGATGGAAGCTTAATATGGTATCAAAGTGGGTATGTTTGGCCCTGCTCCACCCTCGAAGACAGAGCCCAAAATCTCGGCCTGCACGTAAGGTGGAGTATTGCCACCCCACTTTGAACCAATTAGTTTTAAAATGAAAGCTTAATATATATATACAGAGAGAGAGAGAGAGAGAGAGAACCTGGAAAAGGCTGTTCTTCCTCAAAGTGTTCCCCAGATGGTGGCACCCTTCGATGTAACTGTCTTGTATAGAATGAGAAATTTCCATGCTCTGGATCTCCCCGCTATCGACGAGCAAAGTAGATGTGTTACCTTCTACAAACAAGGTAAATAAACTTGATGAAAGCTTTGGCAGTGTTTGAGACCTCTCATTGCAGCCTGACAAATATAGGCTCCAAAGTTTAGGAAGGCAACTTATTTCATCAGATCTATTACAGAAGTGATCATAGTTCATAACTAAATTTTTTAAACTCTTCATGCCCTTAAGGTCTACTCCTTGAGAAGATGTGCAACCGCTTGGAAATGACTGTAGCCTCTTACATCCCTCAAAATTAAGAAACATAAGTCGAGAGAGAACACTGATGTTGGGTGGTAATATTTCCATTGCTGAGCAACCTCCTAGATCCAAAATCCTTAAGCTTGACGGAAGCTCTGTCATTAGTTTGAGATCTTTACAATTTGACAATGTAAGCGATTGAAGACAAGAAAGAAGTCTAATGCTGGCTGGCAGGGTGCACAATCTGTTCCCGTCCAATCTTAAGGTTTTCAACAATGGCAAGCTCCATAAATCACTGGGAATGATATCTTCTGACAGATTACAGTAATTGAGATTTACTGATTTCAAAGAGCATAAACCAGAGAAAGAAGCAGGAAGCAGAGTACAAGTACGCTTTGTTCTAATAAGTGAACTGAAATAACATTGAGGGAATGAAAACCATGAAGTAGATTGCAACTGATTCGAGCAACCACGGAGATTGAATACTTCAAGAGATCTCAACATACCAATGCTGTCTGGAAGCTTCATAAGGTTATTGCAGTTATTCAAATTCAAGACAATAAGCTTGTCAAGATACCCAATGGAGTGGTGAACCTCAACCAGACTTTCACAATCTTCAAGGATCAGTTCCTCAAGATTGGGGACTCCTGAGAAATTGGGGGTTTTTGTCAAGTAGCTCGAATGACTAAGGTTCAGGATTTTCAACCTTTTAAGCAGCTGCACAATTTTAAAAAAAACAAAAAAAGGGATGGATGAGAATAAATAAGAATCCATACATATAAAATTCAATCTAAATAAAGAAAATTGTAGATGCTATTTCATCCATTACCTTGATTTCCTTCCAAACCTCTTTAACACTGCTATTTTCCATGTGAAGAACAATAAGCTTCTCCAAGTCAAAATTGGCAGGTATAGATTTCAAAGGGAATCCATGCCAACAAAGCCATCTTAATTTCTTAGGCAAATGTTCATATGCTCCCCTTAGGTGTACATAATTGAGTTGAAGCAGTCTTAGATTATGCATGTCTACAAATGCTTTAGTATTAAAACACACATCCTCAGATTGAGAAATGTTTAACGTGATGCCTTCGACAGATTCGGTTCCCTAGTAACAAATAGATTTGGATCAGTAGACTCAAATAAGCAAATACACCACCTACACATGCAAACACACACTAGAGTAATGCAGCAGAAGGAACACAAGCGAGAGAGAGAGAGAGAGAGAGAGAGAGAAGTTTCCTCTAAAATGAGGATGGATTTATGAAGTAAATTCTAACTCACAGGGCAGAGGCAGGATGGATTTGAGATCTATATTCTCTGCTTATATTATCATTACTGAAATTTTGACCTTTAGAGTCCCCCTTGTTACTGACCAGGATCCTCTGCAGTCCGGCGGGGCGGCGGTGCACATCCGACAACACAGCAGAGGCCAGGTGGCACACATGGCACACATGGCCTCTGCTGTGCCACCGGATGTGCATCACCGCCCTGCCGGTACTGCAGAGGATTTTCATATAATTATTATCATTTAAACTAAGCTGCATTAATGGCACATCACCTTTACTTGTGTCTTGCGAACTAAGCAATCTGATTCACTCTCTGTAGTGACGCCTAGGAGGACCCTTTAAATAATAAGAGGGATTTATGGCCCTTGATTACTCAGACCACCTTTGCTTCGCCGAGCAGAAAAACTTGTTTGCCGAAGAAGAAGAAGAATAAAAAGTTGTTTACTCTTACCTCATGTTTCGTCAATACATTACAAACATCCTCTTGTGACCATAATCTTGTACGTCTTCCAGGTTCTTCAGGAGATTCTTCATGAACAATTTTCTTGGCCATCTCTCGAAGAAGATCATGCATCCTTAGCTTATCGTCTTTGTCAATTGTAATAAGAGATCTTTGAATGAGAACACGGATTCCGATAACTGCAAACAAGTTGCATCCATCTAGTATTTTAGATACATAGCTTTTGTTCATTCCAATAAAGAAGCAACCAATATCAAGGTAAATATTCTTCTCTGTGTCATCCAAATCATTAAAACTTAATCGAAGTGGTTTTGGAATTTGATCAACAGGAGTACTTTTTAGTTTGGCTAATGTTTCCTCCCATTCAGATAAGCTTCTTTTGCTGAACATTAAAGAACCCATGACCTCAAGAGCTAAGGGAAGTCCTTTGACATTACCAACTATCTCCTTTGAAAGCTCCTTGTATTCATCTTGGGGAGAATTATTGTTAAATGCATGCCAACTAAAGAGCCGAAGAGATTCATGAGAGTCCAACTCCTCAGGATGATAAATATCACACACTTGAGCCTCGTTTAGAAAATGTTCATCTCTTGATATGACAATGATTTTACTTCCCATACCAAATGAATCACGCTCGATAGCGAATGCATTTAATTGCTCTGAATGATCAACATCATCAATGACAATAAGAACCCTTTTGCATTGCAGCCTCTTTTTGATGACATTTATTCCTCTAGCAACACTGCTTATCTCCAAGTTTTTCTTCATAAGGATATCAGAAAGGAGTTGTTCTTGTAAATGAATTAGACCATTGGGTTGTTTTGAAACTTCTCTAACATTTTCAAGAAAACTGCAACCTTCAAATCTATGATAAATTCCATTATATACAGCCTTAGCAATGGTTGTTTTACCTAATCCACTAATACCACAAATCCCTATGAGACGAACTTCACATGAAGTACGATATATATATGAATTCATCATCCTTGCAACACGGGAATCTATTCCAATGAGATACCTAGCAATGTTCAATGGTGATCGACTTCGTTTAATTGAAACAGCATCATCAACAAGTCTTTGGATAAATTCTGCCTCCTGCCTGCAAGTAATAATTCATATATCAACTATAAGGATTATAAACAGGTAATCAGTGTTATGCACCTAGTGGGGTCCATTCTAGTGTATGGACGCTACATTGGGCCAACTTAGTATGGGATAGGTTAAAGGAACGAAAATTTGTTGCTACTCTAGTAGCAGGAATGAATGTTCCTGCTACAAGGCTGGCAGCCAAGGAAATGGAATATCAAGGGGAGGGGAGGGAGGTGTGAAACAAGAGGTTTGAACCGAAGACCTCCTAGAAAGAATGGGCTTTTGTGAAGCACAAGCTACCAAGTGGGTTAGGAACTCATTCACATCAATTATAACTTTATTTTTTAATAAATAAAGAATTTTTTTCATGGAGATTTGCTTGTCTTTTATTTGGCTTTTTTTTTTTTTTGCACAAAATATTATACATCATGTTGGAATAATTGTCTCCATCTGAGAATTAATTAATTTGGTTTTTCTTTTGCATTGTGGTGTTGCTTTGCATCTGTACTTAGAGGTCAAATTTTTTCTTGTGTCCCCCTCAAACCTCCGATACCTCTCAGCCTTTTATTTGTTTAACGATTTTACATCTTCATCCTTCCCAACCTTGATTATATAGTATATATAATGTACTAAGGCTCTCTTTGGCATAGTTTATATTTATATTTATGACCTATTTATGAATATCAATGAATTTATGATAATAGGTTATGGGCTATAAACAATAATCGTTTGGTTACTACTAGGCATAATAGATAATATAATGAAAAATAGGTTTGGTATACTTAAGTGAAGAATATATTATGTATTATATATATAAGATACTATATGATAATATATTTAATATGATAAATGTTAGGGGTGCTAATCGATCGGTTTGGACCGGTTTCGGTTCGATTTCAATGTGAGAGTGAATAATTTCAAAACATGATCCAACAAGGGTGCACCGATTTTGGTTTGATTTCAAGTTCGTATTGGTTTGGTTTCAGGTTGCCTTGTAAATATATTTAAAAGCGTTAAGAAAAATTGATTTTTAATGAATTTCAAGCTGGTATTGGTTTCTTAGCGGGTTATATCTGTTTCAATACAGTTTTTTAAGTTCGGTTTGATGTCTTATTGGCTTCAACATGGTCCGGTTTGGTTTCAGTTTCACAAAACCCCAATCTGAAACATGATCCAATAAACTCATATTGGTTTGGTATGTTCACATTGGTTTCAGTCGGTTCGGCTCGGTTTCGTCGTTTCGGGCTAGGTTTTGACACCCCTAATAGATGTTGAAAGAGGGTGGGAGGTTTTGTTCAAATTTTCATTAATTTTACAAATTTACCCCTACTTAAGTAACAATTCTGCTCATATTCATTAATGGTACCCCACATAAACAAATATTAACAGTTTATGGTGATAAATCATATTATAAATTTATGCTTATATTGATTTATTTTAATGAGAAATATGAGTCATAAAGCATACCAAACACATCTATTTATATTTACGTGTCAAATAAACATAAATTTAAACTATACCAAAGACAACCTAAGAGGTTAAATTTATGAATCATATTTTATTTTTAAAAAAAATCAAAAAAATAGAAAAAGAAACAGAACAGTAGTTGGTGACTTGATGTCATGTTATGTTTTGATAAATAACATACCCTTAAAGAGTTGTTAATTGTTACTTTAATAATTTTCTATATAATAGAATATCATATTATCATTATATATAATCAGGGTCAAGATCAGGGCCAAAATCAGGGCCAAAATCAAGGTCAAAATCAGGGTCAAAATTCAGGGTCAAAATCAGGGCCAAAATCAGGGTCGGGTTGAGCCCGAGGTCTCAACCCTAACCCGACCCGACCCTAACTCAAGGCCAGGAATTTCTGGCCCTAACCCGTCCTTAGGGCCATAAATCTTTAGCCCAAACCCTGTTCGGGCTTAGGGCGGGCCAGAGCGGGTTCGGGCCAACAGGCAACAGGGCCAAACTTGCAGCCCTAATTCCATCAGCTTCGAAGCTTTTGGCGAATACCTAACAATCAGTTTGGAGAACTAAGGATACCAGATAGATTTAGAGGAAAATTTTAGGCCCAATATCTTACAAATACGTAAGCTCCAATTCCACATAGAGAATTCGCAGTCTTGGGGTTGTTTGTGGAGTAGTGTGGGTGTGTGTTTTTGTTAAAACCTACAAAAAAAAAAAAGGGAGAAGGGGGGGGGGGGGGGTGTTCACCAAGAAGGAATTACCCAGGGGAAACATGGAGATCCCAACCAGAAAGATTAGCCACTTTAGTAAGAGCTGCCCTCCACCTCTCGACCTTGTCTTTTTCCTCTTCTTCTTCGAAGCTGGCAAACGCTTCCTCCAAACTACCGTTCTGTTTTCGCACATGCGATGGATCGACATCGCAGAAAACAGGGAAAACAGTTAGACCATTGCTGCTTCTGCATTCAACTATCTTCACCAGTTCATCCAAACACCGAATCGAAGAAACGTATTTTATTGAGAAAAGGATTATGGCGATCCTCGATTCTTCAATTCGTTTCTCTCTTTCTCTTCGCTTGTCTTCGTCGTCGTCGTCGTCATCGTCTCTGAAAGTGCAAATCCCATTTTGGACCAAAGCTTTGTAGAGCGCATCAATGATGATTTTGTTGCCCTTATCATCTTCACTGAAACTACTCAAGAAGACATCGTAATTCCATCCAGGGATATTGGACGACGAGGAGTAAGCGGCGGCTTCTCCGATTCTCTGGTAGACCATTAAGAACGTCTCCAACAGAAACGGGGGAAATCAGAAATTAGTAATGGGATGAGAAGACGCTTCTGCAAAATGATCTTCTTCTCTCTCTCAATCCCTCAAAAATGGTTTTAGCTTTATCACAACTCTTGCTAGCCACCAAGAGACTCTTATAAAAGTCTTGGACAGGTACAGTATACAAGTCAATTTCAGTCCACTTTTGTATAATTTTAATTTTTAATGCTGGGAAAGTAGAAATTCCTTGAAAACGCGGTGAATCTGGTGGAAAAAAAAAATTCATTTTCGCAACTGTATACTGTGTTTGATAGCGTTGGGTTCCTCTGTAAGGCTCCATGGTGTGTAGCGCATCATTTGATGGCCCACAGTGTTTGGACATGCAGTTCAACACATAGGCATCATGCTATAGAAGACTTAAATCCGTGTTTGATATGCATTATGCATTCTAAGTCAATTTCACATTCTCGTATAAAAATCAAACACAAAATATGTTAGTTCTTTTTATTTCTATACGCGCTACTCTCGAGTGGAGAATTATAGGATCAGAATAAAGAATCGGCATGTATTATTATTGAGTCCATAAAAAGTATGATATGATATGATATGATATGATATGATATGATATATTATTGCTTTTTTGAAAGTGGAAATCCACACGTCCTTCAAGATCAGGTTATCGTCCATCCGTTCGAAGCTTTATTCGGTGAAGAGAACCTAATCTCAGACCCACCTCTCCAAAACCCAGCAGAATTAAGAATTAACTTTATCAATACAGACCTACCAGCTTGTGATAGCAAAGGGCCTTAATTTCCACATATCCAATACCAAGCTTGACATTTACATGATTTAAGACATTTTTCCAAATACCCCCTTACTTTTTAAAAAAATCAACGGGTCTCAAAGATAAGTTGAACCCTCTTTCATCCGCGAAACCCCAAGAACGCTAAAGACATTTTTTTTATTGAGAAAAAGAAAAAGATTTGAACAACACCAGCCCAAAAATGAAATTGCACATCATGGTCCTCACATATCACACTGTTCATGTGAAGGGGAGGGTAAAATGTCATAAATGCCCATCCTCCTATAGTCAGATTTTAAAGAGGGTTCCCTCCTCATTTGAAACCAAGAACGAAACCATACCTGACAATCTGTAGCCTCTAACTCCTCTTGATTCACTTCGAGATGTTTAAGCTTTGATTCCAATTCATATCCTCATTTTCATCACCTTCCTCTTTGGATTCATCTGGCAACCTATTCCCCTTCAGGGTCATTCAATTCTCATCCAAGTGCCCAAGCACTTCAGGGAATAACTTCATCAGAAATGAAATTGGCATTGATGTTCAGTAACTTGAACTGATCAGGCTTATCCACCACAGCCTGTGCTAAAACCCTGGCACCAACCCTTCTTATTAAAATTAGTGTTGAGATATTCATGACTTCAAGAACTTCTAATTAATTCCATCGGCTTATGGAATCTAACTCCTCTCAGGTTCCTGCCCGGTCAGGTTCGTAGGTTCCTCTCATAGAGGGTCGGAAATGACGACCTCACTCCCTGCCCGAATACACTGTCTCGGATGGGGTGAGGTCGTCATTTCTGCCCTTCCTATGAGAGGAACCTACGAACCTGACTGGGCAAGAACCTGAGAGGAGGAAAATTCTGGGTTATATGCTTAGTGGCACAAACATTTGATTCCTTACTACTTTGAGCGAGCAGTTCATCATAAGCAAAGGTGGTCAACATCACCTGACCATTTTATTACTTTCCACCATTGAGGTTGCACTGGTTCCTCTATTTTCATGCTATTTCTGTAGCGTCCAATACCACAATGATTAAATTAGTTAAAAGAAAAACGAAAAATACAGAAAAAATCAAGGAATCACATATCAATGCACTTTGAGTTTGTGTGATTGACCAGAGAAAGGAGTTGAGGGCTTCTTATTGTTTTAGAATACAGATTCACTATTTTACTCAACTCAATTTCTAAGTGAACCAATATTATGCATTTTTTTTTTAAAACAACGAAACTTACCAAGATTGTCATGACTCGGTAAAAATATCGAGTCTTATTTGACTCGGATGATTTAGGACCCAATCTATCATTTTTTATCCTAACCCAGTTTACAAGACTCTTGATCAGGTTTTCTTATCTGCAAAGACACATGCAGAAACTTAATGAGGTTGAACTTTCTACCCTTGGCCGGAATGGGTACTCAGTTAATATAGATGTTCATAAAATTGACATTAGATTATGTTAGTGTGAAACATTGGTTAAGTTCTGTTTTTTTTTTTCCATTGGCGTTAGTACCAGTAGACTATCCCAGAAGACCAGTTGGTTCAGGCGGTCGATATCTCTGATGCAGGAATAGGATTTTGGTTTGTTAGGGAAGGTTTTACAGTATGTGGGATTGATTATGATGGCTAGGGGGCTTTAGTCCCATGCTTTGACGATCTATATCCAATGTGAGTCTATTTTTTCGCCTGGAACCTCAACAATCCCCCCTTCCACTCAAGAGCTATCCTGCCACACCCTGACCCTACCACAATCTGGTTAGGGATTTGGATAGAACTCATCCTCAAAACTAGTCATTAAAGAGAAGGTGTCCAAGTACCTAGTTCCCCACCCACATCCCCACTAATATCCGATGTGAGGCTATTTTTCTGCCTACCCCATGGAACCCAACACAATGGTATGGAGCACCGCTTTCCATGCAGACAAGAAAGAGAAGAAAAGAAAATTAAGATTTCTATTGAGAGAATTAATGGGCTGTGTAAGTGTCTCTCCTCTTGAACTGAAACAATCCACATTATTGGGATGTTGCGGTCTTGGTTGCTTCCATGTGTAAGGTGTCCTTCGATCGCATTTCATCTCCGTTTTGTTTCTTTCTCCCTTGGAGTTTCTTTCAGTTCTCTTCTGTATTATTTTATCTTTATTTGTGTTTCTTAACAATATGATTTATGTTATGAAAAAAAACTCTATTTTTTTTTAAAGGTTGATAATTGATATGAGAACTCAGCCATTGGTAAAGGATCTAGGTAGCACAGCCACAAATATGGGTGCATGTTTCGTGGGTATGTATGTATGTATGTATTTCATTTCTTTAATTTCAATTTGAGTGATTATATATCTTAATTCCACCATCTCTCTTCGAGGGGTATCTATACCTATCATTGTCGATGAATATTAATGCATTAATGTCAGTTATTACTAAGGCTCGTTTTTTTATACTACAGTAATGACTCAGCCCCTCTCTTAGCATGAAATTATCCGCTTTGGCTCATGGGCTTCACAGTTTTAAATCACGTCATACCAAGTAGCTAAGAGGTCACCCTCCCTAACCAATGTGGGACTAAGTTTGCACTCCTCACAAATCTCTCAATCCCTCTAATACTAAGCCATCTCTTAGTGGGGACACCTCACCGATCTCCTAGGCGGACCGATACTAAACCGTTTTCTTGGGATATGACACTCAAGGCCCGGGGGCTGAAAAGCAGGTGTCTTTCTCCAAATCCTAAACACATTTCCGTCCCGCGTATCAGATGGGCCACGGCCAGCATCCAACAAGGGAAGCTTTGTTGTTTGCAAATTGCAATTTCACCAATAACAAAGGGAATACCATTTGTATACTTTTGTATAATAATACAACTCTTTACCAAAAAAAAAAGAAAGTATAATAATACAACCAAATTTAAAGGTGGATCCCAAAATTCTTATAAAGTTGAAACCTCATGTGGCATGGCAAAGGATAAGATCACAAGAAAATTTAATTTTTAAGATCAAATTCTAACCATCGATTAATAGACAAATAGTGGCTGAAGGAGATTTAACTTTTTAAGTTGTTTTGAGGATTGCTTAACCAACAAGCAAATGATAATAAGATCAACTGAGATTTGTAATAAATTCTACAATTGGCCTTTCCACTTAGAACCTGTGTACGGTTACCAAAAATTAAGGTATAAGATTTTTCATGCCACCATCAGGTGTAATGGACTAATGTAGTCTTTTGTATTTATAACAGGGGACAAAACCGGGAATGTAGAAGTCACGTGTACGAGCAAGAGCAAGGTTTCACGAATCGGAATTGAATTTGTCGATTTAACCCAACCGATTCCAACTGATTCTGACCGAATCAGTATCGACTGGATCTTATCAGAATCAAAGTCAGAGTTTAATAACCTTTTGCAGTACTTTCCATTCTTATCTATTCTATGTTTATTTTTCTGTACCACTAGGGGAAACAAAAATTTCTAACATGCGGGTGAAGTCTCTGGAAGTCTTCAAGTTTGGATATTGGATGCTATTGAGAAACGAGAAAAGACTCTTCACAATGAACTGGAACCCTGCAAATTATGCAAGCAATCAGCAGTTGGTAAGGCGGTCATTTACCGCATTGCTGTGTTTTGGCAGTAGGGTCCTGCCGGACAGCTCGACAGTAGAGAATCCAAATCGAAGTTAGAGTTGTTTAAGCTTAAAAGCAGATCGCCATTTATTGGTTGTTGAAGTACCTGTGCCTCATTCTTTTCAGAGCGTCCCTTCAGATATTACTTGTATGTACGCATACTTCATCCAATCAGTATTAGTTCCATAGGGAGCTCTGCCTTTGTTAAATTCCAGGGTGGTTCTGCATCCAGTAGTGGTAGCAATTTTTTGGTATTTTATGTCCCTCCCCTGTAGCTTTCCAATAACCAGTGCCTGTAGCTTTAGGGTCCTCCCAATTAAAGAAGTACCAAATTTTATCTGCAACATGTTTGTCATTAGCTGAATTACCATATAATTAAGCAAGCTCAGGAATATTATTGGCATTTGTTAAAGCAAACATGAACAAACAAAACAGAGCGAAGATAGATGACACTACACAGATTTTATGTGGTTCATACACCAAAGCAATGTGCTACGTCCACAGTGAAGCTGAAGATGTTTCACAATGTAATGGAAGAAAATTACAATGTGGAGATCTCTCAAGAACACCCAAAACGGTGCTGCTAGCTCCCTTCTCAAAACCCTAACACAAAAAACCCCAAATCGACTTCACCCTTGCTTACACAATAAGATACGAAAAATAAGGTAATACCCCTCCTATCGGCCCAAGCCCTCCACTACCATTACAGACCTCAAAAAAAAATCCTATCAAACCCTTTACCAAAAAAAAATGTCTGAGCGTGTCAATCTTTGAAAAGGGTACAAAAATTTGAGACACACATAACAGTATTTGGTTGTATTCAATAGAAAATATAAGTTGGGTAACCGTAATTAGCTGCACTATTTTTGTCGAAAACCAGGACCCTGGAACTGCCTGAACTAAATCTAAAAGGTAAAGTGCTCAAATTTAATTGATGCCTGCTTTTGAAGAAGAATTAAGATCAGGTGAAGACAAGGTGTGACATACAGAAAGTAAGAATACTGAAAACTAACTGTACCCTCCTTTAGCTGAATTTGCACCAAAGGAAGGTTCCTAATGACAATTGTTGACCTGTAGATCACCAGCTTTTCCAACCAGTAAAATATAGCCTTGAACACTGAAATATATAGTCAAGCTGATATATAAAGAAAGGAAATGTCCAAATGAATAAATAATGTTAAAGGATTTAATCCAAAAACCATCATAGATGACTGCCTTTCTGATAAAGTCCAACCAGGGATCCACATCAATACTTACCACCCAAATTCCAGGGCAAATTTTAAAAAAAATGAGATGAATACAACAGGGAAAAATTTAAACCCAAATTCATGCACCAAACATGATCAGATGATCAAGATCGAAACTAAATAGCCCCAACCTAGTGAAAGTTCTATGTGAGCATATATAGCATAGTCAAAATAAGAACTTTTCAGAGTGTAACAACCCTTTACATGACTTCAAAAGATTATTTTCCTTGAAAAAAAAATATGTATTCAAATATTAATAAAATTTTCACAAAACAAAATATTTCCACAATCCAGAGGGTCACACTACTCATTCTATTATTACTGGAAATTCTCAAACTAGCAGTAAAATTAACCATAAATGGAATGTGAAGAAACCCAATTACTCAATATTTTGGACATTCTCCACCAAGCCATTTGCAAACATCTTAGGGTTTGATACACAAAACCTGTTCTCTATTCCAATCTTGCAGGGGCTATATTTTCTATTAAGACATGAGCACTGAAGCTTCTACTCACTACTTCAACCTTAGTGAATCCCAGCCCTTCTAACACCTTCAACTAGAATCATATCACTCTTTTTCACCAGTGTAGTCACTGGTCTTCGATGCACAGGACTGAAATCATCTCAATCAACTTTCCCTCATCCTATCACATATTGGCTTTACCCTTAGGTTCCTATAAATCCAATCCATTTCTGGTTCAGTCCTTTCAACTGACATTAAGATATTTCAATAAAGGCGGACTCACCCCTCAGATCTGAAGGAAAAATCTATGAATCAGTTAAACTTCATGGAGAACTTTTAAATGCTGACTTATATATATATTCACTTGAAAATAAACTACATTATCCAAAATTTTCTCATTTCTATAACTAGAGAGCCTTAATCAGACAAACCATATCGAGGATAAGACGTAAGGAGGATGCCTCATGATCCCATCACAAGGACTAAGTAAGCAAATGGTTTTGTGGAGAGAGAGAGAGAGAGAGGAGGAGGACCAGTAGTGTCTGATCACCATAAGAGCCCTTTTGAGAAAAATAAAACCCTAATCCGCTTAAACTATATAGGGTAGGTCTTGTTTATAGATTCAATTTTGGAGGCTAACTGTACACTGCTTAGAATCCTTGGTTATGGTTCTTGATAAATAGATTTTTTGGTTATGTTGATTTATATCATTTGTACACATTAAAAGTTGCATTATAATGAAAGTAACACTTGTGTGAGGAATGGTTGTCTGCTGCAATCTAGGTGTCATGAAGATAGTAATCATAAAGGTTGAATTCTTCAAAATAGAGAGTATTTGAAGAGAGAAACAGAGAGAGCAGAGCAGGGCAGAAATCAAATATTTGTTACAAGTAGAGGGAACCATCACATTCTGAAGTATCACACCAACAAATTTACTACTAGTGAACTGCATTCATGTGGTACTTAAATTACATTCTATTATTATTATAACAAAGATATTGAAGGAAAAAAAAAAAGGCCCAGCATTTCAAACAAATCCAAACTAAGAACTGAAAGTATCAATTCTGAAAATTACATAAGGTTACTGAACAAACATCAGTCATCACTCAACAGTGCATACCAAGAGGTTTCTTCAGTTCTTGGGATGTTTACTTACCCTCTGCAGAACAACTGTCCTCGCCTTTCGAATATTCTGGCTGCATCTGTCAGCTTGTTCAGTCAAATCTTTTATGTCTTTCATAAAAAACCCCAACTTCTTCTTGATCTCCTCCACTACAACCTTCACTGCCCCTCCTTCCCTAAAGGCAAAATCAGCATTTTGCATTAGAGTTTGGATCTCTATTGACAAGAGGTTAACCGGAACCCAAATACCCTCCAAGTCCTTGATTGCATTATAAGTGGCAGCGTACATTGAGTCAATCAATTTCTTCTGTTCTTTCAGAGTATTCTCATAGCCCTTCCAAAGAGAATTAAACCAAGTACCAATTGATCCTACAGGGATTGAAGTAGCAGCTGCCACTGCAGCAACAACATGAGGCGCTGCCATGGCACCTGCCACCACCGAGCAAATAATTATGGCAGCAAAAGTTGCAGCAAATATAATGCTTGAAACCTTCCTCCATGTCTCCACAGATTCAAGCTTCTTATAGAGTTTGTTCTTTCGAAGTTGCAGCTTCTCTAACATCAACACCTGATGGTTGTGAACCGTTAGGAAGTTTTGGGAGAACTCCTCCGTGAATGGGTTCCCAGCAGCCTTAAAATTCTTCAGTTCCTCCTCCAGTGTCGCCCAATGCTTTTTGTCATCTACCCCTCTCTCTCCTCCTCCTCAAATTTTTGCAATTGAACATGAAGGATCAACTGCCTGTCACGGGATTTCATTAGGCATTCATCCAAGGCCGTACAGGAATCCAAAGTTTGCTGACTACTCTCGAAGTAATCCTTCACAAGCTCGAAGAGTTGCTTGTTTTTCCATTTACCTTTCTTACAATGTAAGATGCCTTGGACAACTTCCTGGTTCATCTCAAGGAAGCTTCCAGTAACTTCTTTTAGTGAGTCAAATGAGAGCGCTCGAAGCTCGATCCCAGAGCCAATTGTGATTATGACAGGGTGGGTTCGTGCTTACTTGCAGGGTGGAATCGAAAGACTGCAAATTTGGGTCGTCGAGGCTGAATGCTGTTGCTGCTTCATTTGAGCTCATCTCGACTGAGTACTGCAAATTGGAACCGCGCTGAAAGACAGGCAGAGTCTCCCCTCTCCTATTGCTGAATTGTCCTCCCATCGATGCACTCTATTCAGACCCTGAATAGAATCTACAAGAATTATACAGATTCAATCTGGAACCTCAGTTTCCACTTTAATGGAAGGAGGAAGGGACGGGCAGAGAGAGAGAGAGACAGAGAGAGAAATTTTGAAGGGAACTATAAATGCTGTGTTCCCGGCTTCCGGGTTCTCGACGGTTGAGGGCTTTGTTGGCCTATTTATAGACGAGAATGAGTTCTCCCGCTTAATTCCGAAAGTTCTCATACACACGGCTCTGTGAGAGAGTGGAAGTTTCAAGTATTTATTAATGGGTTAGAAGTATTAATAAATTAGATTTTTTTAATTCTTTGTGAGGAGGGATACGGCCGTCTGTGAAACTTCCCTCTTAACTATATAGGGTCCACCCAAGGTTTTAAAACTTGGAATAAAAAATCGGCCGAAATCAAACTGAACTGGTTAAAAAATCAGGAATCTAACCTATTTGACGGTGAAAATCAAATCGGTTTAAGAATCGGGAATCAGCTTATGAATTCTTCCAATTCAAATGATTTATAAAGAAAATGATTAAGAATCAATCGATCCAATTCTGATTCAGGAAGCAACAATTAGAATCGATAAAAATTGGGATCGATGTCAGCCAATTCACTGATTTGATTACCGATTTCCGATTTTTAAAACGTTGGGTCCATCTGGAAAAATCCAACTCCCCCCCCCCCCCTTCTCCATCTGTGAACCATTTTCTCAACTTCCACTTTTGTGTTTATATGGTACATGTGACCTTCATCACCCTTCCTTGCCATGCATTTCTCACTACAAACAGTCAAAGAAGCACGCATTGCCAACAAGAAGACCACATCCATGTCACATTTAAGAGAGAGAGAGAGAGAAATTTTGAAGGGAACTATAAATACTGCGTTCCGGCTTCCGGGTTCTCGACGGTTGAGGGCTTTGCCTATTTATAGATGAAAATGAGTTCTCCCGCTAATATCTTTTTGGGAAAAAGTTCTCTGTCTGGGAGTGTGGCCTATGCCAGCACTCCCATGAGTCTATCTCTCTCCTCTCATGTGAAAAGATATCTCTGCCTCCTTGTTTTGAGGAGGAGAGAGATAGACACATGAGAGTGCTGGCATAGACCACACTTCCGGACAGAGAACTACTTTCCTTTTTTTTTTTTTTTTTTTGTGTTGGTGTGCCAGATAGTTTCTTGAAACTTTTGGAAACTGGCATTTTGGTTATTAGTGTTCTCGGACTGTTTGTCTCTGGTTAAAGCTTTGAATTCAGGTTCTGGGTCTTTAGACTGGGCTGCAGCGGTTGTGGCTGAGATCTCAGTTTCGTTTAGTGTTGTATACTTTTGTTCCCCGTTCCCTCAACAGGGAAGCCCACTTGTTGGCTACGAGTGCCTCTCGTTTTGGATTGTCTAAAGTTTGGTGGTTTTCACCACCTGATAGTATTGCTAATCCTGCGATCTTCCGCAGACTTTCTTCTTATTTGTTTCATTAATAAATTGTTTGGGTAGCTGACGCTGCCCATCTTTGATATAAAAAAAAAACCAAGTACCAACAACAACAATGTCATAGCCTAACTATTTGCGGTCCACTCAAGGTTTTAAAACTTGGAATCAGGAAAGGAATCCGTTAGAAAGGATTTCGGTCTGAAATGGAACTGAATTGATTCAAGAATTAGGAATTTAAGCTATTTTATGGTAAAAATCAAATCGGTTTAGAAATTGAGAATCGGCTCATGAATCGTTTCAATTCAAGATGATTTATACAGAAAATGATTTAAGAACCGATTGATCCGATTCCAATCCAGGAAGCAAAATTTAGAATCGATAAAAATCGAGATCGATGTCAGCCAATTCACCGATTCGATTACCGGGTTCCAATTTTTAAAACGTTGGGTCCATCAGGAAAAATCCAACTCCCCTCCCTTCTCCATCTGTGAACCATTTTCTCAACTTCCACTTTTGTGTTTATATGGTACATGTGACCTTCATTACCCTTTCTTGCTATGCATTTCTCACTACAAACAGTCAAACAAGCACGCATTGCCAACAAGAAGACCACATCCATGTCACATTTAAGAGAGAGAGAGAGAGAGAGTTCTCTTTTTTGATAAACGAGAGAGAGAGTTCTCCACATAAAGATAACTTGGCAATCCTCAAAAATAAAGTCAAAGTCTCTAAGATTAGGGAGCTTCAGAGAGAGAAAGAGACCACATCCATGTCACATTTTAGAGAGAGAGAGAGAGAGAGAGAGGGTTCTCCACATACAAATAGGGAGCTTCAACCAAGCTCATACATCTTTTGTCTTAAGAATCCCATGAAGTCCCCATGATGGGCAGCATTCATTAAGCCATGCACCACAAATATAGTGCTCACCAAATCAACTTCTATGTAATATGGCGCATATGACTCTTGGAAGAGGCATTGTGGTGTGAAGCGGACCATATTTAAGCAAGTCGGTGACCACCTATTTGATGCTTCTAGGTATGTTTTCACTGGGTGTCGCACGTGCACACCTATCTATGTCCAAACAGAGAGGGCAAAAATGACTATACTGCCGCCCATGAAAGAAAGTAACGATTGTCTGCCTAATGCCTTTATGTGCGCGCTCCCATTGACTGCCAAATATACATGTGTAATAATGTGAGAGATAAACTGTGTCAGGGGAGTGATATTTTTTTGGATTATGATTATGGAAGGAAGCTCAACCTTTTTTGGTACGTCTTCCATCAATTTTACTTGAACTGTGGTATGAAAATTACAGTACACACATAGTTTATACTCTAAAGCAAACAACTCAATTCAGCACAATATAGTCACAGGTCAACTCAAAAACTAGTTTCAGTGAAGAATGCAGATCAATTTTTAACTTTTACACAATTTGATTCTAGGTTTTTGATCTAGCCAGGTTTGGAGAAAAGCAAATTCCCCATTGCAAAGCTTACTTAACCACTTAACAAACTCCCCCCAACATAAAGGCTCAGTTTCGTTGTAAATGGAGAAATTTTTTTTGTAAAATTAAGTTTTAAAAAGAAAAATAAATTTTTATACTAATCATTATCTTACATTGATTGTATAACATAAATTTCTAAATTTCTTATCGATCATATTTAGTTAATGGTTCTATTTTTCAATGTGGTTATTAAATTACTTTTCGAATCCAAGGGATTTGAACCAAAAGTAAAGTAAATTTTTAGGGGAAGTGTTTCTTGCGAGAGAGTGTGTCCCCTCCATGTGTACGGAAGCTAATGGGAGCGCTCGTGGAAGCATCAATAGGGACAGACATTTTGCATTTGAAAGAAAAGCAGAACACCAAATAGTGCCGAAGACAACACATACCAGATTAAATGGAAAGTAATCTGGGATGCTACTCTTGGCTCGACATGGCAAGACATCTGAGAATAAATCTAGCAGTGAACGTGCATCCGCGGTACTCTCTCGACCTTTTATAACTGTGTTCATTGATGCTCCGACACCAGGGGCTAGATGAAAAGGAATCGCTGGTACCTAATACTGATATGATACCGATACTGGTGCGGTATATCGGTCCATACTGAGGGCAAAATGGTTCAAAATTTGAATTTTTTTTCTTTTTTTGGTCATAAAAGAGAGCAAATCGTCTGATACGGCCCATATCGACCGATTCATGTCAGTGTCAATCGGGATTGATACCAATCCTGAACCTGATACCAAGATTTAATCCTTGTAAGGGGACCACCTCTGGGATGTGGGGGTCCACACCCCATGGATGGTGGGAGATTGACTTTAATGGTTAAATGTCATTGAAGAGAATCTAAATTCAACATTGATAGGCCCTACTTGTACCAATCGGATCAATTGTTTATGACTTGATTAGTTCATTCAAGTCCAATTAATCTGATTAACATAACCCCTGAGAAGGCTGTTTATAATTTGAATAATCGATTGAACTTTGCATTATAAAAGACAATAGAAGCTCAGCCACTATTTTTTTTTTTTTTTTGGTAAAGAGTGAATTTATTGCAAAAGAAGGCAAGGGGAGCTCAAGGCATCCAAATTACATAAATCATGAAGCCAAGGAGAGGAAATAGGCCAATCTGTCCTACTTGCCATAGACAGGGTTTTCCTAGCTAGAGAATCAGCGATACTATTCGCTTCTCTAGAAATACAAGAGAGAGAGCATCCCTCTAAGCTGGATTTCAAAACCGCGATGTCATCCACTATGCTTGCAACCAAATAAGGGGTATGAGAGTCTGTCCTGTTGAGCAGCAGAGAAATCAGCTGGGAGTAGTCCGACTCGATAATCACATTGCCCAAATTTGCTTCTAAGATGGTTAACAACCCGGCGCGCAAGGCCATAGCTTCCCCCATCAACACAGAGGAGACGATGCCAGGTTCTGAGAAGGCCAGAATTGGATTTCCCATGTGATTGCGCAAAATGATACCTATACCCCCCTAAGGAGGAGGAGGGGATAAAGAAGGCATCACAATTCAGTTTAAGGAAACCGAGAGGTGGGGGGGGACCAATTATGAGGCGGAGGGCAGCCTGAGTCCTAAATGGTAATGCTCATTTCGTCCTTCCTGTGTCTGGGCTTAGGCACCACTGAACCTAACAACTTTATTTTTCCCCAACTAAATGTAGAAAAAAGGAGAAAAGAATTATCATTTATCTTAGAATTTTTTTTTTATTCTATAAAAAATTCTTAAGTCAAATTCTAAGATAAATGATAATTCTTAGAATTATCATTTATCTTAGATTTAGATATATAACATTATACATCAGAGATTCTAAAAATCATTGGGCCACCCTCGAATCCTTAAGTCAAATGAATCCATTGAATTCACAATCTAATTTGTCGATAGTATTTGTTTGGATTTCAAAATGAATTTCGTGCAAATCCTCCATCCAACACAGCAGTGTCCCTCCCACTTTTCAGGTGGGCCACGGAAAGTATCCAGCAAGGGAGGGAGGTTCACCAAAAAGAAAAAAGAATGACTATCCAATGGTCAGGAGCAATTATCATTTAGATACTTAGTTTTACTATTTAGTATAATAAAACCAAATCTATAGGTGTGTCCCATAACTCTGCAAGGGTCAATTATCATTTGAAAGCTACATCAAAAGGATAAGATCATAAGAAAAAGTAGTTTTTAAGATCAAATCCTTGCCATCGATTAATAGACAAGTAGGGGGACTTAAAAAGATTTTAAATAATTGTAGGCCTCCTTGAACAAGAAGCAAAGTAAGGTCCTTCCTAAATTCTACATTTGGCCTTATTCCTTTTTTGATAGTTTCATGAAAGATGCACTTCAAACAATTCAAGAGAAAATCATTGCAACTGTTCAGTAAGATTGTTCAATTCCACCAAGTAGTTAGTTATCAAATCAATATAGTAGAAAGGGGTCATTGCTTGAAGCAAATGGTTAGAAAACTTGAGCTGCAAGTGTGAAAGTGCAGCTTCAAGTGTAAGAGTGGCCTTTTTGTTCAAAACTACCAAAAGGTTAGGGCCACCTTCGAATGCCATTTTCTATTTAGCAACATAATTTTCCAGTTTAAACAGTGAAAGTTCATTCCAATGTAAGAATCACCCAAGTTCAATATTTAACTAGCAGCTGAAGACCTTTGTCTGCACTTTTTACTGAGCTTCACCCCGGCCCCAACACTAAAGTCCACAAGGGCATATGCCTTGCCACAGAAATGGTTCAATACTAGAATATTAAGATCATTACTGCTGCAAAATCAATTGATCTTGGAGATGAACCTTCGTACAACAACGAGAGATGATTTTTTTGTTATTACCTCGACAACTATCTGCAGAACTTCCTTGCAAGTTTACATTCAATCATCCATACCTGTACTAACCTACCAAGTTGTTCAGACATTATCTGTGATGAGCCTAATAAACTGAGTATACTCCCAATCATCCACACCTTTATTAGGCTATTTTCAACTTTCGAGCATTCTAATATAACAAGAATTGCCTAGTAAATAACAACTACAGCAAGTGCATGTGTTTCTCTCCTTGTCCACTTTTATATGACAACTCCAGTTGTTTTCAATGTTTTATATGCTCACACACAAAAGCACAAGTACTTGGTTAAATTTCCAGAAAACTATATACTTCTTTTATGGTGAGTTATACAAAGGGGTAATGGTCGGGAAAAAAAAAAAAAAACAGAGAAGCAATACCTCTACAAAGTGTAAATATACTAATCCTGTCCATAATGTCTGGTTGCAACGGAAATAAAGAATAGGAAAGTGAAAATTTTCAAACTCAAAAAAGAAACTTTTGTGATCCTTACCTAACATGATTGTGTCACTAACATCAAATCATTCCAATTTTGGTTATTAAATTTTACCTTACTTTGAATCTAAATCATTTGGATTTGAAAAGTAAAATAAAAATTACATTTGAAAAGTATAATTACTAAATATGGTGAGAATTTTAAGTAGGTTATACAATCATGTTAGGCAATGATAACTAATTTTCTTTTTTCTTTTTAAAACCAATTTCACTTTCTTTCCCTTCCTTTTTTTGGCAACCAGACGGAGCCTAAACTACCTATCACACTCTTATAAAACATATAATATATATACACACATACAAAAGCTAAAATGGCATGAAGCAGCAACATTTCTTCCTAAGCTTTGTCATCCAACCAACAACCTTTCTTTTTCCATGTGAATCTGCTGGGAGACCACTTGATGATGCCACTTGATTTGCTGCTTTTGTATAGGGGCCTTGAACTACAACATGTTTTTGAATCTTGTTCTCAAGGGCAAGCCGAGGGCCTTGAACTGCAACATGTTGCTGTACTGCTGATCCTGGAAGGCATAAGGTTGTAGATGAGGCTTTCACCAACTGCAAAGTTAATATCAATTGCAACCAACAAGCCATTCAAGGCCAGTATTCAGCAAGGGTTTGTTGTTTGATTTCCCACCAATAACATAGGTAAGGACTAGACAATGGTCAGGGTCAATAATCATTTAGATAGTAGTTATACAAGTATACAATGCAAGTCTAATGGTGGGTCCCGAACTCTGCAAGGGTGCATATTGTGAGGACCAATGGAAATCTCCACCTCAGCTTGCATGTCGTCTGATTATGTGCTTATTCGTCTAAGCAAAGGGCCCACCATGATGGGTCCTGACACTTGCTTCTGGCGGTATCTATATTTTAACAGACAATAGTTGTGACTGAAGAAAACTAAGATTTCTTAAGTTTGAAGACATAATATGAATTTATCCAACACAATTGAGAAACCGCAACAAGGATATAGATATTAGAAACGACTGGAAAAAGAACTGATTGGTGGACATACCAGACGATGTTGACTTGAGAACCATCTGTTTGGGTCTGTGAGATGTAGAGACACAGAATGTAGAATTTGTCTGGGTTTTCTGTGTATTTTCAGCCTCTATATCCCGCAACAAGGCCAAGGAATCAAAGCATTCATCCGATGACATGGTCAAGCAACTTGATTCAGAACTGGAAGGAGATTCAGGATTAACAAGATCATTTAATTCTATGAAGTCTCCTATTGAGAAATCATAGTTTTCATGCAGGTCCTGGACTGGATTATTAGGCCTCTGATCTGGCAGATACCTTTCAGACACAGCTGCCGGTCCATTCTCATCAATACCATAGTTCACCTGCACAGGTATAAACATGTCTGATGTTTTAAAATAGGAGATGAAAGCATACTAAATCCCATACTCATTTTATGCGAAGAATCAGTATGCAAAAATCCAAATGCACAAGAGAAGCCATGGTCCCAAAATGAGCAGCTAACTTCAATTCCATAGATGAATCTCACAAGCACAGTCACTGCTCATGTTTTCAATCAAGACAACATGTGCAAACACACTAGAGAGACTGTGGACTGAGTTCTCTCCATGAACCTAGTAGGGATTTATTTTGAATCAGTACAACATTGATGCGGGAGTGGGAGGCAGTCAAGAAATATACAAAGCACCTTATCATATAGTGCTGCAGAAGATGTCCTTTCCAACAAGGCAGCAAAGAAACCAAGTAATGGAGTTCACTTACCTGGGACCTTCTCAAGCCACATTCGTTCACCCTGATTGCTGACATTGGACGAATACAATTTCCATTAGCATCATCTGCACCAGTATGGTTCTGGTGCTGTTCATGGTTTGGACTCTGGATGCTATTGAGAAAGACCGTACACAGTGAATTGGAATCCTGCAAATTATGCAAGCAATCAGCAGTTGGCTAGTAGGTTTGTCAAAGCTGAAGAGCAGATAGGCATTTATTGGTTCTTAAAATACCTGTGCCTCATTCTTTTCAGAGAGTCCCTTCCAATATAACTTGTATTCATACATCATCCAATCAGTTTTGGTTCCACAAGGAGCTCTGCCTTCGTAAAATTCCAGAGTATTTCTGCAACCAGTAGTGGTAGCATTTTTTGGTATTCTGCATCCCTCCCCTGTAGCTTTCCAATATCCAGTACCTGTAGCTTTAGGATCCGACGAATTGAAGAAGTACCACATGTCATCTGTAACATGATTCTCTAAGCTGAGTTACTGTATAAATAAGCAAACTCTGGCATGTTATTGGCAGTGTTCAATAGAAAATATAAATTGGATAACCACGCTTAACTGCACTATTATTGTCATCACATTTTCTATGAGGAATGCCAGCCCTCACATTTTCTAAAAAGATCTGGTGATTAAATTTAATTGATGAATTGATAAGACATTGCGACTCCTGAGGAAGTAAAATGTTTTCCTGTGAATTATTTAACACATTATCCAATATTGCCATCACATTTTCTATGAGGAATGCCAGCCCTGCCAGGTCCAGTCATGGGAGTAGGGAAGTGTTTCTATTCACCTTAAAGCCAGGAAACTTGTTCACTCAGGGGTGTTTCAGTCACTTGTATGGGGAATTGTCTGGCTAAAAATTCTGGGTAAATGACCATTGAGTGGAGTTTAGGTGTCGTGCACGTAAGAAAAATATAAACACTTGACTTGTGCATGAAAATAGTAATAGCATCTACTATTATCTTTCCGAAAGTATCGCCACAGTCATGCACATATGAAAGAAGGTCAAAAGAATGTAAACCTTTAAGCACAAATAGATATGCCATATGTTATCATTTTCAAGACCAAGTTAACAAAGTTTTGCAACTTTCGTGACTAATTGTTTCAACACAGAAGAAAGAAGAGAATCAGCTCTCCACACGACTCAAATCAAGGGGCTAATGAGCTAAGATTGCCGACATGTGTCTATTGGGGGGGGGTTGGGGGGCGGTGGCTAGCTTTATCATCTCCATATGTACGCAGAATAGGATGAGTGATACAAGTCCATGTCAGATATCTTGCACTATTGGAAATAAATGCCCAAGGTACTAGATCCAAATATATTTTTAGCCCTAATTACTGAGGCAAGATAAGGCCAACCCAAAACCCTCGTGCAGGAAAAAAGGAAAGAAAAGGAATGAAGAAGAATTAAGAGCAGGTGAAGATAAGGAGTGAAATTTTGAAAGCAAGAACACTGAAAATTAACTGTCCCACTTGCTGAATTAGCAGCAAAGGAAGGTTCCTAATGAGAAATGTTGATCTATAAATCATTCACTTTTCCAACCAGTAAAATAGGGCCTTGGACACTGTAACATAAAACCAAGATGATACATGAAGATGAAAGGCAATATCTGATAGCCATATCAATAAATAATGCTGAAGAAAATTGACTCCCTTTTCTGATGACCAACTAGAAATCTACATCAACACTTACCAGGCAAATTCCAGGGCAAAACATTGTAAGGGTTCACATCTGTAATCACATTGTCTGGAAGAGGCGCCCCACGGACCATTCTTTCCAAATGGTCTACAAGCACTTCATCAGTGAAATGGAACTCAATTTTAGCAAGCGAAGGGACAGGTGCTGAAGGACACATGGTCACCCAGTTCAAAAAGATAAATCAAGGCCCAGAACCTGTGTTTGGGCAGTTCAAAGCAGGAGGTTAGTCATGCCACAAGTTGCAAATTGTCAGAACATTGACCAATAAATTAAAATGGATATCACAAAAAGGTGAAAAGGAAAAGAAAAAGGCTTTAGCAGAAAGGGAAAAAAAAAAAGATGAAGTCAATAGAGAACTTAAGCCCACATTTTAATGCACCAAACATGATTAGATGATCAAGATTGAAACTAATCTCAATGGTTATATTTCCAATTCTCAACTGAAAAACAGCCCCAACCTATCGAAAGTACAAAGTGAGCACATGTAGCAGGGTAGTCAAAAAACATGGTTTGTCCACTAACACTGAGCTACATATACTCTGTTTGTAATTCTAAGTATTTGCCCCCATCTCATGATTCTCATCCACCACAACTATATATAATTCGGTGAAAATTAAGAATTTGTCTTAACTTACCACATTTAAGATACCGATAAGCCAATAAGAATGGGGATCGTATCAAGAACTCCCAACGAGTTCTAAAAGTTTGAAAACCAGAGGACCGAAATCCATCCATTCATCATTTGGATTGTCATGGACAGAGTGGGTGAAACAAGAATTCGTTTGATTTTAACATCACTCACGAAAACCAGAAATGGATATAACAGACATCCAACAGAGGCAATAAATTAATTATAACAGAAACTCAAAATCCAAAAGTATTAAAACAGAAATTCAATCTTTTTCTCAATTAAAAAAACTCCAGACTTGCTTCAAGAAAACGCAATTCTCGATCAGAGCATCAGGTATGCTATAAGCATATAGAACCACAAAAGGAAAAAAGAGATCAAACTGCCGAGAACATAAGCTTCAAGCGTTACATAAAAGAAAACAAAAACACCACAATTCAATCACAGACTCGAAGCAAAAGAAAGCAGAAGAATTTCAGAAAATTCAAAGACGAAAAAAACCCAAAAAACAAAGAAGATAGATGATTTTCCAGAAGTTTTACTTAAACGCAAAGATCAGAGAATTCCTCTACTCGTCCCTCTGCACTTCCCTGTCGCTCCGCTTAGAACACTTAGCTTTCTTCACTCACTCACTCACTCTCCATGGCTACTGTCTTCGTTTTCAAATGAACTTCTTCCGCGAAGGAGCTGACCTCCTTATAAGCCTGCTTGACTTGGAACTGTTACCGTTACAGTTACCGTTACCGTTACTGTTACTGTTACCATGGTTAGTTAGTGAAGCCCTTAAGTTCATTAATTAGAGTTCTTAATCTCTGTTTAAGGCACGTGGCGTTTAGTTAGTGGACACTTCGCGATCTTGGTGGGCCAATTCCTCTGATTGGATTGGAGAATCCATTGTTTCCTCGTTGTTTCCTTTTGGTACATCGCGGTAAAGTTGACGGGTCAAAGCCTTGGCAGGAAAGAAAAGGAAAAGGGTAAGGATCGAAGGCATGTGATGGTAAGGGCCGCGTTTCATAGATCCTTCTAGACCCCCTTTTTCACTATATTTGTCTGTGTGTGTGGAATATGAATTTTAGTGAATCCTATAGATAGATCCTCATGTCTCTTTTAATGGTCAAATTTTAATCTACAATAAATAGAAGGAGAGGGTTGGGCATGCTGTCAGTTTTTTATAAGTTAGCTAAGTACATCAATTGTAAAGTTCGACATACAAGGACAAATGAGTCTTTTTTCAAATGAAGAAGAGAGATAATGACACATGTTGGATATCTAACCAACGTGTCTAGCTTTTTCCCATTAATAGGTGAGGGCAATGAGATCATTTCATGTAAGGATGAGAAAGAGATAGAGAGGGGATGTTAATGTACCTTCCTCTAGTAGCTTAGACAACCTTTCTTATTATGAAAATATCATTAGACGGAAGTGAATAAAAAATACAAAATGATATCTTTTGTAACTTTAGTCACTTTCTCTACTCATTTTAAAGTAAATATTGTATTAATGAGACTGGCTCTAATTAATAATGACATATCCATATATTGTCATGTGATAAATAGTAAAGCATTATACTTCATTAAATATAGTAAATTCTTGATATTCCATTGTAAAATATTCAAAGTCTTATTTATTTAAAGGATAAAAGTGAAAAAAAGGTAAAAAGGAATTGAAAACTTGTGCTTACCCCAAACTATTACAGACAACTTTAATTATTTTTTTTTTTGGTAACTAACAATTTCATTAAATGCATTTATTCATATCTAGTAAAGTGACATCCCATTTTCCCACCCCATTCACTATAGCCTTTGTTTGATTGATGGAGATTTGGCCTTGTTTGTTTGATGGAGACTTATGTAGGATGGGAGAATTGGGGTGGGAAAGTATTGATATGGCACCTCAAAATCTCACCCCAACCTTGTTTGTTTAACCTGAGGTGGTGAACTTATAAAAACTCAGATTAAATGTTTTATCTATTGACGTGACACTTGAAAAATCCCACCCTTATCTTAGATTACAATTCATGGGAAAAATAAAATTTTCACCTCTGTTCCCCAACCCACTACACTGGAAATTTAATCCCACAACATTTCCATTATCCTCCTCATCAAATAAATGGGGCATTTCAAAGTCAATTGGTAGGATTTTGATACTATTCATAAAAAAGATCATTTTGTGGTTATCTCTCTTCTCCTCCTATTTCCTCTCTCTTTCCCTCCCATAAAATCCCATCCCACTACAAAGTACATATTAATTGTTCATTCCCTTCTCTTTCCTTGTCAGCCCAATCTATCATTTTCAATTTGTACTTGAACATATATATTACATAAATAATCCCAAGATATTTTATATATATGTTTCATATATGATTCAACATTTCTTGCTTATAAAATTAATCATTGATTTTTTTGAACAAAAAAAAATTAATCATTTATTGACATGTAAACTGGTATTCAAGTAAGAGGTAGCATTTTTTGTTCAGTTTTTCTGGTTCCTATTTGGTTTAAAATTGTTGGTTTTTCGGTGCAAATCAAAATCCAACCAAAAAAAAAAAAAAAACAATGAAATCAAAGCCAAAACATTTTTTCTATGGTGCAATTCGATTCAATGGTAAACGGCCGGTTCCAATTCCGGTTCCGTTGAAGCCCAAGTGCCCAACCATCAGGAATGGACCAGGCCTGGGCTTGTAAAAGTCTCTTGAGGCCAAGTATTGGGCTATGTATTTAAGCCAGTTGGTTAAAGCAACGCATAACTGAATAATTATCACCTCCAATTCGCGGGGCAGTGTTTTCAGAAAGGGGATAGGGTGGTCATTTCTGCCTTCATGTGAAGAATTGGCATTTCCCCCTTTTTAAGTTTTAGTGGCTAAATACATATGGCCTACATTTTTCAATATATTTATCACAAGGTAATATGGTGAGCCCTTCATTTGTACATGAGCTACCAACCGTCTGATCAAATAAATTAAATGAGCACAATGACACGAGCCTACGTGCTTGGTTTCATGAGGATTTCATCAAACACATTTGGAGTTCCCATTGCATCTACACCGGATCAGTTTCCCTTAAATGAATATGGATTGCGATGTTGGAGATCAAGGCTGTGTTTGGTATGTATTCCAAGTCAATTTCACATTCTTGGGTGATAAACATAATTATTTTTATCGTCTAAGAATGCAAAATCGGCTTAGAATGCATACCAAACGTGGCCCAAGCTTTTAATGTTTTTTTAATCTTTTCAGTGCCGTTTTTCCTTTTAATGAAGACATCTTGATCTGGGATATGGGCTCCACCAATATTTTGGAAGAACAATGCACATCAATGGAATGCAAAATTGAAAAGTAAATAGAAAATCAAATCAAATTTCATACAAATTCGTTTCTTCATCAGCCCAATATATTCAGGCCCAGGCCCACACAAATTTTGGTCTGGGCTGGGCCCGTATGCTGAATTATATCAAACCACCCACATATTCCATAGACGTGAGAATCTTCATACGAGACAAGCCCATCTGCCATACCCTCAAAATATTGTCTCCAATAATGTTCTCTACCATAGTTCAAACAAGCCCATCCACCCTCTCTTTGTGTGTAAATCATCACTAACATCTAGAAAGCACCTCAACCACCCTATTTGTCTACGGATTGCAAACATTACCCTATAGTGTTAGAAACAACAGAGCATACCCTAATCCAATGTGACTCGACTTGAGCATTTTTGGTTTAAGGTGATGGGTTTAAGATTTTGTGTAGGAAATATGTTTTGAGTAGAAGATTTGTTATGTAAATCTTCATGAACCTAAATATGCATAATATAGGTCTTGTACCAAGTATGACTTCGGATAGAACCTATTGGAGGGCGAGGATATCCATGCGGCAGACCCTATTTAACTGAGCCTCTTTCCTCTTACTTTCATTTTTTGTTTTTATTTTTATTTTTTTCTGGCACACAAGGAAGCACATGGTGGGAAGGAAACAACCCTAGCCTCTATCCGGCTGATCATTCCGATAGCATCTTGCATTCACGCCGCCATTTAGCTGCCGCTCGGGGATGTAGTTGTAGATACGTTAGTCTTTAGTGGATCGTTGGCTCCAACTGTTATCTCCTTCTAAGTCTCTCTTTTTTTTTTTTCTTGTTATTCGTCATCTATCATTTGTTGTTTGTCAATTTTTTATTTCTCATCTCTTTTTCCATCCCTCTTTTCCCTATCTCTTCACACCTTTTTTCTTTTTTGTTTATTCCTCAGTTTTAACTACTTTGTTTTGTTTGGATCATGTAAATAATTGGATGTTCCTAATGAAAGGTAATGGCTCAACAATTGACTTACCAAATATTGGGATCGACTGTTTATACACTTATAACTAGTTTATATATAGTCTGATTCGTCAATTAACCTATTCAAAGCATGATTATAACTTGATTATCTTTTTTTGTTTTTTTTTTTTTATGAGATATAGCTTGATTACGTTGAGCCCAGATTATGGACTAGTTATTGACCAACCAAATAGAAATATGTCAATCACCTAGCATACGAGACTCGATTATCCAGACAGGTGGAAACAGTGTGAGACTTTAAATTAGTGAGGATGGATTAGGCTTGACTGAAATCGATTAAGCCCAACCAGTTGACACCCTTACGTTAGGTTAAATAACAATTATTTAAGTGAAAGTTTTCCTTCACTCACAAGGAAAACACCTATGAATCTATTATCAATATTATTCTCATTATTTGTTGGAGGTTTGAAATGCGTTTTCACTATTTTCTAGCACCCATTACTCGCCATTAGGTTTACTGATTGAGTTGGTGAGTTTAGTACACTTTTATAATTACCATCATTAGTGCTCTCGTTTTCATCAAAGTCGTTGTAGTATAGTGGTAAGTATTCCCGCCTGTCACGCGGGTGACCCGGGTTCGATCCCCGGCAACGGCGTTATTTTTTTTGAATCAGTCAGGCGCGGCGCCTGCAGGCTTAAAAAATCCAGGAGTTTTGAAAACGATCTCTTCATGTGCTTCTCTTTCCCCCCCGTCTTTCTTTTCTGAAAAAATGGATCATAGATCCGCCACACAATGCCTGCTTCTGCTCCAGAAGGTTAGCGGCTTGACAGAACTGAAGCAAATCCACGCCCATATGGTCAAAACCGCCATTGATCAAAACCCCTATCTGGTTAGCAAGCTCGTCGAGTTTGCTGCTCTTTCTTCTACCTCTCGAAGCTTTGGCTACGCAAGAGAGGTTTTCTACCGAATCCAAGACCCTAACCTTTTCCTCTACAACACCATGATCAGAGGATCATTGATTAACAATCTAGCCGAGGAAGCCATCCTCCTATACTTTCGAATGCGCGGGGAAAACCTCCTCCCTAACAACTTCTCCTATCCCTTTGTTCTGCGTGCCTGTGAAGACCAGTTGGAGCTCAGACGTGGGAAGGAGGTCCACGGTTGTATTATAAGAACTGGGTTCGGATCGGATCCTTATGTCCTTACAACCCTCTTGAACATGTACTCTGTCTGTGAAGGCAGCATGAGAGCCGCTACCAAAGTCTTCGACGAAATGCCTGTGAAGGATGTAGTGTCTTGGAACAGTGTGATCGCAGGATATCTCAGACATGGAGATTTAGTGTCAGCTACGAAGTATTTTGATCATGCCCCTGAGAAGAGCCTTGTGTCATGGAATTCAATGGTTTCCGGTTATGCAAATTTGGGAAGGACTAAAGATGCAAAGAGGCTGTTTATGGAAATGCCCATGAAGGATGCTGCTTCATGGAATTCATTGATCTCAGGTTACATCAAGGTTGGTGACTTGGTCTCTGCTGAGAGAATCTTTGAGCAGATTCCAGAGAAAGATGTTGTTTCTTGGACAGCCATGATTGATGGTTACCTGAAGTATGGCCACTGTGATCGTTCCTTGACACTGTTCCGCCAAATGCAGCTAGTGAAAATTAAGCCCACTGAGATAACCCTTCTCAGCGTCCTCACTGCTTGTGCTAATTTGGGTGTACTAGAAACGGGAAGCTGGATTCATGGTTATATAAATAAAAATGGAGTTGAGATTGATAACAATCTTGGTACTGCACTGATAGACATGTATGCAAAGTGCGGCGACATGGAGAAGGCTTTGGATGTCTTTATTAACATGGGAAGAAAGAAAGATGTGATAACTTGGACAGCAATGATAGTTGGACTAGCCATGAATGGTCGCTGTACAGAGGCCCTAGAGTTCTTCTCAAACATGGTATCTGAGGGAGTGAGCCCAGATGAAGTCACATTTCTTGGAGTTCTATGTGCTTGTTCTCACACAGGTCTTGTCAAGGAAGGGACTCGCTATTTTGAATCCATGAGTAAGGATTACTCCCTTGTGCCTAGGATTGAGCACTACGGTTGTATGGTTGACCTCCTTGGACGAGCTGGGTTACTGGAGAAGGCAGAGGAATTTGTTAAAACCATGCCTGTTGAACCTGATTCGGTCATTTGGGGATCACTCTTCAGTGCCTGTCAAGTTCATAAAAAGGTAGACGTAGGTGAGAGAGCGATGGAATATTTATTAAAGATGGATCCTGAGAACAAAGGGAATTATGTTACTCTTTCAAACATCTATGCTTGCACTGGTAGGTGGGATGATGTTGCTGAGGTGAGGAAGAAATTGAAGGAAAAGGGGATCAAAAGAACACCAGGTTGCAGCTCTATTGAAGTTAATCACCAAGTTCATGAGTTTGTTTCAGGTGACACATCACAGTCAAGATCAACAGAAATCTATGAAATGCTGGATTTGTTGGCTCAAAGAATGAAGGAATAGTATTGAAGAAAAGGTTAAGATTGCTCGACATTTCTGAGAATAGCTGAATCAGGCAAGATGGAAGGAAAGAAACTTTGATTACACTGATTTAGAATCCATGTCACATTAAGAAAGTTGCAACCTTCTGCAATGAGGAACTTTGCCAGAGTATACCATATGAGACAGACTACCTTCCATCAGACTACTACTTCCCTCCCATTACTTCAAGTTCATTCTTTCCCTGGAAGGTGAAGAAATGAAGTTCTCCTGTTGGCTCTTCCAACATTTATCCCAGGAAGCGAATTAATTGGCCCACCAGCGAATCTCAACTTCGAATCCGGCCAATGAATATTCGACTTAAGATCAATCCATATTCAAATTTACCTCTTTTAAGGAGATCCTGCAGGAACATTGAATAAAATGTCAAGATCGCTCGAATTTTCTGAGGAGATTTGCTGTATCAGGTAGGATATTCTGAAGGAGATTTGATTTCACTGATTTGGGAACCAATCACTTCAAGAAAATTGCAACATTCATTATTCAATGAGGAACCTTGGTAAGGTATGTAATGTAAGCCAAAGAACTTTCAATCAGACTGGTTTTCGTCTCATTACTTCAAATTTATTTCCTCTGAAAAGGTGAAGAATAAAATTTTCCAGGTGGGTTCTTTAACTCGATGCTGGTAACTAGGTTAATTGGCCTCACCAGACTTCAAATCCAGCCAGTGAATATCGGACTTCGGATTGATCCTGCCAATGAATATCATCTTCAGATGCCACCGAATATCAGATATCGACTTCAGATGAATCCGGCCAATGAATACCGACTTGAGATTGGTTCATATTCAAACCTACCTCTGTTAAGGAAAAGATCTCCATTGTCATCTTATTTTGATTTTTGACCAGCAATTTATATTTTGGAGTTTAGTGTTCGCAATTGGAACAAGTCATGCCAGAGTATTTATGTGGAACTCTTTTGTTCAGTTAAAAAGAGTAGAGGTCTGCAACACTACTCCAACAATTCCTCTGGAGTTGTTTGCCAAGAATTTCAGATGAAGATGTTTTAAAGTGACAAAAGAGAAAAATCCTGTTTTGGACTTGGGAATCTTGTACATATCTCAGAATCTGCCAAAATCTTGAATTGAAAGAATGGGATGTTGGATTGAAATCCTTAAAATATCTCTCAAGGCATTGAAATCAAACCAAAAATTTCTAAGATCCAATACAAGAGAATTATATCATGAAAGCTGAAGATGATAAAACCATATATAAATAATGGATTGGCATTGAAAAATTATACTTGACTTGATACAGGCCTGCCTATTAGCACTTTTAGTCTTTTTTTCCCCTACTAACATATAATCCTATCTATTCAAATTATTTCTGGACAAATTAGGCAACCAAGAATCTTTCTTCAAGAAACAAACTAGTTCTGTCTGTAAGCAATATAGTTTGCCAGAGCAATCAGTGGAGCCGCTTTCTCTGGATCGAATCCAGAGAGGATTTCCTTAGCATCTTTGTTCAGCTTCTCTGCAAACTCTCGTGATTTCTCTAACCCAAGAAGTTTTGGATAAGTAACCTTGTCAGCCACCAAATCCTTGCCGGCCGTCTTCCCCAAATCTTTAGAAGATTTGGTGACATCAAGGATATCGTCCACTACCTGAAACAGCAACCCAATAGACCTCGCAAATTTCCTCAGCTTCTCAACTTGTTCATCAGATCCACCACCCAGAATCGCTCCAAGAACCACTGATCCTTCAAGCAAGGAGGCAGTCTTGTGGGTGTGGATGAACTCAAGCTGCTCCAATCCAACATCAGAAACCCCTGCAGAACCAATATCAACCACCTGACCTGCAACCAGGCCTCCGATCCCAATCACCTTAGCCAATTCACCGATAACACGAACGACCCTCGCTGGCGGAACACCGACTGTTGCGGTGGTGATGTGCTCGAAAGCGAAGGCTAGCAGAGCATCGCCGGAAATGACAGCCACATCCTCGCCGAAAACCTTGTGATTAGTGGGCTTCCCACGACGGAGATCATCGTTGTCCATACAGGGAAGGTCGTCGTGAATCAACGACATGGTATGGATCATCTCTACCGCACACGCAGCAGGCATCGCTGTGTTTTCATCGCCTCCGACGAGCTCGCATGCGGCGATGCAGAGGATAGGACGCACACGCTTGCCGCCGGCGAGGAGTGAGTAACGCATGGCTTCGTGGATCTTGAGCGGATCTTTGAGGGAAACAGCGCCTTCAAGGGCTTGATTCACGGAAGATCCCTTCTGAATCATGTAAGCTTTGAAATTAAAGCCCGTCTCCATCTCTAGGCTTTCTCCCTCTTTCAGCGTTTTCTCCTGCTCCTTGGTGACATGAACTGCAGAGATGGAAGCAGCAGCAGCAGAAGAAGAAGAAGAAGCGATAACTCCTCTCACCCTTGGAGAAAAGAGAGACATGGGCAACCTCGGCAAGGGGTTAAACATCGAACTAGTTAGAGATTTGGATCTGCCTCCATGACTAAATATCGAGCAAGCTTGAACCCGTGAACCTAAATTCGCAGAATTCATCCTTCCCTGTCGAATTTGCTTTTACTTAACCGAGAAGAAAGGAGAAGACGAAGCAGCAGAGCGAGACTCGAACTGAACAGACCGATGATAAAGTTAGCGAGAGAGAGAAGGGTGGATGGTTTGGTAACTCTAATCTTGGGTCCTCTGCTTAAAAATAGAATCTTTGTGTTCGTGTCAAACCTTTTCAGTGGATTTTCGAAGAAAGCTGCAACGCCAAGACTGTATGAAACACACCAACACCAGCATCACCCTGATCTCTCTCTCTCTCTCTCTCTCTCTCTGTGTGAGAGAGTCTGGTTGGCTTTCACAGTCAGAAAGGACACTAAAACCAATTCTTGTCTACACCTTATTCTAGTAATGGAAAGATGGTTTAAAACATGCTTAAATATGAAAAATTCGGTGCTGACTCGGAATGTATAATTCCACTTGTTTTTTTAAAAAAAAATTCTGCATGGCGGGGTCCACATACATAAGTGCCTAACTGGGCTACTATGGACCTTTATCTGATTTATTTTCTTAGCGGCTCCATTTCCCCAAGTTTCTCTAATAGAAAGGGACAGAAATGACCACCCTAGCCGTTACAATTTTTATCCTCTGCTGTCCGCTACCCGGACAACAAAGTGTTGTTCCCTCACATGGGCACGAAATGACGATTTAACCACTCATCGGGTAGTGTGTTTGGGTAGGAATGCAGGATGATCAAATTATCATTCCGCGTCCATGTGAGGGGACAACACTCTGTTGTCTGGGTAGCAGACAACAGAGGATAACAATTCCTAGCTGTTATTAATGTCGAACATCGATCGCATTGAGAAAGGACATTGGCACATTCCTATACGAGTTATAATTTTCTTTTAATTGTCTTTTTATCTTATTTTAAAAAAAAAGAAAAAGAACGTTACGTGGTCGTGTGGTCAGCGTGTTTCTTGCACCTGGATACAAAATTGTCTTGCTCCCATGGAAAGTACTATGCTGCCCCTATGTAAAGGTGGAAATCCCGCCTAAGTCGATGCTTGCACACATGCTCCCATTGGCTAGTGCGCATGTGTGTTCTCTCACTTTTTTAAAAATTAACTTATTAATATGGTATTTGCCTATGTCTATGGCAATGATTGAGAAACGGTTAGGGGTAGCCAAGGTTTTAGCGCTTGGTATCAAAACGGGTATGGGTCAACTCAGAAACCAATACAGTATCGACAAAGATAAGCCGTATTTGATAAATTTACCCTTGATCCTCTTTTAAAAATAGGTTTTTTTGACTGATTTACATTTTATTTGTACCGTGTCACCGATACAATATCGGGATTGACAAGGTGCAAAGCCAGTACAAATTGCCCGATATGATCAATCCAATACCGATACTAAGAACCATGGGGGTCATTGGAGACAAAGAAAAGGGGGGAGAGAGAGGGAGAGAGAAGGGGAAGGGAAATTATGGTTAAAAAAAGTACACATAAAATTAAGGGTAATAAAAGAAATAAAATAAAGTTACAACCTATTATTTTTTATGTAATATTTTTTCTTATCTTAGTGGATTTAGATAATTTTTTTTGGACAACTATTTTCTGGTTGGGACCTAGGGCCATGTTGTGTGCGTCTATCAATGAGAGTGCATGCAGTGACACAAAAGGGGCAAAATTTTCGTCATACATGAGGCATGGTGGTCATTCTGGCATCTGTGTCCCAAGTAAAAACATTCTCCCTTTTTTTTTAAAAAAATCCAAAAAAAAAAAAATTTTCTTTTTAAAAAGCCTATAATTTATCTAAGAAATTAAAAAAACAAAAAACCATTATGACATAAGATCACGTTTAAAACGTATTGTCTCTTCTCTTACGTTATCTTTTGTGTCAGTGCGGGTATTGTACGAGGCCACTTATGGTGGGGCATTTGGATTTAGTATTGGAGCCTCCATTTATTATTGCACGGTTCTCTCAATTGGAGAAAAATAAATATAAATAAATTGGGTGAATTCTCTGTTTTTTTTTTGGCCTTTATTAGTGAGGGGCCAGGCCAGGGTAGAAAGTCCAAAAAAGTGCATTAAAACCATACATAGTCAACACGTTAAATACGCTTTCAACATAATGGTCAATGCTGACACGATAATCCCAATAATGGATAAGTTCTGTGGAAAAATAGAACCACGATTTCAATGCATCACAAAGATGAAGTAATCATGGTGATGTTGTTGCCAAAAAAAAAATAGACGAATTCAAAGATCTTCCATTGCAAATCTGGTGGTAGAAACTTATCAAAGTTTCCAATATGAAAGATAAAATTTCCAAATCCAAGCTCCGATCATGTTTGCTGTGTGCGATGTAGTATGAAATGAATAGAAACCGGAGGATCATAGCCAAAATATCATTTAAGTTTCAGCCTTTTTTTGGTAGAATAACGGAACAGATTTCATTACTAGTAAGCTTCCATGCTTATTTTCAATGTGGAATTTGCAGAAAATGAGTTATTGTCTCGAATTGATGCTATTGGAGTTGGACTATGAAAAGAATATTAAGAAGAGATTTGGTATTTACAGAACGTGAATGTGACTGGTTTCTTTATGAGCCAAAAAACTGATAAAAAAAATGACTTACTTGAAGAAATCTTGCTCTTGTTGATGCTTTCACACGCATTCTTATTGGTCTCATGCTGTCACAGGGTTCATGCTCCCAAACTTAGAATGAATGTCAATTTAGACAAGCTCCCTTGCCAATTGAGATACACCCTCTCCCCCCATTGGTTGGTTAATTGTAATTGGTTAATCTGTTGGATTGTTACATAATTCTATAGTTAATCCCTATAAAACAACAAAGCATACTCTTGATTGAAGGTAATAAAGAAATGGGGAAGAAATCTTTGTCCATGCGCTAGCGCGAAGACCAATGGGTGGAAGCATCGACAGGGGTGGAATTTCTGCCTTTCAGGGGGTCATTTCACCCTATCATGTGTCTGAGCTCAACAGCTATGCTCCTAGATAAAGCCCTTTTTCCCTTAAAAAAATATTCAATTACTTCAATCTTCTTCTTCCTCATCTTCCCTCTCTCTACAACCCTAAAAATTCTGGAGTTTTGGTCATGAACTTGAATCAAGAATAGAGTGAACCTCATAAATAGAATCTCAAATTAAGATCAGATCTCCAATTCCTTCTTTCAATTCCCCTTCGTAATTCCCTTGCTGAACCTAGTTGTATTCTTATCTAATCACAAGAACCACTTGAAGTTTTGTTGGTTTAGCAGCTCAAGAGTTCATTAATCATATTGGTTTCTCAAGCTCAGCCTCTATTTTCTTTAACTATTACTTTAATGGAAAGCAGTTTTTTGTCCGAGAGTGTGGCGCACCTACGCCATCACTCCCATGTGTCTATCTCTCTCCTCCTTAAAAAAGATGATAGAGGTGTCTTTTCATATGAGGAGGAGAGAGAGAGAAACTCATGGGAGTGCTGGCAAATGCTACACTCCCGGACAAAGTTTTTTTTCCCTACTTTAATATACCAAGTTCTTCAAGTAAAACTCTGTTGTTCTTCAATTTCCTTCTTAAATTCAAGGAATATCACAAACCGCTCACCGTGCTCTCCTTGTTTACATATATTTATGTGGTTCAACATTTTATTCATATGGAGAGTTATAGAGGAGGGTTACAGTTTGGGGGAAGGAGGTACCGATGACTGTGAGGAGTCGAGGAGAAGAGATGGAGAGAATGGGGAGGGAAGAAGAGGGGACTAGGCATTGGTTTTAGCTATCGATCTTAGATATGGTGTATCGGCCAACACCGATATTGATACTTGGTCGATACTGGATCGGTGAACTATATAGACCCAAAGGTATAAGCGTCAAAACACCACATGACATTATTATCTTTGAGGGAAAACTATTTGATACAATATATACAAACCGATTTATACGATACCCAATTCTTAAAACTATAAATTAAAGATATAATTTAATAATTAAAATTTTTTTTGCACAACGTCAAGTCAAAAATGAAATTATACACCACCTCACATATCTCACATATCTATTCATGTGAGGAGATGATATGTCATAAATGTTTCTATCCCTATTATCATATTCGAAAAGGGTTTCCCCCATCGCTTGAATATGCAATGTAGGAACCTTATACCTTTAAGAATTTAATTTACAAGACGAACAAATAGAAGTGAGAGCATTGCTTTTGTGGGATAATTAAAAAAAGAAGGGAAAATTATTAGTGCCACCCCCTGACGTTTGCCTATATTTTAAGGCACACCCACTAACTACCATAATATCAACCGTTACCCATTTTTAAACGGTGTTAATATATGAAATTTGTTTGACCAAGAACAGGAGAAGAATGGCTGTGAACCAGTTTCTCCAATCCCTGGATCAGCAACCATACTCTGTTTAAAGTAATTATTTTCCCCATATGGGGCCTGAAACTATAACCAAACTACCAACTTTCTGATTCCTTATAACTCTACTCTTGCTGACCTAGGATTTCCGGCCAAACTACCATCAAAGTTAAGTTTAAAGCTGTCCATATGTTGCTCTTAATGTTATAATGCCCCTTCAAAATCCTACCATTTCTCTTTCTTCAAATGCTTCATATACCTTGGCTGTAATTGTGGCTCTGCAATTATTTCCTCTTCTTTTTGGGTGATAAAAGGAGTTTTTATTTTTGAGGTTGTGTTTGGGAGGACCACTAGCGCAATGGGAAGCCAAGATCTACTATTAACAGGATACAATCCTAGGTCTGGGTGATAATATGCCACTAACAAAATAAGTGCCATGACTTGTGATAACTAGGCCTCATTTGATTGTCGGTTGTATATCAAATACTATGAGATGTTTGAGAATTGGTGGGGACTGGAGAATTGATGCATCAGGACTTCCTTGATTATGTTTACCACGGGGGTGAGGGGAGTGTTGTGCTCAGGTGTAGGGGCAGCAAGGAAGAAAAGTTAAACCAGCAAAGATTTCAAAGAAAAAAGAAAGAAAAATGAATAAAATCTAACGCTTAAGCTCATAAACCAAAAACCCGACATAGGAAATGGGTCTACTACTCTCCTCTAAAGTCTAAACCAAAACTATTCACTCTCTATCTCTCTCTCTCTCTAACTCATGGAAGAGTTCACCTACTTTTGCAGTACAGGAGGTCTTCTTAAATCCAAGCATTCAATGAAGCAGAGTAAATGAGAGACTGATTGAGACTTTGTGTTTGTCTTTCTGGTATTGAATTGGAAAATTGCAGAGGAGAAGAATATCGTTTCCTTCAAATAATAAAATGGGTTGTTCTTCAGATGACAATTTGCAGTTGGGTGAACGACCCACCAACGATAAAAAGAAGAATCAGATCACCTGCGAAGTTCCATTTCCATTTCCACACCATTACTATTATATTGGACATACCTACGATCTCACCCACTGAGGAAGATGGTCGCTGGTTGACGCGGGGCTGCTTTATCGCCGGAGTAGGTCTCTTCTTCAAAAGACGGTAGGTTGTAGTGGATTCTCCAAGATTGTCGGTGAGTGTGAGGAAGAAGAAGGGTTTGTGGGTGTTTTAATTGAAAGGGTAGATTAGGTACTTCATCCATTAATAAGGGTAAAAATGTCTTTTAAAAAATATTAAATAACTGATATCATCATTTACCATCTCTTATCTAACGGTTGGGGGTCTGTGTGAAATTAGTTTGATAAAGTCAGGGGTGGCGTTGATATTTTTCAAAAAAAAAGCAAAAAAACAGAAAAGGAAGTTCGAGATAGATAAAACAATTAACCTTAGATCTTGTTTTTTTATATAGTTGTTAAAAAAAGTCTTTCAAGACTGTAAACCCTGATCCGGGCCCCATTACATTACTTTGCTTGGAATATTCTAAAAGAGGGGGAGGGGGAGTATTCTTTTGGTGGAAAAAAGTTTTCCTCCACAAGTGGAGGAGGGTCCATCGTTTTCCACTTTTCCTACTCATCAAGGGTTTGAATATGGTTTTCATCGTATACGCGTCACGTTGTGGTGCTCGGATACTCGGATCTAAGTGCATGTGGTTTTTTTAATATGGTTTTCATCTTTTACACGTCACGCTTCTCATATCCATTTTCTAAGGCTTTTTAAGTTATTATGTGGATTCCAACACGTGCAGTCAAATCAAAACATGAAATTTGAATTCTTTTATCACAAAAATCCACTGAACCCGATTAGTTATAAAACTTGATTAAGAATCGTCTTGATTTAACAAATAGTCAAATAACAATTTTGAGTTTTTAAATTGAATCAGTGTGGTTTACAACTAAGCAAAAACTTTGAGAATTTTTGTTTATTATTTTTAAGTAGTTAGTGTTTTTTTTTTTTTTTTTTTTTTGGGCCCTTATCATTATAAAGTAATCATAGCCTCTCTAGTGAACAAGTGCCTCGCACTTGGTAATATGTGGTGTGTGGAAGACCATTGTTATTGGGAGGTCTTGAGTTCAAGTCTCCTGGTTGCCATCTATCCCTACCCCCAATAGAATAAAGAAAAAGGAATGAAGGCCCAATCCCAAAAAATAAAGGAAAACGAATCTTTGAGTCATCGGGGCAGGGTACGAAGACAAATACTCTTATCTCCTTGATTCGAATAATGATTAACTAAAGAGAGAAATGTCTCTCTACATTGATGGCATAATAGGCCATGCTAGCACTCTCTCCCTTTAAATCATTGATCTCTATTGGCATTTTGTATCTGGAACTGCCTCCCTTCCCTAGCACATCCAAATGGTTGTGTTACGTGGTCATAGAGGATGTCGATTTGGAGGTCGGGTTGATGTATTTTTGTTCTGGAGGTTCTTTGAGTCCTCCCTCTTTTGTAATCTTCTTATCTATTATTAGGGAAAGAGAACACCACCCAAATGCACAGCGCACACCACCCTTATGCCCTGACAAAGGGGTGTGCGAAATAACTGCTGCACCCTTTGGAACCCCCTAAATGACTAGGGTGCTTCAGTTATTTCATGCACCCCTATGTTAGCATAGGAGTGGCATGTCTAGCACGATTGGGTGGCGTTCTTTCTCTCATATTATTATTTAAGGCAAAAGGATATATATGCACACGATTGTGTATGGTACACGACCTTTCACTCCAACCAAGAGTTTAATTGGTGTATGATTGTGCACCATGCATGACCATGCACAAAACCCCTTCCCATTATTAATATAAATTTTTTTTTTCTTTTCAAAAAAATTATGGAAAAAAGAACCCTGTCAAGAGTGTGGCCGACACCAATACTCCTATTTGTTTACCTCTTTCTACCCCATATGAAAAGATATCTCTATCTTTTGTTTTGGAGAGAAGAGAGATAGATACAAGGAGTGCTTGCGTAGGCCGTGTTCCACAGAAAACCACTTCCGACAAATTATTCATTAATTTTTTATGCAAAATAAAAATAATTAAAGAATAATGCTAAGATCATTGATGGGACTATCTTTATATTATTGGACCTTCTTCTATCTAGAAGAAGAAAAATGTTGAGTTGGGGATACTAATTAAGTAGTGTCCAATTGCAACACGGCAGTTGGAAGGTTCCACTGTGAAAGATAAGATGTGAATCCGACATCATCGTTCACATATCATCACTAGTGATTACATCATATAAACGAAATAAATTGATAATTATGGTTCACCTGAAAAAGCAAATAATAATTATGAGGAGAAAAAATCCTTCCCAAGTTGCGTATGAAACACTGGATCATACAAAATTGACCATATTGTCCTTTTTTTAAATGAAAATTTTTACCCTCATGTTCTAATTGGCCCGTTGTGTAGGGCCACACAGCCTAACAGTGATATTTTGCCCAATAACCATAAAAGGAGAGGTTTTTACCCACAAGGCCAAAATGGAAAATAATATCAATGAAATATTGGGAAATGGATTAGTTCAATAGATATCCATACTTTGTCTGAGGAGAGAATTGTCAATGTGAATCCCACGGTTTATTATATGAGAATGTGTGGAAAGGAAGAATTCCCATTCTAAAGTCTTGGGAATCTTTTCCTCTAATTCTAAACGTAGAGATCGAAAACCCTGTATTGAGGGATAGAATTTCTCACAACAGGTCAATGAGAGCAGAAAAGGGGCGTTCGAAGATTTGTAGAGAATTTGAGAGCATGCAATTGAGAAACCGAACTTTATTTTATAAGAAAAAGAATCATGCCGGCCCGATCACGTAGACGATCCTGCACCTAGAGACAAGAGCGTACAAAATTACCATCCTACACCCATGAAATAAAAAATCTCATCCATATTGATGTCTTTACTTTTACTCTTATTGGCTCCCATGCTGAGGCTACACGATCAGGCAACAATCTCTTATAATAACAATTAATTGATTGCAAGCTTTGACCTCCCACGCTCCCAAAAAGATAAAAATAAAATTATATTGCATATTACCATATATAATTAGATTATTGGATTTAGTGAATAAACAATAAGATTCATCATATAACTTGCTTTTGTTAACAACCTAACATGAAATAAGGGAAAGTTAGTATTTCCCGTGCATATAAATTTCTTTTACAAGTAAATCAGCTATCTTTTAATTTTTTTTGCAATCTGGATTCCTTAGTCTAAAAAAGTATTTATTATGATTGTATACACCGTATTAGATTCCTAATCTCTCTCATAGTTTAATCATTTTAGTTTGAGATCCTACTAATTCAATTTTAATCATATGGTTCTCCAATATTACATCCATGATTTCAAAAACCGGAATTTGATCGAATTGGTCGTATTTTTATTTCTTTTTAATTTATTTTTTTCTCAAATAATGAATAAGAAGCACCTATAGCTCAACACAAAAGTAGTTATGATCAACAGATCAGTTTAAGGCTTTCGGCCTTTGATATTGTGGGTTCGACTCTCACTAGGTGCATATATTTTTTAATTCTACAGAATCAGGGCAAGGAGAAGGAAGGGTCGGTCCCTTGACCTCCTGCCTTCAAATATGCGGAATTCGCAATGGGACATGTGAATAGTCTCAATTGATTCTGATTTCTATTTTTGGGCAAGGGGTCTTTTTCAAAAGAGGAGAAGAGAGGATAACACATGTTGAACACCTTGGCAATGTGCCTAACCTTTTCCCCTAATGTTTAATTTAATCCAAAGAAAATAACAAAAATCCATCAGTGTTTCCTTTTAAGCACCCATCTTTTATATATATACTAAAAATATTCCATCTAGTCTGGACTCCGGAGAAAAAGAGGGGTGGGGGACCAAAGTTCTGTTGAAAATCTTAATTGTTAATAGCCTTAAAAATAGATTGAAAGAGACTAATAAGGCAACTCTTAAGTCTTATTTAAAGATCACGAAAATGACAAAGTTATCTCCTTCTTCTTCTTTATGTTATGTGGTAGAGTTTGTTTTCCTCAGCATGCTTAAAAAATGATTTCTATCAAAGAGAAACTAGGGGGTATGTATCTTAAGGGAAGAAAAACTCTGTCGGGGACCATTGCCGGATCATTATCACCTCCAATTCTGACACCCTCCAATTTCCCTTCAATCCCTCACATGGGAACTGAAATGACTACTTTCCCACTGTTCGACCATTGCCTACCTCAGTTTTTTCTTGTGTCTATCTCTCCTTCCAAAACAAGGGATAAAGACATCTTTTCACATAAAGAAGAGAGAAATAGACACATGGAAACACTAACATAGGCCACGCTCTTGGGCAGAGAACCACTTCCTGTTTCTTAAATATTATCTTCCCCTACTATGAATAAAAAAAACTTTTTTAATCCATAATGAGTTAGTCCCTATTTTTTTTTTTTTTTTTTAATTAAGAAGCAATTTTTTGTTCTGGTCTACGCCAGCACTCCCATGTGTATCTCTCACCTCATCAAAACAAGGGGCAAAGGTGTTTTTTCATATGGAAAGGAGAAAGATAGACTCATGGGAGTGTTGGTGTAGATCACATTCCTGAACAAAGCTCTTTTTCCCTTTAACTATTTCCATGCATGAGACAATTGTGTGATTACCCTGCTTAGTCAAAACTTCTTTATAACATAAGAATTTTCGCACTCTCAATCGAAGGTTCACTCAAATGTAAATGGTCTTAAAGCTATTTGTAGTACAAATAGACAATGGGGAAGATGAAGAAACTTTACGTTAAAGGAATGTCATGAAGAAAAATTAAAAGGCCAGAGATCTCTACTTGGTTGCATGGTCTTTATACAAGCGTCTGGGTCAGGGGTAGAGACGTCATCTCACGGTGCCTTGTGAGAGGGTGTAGAAAACACCACCAAGTAGAGATCTTTTTCCCAAAATAAAATATGGTCTGATTGACAAAGATATTCTGAGTTTTGAGATATTATTATGTGAGTTTCTATATGTGCACACTGTTCCTACGCCCAAACACAGGGGTGAGCAAAATAACCACTACATCCCTTGAAAAGACAGAAACGAACAAGAGTACCTCGCTCAATTGTCATGAATTCATGCTTTGGTTTTGTAGGTTTGACTCCCATAAGGTGCTATGTATTTAATCTTCTAATTTCCATCTATGTTTTATCCAAAATAATAATAATAATAATAATAATAAATTAAAAAAAAACGTCTATGGATCTGATTTGTATTTACTTTACTTCTATACGCCTGTAGCCCAATTGGCCAGTTTCTGTTCATTAGATCAATGGGATCTGCTGTGGCCCTTTGTTTTGTGGGTTCGACTCCACCAGGTGCATATATTTTGAATTTTTTTTTTTTTTATAGATTTATTGCTTTGAATTTTGAATTTTTTTTTTAGATTTATTGTTTTGGGGGACCACAAACTTGAGTGCATTAACATATGGATTCCCCTTCTCTCAGATCCAACTTAGAATTATTTCTATCAAAAATTATGAGAATTATTTTATTCAAGTTTAATCCATTTGAAAACCTTTGGAAGCATGCAAATACTCTTGTCAATCGGTTGGTTCGGGCTGGTTTTGGTTTGCGTTGAATCGATTTTAGTGTGGTAAAGGTGAATCCGAAACTAAAACAATAAGGAAAGTCTCGGTTTTAATCTGATTTTGGGTTTTTACCCATTTCTTTATTGTTTTGTTATCAGATTAGTTTTGATTTCTGTCCAATTTGGATTCGGTTTGACTTATATATGTATGGAAAGTTATGGAAAAAATACATTTTTTAATGAGTTTTGGATTGATATTGAGTTAAGTCGACTTCGATTTCAGATTAAGTCGATTTCGGTTTGATTTCAAATGTGTAATTCCCTAGCATAAAGCTGATCAAATAAAGTCGATTTGATTCCGATTTTATCAGTTTGGAGTGATTACATCAACTCGGGCTAGGTTTTAACACTCCTACATGCAAATACTTATTTTAACCATTGGATGATTGTCAGGCCAGGTGACACAATGAGAGGAGACAGAAGTAGGATGGAAGTAGAGGATCCGGATCCAAACTTCCCTCGCTTTCACCAACTAAATTCTTGTTTGCCATGACTTTCAGGTTATTTTTCTTTCCTGTTCTTGTTTACCACGTTACCATGAGTTAGTTTCTGTTTTTGGGAGAAGGAAGGATAACCTTCCCTTGCTTAGTGGGCAGTTCTACGGTCCTACCATGGCTCACCATCTTACTACTAATTAATAATTAATTAATTATGGATTTCTCCAAGTTTCATGAGCTGTTATCCATAACAATTCATCTGTATATAATATGGGAAAGATAATGCTAACTAGATGTGATGATCTGCGTTGCCTTTGTGCCCTGATGGAGGGATGAACGAAATGACCGTTGCATCATTGGTAAATTCTGTCTTTTCATGAGGCCACAACGGCCATTTCACGTGCCTCTATATCGACACAAAGACATGCAGTAAACCGTACATGCCCAATTAACGTTCTTTCTCTCCTATAATATTTAGGTTGAAAGAGAGTAGACATTCGTAATTTGGCCTCAAAAGTCAAAATAATATAAATAATCAATACAATTGATGTTGTTAGTTTTTTAATGATAAATCTTCTATTGATCATAGAATCTGCTCTTTCTCGACAGGTGGGGTTTTTTTTTTTTTTTCCTTTTTCTTTAAGGCGAAGACGGTTTATGACTCAGTGACGGAGTTCTTTGTCGAGTTGAACGGTCCCACTAATGGTAACTATAACCTTCAATATTTGATTAATACAAATCTATCCACCCAAAAAAACACATGTCCTTCATGTTAAGGGTTGATGTCTTGTATGCCGTAGTTTTAGTTGTGGACTATTTCTAAAGGATCGTTAAAAACCTATACGACTAACTTGTTTTAGGGTTTTTATAGGAAAAGAGTTTTTCAAACTTGAAAAAAAAACTTTTGTAATCATTATCCTATGTGATTGGATAAATTACTTCAATTTTGTCATATTTAGTAATGATACATTTTACATGTAAATTTTATGTTACTTTTTAAATCAAAGAGAATTTAGATGCAAAGTAAAATGGAATTTAATAGCTAAATATGGAATGATTTGAAATTAATGATATAGTTACATGGGGTAGTGATTACAAAAGTTTATCTTTTAAGTATGAAAATTTCTCTTTCCTTCTCTGTAATTCCCCTTCTAACCAAACGAAATCTACATATTAGTAGCTGGGTTTATTAGGGTTACGAAGAATTCTTTGTGAGGAAGAAAACTTGTAAACTTTTCTCTATTGCTAGTGAAACTGTTCTCTTCTCTTCTTAGACGTGACGTATATCCGTGTATCATTGTTGCGTGATTGTTTTTTCTTTCCAATTTATAGTATTTTCCGCATCATGTATAGGTTTTTATTTCTACACCTCAGATAATGACATCAAATAATGCTTGATCTAGTTCAAAGAAAAAACAAAAATACATCCGTGTTTCCTTTTAAGCACCCATCTCTTAAAAACTATAAATATTTCATCTAATCTGGAGAAAAAAGGGGGAAGGGGACCAAATTTCGATTGACAATCTTAATTATTAATAGCCATTATAAATAGATTGAAAGAGACTATTTTGTTTTTCCCATCCCTCTTTATTAGCAATTATGTAAGTGAGTCTTAATCATTAGATCACGTAAATAACAAAGCTATTTCCAAAGAATTTATTTTCTCCTTTTGTTTTTGTGTGTTTTTTTTATTTGTTATGTTGGAGAATATGTTATCTTCTCCATGCAAAATGATTTTTGTGAATGAGAAACTATGAGGTATGTTTCTTAAAGAGAAAAAGAACTCTCTCGGAGAGCATGGCCTACGTCAGTGCTCCCATGTGTCTATCTCTCTCCTCTTGATGTGAAAAAACATTTTTATCTCTTGTTTTAGGAAAGAGAGAGATAGACACAGTGAGCGTTGGTGTGGGCTACCTGCCCTCTCGAGTAGAGAACCACTTCCTATTTCTTAAATATTATCTTCCCTTACGATGAATAAAAAAGATTTTTTCAGTCCATAATGAATTAGTTAAAGTTATCACTAGACCATTTCTAAGCTTTCACTAAGGTGTCACTGAAAATGTAATGCACTCATGAAACACGACACTTGAATGGTAGTTGGGGCAATGGCCCCATGAGATGGAGATAAACATTTATGAATTAAGGACGTCTTGTCTTGGAAGAGGATTCTGTCTAGTCATCGCGGGAGCTGGAGCATTCAGCCCCACTAAACGACAGCAAAAATAGGGGTGGTGTGGCCATTTCACAAGTGGGTCCCACCTAGGCCCCACATGTGAAATGACCACCCCCTGTTTTTGGGGTGGTTTTCGAGTATTGGACCGTCCAGTTCCCGCCACGGCTGGATAGGAGCTAGGTCTTCTTGTCTTGGCTCGAGCTGATAGATATAATGTTGACGAGAGGCAACTAGTTACTATTAGGGGTGTCAACCAGTTGGGCTCGATCTTTAGCTAGTTACTATTAGGGGTGTCATCCATTGGTCGTGTGGCCCTTGCACAAAAAATAGGGTAACTCTCCAATTCCCTATAGCTCGGCAGTGCAACGCTAGTATGGATGTTCGAGCTCATTGACTATGTTGAGCTCAGACCGTAGGATGTCCGAGCTGTCACGTGTTGGACATTTACACTAGCATTGTCGCACTGCCGAGCTATAGGGAATTAGAGAAGATAATAATCCTTCATGCATGCATGGTGGCATGAGAGTCGTGGGGGTTACGATGCATTAATTGGGGGGATTTGTCTTTTCGACCCTTTCTTGTGGGAGAAAACATATTGAATTGTTTCACTTTCCCCAATTAAATTCTTGTTTCCCATGACTTTCAGGATATTTTTTTCCCTGTTATTGATTAACATGTGTTAGTAATCAAATTTGTGGTAGGGGTTGTGTTAATCCAATTAACATAGCCGTTGGATGCTCATTAGGCTCTCCTTATTGGAGAGGTGGAGAGGAGTTGGATCCAGTCTTCTTAATTTGTTGGATTACTGTGGATCCCATTCTGTTTTGTTCTTCGCTATGTTTTTTTACCCTTTTAGTATTGTAAATATTTTTTTCAATGACGATAAGGGAAGTAGTTTTCTGTCCGGGAGTGTGGCCTACGCCAGCACTCCCATGTGTCTATCTCTCTCCTCATCAAAACAAGGGGGGCAGAAGTGTCTTTTCAAATGGGGAGGAGAGAGATAGACTCATGGGAGTGCTGGCACAGGCCACACTCCCGGACAGAGACCTTTCTCTCATATTGTAATTTCATATATATACATGAAATACGTGCATGGGACAATGACAGACATTAACATGTCATTTTCAAGTTATTTTTTTTGAAATCCTTTTATATCTCTAATTTAAAGAACTTTTGAGAACAAGACAAACAACAATTAAAGAAAAAAATCAAGTTTTAAATATACGGTGTCATTCAAACACTCTCAAAATAGAAACGCATCATCAATTCATCATCATAGGCATCCAAAGAAAACAAAAATCAAAATGAAAGGATAAACCTAATATAGAAACAATAAAGAACAAATTTTATTTGTCTCCTTATAATAGAAAGCCATCATCATCAATTCATCAACATAGTTAATGCATATCTCTTCTTTTGCTCGGGGAAGATGAAGACATCTTTCTCTCTATCCCTTCAAATTTCTAGAAGAGTTTTCACGAACGTCAGATTTTCTAATATAAGAAGAATTGATATCAAGAACAATTCGTGTAACTTGAGAAATCCATGGCTTACTTACATTGAATTGACCCAATAAATTAATTAATTAATTACTTGTGATGAAGACATCTTTCTCTCTATCCCTTCAAATTTTTAGAAGAGTTCTCAACGAACGTCAGATTCTCTAATATAAGAAGAATGGATATCAAGAACAGCTCATGCAACTTTCTAATTTTTAGAAGAGTTTTCATGAACGTCAGATTCTCTAATATAAGAAGAATGGATATCAAGAACAACTCATGTAACTTGAGAAATCCATGGCTTACTTACAGTGACCTAATTAATTAATTGAGATGAAGACATCTTTCTCTCTATCCCTTCAAATTTCTAGAAGAGTTTTCACGAACATCAGATTCTCTAATATATGAAGAATTGATATCAAGAACAGTTCGTGTAACTTGAGAAATCCATGGCTTACTTACATTGAATTGACCCAATTAATTAATTAATTACTTGAGATGAAGACATCTTTCTCTCTATCCCTTCAAATTTCTAGAAGAGTTCTCAACGAACGTCAGATTCTCTAATATAAGAAGAATGGATATCAAGAACAGCTCGTGCAACTTTCAAATTTTTAGAAGAGTTTTCATGAACGTCAGATTCTCTAATATAAGAAGAATGGATATCAAGAACAACTCGTGTAACTTGAGAAATCCATGGCTTACTTACAGTGACCTAATTAATTAATTGAGATGAAGACATCTTTCTATCTATCCCTTCAAATTTCTGGAAGAGTTTTCACGACCGTCAGATTCTCTAATATAAGAAGAATTGATATCAAGAACCGCTTGTGTAACTTGTGAAATCCATGACTTACTTACAATGACCCGAAGGGGGAAAAACCTGAAAGTCATGGCAAACATGAATTAAATGGTGAAATAATTCAATATGTTCGGGGAAGAATTCTTTGCGTGGTTGCATGGCCTCTGCATACGTGTAGTCAGTGGCAATGGGAGTGTCCGTGGAAACATCAACCGGGCTGCAGGCATTTCCCCTAGAACCACGGTTGGAGCACAAGATAAGGCCTGAGAGTCACATTTGTTTTTATCCTCTTATCAACCATACACCCAACACTTGAGAAGATAAAAGGACACCATTGCCCGTGTTTTAACACTTGGATTCTCAAGTGTAGTGCACTGCATTTGAGGAGATAAAAATCCCTTAAGACACTATTACTGGGACTACTTTGACTTCAAGATAGGAACGTAGTCGCCTATCATCAACATTATATGGAGGCTATTAGGTGGAGCCTTTTCCTCTTTAATTTGTAAATGTTTATCTCCATCTCATGGGACCATTGCCCAACTACTATTCAAGTTTCGTGTTTCATGAGTGTATTCCAATTACATCTTAATGAAAGCTTAAAAATGGTTAAAGTAGCTTAAAAATTGTTCCGTGAAAACTTTAACTAATTCATTATAAACTGAAAAACATTTTTTTTTTTGGTAAATAAGATACAAATTATTTTCTCTTGAAGCTGGGATGGAGACTTTTGATTAATGACAATGCTTTGTGGGCTTGGGTTTTGAAAGCTCATAACTTTTCAAATACTTCTCCTTTCTATCCCAAAACTATTTCAAAAAAGGGATCTTGGACTTGGAACAGCATCACTAAAATCATTGGTCATTTAAGGTCGTAGGAGAGTAGGCAATGGTCAAGATACCTACTTTTGGACTGATCCATGGATCCCGTCCATCCTAGGTTTACCATTTGCTTGGATTCCTCTCATCAAACTTACCCTGAAAAATATTGTCTATTCTTGTCCAATAACCTCATCTGGGATTGTGATTGACTCAAACAAGTTGTCCCTAATTTTGCACATGCCATCTCACTTATTCCTTTGTCGGATGCTTGTGATTTGTGGTGGTGCACCCTTGCCAAAGATGGCCGTTTTAATACTAAAAGAGCGGCTAAATTTCTCAACTCTCACTCCACTAATCGTGATTTTTCTTCTTTCAATTGGTGGAATTTCTTTTGGAAACTTAACTTGCATCCTAAGTTTAAATTGTTTTTGTGGCGTGTATTAAATGCAGGGATTTCAGTTAAAGATATTGTTTCGAAATGGATTCAGGTCGATCCCACTTGTACTCTCTGTGGCACTTATAATGCAACCCTCTGGCATATCTTCCTCTCTTGTGATTGGGTTAAACATATCTAGGCAGCTGGTCCTCTGGGTCTGAGAACCGAGTTTCTCAACCATCCTTCCTTGGAACATTTCTGCATGTCTACCTTTCTCTCCTGCAGGCTTGATAAACCCACTCTTATCTAGTTTTTTTCTATGTTTATTATTACTTGCTACTGTATTTGGAACAATTTTTGTTTTAAGCTTGTTCAACCTAATCCTTTAATGCTGCTAAGAAAGGTTACCATCTGGTTGCAAGATCTTCATATTTCCCTATCCCCATTTTTATCCCTTCTTGTAACCAACTCTAATGAGGGGATTTGCTTATCTCTTCCATGCCTGGTTTACCTATTTTAGACTTTCCCGTCTTGTTATGCACAGGGGTTGACTCCACAGAACTAAACTCTCTTGGTTGGGCCTTTGGCATTGTGATAGATGGCAAACTCATTTTGGTCAGTGCAGGTTTCATTAAGAAATCTAATGTTTTGGAATCCGAGCTGGTTGAGATAATTAACGGGTTATTTTTTGCTACCAAGAGAAGTGTGAAGCTGAAAGAAGTTTGGTATTCTAACAACTCATTTCCTGGACTTCTTCCAACTCCATCCCAATCTCCTTGGCCATACGAGGTTCTAACTTATTTTTTACAGATTTCGGAAATGTCAAAGGATATCTCGTTCCGAAACTTAACTGATGATAGGATTTTAAAATGGGTAAAATCAATGGCTCTTGTATTTGCGAAACAATCTATCCCTTGTATGCTTGAACAATGTACTAATTTGCCATCTTTTTAAGTAATGCATTTTTTTTTTTTCATTAAAAAAAAAAGACACAAATTATTTGACACCTTGAGGAGGTGTCAACAAAAAGATCCCTTTTATGTTTTTTCACTGTATTACTGTACATGTAATCATTTATTATGGTTTGCTGGTTAGGATGATAACAGATTATATGGTGGAGACGGTTCATGACTCAGTGAGTGAGTTTTTTGTTGAGTTAAACGGTCCAACCAATATAAGGCAGTGTTTGGTATGCATTCCAAGCACAGCCTAAGTCTTCTTTGTTGGATAAATTGGATTATTGTGGACTGGTTGGAACCTATTCTCTTTTGTTCTTCCCTATTAGACACACTGTACTAGTGGGTAATGTGTTAGTCATATAAACTTTAGGGGACTCAGGAGATTCCACCATCAAGCCAATCTTATAGGAGGCGGGGTGGTCTTTGGTCATTTCGGATGGGCTTCTATCAATTTGGATCCTCTACTGTCGAGTTGCCCGGCAGGACCCTACTGTCAAGACACAGCAAGACGGTAAATGATCGCCTTACCCTCACTCTGGCAAGGCGGTAATTTACTATCTTGTTGTGTCCTAACAGTAGGGTCCTACCGGGCAGCTCTGCAGTACAGGATCAGGGTCCGGGCTTCTATACCCATTCAAACGTCAATGAAGGTTGTGCATGTTTACAGCCGTGCATGAAAACTATTGCCAAAACTTTTATTGGAACCTTCTGCCCTTTTTTAATTTTTTAATTTAATTCCAATATCAGAAGTTTCAACCCCAAATGATGTAACCAACTACAAGACTACAAGGTACAAGGTCAAGTAAGCGGAATAGGTGATGGGATCATGGGATCGGTCTCCATTGATTCTGATTTCAATTTAGTCAGATCGATCTGATCCCTAGAAATTCAGTATGAATCAGCTGATTCGGATTGATACGAATCGGTTAGAGCTGGGTGGATTCAGATTCGGCGGTTCTAATTTTGATTTTTAAGACCTAAGTAACCAAAACCCTCAAATTCGATTAACACAACCCCTACACCCTCCCCTCACCACAAAAAAGACTGTTTTCTTTCATGTTGAGGGTTGATGTATTCTATAGTTTAGGTTGTGGAGTGCCAACAACAATAAACTCAGCCTTATCCCAACTTAATGGGATCGGTTACATGGATCCAAACAAAACAAAATAGAGAAAACCATAGTTATATTAAAAAACAAAAGGTGAAGGAAAGATAGGACAATAAGGATGGGAAAAGAGATGAGAAATGACAAAGGAAAAGGACAAATGGAAGATGTAAATAAAATAAGGGAGAATGTTCTCTGTGCCGGGGGCGCAAGCTGCACCCAGACACATGGGGGTGGGCACAATGACCACCCTACCCCCCTGAGTGGCAGGCCCATGTGTCTGGGCGCAGCCTGCGCTGCGGCACAGAGAACATGAGCCCATAAAATAAAGAAGAAAGGTAGTAAGAGGAAAAAGGCACAGCCCAACACGCAGGATAATCTCAGCTAAATGGTGTCTGCGACATGGATCCTTGCCCTCCAATAGGTTCTATTCGAGATCATACTTGGGACCAAACCTAGTCTATGCATGTCCTTCCTCACCATTCATATGGGCTTCTTGAATGTTGGGCAGTCAAAAAATGTCATATTGATAAGCTTTGTATAATAGAGATGAAAATGTTGCGATGGATGTGTGGAAAGAGTGAAGAGTGCTTTAAAAACCCATGTGTAAATTTTAAGGATTTATATGAGGTAATTCCGAAAATTATAACTTTTGATTTTCCTATGAATTGGTAGCGATCGGATCGTGGCTGTATAATTGTTTTTTCTTTCCATTTTGTTGTATTCTCGAATCATGTATAGGTTTTCGTTTCTGCACCTCAAATAATGGCACCAAATAATGATTAATTTAACCCAAAGAAAAAAAGAGCGGGGACCCAATTTTTGTGGCCAATAGTAATTGTTAATAGTTATTATAAACAGATTGAAATAGACTATTTTGTTTTCCCATCCTTCTTTACCAACTCTTAAGTCTTAATCATCACATCACATAAATGACAAAGGTATCTCCAAAGAATTTGTTTTCCCATCCTCCCGCATGCTTAAAAATGATTCCCATCAAATGAGAAGCTTAGGAGGTATGTTTCCTTCTTAAATATTATCTTCCCCTTCCATGAACAAGAAAGTTATTTCAATCCATACTGAATTAGTTAAAGTTATCACTGGACCATTTTTAATCTTTCACTAAGGTGTAACTGTAATCCACTCATGAAACACGAAACCTGGATGGAAGTTGGGCAATGGTCCCATGAGATGGAGCTTAGAGCCTCCATATAATGTTGATGAGAAGCGACTAAGTTCCTATCATGAAGTCAAAGTGGTCCAAACACTAGACTCTCAGTCCAACAAGGGCACAAACCCACTCTCAAGTCTTATATCTTGTGGCTCCAAGTTCTCAAAAATCCATAATCTTCCACTCCAGAATATGTCCTTCATAATAAGTCAACTCAGTTCCTAATCCGCACCCCCAATGGCTGATGGCTCTTAGTAGTTAGGGCTCCAGAAGAAATTTGAAGATCAAGATTGGATATGATATGAAGTAACAAAATCTGTCCACCATTCCCTTTTTTACCAGATCTTGTAAACATTTTCGAGGTATTTCTTCCTCAGCTCTTGCTTTACCTGAATCCATCTGATCCTTTGAATGGTGAAGCTGCATCCCTGATGATGAGGGACCCCATGAAGCTTACGAGCAAACAGTAAAAGGTATAAAACGTCTCACTCAAAGCTTTCTCTATTATATAAGCCCCTTGAGTCCCTCGTAAGAAAGATTCGGCTTTAGGTACACCAAGAGGGTAGCTCAGTTGGCAAGGACCACACCTCACAACAAAAGTCTTGAGTTCAGCTCTCCTTGGGTAGCAATTGCATGTATCCCAAGTTTCTCGGAGGTTTCCCAGGCATTCATCGAGTATAGGTGAGCTGCATGCGCACAACTATCCACCCTTCTACACCTAATTGAACATGTTTTGGTCTCATTAACCACAACCTATTCGCAGCCACTACATTTTGGAATGGTGGCACAGCCGCTACGTGCTAGGCATATCGGGAGTTGATCAAGCCTAATCAAGCCATTTCAATGCATGACATTCTACTTTGGATAGCTATGGGGTACTATTTTCCACTCATAACAGACCAATGTGCACGATATGCCGAGGCAGATGACGTCCAAGGTCAGCAAGTAAAGATGAGGATGATGACTACTACATGAGCAGTGAGGTGAAATGGACGTCGAAAGCATTTGACTCTCACTAACTCTGTAAATATAATTTGCAAAACAAATGTGTGATTACCCCGCTTGGTCAAAACTTCTTTATAACATAAGAATTTTTGCATTCTCAACCGAAGGTTCACTTGAATGTAAATGGTCTTGGAGCTATTTGTTGTACAAGTAGGTAATGGTGAAGATGAAGAAGCCTGCCATCTACAACCAAGACACACTAATGTCAGAGGAAATGCTTCATAGAATGATTGAAAAACTGATCTCAATTAAGGATGAAAAGAGATCTCACCATAGAAAATGAAGATCCATAATATGGAAAAGCTGTGGTTATAAATCTCTCATACTCGTTATGTTTGAATGGTCGCACTGGAATCTGCAATGCAAAAATTCCAAATGTTCTAAAAGTACAAGCAAGAAAATAAATCTGACTACGACTAATGGGTAAGAAGTTATTAGAAAGTCAGAATGTCATGCTGTAATGGACACAAACTAGGATTCTTGCCAATGTTACATCAGTTTGTAGTATCAACTCATACAGGTGCATGGACACATCATACATGACAAATAGGCAATAGTCTCACTTGGACTGCACAGTCCAGAGTGAATCCCTGGAAGTCCACAGTAAAGACTATGTACTCAAATAATAGGACCATCCACCATCCCCCACCCCCCAAAAAAATCTACATCTGGATGACAACAGTACTTGCTGTTGTATTAGGTATCAAGTCACGTAATAAACAATTTTCAAGAAATGCAATTGTAAAGAAAGAAACACCCATGTTTCACTTAAGCAGCCATTCTCAAACGATGCAAGTTTTTTCCTCTTTGTGCATTTTCCATCTAATCCTCTGTGCATAATAGCCACTGTAACAGTGACCAAGAACAGACCAGCCATTTTCAGATCCAGTAGGAAAAAAAAGTAAGAAAATAAAACAAACAAACAAACAAACAAAAAAAGAAAGAACAGGAACTGGTAGTCTTTCCCCAAGTGTTCATTTGTCAAGGGACTATAATAAAAGTTCAAAAAACAGATCAAGAATATAGGGACTGATGCAGAGAGAGGGACTGATGCAAAGGTTTGGCCATGGTTTCTCTTTGAAGAAGGGTCAGCAGGAGGTTTGCTTTCACCCACACTCCCACAGAGAGAGAAGATGGCTCAGGAAAGGGAAAAACCAAAACAAGAGAAAGAAAGCAGTTGGCTAGGCTAGAGCCAACAGGAAGGGGATGGACCAGGTTTTGGTTTTCTAGTGGTGGGGGGCGGGGGAGATCTGAGGAGAGCAGGAGCAGATGTGATAGGTTCCCCCATGTGCGCACATGAGAGAGGGAGAGTACTTTCAACTTTCATTATGCACTGTGTTCACTTCACAAGAGAATTATGCAATAGAGAATTGTGGGCCCCACAGAATAAGTTATCCATGCAAGATCTGCCAATATTTTCAATTGCCAAAGCAACTCTCTCTCTCTCTCTCTCTCTCTCTCTATCTATAGATATATATATACATATATAGCTATATAGCTATCTATCTATCTATCTATCTATCTATCACACACACACACACACACGTTCGTTTGGTACCATACTTGTCAAGGCACATAGGCGACCCAAGGCATTGGAGGGCTGCCAAAGCGCTGAGGCGACAAAGCGCCCTTGTATATTTTTTTTCATATATCCACTATATCTATTATAACAATGATATGATTAGGCTTACAGCACTACAGCAACAACGATATAGATTGAATCTATTCACTAATTTGCCACTATATCTAGCAACATCATTACAGCAACAACATTATGTAAGAAACAATATTATTAGAGGAAAAAAAAGAAGTAAACAAGCGAAGGAGAACCAGAGAAGTGAACTAGTGAAATTCGATTTCTTTCTTAATATATTTATTCAGTTATTTTTCGGTACTAATGATCCCATGCTTCACATCTATACAAAAACGTGTATGCAAACCAATAAAAATGTTAGAAGCAACATTAGTCAGAAGAAAAGAAAATTTGACTGCCCAGGTGGCAACTATGTTTGGCATTAAAATAACATAATTGGCATTTCAAATTATTCTACCTCAACAACCCCCCCCCCCCACGGCGGAGGTGCAGTCAAAAAGAAAAATAGTTCAAAAGACTAACAGCATTTTAGGTCTAATGTGGACATTATTTCAGTAATGTGCAACACTAAAACAATGCATGCAAGTTGGATCAAAATGCAGCAAATTCATGCCTAGTTACCACTGGAGCAATCTAGGGCTCCAGTTGCTAGGTTAAACAGCATAGGGATTATACATTCAGACAACAACAATCAAACAAATATTAGTGAAGTTGTATCCACACCTGCTTTGAAAGAGACAAGCTTGTGTATCCAAGCCTCTGGTATTCGACCTTGAACTGGAAGACCCCATAAACATCTGGTACCTTGAATGAAGTAAAATAGCGACCCTGCGAGAAAACAGGAGCTCATGTAGAGAGAATTTTAATTGACAGTGCGCAAGATCACATGTAGCTGCAAACTTGGAGATCAAAATTATTACCTTCTGGTCAGTTGATAAGGTTTTCAACACATAGGGGCTCATCATGTAAAACTGCACTTGAACATCATCAGCAATGTATGGTACCCAGCTGGTTCCAGACCACTCATAGATCTCCACAGAGTATTCCTTCAACCAGAAATAAAGATGCAAGTAAGAGGTAAAGAGGCAACTGAGAGTTTTTTGCTTTTTTGGGGAGGGTGCAGGGGGGTGTTGTTTATTAATTTTCAACAGATGGTGTTTGGCATAGCAGGAAAAAGGGTGTTAGAAAATTACTAGGTCATCATTGATCCTGTATATTGCTGGTTCGCCTGTTTCTCCAACTTTGTTGTGCCTAACATTCACTGCCTACAAAAGAGAAAGAAAACTTACAAAGATGCAGTGCAAGCCAATATAATAAGAAGAATAACAACTATAATGGCAATAAAGACGACAATGAGACAATAAATTATTGAAAATTTTATCCATAGAGACTGATTAAATAAGTGTTGGAAATTTCAAACAACTCTGGAAGGTCTTTCTTTCTCAACTACAATATAATTGCACCATCCAGCGCGTTTGATGGATTGGTTTGATAAAATTGGAAAGCAAGAACAAGAGAGCTAATTGATATGACTCACCTTGAGATGACCCCTTTCATGGAAAACCCATTTGCTGAGTTCAGTAACAAACTGCTCATTACCAGATTTTTCAAATCTGTCATCACAAAGTAGGTATTACATGAGTTTCCTGCCATTAACAGGTTAAGTGATGGTGATGCATAAATTGTGGACCAATACTCATTAACTTATCTCACTGTTTGGCAGTTACAAACTAAAATATCCAGAAAACCAAACTATATCCTAGATTCTGTGTAAAGAAGTGTTAAGATTAACATCACAAATGACCTAAGTATCCCAAGGAAAAAATTTCTGAATAAATTCCAAAAAGAATGGTAATACATAATTGCAAAGCGTTTCCACAGTGTCATCTGCAGTCCATTGATAGCCTTCCAACATTTTTTCCCCTATAAATCTTTAACATGCCACCCCGCATCTTCTAAGGAATTAGTAGATGACAACCTCCAAGAGAACATAGACTCCCCTTCAGATCCAACCCCCTCCCCCATCTGCGGTCTTCTCTCATGTCTTTCTCCTCTTTCTCCCACCTGTGTCTATCCATTACTGTTCATGGGTACTATTCATAGGACCTTAACAGCACCTATCTCTTTCCCTTCTTTCAAAGTTAATTCTCTACTTTCTTCTTCTTCAACCTCTTCCCATTTTCATTACGAAGATGTCTCACGTAAGGATCCGTTGCTCAAACCGAATCACACCAATGTTATGGAAGTTCCTGGATCGTGTGAAATAATAGTAGTACCAAAGGCACCCTCTGATTTCAGAATTTTCAAAAATGGAAAATTGGCTATGGAGATTCCGCAGAGTCAGAGATTCATAGACACAAAAGGGTTCAAGTTGTTCGATCCAATCCATTCTTGGGCCCGAAAAAGACAAAAAAGGAGATGTCAGTGACCTAGCACGACAAAGCACTCTCCGAGGGCAGTTCTATTCACAGGTACTGTTCATAGCCCTTTAATAGTAACTAATTTCTTATTTCCAATTTCTTCTCCTTCTTAAAGGCCTAATCAGTCCTAACACTCTTCCCACTTCTTCCTTATAGTTCAGTTCTAGAAATCTAAACCTCTCAGCTATCCTACATCACCATGTAATAATTATGAGACAATTTTGAATAGTAAAAGAAAATAATTCATATGGACAATCCACTTACAAGTACAATCATTGTTTAGACGAAAGATAAATGGCTACGTTCACACATGCCTAGTAGGCTAGGATAATGGAATGTTATACTTGGATATTTTATTAATGTATGTCTTTCCTTACTTTTGTACATTACAAACTAAACTTAATCCTAAGGCCTTAATATCTGATGCTACAGTGACAATAATGAGATGTGTTTTGTTGAGAAGGGCATTACAACATCTAATAATCATATTTAACACCAGGACCTGTCCACGTCTAATCATAAGTCACTAACTATGGCGGAATATAATGGAATGAGATTCTGGAGTATTGTTTTAACTGACCACCACAGTTTGCAATTATAAATTGCTCTGGACATTCATATTTTTCAAAGATTAAAAAAATTCACACCAGAAGTAACATAAACAAGCTCTGATGGACCAATATAAACAGGACAATCAAACATCAAAGCTCACTCACTTGGTTGAACTTCCAGCCTTCTCAACACCTGATCTAAACAATCTGAATCAAAGAGGTAAGCTCAATCAGAGGACATTAGTATACTTCAAAAGCAAACCAGCAACAACTAGAAGGTATTACGTACTGATTGCTGAAGAGGGCTAAAGATCCAGAGATCAATATCCGGGCATTATTTCTTGCCTACAATTAAATAAAGATATCAAATCAACTAATTCTTGGCAAGTAATAATTATAGAAACAATAATAATAAACAATAAAGGTACACGGAAAATCCCCCAAAACCCCCCACTTCCACATGAGGCAGGATTTGGTCCCAGGTTTCTGTTGTCAACAGCTGGTGATTTTACCACTAGGCCAAGGGTGGCAGCTCTATTAATTAACAATAAAGGTGAAAGCTTGCAATAATTTTGTTAGATATATGGCCAGAATACCGTGGGGGTATTCTGGACCTTTTCTTTGTTATTTTGTTAGTTTTTGTATTATGTGGTTTAGTCCCACATTGCTCATGTACATATTTTACTATTCAATTATTCTTATAAATAAGAATGTGCTTGGGATGGATTAATCATCCAAGCATCGAGTTCTAAATCTGGTCCTCTTAACAAATTTCATCATGTGTACATGTTAAGATCACATTACCACAACACCCGAACAAAAGACTTCCTTTTCACAAATAAGAAGCTTTATTGATTATAAGAGAGTAATCAATCACAAAGGCACCTGCCAGCCTAAGTGATAAGAGAGTAAACTTGCATGAAACCCTACATCCACTTACTTCTTGGTTAAAAAAAAAGCCCTGGGAGGGGGAAACAGTTGATGTGAGAATCTGCACATGTACTAACTGCACAAAGGACCTGCTCCCAAAACACCCAGATAATTTTGCACTGGGACTAGGGATCCAATCACACAAATTGTCTACCATCCTGAATTTGGTAAGCCCATCGGGGATAATGTAGGCTGGTTGCACTATGTATTGGATCAAGATGTTCACAAGAAAGAAAACAGCACAAACCACTCTACTCAAATGCAGGAACCTCAGAAGGCCCCTCATCCCCCTAAAACACTAACCATTGGCAAGTCCCCTTCTCCAACAGGACCCAAAAAGCCATGGACAACCACAACTGAAAAAGCGCACACCACCTGGGAGATGTCCAGGTGAAGGGAACAACAATGAACCGACTCAAAACGAAGCTAAAAAGGGCCTCTCATGATGGGCTCCATGGTTAGTCCTCTGAATATCTCTCATAAATGGTGTTCAGAGACCTGGCTGGGCTGGGCTGGCTGGTTATACAAGTTGACCCATCATCTGGTAGCTAAAGTGGGTTGAATCAACCTCTAATCAGGTTTTCTACTTTTTCATTTTTTTGGTTTTTTCCCCTTTGACTTGTCAATGATCCATCCGATCTGGTCAGGTGACCTGTTGACAGAAGTTGGTTGAACCGTGAAGAACAAACCACCAGAATCTACAAATAATAATATGTATATTTTTACAAAATTGTTACTTATTTTTAGTAAGTTCCAAGGTCTGAAATTTATCTTTAGAAGATAGACACACTTAACCACCATGGCAAGGATTTAATTATTTTTTACATAAGATTCTCTTGGACAGCTTCTGAATGCTTCAAAGTTTAGCTATCAGTGACATCCAATAGGAATAAATCAATATCGGAACAGACAGGCAATCCTCCTCCCTAAAACAGTCTATATAACACAGCAAGCAGAAACTTATATAACTTATCTACTTAATACACGAGAATAAAATCTGCAAAAGCTTTGTTGGAAAATTTTCCAAGTACCAGGATTCTTAGCATCTTTCTCAGTTAACCCATATGATCATGAAAACTATCACAGTAACTTTGGAGTGCAGAATTAGGGGAAATTTAAAAAATATAAGCACTAAAGAAAACATTGGTAAATAACACATTGAGTACATAACCCCAAGGGGGTAGCTCAGTTGGCATGAACCAACACCTCACAGTTAAGAGGTCATGAGTTCAACTCTCCTTGGGGCCAACTATTAAAAAAAAAAATACACATTGAGTACATAAAACACAATACTGGGAACAGCTTACAAAATAAAGCCATCAAATCCTTGACACATACCATAAAACTTCAGCAAAGGAACTATTTAAAATGATTAAGATACGAAACAACTGGAGAAGGCTATAACTTTCCCAACTGAGGGAGAGTTCTGAGAAGAATGAAAATCTTCACATGTTATTCAATGACTTGCAGAAAACCTAAGATAGATTTCTCGAGAAAAACTTCCATGGACTTTAAGAAAGAAAGAATCAAATGCAAATACAGCAGCAAGATTAAGGACATGTTTGTGGGAACAGTAACTAGTCAAGAACAACTGGTGGAGAGATGGCACTGTTTCTTGAGTATACAATAATGATTAAAGACAGTTTTTTTTTTTTTTTTTTTTTTTTTGGAGGGGGGAATATAAAAAAAACAGCTAACTGTGGAACGTTTTTATTTTGAAACATAAAAAATAAGCTGCACTGCAACTAATGCAAAATATGTTTATAGTTTTGAAAAGACAGCTGTTTCAACTGCTTATTCCGAAAGCTTGAGTTGTTAGTAAGGGAAACAACAATGTCTATCAACAAATAACAACACCCCCCACACGTGCAGACCCACACATGGCTCTGCACGTGACACCATCACATGGCAACAAAGGGGCACAACAACACATAACACAAACCCCTCACACTTACCAGGGATCGAACACCCGACCTCCTGGCTCTGATACCATGTTACAAACGCTTATCCTAAAGCTTCAGCTGTTAAGTAATGGCAACAACAATGTATATCAACACCTAACAACAACAGCAAAGGAGAAAAAACAAGTAACAATTAAAAATGATCACCAAGAGATACCCCAACACAGATATTTTGGCTCTCGGATAAATCACCCACAGAGTGGGTGCCATAAAGAATACAACCCATGGAATCAAAGTACCATGGATGAAATGTAGATGTGCCCCTCAAGCAAGGAGTGGCCAATGCATGTTAATCAAATTGAAGGGAGAACATTTAATGCATGAGTATAACACAAACCACTTAAGGGCAAAGAAAATTGAAGCAGTAAAAAAACCACAGCACGAACATAGCTAAGCTAAGGATATGAATAGCATAAGTGGAAATACTTGGAAAGATGAGCTGGCTGTGGATATTTTTGGGCAGCCTCAAGACAACACACAATAAGGATAAATTTGAGATATGGACATTCTTCAAATTGTGAAGTTTGGCTAAAGATTAGAAGATTCCCTAATTAATAGTGGAAGGCATAGGCAATGCAATGACTAATATGGGTTTGGTTCTCTTTCTCAACTTTGGCCATCTTTCATTATTCAATTTTAGTTATTGGGATACATACTGAAATTGCACAAGTACATACATATAGATTCACAGCAAAAATTAAAGTACCTGCACAACTGAAACTAAAGAGATTGCCGATCCTGTGAGTGATGGAGGAGTTGACAACTTGCTCTTTGGATTAACAGAATATGCTGATGGTGAAGCTGCTAGAACTTTCAATACCTACAAATTATGAAAAAAATATCATAACACACATATCAAGCAGGCAATGACCACCGACTGACATTAAATCCATAATCATTAGTAGGTACACCAGGCTCACACTGCATGCATAAACTAAGAACAAAAAATGAATCACAAAAGTCACTATAGTATTTACCAGGTTATTGGTAGGATTTAATGTGTGACCAACTCCTTGAAAAAGGACAGGGACCTGCAACATGTTATTCAAGAATCAATCAGGAAAGCAAACCTAGATGGTTGATTATTACGGCTATAAATATAAAATAGAAGAAGCGAAATAATCCTAAGTTCGTATGAGGAAATATTTTCTAGGTAACAACAGTATTTGATTTCTGGTAGTTCGAACAAATTTAGGCCTCATTTATGCAGCTTCTGCCAATGCACAAGTGCATTTTTTATAAGCAGAAGTGCCAGAACAATGGATGAATTTAATCTGGTAACGATTTGAGATCAGGTTCCTGCAAAGCAGAAAGAAAAACATGCATTTGGTGAATACTAATATCTATGCGTTACCAAATTACAATAATGTGCAAACTTCACTAATACTTTCCATTCACAGAGGCACTTCCAAGTTCCAATAGAACTAAAGTTGCACAAACATATACTTAATAGTGTTGCAATGCATGCAAAAGATTTCAGTATACATACTTAGAAACAGAAAACAAAGCCTTCAAGATTAGTAAAAATCTTCAAGGCTAGTTTGAATGTCTTCGTCTAAAAATAAATATTAACTTGCCTCTATAATTTTGCTTCCCAGAATGACATCAGATTGAATGAAACCATCGCTAGCAATCAAAGTATGATCTCCTTCAGTTTTTGAGACTGCATAGCTGGTGTGGTCAATAACCATGGCTGCAGGATCCTGCGCCAATAGATTAATAAGATGACGTTGGTGATGATAATGGTGGAGCAGACGATTAAAGAAAACAACTATGGAAATGGTCCTAAGCGAAGTGACTGGTAGATGGAGATTCCACATTAGGAGACAGGATCACTTCCCACACTAACCTCGTCAAACTCAACTCCACATTCTGTGGCAATGTCCCGAATCAAATCAGATGCAGAAGCATCGGCAGCAACAATCAAGTCATGGCCCGAATCTACGAAATCCAGTACAGCAGCCAAGTCCACGGATCCTCCGAAACCTGAAGATATTTGGTGAAGAAACAAAAAATAAACCCACAATTAGAAAATTTAATGTATCGCCCCCATTGAAATACTTCCTAACCGCGTCGAATAGACTGAAAATTTTCCACAAAGCCAAGTAACGTGTAAAACTCACGCTCGATCGTCGGAGAAAAGAGAATCAATCCATCATATAGGTACTGTCCGTATCTCTGTAAGGAAAGCTTCGGATCGTCTGCTAGCTTGAAATCAAGTTCAAATCCTCGAGTTTGCAGAGACTTGAAGAAAATCGAATGAGAGGATTTGATCGCGAAATCATCCAACAGTACGAGGATACGACGATCCGTAGGGTTTTCAGAAGAGAAAGAGCTGCCAAGAAATGGAAGCAATGAAACTAATGTCACGAAGATCCAGAGCTTCGCCATTGTTTTCCAGGGTTTAGGAGTTCCCAGAGTTTCAGCTACAAGCTTCTTCGCACTGTGAAACGGGTCACGTTAGTTTTAGATGAATTCTTCACCCAATTGACGTGACTGTATGTCTGTATCGTGGTTTATAGACTGAAACAATTAAATAAACGAAATTTCGGACATTTCGGAGTCTCCCACAGGAATTGTTCCGAAATTTCGGCAAAATTAGAGAGAGAGACCAATAGAACATCATTCATGGAAAAAAAATAGGCCTTTACCAAAAAACCAAAAAGAAACAAAATAGGCGATCTTAATTAGATTAAAACACAGAGTTCCTTGAAAAGACAAAACTACCCCCTAAAAACCACAATTTGGTACTAAAATTTCCTAATTAAAGTTTTATCTTTTATGCCTTTTTTTTTTTTTTTTTTGTAATTTGTTGGTTATGATTGCATTTCATTCCAAAGAAAGAATCGTGAAAATAAAGTGATTGAAATTGAGGATAGGGGATACTTCAAAATGCTTAAGATGGGAAAATCTTATTGTCACCACGGTTGATTGTAACAAAATTGTAACTTTAATTTTTTATCCTTCTAATATTGCACGCATATTTTTTCTAAGAAGATTAATCATGTCATTTCACAATTACAATGACAGTTACTGAAAATAACATACTAATAAGTCACTTTCAAATTATTTTAAAAATACATTTTTACGTTTGACATAAAAAGACACCTTTGCCCCCTTGTTTTAAGGAGGAGAGAGATAGACACATGGGAATGCTGGCGTAGGCCACACTCCCGTACAAAAAATTGCTTCCCATAACTTTTGAGAATAAGACAACGACAGTCAGAATAAAGTTACACCTTCAGCACCCAAGATGAAAGGGTAGGCCAAACATTACTTAGGTAGAAGTGATGAAAAAAACATACGGACGCTTTAGGTTTAACAATAAAAATTTAACTTTAAAAAGGGTTAAACAGTGAAAATAGATTCATGTAGCTGATCCCAAATTTACTTGGGAAAAACTAAGTTCTAAACAGAATCATTTGTAATAATTTCTAGTATTTTTCCTATGCAAATTTAAGTTGAACTCATGATTGAATAAAGCTCTTAAGAGTACATATTATCAATATAAATAGTTATTCCTTTGTCACTTTTAAACCTGGGATGCTTCACTCATGCAGAAATGGGAAGCTATACTGATGCCAATTTGGCTTTTCTAATAATCCAATCAAACTAAACCCGGAGACAAATGCTAAGAAATGGCAGAGAAAGAAGAGGCAGTTTGAAGTTTAATTTCTTGCAATGGCAGTTGAGTGATAAAGATATCAGAACTGTTCATGTGCTAAGCAAACAAGCAAGAATATATACAGCTTCATCTGGTTAGATGTAAAAGATACGATTCCTTAAGTTGAACAAAAAATGATGAAACTTTCTAACTAATACCAACAATAATTACATAACTTGAAATTTTACTAAACCTACTAAGCAAAATTTTCAGCTAAATCTCTTAGATACTTGTAAAAAACATGGCAAAGGTATTCACTTTTCAAACAATCAGAATACATTATCAAATTGAATTTGCAGTGAATCTTAATTTTTTTTCATTTACAGCGCTCACTTTTGCCATGTAATGAAAAAGACAAAACCATATTTTCAGGAAACACCTCAGGAACTGGCAGCTGAATACCAAAAAAAATCTACTGCAAGATTTCTGTGGATGAAATTGACATTGTGCAGGGATTTGCATCTCCATTCCTTAGATCAAGTCCTAGTCTCAGAGTTGGATCACATCCTCATGCTGCCATGTCAGTTGATGAGGGCTAGACTGTCAAGTGGTTAGAAAGTTAAATGAAACTTCATATCATCTCTTGCTCTTTTGAATTTAAAGTTTGAGCAGCATCACGATCCCGCCCAAATCTCCAATACAACGGGGTACAAAATAAGCAGCATATACCAAAGGGAACTGCCATCATTGAGAGCAGCCCCCTTGAGATAGCGAAGGCCTCCTGCACAGACCCTGACACTAAATTCACAGATTTTGGGTCATAGCCATAAACCTTCTCTGAAAGCATTCCAACGATTGGGGCTGCAAATGAAGAGAATGATCCTTCAAAGGCACGATCAAATGCATATATCATGGTCCGGTGCTTTGCAGGGACCACCTCAGCAAACATGGGATTATTTGCACAATTTCCGCACCAGCTGATGGTGAGGCCCATAAGGAAAAGGGTGATGGCAAAGGTGAACCAGCGGCTGACTGACTGTGGGATCACTGTGAGGAGGAACCATGAGAATGGGATTCCCATGAAAGCACTGAACTGGGCACACATGATACGGCCAGAGTTTGGATAGAGGTGCGACATATGATCTGCTATTAGTCCACCAAGGAGGTTCCCCATAGCACATCCAAGTGCAAAAAGGCTGATGAGTGCCGCTGAATAACTATGATCAAAGCCTGCGAAAAGAGTCAAATGAGGTTCTACGTTATTATATAAATAGATTAGATACAGAATATCATAAAAGGAGAAATACTTGGTGCAGCAAATCTGAGAAATCTACAGAGACTAGGCATGGATTTAGCACCTACTGTGGCATACAAACAATGCAAATGCAGAGGTGAATGAATATCAATCTCTGGACAAAAATTGACCGATGGGGTGATCAGTACCAACCCACTTTATCAGATCCCAGGGTATCTCATAGCCCCTTACATTCTAAGAGCCTAGATAACTTTTCTTTGGGTAAATTACACGTCACCCCCTGGTTTTCAAACAAAACTCAAATCACCCCCTGGTTTTTGAAAATACTCATCTGTCCCCCTCTACAGTAACGGTGTTAGTCTGCTGTTAGTTATTGGTGTGAAAGGACTATTTTACCCTTGTACTAAAACATTAGAATTAAATTTACAATACTACCCTCCACCCAACAGTCAAGGGTAGTTTAGGGATTTAAATTTATTTAACTGGCTGACATCATCACTTAACAGCATAAAACTAACAGTAGGGACTAATTTGTCATATTGGGGTCTAATACAGGGGGTGATTTGAGTTTCGTTTGAAAACCAGGGGGTCACGTGTAACTTACCCCTTTTCTTTTTTTCCATCAAACGAGAATAAATTGGTAAGAAGACAGCAGTTACGGAAACATTCCCAAAAAGGTCTAGGGTAATCTTCTCATATAACAGACATGAAGTATTCATGTCTTCCATTTCAACTACAGTCATTTCCAAAACCAGTTTTTGAATATTGACTGAACATAGATGAAGAGGTTCTAAGGAAACACATACATAAAGAGGCTGGAGGGGAGGGGTTATATTTTTAGGTTAATTGGATTCAAATAGTATTGTGGCATCTTATTCCAACTGTGTTACCTGATACTGATTCCTGTGGAAGAGTGTCATCCCCATTTTAAATATATTTTACCCTTGATGAGAAATGTAGTAGTTTTTTTTCTTCTTGAGTAAGAATCTTCACTCACCAATTAGTTCAAACCACATTGTGAAGAAAACCATGGCAGTCCATGGCAGTGAACCAACAATCCCCTGCAGGACAATTATCTGAAATGTTTGAACTTTCATAACGGATTTCACAGCTTTCCAGGATTCCATCCAAGCTGATGGTGGACTGTGATTTGGTATCAAACTGTTCCTGTGAAAAAGAGCAATCAAGTTTTCAGGGAAAAAAATGGTAACAACAGCACAAAAGGTAAAACAAATTAACCAAGATTGAGATTAACAATGGAATACTACATTTCCAGAAATCCGGCCAAGTTGTAGTCACATGGCAGTGCATATTGATGATCCTATATGGACGACATAATTTATTTGACCATGTACCAAGGGAATACATTTCAGAAATTTGTTCCTGGTGTTTTCACATTCCAGATGACAACATAACTTGTTAAGTTTACCTTGTTGCCAGCTATTACTTCTAGGGTACAGCTTGGGCCTGGGGTTACAAACCAGCAGGAAAATCTGGGGCACCCACAAGTTACCATATATTCATGTTCAGAGGACAGGGATATAGCGTTGATAGATCACAAATAAAGATACTAAATAGGAGAAAAATTAGTGTGAAGACATGAAAAGAAGAAAATTATGCATTTTCTACTGTATTCATTTAATTGGATGAAAAAGAATCCATTGAAGCCCCAAAAAGTAATGAACAAATGAGTTGGTATAAAGATGATTTGGATGATCCACATGGAGATGGATCTAGGGCTGTTAACGGATCGGATTAGGCTCGGATAGTGCTATATCCGCATCCGCATCCGATTAGCTATCGGACGGATTCGGATAGTGCAAAACGGATACGGACATGGATACGGATCGGATATTTTATCCGTTTACATGTAAATATAGCTTTTCGGATAGCTATAACCTATCCGTATCCGCATCCGTTTAGCTTTCGGACGGATTCGGATAGTGCTAAACGGATACGAACGCGGATACGGAAACAGATTTCGGCTATTCATTTACACCCCTAGATGGATCCTGATCTGAACATGAGACATGACAAGTTTTGGGTTCCTGATTTCCTGTAGACCCAAAATCAGGCCTATGGTCCAAACACCTGACGCAGAACACTCCATTTTATTCCATCATTATAATTTTCAAGTACATTAGCTTATTTGAACCATATTCATTTTACATTTGCATATAAAAATGAGCAGTTATAAAATATAATCTCTGAATTTGTGGAATAAAGTGTGTTAAACATGTATGCTATCATGTTTCGCCGTGTTGGTGTCCTTGTTACATGTTCCATAAACACCCAATCAATTACTATGACAACACTGGAGATTACCAACCAGATCCTGAAGAAGGAGAAGAGGAGACCAGAGAGAGAGAGAGAGAGGAACGATGAACTAGACAAGATAGGAATTCAAATTCATCCTATCATGGTCACCCTCCAATATATATAACAAAAGGTAATAGAGTCTTAGTAGGACCTACAAAGAGTATATGTCTAATTACAAGAGGAAAGTAAATAAAGTAAAGGAAGAAAGTTCTCTGTGAGGGAGTGCACCAAACGTGCCCAGACACAGAGGGGGGCAAAATGACTGCCCTGCCCTATGATGCCAACATTCATGCTCTGCCGCTCTCAGTGGCCCCCGCACGTGCGCAGGGGCCACGCTCCCCCACAGAGAACACTGACCATAAAGTAAATAACTAGACTAAGGCTCTCTTTGGTATGATTTATATTTGCGTTCATCTGAGTTATTCCTATTTTGCAGGTATTTGGTACGATTTATGATACCTATTTTATTTAATATAAATATAAATTAAAATAAATCACAAATCAATTATTCTTATTTATGCACAAACCATTAATTAGAAAGTGTTTTTTCCACTAAAATCTAGGGTCATTTTGGTCATTGCACGGACTAAAATAGGAATCCAGATTCATCCTATTGTGGTCAATCTCTAATATATATATAACAGAAGGTAATAGACTCTAAGTTGGAAATCTACTAAGAATATATGTCTAATTACAAGTGGAAAGTAAATAACTAGACTAAGGAAATAATTAACACAACTCTACAACTAAACATAAAACACGATAAAAACACTCCCCCTATTGTGAGTAAGCTTTAACACATATCTTAACTTTTACATATTTTGGAAAGTAAAAAAAAAAAAAAGAAAAAAAGAAAAGAAAAGGTGAACCACCATGAATACCATAAGATTGATGAATATACCAATTGCAAAACACTGATAGACCTGACAAACTTAAAGAAATAATTGATACCTCTCAGAAGTGGTCCCAGTCGCATTAGTGATGGTAAGTGTTCTCCTTGGGTCAATGACGAACAGAAAGACAAGGAATCCAATCAGTGAACTCAATAATGCCATCATAATAAATGCACAGCGCCATCCAGGTATTCCCCAAAATTCCTGACCGGCCATAACTGTTGCCACAGCACCACCTCCTACTCCACCCACAGAACCAACAAGACTTAGCAACCCAAACCCTCTCCCTCGAACACCATCCAGATAGCTATCAGCTATGAAGGACTGCAGTGCTGGTATAACAATGGCCAGCCCAATACCATTTATGGCTCTCCAGAAAGCTACCTGCAGAAAATGTTGGCTGGCACCTACTGCAGCAGTGGATAAGGCCCAACAAACAGTACCCATTGCAAGAACTGTGGGACGGTCATAATGAAGAACTGATATACCAGCTAAAGGTGATGACACTGCCTGTACAAAGTTCCGTATGAACGTTAGATATCCAAGATCAGTAGGCCCAGCAACGAAAGCTTCACTGACTTCTTTGTAAACGGCAGGAAGGAGGTTCTCATCAGCACGTTCCATTATAGCGGCCATGTTGATGAGAATAAGAGAGAGAGAAACCCCAAAGACCTTCCTTGCTCTGGGAAATGGAAATATAACAGAAGCATTGAAGAAAGTCAATCCATAAACACAGTAAGAGTCTCCTAAGAAACAACCAAATAAATTAAAAAGGATAGAGAGTATAGGTTAGCATCTTATTTCTTATGGCATAAGCATGGTATTCACCTAACACGCCTATGATTGTAGAATGGAAAAACTTAGTTAAGCTTACATTCTTAAGAAGACCCATCAGTGAAGAAAAAAACAACAACAACAAATGAAAATTGGATAAAGTTGTTCCTCAGCTAAGACATGGTGCTTTCCCTTGCAGTAAGTTATGTAGGTAATAGATCTCTCATACATAGTACCCAAGCCAATAACCTTAACAATCATTTAGTCAACTCAGTTCATCTTGGGCAAGTCCCCTATTCCTTCAACTTGGGGACTTACTATGTCTCCCAAAGAGTGAAGATCCTCAGTAATCACCACGACATTGGAAGTTAAATGGTGGAAAAATACTTTGTACAGCCAACCACACTACACTGAAAAAAAAGGCTTAACGAATTGTGAACATAAGTATTACCCCCCCCCCCCCCAAAAAAAAAAAAAGGTTGTGAATTTAAGTTTAAAAATGCAGTGACCACCCTTATCTCACCATACAATATTCTATTCTGGATTTGTTTCTTCCTACGGGAAACACATATTTTGACCGATCATGTCTCAGCCAGTTCCTGATAAGACTTATTTTACACATTTTTTGGTAACTTGGTAAACAGTGTTCAAGTCAGAATTGGGAACTCAGCATGTGATGAATAAAGATTGTAAGCTTTAATATCAGATATAAACTACTGTTAAGTGTGTGTGCTTACTAAAATGGTCATGTGTTCCAAGTCTTCATGATGGCACCTAAATAAATTTTCTGTTAATGAACACAAAGTTTTAATACATAACAGTTGCATAGATATAATAAAATACATGTACAAACCAGGATGACAAGAAGAATCCAAATAAAACCCACATTGGACAGCAAATTTGGTCACTGTCTGGAATCTGGGTCCAGGTTGGAGAGAGAGCCACAGAAGCCACCTCAATATCTGAACCAGACCTCCAACCCAGTCCCATTTCTCGCCACACCTAGTGTTCTTTAACCGAGCGCATATTTTGAGATATCACAAGTTTAAAGGAGTATCATCACCAAATAATCTCCTCCCCCCCCCCCCCTCTTTTGGGTAACATACACCTTGAAATCGTACAAGAAATAACTCCTATATATCTTCAAATGTAACTAGTAAGGTAGTATGTTGTATCATGTATTACAACTTAATGAACTATCTCTGCACAACCAACAGAAAGCAACAAATTGAGCAGGCCTACCCGCTTATTATTCAAGCTGTAGGGGTGATAATAAGCTTTGCTAGATCATTTGCTACAGTACACAAGTTTTTAAATATTGACACAATTGATATAGGGAATTCTCAATGTTGCATTAATAAAAGAAAGAAAGAAAGGGAAGAAAATAATAGAAGCTAAAAAAGAATATACCAAGAAAAAAAAGCTAAAAATGAGAAAGAATAATTCTTTTAAACTATAGCACAATTTAATGGACTAAACTATGTACAACCAGCAGTTAAGAACTATTTGAGCTTGCCCACCAACATACTGTTCAAGCGCCAGAGATGAGAATAAGTTTGCCAACTCAAGCAAGAGATCGTCTTAAAATAATGAAAGTGTGAAACAATCAATATCTACCTACAACTTTGCTGATTTTTAAGTTTTCTACCAAAAGAGGGAACAAATAATGAAAAGATCTATGAGGGGGGAACAAAAAAGAATAATTCCTTTCCAACCATATCAATTACTTTGCTTTGGACAACATTTTATGGAAACAGATTCTAATCTCTCTAAGTGGCCCAAAATCCTTTGTAATTCATATCCAACATAGCCAAGATCCGGTCTGTTTCTTTCTAGTCCTTAAGAATGCCAACCTCCTTCTTGAAGTGTTTTGTTATCCATGTCATCACCAAGTTATACAAGAGAAACTAAAAACACTGTGAAAGAGTTAAATAGGGGACTTCATTGATTGCTAGAATGAATAATAATGAATGACTTCATTTGATAAATATTTTCGTTAGTTCAACATCATGAAAATTAAACCCCCAAGGTGTAGCTAAGTTGGCAAGGACCAACACCACGCAATTAAGAGGCCATGAGTTCAACTCTAGGGCCTACCTAAAAAAATCATGAAAATTAGCAAGGCAGGCATATTTGATACACAGCAAGCTCATACTGCAACAAACCAACATATTTTTAAGTGGTCTATTGATGAAGCCATAAATTCACTAGTCATCAAATTCCAATGGCTAGTTCTCCCTTCCCCTATATATATTTGCACTGTGAAAAAAGAGACGAGAATAACCAATGTAACCTCTTGTGGTGAGTGAGTCCCATTTGACTTTGAGGTCCTCTTGTGGTTTGAGTGAATCCCACACTTAGATTGAGTGAGTCCCCAAGTGACCCCAGAGTTAAGTGGCACCCTTAACCCCTGAGTTAAGTGGTCCTCTATGACCCTTGTTATCATGTACTTGATTTCTTATTTTGACAATAAAACTCTTCTGTATATTGTGCCTTTAAAAGATGGAGCAACACACTAAACAAATGATACAAAAAGCATCAGTTGGGTGTCATACCAACATTGATGATCTATATCTATGTAGGTTTAGTGCCCACTGGAACAAGTAATAACTGAGATAGGGCAATGCAATAGTTCAAAAGAAAGGACAAAGTGACGAGGGAGTGATATTCAGGATGCAAAACCTATGCTTATGATTATTAAAATATCGGGAATGATGTTTCCACTCAACTCTCTCCTAACTAATAATTGAGAAAGATACAGAATTTTTAGATAAGGATTCTCCATATATTTGATATTAACAGTTCAAAAACTTCTTCAACTATGAAAGACTCTTTGGGTGACCCACCTAGTTGTCCCATGTGGATGGGTAATATGGCAATTCGAACCATTGGAAATCTAGACAGTGGTTTGGATTGGCCACTTGCCAAATTTCATATTTAAATTCAATCCCTGTACCCTCCCATTTATTTCCATGTACCCTCTTGGTAGTCCTAGATTTTTGAAAGAACTATTTTGCAGCTTGGTCAACTCCATGTGAGCTGAAACTTGACATGTGAGTAAGGGGATCTTTGAGTCGACCTATCTACAAAATTTCAGCCGCCATTAAACCTGCTATGTGATACAGAAAAGGTGAACTCTCCAAAAAATTTCAGCCCCAGTCAGACCTGCTATGTGATACAAAAAGGTGAGCTGGCTGGCCGTAGAAACCCTATGGACATGCCCATTCCTAAAACCAGCTCCCTTGATATAATACAACTATTAGCTAGTAGGATCCAAGTAGATTGTTAGGGAAAAAGAATGCTACCTGGTCACGTGGGTCTTGCACCCAGACACAGGAGCATGCAAAACTACTGCTCTGCCCCCCATGAAATAAAAAATCGCATCTATGTTGATGCCCCTGCATGCATTCTCATTGGCCCCGTGCTGGTGCTGGTGCTGGTGCAGGTGCAGGTGCTACACGACCAGAAAATAATCTCTTGCCCAAAATTTTATTAAATAAGCCCGTCCATTCTCACCCAGTAGGCCAGTATACCACTTTACAGTTTCCAAATACAATCTACGCGAGGGAGTTTCGAATAATCACTCGAATTAAGTGAAGAGCATTACCTATGTACCCAAAACAATTGCTGATATTATTTCTTGACGACTGGTGAGTAATGGACAAGAACCACAACCCATGACCACGGAAAGGGTCCTCAAAAATGGCAATCGACAATATCAATGACTAAACAATGAAGCAAGTGAGAAAGATTGAAGCCGAGTCACTCTCAGCAATTAACCCCAACATAATTAATCCTGAAAAATCCATCCTTTGCCACTAGAAATGTCGATCAAACCTTTGCGGGAAAAAACAAAAACCTCCCCCAAAGGCTAATGTCCTAAGTTATGATAAGAAACAGAATTCAAATTTATCGACAGAACGAGAAAGAACAATAAAACAAAAGAAATGACACAGAAGAGGAAAAAAAATGGTACAGAAATCTAGCGAACCAAAAGTAGCTTACTTCATCATCGTGTGATATGTACGTCTCAAAGGCAAAACTTGAGAATGATGACGACGACGAGATCCAAGGATCCGAAGGGCCATGCGTCAATATGGAAACTCGAAACAGGTACGTTGAAGATGCATTTTTTATGGATCTAGGGCACCCAATATGAGGCGAAAAAGAATCTGAGGTCACGAGGACACTTGTGGAAATACAGGAAGAGGAAAGGGGATATTATATAGAAAGATTGACACATGATGCAGAGATGATCATGTACATAATAAGAAACAAAATCAGTAAAACCACCACAACCAGACGAAGCACGAAGCACGGGAGGAGGAATCAATTTCAATGATTCAATCTTCTTTCTTCCCCTTGTATCTTTCCTTCCCACCTCTTTGGGTCTCTCTGAGGAGTGTTTGTCTCAGTGTCAGTATTTCTTGCTGGCTTGAAAGCTGGAAAGCTTGATCTTTATCGGATAATTAGGTCCCACACTACTAAGTTTTTTAATGTTGACCGCGACAGGACGGATGACGTGGCAGATTTTCGATTCCCAACAGAGGCCGAAAACAAAGTTTTCGTCCAGCTCAGAATCTCACAGGTGGCAGCATCTTAATGTGGTCCCTAACAGAGTAGATCTGCATCGATCTTTTACTGAGATTTAATTGGTTCCAATTGTATGGAATAAAGTTGGACATATAATAGGCATTCAAAACTGACGATTCAGCCAAAACGGTCACCTACCAAACCATAGTATAAGGCCAGTCGTAGAGTCACACGTGGCTGCTTAGTTTGATTTTGACATGAGGGAATAAGGGTCTCTATGAGGGTAATGACAAGGTAACGGGCTCGAATTTTAAAGGCCAGCCCATCATCCCCAGCCCAAAACGAAAACTACAGGTCAAGAATGGGCCTACCTCTGTCACGTGATGCCCAAAATGAAAACTACAGGCTAGAATGGGCCTACCTCTTCCACGTGAAACCTGCCCAAAATGAGAACTACAGGCTAGAATGGGCCTACGTCTGCTACGTGAAATCTCTGTCTCTGCTATAACCGAATTGCTGTCCCCCTTTTCTCATAGAGTTCTCCTATCTCCTTGAATGTGTGAGAAAATCAAATTTTTTTTGGAAAATTATCTCCTCCAGTTCTTTGCCTGGCCCAGTTCCAGTGCCTCTAATAAGGAGAAGTGGAGCCCACTCAGGTAGAGTGTTCATCAATTTCAATGATTCAATCTTCTTTCTTTTATCTTCTTTCCTCTTTGGGTCTCTTTTGAGTAGTAATTTGTCTTTTTGTTAGTGTTTCTTGCTGGCTTGGAAAGCTTCACTGATAATTACGTCCCACACTAACTATTTTCAAATGTGAAAATAGTGCATGGGTCTAGGGAGGGTCTTAATGTAAGAAAGAAGTTATTTCCATATTCGAACCTGTGACCATTTGGTCACAACAAAGCAATCTTTACCGTTACACCAAGACCTCACCCTCAAGAAGAAATAAAGCTACGTTTGAATATCAAGAAAAGAAAAAACATAGAGAGACAAAAATCATTATGATGCAATGATTGCTTTTATGTCTTTATCTCTCTCCTCAAATTCAATTGTATTTGAATTTCTTTTTCTTTTCTTGACAACCAAACAGAGAATACCTCTACCATCTGTAGCCCAAACTGAGAGTACCTCTGCCACGTGGAACCTGCCTTCCTCTCTCTCTCTCTCTCTCTCTCATTCATACCTTTTTAGCAATAAAAGTGAAATATTACATTTATATATTAACCTTCTACTCATAGTTGGAAAATCGGGTTTTGATTGGGTCGAGTCGCTCGAGTCGAATCAAAATTTTGGAAAACCTGGTCAAAAAACGCTCTTGATGATAACAATGGTGCTTCCATAATTACCTCTCTTAGCTCTGCATGAGTTTCAACTTGACTTTTGAGTCCAATTCCCCTGTACGTACGTGCAGGTTCGTCTCAGAGGTATACATATCCCATTTTTGCAATTTAAAAGGAGAAGAGGGGCATTAATGAAAACAAAAAGGACAAGTGGTTATCTCTCACATGCATGTTCACCTGGACGTACATGCGGATGATCCATTCTCACACTAAACGTGCAGGCTCGATGGGCTTAAAAGGCCGGCAAATTTCATTTGGGTTTGATCTTGGGCTTCAATGTGGAATGCTCATTTGGGCTCCTTAGCTGTCCGGCTGTCCCCCCCCCCCCCTAGAAGTTGTGTATTTGAGCTTTGGTGTTTCTTGGATCATTATTTGCTTTATTTTTTTGTTCGGTCCATTTCCCCCAAGTTCCTCTAATAGGGGACAGAAATGACCACCCTACCCCCTGCCCGAACATACTGCCCGGATGGGGATCCACCCGCACCCCTATTAGAAGGACTTAGGGAAATAGATTGGGCAAGAAATGGAGCAGATAATTTTCCATGTTTTTTAGTAAAAAATTAGGGGATGAAACATCATAGAGGAGGTGTAGGGGATCATTTCAAAAGGAAAAAGTGAGAGACAGACACTGTGTGGGCATTAACTTGCAGTATGCGAGCAATAGGTTTTCTTTAAGAAATTTTATGTGCCGATATAGAAGAGTACTTTATGACACAACAAAATCTGTATACACGAGTTTTAGGATGAAGATCGATTTAAAATCTGAAATTCACTTCCGAACTGATCCGTGATAAGGTTTGTGTACTCCTCCAATGCTTTAGCCCAAGAGAAAGATAAAAGGATTCCAACTCTAAAATTTCTGATATTTTTTGTCCCATGCCTCCAGCCAACCTGTTGCCTTACTATAAAATGTTTTGTAAATGATTTTTTTTTATGGGGCGGGGTTTCCTGGTCTGTCCAGCCCATTTAAGAATCTTTTGAGGGGTAATTTTCGAACCGTAAGATTAAAACAGTTAAATATGATGCATTGATTTGGTATACAATGGTATACACTTAAATACGTATTTTTTTTTATACGAAATATGTATTGTCTTACCAAAAATGAAATACCTATCTATAATCGAAAAAGAAATACCTAATACACTTAAAAACGTAAAACACCCTTTCGTCTTCTCGCCTCAGTCTCCTAGGGTTCTCAGCTGATTCGTGCTTCCCACTTGGAATGTCATCAACAACCTGTAGGAGAAGCAACAGGTACTACGTCTGCTCTCTCTCTCTCTCGCTCTCTTGCTCTCTCGCTGTCTCTATCTTTCTTTCTCGCTCTCTCGCTCTCTCGCTCTTTCTCTGGCGCTCTCTCTCACACACACATATTATTCACTGCAACTGCTAGGGTTTTGAGTTCGCTCCTTGTAGCATAGGTGTGGGTGAAATTTTAGTTACCTATGAACGCTTTGAAGGTTCTAAACCCTCCTTTGCTACTGTTGGTATAATCGACCACTACGGTTCCAATATCTCGCTTCTAAAATCCTATCCTCAAGAATCGTATGCGAGAAAATACATCCATTGTGCACTAGAGCAAGAAGCGTAAGTTCCCGAAGTGCAAGAGATGAGAATGTCGAGCAAGACCAAAGTTGCGGATTGAGGAAGCCCGGATTTGCTTGCATGGCAGTCCCCTGTTTTGGCGCCCAAAACGCAGCTTGCTATTTTCTCGCCTCAAGGTCGGACCTTCATATGTGGTTGTTTTTGTATTTTTATTCTTAAAGTTAAAGTTCCATGAATATTTACTTAAAATCTTCTCTATTTTTCATAGATTCGCTTCTTTGATTTTGCCTCCATACTCGCCTGTAGTTTTGACCAGGCTTCCGGCACAAGGAGCTCGTCAATTGTACTCCATGGCTTCCGAGTTGTGAGGATACATTCAAAGGTACAAAATTTTCTATTCTTGTTCCAAACAGATGCGATAATGTTGTCTGCCACGAAGAAGTCGGCCACCTTGGTTGGATCGTAGATTTGATTATTTGGCCACTTCTATCAACTAATATGATTTGGAGGAATAGTTCCTTGAGAGAATAAATTCTCTCTATTCCTGAATCTCAGAGCACCTGTTGCATTTGGTATAACCCTATGCATAATTGGTTTTGTAGACAAACAAGTAGGTTACCTCACCAAAGAAAAAGGAAGAGCGAAGGAAATTAGGAGGCTAGGTGTAACCCAAGAACTCTTTGTAAATTCACTGAATATTAGGGGAAAAAATGAAAAACAACTAAACGATGCTTTTTCCCTATTAAAGCCACACCAATCTTATTTCACATACAAAAGAAAAAATTGTTGAGTCTAAATAAAGATAATCGACCAGAATTTATCAAAAATCACTGCAGAGTATCTATCTTTCTTTTTGTGTACAGGTTTTTCATATTCCAATTTGCTTGCCGAGAAAAGTGAGGAGCAGTGCTCCACATTCAAGCAATCATGACGAGCACAGGTACTAATCTTTTAATACCATCTAATGCCTTGACTGTTGACAATTGGTCATATCCCGCTCCTATTCCATTTGCATCTTGAAAATTTTGGGAACAAGTACGCATTGCAAGTGACTATCGCCTTGTCCTTTAAGTTTGCATATATTGTGGAATTCTCTATGGCATAAGCCTGATGAAAAGTGGTGTCATACCTCTGCATGTGAAAATGTGATAAAATTGGAGCGTAATAGCTTTTATTTTTAAGTGTGGATGGGATCCAGCTAATTTACCTTGGTTTTCATGTGTCAGTTGAAGTAAATTGTAACACGATGTCCTGCTGTTTGTCATCTCTTCTGCATAAGTTTGTTGTTGACTTGATCTTGTTGTATATTATTTCCTTCACAGATGTGCATTCTACATTCTATGTGCTCAGTTGCCTCTCTGCGTAAATTGGATGACATGCTAAAAAATATTGTTGTTTGACTTGTTTCCTTAAGTTTCCTTTCAGGCGGGTGATGCTCTAATACAGTTGTATCAAAATTTCACCACCGACTTTAAGACAGTTAATTTGCTCAAGCTTGCACATTTTGTCATCATAGTTTATCTTGAAGGTGTGACAAGGAGTTGTGTATGGAGGAGCCAATCCTTTATGTGAAGATGCAAATAGTTGCACTCAAGCTTGAGCAAGGTGATCAGAAAAAGTACCAAACCGAACAAAGAGCAGGCTTGTTTTGGTTGCAGGATCTTAGAATACCAGATACTTGATTTTGAGGCTATGTATAATCTAATCCATGTTCTATAGCTGCACAGGTATTTTTGATCAGTTGAAACTGTCTTCTTTCTACAAGATTTGTGTGTTTGTTGAGGTGAAAAATGTTTTGGTTGCAGGATTCTTTAATGGAGACAGCCAAAGAGCAGGCCAACTCAATAAGCAATATGATGCTTCATATGTTCTATCATTCCATTGCTAGAAGGCTCCTATGAGCTACACTGTCTACTGTGAAGTTTTCTATATATATCACTATATCAGACATGGTTGTCCAGGTTTTTTTTTTTTTGTGTGTGGGTGGTGGGGGAGGAGGTTGGGTTGGGTTGGTTTGGGGGTGTAGACATGGTTGTAACCGTATGTAATTGACAAGATGCTTCCATAATTTCTCTAGTATTGGAATGTAAGTATTTTTCAGCCAATTAGGGAATAAATATGGTCTACATAAAATAACTGTTATATTGAGGAAATCTTGTTATTTGATTCTGCCATTTTCTTTTTTGTGGATAAGCTGAATTTTAAAAGCCAGCAAGTTGTGTTCCACTGATTTTGCAAGAAATCACAAACCAACTTTGGTTTATATTATGTATGTTGAAATTCTATCCCCTCCATTTTTTGTGTTTTTGTTCCTTGAGCTGAAACAACCATCATTACATTTGTTTTTTTGGGTGGTGTGGTTTGGGGGAGGTTAATATTACGTGAGAACAGGAGAGAAAACACTTTGAGTTGTCAGTAAATTGGGGTGTTGGAGCTGGAGTAGTGGATTCCAAGCTTGTGACAATGACGGTTGCTGAAAAGTGAAAATTGCGGTGTTGTAGGCTTGGAGCTGAATTGCAAGATACATGTAAAATCAAAACAGGAGATCAACAAAATTAACGCTCAATATCAAAACCACTACCCATTTCAAGACTGCTCTCAATTAGATGATTAAATTCAAGATCACTCTCTAACACTAGATACGGTTAGCGGGTAGAAATAGTACTAGCTTGATTCATTGCCCATTAATAATCTCAGATTGTCATAAATAATAACAAATCTTTCATACATGTTTTATTACAAAATCATAACCATAATAACAAAAATTAGAACTACCAACATAATACATGACACATTGTAGTTCATTGAAAAACATGGTGGAGGACGTAAATTAAAAAAGCAAGCTTAAACAGATTTTGGGAAAACCGAAATCTTTAGAGGCCATAAAAGATCATGGTTGAGTCGGGTTCATTCCTCATTAACACTACTCCCTCCGCTTCCCTCTCCATTTCCACCACAACTAGGATGGAACACCGGTATAACCCATCTTCTCTTCACATGACACTTGGCCATCCTTGTCCAGCTTTAGTGAGCTGACCTCTTCTTGCTCTTGGGAAATACTTCAAATGTGGGTTCTCCTAGTTCTCACTCACAAGATTTACCACCAGCCTTGGAGTGAGATGGCCTCTTCTTCCTAATGGGAATTAGTTAGAAGGTAGGTTCACCTTCCTCTCTCTCACCATTATTTCATTTATTTTTTTTTGATAAATCTCACTACATATGAAGACATGGCACCACTCACCATCCTTTTTCTTTTTCAACATTTTGATCCATTATTTGAGCAAATTCATACTTCAACGTTTATGAAGTACGAAGCAAGAGAACTATTCCTTTAGATAACAGTCCCGCACAAGGCCCTTGACCTTTCCATTCATGATGACCGCGACTTTTGCATGATTTGAAAATTTTTCTGGTCTTCCAACCTCTAAACATGCACAGCCAGTCTCAATCTTGTTTGCTACCTCCAAAATAAGGTATGCTCAAATGAAAGGACTAAGCAACCAATGAGACATGCTGAGGAGAATTAAAAAAAAAGCAATCAATGAGACATTCTCGCACAAAATGGCACCCAATCCAGGGTTGGGAATCCTTCAGCTCTCCATTCAATTCATCTCCAATACATGGGAATTGAAAGAAGCAGAAAAAAGTGCCTCCAACTGTTTATTTTCTTGGATATCCTGAACTTGACTAGTAGTGTCCACCAAAATAGTGCTTCTTTTAAATATTAGGGCTAGAACAATGAGAGAGCAACAATCCTCCCAATGATGATTTGTGTTGATGAAACCAAGTGCTAAGGTAATTTCATCGATGAAATCATTGTGTTGTGCAAATACCTACATCAAGTTTCAAATAGATGTGAAAGATTGCTCGATAAGCTTGGAACAAAGAGAAATCAAGATCGAAGCTTTTAATAGAACCAAAAATAAAATTGAAAAATATCACCACTCAAAACTCGTAGCATGGCAAGCATTTATACTTGAACTAGCCAATGCATTGGCTAGAATGCATTGTCCCTGTCCCCGTCCTTTCACTTTTCCTCTTGAGGTATCCTTCTCCTCAACCATTGCCCTGAGCTTCCTAGAATTGTCTAGAATGCATTGGGTAAGATCTTTAAATGTCAAATATAAGGTTTTTCTAGCATTATAGCTTATAACAATTAAAACACTCTAACAGGTAAAGTAAAAATAATGATCTTAAACTAAGCAAATTATATACCCTGTATGGTGTTATGTGATCAATGGGCGTTATGGTTCTTCAAAGTCATTTAGAAAGGTAAAGAACATCAAATTTCAAAACCATATGTAAGAGAATCAAATTAAATTTCATTCTAAATACGCAAAATGGAATAAAAAGCCTTTCTAGTCAAGAATTCGTAAAGCAAAACCAAAAGGGCATCCAAACCCAATAAAAATCCTCATGATGCTCAACAAATCTAAGGTTAAAAGAAGATGCAATGGTCCAAAACCAGCTGTTGGAAGCTGCTGGATTCATCTAAAAGAAGCTGTTATCAAGATTATGATAGAGCAAAACTTTCATTTACATATAATTGCAAGTCTTGCATTCCACCTAGACTATCTCTCCATCTGACAACTTCAAAATAAGGAATCCATAAAATGTAAAATCACCCAGACCCAAGGCTGGGGTCCTGAAGTCAATATGCTACTCCACCATGAGATCACCAATGGAAGGCAAAGGAAATGTTCAGCAAGGACCTCTTTGACGGGTTGAGGACCAAAAGACCTTTTGCTGCTAACTGATCCATCAGATCATATTAGATTAATGCCCCCCCCCCTCACTGAGTTTGTTGAATCTTGATATAGCAACATCTGATCCTTGCAATGAAAAGGGTACAACTAAAATACGACAACAGAGAAGACAAGCCAAGAAACCCTGAAACTGACATAAGGAGAAGAAAAACAACACGAATGAAGAAGCCTCACGTGCAAAATTCTTACTTTTTCAGACACATACGATTGAAGAGTATACAGTGCTCAAAATCCCAAATCTCAAAACAGACTTCCAAAAACTTTGACATTATAAATGTGAAAGCAAGATTGAAGAAGAAAACCTCTACAAGGAATGAACTGAGATATCTTAGGGCAGTCTCTCGGAGTTCTTGCTCTTGAAGCTCCACAATGACTTCAGGGATGACCATTGAGGTTTTCATGCATTTCATGCTGTGTTTCCTTTGTTCCTTTTTGTGGGATTTCAACACGGAAAGTTCTGTAAAATGAAAAAATCCATTAATAACAAAACCATAGACTCAAAGGAATATTTACAGTAGAACATAAGAAACAAACAAAAACTTTAAACATCAATGGAACATGACTAGAGAAAGAGGGATATTGTTTGAGACAGTTGGTTTCTGACCCTTCTTGGACATACATTTCAACTTCTTAGGTTCAAATCTTATAGTCTGATTTTGAGCTGTAACAACTTGACAGCTACTATGGCTTCAATGGAAGGGAATGCAAAACAAGATTCATATAGCCAAAGCAAATCAGTTGGGATTCAAATTTAGTTGCCTTAAAACATGATCATCCTTGCATCAATAAACGAGTCATTAAGACCTACCACCTCAAGAGAGAAACTAAGAAAAACCATATCCTAAAGTTTCACCACATGCAACCCTACATCTAAATCTAAAATGTGTAGAATAAAACAACAAACAAAGCACCATTAACTTAGTCAACAAACCACTTAATCAAGCAACAATAATATCCTAGAGTTGCAACAACAATATCCAAGCAGCTTTCAACAACATTATCTTGAAGCCACTTAGGGAAGAAGCATAATGAAAGCTTTTATTTCATAATCTTCCCAAAGAATTTTCCACAGGACTCAAACATGACATGAATAATTAGAGGAGCAGCCCACATACACCCTCACCAGCCCCCAACCTGCATTTCTTGCATCATGAAACCACCAATCCATAGCCCTGCAAAAAAATTTTAAACAAATTAATCCTATTTTGATCAAGAAACTGACAAGCACTAAAGAAATACATTAAGCATCTCTTCAAAAGCCAAATAACCAACTTACGAATGAAAATGTTGATAGAATGATAGAACAAGCGATCTGGATTGTCATGCTGATACACAGGTTCTAGTACTTCAAAATCTCTAGTGATTTATATAGATAACTCCCACCATTTTTTTTAGAGGTGGGGGGGGTGAGAGGATTCTAATACCAAATTTGACACAATAAAAGGAACTATCATGATCTAAAAATGCCATGAAATGCTACTCTCCCAGTAATTCCTATCGTCATCCATAGTCTAGAGAGATTTCAAACTAGTTGAATTTCTGATGCAGGTCCAAGCACGAGAAAGAAGAAGAAACAGCCCTCAGGGCTTATTGTTGGAGCCTTAGTTTCCCAAACAAAAAGAATCAGAAACAACAATTTAAGAAAAGCATACAAGGTTAATTAACCAACCTTGATCTTTGCTAGCATGACTTTGAACTTGGTCTCATGCAGGGGAGGGTTGCAAGTTAGGGTTTTAGATAAGATAGAGGGGTTTCAGGGAAGGATTGGGGGGGGGGTTTAATGGACGGCGGTAGGATCACCATGGATGCTTGCTTTGTCTTCTTCGCGTCTGGAAATCACTTCCTCTTCTCCAAAGATCTACAAATTGCCACAAGATGAGTCATTAAGACCTACCACCTCAGAGAAACTGAAGAAAAACCATATCCTAGAGTTTCACCACATGCAACCCTGCAACTAAATCTAAAATATATAGAATAAAACAACAAAAAAAGCACTAATAACTTAGCCAACAAACCATTTAATCAAGCAACAATTCTATCCTAGAGTTGCAACAACAATATCCAACAGTTTCAACAACATTATCTTGAGTTGCTCCATAGCACAAGGAAATTATAGCACAACATAATGGGGAATTGTTTCTCATTAGACAGCAATATGAATCCCATAATGAAGTAATTTGTCATTATTTAATCCACATCTCACAACATAATAGTTCTTAAAAGAAAGTGCAAACAAAGAAGATGGAGAGGCCGAGTACAATAGGCCTCCCAAGTAAAGATAGTGAAACAAGATCCATAACCGACCTTATTTAGCCAGGATATTGGGTAGTTGAGTTGATTATATACAGAGAACAAAAGTTGCTAACAAAGTGAACATGTCTTAGAAAGAACAACAGGATACAAATGTAATATTAGTAAATTCTTCTTTGGCTATGTAAAGGTGGTGGATGATCTCATCTTGTAAGAATTCCTGAATTATTAAAAGCCACCGCAAAAATAATTCACCTGTCTCGTTGTTATGGAACTGATCAAATTATTAAAAGCCACTTGTAAGAGATAATTCAAGTGGTTCATTCACTATAACCAACTGGTTTGCCCGAGTCCTGACATGACTTCAGTCAAGGTGCACTGTGTTGCCGTTCACATCAGGAGCACATAGTGTTGATGTGCACATCAGGTACACATAATTATTTGATACACAATACTAGGGAGAAATGGTATCTGTTACGTACACTGAGTTACATTGCTCTATTGGAGTTGAGTTGTCATTTTGTTATTTTGGTTAATAGCTTTAGTTTCCTTTGATTATGGGATTAATTTAATTTCTGATTTTTAGGAGTCCGGATAGATTGGGTTTCCTTTGATTGTGAGATTTTATTGGGTCACTCTCCTATAGTATCACTCTCAGAGAATCACTTGTCAATTAATAAAGCAATATAAAATGCTAATTTTCCAACTCAACCTCACGAGAACTCAAGGTCATATTAACTCCAGAACTCACACAAATCAGTTATAATCCACGGCTTCCAAGCATCCAATGCAGACAAGGAGAAAGAAAAACGAAATAAAAAAATAAAAAATAAAAAATAAACTAAAAATTACCATAGAAGACGAAAATCAAACTTTTAAGCAGCATAAGTATTTAAACAAAACAAGATCTGACAAGCATTTACCTTCAAGGAGCCTCTCAAATCTCCAACGTCCAAAACAACATATTGAGCACTTTATGTCGACAAGTTTTGAAGCCCTAACTCCTTGAAATTTTGATAAATTAGAGCTCTGAGCTTTCTCCTCCACGCATGTGAGTATATTTAAATCAAATCAAACGGGAGAAAATTGACGATTCTCAGACCAAATCATGAGAACTGAGGTCGATAACCAAAATGCTTGTTTTGATTGTTATAGGGTTTGGATTTTATCACACATAACAGTAGCATAATCACAATTATTTTCAGGCTATCAGCAACGTCCTTGTGAGAAAATGAAGACGGGAAGCAGAGAGAGAGAGTGTGGAGAGTGATGAAATGTGGTATGCGACCTCATTTACTCCTTTTCCACTCTTTTGGCGGGATTTTTGGCGGGATTTCTATGGTTTCATCAAATTTGTGTTCAGATTTTGAATGTCTTTAAATTTTGGGTTTTTTTGATGATGGATTCGAGAATCGGCCCATGAATCGGTTCGATTCAAGATGGCTAATGAAGAAAATGAATAAGAATCACCCGGTTTCAATTCAAATCAACTGACTCTTAAAACCATGCATGTACACTAGTCCCATAGATTGATTTGGAACCATTTAATTAGGGTTGTCAATCAATCTACTTAGGACAAACAGTTTGACCTGATTTTTACAAAACTAAACACCAATGAATTTACCCTATAAACTAGCACTATGGATTAATTTGGGACCATATGATTTACAGACCCTTGTCAGTGCAAGGAATCAAATGGTTAACATGAGAATTTTTGTAGGATCAAATAGTTGACCTTATCAATCTTAAGGAATCAAATGGTTAACAAGGGGATTTCAGGGATGCAAGGTCTATTCTTGGACAGCACATGACAACAACATAGACTTGCCCTAGGGGTGTCAAACGGTCAGTTCGGCTTGGTTTCGGTCTCGGAATGATGAGACCAAAACCGAAAGCATTAAAAAATTTTGGTTTTTGGTTTTGGTCAGATCGATCTGGTTCGGTCCAGTTTTCAACCGGTCCCGTCATACCCCAGTCCAAAACAAATCCAATAAGGAACTGTTTGGTTTTGGTATCGGTATCGGTTTCAGTCTAGTGCGGTTTCGATTTATTATGATTTTTCAATATTGGGTTAATGCCGGTTTAGATCAGTTTGTTTTCGAGTTTGAACCACAATGAAATCTTAAATTTATAATTTAGAGTGAGGAAATATTCGATAAAAATATTTAAATTCACCTTCCCCAAATCAAATATACAACAAAGAACAAGAAAATTGATTTGATATGTTCATGTTGTAATCCAAACAATCCAATGAGGATCGATTCGGTTCGGTCCAGTTTTTTTGATCAATCTTAACGGTTCAGGCTAGGTTTGATTCGATATGTTCATGTTGTAATCCAAACAATCCAATAGGACACCCTGAACTTGCCCTATGGATTTTAATCCTCTCCAATTCCCTAAACTGTGCAATTTAGCGTGAAGATGTTGACACTTGGCAGCTTGAACATCCAACAGTCCGAACTCATTGACTTTGTTTTTTTTTTTTTTTCTTCTTGAGCTCGACATCGTTGGATGTCCGAATGGATCTTATTTTGCCTCCTCTATGATCTTATTAAAATAATATAAATACTAAACACCGATGAGTTTTTTTGGAAAAACAATGTGACATTAGTGTTTTTTTTTTCTTTGCCACTTGTCACATGAGCTGACATGTCAAAAGTTTATTGGCCAAATGACCTAACCCGAGTGGATCATACAATGCATCCTCTCGTTATCGTGGTGAACTTTTTTTTAAATCAAACACCAATGGATTTTTGTGTGCAAACAATTTGACATAGTTTATTGGATTTTTTCCACCACTAATCACCGAGTGCCAACATGTCAAGCAAGGGGAACTGATCTAAATGCCGATCCAAATGAGTCAATACGTTGCCTTCTCTATTATCTTGGTTAATTTAAAAAAAAAATTGTAAAAATCAATATGATGCTTACTCTATTATCCTAGTTATTAAAAAAAAAAAAAAAAAAAAACTATATACTGATAGATTTTTTTAGTACAAATAATTTGACTGATTTTGTTGACTTTTTTTTTTCTCTTTCCATTTCACATGGGTCGACATGTCGACAAGGGGAACTGAACAAAATACCAATCCAAGTGGATCTTATGATGCTCTTCTATTATCCCTAACAAATAAAAAACACTTTGAACACAAATGAAATTTTTATAAGGGTTCCAGGTTAGGTTTCAAATAAAAGAGAGAGGTTTTTAATGGCGGCAGTAGGGTCACCATGGGTACTTGCTTCGCCTTCTTCAGCGTATGGAAATCGCTTCATCTTCTCCGACATCCGCAAATCGCCACAAAGCAGAACAGCAGAGTAGAGGGCTTGTTCAACGATGAAAGGGACGGTTCCCTTTACCACGGCCAAAGGGTAAAATGGTCACTTTACTACCCTTAAATTTGAGCCTTTAAGATTTTTCTAACCCATAATGTCATTACTAAAACGGTGAATGACTAATAGAGAAGGGCTACTTGTAAGAAATCTTAAAATGCAAGGGGTGTTTAAGTAATAGTTTCAAAAGTTAGGGGTGTCAATCAATCAGGCCATGGTATAGGGTGTGTACAAGTAATTTATCCTAGACTTAATAACAATATATGAGTCTTGGTGGATTTGAACCACCATATCTTGGGGAATTCCCAAGTGCTCTACCTGTTTGAGCTAAAGACTCTCATACAAGAAAGCAAATGAGAGCAATTATAATTGAGAAGATTCACAACTCAACAAAAATCAAAGACACTGATTTGGTCCGGAAAATTCTTGTTCAAAGACCATAAAAGATCGGTCCAGTGTAAATTGTCCATGGACATGAAAACTGTCTTTGGAGTAACCTCTCCACTGTTGAAAAAGAACATTTAGGAAATGGGTTTGGGTGACTGATAAGCTGATAGATAGATTTTGGCCACATCAGCATAGTTAGTAAGCTTGTTTGCTTTCTCACTTGGATCTTTATCAAGAACTTTTGCTCAGAAACATGATGGGGATGGAAATTGGCTGTTTTGGTAACTGGTCATAGTTCAAAAGGAACATCTATGAGTGAATTTTTTTTTTAAAAAAAGGACTATTTTCAGGTCGGGGGGAGGGTGGCTAAAAAATGATATCAAGATAAAACCTACAAATCACATTTAATTGGAATGAACACTTTAGCCTGACTAATGGTACAGTTACTGAAATATGAGAGAAGCTTGACTCCGTTTAGTTACAGCAGTATGGGAAGAAGAAGAAGAAGAAGAAAGATCAAACCCAAAACAAATGCTATTGTCAGCTAGTAAATCAGCATCTGAGTTCTCTAAGAAGAAGCTCAGGGAATGTCACACTAATTATCTCAATTGCAGTTGACCATGTCGGATCTCTGAACCAGTTGATTATACAGACTTAAGACCATTCTCTAATCCACGCAGGTATGTGATTCATGGATCTTGAGTCATACAATAAACTCAGGACATGCCAATTAATTACATTACTTGAATCTACTTTATCAACTTTCTTAACAAGTCTGATCACTAGAACTGTTCAATTATCCAAGCTGCTACTTGATTCACAAATGCAGAGTCATACGATGGTAAAACCACTACATTTGATATAAAGAATTGGATTTAGAATTACATCTATTAAACCATCCTCCCCTTTGATAAGAACATCTAACTTAATTGGTTATATCAAGTATGAAAACATCTGTAATTTTCAAAGCCTAACATGAACTATCAGAAATCTTCTCACTTCTACTTCTCGTCATTCCCACAATCGAGGTCTGCCTTGATATGTGCTAAAACCAAGTTCTTCAGATGTATGTTTGTTCTATATAAACATAACCCAGATGTAATAAACATGATATGGATTCTCCACAATGTGGCACAGTTTCAATTTAACTGAAACTACATGAGTGCAAATGCATACAACGCACAATAATATGCCCAAACTCATTATGCATAAGATGCAACCATAACTAACACAACTTTAGGATAACAGTACCAGAAAACACCAACTATACTAGATAAAACAAAGGGCAAATCATCAGATAGCAATGGTTACACAGACAATGTATTGAGAAACAAATCCAACAACCAAATACCACTGCAAAGTATATAGATACAGAGAAGATGTTAAAATAGAAAGAAAAAAAAGAAAAAACACAAAAATCAAACCACCCGTGAATGTCCGGCTGATAATTAGATCCCCACAAAAACCAAACTAAAGATCGACCTAGCAACCAATAGGAACTCGAACATCAATTTTGCTCAAGAAAGCCCTAAAATCCATACCTTTTGTCGGCTGATTTCTTCAAATTATAGTGATTGTGATCCAATTCTTGAGACAAAATAGAAATTGTAGCACAGACGTGTAAAAACGTTAAAAAATAAACTGCAAAAAACAGAGACGACTGTGAGAGAGAGAGAGAGTTGCAGAGCATGAACGTCTGCCTGCCGGCTGCCAAGGTCTACCAGGGTAAAGTCGGATTTGGGATCGGGGAGGAAAGTAGAAACTTCCGTATAGGAGAAGTATATCATAGATTACAAGAAGTTACGAGATTTTGTATCTCAAGATAGGGGTGCCCTCAAGATATTAGAAACCTTTTTTGTATTAGATGGGATCGAGCATGAACTCTGCCAAGGGAGGTTGAAACTCTTGAGTCTTAAAGCAATAAGATCTCTGTTGATTTCCAATCCCAAATCTTCTTAGTGACCTGCTTTACGCTTCTTCCTCTGTGGAGAATTCTCTCTTAAGGGTGAGAGAAATAGGGTAAAAGCACGCCCTAGCCTTCAGTCCGAGATACACTCTTCAGAACCAAAGTGAGAACGAAGCATTCGACAAGAAAAAGAGGGAGAGAGAGGAAGTATATTTGGGATCGTATTTCTTTTTTTTTCTTTCGGTAATAGGTGTCGTATATCACTCAAAATCGTATAATGTTTTGGAATTCAATTAACGAACAAGATCTATTGATACTAATTCTATGGATCAAATTACTCCTGACCATAGATTCCCTTACCTGCACCGCCGACCAGAAAACCTTTTGCTTGGGGCGGGGTTTCCTGGTCTGTCCAGCCCATTTAAGAATCTTTTGAGGGGTAATTTTCGAACCGTAAGATTAAAACAGTTAAATATGATGCATTGATTTGGTATACAATGGTATACACTTAAATACGTATTTTTTTTTATACGAAATATGTATTGTCTTACCAAAAATGAAATACCTATCTATAATCGAAAAAGAAATACCTAATACACTTAAAAACGTAAAACACCCTTTCGTCTTCTCGCCTCGCCTCCTAGGGTTCTCAATGATTCGTGCTTCCCACTTGGAATGTCATCAACAACTGTAGGAGAAGCAACAGTACTACGTCCGCCTCTCTCTCTCTCTCGCTCTCTTGCTCTCTCATTGTCTCTATCTTTCTTTCTCGCTCTCTCGCTCTCTCGCTTTTTCTCGCGCTCTCTCTCACACACACATATTATTCACTGCAAATCGCTAGGGTTTTGAGTTCGCTCCTTGTAGCATAGGTGTGGGTGAAATTTTAGTTACCTATGAACGCTTTGAAGGTTCTAAACCCTCCTTTGCTACTGTTGGTATAATCGACCACTACGGTTCCAATATCTGCTTCTAAAATCCTATCCTCGAGAATCGGCGTAGAAAATACATCCATTGTGCACTAGAGCAAGAAGCAGAAGTTCCCGAAGTGCAAGAGATGAGAATGTCGAGCAAGACCAAAGTTGCAGCATTGAGGAAGCCCAGATTTGCTTGCATGGCAGGTCCCCTGTTTTGGCGCCCAAAACGCAGTTGCTATTTTCTGCCTCAAGGTCGGACCTTCATATGTGGTTGTTTTTGTATTTTTATTCTTAAAGTTAAAGTTCCATGAATATTTACTTAAAATCTTCTCTATTTTTCATAGATTCAGTTCTTTGATTTTGCCTCCATACTGCCCAGATTTTGACCAGGCTTCCTGGGCACAAGGAGCTCGTCAATTGTACTCCATGGCTTCCGAGTTGTGAGGATACATTCAAAGGTACAAAATTTTCTATTCTTGTTCCAAACAGATGCGATAATGTTGTCTGCCACGAAGAAGTCGGCCACCTTGGTTGGATCGTAGATTTGATTATTTGGCCACTTCTATCAACTAATATGATTTGGAGGAATAGTTCCTTGAGAGAATAAATTCTCTCTATTCCTGAATCTCAGGAGCACTGTTGCATTTGGTATAACCCTATGCATAATTGGTTTTGTAGACAAACTGAAGTAGGTTACCTCACCAAAGAAAAAGGAAGAGCTGAAGGAAATTAGGAGGCTAGGTGTAACCCAAGAACTCTTTGTAAATTCACTGAATATTAGGGGAAAAAATGAAAAACAACTAAACGATGCTTTTTCCCTATTAAAGCCACACCAATCTTATTTCACATACAAAAGAAAAAATTGTTGAGTCTAAATAAAGATAATCTGACCAGTAATTTATCAAAAAATCACTGCAGAGTATCTATCTTTCTTTTTGTGTACAGGTTTTTCATATTCCAATTTGCTTGCTGAGAAAAGTGAGGAGCAGTGCTCCACATTCAAGCAATCATGACGAGCACAGGTACTAATCTTTTAATACCATCTAATGCCTTGACTGTTGACAATTGGTCATATCCCGCTCCTATTCCATTTGCATCTTGAAAATTTTGGGAACAAGTACAGCTTGCAAGCTGACTATCGCCTTGTCCTTTAAGTTTGCATATATTGTGGAATTCTCTATGGCATAAGCCTGATGAAAAGTGGTGTCATACCTCTGCATGTGAAAATGTGATAAAATTGGAGCGTAATAGCTTTTATTTTTAAGTGTGGATGGGATCCAGCTAATTTACCTTGGTTTTCATGTGTCAGTTGAAGTAAATTGTAACACGATGTCCTGCTGTTTGTCATCTCTTCTGCATAAGTTTGTTGTTGACTTGATCTTGTTGTATATTATTTCCTTCACAGATGTGCATTCTACATTCTATGTGCTCAGTTGCCTCTCTGCGTAAATTGGATGACATGCTAAAAAATATTGTTGTTTGACTTGTTTCCTTAAGTTTCCTTTCAGGCGGGTGATGCTCTAATACAGTTGTATCAAAATTTCACCACCGACTTTAAGACAGATTAATTTGCTCAAGCTTGCACATTTTGCTGTCATAGTTTATCTTGAAGGTGTGACAAGGGAGTTGTGTATGGAGGAGCCAATCCTTTATGTGAAGATGCAAATAGTTGCACTCAAGCTTGAGCAAGGTGATCGGAAAAAGTACCAAACCGAACAAAGAGCGAGGCTTGTTTTGGTTGCGGGATCTTAGAATACCGGATACTTGATTTTGAGGCTATGTATAATCTAATCCATGTTCTATAGCTGCACAGTATTTTTGATCAGTTGAAACTGTCTTCTTTCTACAAGATTTGTGTGTTTGTTGAGGTGAAAAATGTTTTGGTTGCAGGATTCTTTAATGGAGACAGCCAAAGAGCAGGCCAACTCAATAAGCAATATGATGCTTCATATGTTCTATCATTCCATTGCTAGAAGGCTCCTATGAGCTACACTGTCTACTGTGAAGTTTTCTATATATATCACTATATCAGACATGGTTGTCCGGTGATTTTTTTTTTTTGTGTGTGGGTGGTGGGGGAGGAGGTTGGGTTGGGTTGGTTTGGGGGTGTAGACATGGTTGTAACCGTATGTAATTGACAAGATGCTTCCATAATTTCTCTAGTATTGGAATGTAAGTATTTTTCAGCCAATTAGGGAATAAATATGGTCTACATAAAATAACTGTTATATTGAGGAAATCTTGTTATTTGATTCTGCCATTTTCTTTTTTGTGGATAAGCTGAATTTTAAAAGCCAGCAAGTTGTGTTCCACTGATTTTGCAAGAAATCACAAACCAACTTTGGTTTATATTATGTATGTTGAAATTCTATCCCCTCCATTTTTTGTGTTTTTGTTCCTTGAGCTGAAACAACCATCATTACATTTGTTTTTTTGGGTGGTGTGGTTTGGGGGAGGTTAATATTACAAAGGAGAACAGAGAGAAAACACTTTGAGTTGTCTGTAAATTGGGGTGTTGGAGCTGGAGTAGTGGATTCCAAGCTTGTGACAATGACGGTTGCTGAAAAGTGAAAATTGCGGTGTTGTAGGCTTGGAGCTGAATTGCAAGATACATGTAAAATCAAAACAGGAGATCAACAAAATTAACGCTCAATATCAAAACCACTACCCATTTCAAGACTGCTCTCAATTAGATGATTAAATTCAAGATCACTCTCTAACACTAGATACGGTTAGCGGGTAGAAATAGTACTAGCTTGATTCATTGCCCATTAATAATCTCATTGTCATAAATAATAACAAATCTTTCATACATGTTTTATTACAAAATCATAACCATAATAACAAAAATTAGAACTACCAACATAATACATGACACATTGTAGTTCATTGAAAAACATGGTGGAGGACGTAAATTAAAAAAAGCAAGCTTAAACAGATTTTGGGAAAACCGAAATCTTTAGAGGCCATAAAAGATCATGGTTGAGTCGGGTTCATTCCTCATTAACACTACTCCCTCCGCTTCCCTCTCCATTTCCACCACAACTAGGATGGAACACCGGTATAACCCATCTTCTCTTCACATGACACTTGGCCATCCTTGTCCAGCTTTAGTGAGCTGACCTCTTCTTGCTCTTGGGAAATACTTCAAATGTGGGTTCTCCTAGTTCTCACTCACAAGATTTACCACCAGCCTTGGAGTGAGATGGCCTCTTCTTCCTAATGGGAATTAGTTAGAAGGTAGGTTCACCTTCCTCTCTCTCACCATTATTTCATTTATTTTTTTTTTGATAAATCTCACTACATATGAAGACATGGCACCACTCACCATCCTTTTTTCTTTTTCAACATTTTGATCTGATTATTTGAGCAAATTCATACTTCAACGTTTATGAAGTACGAGCAGTAGAACTATTCCTTTAGATAACAGTCCCAGACAAGGCCCTTGACCTTTCCAGCCCATGATGACCGTCGACTTTTGCATGATTTGAAAATTTTTTCTGGTCTTCCAACCTCTAAACATGCACAGCCAGTCTCAATCTTGTTTGCTACCTCCAAAATAAGGTATGCTCAAATGAAAGGACTAAGCAACCAATGAGACATGCTGAGGAGAATTAAAAAAAAAAGCAATCAATGAGACATTCTGCACAAAATGGCACCCAATCCAGGGTTGGGAATCCTTCAGCTCTCCATTCAATTCATCTCCAATACATGGGAATTGAAAGAAGCAGAAAAAAAAGTGCCTCCAACTGTTTATTTTCTTGGATATCCTGAACTTGACTAGTAGTGTCCACCAAAATAGCTGCTTCTTTTAAATATTAGGGCTAGAACAATGAGAGAGCAACAATCCTCCCAATGATGATTTGTGTTGATGAAACCAAGTGCTAAGGTAATTTCATCGATGAAATCATTGTGTTGTGCAAATACCTACATCAAGTTTCAAATAGATGTGAAAGATTGCTCGATAAGCTTGGAACAAAGAGAAACTGAAGATCAGAAGCTTTTAATAGAACCAAAAATAAAATTGAAAAATATCACCACTCAAAACTGTAGCATGGCAGCATTTATACTTGAACTAGCCAATGCATTGGCTAGAATGCATTGTCCCTGTCCCCTGTCCTTTCACTTTTCCTCTTGAGGTATCCTTCTCCTCAACCATTGCCCTGAGCTTCCTAGAATTGTCTAGAATGCATTGGGTAAGATCTTTAAATGTCAAATATAAGGTTTTTCTAGCATTATAGCTTATAACAATTAAAACACTCTAACAGGTAAAGTAAAAATAATGATCTTAAACTAAGCAAATTATATACCCTGTATGGTGTTATGTGATCAATGGGCGTTATGGTTCTTCAAAGTCATTTAGAAAGGTAAAGAACATCAAATTTCAAAACCATATGTAAGAGAATCAAATTAAATTTCATTCTGAAATACTGCAAAATGGAATAAAAAAGCCTTTCTAGTCAGTAATTCAGAAAGCAAAACCAAAAGGGCATCCAAACCCAATAAAAAATCCTCATGATGCTCAACAAATCTAAGGTTAAAAGAAGATGCAATGGTCCAAAACCAGCTGTTGGAAGCTGCTGGATTCATCTAAAAGAAGCTGTTATCAAGATTATGATAGAGCAAAACTTTCATTTACATATAATTGCAAGTCTTGCATTCCACCTAGACTATCTCTCCATCTGACAACTTCAAAATAAGGAATCCATAAAATGTAAAATCACCCGACCCAAGGTCAGGGTCCTAAGTCAATATGCTACTCCACCATGAGATCACCAATGGAAGGCAAAGGAAATGTTCAGCAAGGACCTCTTTGACGGGTTGAGGACCAAAAGACCTTTTGTCGCTAACTGATCCATCGATCATATTAGATTAATGCCCCCCCCCCTCACTGAGTTTGTTGAATCTTGATATAGCAACATCTGATCCTTGCAATGAAAAGGGTACAACTAAAATACGACAACAGAGAAGACAAGCCAAGAAACCCTGAAACTGACATAAGGAGAAGAAAAACAACACGAATGAAGAAGCCTCACGTGCAAAATTCTTACTTTTTCGGACACATACGATTGAAGAGTATACAAAGGCTCAAAATCCCAAATCTCAAAACAGACTTCCAAAAACTTTGACATTATAAATGTGAAAGCAAGATTGAAGAAGAAAACCTCTACAAGGAATGAACTGAGATATCTTAGGGCGCTCTCTGAGTTCTTGCTCTTGAAGCTCCACAATGACTTCGGATGACCATTGAGGTTTTCATGCATTTCATGCTTGTGTTTCCTTTGTTCCTTTTTGTGGGATTTCAACACGGAAAGTTCTCGTAAATGAAAAATCCATTAATAACAAAACCATAGACTCAAAGGAATATTTACAGAGAGAACATAAGAAACAAACAAAAACTTTAAACATCAATGGAACATGACTAGAGAAAGAGGGATATTGTTTGAGACAGTTGGTTTCTGACCCTTCTTGGACATACATTTCAACTTCTTAGGTTCAAATCTTATAGTCTCGATTTTGAGTCAGAATAACTTGAGTATACTATGGCTTCAATGGAAGGGAATGCAAAACAAGATTCATATAGCCAAAGCAAATCAGTTGGGATTCAAATTTAGTTGCCTTAAAACATGATCATCCTTGCATCAATAAACGAGTCATTAAGACCTACCACCTCAGTAGAAACTAAGAAAAACCATATCCTAAAGTTTCACCACATGCAACCCTACATCTAAATCTAAAATGTGTAGAATAAAACAACAAACAAAGCACCATTAACTTAGTCAACAAACCACTTAATCAAGCAACAATAATATCCTAGAGTTGCAACAACAATATCCGACAGTTTCAACAACATTATCTTGAAGCCACTTAGGGAAGAAGCATAATGAAAGCTTTTATTTCATAGTCTTCCCAAAGAATTTTCCACAGGACTCAAACATGACATGAATAATTAGAGGAGCAGCCCACATACACCCTCACCAGCCCCCAACCTGCATTTCTTGCATCATGAAACCACCAATCCATAGCCCTGCAAAAAAATTTTAAACAAATTAATCCTATTTTGATCAAGAAATGACAAGCACTAAAGAAATACATTAAGCATCTCTTCAAAAGCCAAATAACCAACTTACGAATGAAAATGTTGATAGAATGATAGAACAAGCGATCCGGATTGTCATGTCGATACACAGTTCTAGTACTTCAAAATCTCTAGTGATTTATATAGATAACTCCCACCATTTTTTTAGAGGTGGGGGTGAGAGGATTCTAATACCAAATTTGACACAATAAAAGGAACTATCATGATCTAAAAATGCCATGAAATGCTACTCTCCCAAGAATTCCTATCGTCATCCATAGTCTAGAGAGATTTCAAACTAGTTGAATTTCGATGCAGTCCAAGCACGAGAAAGAAGAAGAAACACTCGGGCTTATTGTTGGAGCCTTAGTTTCCCAAACAAAAAGAATCAGAAACAACAATTTAAGAAAAGCATACAAGGTTAATTAACCAACCTTGATCTTTGCTAGCATGACTTTGAACTTGGTCTCATGCAGGGGAGGGTTGCAAGTTAGGGTTTTAGATAAGATAGAGGGGTTTCAGGGAAGGATTGGGGGGGGGGTTTAATGGACGGCGGTAGGATCACCATGGATGCTTGCTTTGTCTTCTTCGCGTCTGGAAATCACTTCCTCTTCTCCAGCATCTACAAATTGCCACAGTATGAGTCATTAAGACCTACCACCTCAGTAGAAACTGAAGAAAAACCATATCCTAGAGTTTCACCACATGCAACCCTGCAACTAAATCTAAAATATATAGAATAAAACAACAAAAAAAGCACTAATAACTTAGCCAACAAACCATTTAATCAAGCAACAATTCTATCCTAGAGTTGCAACAACAATATCCAACAGTTTCAACAACATTATCTTGAGTTGCTCCATAGCACAAGGAAATTATAGCACAACATAATGGGGAATTGTTTCTCATTAGACAGCAATATGAATCCCATAATGAAGTAATTTGTCATTATTTAATCCACATCTCACAACATAATAGTTCTTAAAAGAAAGTGCAAACAAAAGAAGATGGAGAGGCCAGAGTACAATAGGCCTCCCAAGTAAAGATAGTGAAACAAGATCCATAACCGACCTTATTTAGCCAGGATATTGGGTAGTTGAGTTGATTATATACAGAGAACAAAAGTTGCTAACAAAGTGAACATGTCTTAGAAAGAACAACAGGATACAACAGAATATTAGTAAATTCTTCTTTGGCTATGTAAAGGTGGTGGATGATCTCATCTTGTAAGAATTCCTGAATTATTAAAAGCCACCGCAAAAATAATTCACCTGTCTGTTATGGAACTGATCAAATTATTAAAAGCCACTTGTAAGAGATAATTCAAGTGGTTCATTCACTATAACCAACTGGTTTGCCCGAGTCCTGACATGACTTCAGTCAAGGTGCACTGTGTTGCCGTTCACATCAGGAGCACATAGTGTTGATGTGCACATCAGGTACACATAATTATTTGATACACAATACTAGGGAGAAATGGTATCTGTTACGTACACTGAGTTACATTGCTCTATTGGAGTTGAGTTGTCATTTTGTTATTTTGGTTAATAGCTTTAGTTTCCTTTGATTATGGGATTAATTTAATTTCTGATTTTTAGGAGTCCGGATAGATTGGGTTTCCTTTGATTGTGAGATTTTATTGGGTCACTCTCCTATAGTATCACTCTCAGAGAATCACTTGTCAATTAATAAAGCAATATAAAATGCTAATTTTCCAACTCAACCTCACGAGAACTCAAGGTCATATTAACTCCAGAACTCACACAAATCAGTTATAATCCACGGCTTCCAAGCATCCAATGCAGACAAGGAGAAAGAAAAACGAAATAAAAAAATAAAAAATAAAAAATAAACTAAAAATTACCATAGAAGACGAAAATCAAACTTTTAAGCAGCATAAGTATTTAAACAAAACAAGATCTGACAAGCATTTACCTTCAAGGAGCCTCTCAAATCTCCAACGTCCAAAACAACATATTGAGCACTTTATGTCGACAAGTTTTGAAGCCCTAACTCCTTGAAATTTTGATAAATTAGAGCTCCTGAGCTTTCTCCTCACAGAATGTGAGTATATTTAAATCAAATCAAACGGGAGAAAATTGACGATTCTGTACCTGAAATCATGAGAACTGAGGTCGATAACCAAAATGCTTGTTTTGATTGTTATAGGTTTGGATTTTATCACACATAACAGAGATAATCACAATTATTTTCAAAGGCTATCGAAGAACGCCCTTGTGAGAAAATGAAGACGGAAGCAGAGAGAGAGAGAGTGTGGAGAGTGATGAAATGTGGTATGCGACCTCATTTACTCCTTTTCCACTCTTTTGGCGGGATTTTTGGCGGGATTTCTATGGTTTCATCAAATTTGTGTTCAGATTTTGAATGTCTTTAAATTTTGGGTTTTTTTGATGATGGATTCGAGAATCGGCCCATGAATCGGTTCGATTCAAGATGGCTAATGAAGAAAATGAATAAGAATCACCCGGTTTCAATTCAAATCAACTGACTCTTAAAACCATGCATGTACACTAGTCCCATAGATTGATTTGGAACCATTTAATTAGGGTTGTCAATCAATCTACTTAGGACAAACAGTTTGACCTGATTTTTACAAAACTAAACACCAATGAATTTACCCTATAAACTAGCACTATGGATTAATTTGGGACCATATGATTTACTGCCCTTGTCAGTGCAAGGAATCAAATGGTTAACATGAGAATTTTTGTAGGATCAAATAGTTGACCTTATCAATCTTAAGGAATCAAATGGTTAACAAGGGGATTTCAGGGATGCAAGGTCTATTCTTGACAAAGACATGACAACAACATAGACTTGCCCTAGGGGTGTCAAACGGTCGATTCGGCTTGGTTTCGGTCTCGGAATGATGAGACCAAAACCGAAAGCATTAAAAATTTTGGTTTTTGGTTTTGGTCGATCGATGACCGTTCGGTCCAGCTTTTCAACCGTCCCATCATACCTTGACCCAAAACAAATCCAATAAGGAACTGTTTGGTTTTGGTATCGTATCGGTTTCAGTCTAGTGCGGTTTCGATTTATTATGATTTTTCAATATTGGGTTAATGCCGGTTTAGATCAGTTTGTTTTCGAGTTTGAACCACAATGAAATCTTAAATTTATAATTTAGAGTGAGGAAATATTCGATAAAAATATTTAAATTCACCTTCCCCAAATCAAATATACAACAAAGAACAAGAAAATTGATTTGATATGTTCATGTTGTAATCCAAACAATCCAATGAGGATCGATTGGTTCGGTCCAGCTTTTTTGATCAATCTTAACGCGTTCGGCTAGGTTTGATTCGATATGTTCATGTTGTAATCCAAACAATCCAATAGGACACCCTGAACTTGCCCTATGGATTTTAATCCTCTCCAATTCCCTAAACTGTGCAATTTAGCGTGAAGATGTTGACACTTGGCAGCTTGAACATCCAACAGTCCGAACTCATTGACTTTGTTTTTTTTTTTTTTTTTTCTTCTTGAGCTCGACACTGTTGGATGTCCGAATGGATCTTATTTTGCCTCCTCTATGATCTTATTAAAATAATATAAATACTAAACACCGATGAGTTTTTTTGGAAAAACAATGTGACATTAGTGTTTTTTTTTTCTTTGCCACTTGTCACATGAGCTGACATGTCAAAAAGTTTATTGGCCAAATGACCTAACCCGAGTGGATCATACAATGCATCCTCTGTTATCGTGGTGAACTTTTTTTTTAAATCAAACACCAATGGATTTTTGTGTGCAAACAATTTGACATAGTTTATTGGATTTTTTCCACCACTAATCACCGAGTGCCAACATGTCAAGCAAGGGGAACTGATCTAAATGCCGATCCAAATGAGTCAATACGTTGCCTTCTCTATTATCTTGGTTAATTTAAAAAAAAAATTGTAAAAATCAATATGATGCTTACTCTATTATCCTAGTTATTAAAAAAAAAAAAAAAAAAAACTATATACTGATAGATTTTTTTAGTACAAATAATTTGACTGATTTTGTTGACTTTTTTTTTTCTCTTTCCATTTCACATGGGTCGACATGTCGACAAGGGGAACTGAACAAAATACCAATCCAAGTGGATCTTATGATGCTCTTCTATTATCCCTAACAAATAAAAAACACTTTGAACACAAATGAAATTTTTATAAGGGTTCCAGGTTAGGGTTTCAAATAAAAGAGAGAGGTTTTTAATGGCCGGCAGTAGGGTCACCATGGGTACTTGCTTCGTCTTCTTCAGCGTATGGAAATCGCTTCATCTTCTCCGACATCTGCAAATCGCCACAGCAGGAACAGCAGAGTAGAGGGCTTGTTCAACGATGAAAGGGACGGTTCCCTTTACCACGGCCAAAGGGTAAAATGGTCACTTTACTACCCTTAAATTTGAGCCTTTAAGATTTTTCTAACCCATAATGTCATTACTAAAACGGTGAATGACTAATAGAGAAGGGCTACTTGTAAGAAATCTTAAAATGCAAGGGGTGTTTAAGTAATAGTTTCAAAAGTTAGGGGTGTCAATCAATCAGGCCATGGTATAGGGTGTGTACAAGTAATTTATCCTAGACTTAATAACAATATATGAGTCTTGGTGGATTTGAACCACCATATCTTGGGGAATTCCCAAGTGCTCTACCTGTTTGAGCTAAAGACTCTCATACAAGAAAGCAAATGAGAGCAATTATAATTGAGAAGATTCACAACTCAACAAAAATCAAAGACACTGATTTGGTCCGGAAAATTCTTGTTCAAAGACCATAAAAGATCGGTCCAGTGTAAATTGTCCATGGACATGAAAACTGTCTTTGGAGTAACCTCTCCACTGTTGAAAAAGAACATTTAGGAAATGGGTTTGGGTGACTGATAAGCTGATAGATAGATTTTGGCCACATCAGCATAGTTAGTAAGCTTGTTTGCTTTCTCACTTGGATCTTTATCAAGAACTTTTGCTCAGAAACATGATGGGGATGGAAATTGGCTGTTTTGGTAACTGGTCATAGTTCAAAAGGAACATCTATGAGTGAATTTTTTTTTTTAAAAAAAGGACTATTTTCAGGTCAGGGGGGAGGGTGGCTAAAAAATGATATCAAGATAAAACCTACAAATCACATTTAATTGGAATGAACACTTTAGCCTGACTAATGGTACAGTTACTGAAATATGAGAGAAGCTTGACTCCGTTTAGTTACAGCAGTATGGGAAGAAGAAGAAGAAGAAGAAAGATCAAACCCAAAACAAATGCTATTGTCAGCTAGTAAATCAGCATCTGAGTTCTCTAAGAAGAAGCTCAGGGAATGTCACACTAATTATCTCAATTGCAGTTGACCATGTCGGATCTCTGAACCAGTTGATTATACAGACTTAAGACCATTCTCTAATCCACGCAGGTATGTGATTCATGGATCTTGAGTCATACAATAAACTCAGGACATGCCAATTAATTACATTACTTGAATCTACTTTATCAACTTTCTTAACAAGTCTGATCACTAGAACTGTTCAATTATCCAAGCTGCTACTTGATTCACAAATGCAGAGTCATACGATGGTAAAACCACTACATTTGATATAAAGAATTGGATTTAGAATTACATCTATTAAACCATCCTCCCCTTTGATAAGAACATCTAACTTAATTGGTTATATCAAGTATGAAAACATCTGTAATTTTCAAAGCCTAACATGAACTATCAGAAATCTTCTCACTTCTACTTCTCGTCATTCCCACAATCGAGGTCTGCCTTGATATGTGCTAAAACCAAGTTCTTCAGATGTATGTTTGTTCTATATAAACATAACCCAGATGTAATAAACATGATATGGATTCTCCACAATGTGGCACAGTTTCAATTTAACTGAAACTACATGAGTGCAAATGCATACAACGCACAATAATATGCCCAAACTCATTATGCATAAGATGCAACCATAACTAACACAACTTTAGGATAACAGTACCAGAAAACACCAACTATACTAGATAAAACAAAGGGCAAATCATCAGATAGCAATGGTTACACAGACAATGTATTGAGAAACAAATCCAACAACCAAATACCACTGCAAAGTATATAGATACAGAGAAGATGTTAAAATAGAAAGAAAAAAAGAAAAAACACAAAAATCAAACCACCCGTGAATGTCCGGCTGATAATTAGATCCCCACAAAAACCAAACTAAAGATCGACCTAGCAACCAATAGGAACTCGAACATCAATTTTGCTCAAGAAAGCCCTAAAATCCATACCTTTTGTCGGCTGATTTCTTCAAATTATAGTGATTGTGATCCAATTCTTGAGACAAAATAGAAATTGTAGCACAGACGTGTAAAAACGTTAAAAAAATAAACTGCAAAAAACAGAGACGACTGTGAGAGAGAGAGAGTTGCAGAGCATGAACGTCTGCCTGCCGGCTGCCAAGGTCTACCAGGGTAAAGTCGGATTTGGGATCGGGGAGGAAAGTAGAAACTTCCGTATAGGAGAAGTATATCATAGATTACAAGAAGTTACGAGATTTTGTATCTCAAGATAGGGGTGCCCTCAAGATATTAGAAACCTTTTTTGTATTAGATGGGATCGAGCATGAACTCTGCCAAGGGAGGTTGAAACTCTTGAGTCTTAAAGCAATAAGATCTCTGTTGATTTCCAATCCCAAATCTTCTTAGTGACCTGCTTTACGCTTCTTCCTCTGTGGAGAATTCTCTCTTAAGGGTGAGAGAAATAGGGTAAAAGCACGCCCTAGCCTTCAGTCCGAGATACACTCTTCAGAACCAAAGTGAGAACGAAGCATTCGACAAGAAAAAGAGGGAGAGAGAGGAAGTATATTTGGGATCGTATTTCTTTTTTTTTCTTTCGGTAATAGGTGTCGTATATCACTCAAAATCGTATAATGTTTTGGAATTCAATTAACGAACAAGATCTATTGATACTAATTCTATGGATCAAATTACTCCTGACCATAGATTCCCTTACCTGCACCGCCGACCAGAAAACCTTTTGCCTTTTTTTATTTTTATAAACAATGTTTTATAAGTGTATTTAGAATTTGGCATCTTCATTTAATTGTCCCGTATCTTAGTCTCAAAAGTTCTTATTGTCAGGGGTATAAGAAGGATTTCAAAAATAATTCGAAAATAACTTAACATTATGTCATTATCAAAAGATGTCATTGTCTTGCATATTTTTTGAGGATACATATGAAATGACATATTTAACCTTATTGAAAAAAATAGTGCCATATTAGAATGGTTAAAATGTAAGATTACAAATCTATCTACAAATATTTATCGTCTGTGTACATTTAAGGAATGAACATTTAGCTACAAGTGTTGTTAGGCATTCGTCCCCGTTCTTGTTCTTGCTCGAGCCATCGCTTCCCGTGGAGATCCTTGAGAATCTAAGACCTTAAATTCACAAATCAAAATCACTCACATCCCTTTACCAGATGATGCCATATCTTTTAAGGAAAACAAAATTCTGATGTACAACCTCAATAGAAACAGATCAAAATCAGAAGAAATTGTGGGAGAAGCACCGAATTTTTTGGTGAAATTTGGAAGTAATGGTGCTTTTGAATTTCTGAATCAAATGTAGAAGACCATAACAATCCACAAGGATGCAAGTATATATACATATCAAAATAAATTTTGCTCATGAGATGTTTGATGAAATGTCTAAACGTTCTAAAATCAAGAACACATTCTAACCAAATACATAATGAAGGCAGTGTTTGGTATGCATTCTAAGTCACTTTTGCATTCTCAAATGATAAAAATAATTAAAAATACGTTATGTGTTCTAAAAATGAGAATGTGTATTCTCAACATAGTGAATTGATGTAAGGAAAATAACCACAAGGGTAAGCTAGGATTTAAGGTAGGTGAAATCTTGAGGTCGAATCAACTGCCAAATATTGATGAACATAGGCTTAGAAAAAGAATATGGGCTATAAAAAGGCCCATATCGGCTGGACCGCAAACACAAGGGGTGTTCGCTCTTTACCCAAACCTAACCTCTTCCCCTTTCAAACCCAAGAGATAAGCAAAGGTGAAGTAGTGAACAACTCGTCTAGTCTTACCTGTCCTCTCAAGTGCGACTCAGTGCACCTTTAAAGTTCATCCTCTCAGTGCATTGGCCACTGTCGAAAGCACATCTCATTTGAGAGGATAAAAATTCGTCTTACCCCCAACTCTCCAAGCAGTTAAACAGCTAAAGTTTAAACTCAAAAGGCACAACAAATCACTTAGGCTGCGTTAGGTAATATTCTCGTGGAGTGTTTCAGGTGTTCTACTGTTCTATGAGAACAATAATAGAAAAAAAAAAAACACATTTGTTAACGTAGTTTTATTTTTTCTGTTCTTGCGGAGCAAACTGGGCATCTGAACACAAAATTTGAGAAACAGAGAAACCCTGGTGAGGATTTGAACAGTTAAAATGGAACCCAACGCAATTACATAAACACCGATGATATTGATTTATAAATTTCATGGGCCTCAACTCTTTTTCTGGTCCATGTGGGTTACGGACTTACGGTGTCTTACGTGGATCCAGGTTTACCCGGTCTACCCCTAAAACATGGGTAGCCGGTAGCCCGTGGCCGTATTGCTGGAATATTTTTCTGTTTGTTTAATAAATAACATGGTGTTGGGAAAGGGAATATCCTCACGTGTTTCGAGAAAAGAAAAAAAAAAAAAGGCAACGGCAGGAGGGGGGCCCACTCAAGCAATTCTATCATCGTGGTGCTCGCGCGTGTGGGTAGTGGGAACCTCACGTCAGCTTTCGTAAGCTTTGCCAGTGAATTCAGCCACCTATCCCTCTCAGCATAGCTGTCTCCACACGTGCAGTGTAACAATTCTCGCATCGGTCGATGTATATAGGAGACAAGGTGATCAGCTGTCTATTATTATTTTGGGAAATAGAACGCTGTCTGATCCCGTTCCCTGCGCCCAAAAATAAAAAAAACACTCAATATCGGACGTTTAAAACAATACGATACTGATACATATTGGCATGGAGTGATTTGCATCGGACGTTTGCCCCTGATTCGTATCGTTTCACTAATATGGTATCGAGATTGATCGTAAGTTATATTGAACCGATACTTCAAACCATGCAAGAGGGTGAAACAAATGCTGCATTCCTCCTTTTGGATGCCCCTGTGCGTTCCCTCATTGGCACCCATGCTGGTATAGAGATAATACGATTAGACATTATTAAACTCTCCCCATATGTAGGAGAAAGTTTTCTTACACCCGTAGTATAGGGTTCAACCATCATCTTAGGGTCTTAAAACACCTTCTATTGGAAGAAGTCAATAATACTCTACTATGTTGTGTGATATTGTCTATCCCTCTGAAATTCGTTTTCAAATCAAGGATCCCCATCACCATGGCTAAAGGAAAACTCGATCTTATATATATAAATTCGGTTGATATTTTGTATTGGATTATGGCTACATAAGTAGATTATGTTCTTAATTTCTCCAATGGCTAAACCTAACAACACTCTTCAGATTCTCAAAAACCTCAATAATAAAACAATCCAAAATCTTATCCTAATAACTCATTAATTAAATTCAACTTTGTGTGTGGTAAACTTGCGTAGAATTGTTTGTAAGTTAATTGAAAATGGGAAGTAGCTTTCTATCCAGAAGTGTAACTGTGAGGATTTTGAACTCCGGGTATGTGCATTCACATCTTTGCTTTTGTAAGTAGCATATGTATACTAATTAATGTTTGTTGATTGGACTTCACTTGCAATGAGTATTTGCATATGTGTGTCAGTGTGTGAATATTGTTACACATGCAATTGGTATTGCTTGATTATTATGCTACAAGAGGCCATGGAAATGTAGGGATTCTAGTTTTCCCACAAAGGGAATACCTATTATTTTGACATATGATATGAAGAACCTAAGTATGTTAAGGTTATTGTGAGAATGATAAGTTGAGTCTCTTCTTAAAGAGAAATCAAGTAATATGATCAATCTCCACTTGGAAATAGAATCTAGTAGATATACATAGATTTGGTTATATAGGTGTTTGATACATTAATTTGATTCAAATGCGTCATGTACAAACATGTGTTGGTATAGTGATTCATGGAATCGGTAATATAAACCTAAATTATAGGTTTCACCATGATATTATTAGTTAACTTATGGCTTTCGTAAGAAAATTGGATCGGGAGCCACAAGGTTAACAATATAAATAGCAGATATATTATTAGTTAATCTAATCAGGATTTGTATAATGTCGCAGATCACTAAATTGATATCATCTAAAAGAATAAACTTAAGGCCCGTGATTCATGAGGCAAGGTGATGGGCATCCAACCTATGTGATAGGAGATCCCTAGAATTAGATTCAAAGGGTAAAAATGAAGTTATTGGTTGACTTGATTAGTACTATCGTATTTTGCTTATTTCAGCTAGATGAGAAGATAGTACTTACAGCGATGACCGGAGGATGAGTTTAGAACTCTTAATCAGCAAAGCCTGAGAAATTCTGGGGGTATGTTAACCATGGTACATACTAGGGGCTGACCTAAGTGGTCGTAGAGGGTGAGGCCGCCCTCAATGAGAATTACATGGGTGAATTCTCAAACGATCATGACACCAAGATGGGGGACAAGGCTAAAAATGTCCAATTTTATTTAAAGAGTATACTGAAGGGTCAGATGGCAAGATATGGCTAGTAATACAGTCGGCTACACTAATGAGGAAAGTTTCAAGAGTCTAACTTCACCTGTACTCTTTAGTGTGACTTATTAGACCTAGTACATAGGGCTGCAACAGGGTCAGGTTGGGCTGGGCTTTATAGAACCCTAGCCCAACCCTAAGTCCCCTTAGCTGGGCCCAGGCCCAACCCGACCCTGACTCAGGGCCAGAAAAATCCAACCCTGACCCGCCCTCGAGCCGACCCTAATTGGCCCTGATCATGGGGAGGGGAAAATAAATGCATGGGCTAGAATGGGCCAGGAAAAACATTATCAATTATATATAAAATAATAATATAATAAAATATATTATAACACTTATTGTCTTCATATATAATATATTATATAAAAAAATGTGGGTGAAATTTAAAGTTTATAATGTATAAATTATATCAATATATATTTTATAGTATAACTTAAATCAGGGTCGGGTCGGGCCGGGCCCAACTTAGCTCGAGGCCTCAATCCTAATTCAACCCGGCCCTAACTCAGGGCCAGAAATTTCCAACCCTGACCCGCCCTCAAGGCCAATTATCTCAGCCCAGACCCTGTTCGGGCTTAGGGCGGGTTCGGGCCGACAGGGCCAAACTTGCACCCCTACTAGTACATATTCAAGTCTAGAAGACATTTTTAACGACTTGTTCTGTTATTTTACTGTACTCAAGCTATCATGTGTTTTATCGATTTTTTTTTAAAACTTGTGGGGAATTGTTGTATTAAATGTTTCTGGTTATTTTTGTTGCCTTTCGGTTTTCCTCCCATAAGACATGTATTTTGTTTTCAGGAGTTTTTGGGCAATGCATTGGAAGTGGAACAAGAAATGATAGAGGCATATACGTGCACGCCGAGCCGAGCCGTGTTGTGGCAGTGCAGTGTGGTTTATTTAATATATTCTTCTTATTCAAAGTTGGCCTAGTTTTTTAGGTTAAACATGTATTAATCCTTTTTTGTTCTCTCTCTCTCTCTCTCTCTCTCTCTCATAATGGTATGCTGCCCATTTATTGAACAATCGCTATAGAGTTTCCGCTTGCATTGCATACAAGTGTAGCTTGAGTACAATTCTAAATTTTTGAAGGGGTTTGTAGTAGCAAAGTGCACTGTTACTCTCGCAAGCCAACAAGGCTGTTATATCTTGGAAGCCTACTCACATACACCCGGTTGCACCTGTAGGGGGGGCGTTTAAGGTCTTAAGGAGAGTGCCCATTGGTACACCTCAGTCTACTTTGTCATCTTGCCAAGTTTATCAACACTTCAAGTCTTCATTCTCCTAAAACAAAAAAGATATAAAAGAATTTTAAAAATAATTTGAAAGTGACATATCATTATGACATTATTATGATTATTTTTTAAATATACATATAAAATGACACTATTACCCTCATTGAAAAGTATTGTATGTCATACTAAAAGGACAAAAAAAAGAGATAAAAAAAGGATTACAAATTATTTGACAAATTGAGGAGTGTTAAATGTTGATAAGAATCAATTATTGAACATAGATAGAGACATTGAAAGAAATGTTGACCACTGTTTTACCAAAAAATAAAATTGACCACTGAAATAAAGCAAGTTCACCTGATTGATAAAAAGTGAGAAGAAGTAGTTTGAGATGGTCCAAACAATCTAGAATTGAAGGTTGAAGGCCATGGAGTACTCCTTCAGAATGAGTGAGATGGTGCAAATTGAAAGTGGTAATGGGGGCAACGAGGAGGTTGAAGATGATATTCATGGTTTTAGTGCACGGTATCGGAACGGATATCGGCAACACGTAAAATCGATATGATATCGATACAGTATTGGTCTGAATCGACTGTATCAGACAAGAATACCCTTGAATTTCTTTAAAAAATGAGTTTTCTAACAATTTTACCCCTTGTCCGTACCGTGATACCAATATGGTATCGGCACAGTATCGATATCTGTGACTAACAAAACTGGTACATATCATCTGATACGATACCGATACTTAGAACCATGATGATATAGGGTTGATTTGATCATTAAAAACATAGTACAGATAGACACGATTAAGAGCAAACATAGCCACCTACATAGTTAATTATGAAATATAATTCACACACTTGCACAAATAAGGCATGGTTACTTAAATGTTTTGAAAGTCTAAGAAGATATAGGATTCCGGGACCTGTCGGGGACCTTAGGGGCAAATCTGGACCCTCCATAGGGTGTGGGATCCACCTCTGGTGTGTAGGGCTCACACCTCATGGAGCCTGATCCAAACTCTTGATATATAGTCTTTTTTAAAAGAAGAGGGATAACAATGACATTCTCTCTCCTAAAAAAATGCGAGTCCCCTTTCCCGCGCCCTGCAAACACCTTCAAGGGGGGAACTAGATGGGAAATTGGAGACCATTATGCTCCAACCAGCTGCACTAACACCTCTTCTCCATGGGTTTCTTTCGTACCAATAATCGAGATTTAGCATATAAAAAAAAAGGGGAAAAGGCTGGGTATGCTAGTAGTATACCGTATGTTAACACCTTATGTGTTTATCTCTCTCTTCCTCCCTTCAAGAGAGTAAGAGAGTAAATTCAAAGGGGGGAGGAAAAAGATAGACACATAGGGTGCTAGCATACGGTATATCACTAGTATACCCATCCTCTCCCATAAAAACAAAATGGGAAATAAAATGATATGATTAGCGTGGTTTTACACTTAGACACAAATCAATGCTTTTGTGTTTGAAAAAACCTTTTTGCCCAGGTGAAATTGAAAATCACATCCAAACCAGTACACATTTGTATACATTTTCATTGGCTATCGCACTGGCGCAGAGCTTACACGATTGATTAGTATTTTCCATATTCACTAGGGAGTTTTCTCTGAGACGGGTGGTCCCAAGCAAAGAGACGGAGTCAAACTCAAGACCTTCAGCTTCCTTAGGCATCGTCCCTTGCCAATTGTGTTGCTCCTTTGGGTTCCGATTAGTATTTTCTTGCAAAAAAGAATCTAGGGAATATTGGGGAATTTTACTTGTCATGTACTACATGCATCAACTCTTGATTTTTTTTGGGGAAAATTACATGATTAGCTACTTTTGGGTTTTCATGTACAAAACTGTCCACCCTATGTTTGAGTTTACAAAAATAGACAAAAACAAGTTTAGTTTTACAAAATTAGACAAAACAGTGACTCTCTTTCCTTCCTCAGCAGTTTCCCTTTGAAAAAATCTCTTTTTTTTCCTCTATTATTTGGGATAGTAGGGAATGGCGGTGGCTGGGATAAAGGTAGGGTTGCAGGGAACGGAAGATGCCTGGGCGAGAAGGCTATGACAGGGGTAAAAATGTCTGAAAAAGTAAGTGTGGGAGGGAGAGACTATTTTATCTAGTTTTGTAAACCTTAACTTATTTTTGTCTATTTTTATTAACTCAAACATAACGTGGACAATTTTGTAAATGGAAACCAAAAAATAACTAATCATGTAATTTTTCTATTTTTTCTTTTGAGCTTTTTGGTAACAACATCAACTCCTGATCGAATGGCGTGGGTTTTGTTAGTTACTGATCCGGCTGAATCACACAGTTCCCAAAAAGATGATAAAAATGATGCGGATATATTGGTCAACAGTCAAAGAGTCATATTAATCCTTCTTTATACGTTATGCGAGTTCTCAGTTCCCCACATTCACAAAGCACAATGAAACAAGTGTCGACATGGTTTTGGGTGAATTTTTTTCTTCTCAGATTCTTTGGCCGGTTAGGTTCGTAGGTTCCTCTGATAGAGAGGACGGAAATGATGATCTCATCCCACTCAGGTAGTGGATTTGGGCAGGGGGTGAGATCATCATTTTCGATCCCCTATGAGAATAACTTACGAACTTAATCGGACAAGAAACCTGAGAGGAGCTAAGTTTTAAGTATCTATGGCTCACGAATGGCTGATACAGCCAATCCGTATCAGTCAATACCACATGCTGATACTTGACTGACACCGAATCGTTGAATGATAGGTTCAAAATTGTCTGATACGATGGATACCAATCCCCATATTCAATCCGATACCAATTCTGATACCGATAGATATCTAATACCTAAAACCATGTGTTTGTACGAGGCGAGGCCGTGTCGTTCTACAACCGCTGTACTGTTCACGTGGGTGTGGGGGACCATGGGGCACGTGCCGCACGTGGTATGGAATTCCTCTGGTCTCAAAACCCAATTGAAAAAGAAATAAAGGTCTCGGTGCTAGGGGTGTCCCACCTCTCTCTTTCTTTCTCTCTCGAGGATTGGGGATTGGAGATATTTTTTCCGTGTCGCACGTGTTGAGCGAATGGACTCTTCTGTACAGGCAAGCAAAGGCAGTGGGGAAATGTTAAAAAATTTCTATCGTGCTGAGGCTGACCGAGTCATCGCGTCGTGAGTCGTGACAATATCACAGTAATGAAGATCTCGTTGGGGTGATACGAATGGCCTCTTGGCCTATGGTGGGTGTTCTGTGGGGCCATCTCCAATGCTTACTATTGTATTTTAACTCTGTTGTCTTAGTCAGATATCTGTTCCTATCACAATTTGGATCTTCTGCCGCCGCCTGCTCTTGCGGCCGGCGTTCAGCCTCACGGAGACAGGGCATGGACCCCACCCAAGGCAGGGTGCCCGAACAGTGGATAGGATGGTCATTTAACCCGTCTGTGTGAGGATGTATGCTGGCCACATAGGTATGCGGCAGCAAAGAATCCAAATCCTCGTATCAAACGCTCCAACAACATCAAATAAAAACATCAATCAGGGAAATAGAGAGATCTCATGAAATTACCGCTTAGTACATCCCTAGTGAAATAAAAAATTCTATCCGATCAAATGCATTGTTCTTATTGGTTGTAAACCTGATGCAAGTGTTACACAATCGGATAATGATCTCTTGCATGCTCTTATTATTATTATGAGATTTGTTGCTACAGAGTTTAACTTCATTGAGACAGTGCTAGCTGCTTCAACATATTGAACCGTCGGAAGTCAAAATTACACATTTGTACATGCAGCAACAACTCTCTAGCCTATCCAATGGAAGGCTCCACACATGCTATAGTTGAGATCGAGCAACTTGGGGTCCTCTCATGTATGATGATGGACCGAGGAGTTTCACGGTGAAGGGAATCCCTTGATTGCAATTTTGGATGAGTGGGAGACGGTATAACTAAACAAGAGGAGGGTATTATCAACTCTGTCCAATAGGAGGGTATGTCTTGGAATCCTAAGATGGTGCTGAACTCTTCTCATGCAATGAAGGAAAACTTTCTTGGCCAATACTGCCCATAAGGATTTATGTGTCCTTTCTCCAAAAAAGAGAACTTTTACAATTAAAATAGATGCATGATTCTTATCTTCTAGGGTTTCTTCTATTTCACAAGATTCTAGGAGCAACCTTTGGTCTTTTTTGTGGGAGACTTAGACTTCATCCCAAGTTTATATTCTTCTTGTTGAAACTTCTTAAGAATGGGTTGAACACTAAAGATAATTTAAGTAACTTCTTATTATCTGTTTTTGCTATTACATGTTATTTTGTATAGATTACTCGAACTAAATGTGTTATTTCTAAGAGTCTTTCTAATCCTTTTCATATCATCTCTAACGTCAACTAATGGTAAAGGACCTTAACCTCCTTTGTTTTCATCCACAAGAGGATCATAGAACACATGATGAAACCTTGATGTCTTGGGCCGAATGCTAAAGTCTGTTACCTACTACATATAGTATCATTCTTTGTGATGAGAGCTTTTCCTCAAGTTCGGGTGAAAACAGACATGCATCAGTTATTATTGTTAATAAAGATTTGGTTAGGGCAACTTTAAATTCTGGATATGCAAGGAGCGCACATGAATCATAAACAAAGTGGATTGTTTGTAGGGATGCAAAAAAGCCAAGCAATTAGGGCTCATCATTGTTACCATTTGGACTGACTATGGAGTGTTGGTCGATCTCCTTCAATGAGGAAAGAACCAATGGCCGTGGGATCCATTTTCTGTTTTTTTTTTGCTAAACATCGGTGAAATTTCTATATAGTTTGTTTTGGTATCATTGGTTAAGTAGAATAGACGGTTGGTTTCAATAGCTCATAAATTACCGGTTAAGGCTAAAACTGATCATATTAAGTATTGTGTGGATAATGATGTTTCTCTTCTTTTTGGTTAGTAATGTATTTCTTTTTCTATCAAAAAAAAAAAAAATGTAAACATTTCTTCAACCATTGTAACATTTGTATTTCCTATGGAATTTTTCTATATAATTCACAAAAATTAATGAATTCGTAGATCCCTCGAGAATAATAAAAGAGGGGAAACTTATTTTCACTGCTTTATATAGACTATTTGGCCTTTGGTGGTTTTCAAAACTTATGGACATGTTATCTGCCTCATCATTATCAAATTGACAAATTTTACCCTATTTCAATCGTCAATTTTGATAACAATAGCCTCCCTAATGGCTAAAAAAGGCTTGTACCAAGGAATCTTTGTACGCTTTATATACCGCATACTTAATCCCCAAAGGAAGAACATTGTCCTAAGATTTATTCGCTAATTGATTATTAATAAATCTATTATTTTCTTCAAAACATTCTTATCTTTTTTCTAGCTAATTATTTATTTGAAACCTTCCATGTATCTTCAATTATAAGAATTCTTCTTGGGTAATGTTGTAAGAATGTAACATATAAAAGACAGTCTCATAAAAAAAAATAAAGGTGAAAATAGCACTTGTAATTTGTAGTCCATATGGAGTCTATATTTTCAAAAATAAACAAAAATAATAATAAAAAATATATGTGAGAAAAATTACAAACTTTTTCATTAAAAGCAAAATGTGCTACCAAGTCAAAAGTATTATTCTTCATCTAATATATTATTTTAAAAAGTAGCAAATGTCCATATCTAATTTAAATATACTATCAACAGTTTTCTCACTATAACCTCCAAGTGACAGACTATTTTGAAAGGACTGAGTTTTCCTTTAGCGACGGTCAATGGGGGTATCCATTGATAGAGGCCTTCGATCTGTGTCCATAGGGATAAGACTATTTTGAAAGGACTGAGTTTTCCTTTAGCAACGGTCAATGGGGGCATCCGTTGATAGGGGCCTTCTTCATCTAGTATACTATTTTTAAAAACTAACAAAGTTTAAAATCTAATTTAGATATACTATCAATAGTTTTTTGTCAATTTTGAAAGGACCGAGTTTTCCTTTAGCAATGGTTAATGGGGGTATCTATTGATAGTGGCCTTCGATCTGTGTCCATAGGGGACTGTGCATAGTAACGGGTATGTTTGACCATTCATAAATAGAAGGACAGATAATTTTTTATGGCCATTGATGGGGTGGTGATCCTTCGCCGTGTGGTGAAGGAAAAATTCTTCCATTTTGAAATTTACAAAAAACAAATGTATTTGAAAGCTATTTGATTTAGATATTCTAATGACATTAAGAACAAAAGGTAGGGTAAAAGGTTTCCTACACGTTCTATTTATGAAATTTCTCTTAAATTACTTGCAAAATTGGCACATGGTTAGTCAAATGGGGGGCCAAATTTTTATGGACAAATAAACTTGAAGGTTCCCAGCCTACATGTGAAGTATCAGTTTAAATTTTATGGATGATAAAATTGAAGGTTCCCTGCCTACATGTGAAGTATCGGCTTAATCGGAAGTTGCCAAGTGGTAAAATAAAACTTTGATATTTAGGAATAGGTGAAGGGGATAGACATATATGGACAATTAAAAATATAAGAATGCATGAGCATACGTGGAAGGGCATTTAAGTTGAGTTTGAAATTAGATATGTGGCTAATCAAGAAGGTGTACAACGAATCCAATTGTCAGTTGACTAAAAGTAATAATCCACGTGGCTCACATGGTGGATAATTTTGGAAGCCCTTCTAAAACATGGACATGTAAAGTGTAAATGCATTTTCTCCTAAATTGTATTTCCACATTAATATGCATTGTGATTCAAGAGAAATTCGAAGAATTCAAACTTTGAGGCCTTATTGACCTTATTTCTTTTCAAAACCCTTAAAATATGTCACGCGTCTTAATAACAAGAGATCCATACCAAGAGATTCAAAACCCTTATATATGTTTATTTCTCATAAAAAAAATTAATAAAAAAAAAGAGATCCAATACCAGTTATTTGATCTTTTGAAGGATAAAACTAACTTTCACCATGCATAATCTTTTCTAAGATTATGGAAAGATAAGATGACGGATCCAAGGTCATTATAAGATAAATATCTATATAAACCAAATCGCAAATTTTAGGTCCAATTTAATCATATGATCTACTATGTATTTAAATAGAAAAATAATATATCTTATTGTGTCTTACAGATGTCATTTAAGTTATAAGGTAACGTGTATGATTCCATCCCTCAAACCCTTATTTCTGTGATTATAAATTTTTTTTAGAATAGAGAGATTAATAATTTAAAAATAATAGAACAGATGGACCAATGACTTGGGTCAAGCGGGTCTAGTCAAATAAAGTTTTATTGAATCAACTAATTTGACTCATTGAATGGTACTCAAGGAACAATATTCCTATTACTTTCAAAAGTTTATTTGTACTCACATTGACTTTGTCATGTTTGGAGTTTAAGGGCCTCAGATAAAGGTTAATTACATTTTTGAAATAAGCTTCTCTAGGCAAAATTACAAGTTGTTTTATGTATTTATTTATATTTTTTATAAGGGAGAATGTTCTCTGTATCACAGCGCAGCCTACGCCCAGACATATGGACAACTTGTGCAGGGGGCAGGGTGGTCATTGCGCCCACCCTCATGTGCCTGGGTGCAGACTGTGCTGGGGCATAGAGAACAACACCCATAAATTTATTAAAGCTTAAGAAAGGAAGCAATAGAATTTGAAATAAGCTTATCATAAGCATAATTGCAAGTTGTTCTATTTATTTTTATTGTCTATATAAATTTATTAAAGCTTAAAAAAAAGAAGCAATTGATAAATATGAATCTCTCTCTCTCACACACACACACTACATGTTTTTGCCTTTATTAAGATAAATTTAAGAGGTAACATCTAACAAAATATGATACCAACTCCATGGCCAGTTGTTATCATCCAACTCCGTCAAAAGCTACATCTGTATATAGTTGTGAAAGTTTTAAAAGAAGTTATAGCCATCAAAATGAGAGCAGACCTCGGTGCAATGGTAAGGTTGCTCCATTGCAACTTAGTAGTCACAACTTTGAGTCGGGACAACCTCTCCTCGAAATGGGGTAAGACAGTGTATATTATGACCTTTCCTAAACCCTGCAATGGTGGGAGCCTCGCCGATTTACATTGGACGGGTATTGAGGCAAGGCTTAATGAGGTGTCCAAAAAAATTAAAATCAAAATTACATCATATCAATTGGAATAGTTTAGTAGCTTAAACAAAAACAATGGAAAACTTTCATTGATAAGTATGAGATATTTCTACCACCCAAAAAAAATAAAATAAAGGTAAGTATGAGATATTCCATTATTACATATTAGTCTTTTATCTTGATGGACATATCAAACTTTTTTATTTGAGTATGAAAAAGAGACAATGAATGATTTTCCATCCGCTGGAATTTTGACAAGTGCAAGGAAAACAAAAGAGATTTTTGTTTGCAAACTGTGAGCAAAGAAGTTAGGTATTTCATGTCTACATAGCTAGATTAGATCAGGGTTTAGTGTTCGACACAAAACTATCAACTTAATTTCCATCAGTTGTCAAGTCCTAAGCGTGAAAAACTCGTCACATGATATAGGCTGTGATTACGGGTGCCAATTTAGCTCATAATGCACTGATCAAAGAATGTAGAGGAAGAGATGAAGGGAGGGAAGAGAAATCCTACTCTTGCAAGTAGCTTATTGGTCCAGTTCCCTTCGTAACCCCTAAAGCCTGAATCCGTTAAAAAACCTGACCGATTACCTCGAATCGGATCAATTTACACCCTTAGCTGTGGTCATTCATACATGACCACGAGTAAAAATCAAACCCTTTATAGTTTGATATATTTTTTTTATTCATATATTTATATTGAAAGTATGTGAGGGAAAGTCATACGGTAAAGGAACGAATCGTTATTCACTGCTGTTACAGCATGGTGTTGTACTGCATCGTGCGATGGTGCAGAAGCCATGTGACACAGTGGGTCCTACATGACGCATATAGCCTCTGTAGCACCGCACAATGCAGTACAGCATCGTACAATTACAGCATAGGATAAAAATTCTCATTTATAAAGAGAAAGAAAGAAAGACCATACCACCAAGCCACCATAGAAAACAAATCAAACCAAATCTAAGTAAGCTGTGAATGGAATTCCGAAGGATCAAGCGTTTTTCTTTTTTTCTGATTAAAGAAGGGATAAGTTTCAAGTTAGTCCAATTCTGAAGTCGTGAGTGAGAAACCGGTGACCAGTCGGGTAAAAATGTTGAAAAAGAACGTGCTTTATACGCAATGGGACCCCCAGCTTTCCTCGGCTGTTATTCACATCCATTGATGGATCATTGGAATCTAAAAATCACAAAACGGTTGATCTACTCCTGTAGCTAAGATGTTGGGTAACTAAGGTGTCAATTGGTTGGTTCGATCTGATTTTAGTTCGGGCTGAATCGGTTTCAGGGTGGCAAGGATGAATCCGAAACCAAACCACTAAAAAATGCTTCGATTTCGGTTTTGGGTATCAGTTTCTCTAATCGATTAGGTTTATGTTTAGGTTTGACATATATAGATGGATGCAAAATTATAGAAAAAAAAATACGGGTTTTAATGAATTTTGTGCCGATATCAGGTTGTTTCAGGTTATATCGGTTTGATTCGGGCCGGTTTCACCGATTTCAAATAGGTTTTGATACCCCTAGGGTACCAATCAGACGGTCAACAGCAATGCCCCATGCCTCATTGCTCATGTGAAGGTACAGAACTACAAAATGTAAGCTTTCCCTCCACCTCGTTCTCACTTCACTACACTCTCGTTCTGTCGTCCAGTTCTATCTTCTAGGTGTGAAAAAACAGAAAAAGGAAGAGAGAGAGAGACAGAGAATCTAAGTGTAATTTCCTTTCAGCTTCGGATTTCGATTATTGAATATTGATTAGAGAGATACGTTATTTTATTAGTGTCAATTGTTATTGAAGAAAGCGTGTTGCCTCGTGGGTGAGTTTTAAGTCTCTTTACGAGCGAGCGAGAGAGAGAGAGAGAGGGTTGTGCCGTTTTGGGCTGTGGGGGGTGGTCGGTGTTGGCCGGGAAAAATGACGACGAGAGGGTCATCAGGGAGGTTGCCGACATGGAAGGAGAGAGAGAACAACAAGAGAAGGGAGAGAAGGAGAAGGGCTATCGCTGCTAAGATATACTCTGGGCTCAGAGCGCAGGGCAACTATAAGCTTCCCAAGCACTGTGACAATAACGAGGTCTTGAAGGCCCTCTGTTCTGAAGCTGGTTGGGTCGTCGAAGAAGATGGCACCACTTATCGCAAGGTTCCTCTTCTCCCCTTTCTTCTCCTTTTTATCTCTTTAGCTTCTTGTTTCGGTGATTAAGTATTCCTCTTTTTTCAGTTTCCAAATAGATCTCATTCTGTTTTGATCTGAAAAGAAAAAGCCCTTACTGCGTTTCGAACTTCTCATTTTCTCCTATAGTTTGACTTGCATGTGTATATCTAAGGTCTTAGGTGTAATTCGAATTTGGGAACAGGAAATGGTTTCTATTGATTTTGGTTTCTGGCCAATCTCTCAAATTATTGGTTTTCCTATGGAGGTTGGAAAATTTCCCCCCCTTTTTAAAATTTCCTCCTTATCTTCTTCGAATTTTCGACTTTGGTGTTTGGAAATCGCTAGCAAACTTCATCGTTTTCGGGAGATCTTGTATATTTTGGCTCTTGAAAACAAAATCCCTATTTTGCTGTCCGTTCTGTGAGCTGAAATGAATGGTATTGAAATTTCCGATGATTTTTCCCTTTTTTGGTGTTCTGTTTTGGATCTGACAACAATCTTGGCCGGAACTGGAAGTCTGTGATCACTGGTTCCTTCCCGAGTTTAATAGGATTTGGGACTGAAGAAGGGAGGAATCAGAGAACCCATTTGAACAATCCATTTAGTCATTCATGCTATTCTTCTCACAACATTGCTTAAATTTCTGTTTTTTTTTTCTTGAACAGGGATGCAAGCCACCCCAAACAGAAGCCGCGGGCATTTCAACCAACATCAGTCCATGTTCTTCGCACCAACCAAGCCCAGCATCTTCTTCATTCCCAAGCCCTGTTCCTTCTTACCATGCAAGCCCAGCTTCTTCTTCCTTCCCAAGCCCTTCTCGTTATGATGCCAACGCTTCGTCCTCCTCCTATCTCCTACCATTTCTCCGAAACCTGGCCTCCATCCCTTCGTCACTTCCACCTCTGCGCATCTCCAACAGCGCACCTGTCACTCCGCCACTCTCATCCCCTACCTCCAGAACTCCAAAGATGAGACCCGTCCCTGACTGGGATTTACTCACCAACAGTTCCTCCATGGCCTCCTTCCGCCACCCACTGTTCGCCGCCTCAGCCCCTGCAAGCCCAACTCGTCGCCACCATTTCCATCCTGCCACCATACCCGAATGCGACGAATCCGACTCCTCTACTGTTGATTCCGGCAGATGGGTCAGCTTCCAAACGGCAGCATCACCACCTTCTGCAGCTCCGGCGTCTCCTACGTTCAATCTGGTGAAGCCCCTTGTGGTTCAGACGAACTCGACCCATTACGACCCCGCTACAGAGTGTGGAGGGATAGGTTGGAAGCGAGGACCGGAGTTCGAGTTTGAGAGCGGGAGGGTGAAACCATGGGAAGGTGAGAGGATTCATGAAATGGGCGTGGATGATCTAGAGCTGACACTGGGGAGCGGCAAGGCTCGGAATTAAAGGTGAACTAAGATCAGAAGGGAAAAAGCTCGTTTCTTTGATAATGGGGATTTAATCGTTTTAGTTGTTGTCCCTGTTTGTTCGTCGTTCGTTGGACATGACCAGGTCTACAGATAGTAAGGTTCTTGGCTTGGGTTTTCTCTACTCATCACTGGTTCAAGATTTGGTTTTCTTTTGATGCTGTACTGTGTAATGGTTCTAATCTCTTAGGGATCCAGATTAGTTCCTGATAGAAAGAGCTGGTGATTGCTGAAGAACAGACTTTCTTCATGGGATAATCTGAGATTTACATTGGGGGAAACTTGTGGTTCCTTTGTAAATGGCATAGGATTAAAGAGAAGAGAAAGAGATAGTAGTAGGACTGTAGGTTGTTAAACTTGCTATTATTAATCCTAAATTCTTCTTTTGGTCTATTTCAAGTGATCATTTTATTTGGATTTTATTTGGGCTGCAATTTCTTCTGTGAAATCTTTCTGTAAACAGACAAGAACCTCAAAACATTTGAAGTTAGTTGTTTCCAATTGAAAGGGTTATCTTCTTCTGTAACTAGTTTCTGTTGTCCTTTTTCTCTCTCATCTGGAACTCTTCCTCTATTAACATATATTTAAGTCAGTAATGGGTAGGTACTTCCATTACTGAAATTGTTAACTGTGATGGATTTTAAAGGGAAAGTGGATATAGACATATAGTATAGTATCAAGGGGAGAGGGATATTGGAGGAGAGAGTGGGTCCTCTGTATTAACTTGTTATCCATTAGGGTTACACTGAGCTTTCTATGTTCTGCGGGTCAAAAGAGCATCTTAGAACAGAAAAAGTCCTCATAAGGGTACCTCCTTTGGCTCCTTTTCCATGTGATCTTGTGTTCCATTTTATGGGGCATGTGAACCTCTACCCCTCATGTTGTGCACTCGTCGTTTTGTTCGAGATAGTTTATTCACACATACCCTTTTTTTTAAAATAGGATAACGAGTCGGTGGGCTATAGTACACTATTACATATTCGCAAGGCATACAAAATTTAAGACTTTAGTCACCCATCCATACACCTCCAACCCCCCTACCCTAGTAATGAGAACCCACACCCACACCCACACCCACACCCAGGGTTTCAAGAATCGGGGAATCGGATCGAAAATCACCCGATTCAGATTAAATCGGTGACCGTCAAAGCGATCAATTACGATCCAAATCAAATCAACACTGACTGCCACTTCTGTGACCGATTACGCGTTTTAAAACCCTGTCCACACCCTCTTCTTTCATTCGCCTAGCCTCTGTCCCTTAGCAGAAAGGGGGTGAAAAGGTAATGTTAATTCAGTGCCAAGCTAGCCCTGTGGAAACAAAGATGTGAAAAGTTGTTGAATGGGTTGCTGTTTCTGAAAGCTTTTGGATCACTCGGACAAGAAGAAGGTTCCAATACATTAGAACCATTAGGCAGTTGTGAAACTTATCAAGAAGGAACCTTGTATATCCAGTGCACATGGAGGGGTTTGATTGCTTGAGTTGGCTAGCTGATCACCATAAAGGCAGCAGCCCAAAAGGGATTTGATTTGGATATACATTCATCAATAATTCAAGAGGAAGCATGACAATTCAACTACTAAGTTTCGAACCCATAACATTCTGACCACTTGACCTCATACATAATCTTGCATTTAATGCAATTCTGAATATAAAAAAGATGGCCTTTAACATTAAAAAGACTGATAGATAGCACTATAAAGAAAATATGTGCTGCTACTGCCAGTGTATCTAATGGAATGAACCATCTACCACTGCTGCAACTGTAACAGTTGAATAAAGAGATATATCATGAAGTGGATCATAATCAAATTGAACCAAATGTAGGCATATCAATGCTGCTACTTGTCATGTTTTTGGATCAAATTCAGTTCAAGATCCAAGCAATTGAAAAACTCTACTCCACCAATGTCTAGTGGCTAAATAAATCAATACAATTATATATATATAGGGGGGGGGGTGTGGAGGGTTAAAATAACAATCCTCGAGGCAAAAGAGCCATCTATTGTGCACAATTTTGAATTGATGAATTTAACTTCAAATGCTAACTTTTATGGGAAGAACTCTGATGCAAATTGTGATGCAGTGATACTGTGGAATTGGTGTAATGACACCATTAAAGGTCAGACAGGTTCTTTCCTGAAGATGATCTAGACAAACCACCACCTCTTTCCACTTTTCCTTTGTTGTAGTTTGACTAAGAAGAATGGAATTTCTGACTAGGGTCAGTGTTGAAACTTGTAATGGAATGCTGTTGTAAGATCATGGAAGAAATTTGACTACATATGAAACTACTATTATCTGTAGCTGGGGTCAAAGATACACAAGAGAGGAAAGCATGCTAACATAACATTTCCACGAAAGCAACACTCACCTCATTATCTTCACATATTTTACATTTTCCATTCATCACTCGGTTTAAGTAGGCTGCAAGAAGAATGGCACCTTGAGAATTCAGATGTGAGACAAGCATGTCTTCTCCAAGTCTTCAGCTAGTACTTCTGTGCTTTCAATCTTGGTTTTAAAATCCGTTTGGATATTTGAATTGCATTCTTGGTAACGGAAGCAGGTTATGAGGTGGTCATTAACAATTCCAGACACCTGCATGAATGAATAAATAACCGTCGGCCCTACACAACGAAAACCTCTTCGCATCAGATCTTTGCTCATTGCCTCAGATTTAGGTGTCTTAACTGGTACTTTACGCACATAACGGAATCCATTTTTGATTGGTTTATTATTCACAAAGCTCCAGCAATAGCTTGCAAATGAACCAAATTCCTGTTGAATCTGCCAAAGAAAGGATAACCGAACAACATTCAGTAGGAGAGCATCTCTTTAACATGCATACACAACACAACAGGCATGTAGGCTAACATTTAAGACTGAATTTTCTTCCTTTATTTTTTCTTGAAATATGTCTTAAAACCCTTCTAGAGAGAATCCACTACAAAAAGCCATTGTTTGGTTTCTATATCATCAGATGCATAATAGAAGAAAATCTGACTCTCACCCTTTCTTGCAGTTTTCCTGTTGTCTAAGCTAATAGGCATCTCCATCCATCTACCGAAGGACAACTCTCAGGATCTTCCCCCTTACCCCTCACCCCCAAAAAAAAAAAAAAAGGGAAATATGCTCCAGTGACCAGAAGCTTATCAAAACTATTTTTTCTTATATTTTTTTAATTTAGTAGGATTTACCCCTTGTTTCACCATTTTCATGTCATTTCAAGCCATATCATGCTAATCCAAACATAACCATTAATTAAACATGTCATGTTGTTCAGGTTGGGGGCTATTTTATTGGGTTGTGTTAAGCTCATGTTTGGGTCGATTTTGTGTTATCCTTGGTTTTGACATGACTTGAAACCAACCTGACCCAACCTGTTGTTACCTTTAGCTTGGATGGTCCACAATAGCCTTCCACAATTTTCAACTCAGGCTGCTTCTGCTTTGCTACCCTAAGCAATTATTAAAGCATTAGAATGACATGTGGAGAAGTTAGACTGGTCTGAAATTTAACCCGTGTCTAGTGTCTACATGATGACATGGAAAATATGTTCTGAATTTGGCTGCTAAACTGAACTGTAATTTTGTAGGTTATAGCATGGTGTGCTGGAAACTCTTCAAGATTCGGGTGTGCCTGAACCTCCCCCCCCCCCCCCCCTTCACCTTTTTATGTTGGATGCTCCTTCTACTTACAAGTTATAAAAATACCAGATAAGGTTTTCATCTTCCATGGTTCTGATGGATGTATTGATGGGAGATCTCCCTAAGGGCTTTCTTTTCTCATTCTTTGCTCTTTAATATATAATTCTCTTTTATTATATTTAAATTCAAAGTTTTAAGCATTTTTGTTAATTACAATTCAAATACATCAGGATCTTCAGGTTAATAACATGCGGCAATACAAAATGGGAAGGGGTTGGGTCAGAATGTGGCAAATATCTTGGCTTTAGTTTGAACTATACCTTAATCATCTGCCTAGCATTCTCCACAACTGCACGAAGTTTTGGTTCTGATAGCAAGGTGCTTCCAGTTGCTTTTAGAGCCAGGATCTTCTTCTCAGTGAAATTTGCAACAGATGTGGGGTCAAAATTGTCAAAAACTTTCCTGCCAAAATGATTCAAGAAACAGCATCAAAACCCACATTGATGAAGTTATCTTTTTGTTCATTCCTCAGCATATTTGTTTTTCTGGCATTGGCATAGTGATTGCTAGTTGTTACTAACATGGCTATAAATCTGAGAGAATTATGTACAGTAGTTTTCAGTTTGGGATGCATAATGAGAGAGTGGTATACTAAAATCTGGGATGTATTACTTCAACCATGGCAAAGGGGTCATATTGACCTAATCCAGGTTGTATCATTTGAAGACTGGAGTGTGCGATGTATTACTTCAACTATGCTCATAGACCTCCTAACTTTGTGCAAAGTACTTCCTTAAGTGATGCTGCAAACTTGAAGACTTTCCTATGATTTCCATACCTATATAATTTTTACATGAATTCCACAGATGAGATCATGGGAATATTCTGATGTCCCCACTGGGTGAACTCAAGGTCAAACTCAAAATTTGATTCCATGTTTATGTTAGTATCAGGTTACTGGGCTGCGCAGCAGGATAGGCTGCACAGATAGATTATGCAGCCACCCAACATATCAACCAGCACATCAGTCGATATCATATGGGATCCCAAAGTCTGGTCTAGAAAGCTTAAAGAAAAAGTTTCACCAGGTCCAATAAGTTTGGTCCAAGCCCATTAACATACAGTTAGTAGAATATTCCTTTAGTTATTTACTTTAGGGTGAATTTTCAGTCGTAGTCTTATTTTATTTCTAAGTGTCGGATTAAATGTCCTTAGAGTCTAGGACTTCAAGTAAGTCATCTCATATTTGGAAATACAGTGTTAGTTTCTCAGTAAGTTGTTTAAGAATGACCCAAATTCAACTATCAAGAAAAATATGGGTCCAAAATTGAAAATATGTCCTTTTCTGACTCTGCATATTTACATAAAGAGATCCCTCTCTTTCCCCCTCAAATGGGTTCTTATTTAAATAATTATTCTTCAGGAAGCATTAAAAGTTCTTGGTTTTTGTTGTCCAATACTTTTAAAGCAGGCCCTCTTATAACTAAAGTCATGGTGGAAAGAAATTTTATCAATTAAGAGATTATTATGGTTCCGATCTACAAAAATAAAGGTGATATTCAGAGTTGCAATAACTATAGAGGCATAAAACTAACGAGTCATACTATGAAATAATGAGAGAGGGTTATTGAAGCCCACCTGAGAAGAGCAACTACTTTCTTGATGAACCACTTTGGTTTTATGCCAGGTTGATCAACAGCAGAGGCTATTTACTTAGGAGGTTCATGGAAAAATTTAGAATTTGCAAGAAGGATCTCCATATGGTCTTTATTGACTTAGAAAAGCCCTATGACAAAGTCCCTAGAGAGTTTATCTGGCATATTTTAGAGAAGCAACGGGTGTCTAGTAAGTAAGTGAATATAATTAAAGATATATATATGATGGTGCGTTGACTAGTGTGAGAACCGTGGGAAGTCAAGGTAGTAAATTTCCAATTATAGTTGGGTTACATCAAGGATCAGCTTTAAACCCTTATTTGTTTGCGCTTATCATGGATGATTTAACCAAGAAGATTCAAGATGAAGTTCCTTGGTGTATATGTTTAGCTGATGTTATTGTTTTGGTAAATGATAAAAAAACAGAGATTAACATTAAGTTGGAGTTATGGAGGTTTTAAGATAAGTAGAGCAAAGATGGAGTATAAGATGTGTAACTTTAGTTACACTAAGATAGATAACGAAATGGTGAAAATTGAGGAGAGAGAGATACCGTAAAGTGATTATTTTAGAAATATGGGGTCAACCATAAATAAAGGAGACATAGAGGACGATGTTTTACAGAGAATTAAAGTGGGATGGATGAAGTGGAGATGTGTGTTCGGAGTGTTGTGTGATCGGCGTATTCCTTTAAAGCTTAAAGAAAAATTTTATAGGACAGTCATATGACCGGCTATGATGTATGGGGCAGAATGTTGTAGTTAAGAACCATCATATAGATAAACTAAGTGTAGCAGAGATGAGGTTGTTGAGATGGATGTGCGGCAAAACTAGGAAGGATAAAGTAAAGAATGACCATATTAAAGCTAATTTGGGAGTTACCCCAATACAAGATAAGCTCCGTGCAAGTTGTTAGAGGTGGCATAGCCATGTTCAACAGAGGCCTTGGGATGCACTAGTACGGAGGAGTGATTTGATTCAGTTTGAAGGTTCTAAAAGAGCTAGGGGCAGGCCTAAAATAACCATAGGAGAAGTAGTGAGGAAAGACATGCATAGTTTAGGCCTTGTCTCAAGTATGATCTTAAATAGAGCTGATTGGAGGGCAAGGATCCATGTAGCCGACCCCATTTAGGAGTGATATTGCTGAGTTGGTGTCGATGTTGTTGTGCTCTTTTGTTTTTACTATTATTTTTTATATTTTGTCTTTGCAAGGATCCATGTAGCCGACACCATTTAGTTGGGATAAGGCTGAGTTGTTATTGTTGTTGTTGTTTGTAAGTTACAAGTATGAGCAATGGGTTCCTGGTGGGCACATCAAGAAAGGCCTTCTGCCATGTGGCAGGTCCAATGAGGCCCAATTTTTTTGGACAATGAGACTCTACAGTCCCCTGCTTTTTGCAGTCAAGTTTCAGCCGAATTTGGTCAACAAATGGCAACATAAAGTTTTGAGAATCCAAGACTACCAAGAGGGTGCACGGCAGTACATGGACTATGAAGAGAGTTCATGCCAATACAGAGGAGGGTATATGGTTGGATTTGGAAATGAGATTTGATGTGTGGACAATCCAGACCATAGTAGTCACGGCAACTACGTGATCCAAGGCATTGGAGGGAGCTTGGACAACTATGATTCAGACCATGCCCTATCTATCCAATGGTTAGAATTTCCACATATGTAATCCTTCCTATATGGACCGTGCAAAAGAAGACCTGCCGATAAAAAATATTTAAAAAAAAAAAAAGAAGAGAAGAAGATGACTATTTGCGTATATTGTTATGATCTGAAAACCCAATTTGATTCCTTGAAAGTATTAGGGTTAGTTATGAAAAGTTATTTGTTCATTAAATGTTGATTATAACAGGGATTACTGTATTCAAACATGGTTCTTACTAAATGGAAAACAGATTTGGATTTTATCTAATTTTCTACAGAATTTTCCATTGTGCCCTCCAATTTTAAGTGACTGCCTTTTGGTGTGAGTTATTGATTCCACACTTGCAGTTTAAGTGAGTCCTGGCATTGTCTTTTTCAACAATATGGATGCAACCATAGTTGTCAAAGGCGTCCAGGCGCCTTGGTTGACTAGGCGGATGGATGCCTTGGTCGCCTTGAGTTCAAGCCCCCTCCAACGCCTTGACAATTGTGGATGCAACCCTTGGAGGAATAGAACTCAGACCCAGTACCATGAATACCAGAACATGTGCCAATCATATAACTGGTAATTAGGAAGTTTTTTTTTTTTGGCGGGGAGGGGGGATTGGGTTCGAATACAGTCGAACTTAAAGATACCTGAATATGTCTCTCTTGTTAAGAATAGTTGGCCAGCTGAGTTCAGCCAATGCTTCAGATAAAACAAGCATCTCAAATAGTTTCCGGTCATCATGAACTGGAACTCCCCATTCCTCGTCATGGAATGAAATATAAATTGGGTCTGTAAGGAAAATGTAAAAATAAGTGGAACTCATTGACGGTTAAATATACCTTATTACTAAGCAAGCAACTCATATGCTTAATAAGAAAATGCTGCAATAACTTGATAAATAAGGAGAATGAATTGATATCAGGCTCCACAACATCCAAAAGAATGGTTGTGCCATGGATCATAGATTCAAATAAATTCAATCATCAATTGTCCCTGGAAGACTAAAATCATTTTGGGAACCATTTTGTTCCCTCTTCTATGGCCATTTTCCAACATCATTTGCTTGATAATTAGAGATCATTTTCACTATCTGGACAAATCTTCAAGCCATTAATCATGCCTAACCTTTCTCTCTTGGACTCATGTTTATCTCTATAACATGTTTATATACAATTTGGATATAACAAAGTAAGCCTCCAGAATAATTTAATTCATGAAAATGTGCAGTACAAAAAAAAAGTATATAGAATAGTTTTGTCTACACAAAAGTGGTAGCAGGTATTCAAATGTCTGAATTCCAGAAAACCGAGTATCCATTTTGCACAGATTCCTCCTTTACGAAGGTCACATTGTAATCCACCATCTAACATCATCTATTTCCCTTCAGGTAGTTTCTGCTGTAGTTTGGGTTTTTTTATTCTATATCAGGATCTTGTCAAGTTCTGCATGGAGATTTTTCATCCTTGCAGTTAACTCGAAAGCAATGGAGCATTAGTGCAGCAATTAAAGCCATCCATCTTTTCCAAAGTGAAGAATGAAATAATTGCAATGTCCAATCTAATCACTGTCTAAATTTGGTATTGATTAATATTTTCAGTGATACATCAGAATAAAATTAGAAATATTCATTTTCTGTACATCTAAATAGCTCATCCCTAAATATCACAAAAGATGCTTAGCCAACTCTTATTTTGTTTTGGAACCTAAACGAGCAGGTAAAGGTGGTGGGAGGGGGGTGTAATTTTTAGCCATCTGATAGTTTATCTTATTTGATTTTTTATTCGTTAGTTTTTGGGTAATAGTGTTAGGCCATCTGACTATTGAGGTATGTTGTAAAGTAGAAGCTAACATTTACCTATGAGAAGCCTTGCCATTCCTTTTGGGTAAATATGAAGTAGCTGGATCAATCTCGTGCCAGGAATTGAACATTACATGTGGCATACTCGCTGATTAATACAGCAGAAAAATATTTAAAATTTGGCATAGCCTGACAACTGCATTAATATACATGTAGTATCTCATTCGTTTAGACTTTTTCACACATACTAGCTAAAAACTTAAAATACTCGCATAGTTTCTTTACCTTTTTTTAATTATTTATTGAATCTAAACAAGACTTAAACGTTGAAGTGAATACATTTTTATTGCTTTGTGTTCCTTAATGTATATATTAAATTATAGTGATCTAATAGTGCAAAAGTGTATTAATGCTTCTTTTATTATTTCATCAAACAATAACAAATATATTCCAGCAAGTTCCCAATAAGCCCCTAAATTGTACCATATTCTCAGTCCATTTAGTGGGCGTTCCAGCATATTTCTTATAACTGACTGACTATTTCCCCCAACACCAACTAACCTTTGCCAGTGTTTGTTTGGATCTCTATCTAAACTCTGACTTGTTCTTTTATTAGTTCCTTAGTATCCAATTGTTATATGGTTTATTGTCATGCTTAATCAAGGATACTAACATAATTGACACCTATTTCTTTAACCTCAAAAATTGTAGGAAATGTGATCCAGAGGGGGGGGGGGGTTGAGAACCAAGTTAAATTTATATCTATCTATACAGCAAAAAGACATCCCTTAAGTTTTCTCTGTGGTAGACTTACAAGTTCTTAAAGGGCGTACCCAGTGCACGAGGCTCCTGCCACTGTGGGGTCATGGGAGGGTCTCTGCTTTCGCAAAGAGGCTGTTTCCAGATTGTTTTACAAGTTCTTGATTCCAGATATTATATGATTGGTTTTTTTTTCCCTTTAAAACCTTTGCAGCTCTGTCAGTTCACAAATCACACTAGAGTTGTCTGAGTCCAACGGCAAAAACGCGCACACACAGGTGAAAAGGTAAAACAAGAAGTAAAGGACAAAAAAAAAAAAAAAAACAGATAAACATAGACAGGATAATTGGGTAGATTATCTAATAACAAGAGCATCATTTAAAAATTAACAAAATAAGAAAGAGAGAATTCCTCACCAGTGTTCGAAGTGATCCAATCGCACCGATTCAGCTTAACTGGTGTTGACAGGGAAGGAACCTCAACTCCGTCGGGAACCACCTTAACAGATTTCAAACCGTTGGGCTTCATTCTCCTTCCGAAACTCGACATTTTCATAGAAGAAAGCCCGCGAGAAGAATCCGAGGAGCACGAACTGTCAACAGAAAAATTACGTCGGTGAATGGATTCCGAAGACCGACTAACCGGCCCTCTCATCTGTTGCGGTTTCTTCTGAACATCGTTTTTCTGTTTCGATTCTAGTGACTTTGAAACCCTAACACTGTTTCCCGCTGGTCTGAGAACCGATTGGACTTCAGAATCTGTTCTGTTCAAGGGTTGAGACTCAGTAACCACAGACATTGCTACAAACCCCTAAATTTCTCCAAATTTGGGCTCTCTTCGTTCGGTTTCCACTCGGAAATACGACGAAGACGAGTAAGTTTCAGTTGAGTTGACTATAAACTGCACTTTCAGAGTTCATTTCCAAGCTGCAACTACTCTCCTCTCTCGATTTCAGTGCTAAGAAATGAGATCGGTGAGTATTATTTGAGCTAGAATTCGTGAAATATGTCGCCAACCATCAAGAAAACATGCTAAAATGTCAGGATGAGTTAGGGTTCCAAGTGCACAGCAGTGATCACGAAGCAGGAGAAGAGAGCAGAGAAAACAGAGTGGAGGAAAAACGACGAAAAAACGGACGGGTTTCGGAGGTTTAAAGTTCAAACAAAATCTAACCACCATCCGAGGAATGACTGGTTATAGCCGGTGACAATGCTTTCGTTTCTGTCTGGTTCTCGGCTGCGTGTTGAACGGGGTTGTAGCCTGTGGGAGAACTGTTAAATACCGAAAATACCCTTATTTTTATACGAAACTGCATTACCATCGGGTTTAAAAACTCGAGTGGAGATTTCTAGGATAGTATAGGGGTGGTTCTCGGGATCATTATCCTCTCCGGTTCCCTGCCTGATACAGTTGTCCGGTTCTTCTCATAGGGGGCTGGAAATGACGACCTAACCCCCTGCCTAAACACACTGCCCGAATGAAGTTAAGTCGTCATTTTCGCCTCCCTATGAGAGGAACTGGACAACTGTACCAAATAGGGAATCGGACAGGAAAAAAATTCTGGTTCTCGTGGATTAAAAATCCAAAAAAATAAAAAGGTTTTGTTTCCTTGGATCCTTAAGGTTTTTTTTGGTATAAAGAACTTTATTGATGAGAGTGAGAAGTACACATGGAATCCGAGTCACATAGCTGGATAAACCATGGAGTGGATAACGGCTAGATCATCTCACACTCTAAAGATGAGGCCTTCCGAGCCAAGGCATCAGCTACATTGTTGATGAGCCTTGGAATAAAAAAGTACTTACAGTCTGCAAAACAGGATATTAAGAAGTGAATATCTCGAATAACAAGTAGGACCTCCACTGAAGGCAAAGAAGTCTGATTTTGAAGCACTTGGACGATGATCTTGTTATCCGATTCTACAATGATATTGTCCATACCTTCCGAGATAGCATGTAGGGGGCCAGACCGGATGGCAATGGCTTCACCCTGGGCAATCGTCGCGAAGGAAGCAGGGCACGAGCAAGGTAGAACAGGTTGACCGAGAGAGTTTCTGATAATACATCCAATCCCTCCGTTTGCCATATCCTGTTGGCGCGATGCATCACAACTGAGTTTAAAGACGCCATTGGGAGGGGGTTGCCAGGTATCAAAATGTGCTGCCCCTCGCTCCGCGGAGGGAACAGGCATTTGACTATGACCCGTAACATCCATAAACTCCTGAACAGCTGTGGAAGCCAAATTCGCCACCTCCACCGGGGAGAGCTTAGAACCATTATGCAGGGACTCATTCTGCGCACGCCATATATACCAGCATAAGAAGGAACCCAGACCTTGAACCCAATGACCCAAGACTTTATCCCTTTTGGAGATATTGAGCCATTGACCGATCCAAGCACCCACGACTGGTATGTTGAGGGAAGAGGATGTCCAATTGAACGAGAGGGGGCATGCAAACCAAACGACCTGGGCAAAGGGGCATTCTAACAGAATATGGGTTGTCGACTCTAGGGACACTCCACACCTGTGGCACTGAGGATCAACAGGCACCTGGGGCTTAGATAGACCTTCCCCTGTTGCAAGACCACCTGCACACGCCTTCCAGAGAAAATTCATGATTTTTGGAAGGGTAGGACAACTCCAAATAGCCTTCCACATGAAACTGGGCACTACTGGAGTGGAGGAGGGCCGAGGTGGAGCAGTAGCTTGGGCTTGATTACACAATAGGTGATACGCAGACTTAACTGAAAAGTTACCATTACGAGCCCCTCCCGAAATCAACCTATTCTCACAAGGAAAGAGAGGGAGTTTGATGTTAAGAATGGCCTAAGCATCCTGTTGAGAGAAAAGGCTATGGACTAACTCTGAATTCCATGTCATGTTTTCCAAGTTGATAAGTTCCGAGACCCATTTTATTGTGCAATCCATCGGCTTCACCAGCTGAATTTTGAAATTCGATACCTGAGCAAGCCAATTTTCCGCCCAAATGTCCACCCCTTCTCTATTACCAATAGACCAACAAAGCCCAGCCTGAAGCACCTCATGACCAGCCAAGATACTTTGCCATGCCCAAGATGGTTTTGCACCTAATTTCGCTTTCATGAATTCGGTCTTGGGAAAGTATATTTTTTTCATGAACCTTGCCCACGAGGTATCCGGATCCTTCCACAATCTCCAGGCTGCCTTGGCAAAAAGCACGCGGTTATAGAGATTTGGCTCTCAAAAACCCAAACCCCCATTCTCCTTAGAAAGGCAGAGACGCTTCCAAGAAATCCATTTAATCTTTCACTTTTGATCATCACTATTCCAAAAGAAATCAGATGCAAGCTTCCTGATCTTAGCATGATGGCCTGCAGGGAGTCTAAAATGGCTAGCCGCGAATGTATTCATTGACATAGCAACCGATTTAATAAGGGTCTCCTTGCCAGCCTAAGACAGAAGAGCATTCTTCCAACCCTGAAGTCTTCCTCGCACTTTCTCCTCAATCTCCCTGAAGAGTTGAGCTTTAGAGACCCCTATCTCATAGGGCAAGCCCAAGTATTTCTTCGGACCATTGTTGTACCTGACCTTCAAAATTCTGGACAGCCAACGCTTCATTTTCACAGGGGTGTTAGGACTATAAGTGATCGAAGATTTAGAGTAATTGATAGCTTGACCACTCGCCCGACAGTAAGTATTAAAACATTGTTTCAGATCCCATAATTCCTGAAGATTGAGCTTGGAAAACAGCAAGCAATCATCAGCGAATAACAGGTGGGTGATGGGGTCAGAGCGATTACGCACCTTAATTCCTTGTATTTTGCCAGTAACCTTCGCTTGTCTGAGATAGGATGATAGGCCTTGGGCACAGATGATGAAGATCAAAGGGGAGAGGGGATCCCCCTGGCGTAGTCCTCTCGAGGGGTTGATTCTTCCTCTAGCCGAGCCATTGACTAACACCTTGTAGGAGACCGAACTGATGCATTTAGCCACCATAGCCACCCATTTATCAGAAAATCCTAAGGCAAGCTGTATGCGACTAATAAACTCCCAACTCAATCTCTCATAAGCCTTCCTCATGTCAAATTTAATGGCAGCAAATCTGTTCTTTCCCTTCTTCCTATGCTTTATATAATGATATAGCTCATGAGCAGTACAAATATTATCTGAAATTAGCCGCCCTTGCACAAAAGCAGACTAATTAAAGGAGATTACGCTATCCAAGCACCCACTTAGTCTTGAAGCCATAATCCGAGTTATAATCTTCATGGCCACGAAACACAGACTTACAGGTCTGTACTGCTCAACTGATTCCGGGGATGGACACTTTGGGATTAGACATATGAGAGTGTCGTTGACACTCAGTGGGAGGGCTCCAGTATCAAAAAATTCTTGGACAAAACTAACCACTTCTGGGTGGACCTCGGTCCAGAACTTCTGATAGAAAATGGGTGGGAGTCCATCCGGCCCAGGTGATTTAAAGGAACCCATCTCCATAACAGCTTTCCTGATCTCATCAACCGAAGGCCTCGAGCATGGATAATCATTGGATGGGGAGTCTATAACTGGAGTAACAGCCGATAAAACCTCTGTCATAGCCCCTTCATTGGAATCCTCTGCCTCATAATTGTGTTGATAATGAGTTAGGATCTCAGCAATGACACCTTTCTCAGAGGACACCCAGTTCCCCGAAGGAAGCCTGAGTTTAAGAATTTTGTTGGCTTGGCGGCGCTGCACAACTGAAGCATGAAAAAGTGTTGTATTGCGATCCCCACTTTGAAGCCAAGAGTTCCTGGACTTTTGATGCCACATCACTGCTTGCCTGCTAAGTTCCTGCTCGAGTATAGCCGTAATCTCTTTCTAAAGGTCCTGAAGGTCAGGTGTCAAGGGCTGGTCTTGGAGCTCATTCAACCGCTGCATAAGACTATTAATCTGAGTTTGGACATGTCCATACGTTTCTCTATTCCACTTCTGAAACACAGGTTTACAGTTCTTGACTTTTTGTTGCAGAATTTGACCAGCAGATCCAACTCCAGGGAAAGCCCACGCCTTAGCCACTGTGTCCTTGCACTCCGGGTGGCAAAGCCACGTTGCTTCGAATTTGAAAGGACGCTCCCCTGTAGCCTAAACTCCTTCCGAGTCAATCAGGATCGGGTTGTGATCAAGCCCAATACAAGCTTTCACGAAAACCACAGCTTCAGTATGTTGGTTCCTCCATGCATTGTTGGCTAAGGCCCTATCCAGCTGGATTCGTATATTCACAGAGCCCACCCGTTTGTTGTTCCAAGTATATCTTGGCCCTTGAGCTCCTAGATCAATAAGGTGACACATATCGATCATCTCCCTGAAATGTCCGCTATCTCTAGGCTGGTCATTAGTTCCCCCTGACTTCTCGTGCCACCCCAAATAGGAGTTAAAGTCCCCAGCACACACCCACTGATCAGTTCTACCCACCCCAAAAGCTTGGATTCTTTCCCACACCGCAAGCCTCCTCCTTCTATCAGGGTCCCCATAAACCCCCGTGAAATAAAAGGGGGCCACCGTAGAACTGCTAAGAAGAGTGTCAATTGGATCCTTAAGGTTCATGATCAACATAAGGTTAAAAAACAAATTCAAATTTATGTTGATTTCGTTTTTCAATAATGGTCTAGGGTTTGGGGTATGCTTATAGATGTTTGAGCCTTGATGTACATAAAAATAATCCATCAATGGGCAATTGCCACATGGTAGAAGACTAGTCAAAAGAGTTAGCTAGGCTAAAGCTGACGAGTCCCATAAGGAAATGACTCATCAGTATTAGAGCCACGATAGGACTCGACTTTGCCCGAAGAATTGGCTCTTCACTAGCATAGTTGTAGTAGGATTTAGACTCCCTATTATTCATGAGAAGATAGGAGAGCTCCCTAATTTGAGCGGGGAACAAATACCACTTCGTCATGCACAATGGAGTTAACCGAATTCCTTAAGGGGAAATGACTCTTCTTCTAAAAAGAACTCTACAACCACCTCTGAAAACTGTCTATCCTTTATATAGTGAAGGAGGAGGGCCCAAGGTAAATTCATTCAACAATTCTAGAAGCTATACAGCTATTGCTCTTTCTGTATATCTTCATCTTCATATTGTTGTTGCATGAATTTGACTTTGGCATTAGAGAGTTTTCCCTTGGAGTTTGGTCTGGGCCTCTCTTGTGCAGTTCATCCTTTGACAGGTCGTACACTTTATCAATTTAAATTATGATGACAATAAACCTAAATAACATGTGACATCTCAAATATTCAATTAAAAATTGATAAATAGTTTTGATTCCTTCATAAAAATGACAAATTTTTATTTTGTGTGTTGGGGGGGGGGGGGTTGAAATCACCGTGATTGAGAAATTTGTTTTTGTCACATGGAAGAATGATGTGGTAATTTCAACTGTTGAATGTTTAGAGAGTGCAGTGGATCTAGCAAATCTATCAAGTTTCAAACACGTATACAATCATTTGCCCCATGTATGTTCATGTATTCACATTAATCCAAACATCCTTTTGGTTATCTATAATTTTTTAAGTTTCATTGCTAAGTGGCAAACTTCACTTGGACATAAACTTGACATGTAAGCATAGAGGATCATGAATCTACTGGTCCACCAAAATTTAGTCCCATACAATTTGCCGTATGGTGAAAGATACATTTATCAATAAAGAGATTCTTTTCAGTTGAGTAAAAAATTTATTGGGTAATTTACACATACCACCCCTGAGGTTTGACGAAAGGATGATTTTACCCCCCAGTGTTGGAAAATTTTGCGTACCCCCCCTGAGGTTACAAATGGTAAAAAATAAACCCATCACTAACACTGTTAAAATCAAAAGGTAAAGTGACAAAAATGCCCTTTCAAGGGAAAAAAAAAAAAAAAAAACCTGCAACTCATCTTCCCCAAATCGATTGGGGAAGATGAGTTACAGGTATCCCCATCAATTGCTCCATCCATGGCTTCTAATGGAACATCTCCAGTGAGCTTCCGGTGTTAATTTGGATAAACAAAACTAGGGTTTTCTTGATTTTTAGCATATTTCCAATGATTCAAGGCAGATTCCAATCTAGATCTGAATTTGGAAAACCCAGCTGAAAGGGAACGGAGATCTTGGCGACTTCGAATCCAAAAGGAAAGCAATTATATGGAAATCCCAAATCCCACTTACAGTGATTTATAGATCTTGATGTGTTCAAAGAATCATAATGATCGAGAAGAACAAAAGGTCGGGCTCATTTAAGAGAAACACAAACAAACAGAGGTCAGAAGGATTGGCCAATGGTAATGGAATCGACATCCAAGATATAAATCCTTTTGTGGCATTGCAGATCATTGGTCCCCAAAGAAGTGAGATCTTCGAGACCCCAAATGCGGGGAAAGAGAAGACACCAAAGCATAATCACCGTTTCTGGGTTTGTGGAGAGCAACAATGAGTGTGAAGCTCAGAAATCACGGAGTCAAGAGAGATAGGAGGAAGAGAGGGAAATAAGATTGAAATGAAATAAATCTGGTCAAAAAAGGATCAGAAATTGACCAGAAATTTTCAAGAAAGAGTAGACCCAGAAACGACGCCTCAACCTCCCTGCTGGTTCTCCACTGATTCATCAAATCCAAATCCCCATCAGTCTTCACTTCGTCATCATTTTCATGCTCTAATTCAGATCCCTTCAACTTAAGTGCTTCAAGCTTATTGCCAGGCTTGAAGTGTTCCATTAGAAGCCATGGATGGAGCAATCGATGGGGATACTTGTAACTCATCTTCCCCAATCGATTTGGGGGAAGATGAGTTGCAGTTTTTTTTTTTTTTCCTTGAAGGGGCATTTTTGTCACTTTACCTTTTGATTTTAACAGTGTTAGTCATAAACTGGCGGAATGGATTTATTTGTTACCATTTGTAAACCTCAGGGGGATACACAGAATTTTCTAAAACTGTGGGGTAAAATCATCCTTTCGTCAAACCTTAGGGGTGGTATGTGTAAATTACCCAAATTTATTCAAGCAAGAAATAGCATGATCATATAATTCTTTACTGTGTTAACTAATGGAGTATATAGATAGGGAAAAGGATCCTTGCTTGGTTGTGCTCCCTACACCCTCTCACAGGGCATCATGAAATGACGTCCTTGCCCCTTGAGTGGATATTGAGGCACACTCTCCCATTGGCCCAGATGTTGGTGTAGAGACCATGCGACGAAGTAGAGATTTCTTGCCTAGATAGATATTATAAGTTGATTATGATTTTCCTCCAACCATTCCGGATGATTCACCTACCATTTTAGGATTTTAATTACTCCCCCTATGGTATGGAGTCAGAAATGCCCCTGGATTACCATCTAATTAAGCACCCTCAAACCCTGTAGTAAAAGAAATTTCCTTTGAAGTAGATGAAAGGAAACTTGGATCTTGTAAGTTATATTTTTTCTCTCAAATTTTTTTCTTCAAACCGTCGAGTTTAAAAACCTGGAATTGGGATCCAGATCAATCTTAGCTGATTCTGATTCTAATCTGATTTGTGATCTAAATCAGCCTTAGAACCAGCATATTCCAGGCATCTAGAGTTTTTCCGTGCATGATTGGCCCTAGCCGGGGGAGAATCGGGATCAGCTCCGATCCTTAAAACTCTACTCACCATTTAAATTGCTTCACAAAAGAAAATACCTCATTGGATCAATTGTTCGTGTAGACAGGATTTCTACCTCTTGTCGGTGTTATTTGGAAATTACTGTCGGCCTGCTCCAGCCGCCAGGATTTACGTTGGGATATGGCCAGTAATTTTAATAAGGTATAGGGGCATATCTGTCTTGAAGGATGAGATAAGAAGACCGGGAAGACCGGCTAGAAAATAAACAAGGAAAGCATTTAGCATTAGACGGTGGGTCGCATTCGGTTGGTGGTGAATCGGTTGGGGACTTGGATGCACGTAGCTTGGTCGGGAGATTCCTTACCGTTAAGAAAAAGAATCCTAAGACTAAAAATAGGCGCCAAGTGGGGAGCCCAGCCCAACGGCTTTGTCTTTATCTAGAAAAAGAAGAACCAACAATATTTTAGGTATTGGATGGGCTTTAAAGTTTTCCTTAATTATTTCAACCAATAAAGATATCCATGCTTGGTGGCGCCCCCTACGCCATATCACAATGCATAGTGAATTGATGCCTATGCCTCCGGGTGGAAATCAGGCATGCTAATTCGGCTCTCCTCCAGCCATGATGGGAGTTGGACGATTAGTCCAGCAAAACAAGGGGTGTTTGGGTCATTTCACAGGTGAGCCCCCCTTTTTGAAATGACCAACCCTTGTTTTTGCTAGATTGGATCCTACAGCTCCCGCCATGGCTGGAGGAGAGCTAGGTCCCAGGCATGCTCCCTCCATTTGCCTCGACATTGATGTAGCAAGCATGCAACCAAGTAGCAATCTCATGCCCTTATTTCAATTAATATTTTTTTTTAATTAAAAAAAAAAAAAACCAATAATGATGATCATCCGTAAAGGAAGTTGCTTAAAGGAAATAAAACATCATAAAAATCTGTGGTTACTTTATTCTTAGTTCTTGAACTTCTAGCCGTTATAACCAATTTAGGGTTTTACCAAAACCATGTTTCTATCATCTTCTTAAATATTACAACTCGATTGTTTGAGATAAAAAGGAAACATCATGCTGAAGAGAAAAAAAAAAAAAGCTCCCAAAGCCAACAAACTTGAGAATTTTGATTTAACCAACCAATCACATATTGAGAATCTATCCAAATCTTTACAACTTTCATCCCAATTCCAATGCACTTTGCAAGTCTTGCTGCAATCCTTTGATTTCTTAAATCTTCAACACATCCGAAAACACCAAAATCCATATATACCACTAATAATTAAATTGGTGATTAAAAAATAAAATTGATGCCCAACCATCTTCGGTAGGGGGTTTGAAACTGTCATCACAAATAATGATAGGGAGATCCTCGATTGATAAACTCTGATAGTTTCTTAGGGATAAAAATTTATCATAAAAATCAAGAGGCTTGGAAGATATAGATGCAAGATTATGTGATTCTGCAATCCATCGAGAATGTCGTGTATTATAAAGGAAATGTTAGGTTTAATATGGAGAAATGCACATTGATTCTGAAAAACCAAACGAAATAAATAGTAATAGCAGAAATAGACAAAATAGCAACTTTATCAATTTTTAAAAAATGAACCGGTCCAAGATGAAGGATTTAAAGAACTGAAACAAAGAGGATTCAAGGGGAAACTCAGTTGTTAATCCCAATGACGCTCATCTTAAATAGGATTGGGCTCCTCTCCTTGGAGGGCATCACCCAATGAGTGCCCAATGAGTGCCCAATCAGCATTCAAGATGTGTGCGGCACTGCCCAACCTTTGGATGCCTCATTGGGTACTCATTGGGCAATGCCCTCCAAGGATAGGAGCCGAATCCTCCTAAATATGATCATCATTATTGTTCGACTAGGAAATTGAAGGGTACTGTTAACCTCTATCAAATAGGGAAGGTAATAATAACCCTAGACTCATGGGTGTTTACTTCACCCAAACTTTTTGCCCTTTCAGAATACCTCTTTCATATATGTCTCTCATTTCCAACCAATCAAGAACCTTATACTTTTAACCTCAACATCAACCACATTAAGACAATACACCCTTGATCTTTGTTTCTAAACCGAGTTTACCCTCACCTATGAGGAAGAGAGAACCTCTTAAGCCATGACATTTAAGTTTTGGGTTGGACTAGGGAGGGATATTTCCGATAATGATCAATAGGGGTGAGAGTTTAATTGCCACGAAATCCAACAAAAAATCCTCCCCACTCCACCCTAAACAAACCTCACCGTCTCTTCCCACTCCACCTTCCCCTCTTCCCACCCATAAAAAGAAAAGGGATGGAAGGTAGCACAATAGCTATTGTACTTGGTCTCTCATGATGTTATCAAAAAAAAAAAAAACTTGGTCTCTCATGAGAGGCATCCATCTTAACTTACATGGAAGAATGATGATTATGGTGAATCTAAAATTTGAACGTATAAGGTGTTCTATGTATTGGTCATGATGAGGCATAAAACACCCCACCTATCAGAGGCTGCCACGTGGCCGACCCGACCTCAGTCTGAGAACCGAGTTGGGCCGAGTAGGAAATTGGGCCGACCCCATATCCGATAAGTCACCAGACAAAGCCTGGTTTGAGCGAGTTGGCCGGCAGCTGAGGCCGAGATTATACGGGTCAGCCTTAGACTCCTAGCCGACCTCATGGCCGAGATCGACATCCTCCCGGGCCGACCTCCATTGCCGACCCCACGGGCCGACCTCGTAGGCCGAGCCCTCCTCCATGGAGGCACTCATAGCACCCCACCGGGGATCTCCGGGCCACGTCAGCACATCCCGAGAATCACGGGATAAGGATCGAGCCACGATCCCAACGCAACACGGAATCACACTCTACATGGACTCTTACCTTAATAAGAGTCCGACCCCGAAAATAACTCTCCACTCCGCTCTACGCGAGAGAACCTTCCGAAAGAAGGACTCCTACCATACTAGGACTCTCCCAGCCGTCTCATCTCCTCCTTACTCTATAAATACCCAGGTATGTAGCTCTATTCGGGGGCTTGCTTTTTAATACGTAGTTACGCTGTCGCGTTGAAGACCTGACTTGAGCATCGGAGAGTCCTAGGCCGGAGCCACACCGGCCCTCCTGTGCTCATTGCTTGGTTTTTGCAGGTTCATCCACGGGCGAACCAACTACCGGAGGTTTTCATACGCAACAGATTTGGCGCCGTCTGTGGGAACGACATCAGCAAGCATCGTCGTTTCTGCCAATTCCTAGAACAATAATAATGGTGCATACGAGGTCAGGGCAGCATGGCTCTACTTCCCGTACGGAGGAGCCGCAACCCGTTGTGCCGACGAGACGATCACCGCCCCCCGAAGCCTCTCGGCAGGGGATAAACAGAAGACCCCCTAGAGCAGGGGGTGCGCAGCCCATCACGGGCACCATTCCACCTCCAGAGAGCGGGAATGGAGGAGGTGCACTAACCACGGCCGCGGCAAGTTTGGACGGGAATGTCCTACCTGCACCGCCACCCTTGCCGGAGAGTTTGGACCCAGAAGCCCCGGCAAATAATCGACAGGTTATGGATTTGCAGCTGCAGATGCTCCACACCAACGAGATGCTGCACGCCTTCATGAACCAGATGGCCCGAGGCGGGCTGATGGGTCAGCCGCCGGCCGCGCTCCCTCCAGCTCCGGCCCACGCTGAAAGAAACTTGCAGCAAAGTGGTGGCCGACGTAGGGCCGAGCCGAGTTGGGCTGCGTCTTCGCACCCGTCTCGTCAGACGACTCCACCTCCGCGCCCCAGTAGAGGTGCTCGACGGGGTGAACAAGAGCATCGCCAAAGCCCGCGAACAGGGCAGGAAATTGAACCAGCCGGCTCTGTAGCAAGGAGGTCGGTATTTTCTGGACGGATCGGGGAGGACGAACCGCCGAGGATATTCCGAGAACAAAGGAAAGACCCGGTTGAAAGGCGCGCGCCGAGACACGGACAAGGATCGCGTCATACTCCCCGGCGTCAGAGCTCACCTCCCCGAGAAGAACAACAGGGGAGCCCCCGAGGGTCCAACTTCCAAGAAGAAAAAAGAACAAGGAAGGATGGTGAGGACCGAGCTGACCAGAATGGCCGACTACAGCTGGACGACCGACCATATCAACCCCGGGTCGAGGAGCCGGTTGGCCGAGCACCTGAAACCGAGCTGGAGAAGCGGTTGGCCGAGCACCCTAAACAAACCTCACCGTCTCTTCCCACTCCACCTTCCCCTCTTCCCACCCATAAAAAGAAAAGGGATGGAAGGTAGCACAATAGCTATTGTACTTGGTCTCTCATGATGTTATCAAAAAAAAAAAAAAAACTTGGTCTCTCATGAGAGGCATCCATCTTAACTGACATGGAAGAATGATGATTATGGTGAATCTAAAATTTGAACGTATAAGGTGTTCTATGTATTGGTCACATGTCAAATTTGATGATTTACCCCAAATATACTGCCTACCTTGTATTACGTTTTCCTTTTATTTTCAGTAGTTAAACCATCATGCCTTTTCATTAATTTCCTTTTAGAGAGAGAGAGAGAGAGAGAGAGAGAGCAAACAAACTAGACAGGTTAGTGTGTGGGGGGGGGGCAAACTGGATAGGAAGATCCCAAGATGTAACAATATGTTTGTTACGTTCCTCATTGATCGAGGAACTGAAAGACCTTGTGTCCAATCCCGATCTTAATAGACCTCCAAGTTTACTGAATAGTACAGGAGTGAGACCAATATTTCCTTTTATTCCTCTCCCTCTATCTAGATCTACTAAATCGTATGGTTTGAGGGAAAATTATCACCTCAATTTGCCTACCCATCAATTTCCTTAATTCCCTCTAATAGAGGGAGGTGGACCCCACCTAAGCAGTATGTTCGAGCAAGGGGTAGGATGGTCATTTCCGTCCCCTATTAAATGGAATTGAGAAAATTGAGGGAAAGCCATACACGGAGGGCTTCGTCGGTGTTCTTGAATCATCTTCTATATTGAACTCAGCTAAGACTAGACAAACTAAGATTGGATTGGTATTTCCTAGTTTGAGCTCAAGTTGGTCGAGGGCTAAGAACATTAGAACCTGGGTTGGGGATGGGGTTTTCGAAAATCCGACCCGATTCACCCAAGGTGTACATTGAGTGCCCAAAACACAAAGTGAGAGAGAGAGAGAATGAAAATGGGAAAGTGTCAAAATTAAATATAACCAAAAGTATTTGGCCATCCCTTTTCCTCTATTTAAGAGAGGTTTAGGGGAGTTTCAAGAACACTTTATAGCTTTATCAGTACATATAGTCTTGAGTTTAGAAACTTTTTGATAATCATATACTATCGTGCTTTACTTGCATATTGAAGCATTGTATTCTCTTTTGAGAAAGAGTTGTAATAGAAGATAAGCCAGGGTATTTCCGTTGTTATAAAGATTGTGTGTAATGAGCTCGAAAAATATGAAGGTTTGAGTGTGAGCCAAAAACATTTGGGTTTATTGTGATTATGGGAAGGTTTGATCAATGTCATTTAAAAATTGATTATTAGTGTAAAGTTCAAATGTGTAAGTACGTATCACTTGATAGTGAATGTAGGCAAGGTTGTGAACTACTTTTAAATCTTAGATGTATCTATCTTTGAATCTTTCATTTTCTCTCTGTTCTGTACTAATAGTTTCCTTACAACAATTGCATTCATAAGTTTGTTTGGATAGAAAGTTTTTAATTTGTTATGTTATTCTGCATCATCTAATTTACTATCCTCTTAGGCTTCCACTGGTCCCAACAAGTGGTATTATAGCAATGTGCTCTTTAACAAGGACTTCACACTCTGAAGAATAATTCCATTCGACTACGGGGTGTCAATGGGCTGGGCTGAACTGGGTTTGGCCTTAACCCTAGCCCAAACCTAGGAGCTTTAACCTAAACCCAAGCCTAGACGACTCTAGCAGGGTTTTTTCAAGCCCAGCCCGACCCTGATTGATTCTGATGGCCCATTTAAGTGAAATTATCAAAGCCCATCAAGGTATCATAGCCCACTAGATATATATTAATGTATATCAATGCCCACTTAACAAAGCTCCAGCCCACTATTTGATGGCCCATTTAAGTGAAATTAATTCCAGCCAGGAAAAGTAGTGTTCAATAGTCATTAAAATGATAAATAAGGGATTATTAAATGTATAGGGGATGTAGCTCAAATGGTAGAGCGCTCGCTTTGCATGCGAGAGGTACAGGGTTCGATCCCCTGCATCTCCACTATTTAAACTGTTTTTCATTAAAAAAAAAGAAGAAAAAGTAGAGGGAATAAGGCCATAAGGGATGGAATCAGTTAGACCTTTCTCTTCTCTTCTTTACCTGTTTTTTTTTTTTTTTTTTTTTTGGTTTTACATTCAAAGGGATGTGCGCCATAGGGGATGTGGTGCATACAAAGAGAGCGATGTACATAGAACGGTGTATAAGGAAGGTGTACACAGAATAAACCATTTTCCCATCAAATTATAACTATAAAATTTTTTTTTTTGTGTATATAATTGACTAGGACACCAAAAACTAAATATTTAAATGGTTTTCAAAATTTATAAAATATTTTAATAACATCTCTCCCTTGCAGAATTTTGAATCGAGATCCTCTACTTCCGCCTGCCCGTACTGTCGTGTGCACCCCAGACACAGTAGGGCAGCGAAAGTACTGCCTTACCCTTGCCTGAGCGGGGGTAAGGCGGTATTTTTTGCCTTGCTGTGTGTGGGGCGTACGGCAATACTGAGCAGGCAGAAGTAGAGGATTCGGATCCTAGAATTCTTTCCACCTTTATAATATCAGGTGAGATCTACATGTCGCCTCGCATCTATTGGCATCTCTCACCCCAAACCAATGGGTGCACATAAGGGAGAGCTCATGATTCGTATAAAAGGGAAGGGATTCATATGATCAAGGAAGAAGGAGAGTGTTAGAGAGAGCCCGAGGAAGGAGAGAAAAAGTGGGGAGACATATATTATTGGTGGTTGATAAGGCATAAAGCACCCCACCAATCAAAAGAAGGCCACATGGCCGAGCCGAGGTCATTCCAAGAACCGAACTGAGCTCAGCGGAAGATCGGGCCTACCCGATCTTTGACAAACCTTACTGCTTGGCCGAGCTCGTCGGACACATCCAAGTCAACCGGACGCTGAGCCGAACTCGTACGGGTCCGACGAGGCCGACCTAGTAGGCCGAGCTCTTCGGCCGATCTCTGGCCGCACGGCACAGCATGGCAGATCAGTACCTACCCAAAGATCCCCCATCACGGCTGAGCTGCACGCCCGCCGACCCCATGGTCCGAGCCTACGCAGGTCGGCCTCGATTGGAGCACCCTAGCGCGGCCAAGCTCACACAACTAATGATGACCCTTAGGTCATACGGGCCGAGGCCGAGCTCTGAAGCCGAGCTCTCCATGAAGGCTACCATAACGCCCCACCGGAGATCATAGCGCCACATCAGCACCACCTGAGAATCACGGGATAAGAATAGAGTCACGATCTCATCACGATACCGAATCACACTCCCATTAGGACTCTTACCTTAACAAGAGTCCGACTTCGAAAGAAACTCTCCACTCCACTCCGCTGCGCGAGGAAGAGCCTTACCAAACAAGGACTCTTACCATACTACGACTCCTCCAACCGCCTCATCTTCCTCTATAAATACTAAGGTATGGAACTTTATTGATCATCTCACTTTTTACTAGCTGTTACACTGTTGCGCTGATGATCTAACTTTAGCATCGGAGAGTCCTAGGCCGGAGCCACACCGGCTCTCTTGTGCTCATTACTTGGTCTTTGCAGGCTCATCTGTGGGCGAACCAAGCATCGGAGGTTTCCATACGCAACAACGGTGTACATCAATTTCCCATTTTTTTTTTTTTAGTTTAAAGATGATTCCTATAAAATCTTTTTTCCATTGAAACAAATGGATTGGTAAGAAGAAAATGATTCTAAGGGAGTGACGTAGAGGAACCCAAAATCAACGGTCTATATTTGTTGGTTTCTAAATTTTGTGAATATCGTGTTCATATTATCGTACCAACATATTAGTTTTAAGAGGAAGAATTCTGTGTGGTGGAGCATGGGAAATTTTTTTGCTGCATCTTCTTGCTACAAGGCTGGCAGCCAAGGAAATGGAATAATTCACTTCTCCTTTGGGTTCATAAATACCCTCCTAAGTTTTAGTATTTTCTAAAATACCCTTTAAGATCCCATTTCCTTAGCTATCAGTCTTGTAGCTAGAACATTCCCACTACAAATGTAGCAGCAAAATTTCGTTCGAGAGCATGACCCTTGCACGTGTAAAAGCTAATAGGAATATGCGTGGAAACATAATAGGACAGGGTTACCTTTCATAGGGGTAGCGCGATCATTTCACCCCTTTTATGTCTGAGCACATGCTACATACTCTCAACAGAAACCATTTCCCCTAATTTCAATTCCATTGAACATTTCTATTTCTAAGTTAAAAGAAGGGGTTTGACTCATTGACTGCGTAGTATTTTTTTAGGGCGTCACCTCTAGTAAGAAACATAGGTGATCCATGGTCTGAATAAAAAAGGGATTCCATGTAGGCCTGTAAACGGATCGGATGTAATCGGATTCGGATATTTTTTGGTCAAATATGGATACCTCTAAACGGATTCGGATGCGGATCGAATTCGGATTTTCGACCATCCGTTTACACATTTGCCTTGTGTAACCCAAACCTTCCTCCCCCTAGTGGATACAATTCACTCTCAATCCATAGTTTTAGACCATGATTCTCTTCTCCTCATATTCTAGAACCTGTTGAATCTTCAAAAACCTTCAACATTATTATTTACTTAATTTTTTTTAATTAAGTATTCGGATTTGGATTTTTATCGGATTATTCGGATTTTTTTCCGGATATCTCTAATCGAATATGGATGCCCCTAAACGGATACGGATGCGGATCGAATTTGGATTTTCAGTTATCCATTTACAGCCCTAATTCCATGAAGTGGCCCCCAAAGTTTAGTTCATGTTTATTATTATTTTTTTTTTTGGAAAGAGAATGCTAACTAAGGGAGTGTGCTGCCCAGACATAGGCGCGTGCAGAATGATTGTCGTATCCCAAAAATTTTTACCTTTTCATGGGGTACGACAATCATTCCGCGCATCCTTGTGTTTGGGCACTAGGGCAGTGTACCACACACAACCAGTTAGGGTTCTTTCTCTCTATTTTTTTACACGATGTCAACTTATTATGGTGGTGGACCCCACCAACTTTGTTTTGATAACCACCAACCTCTTATAGTATTATGTTTATCGTTGACAAGAGTTGTAACCTGTCTTGATTAAAACCATAAATATAGAAATTAATAACCGCCAACTTCTGATATATATTATAAATTTTTTATTTAATTGTTATATTTGTCGTATTCTCAAACATTCTTTAAGTTAAAGGTATAAAAAGGGTTTTCAATAATTTGAGGAGTTGTTGCTTCTCTGATGGTTATCAAGTTGATCGTGGATGATATTTTCTATTTGTTTAACTTTTTGACAAGGAAGGTACTATCGTTAACATGTGCAATAATTTGGCTAGTTTTCGATCCATAGATTGTGGACATGTGTTCTAGTTCATCCATATGTTCTCCACACATTGATTTCAATAAAGTGCTCTTTTCTATCTTTAAAAATAAAAAAATCGAGGAAAACATGTTTTTTGTTCAAGATCGGGGCTCCTGTGCTAGCATGGAAGTCATTAAGAATACGCGGGGAAGCATCTCAAGGGAGGGATTTTCACCCCATTCTGTATCTGGGCACATGGGCCATGAATTTAGATACTCTCCAATGACATTTAACCATCAGAGTTGATCTCCTACCATCCATATGGTGTGGGCCACACTTTGGCGAGACTCCTTTCTCCCTAATTTAAAAATGACTTATTATTATATTACATGCGGAGAGGTTTTGTACATGTGCACGACCAAATGTACAAGCATCTGATGGGGTGCGGGGTGCAACATAGACCCTCATCCTCCGTCCAACCGTTGTGTGCATAGACAAAACCTTTTGCCATATCATATTATCAAAAAAATATATATATATGTTAAGATTACAAATTATTTGATAGGTAACGGAATGTCAAATGATTTTTTTTTTAAATTAGATGTCTTCGTTTTCATATGATTTAGTTCTCTCACTCTCTCTCTCTCTCTCCTTGTATTTTAAAAATTAGAATGTAGAAGTTTGTCATTTACTCAAGGAACAGTTGATTTCTCACAACCCAATAGAAAGAGAGTCAGAGACTAAAGACGGCACTTGAAAGATTTTATATTTATACTTCGATAGATTAATCGATGATGCAACGAATAAAAAGGGAACTTAACATTTCTTCTACTTATAAAACGGAAACCTTAGCTCTCCAGGCTTCAAGAGCAGGCAGCCATGGACTTGCCAAACCCACACATAGCACTGTTTGCAAGCCCCGGCATGGGCCATCTCATCCCTCTGGTAGCCCTCTCCAAGCGCTTGTTCTCCCTGCACGGCTTCCACTCCACCATCTTCATCGTCTCAACCTCACCCCCCTCCTCTAAAGCTATCCAATCCAAACTCGATTCCTTACAACTCCCCTCCGCCATCAACGTCGTCCATCTCTCACCGCCCGATGTCTCCGCCTTCGTCACTCCCCAAACAGCCATCGTCCCCCGTATCCACATCACAGTCAGAGAATCAATCTCAGCTTTATGAGCTGCTATTGCTGCCATGTCACCGCAACCCATTGGTCTGGTCGTCGAAATGTTCGGCACCGCCGCTTTCCCCATCGCAGAAGAGCTCGGCATCCCCAAATACGTTTACATCCCGTCGACGGCAGCGTACTTGGCGTTGATGGTGTACGTGCCAACGCTGCATAAGGAGAGAGAGGGCGAGTACGTGGACATGCAGGAGCCGGTTCGGATACCCGGTTGCAAGCCGATTCGGGTGGAGGATCTGCTCGATTCCCTGATGGACCGGAAGAAAGAGCAGTACGACTGCAGCGTATAAATGGGGTCCACGTTGCCCCGTGCAGATGCGATATTGATAAACACGTGGGAGGATTTCGAGCCAAGGACACTCAAAGCCCTTCGAGAGAATCCAATCCTACGTCGGATCATGCCCCTGCCGGTTTATCCGGTTGGACCTTTAGTGAGATCATCCGGTCTACCTTGTGACCAATCATCACGGGTAGATTGTCTGGATTGGCTGGACGAACAACCCGTGGAATCGGTGATTTACGTATCGTTTGGAAGCGGTGGAACGTTGTCGGAGGAGCAACTCACTGAGTTGGCTTTGGGTTTGGAGATGAGTGGGAGCCGATTCCTTTGGGTGGTTCGTCCGCCAGCTGGTAAGGACGGGGCTTTCTTCAACATCGGGAGGAGGGGAGGAGACGAAGGTGTTGGGATGTCAAAATACTTGCCGGACGGGTTCTTGACCCGAACCCGAGAAGTGGGATTGGTTGTACCCATGTGGGCTCCACAGGTGGAGGTGTTGAGACATCCATCGGTTGGAGGTTTCATATCTCATTGCGGGTGGAACTCGACGCTGGAAAGCATGATGAACGGAGTGCCGATGATCACGTGGCCGCTGTACGCGGAGCAGAGGATGAATGCGGCAATGCTGGCGGAGGATGTAGGGGTGGGTTTGAGAACGAAGGAGCTGCCGACGAAGAAGGTGGTGGGAATGGAAGAGATAGAGAAGCTGGTGAGGTTTGTAATGGGGAAGGAAGGGGAAGGAATGAGGAAAAGAATAAAGGAAGTGAAGGAGAGTGGGTTGAGAGCGGTGGGTGAAGGTGGGTCTTCTCGGGATTGGTTGTCTCATGTTGCGCAGGAGTGGAAGAAGATTGGTTATAATAAAGCAAACGCAATGAAGAGGAGTTGGGAGGGAGATAAGGATGAAACAGAGTTTTCTCCCGCCATATCTCAATCCCATGCGATCAAGAGAAAAGCTCAGTAAGAATGAAACGGACAAGAAACACTATGAAAAGATTTCAATTCATGGGTTTGTAGATCTGTACAGTGAAGGGAAAATTTTTAATAATAAATTTGGCGTAAAAATTTAATTTCCACTGTTTTTTTTCCTGAAAATGAGAGGCTCTTGTAAAATTTTAAGGCCAACGTACAAAACAAATAATTAAAAATGAAATTTTACTCGTAAATTTGTTTTATCGACTATTTTAAGTCGAAACAAACGGAAACAAAGAGAAAAACCACAGGGTAAATCCATGAGGAACCTCCTATAATGAGAGAAACCCCCCTGCTGCAAACAAGCAAGCTGACTGTCCTTCCCAATCCTCTTTATCTTTTTTTTTGAAAATCAAAGCTCCACTACTTTTCCATTTATGTCTCTTTACAAGGCCTACATAAAAATGAGTCTCTTCTTCCCATTGGGCTAGACCGCGCATGATGGACTCCCATATAAGAATATACAATGCAATAAGAGAGGAATCCTTCAATTTTTAAGGGGAGCTTATGGTTCACCCACATTAATGAAGTTCTAAACCTAACTTCAATGTGGAATTGAGATATGAGAAAAAGAATTCTATTTGGGAGTGTACGCCATGCACCTAGATACATGAAAGGCAAAATGACGATCCCACCCATCATGAAATGTGCAAATGACATATCACTTGATGCCCTCATGCGCTTTACCATTGGTCCCCAGAATACTCATTAATAATTATATTAAGGGAAACTTTCACTTAATTCCCTTGAGGCTGAGCTACGTATCACGTAATTATAAAAACACCCGTCAGTTTTGAGAAATTTCGTGTGCCCCTTATTTTTCTATAAAATTAACACATACATGCCTCCATTCCGTTAATGCAGAACTAACAACATTAAAATCAATGGGTAAAGTAACAAAAATGCCTCTGCAAAAACAAAAGAGAAAAAACCTGCAACTCATCTTCTTCAAATCGTTTAGGATTTTAAAAAGGAAAGATGAGTTTCAAATATCCTTCCTAATTTGAGAACTAGACACCCTTTCGGTCACTACAACTCTAACAGGTAAACACCAAACCAATGCCCAGTTACACAAAATTACAAAACAAAAAAAAAACAGAAAAAAAGAAAAAGGAATTCATAAAAACCCATCAGTTTGAAAGACCCATTTCAATTCTCTAATTTTCTCTGCAATTCTCCTTCTTGACTTCATTTTCCAATCCTTAAGCCTTAATTCCAGTTTACGAAACCGGCGGGATGTTTTCGGAGCTGTTCAATTTCTCACCTGGGACAGCTACTACCGCCGACCTTTGGGACAATCAGATCGCATCTAGTTACCGTCTGTCACGGCCATCACCGGCGGCTAACGAGTGGTACGGTAACAGATCACAAGGAATGGTAGGGGGGTTGGCCGGTTGGGTCATTTGGGAGATGGGAAGCATCACCAGACGAGTAGTAATGACCGTCACAGTATCATTTTGGAGAGAGAGAGGATCTCTCGGTTGATACACAGTAATAGCAGCATAGCTCACCATCTTCATCATCAGATTCCAGCAGGTATAAATGCGGATTCAGCTCCAGTCATGCAACTTTTCCTCATGAATCCACAGCCAAGGTCACCTTCGATCTCCTCCCCCAACTCAGCCCACTTCTTCATCTCACATGCCAACTTTCCAATCCGCCGGTGTTGCAGCAACAGCTGCTTTTGGTGATAGTTCAATTCATCACTCGTAGTTCACATGAGTTGGAGGAGATAATATCAGTACCAAAATCGGAGGGGTTGTGGACAGACAAGGGCTTTCGTTGTCGCTATCCTCATTGTTGCAATTCATTTTCTTTTTTTTCAAACATTAAACGATTTGCGGAAGATGAGTTACAAGGTTTTTTTCTTGTATTTTTGTAAGGATATTTTTGTTACGATTTTAACATTGTTATTTTTACACTAACGAAATGAAGGCATGTGTTAACTATTTAGAAAATATAGGGACATGCAAAATTTTTCAAAACTGATGAGTATTTTTGTAATTACATGATACCTCTGCGAGATACGTGAAAATTTCCCTTATATTAATTATTAGAAAATTCATAAGAAAATACCAATTTTTGGGTGAGTAAATAAAACCTTTGTTTTTTGGGTTGAAATGAATAAGACTGATACACCTTAGACAATAACCAACCAATGAGTGTGAGACACGTCTTAGAATTTCCTAGGACTACTAAGTAGAAGGACAACATGACACGTCAACATTGGGATTCGCTTGCGGGACAAGAAATCGACTCATGGCTCGTACCAAGGACGGTTGATGGCAGTTGGGGCCACCCACCATGTCAGTGAAGGTTCCGCTCCTGACTAGGGAACATGCCCCTAGATTAGGATAACCACTCCACCATTGCCATGTGCCAAGAGACAGGAGATAGAGAGATTCTCAACAGCCTCGAGAACCACGCTATGTATAAATGGTGGTGGAGGGACCCTGGTAAAGGCATTTGACAACTCACTTTCTTACTGCTCTTCGTACCCTTCTTTTCAAAATCTATCTGTCCGCTGGACTGGACTGGCTTAAATATCGAAAAATCTTACTTCGGAGTTTGCTCCAAGGCCTTGTCAATGTTTTTTTATTTTTTTTACAAATCGTCCACGTTTCTAAGAAACATTTTTGGCAACAATAAAGATAAAAATCATCATAACATAATGATTGATTTATGTGTTTTTTATGTTCAAATTAAAATTTTTTTCTCCTCTATGTTGGCATTTTCTCAATAGTTAATACTGTCATACTATTATTAATGAGTGAATTAATAAACATGCACCCATCTTTTTTTTTTTTTTATAGGAGAAAAACCAAATATATTAAACCAAAGAGATATGTACAAAATTTTTAGCTTGGTCATGGTTGGCCAAGTTAAGTGCTACACTCAAGCAAAATCGATCCATTAGCAGAACTTACGAGATATTAGGACCTAGTCTACTGATATGTAATAAGTCTTTAATAAAGTACCATGGCCAGGGATTACGAGATGGAGATAGAAGAACGTTAGTGATCGCGTGGTTGGAACACCATATTTCTTTTATCTCCAAACCTATGTTGAGAGCTTGGTCAAGACCCACCCTAGTACTGTGAAGTTCTGGCTCCCATGCCAATGAAACATTAATAAACCCTGCAATTAAGGACAAAAAACTCCCATCTAACAAAATTATATTCGACCAACCTGCAAGATTTACTCCTGGAGTTTGGAAACCTGCACAAATTAAAACAGGAAATTTAAGATTTGGAAGAGAGTACCAACTAGAAACGGTGCATTGCACATCAGAGTCCTCAATTACATAATGGGATGAAAGAGGTCGGAGAGAAATATTCAGATCTATGATCTAGTGAGAGACCTGTTTGAGCACCCATTGGGCATCAGGTGAAGCAGAATTAATGACAATGTTGTTTCTAGCAGCCCAAATAAAATAACAAGTGATAATGAAAACCTCAAAAAACCAAATGATAGAGGGTTTGTCTAACTGACGAGAAGAGAAAAATCTGAGACAAAAGTCACTCAAGGAAGCATAAGTCAGGAACTTAGTTCTTAATCCCAGGGGTTCTGCTACCCAGATGTGTTTGACCCAATCGCAAGATAGAAATAAGTGCCAATAGGATTCAGAACAATTTTCACAAAAAGCACAGGTGGGGTCGATCTGAAGCCATTTTGGAATGGAAGCCTTGACCGGGAGTCCTACATTTAGCACACATCAAAAAAAAAATTTAAACTTGGGGTGAATCTTAAGCTTCCAAAAAATATTCCACTAAGAAAAAAAAAAAATATTAGAAGAATCAGAGATAGGAGTTAAAGATCCAGCAGCGATTTTAGTCCTGAACTTCCCATCTTTAGACAGAGAGTACCACCAGTCATCAGAATTAGTAAAACTAACATTTAGCAGTTGGGATGAAAAATGTGCAGGAAGCATGGAAATCTTTGTTACTCTTGAAAGTAAATTGCTATCCCAAATTCTACTTTATTAATCTTTGTTTGAATATTCTAGTGCTCCTCATTTTCTTACGTGGTGTCAACTTATTAAAGAGGTGGGCCCACCAACTTTGGTATGCCAACGTCTACAAGTAGGGCATCAACTTCGTATACAGGTGGTTCATCAAAAAAACAAAAAAAAAAAAAACTTCTTATACAGGTGGTGGACCTCACCAATTCTTTTTTAATAACCACCAACCTGTTATACATATACCGGTTTTTTGTAAACAGTTGTTTTACATATACAATATTATGTTTATCGTTGACAAGTATGTTGTAACCTGTCTTGATTAAAACCATAAATATAGGAAAATTAATGGGAGTATCTAGATAACCACCAACATCTTATTTATTTTGTGTCAAAAAAAAAAAAAAACATCTTATTTATTTTATAATTTCTTCATTTAATTGTTATATTTATCTTATTTTCGAACGTTCTTTAAGTTAAAGGCATAAAAAGAGTTTTTTAAAATAATTTGAGAGAAATAAGTTTTTTGTGTGAGACCGTGGCTCCTGTGCTAGCATGGAAGTCACTGAGAGCATACGAAGAAGCATCAGCAGGAGAGGAATTTTTGTTTTTCATGGGGTGAGGAAATCATGTCGCCTCATCCTGGATCTGGGCCCAGGGGGCCGTGAATCGAAATCCTCTCCAATGATATTTAACTATCAGAGTCAATCTTCCACCATCGTCTCACATCCCATGGATGATGGGAAATTGACTCTAGTGGGTTAAATGTCATTGAAGAGGATCCGGGCTCCAAGGACAGGCTCTTTCTACCTAATTTGAAAATGACTTATTATTATATTATATGTAGAGGGGCTTTGTGTACAACCATGTGTACGAACATCGGATGGAGTGACAGGTGATCGCACTGTAGACCCTCATCCTCAGTCCAACCATGTGTACTATCCATGTGTATGCATAGTCGTGCATTATGCATGGCTGCACAAAACCTTTTGCTATATCATATTATCAAAAATATATATAACAAGATTACAAATCATTTATTCAACAAAAAAAAAAAAAAAAAATTACAAATCATTTGATAGCTTAAGGATCCGGACTCGTTGAATTCTCTAAACCCAATAGAAAGAGTGAGAGACAAAAGACGAGACGACACTTGAAAGAATATATATTTAGCCTCCAGACTTGAAGTCCCCCCAACCCCCACAGCAGGCAGGCCGCCATGGAGTTGCCAAACCCACACATAGCACTGTTTGCAAGCCCCGGCATGGGCCATCTCATCCCTCTGGTAGCCCTCTCCGAGCGCTTGCTCTCCCTGCATGGCTTCCACTCCACCATCTTCGTCGCCTCAACCTCAGCCCCCTCCTCTAAAGCTATCCAATCCAAACTCGATTCCCTACAGCTTCCCTCCGCCATCAACGTCATCCATCTCTCGCCGCCTGATATTTCCGCCCTCGTCACTGCCCAAACAGCCGCCGTCCCCCGTATCCACATCACAGTCAGAGAATCAATCTCAGCCTTAAGAGCTGCAATTACTGCCATGTCACCGCAGCCCATTGTCCTGGTCGTCGAAACGTTCGGCACCGCCGCTTTCTCCATCGCAGAAGAGCTTGGCATCCCCAAATACGTTTACATCCCGTCGACGGCAGCATACTCGGCGTTGATGGTGTGCGTGCCAACGCTGCATAACGAGATAAAGGGCGAGTACGTGGACATGCAAGAGCCGGTTCGAATACCCGGTTGCAAGCCGATTCGGGTGGAGGATCTGGTAGAATCCATGATGGACCGGAAGATTGAGCAGTACGACTGCTGTTTATATATGGGGTCCACGTTGCCCCTTGCAGATGCGTTACTGATAAACACGTGGGAGGATTTAGAGCCAACCACACTCAAAGCCCTTCGAGAGGATCCAATCCTAAGTCGGATCATTCCCCTGCCGGTTTATCCGGTTGGACCATTAGTGATATCATCCGGTCTACCTTGTGATCAATCATCACGTGTAGATTGTCTGGATTGGCTGGACAAACAACCCGTGGAATCGGTGATTTATGTATCGTTTGGAAGCGGTGGAACGTTGTCGGAGGAGCAACTCACTGAGTTGGCTATGGGGTTGGAGATGAGTGGGAGTCGATTCCTTTGGGTGGTGCGTCCGCCAGCTGGGAAGGACGGGGCTTTCTTCAACGTCGGGAGGAGCGGCGGAGATGAAGGTGTAGGGATGTCAAAGTACTTGCCGGACGGGTTCTTGACCCGAACCCGAGAAGTGGGATTGGTTGTACCTATGTGGGCCCCGCAGGTGGAGGTGTTGAGCCATCCATCTGTTGGAGGTTTCGTATCACATTGCGGGTGGAACTCGACGCTGGAAAGCATGGTCAACGGAGTGCCGATAATCGCATGGCCGTTGTTCGCTGAGCAGAGGATGAATGCGGCGATGCTGGCGGAGGATGTAGGGGGGGGTTTGAGAACGAAGGAGTTGCCGACGAAGAAGGTGGTGCGAAGGGAAGAGATAGAGAAGCTGGTGAGGTTTGTCATGGGAAAGGAAGGGGAAGGAATGAGGAAAAGAATGAAGGAAGTGAAGGAGAGTGGGTTGAGAGCGGTAGGTGAAGGTGGGTCTTCTCGGGATTGGCTCTCTCATGTTGCGCAGGAGTGGAAGAAGATTGGTTATACTAAAGCAAAGGCAATGAAGAGGAGTCAGGAGGGAGAGAAGGATGGAGTTCATGAAAGGTCATGGCAGTCAAACTTATATCCTAATAGTTTTTCCTTTGCTAAGGGTAATACTTTGGGATCCAGATCCTATACGATGCGAGCTGCCCCAGTGGTCGTGCTGCATAGACATAGGATCACATGCAATGACTATCTTACCCTTGTTCGAACGCCTTACCCAAATGAGAGTAAGACGAACAAGATGCACCACCTTGTTTCTGCACAACAAGGCACAGTTGGGGCAGCTCGCCTTAAAGGATCTGGATTGAACACTTTAAAAGTTTCAATGTTGAAGTAATCATTGACTCCGTGATCAATCCTCCGGTCCCGAGCTTCCTGCTCTACCTAATCCAATATAGTTTATTTTTCGGATTCTGATACTCTATGTCCGGGCAGCTGAGCGGCCAGTCCTGGGCTTCACATGTACTCTACCTTGTCCTTTTCTCATGTAACCACTATCTCATATCATAAATACAACTGCAAACCCACAAGCAACGTGTGGGATTACTAACAACAAAAAGAATTCTTATACAGATCAAGGGTAAAATTAAAAAAAAATTTTGATTTTTAAAGAAAAGTAGGGGTAAAACCGACGATCCAGGGCGATAAGGCTGATTTTGATCTGTTCGTATTGGTATGGGTAGAGACCATACCTTCAATAGATCCGACTCCTCTATTTCCGTTTGCCGGGTAATGCCGTGTGCCCCCACACACAAGCGCAATGGAAAGTACCACCTTACCCCCGCTCAGGCAAGGCGCTCGAGTAGAGGTAAGACGGCACATTCTGCTTTACTTGTGTGTGGGGCGCACGCTGCAGTAAGGGCAGGCAGAAGTAGAGGAGTCGAATTGTACTTTCAATACCTGGGCCACACTTCTAGACGAAAAACATTTTCCAATCAAATTATTACTATAATGTTTTTATTTTTTTTTGTATATAACTGACTAGGACACCCCCATTCCAATTTTTTTTTCAAAGATAAAAACTAAATAATTAAATGATTTTCAAAATTTATAGCATATTTTAATAAAATCTCTCTAATAGAGTTCTTTCCACTTTTATAATATCGGGGAGATCTACTTGTTGCCTCGCATCAATTGGCATCTCTCTCACCAAACCAATGGGCGCATATAAGGGAGTGCTCACAATTCGTATATAAGGAAAGTAATTCATATGATCGAGAAAGAAAGAGAATGTTACAGAGCCTGAGAAGGAGAGAGAAAGTGGGGCGGTGTGTACGTCACTTTCTCATTTTCTTTTGATTTAAATATTATTCTTATAAAATTTATTTTCTATTTTTTTTTGGTGAAAAAATCTTTTTCCATTGAAACAAATGGAGTTGGTAAGAAAGAAAATGATTCAAAGGGAGTGAGGTAGAAGAACTTTGAATCAACAATTTATATTTGTTGGCTTCCAAACTTTGTGAATATCGTATTTATGTTATCGTACCAACATATTAATTTTAACTGAAAGAATTCTCTGTGAGAAAGCATGGGAAAAATTTTGTTGCTATACTTGTGTGTAGCAGGAATGTTCGTGCTACAAGGTTGGCAGCCAAGGAAATGAAATAATTCACTCCTTCTTTGGGTTCATAAATACTCTCTTATGTTTTAGTATTTTCTAAAATACCTTTTACGATCTTATTTCCTTAGCTGCCAGTCTTGTAGCAGAAATATTTCTACTATAAGTGTAGTAGCAAAATTTCATTCAAGAGCAATGGCCCTTGCACGTGCAAAGGCCAATAGAAGTGTGCGTGAAAACATCAATAGAGCAGGTCTACCTTTAATAGGGGTGGAACGATCATTTCACGCCTTTTATGTGTGAGCACATGCGTCACACTCTCTACATAAACCATTTCTCCTAATTTCAATTCCATTGAACATTTCTATTTCAAAGTGAAAGGCGGAGTTTGACTCTTTGGGCACGTACTATTTTTTTAGGGCGTCACCTCTATTAAGAAACATAGGTGGTCCATGGTCCGCTTAAAAAAGGGATTCCATGAAGTGGCCCCAAAGTTTGGTTCATGTTTATTATATGTTTTTAAAAAAGAGAACACTAACTGGGTGCATGTGCTGCTCCTGCACCCAGACATAGGGGCGTACAAAATGATCGCTGTATCTTGGGAATTTTTGCCTTTCTATGGGGCACGATTATCATTCCATGCACCCCTGTGTTTGGACAAAGGGACAGTACACCACACACAACCAAGTAACGTTCTTTCTCCTTAATATTTTATTCGATGTCAACTTATTAAGGTGGTGAGCCCCCACCAACTTTTGTATGCCATCATCGTCTACAAGTAGGGCCTCAACTTCTTATACCAGTGGTGGACCCCACCAACTTTGTTTTGATAATTACCAACCTCTTATACATACTCCTTCTTTGGTTAACACTCCTTATACACATATAGTATTAGGTTTATCGTTGACAAGAGTTGTAACCTGTCTTGATTAAAACCGTAGATGTAGGAAAATTAACTTTATAAATAAGAACATATTAATATGGGTAGTTACAAATCACAAATGAGAATTAATCTTATGGAGATCTTTAAGAACAATGGGCTTTAGAAGATTCGAAAAAAATAAAAAATAAAAAATAAAACTGAGAAAGAGCCCTGTTGCGTCAAGAACTATGCCGGAGCGATCTGTTCCTGCAATACAAAATTAACAAGAGAGGGCCAGGCTGCGCCGGTGTCTCCACTCCGATGCCTAAGTCAGAACTCTTAGCAACAGTTACTGATAATTGAAATCAGATGATCATGGAAGGATTTTAACCTATTATTTATAGACGATGACGGGCAGAGTCGTGCCCTAATTGGAATATAGAGTCCTAGGAGTGGAGTGAGAGATTTTAGGACAGGTCTTAGGGATAGTGTTGATCCTTTGATCCCCTTGCGCCTTATTAGGCGCAATATGGGCAATAATCTCGGGCTACAGTGATTCGTGGCGTGTTCCTTTTAGTGTAGTGTGGTGTTTGGGTCGTCCTGATAAGGTCGCTCCCTTCTTCTTACTGGGTGGTCCAGGTTCTTGGTCAGGTCACCCTCATAGGAGAGCTTGACTGGCGACCCTTTACCACTACGACAAGGTCTGGCCCTATGCGCGTGCCCTTTAAGGTCTGGTGTGCATCCAGGTCTCGCTTTTTATGGGTCAAGTCGGCTCACGCTTGCCTTACGTGCTCTTAGCTCGTCCACGATACACGTGCCAGTTTCTTATTGGTTGATGTTTCGTGACATATCAGCCCCACATAAATAGAGAGATGAAATGTACATGGACATGTTGGTTTGGTGATGTGGAGGCTAAAACCAACAGATGGGATCCATAGTTTGCTCGATCCAGATCCTCTACTACCGAGCTGCCTGGCATGACCGTGCTGCCCAGACATGGTGAGGCTTGCAATGACCGTCTTATCCCCACTCGGGCAAGGCATTCGGGCAGGGGTGAGGCGGTCATTATGCGCCTCGCCGTGTCTGGGCAGCACAGTCCTTTCGGGCGGCTCGACAGTAGAGGATCCAAAATTGTAGTTTGCTTAGTTTGGCACATGGGCGTTACAGCGTGTTTTTAAGTAATTGTCTGAACTTCTTGTACTTATATGTGTTCTTAGGATTCGAAACCCAAAACCCGAAATCGGAAACCGATTCACTAAAATCTACACTCCCCTTAAAGTTATGTTTCCACACACCATCCATGGGGTGTGGGGCCACACTCTGGGACAAGGATCCAGATCTTCTACGGTGCAGACTGGGCCGCTCGTGCAATGACTGCCTTACCCCCGCTTGGGCAAAGCATTTTGGCAGGGGTACGGGGGTCTTTGCGTGCATGGCTCAGTCTACGCTGCTCAGGCCACTACGGCCCACCGTAGAGGAATTGAATTGCTGGGACAAACTCCTTTCTCTCTAATTTGAAAATGACTTATTATTATATCATATATGGAGAGGTTCGTATACAACTTAATACAAGCATCAGTTGTGGTGACGGGTGTACCGTATTTTTATTTTTGGTAGAAAAAAAATGATTTGTAATCTATATATATATTAAGGAATGTCAAATGAATTTTTATTTCTATAAGAAAATCCTAAAATTGGAGAGAGAGAGTGTGAGAGACTAAAGGCGGCGCTTGAAAGAATATACATTTATACTTGGATAGATTAATCAATAGTGCAACGAAGAAGAAGGGAAATTAACCTCTCTTCTTTCTACTTATAAAATGGAAACCGAGCCAGAGTTGCTTCATCCCAACCTACCTTACTCCTCCAGGCTTCAAGTCGTCCCCCCACAAACCACAATAACAGCAGATAGGCAACCATGGACTTGCCAAACCCACACATAGCACTGTTTGCAAGCCCTGGCATGGGCCATCTCATCCCTTTGGTAGAACTCTCCAAGCGCTTGTTCTCCCTGCATGCCTTCCACTCCACCATCTTCGTTGCCTCAATCTCATCCCCCTCCTCTAACGCTATCCGATCCAAACTCGATTCCCTAGAGCTCCCCTCCGCCATCAAAATCGTCCACCTCTCGCCGCCCGATATCTCCGCCTTCGTCACTGCCCAAACAGACGTCCTTCCCCTTATCTACATCGCAGTCAGAGAATCAATCTCAGGCTTAAGAGCTGCTATTGCTGCCATGTCATCGCAGCCCATTGTCCTAGTCGTCGACATGTTCGGCACCCCCGCTTTCCTCATAGCAGAAGAGCTTGGCATCCCCAAATACGTTTACATCCCGTCGACGGCAGCGTTCTTGGCGTTGACGGTGTACGTGCCAACGCTGCATGAGGAGATAGACGGCGAGTACATGGACATGCAGGAGCCCGTTCGGATACCCGGTTGCAAGCCGATTAGGGTGGAGGACTTGATCGACCCAATGATGGACCGGAAGAAAGAGCAGTACGACTGCAGCGTTTATGTAGGGTCCACGTTACCCCGTGCAGATGCGATATTGATAAACACGTGGGATGATTTAGAGCCAACAACACTCAAAGCACTTCGAGAGGATCCAATCCTATGTCGGATCATGCCCCTGCCGGTTTATCCGGTTGGACCATTAGTGAGATCATTCGGCCTATCTTGTGACCAATCCTCACGTGTAGATTGTCTGGATTGGCTGGACGAACAGCCCGTGGAATCGGTGATTTATGTATCGTTTGGAAGCGGTGGAACGTTGTCGGAGGAGCAACTCACTGAGTTGGCTTTGGGTTTGGAGATGAGTGGGAGCCGATTCCTTTGGGTGGTGCGTCCGCCCGCTGGGAATGACGGGGCTTTCTTCAACGTCGGGAGGAAGGGCGGAGACGAAGGTGTTGGGATGTCAAAATACTTGCCGGACGGGTTCTTGACCAGAACCCGAGAAGTGGGATTGGTTGTACCCATGTGGGCCCCGCAGGTGGAGGTGTTGAGACATCCATCGGTTGGAGGTTTCGTATCTCATTGCGGGTGGAACTCCACGCTGGAAAGCGTGGTCAACGGAGTGCCGATGATCACGTGGCCGCTGTACGCGGAGCAGAGGATGAATGCGGCGATTCTGGCAGAGGATGTAGGGGTGGGTTTGAGAACGAAGGAATTGCCAACGAAGAAGGTGGTGGGAAGGGAAGAGATAGAGAAGCTGGTGAGGTTTGCAATGGGAAAAGAAGGGGAAGGAATGAGGAAAAGAATGAAGGAAGTGAAGGAGACTGGGTTGAGAGCGGTGGGTGAAGGTGGGTCATCTCGGGATTGGCTCTCTCATGTTGCGCAGGAGTGGAAGAAAATTGGTAATTATACTAGAGCGAAGCCAATATTGGAGAGGAGTCAGGAGAGAGAGAAGGATGGAGTTCATGAAATGTCATGGCAGTCTAACTTAGATCCTAATAATAGTTTTTCCTTTGCTATGGGTAATCCTTTGAAGGTTTCATTGCTGAAGTAATCATTGACTTTGTGATCAATCCTCCGGTCCCAGGTTACTGCTCTAGCTGATCCAATATGGTTTAGTTTTCGGATTCTAATCCTCTATGTCCGGGCAGCTGAGCGGCCTCACACAAGCAGTGGGCAGGGGCAAAATGACCGCCCCACCTACTGCCTGAACAACGTGTCTGGGTGGGGTCCATGCTCTACCTGTGTGAGGCCGTACGTGCAGTTCCAACGGGATCCGACTCCTCTACTTCCAAGGCGGGCAGTACTTCCTTGTGCCCAACTTTGCCCAGCATACAAGGCGGGCGGAAAGTACCGCCTTACCCCCGCTCTGGTAGGGGCAAGGCGGTACTTTCCGCCATCTTGTATGTGGGGCAAAGTTGGGCGCACGGAAGTACTGCCCGCCTAGAAAATAGAGAAGTCTTTTCCGCTCCAACGTAGAGGATACAAATTGTTATTTTCTTTCATGTTTTGTTTTATGATACATTGAATATGACTACCAAGCTCAACTCTGTTCTAGAAAACTTTTTGTGAAATAAAAAGGGAAGCTTATGGGTTTGTAGAGATGCAGTTCTTTCACTTTTTTCTCTTTTTCATCTACTCCATATGATCAAATTTTACTTACCAAACTAAATATATATATATATTATCCAATTTTTAGTGGAAGTTGACAAAGGTGCATGATATTGGGAGAATAGTTCCACAGTGGTTACCCATGATATCTTCTGTGCCCTCATATGCATAGGATCTTTATCCCCTTCAGTTCCCTGCCCAAACAAGTTTACAAGTGCCCCTAACAAGGGGGTGCAATGACCATTCCACCCCTGCCATGGTAAAAGGAAAACCACGGGATAAATCCAAGAGGAATCCAGTATAATCAGATGAGGAATACAATGTTTTCTTCTCAAGTTTTTATCCATAACTTGAAGTTTACAACAAAATCAAAAGAGAGAGAGAGAGAGAGAGAGAGAGTAAGGAAAAAGCATCAACCGATCAAAGAGCTCATAACCCAGTTGATCTCACTGGTGTCTACAACAGACAGTTAGGATCATTGGATTAGAATGGCCTGAGAAGTGAGAGAATGGCTTGAGAAGTGAGAGAACCCCTGCTGCAAACTTCAAGCTTCTTCTCCAAGAAACCCATATTCTTAGCTTCTCAAGCAAGCTGACTGTTCTTCCTAAATCCTCTCTCCCTTTTTTTGAAACTCCAAGCTCCACTACTTTTCCATTTGTTCTCTTTACGAGGCCCACATAAAATGGGTCTCTTCTTCGCATTGGGCTAGACCGTGCATGATGGACTCACATATACGAAGAACATAAAATGATAGATGGATACACTATCCGAATCCGAGCTGTTGGAATTAGAATAAATTTGGCAACGGATCACGAATCTTAGCTATCTCCTCTATCTAATGAATGAAAAGTCTGCTTTTTAAATCGTTCACCCTGCACCCACCCCCTAAGTATATGCTTCAATAGGAATCAAACAAGGGTAGATTGATACATTAAAAACCTATGGTAAAATGTCCACCCATAACCCTGCTGATAAAGTGCATTACATAGTCCATTTTAGGGATTGACGACTTATCCATTCAATGAACTTTGGTGCTCACTGGACGTTCCCAAAATGACAGGTTGGGTGAATTCAATAATAGAGTTCTGTTGGCATTCCAGCCTTTCTTCTCAGGTTAGAGACTCATTCACCCTATAAGAGAGGACTCCCTCAATTTTTTAAGTGAGCTAAAGGTTGACCCACATTAATGAAATTCTAAAACTGACTGTGGAATTGAGATATGGGAAAAGAACTCTGTTTAAGAGCATACGTCTTGTGCCTATACACATGGAGGGCGAAATGACCGTCCCACTCGTCATGAAATGTGCAAATGACGCCCCACTTGATGCCCCATGCATGTACAAGAGCCACGCTCGTGGTGTGAGAATCCTCATTAATAATTAACTATTGAGAAAATTCAAAAGAAGAAATCAATTTTTGGGTGAATGAATAAGACAAAGACCATGATGACCCAATGATTGATTTATATATTTATTTTGTAAGAATTATAGACTGAATTAATTATTAAATTTAAAAAAAAAATTGAATTTTTTCCATTTCTTTTTCTTGGCAACGAAACACAGCATTTTCTCAATAGGTAATACTATTATAATATTATGGGTGGGTGATAGGAGAACGTATGAACCGCCAACCTAATCTCACTTATCTTTAATTGTAGCCGTAGATTTAGTAAAAGATTAATCTATTCCGTTATTTGAATTTTCATAGACATTGGTTCTCGGCTGTTACGGTAAAACATTTTAAAGGGATCTAATTGCGGAAACAGAGTGTGGTTACCTGATAAGAGGAAGAAGGCGGCGATGAGCCACCAACGACTCTTCCCCGGTGTAGAGAAGGTTGAATGAAATGTGAAACTGGATCGATTGATTTCCTAAAAATTGCGTGCAAAAACAAGAAGTGGCGACTGATACTCTAGGGAGATGAGATTGTTGAAAACAACATTAAAGACCGTTGGAAGAAAATTAACTGCCTAAAGTTGAAGAAGATGGAGAGAATTGGAAGAGGCGGGGAGCTGAAATTAGAAATCAAGCTCTAGGACCATTTCTCTAACGATAGAGCTTGACAAAGACGTGGACAGCGGTGACGAAGCCGATGAAGTAGAGGCTCATGACGAGGACGACGATGGGAGTGATCTTCAAGCTCGGTGCGTCGTTCGTGTAAAACCTCAACATGTTGCTTCCACTTTCGCCAACTCCAAACCCATCGGATCTGCCTTCTCCCCCACCGCCGAGCCTCTGCCGGATGTAGTTGCCGCCACAGAACTGTGGGGGGCCATAATACCCGACCGGGACGCTGGAGAAGAGTGGGGGGGGGGGGGAGGGAAGGGGCATATGGAGAGGCGGGAGAGGGGAGAGAGATGGCAGGGAACGGAACTGAAATGGTATAGGGCGAGGGAAGAAGATGGGGTTAGCACTAGTAGAGTAGCAGAGGGGAGAGAGCATGATAGACAGAGAGAGTACGGTCCTAGCCGGTATTTGGTAAGTAGTTCAATGGCTGAGATTGGATGGACTTAAATCAACGATAATGAATTGAAGAACGGGCTATCTAGCTATTTTTACGCACGTACTGCTACATTTTAGCCTAATATTATTAATGAGTGAATCACTAATCATGCACCCATCTAAGGGACTTAACTCTTCTCAGGTTCCTACCCGGTCAGGTTCGTAGGTTCCTCTCACAGGGAGGGCAGAAATGACGACCTCACCCTACCCGGATAGTGTGTTCGGGCAGGGGATGAGGTCGTCATTTTTGGTCCCCCATGAGAGGAACTTATGAACCTGACCGGGCAGGAACCTGAGAGGAGAAAAATTCATCTAAGAGTGCTCTGGGGCCCGTGGGGAACTGTGGGTGGGCTCCTAATCATTTGGATTTATTGGACTCTTAATTTGTTTTTGTCCATCTTTCTCTCTCCCCCTCACTCTTTGAAAGGAGACGTCTTTCTCTTTCTTCTTCTCAGCGACCACCCACCCAATAGAGAGACTTGCAGAGATCCGCTTGAAGAATCTCAGGGGACAAAATGATCGATTCATTAATAATAGTGTATCGAAAGGAAATTTATTTATTGTATGCAAGTTCAACATCTCCCTTTATTATTGGTTGAGGCCTCTACGTTTGGTTTAGATTCAAAATTTTGTTTTGAAAACATTTTTTGTTAGAAGAATGAAGATTTTGCAAAAGAAATGCAAAGAGAAAGATAAAGCAAGCACATACAAGATAAGATTTACGTGGTTCATTCTCAAGAAGGTAGGCTACATCCATGATCGAGCGATAGAACAAATCCACTATTTCTATTGAGCAAATACAAACCCTCACATTTCTCATAGAAATAACTACAATATATAAGAAAATCCTGACCTAGAAAATACAAAACTGTCTTAGAGACCCATCCAATCTGACGGATTTCAAAGGCGAAACGGTCTACCGAAAAGTCACCACAACACTTTTTAGACCGAGATCAGGCTTCACCAATAACACTTTGAATCAGGTCTGTGTAAAGCCCATTCGATCACCACATGCCAGATTCTTAAGGAAGTTTGATGGCTGATGTACCCTTTAATGCTTCATTGTATGAAATGGTTACTATTTATTTCCCTTTGTATGAATAATAATAATAAGTTCATGCCCTCACGGGTAAAACAGTAAGTCTTGGCTAGTCTAGTTAATTAATGGGCTACGGTTGAGCAAAAGTCCTAGAGGTTAATAAATAATCTTCTTTTATTGTTTTTTATTTTTAGAATGAATGGAAAATAGATTAAAAGGAAAGAGAAAAATACAACACAAAAGCCTTAAAAGCCAAGCCAAAAGGGGACCCAAATCAAAAGGTCAAAAACAAATAACCAAAGGCGGATACATCAAATGATCAAAAGACAGGGTGGGGATGAAACACCGATAGAAGGATGATACAGATAAAAACGATAATACATCAAGAATTTGTGGAGGAGTGAGAGATAAGAGGAATATACCAACATGTTGCTAAATGCCTATTTCTTAAAGTGTTTGGGATCACAGAATGACATGGGTCAAATCAGAGTCGCCACTAAATTAGGTCTAGGACCTACAAAATAAAATTGACTCCACGACTATCCAATAACTGGTTTAACCAACGATTTACGAACGGGTCTAAGTTACGGGGTCCAAGGATGGTGTTAGACACCCTAGTCCACCCAGTTAAGGCGGTCTCCATATTACTTGGTCAAATTGGGTATAATACACGAACTACCAAACATAAAAAGATTGTTTAGAAGACGCATACCCGATGGTTCGGCTACAAAACAAATGTTAGTATACATGATGTAAAACATAAGATGCAATATGATATGACAATGCAATCGAGGATATAAACCCTAGGATATAAACCCTAGTTATGCAAATCCAAATCCTAAATATGCGAATATATGGAGTGATGAATGAAAATCATGGGAATATATGAGGTCAAATGAGACCATAAAAATCGTAATTGTTATGATGAAAATGTGACAAAATAATCATGAAAATTCATATGTGCTAAAATACAGTGAAAATTACCAAAACACCCCTAAGACTAAAACAAGCCTAGAAAAAATATTGAGAAATTGATAAAATTTTCCTGCTTAAGCCAGTTCACTTATGAACTAGGCTAGGCTAGACATATCCAATATGAGTTTACGACCTTGGAACACCTATAACTTAGGCTATGTTTGTCCGAATCGAACCATTCAAAGTTCATATTTCCACATATTTTGCATACTTTAACTTGGTACAAGAACCAGGAATTGTACTTGTTAAATCCGTGCCCAAAACCCGGTTTAAAACTCGGTCTGACCACCGGTCTGGTTTGAACCTTTTATGTAGAACCGGGAGCGGAGTACGCTCGTGAACTGTGGACCATGATACTCAAGCCATCCCACAAGATTGTTGACCGTGACTCTGGAGAAGTCGTCGAGGATAGGTACATCGACAGAGATAGGGGAAAGTTTGTCTTCGAGGGTGCATTCCTAGCATTTTCTTATTTCGAGGATCCGCCCGGCCCTCGCCCGGTGTACCAGTTCCCACTTACAAATGATTGGGAGTAAGTTAATATCCTAATAACTCATGAGTATAAATACTAGAATGGGCTTAGGACCTGATGTTCCTTCTAATCATATTATGGGCCTAGTAGTATAATGGGCCCAATAACTTAAAATGGACCTAAAGACCTAAGACAACCAAACATGACTTAAGACTAAAGTGAGGTAAATAGGGGTCAATCCACTATTCACCTCACAATAGAAAACCTAAATCGTGGAGAGGAAAGGAGAGAAGGAAAGAAAAGAAGGAAGAAGAAAGAAGAAGAAGAAAAAGAAGAAGAAAAAGAAGAAGAAGAAGAAGGAAGAGAGGTGGAACCCAAGCTTGCTCTCCTACATTAGTGAGCATTCTCTCTCTCTCTCTCTCTCTCTCTCTCTCTCTCTCTCTCTCTCTCTCTCTCTCACTTCCTAATTTATAGACCTAGGGTTTGGACTTATGAGCCATGAGTGCTTCATCTACCCTAATGGAAAGGCCATTAATGGCTAATTTTTGAAGCTTAGTTATAAAGACACCTAATCCTACCTTGAACCCCCTTTGACCCTTTCTCCATTTATGAACCCTAAGTTGGGGATTCACCTCCATTTATGGGTTTCACCAACCCTCATGGAAGACCATAGAGGTGTGGTTTGTGGGTTGTTAAATAACATTGATTAAAGGCCCTTTCAAAATCCCAATACCCAAACCCATGAGTCTCCTTTCCATATGCATTTGAATGGAGGAAAACCTAATCGATCATGGGGTTTACAAACCCATGTTGGGTGTGTGCTATGGCACCTTGGTTGGGGTTGTTCTCATGGCCAAAGAGACCCCTAAAAACCCCTAAAAATACCCCATTTTAGCCCATGACTTTGGGGCTGCAAAACCATTCTCGGAATGACATGAACAGCAAGACTGGCATGTGGACAGCAAGTGCCAGTCCCTGAGAAACTAGATCTGCCGGTGAGAAGTCCGAGAGGGACAGGCACATGCAAGTGCCAGTCCCTGAGAAAGATCTGCCGGTGGGAGGCCCGAGAGGGACAGGCCCATGGACAGGCACATGCAAGTGCCAGTCCCTGAGAACCTAGATCTGCCGGTGGGAAAGTTCGAGAGGGACAGGCACATGGACATGCACATGGACAGGCACATGATATAGCCTTGCTGTATGTGCCGGTCCCCTATTTTAGCCTTGTTTGATAACTTATGGGGCCCAACTCTTCTAGCCCTAAGGCACTAATCTCTCCCCACGTTGTACACTCTCTTTAGGTTGACTGACCCGGCTCGGGGGCGTATTAGTACGTGGGACAGTGTACTTGGCATCGAACGCCGATTTGAAGAGCTCCGTACTGACGATTGACTGAGAATCAAGGTGAGTGAGTTAAGCAAACGTCTTAATTTATGGAATGTTTGTGTGTCGTGTCTTGCGAATGCCATTCATGCATGTGTGCTATAATATATAATTATTGGTAAGATATAGGAAAATATAAATTTTTAGATGTTGATAGGACTTTACATTCTTGTCTTGCGATATTATTTATTTTACTGCACTATGGTGCGAATGGTGTTGGATTTAGTTATGGGACTCGGTGCGGTTGGTCTTGGACACGGGATTCCATAATATGGACTCACTCATGGCATGTAGATCTAGGGCTTCGAAGCGGGATCCAAGTGCGGTGGGTCTTGGGCTTGAGATTGCCGTACTTGAAATTGCATTAGAGTTGTCCATTGCATTAGGTAGAAACGGATGGTGACCGATCGATCGCCTTCGGTATTCACATCTCGTACTTGTATACGTACGTATGGGCTAGAGGGGCGAGAGGATAGCCGGCCGACCGTATTTCGGTATCTATGGACTCGGCCTCGGCCATGCACATGCGTACCTCACTCATACAATAGGTGAATGCTGGCTAGGATAAATGTTTACCCAGTACTATGACCCTTACCGACAGGGGGTTAGGTGTCGGTCAAATCCGTGGGTTCCGACCGTTATTCGGGTATACCCACCCGGGAAGTTCGGGCACCAACCGTATTTTGGGCCGAACGCCAGGACGGGATTTGACTTGGGGGTTTGCGTATATCTCTTGGTAGAGACCGATGCGGCGAGGCTTCAGTAGCGACTCGGGTTTGTCATCGCCGGTATACCATCCGTTTATGGTACCGATGTCGGGGATGCTACTTAAAGTGTTGCTATAGTAATATACCTGACTTAGTTGTGTGTTAGGTGGATAACAATAAAACTATACATCATCATTCATTCATGTAGCATGATTGTAAATTGTATGTGATGTACGGTCTACCTTGGTAGTATGGGACACCTTGGTATCCATCCATCATGTATGGTTTGCAGTCAACCCCATTCATTATTATTATTGTGTATGCTTGTGTGGCTTAGCCACTCATTGGGCTCAGTTGGAGCTCACTCCTCGAGGAAACATATTTTTTAGTTGATGCAGGTACATTCGAGCAGGACGGCACGGAGTTCAAGACTCCTGAAGAAGGTCATGAAGAGTGGTGGACTTCGGAGTATGAGGATCTTGGACCGGAGTGCTACTGTGAGATGTGTTCCACGAGGGAACAGTGATTCTTGGCTGGTGGCCATCTTTTGTTATACATTGATAAACAATTTTCTGATTCAAAGGTGTATTCTTTTATTCCTTTCTTGATAAGTGTATTTATTATACAGTGATAATACATAGATCCTGATTAGAACCTATTGATATGAAGGGGTAAATTTGAATAGACAATATTTTATATGCTATCACCTAGTTTCTGCTAACTCTGATGTTATTAATATTAGTCCTTTCCTTTTACCTATTATTTGTCGTTGTGAATGAGTTAGTCTTGGGTACTGCATCAGTGATTCTGGTGGTTAGAGAGTGTATTGATACGCTCCTGTTGCATTCCCCGTGGTTCAGGGATGGGGGTGTGACAGTACTAGCCAATACTAATTGCCTCTAGGATAAATGATAGTAATAGAAACTGGAGTATTTTTCTCAAATAAGGGGGTATATGAACATAATTCCATACCAAAATTGGATATGACGAATAATCCGTCATTCGGACATATCGGCAACTTATCAGATCAAAACACTATTCTTAATGATTTTCCCTCTTCAAAGGTATCTTAGTTTTTCATGGATGGTTTATAAACATACTAGGAAATACGGGAAACCTCACAAATCTATAGATTCAAGACTAACATGCCTCAAAGGACACTTATCATTATCAGAGCCACTTCCAGGGTGACAAAATGAGGTGTCTACAACAAGCATTTCAATATAGTCATAGATTGACTTAACATTGAAATTTTTTAACATCCAGCTCCTTTCACTTTGAAAGCGAATTATTGTTCTCTGATGAGGCCAACACTTATTAAGGATCCATTTCCAAATAGATCTAGAAAAATGATAAGAAAAGAAGAGGTGGTCCACAATTTCTTGAAAGCTCCAGCATAGACAACAATTAGAGATAGTCAAATTTCTTGAAGAAGGAACTCTTGGGTAGGGAGAAATAAGATCAAAGTACATCAAACAATGAAACTGTGTCTAGAAATGTGTAAACTAAACTAGACAATCTTATGCCAATGAAAATTTGGAGATTTTGAACGAATCAAGTTCTAGGCTGAGGTAGAGGTTAGTTTCTTTGAAGAATTTGGAAGCCAAGGAGCTAAATCTCCACTGCCTGAGATCTCACGAGAGTAGATCAAACCACAAATTAGATTACTGGAAGTACTAGGACCTGGACACCGAATACCTTCTCCGATAATGGAAGACCTTGGCCATTCTATCAGAACTAGCATCATACCTTATATGATTACCTTATTTGGAGATTAACACACCATTAAGATGTCAGATATCAAGCTAAAGATATGTTCCACAACCATCATCAATGCTAGAACGAATGACATCACTAATGAGATGTCTATATTTACTAATTTCCTTCCAAGCCCAAGATGGATCATTCGGGCAACTGGCAGTCCAAATTAAATGAAGTCCAACTTTAAGTATCTTGAATATACCTAGTCAGTCCAAATGTTTTTCTTTCTAGACACTAGTTTCCAGATGTGTTTGGTGATACCTTCAAGGTTAGATTCTTTTACGTTTCGAAGCCCTCGTCCATCTTTGTTGAGAGACAAACTCTTACCCAACTGATATGATGAAGAAAATTAGGGTTTTCCTAATATTTCCAAAGAAAGGAAAACATAATGGACTTTATATTAGAAATGATAGAGACCAAGAAGCACAAAAACACCAAACCAGTAGATATATGAATTTTGCATTACCGATCTAATGAGTTCAAGCCAGTTCGCAAAATAAATAATCTTACTCTTCCATAATTGTAATCCCTTTCGAAGCCTATCTAAAATAGGGAAGAAAAAGGTATAATTTGGGGATTATCCCTTGTATTATTTTCAAGTTTTTTTTTTTTTTTGGGATAAAAGGGTTTTGAAAATAATTTGAAAGTCTTATTAATATGTCATTATCAAAAGGGATTTCTTATTGACACCCCTCAAAGTGTTAAATGATTTGGGAGCTTCCTTTTTTATCCTTTTAGTATGACACAATTTTTTTTCTAATGAGGATAATAGTGTCATTTTACATGTGTACTCGAAAAAATGCATGACAATGACATAATGACATACCACTTTCAAATTATTTTCTAAAACCCTTTTATACCCCCTATCTTAAACAATTTTTTAGAACAACACTGGAGCAATTAAAAAAGGTCTCAAGTTCTAAAGTGGGTTTAGACAATCCCTTATAAAAAATGTCATTGTCTTTGCACATTTTTCGGATACATGCAAGAAATGACAAGATTTTTCAATCGGTTGAGCAAAGAAAATAAGGGGTGAACTTTATACGATTATTCTTCTTCCTGTGCCAAGCAAAGACTTGAGTACCATCCCAATGAAGCTCCTTCGCTTTTTTTGCTTCAACTCTGGTGTTCCCTCTAGAATGTCAACATGGTGGATCACCTCCTCGGTATACTTCAACCCTAGATCTTCCACTTGAGAGAGATCAACTAAGGAGGTTACATGCTGGTCTGATATATGAAGAAATGATTTTCTTCATTAGATTCCAAACTGGCCGCACATGGAATGAGTTCTTATCTACATTTTCAACTTGAGTCACATCATCGACCGGTTGATCCAAAATATCATTCACCAAGGTCTCGTTGTCCATATCACAGTTATCCAAAGATAGATTCATCCTGATCATAAAGAGAGGTTGGTGAGAAGGAGAATATTCAAACAAAGATTAATTATTAATAAAGTAGAATTTGGGATAGCAATTTACTTTCAAGATACTGATTCTAGAAGATTGTTGGATCAACTTTGTGTATAGAATTTTGTTATAGACCGAGTCTCCCTTCACCTCTTTCACCATGGGCATTAGTGCCATTAAATTACTAAAGGGAAGGGTAGTTTTGACTTGATCAAATAAGGGATAGAAATGTAATGATGACTTAAGAATTCTTCTTTTTCTATGGTCATATTGAAGAGATGGAGGGCAAGTCTAAAGAGTGGAAGGAAAATTCTTAATTTATTAATCTTTGTTTGAAAAGCCACTACTGCTAACTTTGTCTAGCTAGGGTTTACCAAACTGAGACTCTTAACTTCTCAAAAGATGTTTATTACCCATCTTATCTTTGCATTATTTAACTAATTAAACACTACACACCCGTGATAATTTTTGTCCAATTATTTCGTCTTATCTTAACTTCAGAGACGCAACCCTACCCTTTGAAAGCTACTTAACCCTTGAAAAAATTGGTATCCTCTCTACAATTTTCCCACTAGTTAGTACATAATTAGTGACTTAATCGTTAATCAAGCACTCTTATGCTCCACACCCCATGGTTAGTGGTGAGTTTCCTATTCATTTTGATTCATTTATTGGACTCTTAATTTGTCTTCGTCTTCTCTCTTTGTCCGATACAAAGGAGAAAAATCATGTATCTTTTTTCTCAACAACCAAACACCCAATAGAGAGATTAGAAACTTAAACACGCCACTAGAAATAATCTCTAGGAAATAATATATTTTGGGGAGAATATTCTTTGAGCCGCAGTGTAGACTGCGACCAGACACATGAGCTTGCCACTCAAGAGGCAGGGTGATCATTGTGCCCACCCCATGTGCCTGGGCGTAACCTACGCTGGGGCACAGAGAACAACGCCCCCTTTACATTGATAGTCCTTCTTTCTTCTACTTATAAAATGGAAACCCAGCGAGAGTTTTGCTGCAGCATCAACCAAGCAAGCAAGCAAGAGAGAAAGGAACCATGGACTTGCCAAATACAAATCAAAATCCACATATAGCTCTATTTGCAAGCCCTGGCATGGGCCATCTCATCCCTCTGGTAGCCCTCTCCAAGCACTTGTTGTCCCTGCACGGTTTCCACTCCACCATCTTCGTCGCCTCAGCCGAAGCCTTCACTACCACTGCTCAATCCCAACTCATTCATTCCCTATACCTCCCCTCTACCATCCGCATCGTCTATCTCTCTCCGCCAGATATCTCCGCCTTCGTCACTGCCCAAACAGAATTCGTCTCCCGTATATGTATCACAGTCAGAGAATCAATCCCAGCCTTAAGAGCTGCTATTGTTGCCATGTCACCGCAGCCCACTGTTCTGGTCGTCGAAATGTTTGGCACCTACGCTTTTCCCATCGCAGACGAGCTTGGCATCCCCAAATACGTTTACATTCCGACGACGGCAGCGTTCTTGGCGTTGACGGTGTATGTGCCCACGCTGCATGAGGAGATAGAGGGCGAGTACGTGGATATGCAGGAGCCGGTTCGTATCCCAAGTTGTAAGCCGATTCGGGTGGAGGACTTGGTCGACCCAATGATGGACCGGAATAATGACATGTATGACTTCTATGTATATATGGGGTGCACGTTACCCTTCGCGGATGCGATATTGATAAACACATGGGAGGACTTGGAGCCAAAAACACTCGGAGCCCTTCGAGAGGATCCAATCCTACGTCGGATCTTGCCCCTGTCTGTTTATCCGGTCGGCCCAATAGTGAGATCATTGAGCCCACCTTGTGACCAATCACGTGTAGAGTGTTTGGCATGGCTGGATGAAAAATCCGTGGAATCGGTGATTTACGTATCGTTGGGGAGCGGAGGAACGCTGTCAGAGGACCAACTCACTGAGTTGGCTTTAGGGTTGGAGCTGAGTGGGAAACGATTTCTTTGGGTGGTGCGTCCACCGGCAGGGAAGGATGGGGCTTTCTTCACCGCATTGGGTGGAGGCGCAGATGGAAACGATGAGCTGTCAAGGTATTTGCCGGAAGGGTTCTTGACCCGGACCCGAGAAGTTGGGTTGGTAGTCCCCATGTGGGCCCCGCAGGTGGAGGTGTTGAGCCATCCATCGATTGGAGGGTTCTTATCACATTGTGGGTGGAGCTCGACGCTGGAAAGCATAGTGAACGGAGTGCCGATGATCGCGTGGCCGCTGTACGCGGAGCAGAGGATGAATGCGGCGATGCTAGAGGAGGAAGTAGGGGTGGGGGTGAGAACGAAAGAGTTGCCAACGAAGAGGGTTGTGGGAAGGGAAGAGATAGAGAAGCTGGTGAGATTTGTGATGGAAAAGGAGGGGGAAGGGGAAGCAGTACTGAGGAGAAAAATGAAAGAACTGAAGGAGAGTGGGTTGAGAGCGGTCGGGGAGGGTGGGTCTTCTCGGGATTGGCTCTCTCATGTTGCGCAACAGTGGAAGATTGGTTATGCTAAAGCAAAGGCAGGGGTGTAAATGGACAAAGCACTCCCCCTAAAACTACTTTGGGCCACCCCCACGGTTTTTATGGTTCTCATGCAATTCGGTGGACGTAACTTTAGTGCAAAAAATAAGGGAATAAAACTACAGTTTTAACCTCCATGACGACCTAGCATGTTGCTAGTTTCTTATGTAATGCTAGTTTCTTATGTAACGTCACTTTTTTTTTTTTCTTAATACATATTTTGATGATTTTTAGCAAAAAAAAAACCTTTTTTTTTTTGGATTTACAAGTTGTTTCATAGGTTTTCACTCAAAACGGTTCTCGATTATGGATAGATTCCGACATTCCGTTCATATGGTCGTCACATTGTATGTTAGTAGAAACATGTTTTCGGTATATAAATGTGAATACATATATTATATGTGTATACAAAAAAATCTGATGACAATCTTGCATGTGCTACTACCGGTTGTGAGAGGATAAGATTCGAACCTATCATTTGACCTTTGACATATGAGAGATCCTATTCTTTACAATGTTGTGTCATTTGTTTTGGTTAGCCAATGATTGACGTCCCCTACAAACTATAAATCAATATACTGGACATGTGATCCTATATTATTAACGAAAGAGATGCTCAACAAGGAATCTACTGTCGTTAATTCAGGAATATCAATGAGAGAGAAAGTCTATGGTTGATCGGATAAAAATCTGGTACCAATGTCGCTTTTGTAAACTATTTACAAAAATGTTTAGTAATATTAATAATAATAATTTATATATTTAAATCTATTTTTAAATGTTTTACGACGTCCGATTATGATCACAGTCTATGAAATTATGCATTACAATTTTTGAAAATATTAAATTGATTAATTATCTTTTTGTTTATGGCAATAAATAAAATATATTTTTGATTACATAATTATTCATAATTAAGAGATAGCAATCCTTTTTAGATTCTACATCTTTCTATTTAAAAAACAGATGAACAATTTGAAAAAAAAAAGACAAAATCTCTTCTCTTCAAAGTGGCATGCAAGACCCAACTTGCACAAGGTAACACCCCAAAATAGGTTTTATATATATATAAAAGGAGGAGAGGGGAGAGAGCTTCACAATTTTTTGGAGCCTCATTCTCCCTCTCTCTTGTGTGTGACGTTACAGGTGACTAGGGTTTTGTGAAACCCTACTCAAATTGGTGGTCTTCTTCCATATTGGACGGGATTTAAAACTTTAAGGAGTTGAAGAAGTTAATGACATCCATTGCCTAAGTTGTGGAAGAACTATTATTCGGAGGAGAAGTTATAATTGCGGCTCTAAGGTAGTAAAATCTTTCCGTGTAAATTTTGATTTATTGTGTTTTTCTGAATATGAATACAAAAACGATGTTATCCGATCCGTTTCTGCTGCGCCAACGGGTCTAAACCAACAATTTTGTACCTTGAAACACCCCCCCAATTGAGTGACACCGTAATAAGGGTAGGGGTGTAAATGAATAGTCAAAATCCGTTTCCGTATCCGTTTAGCACTATCCGAATCCATCTGAAAGCTAAATGGATGCGGATACGGATAGGCTATAGCTGTCCGAAAAGCTATATTTACATGTAAATGGATAAAATATCTGATCCGTGTCCGTTTAGAACTATCCGAATCCGTCTGATAGCTAATCAGATGTGGATGTGGATATAACACTATCCGAGCTGAATCCGATCCGTTTACGGCCCTAAATAAGGGAATTCAGTTGAAGAGTTGTACTTTTCCTAGTGGAGATGTGAGAGAGCATTTGACTGTAGATTAGAGACGCTATCACCAGGTCCCCGAAATTATACTCTTTTTTTCTTTTCTGAAACCTCTTTGAATCAGATGTGTGTAAAGCCCATTCGATCACCATGGGCCAGATTCTTAAGGAAGGTCGAGGTTGTGTGTCCTTTTACCCTTTAATGTTAATATATTTTTTCTCTAGCGAGTCCAGATTAGGTTCTCATATGACCTTAGCCAACTGTGTGCAATGGATGGCCAACACAAAGATGGACTACCTGTGTTTTTTTTTGTTTTTTGATAAAATGAGATTTATTGACGAATGCGTGACGAACACATGGAGTTACTATTACATAGATGGACTATCCATAGAGAGGAATAGGCCACAATGTCACACACGCCAATGGTATAGCGTTCCAGACCAACGCATCAGCAACCTGGTTGATGTTTCTTGGAACATAGGTAAGTGAACAACTTCTTAAGTGTAGAATAATATATTGGATATCCCTGACGATCGGAAGAATGCCCATAGGAGGGTGGGAATCTGGGTGAGATAAAGGCTACCTGCGTTCACCGGCAACTAGGGTTGCAACAGGGTCGGGTTGGGCCAGGCTTTTTAAAACCCCAGCCCAACCTTGAGTCCCCTTAGTTGGGCCCAAACCTAGCTTGGCCCTAATTCAAGGCCAGAAAAATCTAACTTTGGTCCGCCTTAGGGTCGGGCCGGGCTAAATCTGATTGACCCTAACCAAGGGAGGGAAGGGAGATGCATGAGCTGGCTGCCCAGGCTAGGAAGAAGAAGAAGAAGAAGAAGATGACGATGAAGAAGAAGAAGAAAGAAGAAAGAACATGAAGAAGAGGATAGGATCGGGTTGGGCCGGGCTGGGCTCAGCCTGAGGCCTCAACCTTGGCCCGACCCGATCCTGACTTAGGGTCGGAAATTCCCAACCCTGACCCACCCTCAGAGCCAAGATATCTCAACTCAGGCCCTGTTCGGGCTCAGGGTGGGTTAGGGTGACCTCATGCAATTAGGGCCAAACTTGCACCCCTATCGACAACATTTCCCTCTCTCTCTCTCTCTCTCTCATCAAATCCACTGTTGGGTCCGGGGTACGATGACTTGTACTCCATCGCTTGGTTTTTTTAGGATTATATGGGTATTTTGGTAAAGTTCCTATATAAGGTTTCGCTATTAATATGTAGCAAGGGTTCTTTCTCTGTAATGCAATCTGAGAGAGGTGTGAGGACGAGTAGCTATAACCTATTCTCCTTTGATAGTGAAATAGATCTCATCTCATCGTAGACGTAGGCAATCTTGTCAAACCACGTAAATCATCATTTTGTTCATTTGTGTGATTGTTTTTTGCGATTTCCATTCTTTTTTGCATCGTTTTAGGATTCGTTTTCAACATCCACCACATTTTTTCCAGGCTACAAGCCTAGGTGGTCAAAAAGTTCTTGCAATCCGGGTAGCAGCAAAAAAATTTCCATTTTTTTCAAATTATATTCGTAAGAAGAGGAAATAATTGTGGTTTTTATAGAAAGGTCATACCTTGACTCTCGCAGTTTTTGCTTTATTTTAGTCGATGGTCCCGATCACAAATTCAGCAGTTATTCAATCGTTCTCTTCACGTAAGGGTAGCAGAGGGTTTGAGATTGCGGAGAGGGAGTTTAATGAGGTGAGGACGTGAGGCAATTGAGCGGAAGTGCAAACCAAAATCTAGAAGAGAATCCTATAGTCAGAGTAACTGAAGAGGAAGCGGAGGAGGAGAAGTGAAAGATGCACAGGAACAAGGAGAAAGATTTGGTGTTTGTTAGTCTTACTTGTTTTTAAGGGACAATTTCTTTATTTTACTAGATAAGAAGGAAATTACAAGATAAGTAGGTTTCAAATTTGTTTTACATCCACCATCGTCCATTTTGAAAAGATTTACTCAATCTCCAAAGTTAGTTAATAATCATACCAAGTAAGAATAAAGTAAAAGTAACTTTCAAAATTGCCCTAAAAAATCTGTTTTAATTTTAATCCACCATGGGAAAATAAGAGGGAAGAGGCGCGTAACTTTCTCTATCTATTTTTTATTTTTTATTGTTTCTCTCACCTTTTTTTTTTCTGGACTGAGTTTACTTCCCCAACTATGAATGAGATCCCATGCACCACAATGCGGGAGAGGGTGGGAATAGGGGTTGAGGGTATTTTGGAACATTCTAAATCCCTAGGAAGGATTGGTGAACCGTAGAATGGTGGGTGAACTATCCTCTTTTTTTTTAAATATGTTTCTATTATTTTCTATTCCAACAATTAAGATGTACTTCCCTTTAGATTAGATGCCATAGTATTGTTTTTATTTTTTTTAGGGATTAATAATTATTTTGATTTCTACTCCTACAACTAACGTGCACTTTCATTAGATTCATAGTTTTGTTAAGGCAATTTTGGAAGTTATCTTTTCTAGGGAAAATTACGTTTACCTCTCCTGTAGTTTGAAAAATTACATTGATCCCCTCAAAATTATGCTTACCCCCCTCCAAAGGGGCGGTGAATGTAATTTTAAGGCAATCAATATAATTTTTTCAAACTACAAGGGGTTTTTATAATTTTTTCTTTATTTTATTCTAAAATGGCATGAGTAAATCTTTTTAAAATAGAAAATAGTGGATGTAAAACAAATTTGAAACTTACTTATCTTGTAATTTTCATTCTTACGTCGTGGATCTAAGTAATTCTTCTCTTTTTAATATTAAACAAAAAAAAAAAGAACATTGTTTGATTGTGTGACTCCTAAGTAGATATAGGAGCACACAAAATTACCGTCCACCCCATATTGATAGCTATGTATGCCTCGTACCCTAATTCAGGGCTACACGACCAAGCAGTGATCTCTCGCTCAAAAAATAGTAATAATTGACTATAGCATGGAAAAACGGTTGCCATTAATTTCTTTTTTTTTTCTGATAGAAATGAGGCAATTCATTTATGTGCGTCCAACGCCAAGCAAAGGAAACCAAGATACATAAAACAGATAGAGAGTATGATAAACACAAGATATGGATATACGGTATCCAAAATCAAGAAGTAGAAGTTGATCCAGACTCACATGCCATTGACTGGATCATCCAGACTAGGGGATGGGACATAATCGCTTCCGTAGATAAAAAACTGTAGACACAGCTAAAATTAAGTGCATGCACATGTGTGCCAAAAGATGGACCCTATACATGCCGAAAAAATCAATGTCGGAGGAGCAACTCACTAAGTTTGAATTCGGGTTGGAGCGGAGTGGGAAACGATTTCTTTGGGTGGTGCGTCCGCCGGCAGGGAAGGATGGGGCTTTCTTCACCGCATTGGGTGGGGGCACAGACGGAAACGATGAGCTGTCAAGGTACCTGCCGGACGAGTTCTTGATCCGGACTCAAGAAGTTGGGCTGGTAGTCCCCATGTGGGCCCCGCAGGTGGAGGTATTGAGCCATCCATCGATTGGAGGGTTCTTAAGAATCACATTGTGGGTGGAACTCGACGCTGGAAAGCATAGTGAACGGAGTGCCGATGATCGCGTGGCCGCTGTACGCGGAGCAGAGGATGAATGCAGCGATGGTGGCGGAGGAAGTAGGGGTGGGGGTGAAGACGAAGGACTTGCCAACGAAGAGGGTGGTGAGAAGAGAAGAGATAGAGAAGCTGGTGAGATTGGTGATGGAAAAGAAGGGGGAAGGGGAAGCAGTACTGAGAAGAAAAATGAAAGAAGTGAAGGAGAGTGGGTTGAGAGCGGTCGGGGAGGGTGGGTCTCCTCGGGATTGGCTCTCTCATGTTGCGCAGCAGTGGAAGATTGGTTATGCTAAAGCGAAAGCAGGGGATAGGAGACAAGAGTGAGAGATCGATTTTAAGCTCATGAGTCGTGATCAGTCAAGACTCAAGACTTAAATATCACAAGACTTGAGAATCTATCATTTCAAAAACTAAATGTGTACACTAAAATTAAGGAAATGACAAAAAATAAAATTTTGAATGTATCTTAAACTTTAATTTTGAGCACTCAATGATTTATACACTCAATGAAATTCTATTTAGAAACTTTATCGGCTGGTCCCGGAAATTGTCTCCTCATTTTTTGTTTTGAAACCTCTTTGAATCAGGTCTGTGTAAAGCCCATTCCATCGCCAAGGGCCAAATTCTCAAGGAAGGTTGATGGCTGATGTGTCATTTTACACTTCAATGTTGATATAATTTCTAGCAAGTCTGGATCAGATTGGGATGGTTGGGAACCACATTTTACATAAAGTCTAGTGCGGTTTGTCTCCAACGATTTCATGGTAATTCATCAAATCAGATTGATTTATTAGTCTCCATTCTCCGTCTCACTTAATCGCTCGGGAATTCCTAGATACATTCCCTCATTTCATAGAAAGAAGATAATGAGGAGAGATGGTGAGGCGGATCAGTTGGTTCGCTTCTACCTTGAATTATTTTTTATATCCAAATTGATCTTATTAGAAAGAAAGATGGTTTTGGGTATGATTCCATTAGATGGCTTGGTTAAGTATCAAATGATTAGAGTCTGATCAAAATCTTGAGTTTCAATTCATCTAATCAGTAGGGTAGGTTTCTTTTAGTAGGCATGCTCCCTGTCTATGCCTACCTGGTCGAACCCTCCTTTGAATAGTGTCCTCTTTATTGCCGCTCCTTCCAATTGATAGGGCTGTCTAGTGATACTAGTGGCAAGAATCCTCTACTATGACTATTCAAGCACTTGGGTTATAAATATCGAATGAAAGGTATACGTAGGAGTACATATATCATTTTAATGGATCCTCTTGATTGGATGGATTCCCTTTATTCGATTCCATCCATTTAATTGGATTCCATTATTCCAGTATTGGAATTTGTCCTCTATTCCATTTCATTCTATTCTATCCTATTCCCCGCTCTATAAATAAATAGATGCTATATCCTATTCCCTTGTATCCCATCATTTATTTGATACAATGGAATTGGGTATGAGTAAAACCCCCTTATTAGAGGCATTGGGAAGTAGGGAACTGGAGGAGATAATTTTTCACATCTCTCTCTCTCACACACACACACAAAAGCCGCCCTCTTCTGGATCTTTATCCCCTACAATTCCCTATCTGTCCATTTCCTATAATTCCTCTCATAGTTGGGGGGGGGGGGGGGAGGGGAGAAATAACCACCCTTCCCCCTACCCGAGCACACTGCCTAGGTGGGGTCCACCCCCTTATTAAAGGCTTGGGAAATGGACCGGGCAGAAAATTGCAGGAGACAATTTTCTCCATCTTCTCCGCTTTCTATCTTTTTATTTTTTTAATAAAAAAACTGACTCATATTCTTCTGGATCATTATCGGCTCTAGTCCTGGACAGCTCCATTTCCCCAAGTTCCTCAAATAGGAGGTGGAAATGACCACCCGACCCCTGCCCGACCACACTGTCCAGGTGGAATTCACCCCCATTTATTAGAGGCATTTGGGGAAATGGAGCAAATAATTTTCCTCATCTTCTCTTCTCTTTCTCCACATTTCTTCCTTTTATATTCAATTCCTTCTCTCTTTAACAATTTTTTATTCCCCCTCTTTTCCGTGACAAAACATCTTTTTTGGTTAAACCCTCTTTCTCTTACTCTCTTTCATGGTTGGAGGAATCTTTATCAGATCGATCAATCCCATATTAGTGGATCAGTACAAACAAAGGTAAAAATGAGAAAACATTAATCTTTATAAAAATAGATCGATATGGCCAATCTGAATTGATCAATCTAATCGATACGATCACTCTAGAACGATTTCAACAATAAATAATATCGATACCGATTACTAAAACCCTGCTCTTGATACTGATCGAATGCATATAGAAAATCACTTTCGGCCAACACCAACATTAATAGTGGTTCAATAAGGGACATCAACCCGACACGAAGTAGACTGTATTGATATCTGTCCACACTAATATTAATGATACTTTTACCAAAAAAAACTATATATATATTAACGATACTTAAAAATACCCTTGCAATACCCGTTCCCCTTTTCTCTTAGTCTCTTACCTCTTGGTGAATGGATCCCGTGGGTGAAGAAAAACTGAGTCCATTATATAAAAGACAAAAAGAAAATTTTTCTTCGCCAATAGAAAATAAAGAATTCTTAAACCATCATTACGTTCCCACTGCTTATTGACCGAATAAAAAATACCCTACCCTTTAGCAATCTAGTGGTACCATGTCCATGGTAAAAAAGGTGAAAAGAAACCCGGTCCATTAGAAAAAATCCCATACATAAAGTTGATCCAGCAATCTAATAGAAATCGGTGGCTTGAAATGAAAGTAAAATGACCTACAAATCTTTATTGGCAAGGTGATGGTTCAGATTTGATGGGGCATCACTAGTTTGAATGGTCACTCAACGTCTCAAAAAGATTCTTATTAGCCCATCTTATCTCTTTGCATTATTTTAATTAAAAACTATACACCCAAAGTGATTATTTGTCTTTGTCCTCTCACTCGTCAGAAGGAGAAGTTTGTCTCTTTCTCTCAGCAACCAGCCACCTCAACCGGGTGAGGAGATAGACTCAAGGCTCAAAATTCAGGTATCAGATTCGGTATCCATCATGGTCGAAATCTTTTTGGATTGGAATCGAATCGGTATAAATCAGTTAGAATCGTTTAAAAAAAAAAAAGAACCCGAAAATCATTTTTTTACCGATTGAGTCATGTATCAGTTAGAGTTGATGGGTATTGTGATCTCAAGATCGGATCAGCCACTATTATTTGGATCGAATCACTCAATATCGATTGGTATCAGTCAGTATTGATCAATATCGTTCAAGATAATATAAAAAAAAAAACTTAAAAACTTTGAAAAAATCCAAAAAACTTTAATTACATCAGTCAGGATCGGCCGATCCAATCGAATTGGCCGATCTAAAAAACGACCCAATCAAACTTTGCCATATCGATCTAATTGGCTTTGATCGATACCAATTTGATCCGATCGATATCGGCTGATCTGATCCAAGATTACGAACCATGAGATAGAGACGCCAGTTGAAAAAATCTCACCAATGGTGTGATGTGATCATGCAATGGGATGGGATTCTTGTTCTGTTTGATGTCGAAATTACTCCTTTTGGAATCTGACGTTACTGACCATGCAAGTCCGGCTTCTTCTATCTTCTACTTATAGAACGGAAAACCAGCAAGAGTTGCTGCATCCCTGCTGCGGCAAGCAAGAAAGGAGCCATGGAATTGCAACATCCAAATCCACACGTGGCATTATTTGCAAGCCCAGGTATGGGCCACCTCATCCCTCTCATAGCCTTCTCCAAGCGCTTGTTCTCCCTGCATGGCTTCCACTCCACCATCTTAGTCGCCTCAGCCGAAGCCTACACTACCACTGCCCAATCACAACTCTTTAATTCCCTACACCTCCCCTCCGCCATCCGCATCGTACATCTCTCGCCGCCCGATATATCGGCCTTCGTCACTAACCAAACAGGCCTCGCCTCCCGTATAAGTATCACCGTCAGAGAATCAATCCCAGCCTTACGAGCTGCTCTTGCTGCAATGTCACCGCAGCCCATTGTGCTGGTTGTCGAAATATTCGGCACCTACGCGTTCCCCATTGCAGACGAGCTTGGCATCCCCAAATACGTTTACATTGCTCCGCCGGCAACGCTTTTGGCGTTGACGGTGTATGTGCCGACGCTGCATAAGGAGATAGAGGGTGAGTACGTGGACATGCAAGAGCCGGTTCGCATCCCAGGTTGCAAGCCGATTCGGGTGGAGGACTTGGTTGACCCAATGATGGACCGGAAAGACGACCAGTATGACTACTATCTACATATAGGATGCACGATACCCTTGGCAGATGCGATACTGATAAACACGTGGGAAGACTTGGAACCAACAACACTCAGAGCCCTTCGAGAGGATCCAATCCTACGTCGGATCTTACCCCTTCCGATTTATCCGGTGGGCCCAATAGTGAACTCATCGGACCCACCTTGTGAACAATCACGTGCAGAGTGTCTGGTGTGGCTGGATGAACAAACCGTGGAGTCGGTGATTTTCGTATCGTTGGGGAGCGCCGGAACAATGTCGGAGGAGCAACTCACTGAGTTTGCATTCGGGTTGGAGCTGAGTGGGAAACGATTTCTTTGGGTGGTGCGTCCGCCGGCAGGGAAGGATGGGGCTTACTTCAACGTATTGGGTGGCGGCACAGACGGAAACGATGGGCTGTCAAGGTATCTGCCGGACGGGTTCTTGACTCGGACCCGAGAGGTAGGGTTGGTAGTCCCCATGTGGGCCCCGCAGGTGGAGGTGTTGAGCCATCCATCGATTGGAGGGTTCTTATCACATTGTGGATGGAATTCAACGCTGGAAAGCATAGTGAACGGAGTGCCAATGATCGCGTGGCCACTGTATGCGGAGCAGAAGATGAATGCGACGATGCTGGAGGAGGAAGTAGGGGTGGCGGTGAGAACGAAGGAGTTGCCAACGAAGAGGGTCGTGGGAAGGGAAGAGATAGAGAAGCTGGTGAGATTGGTGATGGAAAAGGAAGGGGAAGGGGAAGCACTGAGGAGAAAAATGAAGGAAGTGAAGGAGAGTGGGTTGAGAGCGGTGGGTGACGGTGGGTCTTCTCGGAATTGCCTCTCTCATGTTGCGCAGCAGTGGGAGATTGGTTCTGCTAAAGCAAAGGCAGGGGAGGGGAGAACACAAGAGGGAGAGATCGATAGAGCTCATGAGTATCGATCTCATGAGTAGTCATGGACGTAGTTAGCAAGTTCGGGTATGATAATAATACGGAAACAGATACGTACATCCATCAATTGATTCATACGGCAATAATATGTTTCCAAAAATCTGATGCAATAAAATGTGTACGACAATGATACGATATGTGCTTAATACGTGTTTTAATATGGTTGTGCTCTAAAAGTTTGGGAGCAAAAATACAGGTTTATCCTCGAAAAATCAAGGAGCAAACTGATTGTTTTGCAACTAAATTCTAATCTCTCATGCCTTCATGAACAATTAAATCCAATATGGCTTTCCAATTTAAACTCATTTCTCATTCTTTTAAATCAAGAGGAGGAGCTTTAGATTAATAAAACTCCTATAGTAGTGGGAACCTAGTGCATTGGGTTTTTTTTTTTTTTGTCTGGATTGGAGATTAACCAGTATTTGATAGGGTAAGGAGGAGATTTTGGAGATCTAAAACCCCTGCTAGAGCTAAATAGATTGCATTCATTTCTGTAAGTCAAGAACCAATCCACTTCTTATTGACTATACTACCTAACCAAACAATTGATTGCAAACTAAGGCAACTTGGAAGAGCCAAGGTAGGTATTGGTGCCAGCCTGTAAATATCCACCATTATCATAGATTAGGCACTAGGGTCAGAATCCAGAAAGTTATAGCTAGCACTTGAACGACCTACTACCCTATGCTCTCTCTCACGGTGAATCTAGATTTAGTTTCAAAATTATAATTGGGCTGCAGTAGAACCCAAGATCAAGAGGATCGGATTGTTTGTTATGTGTGATGGTGGAAATCCAAACATTGTTGGACTCTCGGTATTCTCTAGTACAAATTTGGAACAAGCTCTTATGGTTCCTTAGGATGCTACACTCTCAGGGAATACCAGATCAAGAAGAAAATAAAGGAGTTTGATTCAATTAGGAAGCCTGGATTCCATGTTTCTGTGTAACCCTCCAATAAGAAATGATAAAACCATGAATTGATGACAACTAACACAATTAAACACACACACACACACACACAAAGATGAAAGATACTTCGATTTGATGAATATGGACTAGAACTAGAGTCTTCGAGGTTGATCAAAGAACCAGAGTGCTTTCCCTGACTATGAGAGTAGATGTTTTGTTAGAACTAGAGTCTTCCGTTTTCATGTTTGGGGGTTTTCTCACTAGCTTTTGGGTTTTTAGGTTTAGTTTTTTATTTTGTTTAATTAAAACTCATAAATTTGTATTAATACACGTATAGTATGGTGTTTCTTCAAAGTCGCATATAAAATTAGACTACTTGATAAAATATGGTAATAGTCAGCTTATTGATTTATACGGTCAGATACATGTATTAATATAGGAATTAATACACAAACTTACTTACTATGGTCGAGACTTAGATATCACAAGAATATTTCCTTTGGTGCTAGGGGTAATTATTTGAAGGTTTCTCTCTCTCTCATTATTATGGTAGTGTCTGAATGATATTTTTTTTTTTTTTGTGTGTAACATGAAGCTTTACTAATAATCATGTGAGGGCCCTTGAACTCCAAACATGTCTTGGAGCCAAGGAGTGGAAATGGGCCAATCTTTCATACACAGGCTAGACAGGGCCCTCCTGGGTCGGGTATCTGCAATAGTATTCAGATCCCGTGGAACAGAAAAAAACGAAACAGTAGTAAAGGAATTACATAGGCGCATTGTATCATCCATAATTACAACTGCTTCAAGGGGAGGATGCATAAGAGAACCCTGAATGTAGAGAATTGCCTCTCTGCAGTCAGATTCCACAACAAGGTGCGTTATTCCCAGAGTGGCCTCTTTGGCAATGACCATTCTGATGGCAAGAGCTTCACCTAGAAATGTAGAAGTGAAATTTAGAGGAGCAGATAATACATGTAAGGGCCTTCCCACATCTGATCGAAACACCAAGCCAATGCGTTCCTCCAAGCTACCTTGTTTCAAAGCCGCATCACAATTTACCTTTATAAAACCCGTTGGGGGCAGGAACCAGTGCGAGACATGTAGAGGCTGCAAAGGAGTTGTTGCCGTATTGTATTGCAACCCTTTCGCTGAAGCTTTGTCGTATTTCAGGAACGCACTCTCCGCCACCAAAATGACTTCTTGAGAAATTCCTTTGTGCCAAAGACATAGTCGTTATGTGCTCGCCAAATATACCAACATATAAATACAACTCTTGCTAATGATTCTTTAGCTAACTTTTTGTCCCTCTTAAAAAGGTCCTCCCAGCTCTGTAGCCATAGCAGAAATGAGGGGTCTTGGCCAGTAGGAGGAATGTATGACATGAAACTCCCAAACCAAATGGCCTTTGCGAAACAACAGCTAAGAAGGATGTGGTCTGACGTCTCCTTCATACCCCTGCATCTACGACAATCTAGATCTACTGGATTCTTTCTAGATTGAAACCCTTCACCTGTTGGAAGACCGTCCACACATGCCCTCCATAGAAAGGCCTTAATCTTTTGCCTGAATGACACTTTCATAGATTATAGAGTTGTATTTAGAATTAGGGACTTTCTTTTTTATTCCCAAAAGTACTTTAAGGTGGGGGTATAAAAGAATTGTCAAAATTAAGTTGAAAGTGACATATCATTATGTCATTGTCATGCATGTTTTCAAGTTATACATATAAAATGACAGTATTAATTACTCCTTAGAACAAAAATTATATTATATTAAAAGGATAAAATAGTAAAATTGCAAATTATTTGACATCTTAAGGGGTGAGAATGATGAGAAAATCCCATTAACTATATATGAATAAAAATAACGATTATGTGGTATGCACTATGCGCTTCTGTAAACTAACATACCACCTAGAACTTAAGCTGTAGATGATATAATGTAGACATGCAGTGCTTTCACATTTTATTTTTTCTTTTATATCTATTTTGCATGACAGTATTTTTAACCCCAAAAGTGTAGCTCAATTGGCAAGGGAACATGCCTAAATCAACATGCGTCCTGAGTATGACTCCCCTTATCCCTTAGGGCCAGCCTCATGGCTTCTATATATGGCCGGTTCTCATAAAATACAGTGTTTTTCACTTTAATGCAAAAATAAAACTAGAGTACTACCATCAATGAGGACCTAGCATTCCCTATGAGGGACCAACATTGGAGGACCTAATATGCCCTATTAGGGATCAGCACAACCCACCATCTTATGTCCGCTGCTTTGACTATTTTTCCCCACTTTGCCTAAATTACCACATGTCAAGTCAACGTTGTAAGTTATTGACTAAATGTATGGTCATACTGAACTTAACCCTTTAAAAAGTACTATACATTTAAAATGAAAACTTTGACTCATGAATTATGGCGTTGTCCATCATGTGTAGGGCAGAATGATCACATTCCATTCTTATATCATGCTGCTCACTAACAAAGTTGCCAGAGTCAATGGGTGATCTAAAATCCCTAGGCAAGCTCGACTTGTCATATGCAAAAATAGAAGAAGTCCCAAACAACATTATTTCGAGAATGAGTTTTCTCAAAGAATTTCTTCTTACATCATGGTAATTGGTAAAAAAGTTGCCGAGTCAAGCTTGACTTGTCAAATACAGAAATAAAAGACTCCCAAACAGCATTTCTAGGATGAGTTCTCTCAAAGAGCTTATTCTTATATGGTGCAAGTCACTGAGGGAATATCATCATAACTTGATACGTACTCCATCCAAGGAGGATAAAGGTCGGTACAGGTCCTTCCAAGTTCCAGCTAGTGTCTTGTTTTCCCTTATTACGGTTTTAATTGGAATTATTAGAAAGAAATTGTTAGTTAATTTATTATTTTGATGATTGACGGCTCCTTTTCTTTCCCGTGATTATTTTATTTGCAGGTAGCACTTTTATCCGTGAACATTCAATTGTTCAAGTAATAGTTTCATACTTTGGAGGTATAAAGCAATCAAACCCAATTCATGAAAAAAAAAAAAAAAAACCAATCAAACCGTAGTACATGGGGTGTACAAGTAATTTACTCAAAGAAAAAAATAATCAAATTTTCTCTGTGTCGGGGGCGTAGGATGCGCTCAGACACATGGGGTGGCCGAAATGATTGCCCCATGTGTCTGGGCACAGCCTGCACTCCCAGGCAGAGAAGAATCACCCTAAAAAAATAAAAACAATGACAAACCCTTATTATGAGTTTCCGATTTTGTGAAAAGCCACCATGTGTTGGTTAAGGAGCGTACGAGACTCAGAACTTAGTTCTCATACGAGAACCTGATCCGGTTTTTGCAATTCTCAATTATGCTATTGTGATGGAAGTCTAGTTCCTCTCAACATACGTGTGAGAGGTAACCACATTTCCCATTTTTACCATTAACAAGGGAAGAAGGGGTATTAATGAAAACAAAAAGGACAAATGGTTACCTCTTACATGTACGTTGACCTACGCGTACATGCAAATGATCCATTCTCCTGTGGAGGTGGCATTAGACTAGCTCTCAACAAGTATGAAATGGTTACCATTACTCTTTTTATGATATCAATGCCATGTTTCTGACATTGTATTAAAAGGCACATGAATAATAAGTTGATGCCCTCTGGATAAGTTTTGGCTAGCCCAGTTATTCTAAAAGGGGCTGTCTATATGAAACCTATGAATGTGCATTTAGAACTTGTAACCTTCTTTTGATTTCTCCTTAATTTTATTTTTAAAAAATTCTTAATATAGGATTAAAAAAGGGTTTCCAAAATTATTTGAAAGTGACTTATTAATATGTTATTCTCAAAAACTATTATCTTTACACATTTTTCCATTATATGTATAAAATGACAAGATTTATTTTTATTGAAAATAGTATATGTCATATAATATAAGGACAAATTTTCCTCCACCAATAGAGGACCATTCACCCACCATCCTAGGGTTCACAAATCCCTCCTACGATTTTAGTATTCCAAAATACCATCCCGATACCTTTTCCCAACCTCTCTCGCCCCTCAGTGAATGGAATCCTGTAGGTGGAGAAAAACTCGATCCATTATATAAAAGATAAAAAGTAAAATTACAAATTATTTGACACTTCAATTCATGGAATATAAATAAAAAAAGGCCAAAGTTTTTCCTTCACCAATAGAAAATAAAGAATTCTTAAATCATTATTACATTCCCAATACTTATTGATAAAGTCAAAAGTACCCTCCCCTATAACAATCTATTGGATTTGATTCCTATCCTGCAGTGGCGGGAGCTGGAGCGTCCAGCACCCCCTTGAGAGCTCTCCACCTGGCCTTAGTAGCATCCAACGGCCTTAATTACTAATACTCATTTTAATCAATTTGGCTCCCATCTTCCTCTCTTTCACCCTACAAACCCGACCCGAAACAACGTAAACTGCACAGGTTCTTTCTCTTTTTCTTCTTCTTCAACCACCGCTCCGCTGTGCACACAGCCGCCCCACCACCGCTGCAACCTCCGACCACCCAACTACTTGTCTAAGCAATCCTTGTGTAATACCAGTAGTGGCAGCAAACTTCTGATCACCCCACATCAACGCACCCCTCTCTCTCTCTTGAACTTGCAGTTGGGTAGTTTCTCTTAAATCTCTTCTCTCTTCTGTTTCTCATTTTCGCTTACTAGTTCTGCTTCATCGCTTGGCTTTTGGCTTCAGGAATTTGTTCTTTTGAGTATACCCCACGTCGATTCAAGCAACCACGATGAGCCCAGTGGCAGATAACAACGGGAACTTGAACCACTTGTTCAAAACCCCAATTCCATCTCTACTCTGATTTTGTTTTCCATCAATTCAAAAGCAAAATTTGGGATCTGTTTTTCCCATTTCATAAAGATTGTTTGATTTCTAAAAGAGAAAGAATGGCTCCAAGGCGCGCGAGGAAGGAGGTGGTGAAGACGACAACAACGAAAGTGGGTGCAGAGAGTGTGGAAGTCGCTGTACTTACAACTCGCATCAGAGCGGCAATACCCACCAAAGAGCCCTTAAAGGTCGCAATGGGACAGAACATTGAAGAAGAACATGGAAGTCGCTATGCTTACAACTCGCCGCCGTTCCTCGCTCAGCCAGTGGAGCTCCCCTCTGTCGCTCTGGAATAGAATTTGTCACAACGAGATGAGGTGTCGCCGCTGCTAGGGTTAGAAAGGGGGGAAGAATGAAAGGGGGGAAGAGGAAAGCGGTTAAACAAATCTGGTTTCGTTTTTACTTTTCAAATTTCAAATTGGAAATGGATCGGGTTCGTCATAGAATCGGGTGAGAGAGGACGAAGGAAGCAAATGGGTTAAAATAAGGAAACCCATAAATTCGCCGTTGGATGGTCTCCTGTCCAAGTGGCAAAATCTTAAATAGGCGCTGGACACTCCAGCTCCCGCCACGGTAGGACAAGAGCCAAATCCCAATCTATTGGTACCGACGCCCATGGTGAAAAACGTAAAGGGAAACCCGGTCCATTAGAATATCCCATACATAAAGTTGATCCAGCAATCTAATAGAAATCAGTGGCTTGAAATGAAAATAAAATGACCTATAAATCTTTATTGGCAATGTGATGGTTCACATACTTGATGAGGCATCACTAGTTTGATTGGTCTTGGGCTCTACTTTTGAATGGTCACTCAACATCTCATCCAAAGAGGATGAAGATCCTCTCCAATTCTTTAATCTGGCAATTCCTGGCAATGCCATCTTCCCTGTGTGATACATGTTCAAGTTCAAGTTCTTAATCTCTCCATGAACTAATTCCTTGGAAGTTTTCCTCTTAGTTTTGGCAATTAGAGAAAAAAAAAAAAAAAAAAAAAAAAATCCAACAACAACAACGCAGAAAAGTGAAGATTAGTTTCAAACCATGACTTTCCCTCTCTGTGTTCATCTCCTTCTCTCCTTCCCACCATTGGAGAGCTTCTAGGTCTGAAACCAAAATCCAATACCTGGTTTCAGACCTTGAAGCTCTCCAACGATGGTAAGGAGGGAAGGAGATGAACGAGAGAAAGAGAGAGGGGGAGAGGGAAAGTCACGGTTTGAAAGTGTTTACCCTTCCTCTATTTTTTTTTTTCCCAGGGAACCCGTTTTGGGTTTACAATCCATTCGGGTTGGGATGATCCATATTTCAAATCGGATTGTGGTTCATGAAATGGTGCAAACTATTCCCCATCATAGGATCTTTTTATGCCACATGTTGCACAGGGAAGGTGGCATTGCCGGGAGGATCCAGATCTTCTACGGTGCGTTGCCCATAGCGGCCTGTGTGACACAGACTCAGTCGTGCGTGCAAAGACCGCCTTACCCTTGCCCAAACGCCTTGCCCAAGCGGGGGTAAGGCGTTCATTGCACACGCGTCCTAGTCTGCACCGTACAGACCGCTACGGACCGCCGAGCCCTAGACGATCTGAATTGTTGCCAGAAATTACCAAATTAAAGAATTGGAGAGGATCTTTATCCCTCAGTAGCTTATTAACCTTCTTATCTCTTTGCATTATTTTAATTAAAAACTATACACCCAAAAGTGATTATTTGTCTTTGTCCTCTCACATGTCCGAAGGAGAAGTTTGTCCCTTTCTCTCAGCAACCAGCCACCTCAACAGGGAGAAACCTTTCCGGATCAGGATCGGATCGGTTAAAAACACTCCCCATTTTCTATTGTTTGAGGTCGAAATTACTCCTTTTGGAATCTGACGTTACTGACCAGGCAACTCCTTCTTTATTCTTCTACTTATAGAACGGAAAACCAACCAGAGTTGCTGCATATCCCAGCTGCGGCAAGCAAGAAAGGAGCCATGGAATTACAAAATTCAAATCCACACGTGGCGCTATTTGCAAGCCCTGGAATGGGCCATCTCATCCCTCTGGTAGCCCTCTCCAAGCGTTTGTTCTCCCTGCACGGCTTCCACTCCACCATCTTTTTCGCCTCAGCCGAAGCCTTCACTACCACTGCTCAATCCCAACTCATTCATTCCCTACACCTTCCCTCTGCCATCCGTATCATCTATCTCTCGCCACCAGATATCTCCGCCTTCGTCACTGCCCAAACAGTATACTTCTCCCGTATAAGTATCAGTCAGAGAATCAATCCCAGCCTTAAGAGCTGCTATTGTTGCCATGTCACTGCAACCCACTGTGCTGATCGTCGAAATGTTTGGCACCTACGCTTTCCCCATCGCAGAAGAGCTTGGCATCCCAAAATGTTTGGCACCTACGCTTTCCGACGACGGCAGCGTTCTTGGCGTTGACGGTGTACTTGCCGACGCTGCATGAAGAGATAGAGGGCGAGTACGTGGATATGCATGAGCCGGTTCGCATACCAAGTTGTAAGCCGATTCGGGTGAAGGACTTGATCGACCCAATGATGGACCGGAATAACGACATGTATGACTTCTATGTATATATAGGGTGTACGCTACCCTTTGCGGATGCGATACTGATAAACACGTTGGAGGACTTGGAGCCAAAAACACTCGGAGCCCTTCGAGAGGATCCAATCCTACGTCGGATCTTGCCCCTGCCGGTTTATCCGGTCGGCCCAATAGTGAGATCATTGGACCCACCTTGTGACCAATCAAGTGTAGAGTGTGTGGCGCGGCTGGATGAACAACCCGTGGAATCGGTGATGCCATTTCGTTTGGGTGCGGCGGAACGCTGTCGGAGGAGCAACTCACTGAGTTGGCTTTAGGGTTGGAGCTGAGTGGGAAACGATTTTTTGGGCGGTGCTTCCACCGGCAGGGACGGTTGGGGCTTTCTTCGCCCCACTGGGTGGGGGCCCAGACGGAAATGGTGAGCTGTCAAGGTATCTGCCGGACGGGTTCTTGATTCGGACCAGAGAGGTAGGTTGGTAGTCCCCATGTGGGCTCCGCAGGTGGAGGTGTTAAGCCATCCATCGATTGGAGGGTTCTTATCACACTGTGGATGGAATTCAACGCTGGAAAGCATAGTCAACGGAGTGCCATTGATTGCTTGGCCGCTGTACGCGGAGCAAAAGATGAATGCAGCGTTGTTCGAGGAGGAAGCAGGAGTGGCGGTGAGAACGAAGGAGTTGCCAACGAAGAGGGTTGTGGGAAGGGAAGAGATAGAGAAACTGGTGAGATTGGTCATGGAAAAGGAAGGGGAAGGGGAAGCACTGAGGAGAAAAATGAAGGAGGTGAAGGAGAGTGGGTTGAGAGCGGTGGGTGAGGGTGGGTCTTCTCGGGAGTGGCTCTTTCATGTTGCACAGCAGTGGGAAATTGGTTATGCTAAAGCAAAGGCAAGGGAGAGAACATCACAAGAGGGACAGATCGATAGAAATACTCATCAATCATGACAATAGTTAGTAAGTTTGGGTACGGCAGTAATATGGAAACAGATCATATGTACGGTCAATTAATTGAACTATACGACAATAACATTTTTTCCAAAAAATCTGACATAATAAAATACATATGACAGTGATACAGTACGTGTTTAATACGTGTTTTAATGCGATTGTTAAATATATGTGATCATATTGAACTTAATCCCTTAAAAAAGTACTATACATTCAAAATGAAAATTTCGACTCATGAATTATGGTGATGCATGTCCATACAAAAAAATCCTTCTTTTCATGTATCATGATGAATTGTCATTTTCAAAATGATTTTTTTTTTTTATCGTAAATTTAAACTTTATAGAATCAACCCTATGGTCAATTATGAATTAAACTCGTTGTTAAATCTAGACTAACTTTAGTTGCCTTTGAAACTTGAGTCTGTCATTTCAAAAACTACATGTGTACACTAAAATTAAGGAAATTAAAATTGCCAATAATTTTTATTTTTGAATCACTAACTGAATATTGCATATCTTAAACATTAACTTTGAACATTCAATGATTTACATAGTCCCATATGATAAAGAGAGGGGTTTAATTAGGGAATTAAGAGAAGAGTTGTTGTTATTCCTAGTGTAGACGTGAGGGAGCATTTGATTGTTAATACAATCCCCTGAAACTGAGAATTAGGAACTAAAGATTTTATTACGAAAAAAATCATTAAAAATATACATATCAATCCACACCTACTAGGTCCAAGCGAAAATATCAATACGGAAATTCTATTTAGAGAATTTAACGTTAGGTCCCAGAAATTGTCCTCCATTTTTTGTTTTGAAACCTCTTTAAATCAGGTGTGTGTAAAGGAATTTTTATCCTATGCAGTTACTGCACGGTGCAGTACTGCATTGTGTGTCGGTTGCAGAGACCATGTGCACTATGTGGGGCGCGCTGTGCCTCATGGCCTCTGCAATGCCACGATGCAGTACTGCACCGTGCAGTTACAGGAGAGGATAACGATTCCTGTGTAAAGCCCATTAATTCCATCCCCACGGGCCAAATTCTTAAGAAAGGTTGATGGCTGACGTGCCTTTTTACGCTTCAATGTTGATCTATTTTCTAGGGCTAGCGATTCTGGTCTGATTTTCGTACCTGAGTTCGGAATCTCATACGCCCTTGCACTAGTATGGTAGCAAATGAAAGTGCACATAGAGGCATTGATTTGAATGCAAGACGATTCACTAGAGGTTGAACGATCTTTTCGCGCACAAAAACATTGATTTGTATCTAACCATTGAAACCACGTAACTGGTTAGCATTCTTTATCTCATAAATAAATAAATGGTTTATGAGAGAGGAACTGAGAATTGGAATTGAATATTAAAAGGAGAGAGAGAGATAGAGGTGGGTTATAGTATTAAAAGTTAAAAAATATTAAACAATGACAAACCCTTACCATGAGTTTCCTATTTTTTGAAAAGCCATGCGTTGGCTAAGGAGCGTACGAGACTCAGAATTTAGATTCTCATATGAGAACCTGATCCCGTCTTTTCTCCATTAAGCTATTGCGGTGGGAGTCTAGTTCCTTTTAGGTGCACATCCATGTGAGAGGTAACCATTTGTCCTTATTTTTGTCCTTTGCAAGGGAAAGAATGGTATTAATGAAAACAAAGAGGATAAATGGTCAACTCTCACGTGTTTGTTCACCTACACGTACGTGTAGATCCATTTTGTTGTGATAGTGGCTTTAAACTAGCTCTCAACAATTATGAATTAATGGTTACCATTTCCCTTCGTATGATATCAATGTCATTTCTCTGGCATTATATTAAAAGGCACATGAATAATAAGTTCATGCCCTCATGGATAAGTCTTGGCTAGCCTAGTCTTTTGAGTCTTGGGGATTTATTCCATTTCATGTATGTGCTTTAGTTTTTTCTTGGGACAGGCCTTTTACTGATGGCATTGTCGAAAGTGAATGGTTGGATCTTGGTGAAGGCATTTTGGTAGCTTTCCAGTCTTCTTCTGTGTAATGCCACAATTTTTATATCAATATATACTTTATTGACCTTTAGAAAAAAAAAAAAAAAAAAAATGGGCCACAGATGAGCAAGTCTTAGACTAATGGACTAAGATATTACTACCGTAATTCTACACAAATTCTAAAAAGGACTATATTTTTATTCCTAAAAATTTCTTAATTTGGGATGAAAAAAGGTTTCCAAAATTATTTGAAAGTGACTTATTAATATGTTATTCTCAAAAGCTATTTATCATTGTCTTTAAACATTTTCAATTATACGTATAATGACAAGATTTATTTTTACTGAAAAAAATATATTTTATATAAGGACAGTTTTCCTCCACCCAGAGAGAACGGTTCACCCACCTTCTTAGGGTTTACAAATCCCTCCTAGGGTTTTTGCTTGTTCTTAAATACCCTCCTGCTACCCATTCTCAAACTCTCTCGTCCCTCGGTGAATATGAACCCATGGATGGAGGGAAACTCGATCCATTATACGAAGGACAAAATATAAGACTATAAATTATTTGACAAAACGTCAAGGCATATCAATAAGAAAAGGCTAAAGTTTTTTCCTTCACCAAAAGAAAATGAAGAGTTCTTTAGTGTCATCGCTACATTCCCACCACTTATTTATAAAGTCAAAACTACCCTTGCCCACGGTGAAGGAGGTGAAGGAGGTGAAGGGAAATCCGATCCATAAGAAAATCCCATACATAAAGTTGATCCAACAATCTTATAGAAATAAATGTCTTGAAAGTAAAATGCGATCCCAAATTCTACCTGTCAATCTTTATTGGCAAGGTGATGGTTCAGATCACTTGATGAAGCATCACTAGTTTGAATATTATTGGGCTCCACTTTTGAATGGTCACTCACTAGTCACTACTAATATATTTTTCAAGGTTTATCAAACTCAACATTAATACAAAAGATGCTTATTAGCCACCTAATTTCTTTGCATTATTTAACTAAAAAATATGCACCCAAAAGTGATTCTATTTATTTTTTCCATTACTAAAAGAAAAAAAAAAAAAAGTGATTATTTATCGAATTTTTAAATAGAGAAGTCACTTGAAAAATTCTCAGGCGAATCTATACCTTTCCTTCACCAATGATGAGATGTGATCATGCAATGGGATGGGATTCTCGTTCCTATCACAAACTCCCATTTTTAACTGTTTGAGGTCGAAATTACCCCTCCTCTTGGAATCTGACGTTACCCATCTTTATGGTCAAAAAGTAATTTCTCCTCCACCATGGGTGAAGAAGGGACCATGCAAGTCCTTCATCTTTCTTCTACTTATAGAACGGAAAACCAGCCAGAGTTGCTGCATATCTCAGCTGCACCAAGAAAGGAGCCATGGAATTGCAAAATCAAAATCCACATGTGGCACTATTTGTAAGTCCAGGCATGGGCCACTTATTCCCTCTGGTAGCTCTCTCGAAGCGCTTGTTCTCCCTGCACGGCTTCCACTCCACCATCTTCTTCGCCTCAGCCGAAGCCCACACTGCCACTGCCCAATCACAACTTCTTCATTCGCTACACCTCCCCTCCGCCATCCGCATCGTCCATCTCTCGCCGCCCGATATATCGGCCTTCGTCACTAACCAAACATCCACCTGCACCCGTATTAGTATCACCGTCAGAGAATCAATCCCAGCCTTAAGAGCTGCTCTTGCTGCCATGTCACCGCAGCCCATTGTGCTGATTGTCGAATTGTTCGGCACCTACGCTTTCCCCATCGCAGACGAGCTTGGCATCCCCAAATACCTTTACATTCCGACAACGGCAGCGTTCTTGGCGTTGACGGTGTATGTGCCCACGCTGCATAAAGAGATAGAGGGTGAGTACGTGGACATGCAAGAACCGGTTCGCATCCCAAGTTGCAAGCCGATTCGGGTGGAGGACTTGGTCGACCCAATGATGGACCGGAAGGACGACCAGTACGAGTACTATCTATGTATGGGGTGCACTTTCCCCTTGGCAGATGCGATACTGATAAACACGTGGGAGGATTTGGAGCCAACAACACTCGGAGCCCTTCGAGAGGATCCAATCCTACGTCGGATCTTGCCCCTTCCGATTTATCCGGTGGGTCCAATAGTGAATTCCGCGGGCCCACCTTGTGTCCAATCACGTGCTGAATGTCTGGTGTGGCTGGATGAACAACCCGTGGAGTCGGTGATTTTCGTATCGTTGGGGAGCGCCGGAACACTGTCGGAGGAGCAACTCATTGAGTTTGCATTCGGGTTGGAGCTGAGTGGGAAACGATTTCTTTGGGTGGTGCGTCCGCCGGCAGGGAAGGATGGGGCTTTCTTCACCGTATTGGGTGGGGGCACAGACGGAGACGATGAGCTGTCTAGGTACCTGCCGGACGGGTTCTTGAATCGGAACCGAGAGGTAGGGTTGGTAGTCCCCATGTGGGCCCCGCAGGTGGAGGTGTTAAGCCATCCATCGATTGGAGGGTTCTTATCACATTGTGGATGGAATTCAACGCTGGAAAGCATAGTGAACGGAGTGCCAATGATCGCTTGGCCGCTGTACGCGGAGCAGAAGATGAATGCGACGATGCTGGAGGAGGAAGTAGGGGTGGCGGTGAGAACGAAGGAGTTGCCAACAAAGAGAGTGGTGGGAAGGGAAGAGATAGAGAAGCTTGTGAGATCGGTGATGGAAAAGGAAGGCGAAGGGGAAGCACTGAGGAGTAAAGTGAAGGAGGTGAAGGAGAGTGGGTTGAGAGCGGTGGGTGAGGGTGGGTCTTCTCGGGAGTGGCTCTCTCATGTTGCGCAGCAGTGGGAGATTGGTTATGCCAAAGCAAAGTCAGGGGAGAGAACATCACAAGAGGGAGAGATCGATATAGCTCATGAGTAGTCATGAACATTCAAGACCCTAGTAAGTAAGTTCGGTATGACAATAATATATATGGGAACGGATACGTATGACAATTAATCGATTTATACGATAATAATACATTTTAAAAATTCTGATACAATAAATCGTGTATGGCAATGATATGATACGTGTTTAATACATATTTTAATACGGTTGCTTTGTAAAAGTTTGGGAGCAAAAATACACTTTTATCCTCGTAAAAATCAAGGAGCAAACTGATTTTTTAGCAACTAAATTTTAATCTCTTTTCTATTAAAAAAATAATAATTCTAATTTCTCATGGAACACTTAAAACCAATATAACTTTCCAATTTGAAATAATTTCTCATTCTTTTGGATAAAAAAGAGGAGCTTTATATAATAAAACTCCTACGGTAGTGAGAACCTAGTGCATTAGGAAGTACCAACAGGTGAACGTACATGTGAGCGCCAACCACCTGTCCTTTTTTTTGCCATTTACAAGGGAAGGAGGTGTTTATATGGAAACAAAATTAAAATGTGATTGGCTCAGAGATGTACGTTCACGTGCTACTACGTGCAGATGATCCATTCTCTAAAATTCTCTATAAGCTATGGACTCTTTGGAGAACATTCAATAATTAAAGAGATTTTGTTTTATTTTATTTATTTTTTGTTAAAAAGATTTCATGACCATTGAACAGTAAAAAACGGTTCGGCCATTTTATTCGTTTCCATCAATTAACCATGATTCCTAATGCATCAACGAGTCCATTCAGCGAAGTCATATCAATTAAACCAGTAGGTTTAATCAGAATTAGTTCAATCCTTAGTATTCATATTATTACTATGTTTACAATTTTGATCAGCATTCATATTATTACTAGGTTTACTATTTTGATCAATAACATATGTGTGAGTGTGGTGTGTGTTGTGTATATCCGCCATTCCACAGTCCTAAAAGTCGAGCAATCTTTTGGGATTGGTGTGTGGTTTGTGTGATTAAACTTTCATCAAAAAAAAAAAAAAGAGGTGTGTGGGTTTAGTCCCACATCGGGTATGTGAGTGTAGTATGTGTTGTATATATCCGCTATTCACGATCCTAAAAATCGCTTAATCTTTTGGGATTGGTGTGTAGTTTGTGTGATTACACTTTTATCCAAAATAAATAAATAAATAACATATGTGCTCCCTTTTGTTGCACCTTGCAAGTAAAGGAAAGTGAGTCATAGTCAAAGAAAAAAAAATTGGAATTTTTCAAACTTGAATTCTTATCATATTTGATAAAAAAAATTTCAGATAAATTTATTTTAGTTTTCAAACCAAATGAATTTAATTGTAAAAGAAAATGAATTTTTTTGAGCAAAAGGAAAGTGAAATTTAATAAAAACCAAATTTAATATCTTTTGAATTCTTGTGCATATGATTATTCCAAAATTGGTGTTGGAAATTAATAATCCGCATGAATCAGAAATGGCTCAGTCCTTGAAGGAACTTCTTCAAATAACCTTATTGTAGAACCATTTATGATTTACCTTCTAATTAATCAGATTTTTATGAGAAAAAAGATTTATCGAAATGCTTGCTTCTTCTTCCCAATTTCATTTTCTAGGATTTTGACCGATTCCCCACTGATTTTGATCCTATTCAAGTAGGAATCGGTGAAGGCTGATCCCAATTCTGGGTTTTAAAGCCTTTGTGATGACCTTGAGATAGCAGCCCATAACTAGGGTTTTAAAAATCGGATCAAATTGATCGATCCAGGACGGCCTTCTTGTAGATATGGCTCGGCCTGGGGCTGATCCAGACCGATCCATGACGATACTAGGATCAATCCTGATCTCGATTCCAGGTATTTAAACCTTCAAGAATTTTTAAGGTATGAAGAAACAAAAACAAACTAACAGAAAACTACAGTAGTCACAGTTGAATAATTGAAATTAAAAAAAAAAAAGATCATAAATGACATGTTGAGTGAGGAATTGGAAAACGAACCCTTGCGACCAAGAAGATCAACTACTTTGTGAACAGCTGCTTGGTCAGATGGTCGATTGCTTGCCAGTGGAGTGCATGCTTTCAAGAGGTCAAGGGATTGACTATCCTATTCACATTTGTGCGATAAGGCATCCCTTCCCTACCCTTCTTCCCCTACCCCTGAATCCATCCCCTTATAACTCCTAATTTGGTTGCAGAAATTAAAGTACATATACGAACAAGACAACGTGAAAGTCTATTAGATCGACAAGTGAAGCTTCGATTAACGGATCTGTCATCTTCTTTCCCTTTCTACCCCAGCCCAATTACCATATCCTCAGTCCCCACAAGCCTACACCCTCTATTACTATTATGGAAAATGATAATCTCAAGAATTCAACTGGGTGTTTGGATGGAACTCATAGAATGGTGAAAAAAGCTGTTTCGGATCTTGGGGGTGATGATGAAGATGATAATGGGAAAAGCTCATAATGAAAATCCGGCCAACCACTCCAGACAATGAGTTTTCCATCATGGGGATTTGAAAAAAGCTGTTTGGGATCTTTATCATCAGTAAGGATGGGATTAATGATAAGCTTACACTAGTGATGATGAGATTCTGCGATTGAAGGAAAATGTTCCCCTAAATTTTGATTTCCTACATCTACTTAATTGGAGCCTGCGATATCTAAGAACACGTTCATATTTGCTAGCCCATCCCTCTCCCTATTATCATTTATCAAAACACAGAAAAGAATGTCTGATCCACCCACCTAATTGTGCCACATTGAAGGGTGATCTAGATAATATTTTTTATTTATTTATTTGTTTTATAAAAAAAAAAGGTTATTCATTCATGTGCGTCCAACGTTAAGCAAAGGAAATCAAGATACAAAAAAAAGATAGAGGACATGATAAACACAAGGTATGGATATATGGTATCCAAAACCAACGATTGAAAATTGACCCGGGCTCACATGCCATTGACTAGGTCATCCAGACTAGGGGTTGGGTCACAACCACTTCCCTAGACAAAAGGTTGTAGACAGAGCCAAAATGAAGTGCATGCACATACGTGCCAATAGAGGGGGCCCCATACGTGCCGACCAGTCCAACGCCACACTGCCCATGAGTGCCAACACGCTACCACAATCTACTTTCAAACAAACTTGTCGGGTTGGCAAAAGTCTATTGGATCGACGAGTGGAGCTTCGATTGACAGCAAGAAGACCTCCAAAAATGCTGCCACAGCTTACTTTCGAACAGATCTGCAATGATCTGCTAGACCGGCGAATGGAGCTTCATCTGGCGACAGGAGAGGGTTGTTGAGGATTGAACGACGACTGGAGCAACGAAGCCGATGATAACTGTGGTACCATCAGCACCATAGATGGTAACACCTGAAAACACATAAACAAAGAAAACAGAAAAACCTTCCTTGTTTTGTCGACTATTGCTAAAAGCCATAATCAACCACAGAACGGGAGCTTTAGGGGAGGGGGAGGGGGAGGGGAAGGGGTAAGGCAGAACGTAATGGTGGTGACAACCATGGTGGGAGTAGGGCGGATGGCTTGCAGACTCAAAAAGATGAAATGGTCGTCGGCATCATCATCGATGACGGTGCCAAGGATCATGGTGGAAGGTGCCGAGAAGGAAGGAGGAGAATGGATTACACGCACAAACAGTGGAGAAAACTACACGCACCAAACGGCGGAGATGAAACACGCCAAATCGCAATCCTCTTAGGACGATTGTCTGGTTCAATGAGACAACGGCGCAAAAACCCTAGTTGGAGAGAAAGATGTCGATGTGTGGTTTAGCAATCACACACAATTGGAGCAGAATCTATCAAAACCCTAGGAAATACTTCGATTTCCATGAGACGAATCTAGCTTACGGCGTCTGTTCCATCATCGGAATGCAACACTTGGAGAGAATCTGAGAGCGAGCGAGGGCTTCGTCTCCACACAATCACATCAACGATCATTAAACTTCATTGCAACGGCACTGGTCTTATTGTTTGATACTTAGGACATGATTTAGATCAGCTACATGTTAAATTCCAATCTCAAATTCAATCTTTATCCGGCCCACGTATAGCTATGGACACTCTATGATTTAGATTAGCTACATGTTAAATTCCAGTCTCAAATTCAATCTTTATCCTGCCCATGTGTATCTATGGAGACTCCTGATAATCAGCACATCTTCTGTGGTCTTACTTGACTTATCGGTAGGGAATACAGTTGTACACTTTCAAATAATTTCAATTTAGTTCACTTGCTTTATCATGTGCCAATAAAAAATTAACAGAGCCAGTTTTTTTTATATAGGTTTCTTTGGGCAACACTTCTAGTTACTGCCCGACTGCTTGTCAACTAGGAAGAAAAAACTCAATAAGGAGCTGAAAGAAATTAAGAAAAAAGATGACGGGCTATGAACTTAAACCCTCTTCAGATAATATTAAGTGAAATATTTAAATTTTTTTTATTAGACCTACCGAGGGTCCATAGACCACTAGGGGTGACAGCCCAAGAAGACAGCTAGGATGGCGTCCCTGCTTCAAGAGGAGAGGGGGGGGGAACAAAGACGTCTAACATCCGATGGGGTGAAGAGTCGAACCAGCGACTTCTCCCTTGGACTTAGGCCAGCACCCACTGCACTGTTGGAAGCCACTACCATGCCAAGAGGCACTTCCCAAAATATTTTTATGATTGCAATAAATACCCAAGATTATTTATTATTATTATTATTAATATTATTTTATTTTATTTTATTTTTATTTTATTTGTAAACAATAAATACCAGGATTACAACCTTGAATCATGTAACTTGCATTAACAACTGTGTTTCTCTTTCTTTTGTTTTTCATCTCATTTTTTTTGTCATGTGCATGTAAATGTAATTGCTATGATAGGAAAGTAAAATTAAAATGAATTCCCTGAAGGATTTAAATGAAACTCAGACCTCTAGTGTTATAATGATAAACCAATTTTTTGAATGGTAGTTGCCGCATATTAAGTCTCTTTCTCTATTAGTAGATCAGTGGAAATTCCATTGGCAAAAACTATAGTAAATCCCCACCTTCGACTAAGAGCAAAGTCCTATTAGTTCTCATTTATGACCATGGATACCTGCTGCAAATTTTCAATTACTGAAAATTTATTTTCATTTTCTTGAAAGATAGATGAGAAGATATTCAAATTAGCAATGAGATGGTGGAGGAAATTGATAAACAAAGTAAGTGTCTTTTCTATAACAATATAAAAATATTTTCTTTCGTACTCTCAACCCCTTGTTTGATGAATTTGGGTACTTTCAACCTCTTTTTTAAATGATTATACAAACCACAAGCAAAGGGAAACTAAGGCTTAGATGAAGAAGAAATTGGTTGCAGCAGGCCAGTTGGATAAGCATGGAAAACCTAATGAGAACACCCCCAGAGTGGCTGAGGAACGTGGTTCTCCTAGCAAGAGAAGATGCTATGGTTGCAGGTCTTGTTGCTGCTGGTGAACTGGTTGCGGTGAAAGTGGAGACAAAAATGGTTGTGGAGGAAAAAAAAAACACAGAAGAAACATAAGAATGTGGAAGATGAGGAAGGGCATAAACGTAAACTGGAGGATAATGATGCAGGCCCAAACTTGCATGTCAAACCGAGCCAAGCAAACAAGATTGAGTTTTTTTAAGAAGAACCCAAAGACGACGTATGAATGGCTTCCTCCCCTCAACCGAGTGCTATAACATCAACAATTTCCTAATTATTCTGGGATATTGGGAGTGCTTTATTTTTTCTCTTCCTAAATTTTAGGATTTGGAGAGTTGTCCAAGAAATTGAAGTTTTGGAAGGAATATTAAACATGATCTCTTTGTTTATTTATCTACCTTGCTATATTTTAAGAAGTTGTGGGATTTAGAGAGAGAGACGGTTTTGAGAGTTCTCCGTCATTGGGACGAATTTTATATGTTATTTTCTTTTCTTTTTGGGATTTTATGTTCCTTGGACCCCATCCACGAGTTAGGTACCTTATTTATTTATTTATTTTCTCTCTTCTTTTTGTGATTTAAGTTACAATTAATCTTAGCCGTAGGATTTAATAGGCTTAAAGATTAGAACTAGATTTTATTTTGATTTCTTATAAATGTAAGAGCTATGCTCATGGAGAAGGGGTAAAGAATGAACTAATGAAATATTACTCCGTTGAGTATTTTGGAACCTTGTAGTGTTCTATCCCATAATCCTGGAGAGTTACGTTGCATCCTTGAAAAGTTGTAATTTTTTCGTGTCCTTGAAGAGTCACGTTAAACCTGTTGCGATGTCTTCCTTCTTGTGTTCGTATGTTTCACTCTCCCGATCCGTATCTTCCAGTAAGAGTGTAAGAGGCTCATGGTGTCCTTAGAACAGAGATGGACAAGCCAGGAGCAGGAATAGGCCATGTGGTCACACACTCTAGTAAATTGACAATTTACAAAACTAGCAACATGGTTAATACATCTGGGAATACTAGCAATCAATTGACAATTTACAAAACTTGAGCTTAGTTGCTTAATATCCTGGATGATAGCTCCAGCGGTGGCACTTGACTTGGATTCACCAGTGGATCCCTGAGCTGCTTAGACTGCGTTTGGTAACGCTCCTGAGAACCATTTTTCCGTTCTTTATTCCATTTGGGATCAGAAAAGGGAATAAAACGTTTGGCAAAAGTGGTTCTCGTTTTTGTGCCCAAGAACGGACCAGGTCTCAAAACCCGTCTGGGGATGGCTGTGAAGAAACATGGGTATTCAGTATTCTCACTCCCAAGACCAAATTCAAGAAATTGTGGTCCTCAAAAACCCGATGAAATCTACCTTCACTCTTGCAATCACGACTAAAACTTGAGTGCTTGTTGTCTTTTACTACTGGTCGAGAATCCATTGGAAGCACATTGCCTCTACTCTCGTCCCTGTGCGATCTTCATCACTGCAAGTCTCTATCTTCCTCATAGATAGAAACCATATGTCCTGCTCTCTTGATTTTCACTTTGCTTTTGAGATCTATGGCTTTTATGCTAGTTATTGAGAACGAAGTTTTGGAAGAATGAATTTGTGGGAAGAGGCGATGAGAGGAGGTTTGGAGAGAAGAAACGAGATGGTTCAGGAAGAACATTCGATTGGGTCTGAAGGAAGAGGAAAGGAGAAGAGGGCTTCTGTGATGGTGGCATATAGTGGGTGTTCTAGTTTCAAGAGGAGGTGAAGCGGAAGGAGGAGGAAGAAGCTCTGGTGGTCGAGGACTGGGTGTGGGTACAGAGGGTCTAACTAGGGTTTGACTCTGCGCCCCAATTTCAGCATTTTGATTTGGGTTTTTTTATGAGGTGGAAGCAGTTGATTTGGGGACGTTGGGAGAGGAACAAATGAAAATATTGAACGACAGAGATTGGTGAGAATTTTGGTGCTTGGGTGTTCTGTTCTGCATTCAAAGAGAAGGCAATTGGAGCTCAGTCATGGATTGGTGAGAATTAGATTGGATGGGAAGAAGGAGACAACAGAGATATGTGAATTGAGTATTCAGTTGGCCTTACATGTAAGGAGTCAATGGGTCTAGGTTTTTGAACTTTAGTGATTCATCTTTTTTTCAAGAATTTCTTTTATTAGAATTGGAAGAACAGTTTTCTATTTACTTTATTTGGTTTTGTTGCTATTGGAACAGATTAGATGTGGTTTGTGTGGGTGAAATTCTTATGCTAATAAAATGGTTTAGACTTAGGAGCTTGTGTATTGGGGATTGACTGTTTTTACTGTTCAGGATGTTTACAGAATAATGAACCAAGTATGCACTACTGATCCTGTAGCTGAACAGGACCCCAATTTTCTTGAGGGAATTGATTTATGTTTCCGACCTAAGAACTTGTATTTGCATACTTCTTTCGTTTTGTTTTGTTCTTTTTGTTTTCAAATATAAATTATCTTCAAAGTTTCAAGTTATAATTGATTAGAATTTGGTTATTGTAGATTGATGTTTGACGTATATTTTTTTTTTGGTGCATGATGTTTGAGGTATATACACAACTGTACTGTTGCTTAGCTTAAGTGGAAGTAAACAACTTTTTTATGAAATTATGGTACATATAGTAAAGCTTCTTATGTTACTTGGTATTTTCATTGGCTTCAAGTGGACTCCCTTTTGACTATGGCCAAAACCGCAGGCTTTCCCCAACTCTTTGGTTCATTGGTTGCTGTTTTCAGTTGTGGGGAAAGTCTTAGATTTCATTGGCCGGGTCCCCAAATCGTTGGATGAGTGGGCTTGATGGACCACGTCTTTAAGTGAGTGGTGGGTAAACTCATCAGCATTGGAAGTAGTTAGAAGGGAAAAACAAGCCTCTTTCCTCCTGATGGGCGATGGGTGAACTCATCAAGAGCACTGGAAGTAGCTAGATGGGTGAACTCATCAGTTTAAATTGTGAAGGCCTTGTGCTTGTTCAGCAGCTAGCAACATTGATTTAAGATGAGTTTTGCTCATTTTAATAACTATTATTGATAGAGAAGATACTAGGATTTTATTCAAGGTTGTACCTGATATACTTGTTTTTTTTGAGCTGGTTGAGTAAAGATGACCATAATCATTTCATAGGAGAACTTTTATCAGATGGGTCTATTTTAGTTTGTAAGGACAAAGATTTAACGGCCAGTGCTTCTCCCTGAAGAACAAAGAACAGAGGTGAAGGAGATGGGTTCAGATGAAGCCAAGAGGATATTACCCTCAGGCCCTCTAATAATAACTCCAATGCCTGAAATAGTCTTTCTCAATCCAAGACGCATCACAGTTCACCTTTACTCCATCTCTGGGTGGAGTCCAGAGATCATTCCACATATAGTGGCATGAGGATAGTGTCCCTCCAAAAACTTGTAACCCATTGAGTCCACCATCCCCTCTTTGTGGAATGTATTTCATCTCCACATATGTGGACATGATCCGGACACAAAAATCTCGGCAAAATTTAGATGCTAGTCCTTTCTTCTACTTATAAAACGGAAACCCAGCGAGAGGTTAAAATGCATCCCAGCTTTCCACGCTCCAGCCCTCCCCCTTCCCATCATGATAACCGCAGGCAGAAAGGAGCCCTGAACTTGCCAAATCCACGTGGGAGGACTTGGAGCCTTTTGAGAGGATCCCATCCTACATCGGATCATGCCCCTGCCTATTTATCCGGTGGGCCCAATAGTGAGATAATCCGGCCCACCTTATGACCAATCACGTGCAGAATGTCTGGTGTGGCTGGATGAACAACCCGTAGAATCGGTGATTTACGTATCGTTGGGGAGCGGCGGAACGCTGTCGGATGAGCAACTCACTGAATTGGCTTTCGGGTTGGAGCTGAGTGGGAAACGATTTCTTCCCACCGGCAGGGAAGGATGGGGCTTTCTTCACCGCAGGGGGCAGAGTCGCAGACGGACATGATGAGCTATCAAAGTACTTGCCCGACGGTTTCTTGACCAGGACACGAGAAGTAGGATTGAGAGTCCCCATGTGGGCCCCGCAGCTAGAGGTTTTGAGCCATTCATCGGTTGGAGGGTTCTTTTCACATTGTGGCTGGAATTCGACACTGGAAAGCATTGTGAATGGAGTGCAGATGATTGCGTGGCCACTGTACGCACAGCAGAGGATGCATGCGGCGATGCTGACGGAGGAAGTAGGGATGTTTTGAGGACGAAAGAGTTGCCAACAAAGAGGGTGGTGGGAAGGGAAAAGATAGAGAAGATGGTGAAGTTGGCAATGGGAAAAGAAGGGGAAGCACTGAGGAGCAGAACGAAGGTAGTGAAGCAGAGTGGATTGAGAGCGCTTGGGGAGGGTGGGTATTCTCGGGATTGGCTCTCTCATGTTGCGCAGCAGTGGGAAGAGTCGTTATATAATTAAACTAAATATACTAAAACGGCCTAATAGCGCTACAAAATAGGTCAGCATGGGGCGAGAGCTGAGCATGAGCGGTTGATGGTGGACCTTCATATCATTCATCCTGAGTTCGATCACAGTGGATTTCTGGGCACATCAACAAAGGAAAGAGCATTGGCCATTTATTGTGTAGCAACCAAAGATTATAGCATTTGACACGCTCAAACTCAACCGTGCCTAGCCCATCAAAAAATACTCATCCATGCTTTCAGGTTTATAAACACCAGAAACTTCATAGGCAGTAAAGTTCAAAAAGGTTTATACTTCCACTATCCACTTATTAGGCTGCTCTAAACCATGAAATTTAAATGGGCAATCAGAAATACTCCCGCTACCAATTCAGTACCCTGTTTTAACCATACCATGTTGTCAATTGGAGTGCATTGTCTCCACAGATCTTCAAGGATCTGAGCATACACCCATCACATTTAACCACACAGGCTTCTTCTTTGCATTCCCATTGACCAAAAGATGTATGAAACAGGATAATTTCCCATCTGGATTCCAGGGATAAAGCTCAATGATAGGTACAGAAATTTTCAGCTCAGTTAGATTGTGAAAGTGCCACAGTAATAATTAATAAGGCACCTTTCAGATTGTTGGCTGAAGCAGTAGATGATGCTCTAAATGGATTCTGAGAATAGATGCCTTTACACACTTACAGGCTTGGTAGCTTTTGCCAGCCATGCCATCTCTGATTCATCCAAGTATGGCTCCAAAATTTCTCTACATCTGGTGTGGTATGTGTTTACCCACTCTATCTCTTCAGGTGCTAAGAGTCGCAGGTCCATCAATTTTTTCTGGTACGGAGCCTGCATAAAGGAAGATATATTAAGTAGGTCTCACAAAAATTTACAGAAGAATCCACATGTTTGATCCATCTTCCTGATGAGGTAGATTAATGCAAGGTGGTATGCATCCACAGATCTGGCAGGTTAACTGCTTCATTGCTGGGGAAAAGATGAAAACTAACACGATGATCCTAGGCACATGACTACTAAATGCATGCTTTCAAAAATGCGGACGAATGAACTATGGCCAGAAAACAAGCCCCAGTCGCATAATTTCTAAGTGTATGGCTGAGGAAGTATGGCAAACGAGCTCTGGAGATGCAAATACTTGGAGAAACTGTATCACTAGGTTGCTTCAAAGCACCAGGAATTGTAGATACGCAGGTATTCAAAATCACTTATGGAGGCCCTCTCCTCAACTAAGGAATAGCAATATTAAAATGAAAACTTAATAGTTCTTCAGGTAAAAAATATAATATTATAGAGTAGTTGACCAGATATAAGCCAACTAGGTCACAGCAACCCACTGCCTAGAATATTTTGAACCAATTTACTTCAGTTCAGTTGATTGAATTAAACACTTCAACTACACTCTCAGCAATCTTTCAGCTGCCACTAAAAAAAGTGACTGTCAAGTTTCCCCATTTAGATAAAAGCAAGCGAGAAAACTGGAATCATTGTTTCACCCAAATCCTGAAGGTGCACCATACAACAGGAGAACAGGACAATTATTTGGGATCAACCAACTAGAAAGCCCAGCAAGAAAATTTAAGAAATTGAGATTAGCTTTTAGATATCCACTTATTCCATCGACTCAGCTGGTTCACCTTGACAATCACCCATTCACATTAAGATCTCAATATGCTGTTGTTTACAGAAGTAGAAACTAAAACCACATCTCATAGTTGATAGGGTATTAACAGAAGAGAAAGATGTAAAAAAGACGCAATAAGCAGCAAAAATTATGATGCTCATGAATATGAAGACATACCCATGTTATGTGCTCAAAAGCTAAGTAACCCTTCTCTCCAAAATTGAATTTTGTGTTAGCCTCCTTGACTATAAGCACATTCTCCAATCTTATGCCGAATTTCCCATCCTCATAGTAACCAGGTTCTGAAATAATTCCAATGGAAAGACATAAAAAACCATTTATCAACCAATTCAGAAGAAGTATTCTTGGTTTTTAAAAAACAAGAATGTGATGCTGAATATGCAATACGTATTGCAGAATCAGAAATTTAAGTTCAATTAGAATTGGTGTTAATTCATTACCACTAGGTTTTTTCAGTAGAGAAACAAGAGCAACCTTGTGATCGCGAACCTTGGTGCAATGGCAAGGATGCTCCATTGTGACCTAGTGGTCGTGGGTTCGAGTCAGGAAACAACCTCTCCGCGAAGCGGGGGTAAGACTGCCAGACCCCGCAGTGGCGGGAGCCTCGTGCACTTGAATTTTAAACAAGAGCAACCTTGAATTTTATCCAATGTTACCCGGATGCAGGTTCTGGGGTTAAATAATTTCTACATTTTCAAAATGCTTGTCCATCGTAAGAATTCAACGCATGAATTTATTTACTTTTCCCATTTTCGCCCCACATTGTTAATTCAGGAAAATTTAGAATGCCCTTTAGATGAGGTCAACTTGGAAAATAATTTAAATAATGTGTGAAGTTAGAGTATTATTAACCAATACTTACAATATCTGATTTTAAAAATTGAATATTGTTGTGAAACAGAGGGAGTAAAAAAATTCCAAAATAAGGGTTTTTAATTAGGGTCCGTTGCTTTGTTTGACGACCTCAGGTCAACTACATCGCCCTACGTAAATAATTCAGATTTATGAAAAGAAGAAGGAAAAAATTCTCAACCAAGTGTTTCAAACAGGGCCTGTACATCCTCCATTATTTAAAGTTAAGACTCTAAAGAAAGATAAGAGGGATAAGGGCCACAAGGCCCGAAGAGAGAGAGAGAATGTGGCACGTCATCGTCTGGAACAGGTACAGTCCACTCCTCTACCTTATCATCTCCGGCTCCCCTCCTCCTCTCCTGCCCCTCCCCATTCCTTTGCCCCATCTTTCTTCTCCTTCTTCCTTTTTTATTTATCTATTCAAGTCGCTAATATTATCAGCCCTGTTTTAATATTGCCACTTCACTTCTCCTTCATAGCTACAAATGGAAAAAATGCCCTGTACAATGGTTCAGTTTCAAATGAAACCAAGTAGACCATTATGGTGAATTTGAAACTAAAGAGCAGTGGAGTCAAAAGTGGTACAAAAAGTTGAAAATTTTAACATCATCACCTTAATTTATTTTTTTATTTATATATTTCTTTATGTACACAGACTCATTTGATCTTGTTCAATGATCATTTTCGACCATCCATAACTCCTTTCTTTTATTCAGTGAGGTGTTAAACAATCATATATAATTGCCCCAAGCACATACAAGACAGCAAAACTCCAAAAGTGGTTTTTGGCTGCAGGAGTAGTTTTGTCGTGCTTTTGAGCAATCCTGGCTATAAGAGCTTACCTGCTCTTTCACCTACAGGCAAAATGAGGGATGAGGAACACATTTATTCACTACAAGGCATGCTGTAGAGTGAAATTCTACTTTTGCCAACATTCAGTTGGAAACATTGTATGGAAAAGGTGTTTCACCTTATCAAAGACAAGAAGAAACTTATTACCAGAGACCCATCCCTCATCCCTGGAGCCAAACATACGCTGATGACTTCTTGAATAAATACATCAGCTCCAACTTAAAATTTAAAAGAGCATCCACAGGTCCCTGTATGTTGAGATCCTCATTAAAGAGGGCCAGCCAACAGACCTTGACAAAATGGGTTGAAGGTGGAAAGTGGAGTGCAAAAGTCAAATAAAAATAAAGAGAATAAAAAGAGAGAAGAAAGTAAGGGAAAGTAATGAGCAACAGGCCAAAATGGACTTCAGCCATTTTGGAAGAAAGAAGAAAACGGGAGGGAGAGCGCAACACCCATCCACCTCCCATCTACCTCATTAATGCCGCACCAAACATGCAGCGGAACTTTGAAATCTCCCCCCTCTATTGCTTATAAATAGAGCTGAGGGTGAGAGGCTCAAGGTGAGAGAAAGTACAGGAAGCACATAACAAGTGAGTCGAGAGCTTTGTGGAGTTTTTGGGTTTGAGTATTCTCTTCAGGGGGTTTGAGAGGGTGAGTTGAGAGAGGGTGTACAAGGGGTATCCAGTTTTGGAAACGGGGTTGGGGTTGGGTTCAAATCCAAGTGTTATTACTTGTACTGTTGTTACTCTCTGTTCTCTCATAGTGAAGAAGTCCCAATTACGCCCGTGGATGTAAGCATAGCCGAACCACGTAAATTCTTGTATCTGTGAGATTGCTTTTATCATTTATGTGCATTATCACTTTGTGCTCACGTGGGTCCCACAGTCACTATTCACGATTACTATTTACGCAACACAATTCACAGTTACTATTCACATGTTGCCGTATTTAATGTAATTCTAGATTGGTAGGAGACCAACTGGAACCAATAACCAAGATCTGCTATGGATTGGGAAAATTGGCTAGGTGAAATTATGTGAAATTGTGAAATTAGGGTTAGGGTTTGATGGGACCTAGGGTTAGATGTTAGGGTTAAGTTAGGAGAGTATGGATTATATGGGAAAAAAAAGAGATGAAGAAAGTTATAGTTAAATCAGATGAGTAAATCCGAACTTATAGAGGAATCCTAGTAGAAATAGGATTTAGGGGTAAAAGGGTAATTTCAGACAATCAGCTGGTGGATGCTAATGAAATTTGAATCAAGTCTCTCTTAGGGTTTGAGGAAGATTCAATCAAAATTTCAGCAGGTTCTAACAGTTAAAATATGGCTGGGCAGAATTCTCGCGAAAATCACCTTGCATGTGACCTACTAGAAGGGAAGAAGAATAATTGCAGAATTTCAATTTCAGACTTGCTTGTTATTTGAAAATATCTTGAACCTTGCAGAGAAATTCCAGCAACTGAACATGTTTCTTCAAGAGATCAGCTATGGCAGAATTGAAACTTGAATGGAGCTTGATTGGAGATCGATGGAGGGGGTTGGGGAAGGGGATGGCTATCTCAGCTCACCCTGGGCATCTCACCCAACCTATCTCAGGATTTTTAATAAAGGCTAAAGCCAATATTTCATTAATCAAATTCGTGTACAATGCTGGCCTCCCTTACAAACTTATACAGAAGACTCAAAAATAGACTTAGACACTAAAAAGGAAAGGCCTAACCCTATCCTTAACTAATAAGGTAACCTAAATTGACTAAGAAAGTGAAATAATAAAGAAAATAAACTCAAAACATGACTCTAACTAACTTAATGAAGTAAATCCCGTTTTCCTACTTTCTACCCATATTTTAGGCCCATTAAATTGACCAATTACAAAATAAACCCATGGGATCAAAAGCCCAACACCTACATAACCCAACCCTAAGCCCTCTAGGTGACTTATTTACATCAGTATTTCTCCATTTCTCTTTACACACAGGTGGGAAAAGGTTATCGTTTTCCCGACATTGTAATCTTTCTAAATTGAAAACAAGTAAACATTAAAGAAAAAGTGCATAATCTAGATGGTAATCCACCAACTGAAGGAAATCTATGAGCATATTGTAAATATGAACAATTCTTTTCAAATGTGAAGCAATGGAAACAATAAATGCAAGGATGATACTAACCGTCTGTTACAGTCATTGAAGCTTGTAATGGCACATTTCGAGCTTGTGGCCTAAAACTAATTAAATGAGGTCCTGCTCATACGTTGAAATAAATGACATTGTAATTATCAGATTGCAGGCACATCAAATAGTAATAGAAACTCTAGCTGGTCCACAAAGAGAAGTTTTACTATGTCAAATGTGCATACCTTCATGAACATTCAAGAAGGATCCAATCCCATGACCAGTTCCATGTCGATAATCAAGACCATCCTTCCATAATGGAACACGAGCAAGAATGTCAAGAGCATGTCCTGCAAGAAAGCATTTTTCAAGTTAAACTGAAACCTACTACAAGTCCTAGAAGATATGCACATTTCCACACATATTTATCAATTCAACTATAAAGTCAAAAAGATAAACAGTAACTTGACAATACCATTCGTTCCATTGGGAAATCTGGCAGTATCCAAAGCAATATGGCCTTTGAGAACCTATACTCCACCATTCAAATTAAACAACTGTTAGGACAGCCAATAAAAATTCTAACTAGCAAGAAAAAAGATTCACAAGATGATACGAACTGAAACAAGGACCAAAATATTTTACGGAAGAAAGTTGTGTGTGGGGGAGTGTACCCGCCCACGCCCACACACTGAAGGGGGCAAAATGAAGGCCTCACCTCCCCCCCCCCCCAATGAAAGGCGGAAATCCCGCCCCATATGATGCCAACGCACGCACTCTCATTGGCCCCCGTGCCCTGTGCCCACGCAGGGGCCATGCTTCCCCACAGAGAACACCAACCCATATCTTATGCATTGGATAGTATTGCAAAAGATGGAACAAGCAGGACTTTATCCACATAACCAAAATAAAAAGCAATATCACACAACAGTCAGTTAAGTAATCTATGTAACAAGGCAATCATATGAAATGTGTGAGAAAACCCTATTGGTTAGGTCTGGTTTGATCCTCATAGGGGTTTAGGGTCAGTTTTGAATGGAAATGGAAAGAGGGAAAAAAAAAACCAAAGACCCAACCTAGCCCCATGGGCCCAATTATCTTATGGATTCACCAAAGGGTGGAAGGTTAGGATCGATAATACATGGTGAGGATTTTGTGTGTGTGTGTGTGTGGGGGGGGGGGGGGAGTAATTAGGTTAGGATTTGTATTTTGCTAAAGCCTGCCCAGTTGGTATCCCTACAAAAAATCAGAAGACTAATGTTTTCTTTGAGTGTAGAAATTAAATTTAATTTAGTGGGACAATCATATGTCCTGATAGTAAATGACCAGTATTAAACAGTATTAAACCAGAAGGACGAAATAAAATTTGATTTTGAACACTAGCACGAGAGAGTCCACCTACCGCAGTATAGCATGCCTTCTCATGAGCTGAAGGTTTGCCAAAATGAACTGTACGTGTTATATCAGTGGTTCCATCTTGATACTTCAAAACCAACAATACCAATTTCAGTTGAGAAATTGATATAACTGAAGGGTAAAGCTAGCTATATTAAATGGAAGTCACATAAGCTTTTTGAAACACTACATGCAGTAACAGGATACATGGGCTGGGAATCTTAAAGATGGCAACAGTGAAGTAGACACCCACACATTTGCTACCTCATCCTTCACATTTAAGGCAGTTGCCAGCTCGGTAGCTCTATGAAAAATGGCAAAAGTCCCACCATTCTTAAATATCAAAATCTTAAAAATCCTACTGGCTATTATACAAAGGAAAACTTGCACATTTACTGTAAAATATTAGCTTAAGTACATAACGGCAATGCACACAGGACCAATCCCTGGATTTCCTATCAGAGGGACAATCTAGAATGAGCCTGATGAGAAAAGGGTGAGTCACATGTAGACAAGCCATCTGGAACCACCCACACACCATAATAAGGTGGTTGGGGTGGGAGGGAGAAAGGGAAGAAAAAGAGATGGTAAAGAACTGACAATATAATGCTAAGGTTTAATGGACAAGCTATTAAAGATTGTAGATAAACCTGTGCTCCTGAATCAAATAAGTAAATACAATCCGCATCAAGTTCAGCACATTTTTCTGGTTCTGGTCCATAATGAATAATTGCTGCATTTGGCCCAACTGATGATATAGTTGGAAAACTTAACCCTCTGAAATGCTGCAGATAACCAATGGAAAATATGTATTCAGAGAAGATGACAATAATATCGGAAATAAGGAAAGATAGCAAAAATATGTAATCAAGGAAAACTGGTAACATACAAGAAAATCTCAGTCAACAAACAAGAGGAATGTCTGACAAGCATGGCAAACAAAAGGTGAAGATTTATAAGTTGGAAAAAGAAACATGCAATAAAGTTGGGTCGCATAACCCCACATGCCAATTTATACATCACTTCCATTTCAAAACCATGTTTAGTTAGCTCGTGGCTCACCTGCAAAATAATTTGTCAATCTAAGCATACAAAGGTGCATATGTTCAATGAGGATAATAAAGACCAGGCCTCCTCAAGGAGAAAGATGGAAGTTCCATCTTCCAACACCTCTAGGTCATAAAAACTGCGTCTCCCTCAATAATCATAAGCTGGACCCCAAGTGAAAGTGACCTGATTTCTGTAGTGGCTGAAGCCTGAAACATCAATCCATATAGGACTTATGAATGCTAAAACCATTCCTCAAATTAACCTAACATTGAATGAACTATGAGAATAAGGTGAGGATCAGAGCAATGCTCAAAGGCGGCTAGTGAGATTCGATTGGCAATGTAAGAGTGCCAACCCCCATTACTGAATCCAAAAGCTTTAGGATTCTTGACTAATAATGTAGGTTTCTCTCTCCCAAGCACTATAAGGCTCAACCCACTTCTAACATGTTTGTTCATGTGTTACGAGAATGACGGAACCCAAGCCATTGAGGTGGAATCACTGATGGAAGAAGTGGCATGTTGAGATTGAGAAGTGTTAAACAAAACAATGAGAATTGGAATGCTTGAATGATCGAATTGATCAAACACATCCTAATGACAAAAATACCCCTAGCTTAGCCGACTTAACTAGGCAGTACATAAACATACAAAATAAAACTGTAAAAAGACCAGAATACCCCCACGGTATTCTGGTGTACAATATTCAACACTCCTCAAGTTGGAGCAAAAATGTCAATCATGCCCAACTTGACTAAATAGGATGAAACATCTTTCCAGACAGTCCCTTGGTGAATATATCAGCGAGCAGATCAGTAGACTTCACAAAAGGAACACAAACAAGCCCTTCTTCCAATTTTTCCTTAATGAAATGCCTATCCACTTCAACATGCTTGATACGATCATGCCGTACCGGATTATGTGCAATGTTGATTGCGGCCTTATGTCACAGTACAACATCATAGGGAGACGAATAGGAACACCAAGGTCTTGTAGCAAACCTTTCAGCCAAAGCAACTCACAAATGCCTTATGCCATAGCACGAAATTCTGCTTCAGCACTAGAACAAGCCACCACATTCTGCTTCTTGCTATGCCAAGTGACAAGATTGCCACCTACAAAAGAACAATACCCAGAGATAGACTTGCGATCCCGAGAACCAGCCCAATCAGCATACCGGCCTTTATCAATAGGCTCACCCTCCTTATCTTTGAGACGAACATTAGCATCCATAGGAGTATCTGAAGGGTGACATCCTAACAAACCAGTTTCAGCCAATAAATCTAGAACATACTTCCTTTGGGAGAAAAAGATGCCCTTAGAAGATCTGACAACCTCAATCCCAAGAAAGTACCTTAGCTTTCTTAGATCTTTAATCTCAAACTCCTGTCCAAGAAAAGTCTTCAAACGGCTGATCTCATCACCATCATTGCCAGTAACCACAATATCATCAACGTAGACTATAAGGACAGTAAGTTTTTCACCAACCCTCTTTATAAAGAGAGTGTGATCAGCATTAGTCTGCTTGTAGCCCACAAAAATCTTGGTCATGTGAAACCGACCAAACCATGCTCGAGGTGACTGTTTCAGCCCATAAAATGCACTCTTCAATTTACACATTTTGCCTTGGTTTTTGTCACAAGAGAACCCTGGTGGAATATCCATATACACCTCCTCATCAAGTTCTCCATTTAGGAAAGCATTCTTCACATCCAATTGTTGTAAATCCCATCCAAGATTGACTGCACAAGATAGCAAAACTCGAACAGTATTCAGTTTTGCAACAGGGGCAAAGGTCTCCTGGTAATCAATCCCGTATATCTAAGTGAACCCCTTTGCCATGAGTCGTGCCTTATATCTATCCACAGTACCATCCACCTTCTGTTTCACTACAAACATCCACTTACATCCAACAGTCCTATTCCCTGGTGGAAGAACTACAAGCTCCCATGTGTCATCTTTCTTCAGGGCTTCCATTTCTTCCATCATTGTTGCCTTCCACTTTCCATCTGATAGAGCTTCCTGCCAATTTTGAGGAATATGAATAGAAGAAAGAGAAGAAACAAAAGCATGAAAAGATGGAGAAAGGGAATCATAAGAAACAACATGAGATATAGGGTGTTGAGTGCAAGCCCTAACCTTTGCGAATAGTAATAGGTAGGTCAAGAGAAGAACTATTACCAGGCCGAGAAGTAGGTTTTGGATCCGGAGACGGCAACTGGATGGGTACTTATGTAGTAGTGGATTGAAGCTGCTTATGTCTGGTTCTGCTCTTTGCATATCTTCAAGTTAGATGCATCAATCATCCGCTGAAATTCACCAATGGTCTTCTGGACAGGAGTAATCTCCACTTGAGTAGGATTGGAAGGAATGATCTCCCCCTAAGTAGGATTCTCGGTAATCTCCCCCTGTGTAGGAACATCCCCTCCTGAAAAAGAGGGAACAGGAGCAGACTCATCATACACATATCTAAGGGGGGGTTCTATGGTTAACACATCTTCACTAGAATTCTTCCCCTGAATAGATGGGGACGAATAGTATGAGAAATACTCATGAAAAACAACATCCATACTGACCATGGTACGTTGGGCATGATGATAATAGCATTTGTACCCCTTTTGGATGGCAGAGTAACCAAGAAAATGCAGCGGAGACCACAAGGCTCAAGTTTACCAGGAGATCTAGAATCCCTAGCATAAGAAACACAGCCAAACACCCTAGGGAGAACAGTAAAAGAAGAAGATACATGCAAGAGCTCGACAGGGGACTTGGAACCAAGAACCCGGTGGGCAATCTATTAATTAAATAGGTCGCAGTGAGGACAGCATCTCCCTAATAAAAGGAAGGAACATTTCAAACAAACATAAGTGCTCTAGCCAACTTCAAGAGGTGGTGATTTTTCCTTTCAACCACACCATTCTGGGCTGGAGTATCAACACAGCTGGTCTGATGTAAAATCCCATGGGCAGCAAGGTATTTTTGGAACTGACCTACCATATACTCTATCCCATTGTCACTTACTTTGAGAGTGGCATTAAATTGGGTCTGAACCATTTTATGAAAATGTTGAAAACAGGAAAAAACCTCATTTTTTGTGTGCATCAGGTAGACCCAAGTAGATCTAGAATGACAGTCTATGAAAGTGACAATCCATCGATGACCAGGGAGAGAAACTTTACAACTAGGACCCCACACATCAGTATAAACCAAATGAAATAAGGAAGAACAACTTTTATTAGAAATAGGATAATTTGAACGTGTCTATTTGGCCAAGACACAAGCCTCACAAAAAAAATCTTCCAAATTATAATTTTTAACTAATGCTAGAAATAAATGGGATAAGGTTCCTAAGGAGGGGCGTCCTAATCTAGAATGCCATTGGTGTAATTCAGAGGAGAAAGAAGAGGGCTGACACAATTGGGAAGGTAATGCCCATGGAGGAAGAAGTCCATCATCAAGCAAGTACAATCCACCATGCACTTTACTCGATCCAACATCTTCCCTGAGTCCAATTCCTAAAAAACACAATGAGTTGGAAAAAAAATCACTTTGCAATTCAGATTTTTTTGTAAGACTACTAATAGAGAGAAGATTAGTAGTGAAATTGGGAATATGCAAAACAGAAGACGAGGTAAGAGAAGGGGAGCAGCTAATGGATCCTTTCCCAGATACCAATGAGAGGGATCCATCAGCCACTTTGACTTTATCCTTGCCTAAAGTAGGGGAATAGGTATGGAAAAGGCTAGAAGAACATGTCATATAATCAGTGGCACCGGAGTCTATGATCCATGGAGTGGAGATAACCGATGCACAATGACCAGCAAAGTAAATACCTGAACGGGCAAAGTGGGAACCTGATGGAGTGGAGTAACTGGCAGGAAGAGATGTAACAGAGGCAGCAGAAGTCTGTAACATACACCTGAAAGCTTGTAATTTTTCCTAGGAGAGACCATTTTCAGCAGGGGGGCTGTAGCTACACTTTCAGTATGATTAGCCTTGTTTCTAGTCTTGCCACGACCTTGTTTGGCCTTAAAATCAGCAGGCTTCCCAGGCAATGTCCAACAAGTAGCCTTAGTGTGATAGGGCTTACTGCCATGTTCACACTTTACAGGCTCTTTTGCTGAAACAGCCGAAGCAATACCCTCAGAAGGAGGAATGGAGTTGGAACCAACAGCTTGTAAGGCTGATCTCTCAACCGTAGGAGTGAACAACATCGCAGCCCGACAGGTCTCCTCAGTGTGAACAAAAGCAAAGGCCTGCTCCAATGTTGGAAAAGGAACCCTACCAAGAACTTGCACATGAATTGGATCATATTCAGCATTAAGACGGGCTAAAAAATCATAAACACGAATCTGGTCTACATATTTGCCATAGGCAGCAATGTCCCCAGCGGTAAAGGGCTAGGAACAAGAGTAGTGATCCAATTGTTGCCATAGGCTCTTGAGAGCAGCATAATATTTAGAGACTGACAATTCTTTCTGTGTAGTAGCATGGAGGGTCTTACGGATCTCATAAACTTGAGCATCATTCCCCAATTGTCCATCCATAAGTTTCCTTGGCAATAGTCCATATTTGTGAGGCTGTTTCAAGGAAAAGATACTGACTTGAGAGATCAGGTTGCATGGAATTCAATACGAATGACATGACCATCGCATCATTAGCAATCCAACGGTCCCTAAGGGGGCCATCATCAGGGGGCTGTATAGAGGTGGCAGTAAGTCCTCTTCCAGCCACAGTTAACGAGAGAGATTTGGCCCACATTAAGTAATTGGTGTCATCCAATTTAATAGCAGCAGCATAAGGAAGAAACTCAGTCCTGGACTGACCATCACCTCCAGAGGTAGCCGTGGTAAGATCAGACATCATGCAACCAACCAAACAAAGAGCAAATAGATATAGGCTGAATCGATCAAAACTTGAAGATCTTGATAGCTTCAAAAATCTGCAACAAAAGGGGCTGAAATTTCAGTCGAGTGCCCAATAGGATAGGAAAGTCTTCCCTCAAAACTTCTCAATCAGATGGCTGAAACCCTAAGATCGATATAGTGTCTGGGTTTTCAAAAACCCTGACAGTTGAGATCAATATAGGGAAAAGAGCAGGAATTGTTGAAGTCTTCAATTGCTGATGAAAAACCTTGACAAATGCTGTCCGAAGCCTGCTGGTGGAGCTCCAAAGTGAAACAATCAATCTCCCACACTGATATAGGATTGATTTTCAAAAAGAGGAAGCAGTCCAAAAATTGCAGAAGAGGGGAGGCAGCAGCTATCGAAGGAAAATTGTGTAGATGTTAAAAATTTATTTATCCACCCGTGTCCCTCTTTGGATAGTCCGCCGTGTTAGAGCTCCTATATGATACACATATTGTTTCCCCCCTTTCCTCCAAGGTCGGTCTTTTAGAGGAAGCGGTTCCAACATGGTATCAGAGCAGGTAGGGGTCACGGTATCGAATCCCCCTGGGAGCGGGCAGGTGTTAAAAATTTATTTATCCACCCGTGTCCCCCCTTGGATAGTCCGCCATGTTAGAGCTCCTGTATGATATACATATTGTTTCCTCCCTTTCCTACAAGGTCGGCCTTTTAGAGGAAGCGGTTCCAACAGTAGATCATGTAAGGTGAGGTGGGGTGGAGGGCAGCATCTAGATCATAATATGATCACCTCATTAGTGCTGCCCTTGAAGGATGGAGAGAACCAAGGAGAGAAGAAGAAGAGTAATGTAGTCCTAGGTAGGAGTAATCCCACTAGGAACCAGGGTAATAGGATCTCTTAACAAGGCTGGCCGATTGGGATAGCTTAGGCAAATTAGGGCAGAATTAGGGTTATGGTTAGGGTTTCGACTTAGGGTTTTATTTGGTAATGATGTGCAGAATTTTATGAGTCTAATGGTATAAGTTGGATCAAATTTGGTTGAGGTTGGAATTCTAGGGTTTTGGGTAGGATGCCTTATGAAAATGGACTGTTTGTAAGATCTAGGGTTTAGGGGCAGATTTTAGGAAAGAGGTTTATAGGGTATTAATGGGCAGGTCTAAGGGGTTATTTTGGTATAAAGAAGTTAGGGTTTGGATGAGTTACAAAATTCTGCAATTTAGGGCAGAATTAGATTTAGGGTTTTAGGGTTCTAATGGATTAATGGAAGGGGTGATAATAGGAGTAGATGGAGCTTAGGTTAGAGGATTAGAAGAAGAAGGTTAAATGCTGAATTAATAAACTACTTACTTGAAAGATTAAATCTTCAATGGTAGCAGCTTTGAAGAACTAGAAGAAAGACCTCCCGATCTACAAGATGCAAGGAGTCCATTGGAGTCCACCAATCCCTTCACCTTGATATTACCCACAAGGTAGCCTTGATATTACTCACAAGGTTCACTCAACAGAAGCGAGCAAGCAGCTATGGCAGCAAACAAAAGCCTTTTCATTAATCAAATTCGTGTTCAATACTTGGCCCCCTTAGAACTTTATATAAAAGACTCAAAATTAGACTTAGACACTAAAAAGGAATGGCCTAACCCAATCCTTAACCTACTAGCTAACTTAAACTGACTAGGAAACTGAAATAGACTCAAAATAGAGTCCTAATGACTTAAAAACAACTTAAACTACTTAAAATAAAGAAGATTCTCTACTAGCCAATAGGATATAAGAACCTCTTAGCCAATAGGATCACTTTACTTAAATTAGACCAATTGAACCAATTGGATGCAACCAATTTAAACCGGTTCAATTAAAAACACAAAATAAAACTAAGTATTGGGCTAATCTCGTATGCAACCTATGTACCCCTAGTTTAGGCTCATTAAAGTGGCCTAATACATAGAAAACCCTTGGGAACAAAGGCCCAACATGTATATAACCCAACCCTAGGCCTATTTCTAAAGAAATAAGCCAATATCTATGATGAACATGCATCAACTCTCCCCAACTTGAAAAAATTCGTCCTCGAATTTTGCAGTGATGAGGGAGAATCAACATGTGATTAGCAGCTTTGACCATCCCCAAACAAAATTCCGATGAGGCAGGAACATTGGGGATAAAGTCTTCAATGCGTAGAGCTTTCTCTTCGAAGAACCATGGTGGCATAACAAACTCTATGTGTTCTTTCTTTGGATCAGCAACAACTGTCAATGTTTCGTCCATAGAGCCTTCAGTGTTAGCAACCTTCTCATCTAATGCATGAGACACAAGCTCCACCTCTTCAAGAGCAGCATCTTGAAGGTCATTGTTTTCATTTGGAATGCACTCAATCAACTTTTCATGTTCTACTGTTTCAGCTTTGTCTAATTTGTTCTCTTCAATGTATACCTCTTCAGTAGAATCTTCTACAATTGTGTTTTGGACCTCCACATTAATTTGATGGTCGAGCTTCTCAACCATGATCTCAACTACTGGTGCAGCTTGGTCTACTTGAATTTCTTTAGCTATAGGTTCTTGAATCTCTTCAACACAAACTGCGTTAGTAGAATCTTCTATTGGTACATCCGCCATTGGTGAAGCTTCATACACAATTGATGCCACTTGCGTTTGAGTGGACATGTTCGACAGCCCCTGTGGTTGTACAGTCGATGTGGTCACCTTTGGTTGTAACCCTTTTAGAGTAAACAAATGGTATAGACGTTGTCGATCAGGTAGGGCACACGAGTTGTTTTCAGGTTCAATCCAACCTTGTCGCCCGTCCAACCAATTGCAACCTACTACAATAAAGCTCCTTGGAGATGGTACCGGCTTACACCAAGCACCATCATAGTATGAAGAACACCCAAATTCAACACAGACTTTACCTGTAGGCTCGATGCAAATCTCTCCTGATTGGGACAACATATCCACCACGGATTGTGAAATAATGTTGTTACGTCTCCTCTCATCAACAACTAAGATGGCTGTGCTCCCATTGGGTAGACGAACTTGGGTCTTGAAAACGAAGGGAGGTGGGTCTTTCAAGGCTTGGTTGGAGCTTCCCTCCGCCATAGCTCTGATACCAATTTAATGTAGTCCTAGGTAGGAGTAATCCCACTAGGAACCAGGGTAATAGGATCTCTTAACAAGGCTGGCCGATTGGGATAGCTTAGGCTAATTAGGGCAGAATTAGGGTTATGGTTAGGGTTTCGACTTAGGGTTTTATTTGGTAATGATGTGCAGAATTTTATGAGTCTAATGGTATAAGTTGGATCAAATTTGGTTGAGGTTGGAATTCTAGGGTTTTGGGTAGGATGCCTTATGAAAATGGACTGTTTGTAAGATCTAGGGTTTAGGGGCAGATTTTAGGAAAGAGGTTTATAGGGTATTAATGGGCAGGTTTAGGGGGTTATTTTGGTATAAAGAAGTTAGGGTTTGGATGAGTTACAAAATTCTGCAATTTAGGGCAGAATTAGATTTAGGGTTTTAGGGTTCTAATGGATTAATGGAAGGGGTGATAATAGGAGTAGATGGAGCTTAGGTTAGAGGATTAGAAGAAGAAGGTTAAATGCTGAATTAATAAACTACTTACTTGAAAGATTAAATCTTCAATGGTAGCAGCTTTGAAGAACTAGAAGAAAGACCTCCCGATCAACAAGATGCAAGGAGTCCATTGGAGTCCACCAATCCCTTCACCTTGATATTACCCACAAGGTAGCCTTGATATTACTCACAAGGTTCACTCAACAGAGCAGAGCAGCAGCTATGGCAGCAAACAAAAGCCTTTTCATTAATCAAATTCGTGTTCAATACTTGGCCCCCTTAGAACTTTATATAAAAGACTCAAAATTAGACTTAGACACTAAAAAGGAATGGCCTAACCCAATCCTTAACCTACTAGCTAACTTAAACTGACTAGGAAACTGAAATAGACTCAAAATAGAGTCCTAATGACTTAAAAACAACTTAAACTACTTAAAATAAAGAAGATTCTCTACTAGCCAATAGGATATAAGAACCTCTTAGCCAATAGGATCACTTTACTTAAATTAGACCAATTGAACCAATTGGATGCAACCAATTTAAACAGGTTCAATTAAAAACACAAAATAACACTAAGTATTGGGCTAATCTCGTATGCAACCTATGTACCCCTAGTTTAGGCTCATTAAAGTGGCCTAATACATAGAAAACCCTTGGGAACAAAGGCCCAACATGTATATAACCCAACCCTAGGCCTATTTCTAAAGAAATAAGCCAATGTCTATGATGAACCTGCATCAAAGAGAGATCGAGAAAAAGAAAAACGAAGGTGAGAGTTGTGGAAAAAAAGGTTTTGTAAAACCTAGATCAGAGAATTGGTTCCAATGCCATGTTAAACACAACAATGAGAATTGGAATGCTTGAATGATCGAATTGATCAAACAAGCCTTATATTTATAATGTAAAAAATTACATCCTAATGACAAAAATACCCCTAGCTTAGCCAACTTAACTAGGCAGTACATAAACATAAAAATAAAGCTGTAAAAAGACAAGAATACCCCCACGGTATTCTGCTGTACAATATTCAACAAGAAGAACTGCTAATGGCGGACTTCCGTGATGAGAAAGATCAAGAACTTAAAGCTACCTAAAAGTGGAGAATCTTTCAAGATATAGTTTTGAGTTTTATTGTTGTATCTATGTAAGATGATCACAAGATAGAAAATCCCAAGTAAAAATCACCTAAATGACCTAAATGGATAAAACCCAAGAAACTAGGAGGTTTGACTTAGAATATGTCTAAGTTAATTGTCCACAGACAACCGTGAGTCAATGACGGACAACCGAGCTTAATGAGAAAATCAGAAGAAAAAAAAAAAGTCTAAAGTCATATATGACAGACGACCATGAGATGCATCCGTGCCAAACAGTAGCTTCATCCATGAGTCCCTTGTTTCCCAAACTTTCATGATGGTCATGACTCATGCAGACAACTGTGTGCAGAGTAATTAATGCTCCACGATAGTGCTTGCTTTGAATGCTCTTGAACTTCTGAAGTACTTAATGGACTCTAACAAGCTATGTGGGAATACTAAACATCTTCATTGATGATTAGCACTTCCAACAGCTAGAATTCTTGGAAATAAAGGTTTGTTACAAGGTGAAACCGTATGGAGTTAAACCATTCAAACTTGTTTAGAAAAACAAGGTTGACTCCAATGGCTAGTTGTTTGCCCATATAATAGACAAAGTTGAATTAAAAAACAATCGTACATATCATATTACTCAAACTATAAATCAAACCATCATATTACTTTGTAAGAGAAGAGGTTAAATATATAAGTAACGGGTAAATTTCTTCATGTCTTTTTAATGTAGTCCTAGATTTGAATTACTCAAACTAGAAACCAAACCAGAATATTTAATCAAAGGATGGTTCAATTTTGGGTTAACAAATCAGAGAATTAGGAATTAGGTTAAGGGTGGGGGTACTGGAGATTAGGGTTGATAAAAGGAAGTTAACTCAATGATTTCAGGGATTTAATAACCTGATTCAGCAAGCTAATAGGTAGAAACAGAATTGAGGCAGCAAGTTATGAGGGTTAAACAGAGTGGAAGTGGGACCAGGGGTAAAAATGGGAAAACCCAAAAATAAGGTAATCGGCTGGTCAGAATGCCCTCCAACTTGAATCGAATTCATAATTAGGGTTGTTGAACACTCTATCAAAATTTGAAATCCAAAAGCTGAAGAAGATGTGTCCAATCAATTCACCACATCCCGAAGATTTTGCAATTCAGCCACAACTTGGGAAAGAGATTGATCAGGCTGGTCGTCAGAAGTTGCCTAATGAGCATGGGTGTTACTAGGCCGATTGGATCCACCCCTCCCACGCCCGCGAGTCTCTGCAGGGCAACCATGAAGCTTCCAACAGTGGTCTTTGGTATGCCACTCCTTCCCACAGTGATCGCATTTAATGGGATCACCAGATGTCCGATCAATACTAGCAAATCTGGTAGAATTTCCTCGGGAAGACTGCGAACCAGAGACAAGAGCCGATCGTTCCTGAGTGACGGGATGAACCATGGCTGTACGGCTACTGTCCTCAGTCGATAGAATCCAATAGACTTGCTCCAAAGATGGAAGTGGGTCTCGGTTCAAAATATTGGCACGGATCTAATCAAACTCAATATTGAGGCCGGCCAAAAAATCGAAAAACACATAAGCCATCCTCCCACTTACGAAAGGCCGTGGCATCAACATCGCAGGTGGCAGTGAAGGTGCCCAGAAAGTCCAACTGTTGCCACATAGTACACATGGTATTGTAATACTGAGATAGGGACAACTCCAACTGCCTGGTAGAGTGAATCTTTTGACGAAGCTCGTAACATTGGGCAGCATTCCCAACCTGAGAATAAGTGTCCTTGGCTGTCTCCCAAATCTTCGTAGCGGAATCAAGAAGGAGATAGCATCCGGCAATATCTTGCTCCATTGAATTGACAAGATATGACATTACCAAAAAATTGAAGTTCATCCATCGATCCAATGCAGAACCAGCCTCGATAGGCCTGACCTGAGTGCCCATGATATAGCCAGAGAGACCACGGGATCCAATAGCGAATAAGCAGGAACGAGACCACAAAAGATAATTTCTGCCATTTAGTTTGATGGGATTCACCGGAAACGGAATAAAGTCACGTTGGGATGACCCATTAGAACCAGAGGAAGCAGACGTGATCTCAGAAACGTCAAGCATTGTGGCTGGAAAAAAAATCGCAGAAACCAATACACAAAGCCCCCAAAAAAAATAGAACATATGGAGGGGAAAAAAAGAACCCTCGGTGGGAGTCAACTCACCACCAAGGGTGAGGAAAAAAATACGCCAAGGGGGGGGAGGGGGGACCTCTCGCGAGAAAGAGAGGAGGCGAGAGGCCTGAGGGCTTGGGAGAAGTGGCAAAAGGTGGTGGGGTGGCCTGCTGTGGCTGGCAGAGGTAGCGGGAGGTGGTGGAGGGACTTGCGGAGGCTGGCGAAGGTGGTGGAGTAGCCTGCGGGGGGGCTGGCGGAAGGTGGGAAAGGGCTGGCGGTGGCAGAGGGGCCTGCGGTGGTGGCTGTCCTTAGGACAAAATCACAAAGAAGAAGAAGAAGAGAGGAAGAAAAAAAGAAAAAAAGGAAAAAATTCTAATTCCCATATCCCCGGAATATTTTTGGCTCTAATACCATGTTGAATTCCATGAATACCGGCTTGAGTCAGAGTGACTACAGCCATCTTTATTTATAATAAAGAGAAGAACATTCTGGAATGAGTACAAAGACAGAAATACCCTTATGACTATTCTACCCCTGAACCCATATTCAACAGAATGCATTCCAACAGCTCGATAGGGCTGGGCAGAAATCTTACGAAAATCACCTTGTATATGATCTTCTAGAAGGAAAGAAGATGAGATGCAGGTTTTCAGTTTCAGACTTACTTGTTAATGGTAAAAACTTGATATCAGAATTCTAGGGCAGTAGAACAGTAGTAGAAGACATAGAGAAGAGCCAACACAATCCACCCTGGCTTCCCACCGCAAGGTGTCAATCGGATCAAACACCGATTCCTTAAAACTCTGATCAAACACAAGGTTTTCTCGTGAGGAAGACAAGTTGCAGAGTTGCAGCTTCTTTTTTGCTTTCTAAAATTCGTGTGAGGTAAAAAGGAGTCTCCATGATTTCTTTATTTAAAGGCCTAAGGGCCAAATACTCCTAATCACACTTGGGAGACTAAAAGTCCACATAGCTGAGCTTAACCTAACAAAACACTTCCTCTCTTATATGCATGGAGAAGAGTGGACCCAACTTACATAGGTAAAAAGTAAATAAAATAAATTAATAAATCAAAGCACTTAAATTGAACCAAAGGTGGACCAACTTGGACCCGGTTAAATTTAAAACAAAAGACATCAAAAATATACTAAATATGGCAACTAAAACAGCAAGCTGTTTGGACTTCTTCTTCGTGCGGATGTAGGTCTTCAAATCTGCATCACTTTTCTTGTATTTGTCATATATCTATTGAAGAAAGTTCAGAATCCTTATTACATAAGAGAAACATTTCCTACCTTTTTTTGGTAATTGTAAAAAGAATTTGTTTTAGCAGATAAAAGAAACAATTGGAACTAATTTTGTAACCTAATTAAAAGATAACATTAAAAGAAGATCCACAATGTAGATCTTGTAAAGAACCAGATCCCAGAAAGGCAAGGTGAGACACCATAAGCAAAACACATTTCAATTACCAACACCAACAGACATTAGCTTCAAACATGGTTCAAAATTTAGCGATATATCACCAATATTTCGGATATCTCGACACTGCCGAGACAAGATGACCATACGAAATGAAAAAAAAGTCCAAATTTCGATATATTTCGTGAAATTTCTTCGAAATTTCGGTATATTACTTAAACAATATGTATTTAACTATTTATACATCAAGGTCCGACCGTATACTGTCAATCAATGGTACAAACCCAAAACACCACTTTGAGTTCATTTTTTTGCAATATAAAGGTTTAAATGTATTTATTTAGCTTAAATAAGGGTGTATATGAAGTATCAGGCCTTAATATGGCCAAAAACCCACCGAGATGGACTGCCGAAATATGGCAAAAAAAATACCATATTTCGGTAAATTTCGGATATTTCGAAAATCTCGACCTGCCCGAAATAGCGAGACGAGACGAGATCTTGAACTATGGCTTCAAATACCACACAGAATCTCATACGACTGCTAATTTCTCTCAAAAAAAATTAACAAACAATCATACTTTTAACAGAACATGTCAACCATTAAACAATATATATACCTCTTTTGTTGCACGGAAGCCCTCTAACTTATCACTCACAGAAACCTCCGTCAGTTTCATTGTTTCCCTGCCAATGATTAATCCAGGGTAAAAAGAAAAAATGAATAGGAATAGATACAAGTCATATGACTCAATTTCTGAAATTAAACAATGACACCATGGCTCAAGCCCTTATGGATGATACAGATTTAGTTTCCAACCTTCACTCAAGAAATGTAGTATACAATGATATGCTGTCTGCCTAAGCATGATTCAGAAAGGAAAAGAAAAGCCATTGTGACTTTCAGAAACTATGAGCTCAGATAAACAGCTCCACATTATAACACTAACTTCAAAACCTAGCCCTTTTCCTCCCACAACAGATTAGAGTCTGGCAAAAAATTAAGTGAACTTACGAATGCTTTCTCTTATTTGTTCCCTCAGGTTCCAAGAAGTAACCAGAAGCCCCATAAATCTCTTGCATCTGCAAATTTGAAATAAGTTTGTCTGAAGGATTTCCATACAAAGAATATGATCGATACAGTAGACAACATTCACAGAAAATAGAAAGTACATCCCAAACGAGAAATTACAAAATCACAGGCCCATAGGAGAAAGAGGTTTCTTTTACAAGCAGAACTAAATAGTGTAGTAACAAATTAAAAATAGGAGAAATGCGTCCAGAAATCTAGAATTCTTTCTGATGAAGGAAGCATGCAAAAAAAAGCTAAATAGTAACCCTTTTTTAGTAAAGAGTAACTCAGAAAACAATAAATTGAAATTAAATAAAGTATAGAGCTGTATTTCAGGTGATCTTAATGCTATTTACTTCATTATCTAGATACAAGCTAACTCCAACAGCATGCACACCATGCACTGTCGCAATCGGAAAATCCAGATTATGGCTCTCAGATGCAAGCAGACCCAATGATCAAATCTGTGAGCAGATCTGAGATAATGGAACAACTGCATTGTTAAAGGAAGAAATCAGATCAATGACATGGGAGGAAAAAGAGATGAGATCGATCTGCAAGGGAGGAAGAAGAGAAGAAATCAGGTAAGAGATATCAATCCTGTATGCATTGCTCAATGGCACCAAAACTCTTTAAAAAAAAAACCCCTCATATTCTTCACTCAAATCATTTCCAATTCAAGGGGGTGTATTAAAAATATAAAGACCTTCTAAAATTCCTAAATTGAGGACACTCCTAATCACACTCACACACTCAATAAAATAAATAAAGTCAAAATAGAACTCTATCTAGCAATTAAGTATTCTAATCTAACTCAAACGGAAGGTCGTGCTTGGCACGTTGGTCAAGCGCTCACTTGCTGAACGCTTGGTCACGGGTTCAAGTCCTGGAAACAGCCTCTCTGGAAACAGGGGTAAGGCTGCGTACATTTGATTCCCCAGACCCTGCTAAATGCGGGAGCCTTGTGCACTGGGTACGGCCTTTTTTTTTAATCTAACTCAAACGCTTAACTACTAATCCAGTGTACTAACTTTATCCCCACTTTATGGGCTTATAAAATTAGACCCACTATAAAGAAACCCCACAAAAAAAATAAAAGGCCCAACCAATAATATAACTACCCAAAGGACAATTTTCAGCCCATTAGACTGCCAACTGCTCCTTGGGGGCCTTCTAAATTCACACATTGGCATCCATACGGAATTAATGTCTAATGCAACTGCATCATGCACATTTAGAAAAGAAGAATTGAAAAATTTTAGCAAACATGGCTTTGGAACGGGCACTCCATACAACATAAAAAACCACAATATAATAATTTATAGTCCACAACTTTCTGTACCAGTGTATGTGGGGGCACTGTAATAGAAAAATATTTTTAAGAAGGAGGGAGACAGGAGAAATTTTATGCAGAACCAGCAATATAAAAGTAAGCATTAAATGTAATACATTGAGTAATGACTACTCTGCCAGCATCTTGATCCATAGAGAACATGTTTTTATACTTTCATCCTTTCCCACTAGGTATTACCATCCCCTGACACCCCCATCCCCCCCCCCCCATGATCAATGGCAGGGGATTGTTCAGATGGGGTGGGTGTTCTAAACAAGAATGCAGTGCAATAAATTGGAAATTTTAGGCTAAGAACAACCATTGTGTGTTTGAGTTTATGTAATAAGGGTATTAAGGGTACTTTGTTATAAGTTTGCATTTTACCTTCTTACCTCCGTAGGCTCTCTTATATTACTATGGGGTATTTATGTAATTCTACATGCTATAAGCATGTTAGTAAATATAATGGAAAGAAATCGATTCTCCCCCAAAGCATTCCACGCACTCTATTCCTCTCTTCTTCTCTCTCTCTCTCTCTCTTCTTTCATCTTACTTCCGTTTGTTCACTGTTATCACTTTGAACTTGGTAGTAGAGCAGGGTTTGAGAGTCAACCAGCGATCTCCATTGTGCCTCTTGTTTGGAAACCTAGAAGAGTAGAGGGCTCCAACAGAGGCTGCACCTTGTAAGAAGAGTTGTTCAGGTTGTTCACCCATCAACTAGGAGAGATTGATGGAGTCCTAGAGCTGTGAAGACAGAGGTCTTTAAACGAAGAAAAAAAACAAAACTGAGGTTACTGCCAGGGCCATCCCCTTTTCTCTCTCATCAAAGATCAATTGCTGCTGGGACCAGGCCCATTGGAGTCGCCCAAGTTCCCTCTGTCAAACTCCCAAGGCCTCGGTTGCAAAGGAGGTATGTCCTTAACTTGCAAGTTGCAACTCCTTTCATTGTCAACCTACTGTACCGCTAGATTATGATTCTTTGGCTGTTTTTCATCTTGAATGTTGAGATCCAGGCAATCTAATGCTACTTGGGGCTCCTGAGTTGTGATAGGATGAACCCACACCCTGAAACGTATAGGGGAAGAATTTAGGGCTATGGCTCACGGAGTATGTAAACTTCTATGGTTGAAAAGGTTGGTCCAAGAATTGAGGTTTGATACTAAGAGATCAATGCGGCTTTATTGTGATAACAAAGCTACTACAAGTATAGCTCACAATCCAGTGCAACATGACCGGACAAAGCACATTGAGGTGGATCCGTGGATCGGCATTTCATTAAAGATTGAATTGACTCTGGCTACATCTGCACTCCTTTTGTGAAGACAGGCGACCAGTTGGCCGATATTTTCACCAAAGAAAATAACTCTCCTTAGTTTAGTACCCTATCGAGCAAGCTAGGCATGTATGACATTTATTCTCCAGCATGAGGAGTGAGGAGTTAATGTAATAAGGGTATTAAGGGTACTTTATTATAAGTTTTATTTTTACCTTTTTACCTCCATAGGATCTCTTATATTAGTATTGGGTGTATTGATGTAATTCTACATGTTATAAGCTAGTTAATAAATATAGGGGAGAGAAACGATTCTTCCCCCCAAGCATTCCACTCACAGTCTTCCTCCCTTCTTCGTCTTCTTCTTCTTCCTCTTCTCCTCTTCTTCTTTCTCTCTTCTTTTATCTTACTTTCTTTTGTTCACTGTTATCACTTTGAACTCTATGGCATATCATTAAAATCTAAAACCCATAGTAATTTTGACGTGTAAGTTACATAAAATATATTATTGCATTCAAAAGCAGATTTGAGATGTTAAGACAATATTCTTATTGCTTCCAGAAAAGATCAGTTAGAGCATGTGAACTCAATAAAAATACCTGTTTATCCAACCAGACAAGATATTGCACAACAGCTGCACCATCTCGGATATGTGCCTTTCTCAAGCCATCCAACTCAACCGGGTTCTAAAATTTTAGATAATCAATAAGAAAAAAATTATCATATAAACAAGCTACCAATCAATTGATATTTAAAGAGTTTGGAAATATAAAACCGTGGAATAAAAAATGCATACTAGAATAAAAGGACAAAAAAAGCAACAGCAGTCCAAAGAAAAGAAAAACAAGAATGCTACTTTGATGTGCATGTAATGTAGTCCTAGAATAGGAGATAATCCTACTAGGAGCCAGGCAAAATAAGGTTCTGGTTAAGCCTGCTGTTTGGGGCTGATTAGGGGCTGTTTAGGGTAAACTTAGGGTTTAGGATGGGGATTTGGGAATGGGTTTTATATGGTTTTAGTCTGCAGGTCTAGAGGGTCATTATAGGATAAAAAGAATTCGATTTGGATCAGTTTTAAATTCCTACAGAATTAGGGTTAGGGTTTCGGGTTTTAGAATTAGGAAAAAACAACCAAAACTAGGGTTTTTAATGGGATCTAAGGGCTGGGCTTGGGATCGAGTTTACTAAATAGGGAGGGGAAGGTTCGATCCAAATAGGGAAGGGTTTTGATCGTTAGAATTGCTGAATCTGGAAATTTAGGGTTTTGGGGGTTTAATGGAGTTGGGGGATTTCAGGGTTTGGACAGATTAGAATGGGCTGCAGGTCTGGTCGAGTGGAGGGATTGGTATGGGGAGGCAGTGATCTGATTTTGGTGTGAAACAGTTGTAGGATAATGGCTGGGTAAGACTTAGATGATCTAGGGTTTTAGAAATTCAATAGAAAAACAAGAGGGATCGAATGGGGGGAAAGAAGAATGGAAACAGATATTTAAATGTAGACTTACAGCAGATATCCACGGCAGCAAATCTAACATTGAAGGATAGAACCACCTTCACAAAGATAACCTCCCAGCCGTCACGGCGTAAGGAGTCACAAGAAATCCACCCGTCCTTCGTCCTTGATAGATCCACAAGGCAACACTCCAAGAAGCAACAGCAGTAGCACTCGGCCAGCAGCAGAAAGTCTTTTTTTTTTATTCAAATCTCAATGTGGGGGAGCCTCCCACGATCCACTTTATTTATAATAAAGGCCTAAGGCCAAATCCTAATACATTCTAACCTCCTCCTCACTTAAATCGTGGAAGGGGTCCAATCACATTCAAATTACTAATTTAAATTAATAAAATGTCCTAACTACCCCTACTAACTTAAAATAAAAGAATCTAACTTAAAACAACTAATTTAAAAGAAGATTCTATATTAGCCAATAGGATATAAGAACCTATTAACCAATAGGAACACTTTACTTAAATTAGACCCATTGAACCAATTGGATGCAACCAATTCTAAACCGGTTCAATCTAAAAAACAAAAAAATAACTAAGTATGGAAAATATAAATCCTAACCTACGGCTCCCTATTCAAACCCTAAGTTCAGGGTTTCGTCTTCTTCTTCTTCCTTCTTGGAGCTGCATCAACTCTCCCCGTCTTGAAAACATTCATCCCCGATGAATGGCTGGAGATCACAGAATGGTCTTCCAAATCAGGATCGAGTCTCTTGAGTTCATCTTCAGCGGATGGTCCAAGCTTGTACGCGGACAATAGCTCTTTGGAGGATGAAAAAGGCTCCAATTCTGGCTGAACAGCAGCCTCTTAACGTATTACATGAACACCTTGTAAATCATCATCATCCAAATAGTTAGTCACGTCATATCCATCATCAGGAGGGAGTGGATGAATATGATTTACGCCTTGGTCTTCATCTTCACCTTGAACTTCTTCCTTTTCAGCCACATTGATAGGCTTCTTCTTGTGTGGGCAATCCCTAGCAATGTGTCCTTTGTCTTGACAGTAGTAACAAATGAAGGGGTCATTTCGGCCCATAGGAGCCTTGCCCTTATCATCCACACGTGGGGGAACAGCAGGGCGAGAGGTGCCGCCTGTCGAGGAACCTTGTTTGGAGGTGCTATTGTTGATGTAGGCTGGCTTGGAAGTAGAACCCAACTATTTACATGAAGCTAATAACTCCTCTGCTTTCAAGGCCTTCTCAAAACAATCTCGAATGTCCACAACGTCAACCACTCCAATTGTCCTGTTGATCTCACGTGACAGACCCAACCTGAACCTGGAAAGCATTTAGATGTCCTCCTCCCTAATGCCAGTGCGAGAAGAAAGAGCATCGAATTGCCTCATGTACTCAGTTACAGTCATGGTTCCTTGGCGGAGGGAGTTGAAGTTATCCTGCAACTGAGACCTGAAGTGCATTGGTAAGTATTGCTTGCTCAGGTCATATTTCATGTCTTCCCAAGTACGGGGTGCAGTACCATTAAAGTCCATCTCTCTTTCAGCAGTTCTCCACCACTCACATGCAGGTCCGACAAGCTTAGCACGGACTAACTTCATTTTCCCTTCTTTAGATAGATCATACCAGTCGAAATAATCTTCTATTGCAGCAAGCCAATCATAAAATACCTGGGGGTCAGAGTTACCATCGAATTCTTTCAGCTCAAGCTTCACCTTTTGGTTGCCTGTATGTCGTCGATTAGTACCCTGGTCTCCAGTGAAGTAGGACCTCATATACTCTTCAAAGTAGGCTGCCGACCTCTGTCTCTGTCCCGGTCTTCTCTATCTCTATCTCTGTAGCCTCAGTGGTGATCTCTGTGTTCCCGAGAAGGTTCACGGGCATATCTAGGTCTGTCTCGACGATTTCTATAATAATCTCTATCATCCCTGTCATCTCGGTCAGTCCTGAATCTGTCCCTGTGACCTATGTGTCCATCTCTATAACCCCTGTAGTCATCTCTGGGGCTCCCATCTCTGTCAGGCAGTCTCTGTATCACTGAATGGGGTTGGTACCTGTCCTCTTCTATGGGCAGGTTGCTGTCCCTATCAGGAGGGATTCTCTGTCCTTCCAAGTGTTGCAATCTAGTCATGATTGCATCAGTTGTAGCCTTCTGATCTGCAGTAAATTTTCTAAACAACTCTAACATGGCTGCCATAGGGTCGGCTGGTTGTGGCAGCACCGGGTTGCCATGTTCATCCATGGCTTTGATACCAAGTTAATGTAGTCCTAGAATAGGAGATAATCCTACTAGGAGCCAGGCAAAATAAGGTTCTGGTTAAGCCTGCTGTTTGGGGCTGATTAGGGGCTGTTTAGGGTAAACTTAGGGTTTAGGATGGGGATTTGGGAATGGGTTTTATATGGTTTTAGTCTGCAGGTCTAGAGGGTCATTATAGGATAAAAAGAATTGGATTTGGATCAGTTTTAAATTCCTGCATAATTAGGGTTAGGGTTTCGGGTTTTAGAATTAGGAAAAAACAACCAAAACTAGGGTTTTTAATGGGATCTAAGGGCTGGGCTTGGGATCGAGTTTACTAAATAGGAAGGGGAAGGTTCGATCCAAATAGGGAAGGGTTTTGATCGTTAGAATTGCTGAATCCGGAAATTTAAGGTTTTGGGGGTTTAATGGAGTTGGGGGATTTTAGGGTTTGGACAGATTAGAATGGGCTGTAGGTCTGGTCGAGTGGAGGGATTGGTATGGGGAGGCTGTGATCTGATTTTGGTGTGAAACAGTTGTAGGATAATGGCTGGGTAAGACTTAGATGATCTAGGGTTTTAGAAATTCAAATAGAAAAACAAGAGGGATCGAATGGGGGGAAAGAAGAATGGAAACAGATATTTAAATGTAGACTTACAGCAGATATCCACGGCAGCAAATCTAACATTGAAGGATAGAACCACCTTCACAAAGATAACCTCTCAACCGTCACGGCGTAAGGAGTCACAGGAAATCCACCCGTCCTTCGTCCTTGATAGATCCATAAGGCAACACTCCAAGGAGCAGCAGCAGTAGCACTCGGCCACAGCAGTAGAAAGTCTTTTTTTTTTATTCAAATCTCAATGTGGGGGAGCCTCCCACGATCCACTTTATTTATAATAAAGGCCTAAGGCCAAATCCTAATACATTCTAACCTCTTCCTCACTTAAATCGTGGAAGGGGTCTAATCACATTCAAATTACTAATTTAAATTAATAAAATGTCCTAACTACCCCTACTAACTTAAAATAAAAGAATCTAACTTAAAACAACTAGTTTAAAAGAAGATTCCATATTAGCCAAAAGGATATAAGAACCTATTAACCAATAGGAACACTTCACTTAAATTAGACCCATTGAACCAATTGGATGCAACCAATTCTAAACCGGTTCAATCTAAAAAACAGAAAAATAACTAAGTATGGAAAATATAAATCCTAACCTACGGCTCCCTATTCAAACCCTAAGTTCAGGGTTTCTTCTTCTTCTTCTTTCTTCTTGGAGCTGCATCAGCATGTGATACAAATAACCCAGATAGCATACCCTAACAGTCTGGACAATAAGTTTGTTGCACATTACCCCTATCATTTAAACATATCAGAATGAAGCCCTCCACTACCATCATAGATCTCAGAAAAAAGTTCCATTTGGATCGCCACCAAAAAATGTCAGAGCGGGTCATTCTTCGAAATGGGTCCACGAATTCGAGACATACATAACACTCTTGTTTCTTTTGCGAATAAATTTATCCCACTAAAAAGGGGGAAAGAAATATAATAGTAATGTATAGCCCATTTTGTCCATGGAAGTACGTCAAAAGAGTTTCAGCTTTCTTGTTTTTCTTTCAAATCAATATGTGGAGGAAATCACAATCACTGTAAATAACGATTGGCAAAAACCTACAAGAACCATAAAATTTATCCATCTATATACATTGGGTTTTCTCATTGAAGTTAAAACATATCCCAATGAACAAGCACCAGATATAGAAGGATACATAGTTTTTATAACAATAAATATCTCACCAGATAAAAAATGGAAGTGGAGCATCTAAATCCATTCATCTTCAATCTCTCACTCAAAGACCATCACTAGATACAATTGCTAATTCAAAAAACCTTCTTTTTTTTTTTTGGATGAATAAAAATTTAATTACGAAGAAAAAAGAGGGAATATACAAGCCCAAGGGCAACAAAGCCTAACTAGGGACTAGTTAGGGCACAAAATAGATGTAGGGAGGCCCCAGGAGACAACAATGAACCTGTTCCTTGGGGAATCCTTCACATCACAAAGGGGGAGAGAGCTAACTTTAGATGAAACATCAAAAAAGATAGCCTTCCAAATCGTGTCGAAGGAGCGGGAATTGGATCTCCATCTTCTAAGGTTGTGTTCCATCCAAATGTGGGAGATGGTGGCACAAAAGGCAATCTTGCCAACCGAGTCGCAAATCGATTTCCCTCCAAAAGTCATGTCAATCCAAATCCATTCCCGGCTAAGGGGAAGAGGAGTGCGCCGACCAGGCCAACAATGGCGTAGGACACGGGACCAGATGGAGGAGGCAAAGGGGCAAGTGAAGAATAGGTGATCGACATCTTCAGTCCCATTCCAACAGAGACAGCAGTTGGGATGGACCTGAATATGCTGATAAATAAGGCTTGGGTAGGAATGCAGCTAGCAAGGGCGCGCCAGGCGGTGAGGCAATGGCGAGGTATGTGACCACGAAACCAAACAACTCTATGCCAAGGACAAGGGGTCCCTCGATGTCTAACCAAATTCCAAGCAGAGTGAGAGCTGAATCTGCCCGACTGGGATGGGAGCCACAAGATGGTGTCGCCTCTCCCACAATGCCCAGGGGGGATGGGGGGGGAGGGAGCTCCAAAGGTCGGCGAGGGGGGAGGGGAGGTGGGGGGGGACCAAGAGCCTGAGGTAATGATGGCAGCAACATGGGCAAATCTGTCCAATCCGAAGGAGTAAATATCTTTGGAGCTCACAATAGAAGAGAGGACCCCAGAGGGGTGCCACTTGTCAAGCCAAAGTAAGGTGGTCGTACCATCACCAATCCTACACGAAATGGCATCCCTGGCTAAATGTCTCACCTGCAGAATTCTATGCCAAACCCATGAGGAATCAGTCCCTGGGCTAACAGACCAAATGGAATCTCTACGGAGGGGCCCAGCGTACACCCATGAAGTCCAGATGGAGGATCTGTTGGTGAGGATCTTCCAAATAAGCTTAATGGACCCAGCCGTGTTGACATCTTTAATTCTCCTCAGCCCGAGGCCTCTTTCAGACTTAGGAACGCAAAGGGTAGCCCAGCTCATAGGATGAAGGAACCTGACAGTGTCCACACCTTTCCAAAGGAAGGCACACATAAGAGATTCAGCCATCTTAATGGTGGCCTTAGGGAGGCCAAAAACACCACTCCAGTAAATGTAGCTAGACTGGAGAACCGATCTGATGAGCTCGAGGCGACCTGCATAAGATAAAAGCTTGGCTTTCCAAAACTGCAACCTCTTGCGGAGGAGATCCAGGATGGGGGAGCAGTGGTGGGTTGAAAGTCTAGCTAGGATGAGGGGGAGGCCTAAGTAGTGGACAGGGAGAGCGCCTATGGTAAAGCCGGTGAGGGAGGAGAGGGAGGCTTTGGTGGTATCCGAGACTCCGGCAAGGAAAATCTGGGACTTTTGTAGGTTAATGCGAAGACCAGAAAGACCTTGAAAAAGGTTGAGGGAGGACATGATGGTTTCAATGGAGAGGGGGTCAGCCTTAGAGAAGATCATGAGATCATCCGCGAAGGCAAGGTGAGTTAAGTTGGTAGGCTTGCACTTAGGGATGGGGGAGATGAGGCGGAGGTCTGTTTTGGACTGGATGCTTCGAGAGAGGACCTCAAGGGACAGGCAAAAGAGAAAAGGGGATAGGGGACAGCCTTGACGGATACCAACCGAGGAGGAGAAAAAACCAGCAGGACTGCCATTCAGAAGGACAGAGAAGCGGGGGGTGGAAATACAGGAGTGGATCCAGTTGACAAAAATGGGAGGGAAGGACATTTTGAGGACTTGGGAGATGAAGTCCCAACGGATGGAGTCAAAAGCCTTATGGATGTCGATTTTGAGAAGAGCAGCAGGAGAGTGAGACTTGCGGTCAAAACCTCGAACAATTTCCTGGCAAAGGATGATGTTGTCCGAGATGCTTCTCCCAGCAATGAAGGCAGATTGGTGGGGGCTGACGAGGGAATCAATGACAAGGCTAAGACGGTTGGCAAGGATTTTAGCAATGAACTTGTAAAGAAGATTACAAAGGGAGATGGGTCTGAAGTCGGACATGGATGAAGCTCCAGAGGACTTGGGAATGAGACAGAGGAAGCTATGGTTGATATTTTGGATCTGATGGGGGTTGAAGAAGAAGCTCTTGATAGCACTAATAAGCTCGACACCAATGATGTCCCAGCAGGAGGAGAAGAAACCCATACTGAACCCATCAGGGCCAGGAGCTTTGCTAGCCTTGTGGGAACGAACAGCGGAGGTGATTTCAAAGAACCTTACTAGTTGCTTATCTTGTAATACGGGAACCTTTACTTGATGGTTCACAAAATAGCAGGAGAGCAACAAAAGAGCTAATCCGGTTTTTTAAGATTATTAAAATTTTCAAAAACTTGCCATAACAAATTAATGTAACATTTTGTTATTCATCCATATATATATATTATTTTGTTTCAGCTATTAGTGTACCTTGATGGCTTTTGCAAGTGCTAATGGTGACTGCTGCAGTAGAACCTCGTCAAAATTGAGTTTAGAGTACAGCGCATAGCAGCATGAACCAGGGTCAACCCATACGATGTTATGGCTGACTTCCTCTGCTTCACTTTCAGCATTTACTGTCTCAGTGGAACAGAGTCCAGCACCATTTGGAACTTCAGTTCGAGTTCCCTTGGTTGCAGCCGAGTTAAGCTGACCAGATGCAAGCAATGCAACATCTGAGCTCACTGCATCATAATCCCTGACTTCAATTCCATTCTCCTCCATATATGAGTTTACCTGCATAGTGAATATTCACCAGATAGGTTGAAAAGTCAAAACTATGTTTATCCAGCAAATAGCTTCCAATTAGCCAGAAGGCCCACAACAGTGTTAGATGAGATTCAGAACTTATTTTCAGAAACTGACCTCTGCAGACACCTTCTTCTTGTCCACATAAAAGAAGGCTGAGCTCGATGTTACAATAGCAAATGCATGAACAACAGGATTGTAAGACACGTCACTCCCACGAACATTATATAACCAAGCTACCTGCATTGGAAGCGAAGTTAACAGAAATTAACTTCGAGCAATAAGAACCAATGAAAGATCCAGAAGGAGTCCAAAAGCTATCCACTTGGGCAAAATATTTAAAAAGGAATCAGAATTACTTCATCAAGAGCTGCAATTATGATACCACGAGCTTTCTCCTTTGCAAGCTTTTCTCTCAGATCCTTTAATTTCTCAGCTACCGCACACCCAGCATATTCCAGTGGTTGTATAATAACAGGTTTACTTTCTGGTGGAGGTCTGTTCTTCCAAACTTCATCTACTAAGTTTGTGCATGTTTGAACAAGCCTTTGTTGTTTTTTTGTGAAAGCATGCTCCCATCTTCGTGCAGTATCTATGGATACACACCAAGGATCTACCCCAATAGAAGCATCACTTGGCAGATTCTGATAACAAAATGATAGCAGATCAAATACACCACTTAAACTTCTAGTATTGAAACTTAAGTAACAGGCATTGCAATAACAATCAAACTCTCATAGATATCATTTTGGACATCAGGTTGTACCTGGATAGTTGAAAATATTCTGCCTTCTAATGTTTATCATGAAAACATTTTCAAAAGATTAGAAAAAGGGAAGGGAAGGAAAAAAAAAAAACATAATACTTTTAAATCCGAGTCTCATTGGGGGGGAGGAAGAAACAGTAACTTTGATGAAATTTTTATGTTTGAGTGTGAAAACTAATTTCCTATAGAACAAGAGTTACTTTTATTTTGTATTGATCAAAAGAAAATCCGAGATATTTAAGAAATATTTCAAGAACGTCAACCTCAATAAGAACAGGTTTCTTATAGCAATGAAGAAACCAATAAGAACATTCCTTTGTAATCTAGCACAACAAATAAAGTACTGTTTAACAAATTACTGTAGTGACCCTAAGACATTGAGAAGGTGATGGACAAAGTTCCATGAAAACTCAACTCAACTAAGCCTTTTCCCAACCAAAGTTCCATTAAAAATATATTTAAATTACATGGCTACATTCAGTTTATTGATTTCATGAGCTTCAGTAAGACCGACTCACGTCAGATATCCAAGCCTCCACAGCTGGATCTTCTCCAATGCGCATAAGGCTCCACCTGTCACTTAGCTGCTGTGTAGCTTGCAAGAAGTACCGGCCATCCGTCCACAACCGTGCCTCATTCGTTGTTATAAGTGCCAAGCCTGAATGAAAGATTCAAGTATTTGACATGAATAAGCCTGTTGCAAGATATTTATTTAATCAAACATGAACTAGGAACCCTGTGGATGAAAATACATCTTCAGCAATGACGTTATAGAGCACTAACTGGTGGTTTTGTTGAGATGCCTCTAATACTTTTTGGTGGAAGCAAAAGTAATATACAAAATGTTTTGGTTTTGGTCAGGCAATCAATTAGTTTTGGAGTATCAAAGAGAAAAAAGGAGCCAGTATTCGGCCAAGACTAGCACAGGATCTAACCGACATAGTGTAGCCAATTTCAATAAAATGTTGAAACAATTGCAGGTTATTCATACATGTCTAAACTTAATTTTGACTTCTGAGTTGTCAGTATTTTATTTTACAAGTCAAGATTGAAACTGGATGCTATTTTTTCTCTGGTCCATGTTTCACAAATCTAGACATGTGCTTTATGCATATTACTTGGTGTCATATGAAGGGTTATCAAATTACCTTCCTACTAGACCAAGATCTAGCAAATCCAATTTCATTTGAGAATTTTTGGTCCAAAATTGAAAGAATATTGTTCTGTAGCAGGATTTCTATCCTGTTGAGTTCTAATTGAGTCAAATCTCACAAATTCAATTTCATGTGTGGAAAATTTTGGCCAAAAAATTGGAAGTGTATTAGCCTGTCTAGGGATTTCTATCTTTTTGAGTTCTAATTGAGTCATCCAAGTTAGAATCTAACTAAGGTATGCCTCCTCTTTTAAATATGACATCCCTTTTCCGAATGCAGTTTGAAATCTAAGTGAGTCATCCCTCCCCTTTTTAAACATAATATGCCTAGAGAAGGGAATATTTTTTACTTGAGAGAGTTTGGTGAGAGACCAAAATACAGTGAGAGGCCATGGGTGAGAGACCCGAGTCTGAGAGAGACTACCCCATCTTCTTCTTCCCTTCTTCGAGTGGAATGGTTATCACTTGTGACTGGATTACATTAAGGAGGCTGTCTTTCTTCATCTCCCAAATGGCCATTTTGATCTCTTCTTCCTCAAGCTCTCACTTGTGCCAGTAGCACTAACCATTATTTTTATCCAAACTTATACCTTCCCCTATTATACCAGGGTTAGCGGATGCAGCATATAAGTTCTCAAACAAATACAGGATAGCACTCTATCAACGACCTCTAGAGTGTTAGAATAACTCCTTCAATTTTAACATGAGCTATGACTATATCTTTTTCTAGCATTTGAGTATCTGTTGACAGTACTACACAGTCCATTCCCCCTTCTTTGTCCATATATTTCTGGAATTATTTTATGCGAAATAATTTCTTCCCGTCTGCGAAACTCCTTTAGCTCATTTCAGCCCAATGCTTTCCATATCTTCATCCTCCAGGAGATCTATGGATTTTTCTATTATCCTGAATTTACTTCTCGAAAGATGACTGAAATATGTTGAGTCTATATTTTGAGGTTCAATCCAACAGACAGTAGTTTCATCAAGAAACTTCCACTTGAAAAGGACAGGAATATTACTATTCGCCGTACAGCTAGACAACAAGGAAGTGATTAAAGACTGTTCTTACTTCTTAGGAGGAAAGACTGAGTGAAACACCGAATGTTCTTCCCAATCAAAAGAAATTATGAGCATATCCAGCCTGCCAAACGTAATTTAATGCATGCTGGACCCTGTTAAATATGTTGAGCTATATTCATTCGCAAAGTTGTTGAAACTTCTCATGCTAGAAATAATTCTACAGCTTATCTTTTCATAAACAACATTGTCCTTTCACCACTATTATGGCTATGAATTGGGTGTTAAAAACCACTCAGAATCATCACTGATTTGTTCAAGGCATTCAACTTTCCCCTCACTCCACATAACAATTTCAGCCTCAAAGCTCCAAGGATAATGTGACAATACACTGCCTTTTTCTAGCAGCTCAAATGGTCCTAGCTCATCTGGAATATGTTACAGTTATCTTTAAATTTATTATCATGACAATGTCTGTAACAATTCCCAAAAGGTCTCCTTAGTCAATCTTTGATTATTAGCCACTAATAAGAGCCAAATTCCAGGTAAATTCTTTATTGGACATTCCCAAACAGCTCTCTACCTTTAGTCAATCCAGATGTTAGTTGCTTGATCTCGACTCTTCAGATTTGAAAATTTTCAGGATTTATCTTCTTTACAATGTTGTTGAAGGCTAAACAAACAAAATGTCCAATTTTTCCATCAATTCCATTAAGAGAGCAACAAGTTTATGGTAGTCAAAATGGGAATTTTAAATTTTTAATTTAGTTATCTTGTTTAAATAGGGCATTCTACCGAAGGAAAAAGAATGTACAACAGCTTACACAGAGAATAAAGCCCATCAATTCTTCCTTAAAAAATTCTGAAACTAACCAAGAAGTAGTTCAAAATATTAATCAAACGGATTTGGCTAACCATTGTTTTCTCCATGAAAAATGTAGCACCATCAGGAATGCCCCCATGACAAGAAAGAATGTAAAAGAACAGTTTTCTCTCTGACTAAGCATTGACAACCAATGATTAAATCAATAGACAATGTCAGTTCAGTTTGCCTTTAGTGACGAGAAAATATATAAGTGACATCGGTCTAGTCTCCTTTTTTTTTTATGTAATGATCATGGAAAAGACCGGATCTGGCAGTCGACCATTCCCTGTTCAACCAACCATTCTGAAAGCCCCAACATAGTCATGTTAATACTTAGATTCAAGGAACAGAGTGGGACTGTCAGGAGGTCATTTCGAACACTCCAATCATCCATTCCAACAAAGTAGAAATGGTAGTCCATCATTAACTGATCAAAGTCAATAGAATGTCTCTAACGATGGCAAATGAAAAATTATGAATACAATACTCTTGTAACCTCCCTGATATGCAAATCTCAACATACTGTACTGAATAAAATAATGAATAGAAGTATCTATTTTGATTTTCAAAACTAAGGAAGATCCCAACAATATCATAATTTAGACTCACCAGCACTTCCAGTAAATCCAGAAACAAATTCGCGCCTTTTGTCCCTTGCAGACACATATTCGCTCTGACACACCAATGTCCATAAACAGTCAATAGATAGGCAGTCAGTCTAAACAAGTGATCGTTGTGATGATCACCATAATATGCTTGAAAGATCTAAAGTTCCACCAAAGTTGCGATGGAACACCTGAAGATCTTACTTTGAGATATTCACAATAAGATAATAGAAACATGATTGTGAAAGAAGCGATTCTAAACGACACTTTAAAATTAATCGATAACTCTATAAAGATAATAAATAGAACCAGAGTAAGTGAACATGTGGATACGAGGAAGAGGGGGAAAAAGGCGGACCTGATGATAATCTTCGGAAGGAACGACCAAGGCATCCAGAGGGGGAGAGTGGGAAGCCATTAGAGACCTCAAAGCATCGAGAGGGTCTTCCATCTCTCTCTCTCTCTCTCTCTCTCTCTCTCTCCCTCCCTATCTCTGTGAATTTGTTCCGTAAATGTTACTAACAGAGGAAGAAGCCTACGGCTTTATAAGCGGAAGGTTTGTTAAACTCCTGAACACATATAGGGACGGGGACGAATAGGTAAAGTTACTTTAATAGCCTCATTCTCCCAATAGATTGATGTACATCTCGCAGAAAAATGAAGTCTTTAATCGTCCACTCGAGGTCGAGGACGACTTTATGTTCATCCATCTCGAGGATAATATCTTTAGCTCGGGATTTCTTCTAGACTTGTGAAACGATTTTAATTAGGGAAGTTTAGGTTTACCACCCTTGTGGTTTCAAATAATTACGTCAACAACCCCTGTATTTTAAAATATTATTACAATCGTACTCCTATCATTAGATTACAACAGTTAAATGAGAATGGCATCGCCCAAATTTAATCTAAATGCTCATAATATCCTTAATAGCACTTCATTCCATATTTAGCCTCATTTGGGATGAAGTGCTATCACATATTTACCTCCATTAGGGATGAATCATAATCTACTCAAAAGTGAAGAAAACAGCAACAGAGGCGAAATTGAAGGCAGCAATCAATGGATTTGGGAGGATAAGGAGGAACTTCCTGAGGTGTTGGCACAGGAGGAAGGATTCCCCTCTTGACGTGATCGCCATCAATGACACTGGCGGTGTGAAGCAAGCATCTCACCTCCTCAAGTACGACTCCACACTTGACATCTTCGAGGCCAACCGACGTCCAGCCCGTTGGCGACGGTGGCATCTCCGTTGACGGTAAGATCATCAAGGTGGTGTCAGACAGGAACCTGCCCTGTAAGGATCTTGGGAGTTGGGATCGACTTGGTTATAGAAGGGCCCGAGGTTTTTGTGGATAGGGGCGACGCTGGCAAGCACATCCAGGCAGGTGCCAAGAAGGTGCTCCGTGCTCATCACCGCCCCTAGCAGGAGTGACATTCCCATCGTTGCTCTGCACCCCAAGAATCTCAGTTTCCACTGGGAAAATTCTTTTAAGCAAGGGAGCATTAGCTCTGGATTTGAGCTCAAGAATTGCTTCTCTGCTGAAATGGAAGATTCTCTCAAGTAACGGTTCATCAATAGAGAACGTTACCTTAGGAGGTCCGTCGGGGAATCTGAGAACAGCTGATGAATCCTTCACGAAATTCCGAAAAAAATTTGGTGGTCTAGAGATTCTATTCGCTCCCCTACAAACCTCAGAGAAAGGGTTAAAGAAGTTCCAGAAAAGCAACGTCTCCTGCACCGCTAATTGCCTCAAGGGGACCATGACCACCACCCATTCCTACATGGGCAACTAGAGACTCCTGGATGCCTGCCACAGGGACTTGCTCCTCGCCCGCGCTGCCGCCCTCAACATTGTGCCCACCTCCACTGGAGCTGCCAAGGCTGTCGCCTTGGTGCTCCCCACACTCAAAGGAAAGCTCACCGATGGGTCACTGGTGCTTCCCTTGAATTGCTAGTAAAGAGAAAGCTCAACAGTCCGCAAAGAATCCGAGTATAGGCCGGCGAGATGTCGATGGGCCACCAATTACGCCATTCATCAAACCAATTCTGAGATGGATTTCTGGCAAGGAAGCATCCTTATTGGGATTTGAATCCATCGAAGGGAAGAAGGGAACAGGGTGGGGGCAGAGTTGCAAGAGGAGGAAGAAGGGTATAAAGGGCAAAATTGTCATTCCCCCTAAAATTAACAGAATTAGTACTCAGGGGTATGGAAATTATTTTTAAAATTTTGGAGGTGATAGACATAAATACTTGAAACCCCAAAGGTGGTAGACGTAAATTTTCCTTTTTATTATTATTCGGGATTCTATACTTTTGATTATGTTTGGATGCTAAGAAAACAAAAGAGAAAATTAAAAACACAATAAGACAAAATATGATGACACAAACAATGATATTATGTATCTACTTCGGATCTGATTCCTCTACAAGGAGCCAGTGCCCAGGGAATGCCCAGGGGACATCCAAGGGCTGGGTTGTGCCACCCACATCTCAGTACGCATTTAGCTAGCCATCGGGATATGTGTGACACAACCCAACGGTTGGATGCCCCTTAGGCATTGGGATCCCTGAAGAGGAGCTCAATTCTCCTTAAATTCAAAATTTTTTAAATTTCTTTTTTCTTTTCTTTTCTTGACAGCCAAATATAGCTTGATGGATAATTAAATAATGTTATCCAATGAATTGGATTAACCATGTCACCATCTACATGTGCTGTCTTTCTTTTCATTTTCATGTTCTTGTTCTTATTCTTGTTTTTGCTTAGTTTTAACGAGAGGAATAAAGGCTCGCAAAATAAACCTTCTGGCCATATAAATGTAGTACTTCTTACGTGTCATTGTAATAACTATTACATTTGTTATTGTAAAATTACTTATACCATTTTAACTCTTTGATAATTTCAAACACCTCCCTTGCTACTTCTTTTTTTTTTGGGGGGGGGAGGGAGAAAAGGGTTTCAAGGTTCAAAATCCAGGTATCAGACTCGAGATTGGTCATGACCAATACCGATCTAGATTGGTTAAACTTGGCTTGGATCGGTTAAAATTGACCAAAATCTTGGTTTTTCAGGATTGGGCTTGAATCGGTCAAAAATATTAAAAATTGGAACTGAAATATCAATCAAAAACCCCAAAAAATGGCAAGTAATCAGATCGGATCGACCGATCCAATAATATTTTATGAGAAAGGTTTTCAAAAACAATTGAAAATTATTTTATACAATTTTGATGTGAAATTGATTTACCCTCATTTGGAAAAAAAAAAAAAAAAGGAGATAAGGGCAAGACTAAAATGATCATTGGTGAGGTTGTGAAGAATGACATGCGTAGTTTGGGTTTTGTGCCAAGTATGACCTTCGATAGAGCCTATTAGAAAACAATGATCTATGTTATCGACACCAAGTAACTGAGAATTTCCTAATTTTATGGATTATCCTTTTGCCTTTTACTTTCATTTTTCATTTTCCATCACTCCCTTTTCTAATCCTTTTTTTTTTTTAATCTTTTTTTTTGTGTAGCCGACCCTATTAAGTTAGGATAAGACTGAGTTGTTGTTGTTAGGAAAAAAACAAAAGTATGTTATCTAAATATAAGAAGGGTTCCTTGGTCAGGGGCATACACTATTAGGGGCAAAATAAGAAGAAAAACAAAAACGAAAGGCAGTATCGACAATTCTTCATGTAGGGGGTAGAGATTTTTCCATTTGAAGGGTCTTATCCTCCAAAACAATAAATCCCTTAACTGGTCAAAATGGACCAAAAAACTTTGTTCCATCTTAATAAGGCAAAAAAGGTTAATTAGAACTTCTTATAGTACCACTTTGGCTACAATAAGATTTTCTTTGATTAAAATATAGTTATCCTATTATTATATTTGACATAAATTACCAATGATGAAGAAAATACATCTTAAACCATAACTTCTCACATTTGGATTGGGCCGAGAAAGAATAGTTTAGACTTTGTACAAAGCGTGTGAGTTAATGATGATAAACTCACATGTCTATTAGTCCAATCATAGCGTCACATCATAATGGATGTGTTGTACAAGAATTTATGCCGGAGAAATCCTTTACTGTAAACATCCCTCTTAAACTAATAAAGAAAATTGAAAAAAATTGAGAATGAAAGAGAGAAGACAGTGAGAAGACGCTGGAATAATATTTTCTCTTTATTGATCATTGAATACAACCTAATGCCCTCCTCTCACATGAGGGGCTAGCCCTGAATTTATACAGAGGGGTCAGATCTAAAGTAACCCATTCTCCATTAGTAATGGTCTTCTTTAGCAGCATGGTTTTTTGGTGCTCCCATTCTTGATGTGGTCCTTTTTGTACCTCCGAAATTCTCAGTCCACGTGGGATTTTCCATGGGTGGTTATCTAACTGCCATGATGGGAATTAGTTTTATAACTGTAGAGCACGTGGGATTTTCCAAGCATGCGCCTAAATTGCATTTCTTTGTAAGTCCACATGTACGATTATGATTTGAAGTAGAAATTATGGTGTATCAGGATGAATATATTATCTATCCATCTGGTCTATGAAAAAATCTTTCTATTCCTTACCAATGAAATATTGTTGTTTAAAATCATGACAAAAGATTTTCATTTATGGGAAAAGAACAGCATGATGTGTGGATCCCTTTTCACACCCAGACACAAAAGTGAAGGAGGGCCCACACCCTCTCTCTATTCTCCAAACCCCCTATTTACAATTCGTAATTCAGGCTTTCCATACACCTGAATTAGCATTCAGGAGTTGTGGGAAACCCTGTCCCTACATTTATTTATCATTTTTTATTCTAAGGATTAGATAAAGAAGAGGGGTAGGTGATGAGCAAGAAAGGTTTTTGCTTCTTCCTATGACATGAGCCATGCCTCAATGTTAAGCTAGATTTTGGGAGGAAGACTCTTGCCTTCTCTCTTTTAGTTATTGTCGTTAAAAATTTTGTCCCTAAACTTAGTCTATTGATTCAACCATATTGAGTGTAATTACAAATAGGGAAAAAGAAGGCTATCAGGCTACATGGTGCCTACGCTCTAACACAAGAAGTGTGAAATGGCTGCCACATCCTCGTGAAGTGAAATCCCACCATGTTGGATTCCCTAGCGTGTGCTCTCAGTGGCCCGTGCAGCATGGCAGCATCCCACTCCCTTACAAAATTTTAAGACGTTTGATGTACATATGCAAAAGAATAAGGGTAGGTGGTGGCATAACGAATGTACTGCCAACTTATTCTCACATCCTTTATTTACAACCATAAATATAGTGTGAAGTTAATATGAACCATCGATTTGTTTTCCACTCAATCACCGGTTTTCAACTTTTTATGGTGAGAGTTGGGATCCCGTTCTTGTACGAGAATCTACGAGAACACCTCATATGCATACAGATGGAATCCACTTCATGTGGGTCCCACAAAGTGGATTCCATCTGTACGCCTGTGAGGCATTCTAACGGGATTCCAACTCGAGAGTTTCATTGCTATGTTGGTTCCCCCCCCCCCACTCTCTCTCTCTCTCTCATCCTTCGCTCGGATACCCAAGCACCCCTTCAGCCCCTCCACTTTGTCTCCCCCATCCACACAACACCCGGATGAGACTTCTCTACTTCCGCCTCGGGCAGTACTTTCATGCGCCCCACATACAAGGCAGGTGGAATGTACCGCCTTACCCCTGCCCGAGCGCCTTGCCCGAACGGGGGTAAGGCGGTACTTTCCACCCACCTTGTGTGTGTGGGCGCACAGAAGTACCGGGCAGGCGAAAGTAGAGGAGTCGGATCCCACAACACCCTCTCCTCACAACCTATTGTGCCCCCTCTCTGTCCCATGCCATCCCCACTCCATCTTTGCCCTCCCCTATGCCAATGAGTCCTCCATTCCATGCTTTGTTTTCCAGTCAACTACTCACTCTCATCTCACCGCACACAGAAACACAATGACAAACGGGGTGTTCCAATTAGTGTATGATTATTGTCTTCTTTTTTCTTGTTCGATTTGTGTTTCTATTGAAGTTTCTCTGATCTGAACCCGCAATCAAATCAATTAAATTGAGAAGTTGTATTTGTGGATATCACCTAACCTTACAGGTACAATTTTGTCACACTATATCTACTTTGCTTTACGTATCCAGTTTGGGTTTTGTTGGATATATGTGTCCATCAAACCCCATGCCATCCCTACCCCATCTTTGTCCTCCCCTATGCCAATGAGCCCTCCATTGCATGCTTTGTTTTCCAGTGCAAAAGTACTCAACTACTCACTCTCATCTCACCACACAGAAATATAGTGACTAATGGGATGTTCAGGGTGTTCCAAATAGTGTGTGATTATTGTCTTCTTTTTTCTTGTTCGATTTGTGTTTCTGTTGAAGTTTCTCTAATTTGAACACACAGTCAAATCAATTAATATGAGAAGTTGTATTTGTGGATATCACCTAACCTTACAAGTACAATTTTTTCATATTATATCTACTTTGCTTTACGTATCCAAATTGGGTTTTGTTGGATATATGTGTCCATCAAACCCCATGCCATCCCTACCCCCGTCTTTGTCCTCCCCTGTGCCAATGAGCCCTCCATTCCATGTTTTGTTTTCCAGTGCAGGAAAATACTCAACTACTTACTCTCATCAGAAACACAGTGACTAAGTGACTAACAGGGTGTTCCAAATAGTTTGCGATTGTTATCTTCTTTTTTCTTGTTCGATTTGTGTTTTTGTTGCAGTTTCTCTAATCTGAACCTGCAGTCAAATCAACTAATTTGAGAAGTTGTATTTGTGCATATCACCTAACCTTACATGTACAATTTTGTCACACTATATCTACTTTGCTTTACGTATCCAGTTTGGATTTTGTTGGATATATCTGTCCATCAAAACCTAATTAAGTGTATTAATTTACATTGTCATTGTTGTGTGGTGTGATGTGATGTGATGTCCTAAGGTTACACCTAGTGTTTACAATTAGGGACAATATTGGACATACTTCATATGGTTGTCATATTTTATATTTATCAGAATGTGATTCAAGAATATAGATGTGAGCATTTATATTGATGATCGTCAATTGTTTATGCAACAAGACTTTATGATAGTTGCTTTTTGTCCACATACTTGAGAGCTCCCTATCACTGCACGTATACTTTGTGCATCTTGGTGTGCTAATGGTTAATGCCTACACTGACTATATATCGACAGTCCAGATTCATTATGTGTATCTGTGAGCAAAGGAGATACTCAAGATGAAATTCACTTCCCGAAATGGGAGAATATCTTGATAGAATTTCTAAACAATAATTGGACAAAATCCGAGCTCGATAATAGTTTTGTAAATTATTTACAAACATATTTAAATATTATATTTGGATATTATTTTATAAATGTTTATGCCCAATCAATGGTAGGATTCTCTATACTAGCTATTTCAACAGATTAGGGTTTTCGATGATTCTATTTTTCATACTCAAAAAATCCATTATGCGATGTTGTTAAAGTTGAGAGACTTAAATGTAATATTTTCTATCACTCAAGGGTTTACATGTTATTTCCAACTGTTGTTGTGCTTATTGTTAATTACTTTAATTGTTGTGGGAAAAAATGATTTTATAAAAGGTCTGGCAAACTTTGTTTTTGTTGTTTCTTCCTCCTGTTCATGGAATACTTCTAGAACAGTTTTACCAAATAATGTTTCTGTTCCACTATAAGGTTCTCACAGCACAGAATAGGAAAAAAACACTTCTATGAAAAGAACATTATCAACTCCATTGCGTTTATCTCCTTCACCGATACAAAGTAGCCAATTCAAGTGCAGCAATCCTTTGAAGAACCTGTACTTGTGGGTTGAAGGAAACCATAAACCCCATTGTATGTATTTGATCAAACCTGTATTACACGTTCCACAATGCGAATATGCAAAATTTTTGTCAGATATTTTCCACCGCCTAACATTTTTTTTCTCAAGTCCTTTGCACCTAAAACACTAGGTCTAATGATCTTTAGGGAGGATGAAGCTGGAAAGAGAGGAGACTTCCTTTTGTTTTATCTCCATGGGGGCTTGCCGGAGCACTTGAATCAAGGCACAGTGTCTATTTGTCGCAAGTACTTATGAACCTTCATTGCTTTTTTTTTTAACTACTTGCAACAGTATTTGCAGTTTGAAATGTGGATGTTTGTCATTTTAATGCACTGATAGCCGCTCAATCCCAGGCCGTAGACGAGCCCTCTTAGATCAGGATCGTTTGCAGGAAGTAGGGCACGTTCAGAGCATTGCCAGCCGTTAGGCTGTGCCATATACATCCCTAGACGTGCATCGAGATGTGTGCGGCACAACTCAATTGTTGGATACTTCCCGGTAGCACCTTGGATGCACGCTTCCCTAGAGACAAACTAATTCCCGAGCCAAATCCCGATTAGGGTAAAAACAAGTAAATCAGCCATTTTCAACGAAAATGGACGACATGCATCAGGTTGGCCCCACATTTCTTAGGAATTAATTTTTTATTAAAAAATATGGTATAGGTCAATTCTCCCATGTGTCTATCTCTCTCAGCCTCTAAACAAGGGGACATATGTGTTTTTTCACAAGTGGAGGAGATATAGACCTATAGAACTACTGGCGTAGGCCACACTCCCACTCAAAGTTCTTCTTCCCAATGTGCCGTCCCTGCCGTGGGCAGTGGCTACTCATGGGTCTAATTGGCTTTTAGGCCCCCCAAGTCCCTGTCACGCGAGTCATGGCTCGCACTCCACTGCAAATAGAAACTCCCCGTCAGTATCTCTGTCTCTCACACATCACAATAGTAAGACTTAACGAGTTATTTGTTGAGTGTAGCAACTACCCTCGCTACAATGACGACGAAAACTGTGACGTGACAGTAACAACAACAGCGTCAGCGAGCCAAAGTTTCATAGACTGAATCTTTTCGTATTTACGCAAAACACCCCCGGAATGTTCAGACTTCAGAGGGTAGTTCTCTCATCGTTCATCTTAATGGCTCCATCCAAATCCCGTATCACAAGGCAGTAATCTCCACAAATCTCTTCTCAGTAAAACCTCAATGGAATCAAAAGCTCCTTCTTTACAAAACCCTAATACTGATGCTACGAAAACAACGAAAGAGAGGGATTTCCTGAATCATCTCGAAGTCTACCTCGCCAAGAGAGATGGAGTCGATAAACTCCTCAAGATCTGCCGATATACTTCCAAGATCGTCCTTGCTTCATCAGTCCTCCCTGAAACACTCCCTCTGCATCGTCGTCTCAAAAGCTTCGAATCGAGCGTTGGCGTTAGTCGTAAGGCCTTTCGATTAGGTAAATTCGTTCAGGATTTGAACGCTTTGAGGAACGCCAGTGTCGATTCCGACCAAGAGTTATTCCTTACCGTACTCGCTTATGGCGGCGAGGGTCTGTATTACTTCGTCGAGCAGATCGTTTGGTTGGCCAAAGCTGGTCTCATCGACAGTAAGCACTCGTCAAGTCTACAGAAAATTAGCGCTTGGGCGGAGTTTATAGGGTATTTCGGTAGTATTGCCTTGAAAATTGGAGATTTGAAGAAGATTGCTGAGGAGGAAGCTCGGGTGAAGTCAAGGATTGAGATTGCGATGTTGAGGGGTGATGGGTACAACAAGGAAGCCTTGGAGATCCGTAAATTGGAGCTTAAGAGATTGATGAAGAAGCTCTCGATTGTTCAAGATTTCGCTGATGGATTGATGGCTTTTGCTGATATACGGGACGGAAAAGGGTTGATTTCGAGTCCACTTCTCTTAGCATCTGCAGGGCTTCTCTCAGCTCTCATTAGTACTCATAAGAATTGGTTGTCTTGTTAAACTGGGTCTCAATTTGCCGCTTGAGACACAATCATGACTGGTAATTCGTTATTTTTGTTTTCTATTTTCAATCTCACCATTTGTTAGTGAGTTGGAAAGAGTGAAAACAATTCAACATTTCAAAAGAGAGAGTGAGAACTGTAGAATGGTTCTACTGCCTTTGTATTTCTTTCTTATAATAAAAGAACTCTCTCGGGAACTGGCTTCTTCTTCTTGGTTCTACCTCTATTAAAATTTGGCATGTCATTGAAGGTTGTCTTCGTCTTTCATGCATGGGTTTTTAAATTCCAACCTCGCATTCACCTTCAGTCCTTCACCTTCAATCATGGCCTTACACGAGCACGTAAGAAACAAGGGTTTTTAGAATCAATATCAAAGCAAAACCAGCAAATTTCACTTTGTAACATATTATTAGGCAATCGGATCCTCTGTTCATATCAAGTACTGTACGTGTAATATGTAACGGAAGAGTGAGAAAATTGCATTCCAGAGGTGGGTTTGTAATCACAGTCGGCAATCACGATCTACTTATACATTGTAAAGACCACTTCTGTATGATCCTGTACCACCTTTTGAAGCAGGAACGAGGATTCATTTTTTCATTTGTTTGCTTAACATTAATGAAAATGGCAATGGTTCCAGATTCACTACGGTCAATGGGATCACAGATGGACAGGAATGAGAAAATGGAGTTGGGAGGAAGGATCCTTGGTGTGTGTGTTGTTTTTGCTTCGTTTTGTAACCTGTTTAGCAATACAAATGCAGAGTACAAGATAAGAAGCCTGAATGCTCTACGTCCAGAATATCAACCTCAAATCAGAGAATTAAACACTCTTGTAATGTCCAAGCAGAAAATCTTTGGTCTCATACATCAAATTATGGCATCAAAGATGGCTTTGAACCAGTGGTAGATTTTTCACCCTAATTGGGAGGATTCCTTTGGATTTCCTGAGCTAAGCTCAACCTGAGGTTTGACAAAAGTCATTCATTAGGATTGGTTCTACATGACTTCCCCATTAGCAAATTCTTTCAAAATCTACAAGAACAGTAGCCGGGTTCATCTTTGGCTGAAAAGCCTAAAACAGTCTGAAGTATAAGGGAATCTGCATCTGAGGAATCAGGTTAGATATTGGTTCCATCCAGTTCTAAAAATGTATGAACATCTTCAGAAAATAACAACTAGAATGAAAGTCATTGCCACTGCACGTAAAGAGTGCACAAAACAACACTAACAACTTCATTATTACCATAATGAAACATTGAATAAGACTTCGAGACGATATACAACTTTCTGAACAATGGGCATACAACCAGTAAAAATAGAAACAATAATGTGGCCAAACATGGCCAGTCTCTTCACACTATAACACAACCAGAATTGATTTTCTTGAATAAACAAAAGCGCCATTGAAAATGAGACTGACCTATACAAAAGAAGACAACCCACAACTTCATTATTACTATGATGAAACACAAATAAGATATGTTGAGACCATATACAACTTTCTGAACAAACAATGGTGGCAGAACTGGCCAAAAATGGAAAGAACGGGATATTGTAGCTAAACAAGGGCATTTTGATCACAATAACCCTTCCAACACGTTAAATGCTACAGCCAATCACAATCTGAAAAGAATTTTTTGAATAAACAAGGGACGAGCCACTAAATAGTAGGTGGCATAGACGAGGGGCTGACCAAGCATGTTATCAAACATGGGCAAGCCTCTTGACAACCGCAGCCATGTACTTTCCCTGATGCTCTGCAAGTGCAAGCTCCGTCTCAGTAGGCTCCCTTGTGCCATCACCAGCATAAACTCCAGCACCATAAGGAGAACCACCCCTAATGGAGTCCATCGTGAACATACTGGCTCCGAAGGTGTATCCAATGGGAACAAATAGCATTCCATGATGTGCTAACTGGGTGATTGCTGTCCACCTGCAATTAATACAAAGAGAATACATCTTAAGAAGGAAAGTTGACAAGCAAGGAGTACATGACAACTAAAATCCACTGAATCCCTCCGACAAAACATTGACTGCAACCATAACAGAATGGAACTAAAACCAGCACACATACTCATTAAAACATTTTTTTTACCTATCAAGTTTTTTCTCCACTTCAAAACCTATTACAAGAGGGTGGGGTAAAGAACGGAGATATGCCTGAACCATTCAGACAAGCCATTCTAAGAGAAGTTTTTTGTGGATAGCAATTGAATTTCAAGCATAGAAATTGAATTCCATTGCAATGCAAGACTTGAAGTATGATTATAGAAAGCAATAAATCATTTTTTTTTTGTGTGTAGAAAGGGGGGGGGGGATGAAACCAATAACTATAAACCATCTAATGCAGGTCTGGTCCAAAAATTGGTCTTCTCTTGCTAGTACTTTTGTTTTATGTGATTTTATTTATAATGGGCCAAATATAATGACTAAATTTTAGGTCCATAGGGGTGAACGAGATTAGTCCTCAAGCTACGGGTTCAAGTTAGATTGGGATACTTATTAACTAGATAGAGTTCTGTTTTGAGTGTTCTGAGTCGAATTAATGTTATTCTAGCAAGTTTTAGTGTTTAAGTTCATTAGGTTACTTAGTGGTTATTAAATTCTACATTTCCATTAGAATTTGCTTAAAGTGTTTGAAGTTCACTCAAACATACTTTTGAATCTTATATAAGGATGTAACCCCCAAGTGTGTGAGCTGTGAACTTTTTTCCCCTATTTATCCTAATTTCTTCCAAGTTATTATTCACAGTCCCAAAACAGCCATCCTATCTCTTATCTTTCTTCTCTCTTTCTTTTCCCATCACAGGCTGCTGAAATCAACAAATCAGCAAGTTTCAGCCTTGGTTTGTCAGGAAATATTCCAGATCTGGACCTGTGAAGCAGCTGATCTGGTCCTTGATTCCTAATTTGGAATCTGGGTTGGCTGGCTACATCACCCTCGAGGTCAGGTAACCAATAAAATGAACCACTCGTTGCACAAAAGCCTAGTGCTGCTGGTAAGGGCCTTAGTTTGTTGTAGCCGAGTATTGGGACCAAATACCACTTTCAACTAGGGAGGGGGTTAGGGAGAGGGTTAAAGTATAACAAATGCTTTCATATTCCGAAAAAAAAATCTGAAATAATAAGACTACAAAAAAAGGAGAGCGAAAAAAAAATGGAGGGGAATAAAAAAAGAAAATGGAAAAGCTAATTTGGGAGTAAGCCTATACATATTGCAAAACTGTGATTTGTTGCATGTTACATGTTCTGACAGAATCATGAGAAGGGTGGATGGTAGTGAAAAAAAAAAGGGGGGGGGGGGGGAGGGAGTTAAAAATCCCTTGTGGTCTAAGAAAAGAAAAGCCAGCAGATAGAGCAGAACGGTAGCAAAGATTCACAAAGCTCATGCAAGATATCTCTGATAGAAAAGAATGCTTGAGCTCAGAACAAAAAGTAGTAAGGTTCTATCCTCACTCTTCCCAACATGAGCAAGTATGATCTCAAGCTCAGGTTCACAACTCACAGCAAAGCTCCAAGAGCAGTGCAGCAACAAGGGGATTATTCTGCACCAGCCACCAAGTGGCAAACATTTCATCTAGCTACCAAATAATGAAGCAGCTAGAATAAAGAGATATCCGAAAAAGTCATAGCCAGCAACTGTAGCCTGGACCCAGGAATGGACAATTTTCCATCCCGTAAGGAGTTATAATATTATGACAGTGGATCTCATTAAAAAAAATATTATGACAGTGGAATGGGAAATTTCACCTGTCGATGTCTTGTACGAAACACACAGCAGACAGACTTCTTCCACCCCACCCCATCCCACCCCTCCCAAAAAAAAAAAAAACCTGAGCAGCTTTACAATACTTTGTTATTGGAATTGCATCAACTCAGTTTTAACCAGACAGGAAGAGCAAGCATCTGGTTTATAAAGTACAACTATCATTAGTTAATACATCGCAGGATGAAAAATCCTGCCTACAATTGGAAACATGATCTCCAAATTCAAGCACAATGGAGACTCACAAATCACAATAGCATCAAAGTATACCAATTTCCAATCCCTCATTTCTATCTTCTACAATATAGACCACTTTAAAAGTGCAACTACCATGCACTCACTCAATTACTTTCTCACGAACTAGAAAGCAGTAAAGACAAACTAGTCCAGACAATTTGTCAGATAATTTAAATTAGTTATATCCAATAAACTACCGTACTAAACTTTCACAATGACAGACATACAGAAATAAATAAATAAAATAATACGTTAGACATCACCGATTACACATAAATATAGTTTTTCTCTTTTTACAACTAGCCTGTAGAGTCCTCCTTTTAGATGTGCAATCTCTATCCCAAGCTTTTTACTTTTGGATAAAGCTATAGACCCATGTATTAAAGTGAGCAAGCTTTAATTGAGTACACCCCAATTTAAGTATTCAAGATAAGCTTTTATTTTTCTTTCTTTTTTTCCCAGTAAGTAATAAAAGATCCTTGATTAGCTGGGCTGTCTATTTCATTGCTTCTTATTTCATAATCTTCCTTGGCTTGACTTGGAACCCATATAGAGTATCATTCAGAACTTCTTTGGAGAATTATAGTCGATTATCTGCACTTTCTTATCTTTAAGAAGTCCCTGGTTTTAGCCCCAGTGACTCCATGATCTCCTTTCCAAGAACTTCTACATAAGAAATTTTCATCAGAACCTTATGGCTTTCTGTGTTTCTTTAAACATCAGAAACTACATCACATATTTATTCCCAAGGTTCAAGATCTCGTCTCGTCTCGCCATTTCAGGCAGGTCAAAATTTCTGAAATATCCGAAATTTGCCCAAATTTCGCCGAAATATGGTATTTTTCTGCCATATTTCGGCAATCCATCTCGGTGGGTTTTTGGCCATATGATACTTCATGTACACCCTTATTTAAGCTAAATAAACACATATAAACCTTCATATTGCAAAAAAGTGAACTCAAAGTGGTGTTTTGGGTTTGCACCCTTGATTGACAGTATACGGTCGGACCCTGATGTATAAATAGTTAAATACACATTATATAAGTACTAAAAGACATAATAACAAATTTAAACAAAGTAATGAAACAAAAATAAAGTCAAATATTGTAGCCTTTAGTTTAAACTTTAAAGTCATAAGTGCATAAGTTCATAAGTCATAACTCATAAACTCCATAAAAGTCATTAGTTCAATACTCAATAGTCAATACACAAAGTCACAACTCACAACTCACAAGACTCGCAATTGTCATAAAACAAATCCTAGTAATAATTGCTATGCCTTCCTGGATCAACCCCACTCATGCTCCACTGGAGTTGACGTCCATTGCTCTCTATCTAAAGGGCATGCATGGACCACAGTATAGTTTCAGAGAAGAAACAAGTGTAGTCATCCACAATTGCCATGTAAATCCCGAAATATCTCGAAATATCATGAAATTTCACCGAAATTTGTACTTTTTCATTTCATATGGCCATTTCGTCTCGGTAGTGTTGAGATTTCCGAAATATGCCGATATATTGGCGATATTTCGCTAAATCTTGAACCATGGTTATTCCAAGGGCCTATTAGCCTCATACACTTTGATATTAAAAAAAAAAAAAGGGATGTACCCAGTGCGCGAGGCTCTCGCCACTGCAGGGTCTGGAGAGGATCATAATGTACGCAGCCTTACCCCTGCTTTCGCAGAGAGGCTGTTTCGAGACTCGAACCTGTGACCACTTGGTCACAATGGAGAAACCTTCCCATTACTCCAAGGCCCACCCTCTCCTCGTACACTTTGATAAAGGGGAAAATTTTAATGTCAGCAGCTGTTTGGAGATGCAAAGCCCAATGCCTATTTAACAGCTCCTTCACATAAGTAACCTCAAACTGATACACATAAAAGTTGCAATTGAGATAAGATTCAAAAAGGGAAAAAAGAAGTATGCTTCAGAGATTCATTGATGCAGTTGCATTAGGCATTAATCCCATATGGAGGCCTATATCCAAGCTTGGAAAGCCCATAAGGTGCTAGTGGCAGTTCAAAGGGCTGAACTTGACCTTTGGGTTATATTATAGGTTGGGCCTTTTATTTTTTGAGTTTCATTAGTGGGACAAATTTATATTTGATAAACGAAACTCTTATCTTCTTTTTGGAAAGCTGATTCCCTGTCTCAACAACCGAGGAACCGTGCTCACCATTATCTCCACGATAGAACCTTCCATGGTTATTCAATCGGCTTCCCCAAACCTAGCAAGGAAGCTCTGTGTGCAGCTCTTCGTCTTCTATGGGAGCCCCTTGGTGCCCTTTTTATCTTATGAAAGAGGAAGTTTCTCTGTAGAATGCGAGTCTGAATCCAAACGGGATAATAGCCTTCTCCGCGCACCTTGATGGTTCTAGTTCTACTCCTCCATTTGGTCCTGCATGACGTCGAAGGCCCGTACTACTCGTATGAAAGAGATTCTGTACCCTTCTGGATTCAGATCCATGGTATTCCTCCTACTTGCTATACCACTGGAGCAATCCGTCAAGCTATCTCTTGTGTTCGCAGAGCAGTGGACCTCAACCTCAATCCTGTTGAACTGGGATTACCAAAGGATTCGTCTTGTGTGAAGGTGTTGTTCAAAAAGAAACGGTCTATCTGTGTGACCTCCATGAAGGATCTATTTCAATTTTCTCATTCATCATAATCACTTATTCACTTACACCTTAACCAACTCACCCTCAAGGCAAGAACAAGGGGGTATAGTTTTAGGTTTCCAATTGAGTCACAAAGATCTGGTTATTACACCTACAACAGATTAAATTCTCTTTTTTTATTGGGTGGGGGTGGGGGTTGATGCAGATAAATCAGCAAAAGTGGGCTTATTTTAGTGGATATAAGCCTTGGGTTGGGTTCTTTACATGTTGGACCTTTGGTCCAATGGGTTTTAATTGTAATAGTTAATGGGCCTAAAGATGACAAAACTATCAATAGTCATGTTTTCTGAATTCTGAAGAGGATGACAAACATTTCAGAATCCAAAAGTCAAGAATATGTGGTTCCCCTTTTCACCTTCTTCCTTGCTGTGCCTTTTCTTTTCTGAATTCTGAAGAGGTAACTTCAGTACTTGTACCTTCACCATGGATAGAGTGAATATTAGGACGAGTGGGACAGGGAACCGGTTGGTTAAGGGGGTAATGGCTTTTACAAGTGTTATTCGGTTTAGTAATGAAGGTAATGGCATTACTGTAATTACTGGTAAATGAGTAAGAACAGGTTTTACCAAACGTCATAGTTATTCTCAGAACAGTTCTGGAATGGATTCGCCAAACAGTCAATTACAAACAAAGAACATTATTCCAAGCCAAGAACAGCAAAAAACGTTTCTGGGAAAGAACACCCGTTTTTTATGAAGAACATTACCAAACGCAGCCTTAGTAGCCAAATTTTCCCACCCATGGTCAAGGGAGAATCCTTTGACTGGGGCGTTCTGATGGTGTCCAAAGGGTATTGGGGAACAGTTAGGGGGTTATTATCTAATGGTGTCCAAAGGGTGTTGGGAACAGTTAGGGGGGCATTATCGACTTCATACAATAGGGGTGGGAGTAATAATGCCCTAGAAAAGTGTGTTTCCTCTATCCACAGTAGAGGAAAACTTTTGCCTAATAGAAAAAGGTTCCATTTTCTTTGCTACACGCGCTAGCCTTTTTTAGCTAATTTCAAAGCCTACACGCACATTGTAACTGTGAAAAGGTTGGAAGATCTCGCCAAAGAAGGTAATAGCCCAATAGATTTGTTCCCATGGTTTGATTCTTCCTACTAAAAAAAGTAATGCCTTTTTTAGCTTTTTGGAATCGACCGCCATCTCCTTCATGGTCATGAAGACACAAACAGGTCATTCTTATTGTTATTTTGCGGAAGGATTGAACAAAAGTTCAGGGTTATGCTGTACCTATGGGATAGGGCTAGAGGAAGAGGAAAAAACCGAAGATTTCACATAGTACTTTTGATTGAAAATCAATCTGATTTATTTCGTACCCTTCGCTCGATGAGAAAATAAGTCAGATTCTACAGGATCAGATCAAACCTACGGGACTTGAGGAATGATGGAAGGGAATAAAAAGTAAAAAGAAAAGAGAGTGAAAGAAAGAAGAACCCAGATTCCAAATGAACAAATTCAAACTCGAAAAGGATCTTTTTTGATTATCAAAGAATGAAGGGCAAAGGGATTGATCGAGAAAGATCTCTTGTTCTTGTTATAAAATCGTGATTGGATCCGCATATGTTTGGTAAAAAGAATAATCTTCCCCCTTTCGAGAATAATCAAAAATGGAAAGTGTTCAATTGGAACATGAAAACGTGACTGAATTGGTCTTCAGCAATTGCAAATGAGAATTTACATAATTAACTTTAGCCTAATTTAAGATAGAATCTGACTTTTTGGGAGGGCTCCCAAACTTTCAAGTCCAATTAGTCAATTACAAAATTATCCCCATTTTAAAAGATTGTATTGTCTCATGGATAAAGGGTTTTTTTTTAAAAAAAAAAGTGGTTACAAAATCTATTGTAACCAGCTTGGTTACAAACAGATCTTCTCAATAGAAAATGCTTAACACATGGTGGCAATCCTCACTTTACAGTGGGACCCACACTGGATTGAAGTGAGACCTACACTATTATGTGAAAAATTTTCCATGGCGCTACAGTAATATTTCTCTCTTACATAAGATTGTTATTATTTTCCATTCTGACTGTGTAGGTCCCATGTGAATGATTCTATCATCTGCACCGCCATCGCTCTTTCTCTCAAAAAAGAAAGAACAAACCCCATTAAAGATGGGGAGTGAGATGTAGATTCTTCCCCACTCTTATTCACTAGAATAAAAAATTTTGGATTAAATTATTTAACAACTAATTAAAATACAACAACAATAGGAGAATATCACTTAAGAACTTAATATAGCTCTTTTAAGTGATAATCATGGAACACATAATATGGAGACCATAATCAGAGAGTAGATCAAGATCTAGTTTAATGATGGAGATTTTTTTTTGGGGGGGGGGGGGGTTGAAGGGGGAGGGAGAGAGGGGAAAAAAAGATGTTAATTTTTACATAGAATAACCTAAAATGGGAAGCAATTGGACATGGCTATACAAGCCTACATGCAGGCTACCGAACAAAGCAAACACTAACTCTGCATAGAAAATACGAAAAAAGTTATATACAAGAGGCCATATCCGCCACATAGTAGACTATTGATATGGTTGTCGACTTGGAAAAACAAGGGTACCCTATCCCCAACTACCCGGATCACCAACCTGAACCCAACCCAACTGAAAATCATCGGCGATTCTTATGGTTGTGGAGCCAGGCCTTGAAAACATGCCTGGACACCCCAATATGCAAACAGAACTGGTTGATCTCATCCCACCTATTTCTCTTCATTCTCCACCCAAGACTTATTGCAAATGAAAACATCCAATGCTTCTGCTCCTCCGTGAACTTCGTCCTTAGCCTCCTCCCCTTACTCATCTGCACCATCACTTGATGCTTCTGTTGCTGACATTGGTGCCCTGCTACCATGAGCTCCTGCAACTGATTCTCCTCCTCTTCACTCACTGCCACCACTTTTGATTCAACCTTCACAGTGTGATTGCTACTCTCTCCCTTCCTATCATCTCCACAATTGTTGCCTACCATAGCTATCTTCTGGTGGAAGTTCTGGAGGCACTCACATGCCCTACAGTGGGAGCGACCAGCAGTCGGGAAGAATTTTCCACAACTGTCTTTGGCATGGCCACCAAGGTTTGTTGCATGATTTATCATGCAGGCACCGTACACAAACTCTTGCTTGGGGTTCTCCATGTTTTTTTTTTTAGTGTTCAAACATCTGAACCTTCTCTAACATATATAATAGTGTGGCCTTGGTGTTAACGATGGTGTAATGAATACAGTTTTGGATTTAGTATATAGGAGTTAAAGCGAAGAAGGTATAGTTAAATTTACTTTGGGCTTTACTATCTGTTTGGTAAGTTTTCTTTATTGCGGTAGTTTGAGTCAAACTGTTTGACTTAGGAGCTTTTAATGATATTCTTGAAAGATCTTCATTTTGGAAAATCATGCAGCAAACCTTGGTGGCCATGCCATAGATGGTTGTGGAAAATTTTTTGCATTAAGAGGGCGGACCTAGGTGCAACGGTAAGGTTGCTCCATTGTGACCAAGTGGTCATGCGTTTGAGTCTGAAAACAGCCTCTCTATGAAAGTAGGGTTAAGGTTGCGTACATTATGACCCTCCCCAGGACGCCAGACCCCGCAGTGGCAGGAGCCTTGTGTACTGGGTACGCCCTTTTTTTTGGGTAGGAATACGGGATGCACTTTATTAGGTTAGTTTGAGTTGTTTTATTTTATTAAATAATTGTTTTTTACTTGGTTGTTAAGGATAGGATAGAGGCTTGCCTGAATAGAACTCTTTTCATTACTTGGGATAGAGTTTTCACCTTGTGGGACTCCTATTCTACCTATTTAGTTAAGATAGAGTTTTATTTAGGAGGAACTCCAATTAGAGGATGTTTCCAATATTTTTTTTTACTTCTTCTTTCCTTTTGTAATTCGGTTTTTAGTTTTTATTTTTATATGTAAGGCTTTATAGAGCCGATATGATTTTTAAAATGAAAGAAAGCTTGCTTCCTCAAGTTCTGTGGTGATTCAGAATTTTGCTGCGGAAATTCAACAGGCCGTGTTGTGGTGATTCAACAGGTGGGTTAGTGATGATTCCCAGATAATATCTTCTTTCCTTTCCATCTTCTTTATCTTTCTAAATCGTTGAAATACAGTTTCTGTTTCTGCTGTTTATCTGTTATGGACTTATCCTATCTCTACTAGGATTCTTCATTAACGGATGATCCAACCTTGGATGGGCTTGATATTCTAAGACAATATTCCCCTAAATATCCTAAGCCTTTGACCAGCTTTGGGTTTAGTTCTGATCATTTGTTGTTGAGTTATTAAAAACCTTTTCAAATTGAATAAGTAATAAGAATGAGAAGTGTTAAACTTTTTATCATCTTAGCATGGTTCTACTATTCTGTTGCGATATTGCTTGTTTAAGTGGAATTCTGTCAGATTTCAGAATCAAATTAACTGATCTTGCTGAAACTTGGGCATGTTCTTCTCCTATATTAGAGTAGTATTCAACCAGAATTTCAATCATGTCTGATTCTTTGATTCTGTGTTATTTTCTTTGTATCTGGTTCCTACTTTCCTGCAATTCTGGAAATTTCCGTTCGTTTCTAAACCCTAATGTCCTAGGTCATTAGAACGACATTAGGGGGAGGTGTTCCCTGCAGGGCAGGAAAGGAAAACTTGAGATGCATCCTTTGAATCTTCCTCTTTCCAAGGCAGTATTAGTCATGCAAACCAACTTCTAATTGTATGGTGTCGGTGAGGTATTCCGAAAAGGATAATTGCTTGGAGCAATGACATGAGATATGCAGGTTTTCTACCACTAATTTGGGTTTACCGCTTGCCATTTTGATCTCCATGCTGAGGCATTATGGGGACCCAAAGTCAAAGATGCTGGCAGGTTTTAGAATGGATCTGTCCCTAGGAAGGGGGGGAATACTGCCATGAAAAGCAGTATAAGAAATTTTCTGATGCACAGCTACTAATATTTACCACACCAGCAGATACAGTGAAGAGGCTTGAAAAGATAGAGGATGAATTCTGACAATGTTCCAAACAGTGAGAAAATCCCACCTCTTTGAATACAAAATTATCTCTCACCTAGGCATATGAGATAGTTTGGGTGGAAACCAACAAGTGAAGAAATGCCAGAGCATGTAAATAAAATTGCATAACTCAATGATTTGGAAATCCTTATGGGGAATGAGCCATTTGAAATGCATCCAAACACAAACTAAGGCTTCAACTCGCAACATAGTTAGGTAGTGGAAAAAGGAGACCACTGGAGCAACAAGTGAATGTCTGAAATTTCGCCAAAATTACCGACATATTTCGATTTCACAAGAAACCGAAATGAAATGATTGACGAATATTTGCCAAAATATAAAGAGAAATTGGAGATTTCGCCAAAATATTTAGGTTTCAGCAGGGGGCGAAATGGCCTAAAAACCTGAAATTTCAAACCTTACAACAACATATGGTGTGGGAAAAACAACCCCATCCCTCCCTACTACTCTCAAAAAAACATTTTCTCACCACATTTATTTTCCTGCTTTGTAGCAAGTGGCCCTATATAAAACTGGCAAGATGGCTCATTTCTACAACTGGTTGCAGCTTGTGGATCACTATTTCCAGTCCCGTATTTCCAATCATCTAAGGGTAGAATATCAGCCAAGATATTTGATTGATGTCACTCCTATAATTGCTCTCTATCAGCAGCAAGAGAAGCTAGGAAATACCAAGAGGAAAGCCAGTGTCACCTAATGAACTGAAGTGCAATCAACATGAATCAACTTATGATGTTGCAACTAACATGCATCAATAATGATGTGAATTACAAAGGCAAGGTATAGGGCAACAGTAAATATAGAATAATTCCAACCAGTTGCAGTGCAAGGTCACCCAATAACAACTGAAAAAGATTGAAACTAGATGGCATAGTAGTCTTAATAAACGTGCGTTAATTAATGAGGCATGCTCACCTTAAGGAGAAAAGAAGGAAACAATCAAGAATAAAAAAACTTTATACACTAGTTCAGTATGGTGTTTGGAAGTTTCCCTGTTATCTACAAGCCCATGGAGCAGCACACAGCAGCTGGTGCTCCAAAGAATAGTTCCCCTTTTATACCACGCAAAAGAGTAACAATAAGCCATGAAAGTATGTTGGTTTTAACAACTTCTTGGTATGGTCCCTGTAAATGTACATGCGATATGCTATCTTCTTTCTTCGTCTATTTTCTAAATCTCTCCTAATTTCTGTTAAATCCTGGATTTGAACCCACGAGCACCATCAAAATCCTGATTTACCAATCCACATCTCCAATAAATCACTAAAAGAATCAAATCTTCAGATAAATCCAGTGTGTCCCAATCATTCACCCAATAAATCTCTCCAAACCCAACAATCACCATTAAGGACACAGCCAACCCATTTTCATCCCAATTATCCATCCCCCCTACAGAAAGAAAAAAAAAAATCATTTTTATCCCAATTGACCAACCCATCTCTCTGTCAAGAATTCTCCGAATCTAAAAACCCTGGTTCCATAAACTCTTAATTCAGTAACACTAAACCAAAAGCACAATATTTATTCCTTACTCTTCCAACTGCATCAATTCATCTAAGCATGAGAACTTCATGACATGGGACATTAGTTTGCTCTAAAGAAAAACAAACAGTGAATTTTGACCCCTTTTTTTTTTTTTTTTTTTCTATGTTTCTCTTCCAACTCCTGAACAATTGGTGTAGTTGTCTTTGACATTAAAAAAGAAATTGTTTATAATACGAGGAGGATGGGAGAGGAGCTGACATTTTGGTATTGTTCTAATAAGATGTCAAATCTGTGATGTCTCACCCATTCATGCAGGTCAGAACCAAAAAATAGCGGAACTCTATACTCGCTTATCATTCTATTACCAAAAGATAAATTACACGTAAGAGTAAGTGAACGGGCATAAATGAAACACTGCGCACTTCCATAATGCAATCCAACCAAAAATGTGTGAAAAAATTGTTTGACTAATAAAAATCAATTTGTCCTCTTGAAACATTCAATCGACTAATCAGATAATTCCACATTCAATTATGTAATGAATCATGAATATTTATACTAAAAGAAGAAGAAATTCTTAATAGCAAAGCACTTAATTCTTAGGAGAACAGAATTACTGAGCCAATTTCTACATGTCCAGAAGAGGAAAAGAGAAGAAGGGCTTACGCAGTGGTTTCTTGGCCTCCACCTTGAGTACCAGTGCTGACAAAGAACCCAGCCGGCTTCCCAGCAAGCTTCTGTTCCTTCCACAACTGTCCAGTAGAGTCAAAGAAAGACTTCATCTGGGCAGCCATACATCCATACCTCGTCGGAAACCCAAACAGCACCCCATCAGCCGATGCCAATTCCGCCGCCGATATCAAAGGGATCGAATCATCTTTGGAAGGAGCCTTCATCTTCTCAAGGATCTCATCTGACAAAGTCTCGGGAACTCGATACAATAACCCATCGACCCCCTCGATCTCATCAATTCCCTTCTTCATCCTCTTCGCCAACCCTTCAACATGACCGTACATAGAGTAGTAAACAATATATATCTTCAGCTTAGCAAGTGGTTCCGTAACCGTGATTTCACGAGTAGAAGTAGCATCACTATTGGGAGCCTTATCGTCGATGGCTGCCGGAGCATCCGCAGCAGTCTTTGGAGGATCATCGGAAGTGGCCAATAACGTTTTCTTTTTACTGGGCACACAGCCGCCTCCTTTCCCCATGGTTGCAGAGCAATTAGAGCCGCCTCAATCTGCCTTTTGCTTCGGAATATTTATTGGTTCATCGATAGTGTATTCCTGGTACAGCTGGATCTCTGATGGTCCTGATGGATGATCAATATTATATGGTACCTTTGTTAGGCATATTTTGGTGAAGACAAATTTTCCAATCTTATATCAATCTACTTTAATTATTTTAAAATTTAAGACTTTCTCTCATCTAAAGATTATTAATCTCAAGTAGTCATGGATCGAAATTAGGCTACACCATCATATACGTCATTGATAGGGCCTTTCTTGTTAGGGAGTTACCCAAAGTGTTACATTTTCTTGAAATTAAGTTAATATCACAAGCATTAAGAAATAGTAGTAGATGAACAATATCCCCCAGGATATACCTCAAATGAAGAGGAGATGTCGTGATTCCCATTTGGAGATAGGAAATCATACTCTTATTGTCGGACTCAATAATCACATGCTCTTGCTTATTTGAAACAGCTTTCAACATCGAGGAACGAATGGCTAGGGCTTCTCCGGTTGCAACATCATTAAACTTCGTGAGAAAAGAAACAACATGTATCGGATGACCATTGCAATCTCGACAAATGAGACCAAGTCTCCCACCATTTGAGTTGATAGGTAAACTAGCATTTAATTTTCACCATACCTGGAGTTTGGAGATGAGGCCGTCCAATCGGTGATAATAGACTCTAAGGTAGTGCTTGAAACACATTCCATGTAAGTAGTCGATTGTGCATCTTGGTATTCCAAATAGGCTTAAATGGAAACTTGTATAACCTCCTTTGGTGTCCAAACACGTCGACCAAAGGCAACATCATTCACTGCCTTCCAAAGCATCCAACAAATGAAATAGCAGTGGCTAATTACCAACCGACGAGTCACCTTATCAAGTGGTGCAATATGATCTCAATTTTGGATCCAAGAGAGTGAACGATCTTCTCCTAGTTGTATAATCAGTCCTAGATTACTTCCAAACTAGACTACTCCTACAAAAGAACAACCTAACAAAATATGAGAGATTGTTTCATTACAACCACACTTGTTACAACAACGATCAACCATAATATTCCATTGTTGAAGAGCATTTCCAGTAGAAACTCCTCAAGCACAAGATCTCCATAAAAAAACGTTGAACCTTTAGTAAGGTTCAAGAGTGCTCACACTAACACACTCTCTCCTATTTTGACCACATGGGTCCTATGTGAACTCATATGAATGACACCAGCTTTTTAACAATTGTTATAGCAAACACGAAAAGAAACAAGAACAGAGCAAGAGGACACAAAGATATAACGTGGTTCACACACCAGTATGGTGTGCTACATTCACGGGCGAAGGCGAAGATGATTCACTATGCAAATTAGAGAAAAAATTACAATGGCAATCTCTCAAGAACATCCAAAACGGCGTTGCTGCTCTCTCCCAGAAACCCTAAAACGAAAAACCCCAAATCTTACTCATCTTTACAATAAAACGGGTAAAGAATATAAATACTCCTCCATCGGATCCGGGTCGATCCATCGGGTCGGGTCCCAAATCCTCCGCTACCATCACAGATCTCAGAAAAAATTTCATTTGGGTCGCCACCAAAAATGTCGGAGCGGGTCCAAGAATTCGAGACATACATAACAACAACTCATTGGTGTGACATGTAGATTCTTTCTTACACTACCCTTGTAGGAAACCCTGAAAAGGTTTTGTCATAACACCAGAGTGGAGAACCCTCTTAGTTCTCGGAGACAATTTCCTCTTTGACAATTCTTGACACACTCTCTCCTCTACCCCTATCGTTGAAACCGATCACACCTCTTATTGGTGTGGCTTTCCCACTTTGATGAAATACGGAATTCTTCCCCTTCACTTATATACCTTTTCATTTATTGAGATACCTTCCAATGGATGTCCACCATCCCAATTAGAGTCTCGTTGGCCTCAAGATAGTCCTTGCTTTATTTTGTTGCATTACTAACTCCATTTAGATTGAAACTTGAATACGAGAAGGGGAGTTGGGATTTCCCTGTCCACTAAAATTTAATCTTACTTAACTTGTCTCCGAATATTTTGGTGTGTTACCAACTAATATTTTATGGGGCTCATCCAGTCAAACTTTTACGAATACTAATGAAAAAAAGTGTTTTTCAGCAACTAGGGCATTGTATGCTAGCATTTCTGTGTTTATCTCTATTGTATTTGTATGAAATGACCTTGCTACCTTTCTATGTATAGTACCATTTTCCCCCAATGCTTCTCGCTTGGAGAACCACCTCCCAATATGTTATGTGGAAAATATTAGAGGTGCCTACTCAGGGTTGAGGGGGGGGGGGGAGAATTATTCTTCCAAGTATAAAATGAGGAGCGTGTTACATTATTATTATTTTTTTGATAAAAAATTTCTTAATTAATTGACCAATGTTTCTTTTAGAATATAGATGTTTTTTTTTTGGGTAAAGATCAGAATATAGAATTCACCTACTGCATTGGCCATGCTAGTTGTTTTTTTTTGGGGGGGGTCATTTTCCCTTGTTTAGACAATGATAAAATACAATCTAGTACAAGAGGCGAGTAAATATAAGATGGGAAAAGACTTTCTGAGCTTAAGGCATGTCCTAGCATGGAATATTATATTTATTTTTAATAAAAAATGAATAATAATTAAAATAATCAATACTAGAGTAAGTATAGATCGAGTACCTTGCTTGCTCAGAAAACCCTCTCCCATATAAGATTTAAGGGTAAAGATTTCTAATTTTTTAAAAACATGTAACATTACCGGATGTACATGCAAAATCCATCACATAGAAGGTTGAATGGATTGAAAGTTTGTGTATAAGTTTTCTTGTTCGGTTAATTCTGATCAATTTTGATTTTGATTCAAATTGAAATTGATAGATACAAACAAATCCCAAAATTAGAGTTTTAAGAATTGCTTATCGGTTAAAAATTCACTTCCATCATCTTAAAATTAAGGGTTTAAAAACAGTAATTGGTTGCATTCTAGGCAAGGCCCTATCGCCTAGACATAGTAATCGCCTTGCCTCATGAAAAGACGGAAATTCCATACAACAAAACGGTCATTTCAAGATGATTAAGCGGTTACGTGTCTAAGCGTTGGAGCCACGTCTAGAGTGCTAATTAGCAATGATTGGCGTTCCTTTTCCCCCAAATTAAAAAGTAGAAAATAGAAATGGTCCCAACTCCAAGCATGAATCATGTCACATGATTCTGGCAACGCTTGTGGTTTATGAGTAAAGAGAGGGAGAATTAAATTAAAAGACCTTAGAATGGTGATTGGTGAATGAATCGTTCTCCATGGGTGGATCGAAAACTTTTTTTATATGATTTTTTGCTTGTTCTTCGGACTAATAATGGAGTGGTACGAGACCATTAAATTAAATTGAGGCACCAAACCAACTGAACCAATAATCATCAATTTCAGTTTGCTTTTATAGACTAGTCGACGTTTTTTTTGTTGGTAAAATTATAGATTAGTCGACTAGATACCTTATTAGCCTGGTCTCATACAACATATATAAATAATTAAAGGATAAATTACACTTCACCCTTTGATTTTCAAACAAAATTCAAATCATCCCTTGATTTTTGAAAATACTCATCCGTCCCCCTCTACAGTAATGGTGTTAGTCTGTTGTTAGTTATTGCTGTGAAAGGATTATTTTACCCTTGTACTAACATTAGAATTAAATTTATAATACTACCCTTCAAAATCTATGTTTGGATGTCAAGGGTAGTTTAAGGATTTAAATTTATTTAACTGGCTGACATCATCACTTAACAGCATAAATCTAACGGTAGGGACTAATTTGTCATATTGGGGTCTAATACAGGGGGTGATTTGAGTATTTTCAAAAACCAGGGGGTGCTTTGAGTTTCGTTTGAAAACCAGGGGATGACGTGTAATTTACCAATAATTAAATACGGACAAGGATAGGTTGGGTAGGGTGGTCATTTCACAAGGGCGGGAAGGGAGACAAACACATGGTATGGCAACCGAGTAAGGTGCCCAACTTTTTTTCATATAAAAAACACAAATTGAAAAAAAACGACAAGAGATCATTGTCTGGTCGCATAGCCCCTGCACTAACGCAAGGGCCAATGAGAGTGCATTAAGGCATCAACATGGATGGGAATGAGAATTTTAATTTCAAGAGGGATTGGGTGGTAATTTCATGCGCTCTTGTATCTAAGCGTAGGAACATGTGACCAAGTAGCATTCTTTTTCCAAAAAATAAATTTATTGAAATCAAACCGAACCAACTATGTGACACCCCTAAATGGAACAAGTTAATGGAGATGACAACAAGCTTACAATCCTGCATACTACGGTGAGAGGTAAGAGGGCCGGCACCAAAGTCCAAAGATCAACAAGTATATTATTTTTAGGAAAAGAAGGTTGCTAGGCTATGTGTCACTTGTACCAAACACAGGAAGGGCGAAGTGCTCGCCCACCCCTAGTAAAATGGAAAACTAGCAGCATTCATCCAAACAAAACAAAAAATAAAAACAAAAGAGGAAAACTATAAAGTGTAGGGACCAAGCAGCCTCGAAGTGATCATCCTCCTCCCATTATTTTTCTAAGTGGAAATTGAGTCAAGGTTGTAAGGGTTAGATGTTAGGGGATGGAGACGTAGTTACTTAAGTTATCCACCAAACCCCATAGCAATCAGAGACTTCTCATTAGCCATACAACCATTGTTCACTTCACAGTCTTCACTTACCATCTGGCACTAGGGCCACCAGGATGCGAAACGAGTACTTTAGGTCGTGTTTGGTTGAAGGTGTTGGACGAGTCAAATTCTGATTTTGAATCCGCTTCATACGAATCTGGTTCATGTGGATTTGTAGTTGAGAAAAATAAAAACTGTTTGGTTAGCCTGAGTCTATCAATTGGAATCATTCTGAATCCATCTGTAAAACTATTTGGTTACCCTGAGTTTGTCAATTGGAATCATTTCCATTTTGGTGGCTAGGCTTTAATAAGTCGGCAATAGAACAACAAACACAAAATAAATTAACAAATTTCAACATCAAAAGTAAAATTCGATTAGGGTTTACAAATCCAAAGTTAACCTTATGATTTGGAGGAAAATACCTCTTCGATTTTAGATCTATTACAGAGGGAGGAAGAAGAAAAAGAATTAGAAGAAAGGAGTTGCAAATCGAGGAGAAGAAGAAGAAAGAAGAAAGGGAGAATGGGAGAATGGGAGAATGTGAAGAAATTGCAGACCAAGAAGAAGTAGAAGACAAAGAGAGAAGGCACAATTGAAGGGAGAATGGGAGAATGGGAAGAAATTGCAGACTGAGAAGAAGTAGAAGACGAAGAGAGAAGGCACAGTTGCTCTGGAATAGCTACCAAAATTATCCCAAATAGTTGGGGAAGACAATGAACCACAGCTTTAGCTCGACTGGAGGTTAGCACTTCAGAGTCAAGCTTTTGAGGAAGACGATGAAGCACAACTTTGGCTCTCTAGAATGGAGAACAAGAATCGAGAGAACGAGAGAGAGAAACAGAGAAGATGGACTCACGTCGATTCGATGATGAATTTACACCAAGTGATGAATTCTATTGGATTATCAAAATAGCTTTAAATGTGGACTCCTGTGGATTTGCGGATTCCAACACGGAGCTGTGTTCCGAGAAACCAAACACGAAAAAAAGTATAGAATCTGGATTCAACGGGATCTAACTCATCCGACTCCTTCAACCAAACACGTACTTAGTGTTGTGTTTGGTATGCATTCTTAGAGTACATTCTGACTGTAAAACTCATTGACTCATTCTGACAGTTGATTCTTGTCTATTTCTTGTTTCAGAATGCTTTCTAGAATGATAATCTACTTCACGAATGCATACCAAACATAGTTTAGGTGTTTATCGCATTTTTTTTATAATGATTAAGTAACTAACTTAAAAACATTGTAAATTTGGTTATTGAAGTTCACTTTACTTTGTAAACAAATCCTTCGGCTTTGAAAAACAAAAACAAAAATTACATATGAAAAAATAATAATCATCAAATATGGTAAAAGTATTAAGTAGGTTAAACAATCATGATTACAGTTTTTTTTTTCTTTCAATATTTCTTATTTAACAAGTAGATATTGTAAAATATTGTCATTATGTATCTCAAGTGGAATTATAAACATGTGCCTACATGCAAAATCCTTTAATCAATGAATACCTAATTTGAGCTGAGTCACAATAGAGTGAAAAAATGAGGGGGAGGGCGGGGGGGTGACGAAGAGACTTTCGAAGTAAGCTTATGGGCTTCAAAATTCAAAGGGGAAGAAACATAACAAAAGGAAAGAGAAATGAAAGGTCTTCCAAATGAGAGAACGTCATCAAATAGAAGTTGAGGGATTAGGCTAGGGGTGTCAACCGGTCGGGCTCGGTCGGGTTCGGTCGGGCCTAGCCGGGCCTCACGGTGCTAAAAGCCTGCACCGTGATCGCCCGTTTAAGTTTTTGAGCCGAGCCTGGTCGGGCTAGGTCGGGCTTCGGGCTATAAACGGGCAGCTATAATTGGGTCATAACCGGGCCATAACTGGGCTGTGGACATGTTTAACTCTAAACGGGCCTTAATCGGGCTCTAAGCGGTGCAGCCACAGAGGGCTAAAGAAAAAATCCAAAAAGGAGAAACACCATTCAAGCTGTCCATTTCGACCCATTTCATCTTGATCAAGTCAATTTTGAATATAATGGGCTTATTGAAATAAGATACAATGTGTGGATTATGGAGTAGAAAACAACATATAACAAGATCATTTTATACTCAAGCAATTTTCATGTGTGGACTATGGGCTTATTACTCTAGCAATTTTCATTTGATAGGATATGATGAGAAGAAAACAACATATAACAAGATCAAACACAAGTCACACAACCACGCAGGGGAGACTGGGAGAGGGAAGGGGAGGGAAATTTTAAAGTTAAAGGGTCGGGCTAGGTTGGACTGCAATCGGGCAGGCTAGGTTGGGCCTGGAATCAGTCGGTCCAGTCGAGCGCCCGACGGGCTAAAACCCCACACCGGGACCACCCACTTACTAAACGTGTCGGGCTTAAGCCCGACACATTTAGTAAACGGGCAGGTCAGGTCCGGGCTTTGGTCGGGAAGGCTCGGTCGATTTTGTGGGGCCGGGCCTGGAATTGACACCCCTAGATTAGGCTCCTCTGTAGCGCAAGAGTCTGCTGGAAGATGTCTAGCGCACCCCCACAATTCGACACATGGGCAAGGTGCTGTTTGGATGGCGAGGATGGATGCACACCACATAGCTGGAAATCCTTATCTCCACCACATGTGCACCATGCTCAGATGTGCACATCATCCTCGCCATCCGAACAACACCTCGGCCACATGTCGAGCTGTGTGGGTGCGTCGAACATCTCCCAGCATGCCCCCCACTGTAGAGGAGCTCGATTTGGAGTTGAGTAGCCCAATAAACTGCCGAATGTGAATGATTAAGTTTTCCATGCGGGTATTTCAATAGGGACAAATAACTCTGTCTGAGAGTGTGGCCTACGCCAGCACTCTCATGAGTCTATCTCTCTCTTCCCATATGAAAAGACAGCTCTGCCCCCCTTATTTTGAGGAGGAGAGAGATAGACATGTGGGAGTGCTGGTGTAGCCCACACTCCCTACCAGAAAACTACTTAATTCCCTTCTTAATAACACATACGCAAAAAGATCTCTACTTGGTGGTGTTTCCTACGCCCTCTCACAGGGCACCGTGAGATGACATCTTTGCCCCATGGATAGATACCCAGGCATGCGACGAAGTAGAGATCTCTTGCCCTAATACATAAATCTCCTTTTGATTAAAAAAGAAAACTTGAGTAGAGTCTATCACTCTATAGTGATAAATAATTAGTTAATGAACCATCTTATTCTGTATTGCATATCTTACAGCCTTAAACACTCGATAACTCATGACAGTCGAGCAACATTTGCACTCGATAACTCATGACTGACATGATTATCCAACTCTAGATTTTTTTCTTAAACATTAGCCAAGTCTCGATGTACATGACACACATTGAACAGATATCCATGCTTGGATGCTTTTTGTTCGTTTCTTTATAACCAGGTTTTGGCACCTGCTTGTGGAACATATACTGATTGTTAAAAAATACAAATCTTTTAAACAATTCCTAAGGCCCCATGTTGTTGAAAGTGAAATGAAGCAAAATAAAAATGTCCATTTACTGAAATGAAATGAAAAAAAAAAAATAATAATAATAATAGAACAGAAGAAATAACTATGTTTGGGAGGGTGATCTATGCGGCTACGCCAGTGCTCTCCTGTAAAAAGACATCCTTACCCTCTCTTTTTTTTTGGGTGTGGGTGGGTGTGGGTGTGGGTGTGGGTGGGGGTGGGGGGAAGAGAGAAAGACACATGGAGCACTAGCGTAGGCTTAGAATCGATCACTTCGTTATGAAAAAAAATAAGGGAATTGGTTAGAAGTAGAATTATTAAAATTTGATATAACATTCGAAAAAGGAAGCACACGTATCAAGAAAGTATGACAAAAAAAGTTTCCATTATTTATATTCTGATAATAGAGCGAAGAAAAAATTAATTGTCGTATTTGACATGTTTAAGAGTTAGTTACTTAGTTATGTTATTACTCTTTAGTTAGATTTATGTTTCTATTTATCCAGGTTATTTTAATTTTTACAGATATTTTTCTGTCCGGTTGTATTTTCACTATAGTTTCAATAAAAGTTCCTTTTGAAGTGAAATGATCAATAGATAGAATCAATGGATAGAGAGACTTACAAGAGATAGATGAACGATATACATTTGATGTGATTTATGATAATTAATTCTATTTATTATAAATTATGAGTTAATAATGTAAGATTTTATTGTGCTTCAAGTTCAAAAACAAAATCTATGTAAACTGGTATTAACTCGATACTAAAATTGAAATAAATCGACCAAAAACCAAAGTTTCTTAATGGTTTGATTTTGATCTCATTCATTCCCCGATCGAAACTGATTCAACCTGACTGAAACCTAGCCGAATTGACCCTTTAACACCTCATAGGACATGATTCTAAGTATCAGTATTGGATCCTCAACCCGTATTGGGTGATCTATATCGATTTTGCACCTTGCCGATACTATATCGATGATATGGTAAAAACAAAGGCTAAATCAATCAAAACATCTATTTTTAAAAGAGGAACAAGGGCAAATTTGTCTGATATGATTGATCCTTATCGATGTAAATACAATACCGTTTGTTGACTGACACCCCTTCTGATACCGGGCACTAAAACCATGGCTCGCCCAAATAGAATATCAACCCAAATAGTGATTTGTCACCTTTGGAGGAACTGATAAGCACGAGATTGACCACCAATCAATGCGACGACTTTGAGATCACCAAGTAATGGCCATCTTGTTTGACCCCAAAAAAAAAAAAAAAAATCAATGCTCAAGAGTGAAGACCAAGTTACTCCACAGAGAAAAAAAAAAATCAAAATCTTACCACCGACCATTGAGTTGCCCGATTGGATTGCCAAGACACGGTGAGGTGTGCAATGATCGCCTTCTCTCCATCCGGGCAAGATAATCGTGCAGGGGTAAGACAATCATTGCACACCTCATCGTGTCTTGATAGCACGGTCCTCTGCCCGACAACTCGGCAATAGAGGATCCAAATTGGGATTAAAATCCTATGCAGTTCGGGCTGAGAGCTCAACACGATGGAAGATGCTTCATCCAATGGTATGAGATTGATTGATCTAGTTCTTTTCTTTTTTTTTTTGATTTTGACACCGTTTGATGTTGTACATTCCACGTGTCGAATTCTCAAACCCAAATTGCAAGGCACCGTAAGATGCCCGAAATGCAGAGGAATTTGTTTCAATGATGGGACCAAGGTTCACAATCAAGGTATCGGACTCGGGATCAATCATCGTTGAAACCTTTTCGGATCAGGATCGGATCGGTCCAAATCGGTCAGGATCATCAAAAAACCTCCCAAAATCGTTTTTTTATGGATCAGGTCATATATCGGCCAGATTTGGTGGGTGTTGTAATCTTGGGATCAAATTAGTCGATATTATCTGGATTGAATCGGTCAAAATCGATTGGTATCTCGGTCAATATCAATAAAGATAATATAAAAAATAAAAAAAAACTTAAAAATTTTAAAACTATAAAAAAATATTCAATTGGATCAGTTAAGGATCGGATTGGCCATTCTAATCGAGTTGGACAATCCAATCAACGATTTAGTCAAACCTTATTGTATCGGTCAAATCTCGGGATCGGTACGCAGTTACTATTACAGAATGCGGACGTTCTCAATTGTCAACCGTCACCTCTCATTCTAACATGGTTGGTGGACCCCACAACTTCGAAGTTCTCATCAAGGCAAATCCATTTCCGTACAACTCTTTGAAGCTCTGAGGCAAAGGCTGCGGTATTGTTGCATCGTGACAAAAGATTCTATTTTAACGATAGTCACAGGCTACAACTATAAATCTCAACAATATCATGTAAAAAGGTTCGGATCCAAGGTTTAGACATAATCTGAGGAGAACAATCTTTCCAAATCCTCCAACGCACACAATCACGACTCTTTTCCATTTTCCAAGTCCAATTCTTATAAGGATTCACGCCTGGAACAAAACTTTGGGTCCTTCGCGTCTCCTCGTCTACTCTCCGTGTCTGCTTGCGAGCTTGCGAAGCTTCATAATCCGATGGCGTTCAGGTGGACGAATTAAGCTCAAAAACTGAGGATTCAACAACAATGGAGACGGAACTGAAAGATTTTGGCTCCAATAACCATCGTCAAATGGATGAACCAGCCGACGAGCCTCGCGGCGAGGATTCGGGCAAGGACGAGCGACCTTTGCTGAAATCGGATTCCAACTTGAGCTCTTCCCCTCCCTCTGCTGAGAATTTACAGGAACTCGAGAAGAAATACGCGGCTTACGTGAGAAGAGATGCTTACGGGACGATGGGGAGAGGGGAACTGCCTCTGTCGGAAAAAATTCTGCTCGGATTCGCACTTGTCACGCTCCTTCCGATCCGTTTGATTGTTGGAATGGCTATACTGATACTCTACTCCTTGATTTGCCATTTCTGTACGCTCTTCACTGTCCCGAATCGAGAGGAAGGACAGGAAAATTATGCTCATCTGAGAGGGTGGAGAAGGGTCGTCATTGTTCATACTGGGAAGTTCCTCTCTAGAGCATTGCTCTTCACGTTTGGTTTTTATTGGATTAGCGAGTCTTGTCGCAATGCTGATGCCGTGGAGAAATTAACAGGCGAGGTAAAAAAATTTGGATAAATTCTGAAATTATATCAATTGGCTTGATGGGTTACAATTTCAGAGCTCGTGCTGTGAATCTCGTGATGATTAACTAGATTGGTTTGAGGGGTTACAATATCTGACTACGTGCTGTGAATCTCGTATTGATTAAATAGGAAAGCTACACCAATCGATTAAGAGGAACAATAATGATTTTAGAATATGCTATAATTGATTTACATTGGGCTTTTTGAATGACTAGAGACTTTCATTTCCGTATTGATTTTCTTAACCTGTTCATCTCAATCCCGACACTTTTCTCTAGATCATCACCATTAGAGTTGGCTGATCTAGGTTTCTACTGGACTGAAATGTTCAATCTAGGAGCTAGAAAGTGATACATCCAAATGAAACACTATAGTTTCTATGGGCCCTCCTAATAGCTTGAAAGGTTAAAACTCTCCTGCAACTACTGGGGATTTGCCTTAGTAATCGATCTCTCTATACAAAGAGAAGAATGAGATTTGAGCTCTTGGAAGAGGGTGAGAATTTTTCTCTCCTGAAAACTTTACCACCCATTGATACAGCACCAGTGTAGGTAACTGGTTGCATATTATTCGTCAGGAAAAAATTTGTGAACTTACATTGTTCGTAGAAACTCTTCCCATCTGTGTTGTGCCTGGTTTCTGCATAGAACACTCATCAAACTCAGCTTGAAGAAACGTGAAAATGAGGGAGATCAAGAATGACCCATCACTCAAGATTGGGCAATTTAGCTTCAAACAGTGATGGATGGAGAAGCCCTAAAATGCTCCTCTGACTTTAGAGGTCCAGTTGGTTACAAGTGCTAAAATAAAAATCATCTATAGTTGATTGAATCTAGTCATGAAACAGCTAAGAATTTTCCACGTTTTCATAATCTCCATTCCATGGGTATTAACACACACATTCACACCATGGTGAATACTTCTTTGTTATTTATTGTGCATGCTGTATATGGTTATTGGTGAGAGTTTCTCATTCAGAGGAGGATACTGAGGAAATGGGAAGCCTTTTGGTGGGTGATGCAGGAGCAGGACAGCTAACCTAATTCAACCCACTAAAAATGACTCAGGGAAAGGATTGATAAAATAAGTTATATGGTTGGGTTGGGAGAGAGTTTGCGAAATAGGGTAGAAAAGGTGTAATATGTGATGAATGAAATTGTTTAATAGAGTTATACTTTCTGTCGGGTTCTAGAACTTTCTTATAGGCAAAAACCTTAAGAGATATTAGAGACGGACCTTGATAGGGACATCAAAGGTGTACGGCTATGTGAAGCGAGGCCAAATGAATTCAAAATTCATCAAATCTAATTTTTTATTAGAAATGAGCTTTGGGTTGGGCCTTTGATCCCATGGGTTTTCTTTGCAATGAGCCACTATAAAGGGGGGCCTAAACTATGGGTAGAAGGTAAGAGTTTGGGATTTATCTCATTAGTTAGTTTGTTAGCTAGTCTGTTTTTTTTTTTTTAAATTTAAGTTGTTTAGATGTTTTCCTTTTAGGATTGTGTTTCATATTTCACTTTTGTTTGCTATTAGCAATAGGATTTGACTTTCCTAGTCAGATTAGGAGTTTGATTTAGTTTTTATATAAAGCATGTAAGAGTCATTGGCTCACAGATGATGTATGATGAATAAAGTTTGAAGTTTTCTTCAATGGATGCTGAGAGATTCAGTAGGGGGTGAGATATCCTTGGAGGACAGAGAAATTCTGATCCTTGTTCTTGGTGGGAAGCCATAGTTATTTTTCTTCTTTTTATTCTCTGTTTTCCCCCCTGCAATGAGATTATCCTACTTAAACTAGGATTGCTGGAATCTAGACTTCTACAAGTCTGATTCGTGTTCTGATTTCAGAAAATTTTCATGGTCGATATTCTAAATACATTCTGTTATCAGTTTCTGAATCTGCTGCGTGAATGATACAATCCTACTTCAAGTGGGATTCGGTTCTTGCTATTTTGAAGGCTGTTCTATATCTGATATTTACTGCTCTGTTTATTTTGATATTACTAACGTATACTGAGTTTCTTTTGGGCATATTAAATCTGTAATCAGATCAGTCATATGACGCCTAGTTTGACTGGTTTTGACTTATCCTAGTTCCACTAAGAGTTGTCCACATCAGCAGATCTGTCCATTGGATCTCGCTGAATTTTCAGCATTGATTCTACCCCCATAAAAGAGGCACTCGACCAGCTGTATAAGCTGATCTGATTTTCTGATCTTGAGTAATTAAGTTTTCTTCTGTTCTTGAATTTCTGTTTCAGAGTTGGTTACTCTTTAATTACTCTTAATCTAACCATCGGATTGCTGCTGTATTCTAAAGTTCACCTATCTATTTATTTGTGAGTGATTGTTTCTCACCTTCATTTGAGAAGGATGATTTTTGTTAATTTTTCTAGTTTGGGTTACTTGGGATCCTGTAAGGGAGGTGTTTAGCTTGAACCTAGGGTTCATCCTACCTACCCCCCACCAGTGGGTTGGGTAGATTGATTATCTCCACCTCTTGCAAAGTGAGACAATGCGGTGGGTAGAATTTCTGGGGTTTTTGATTGCAAGATCTGGTTTCTTTGCCATAAATATGTAATAATTCATCTTCAGTTAACCTATAAAAGAAAAATCTTCATTTTAACAACTAACAACAATCGGCATTCATTGGGGCTGTAAAAGAAGAAGAAAACAGTTGATTGAACATGAGTGTATATCATATCCAAGAATATTTAACAAGCAATATTTAGAAATCCCGAATCCTTTAATCCATTGATAATTTCAAAATTCAAATACCCAAAAGAAAATAAGCTCTGACTGAAATATCATCCAATAGTGATGAGAAAAGAAATCCAGCAGCAAAGAAGCTTTCATGAGGAGAGGTCTTTCTCATTCAACCACATAAAGTTTTCAGACACTTGTGATAATAGAAGAACCATTAAACCTGTACTTATGAAGGAAGAGAGAAGAAGTAGAAGGAGAATGAGACTTTGGAGAGAAGTGGAGAGGGAAGCTACCTAGTGACTCACGGTAGGAATGGAATAGCCTCATATCCATTCACAAGCTCTGAGAGAGTCGTTTGAGGCGGTATAGTCATGTTCAATGAAGGAGCTAAAAGAGCTAGGGGCAGGCCTAAAATGACCATAGGAGAAGTTGTGAGGAAGGACATGCATAGTATAGGCCTTGTACCAAGTGTGACCTTGGATAGATTCTATTGGAGGGCAAGGATCCATGTTGCAAACCTCATTTAGCAGAGATGATCCGGACTTGCTGGGCTGTGCCTCTTTCCTCTTACTTTCATTTGTCAGTGTTCGTTTTCATTTCTCATCTATTTCCCATATCTTCACCCCCCCCCCTCCCCCTTTTTTTGTTTAGGCCTCAGTTCTACCTATTTTGTTTGTTTGGATCCATGTAGCAGACCCTATTAAGTTGGGATAAGGCTGTGTTTGTTGTTGTATCCATTTACACCACACATTCAGAATCTCCGCCGTTTGGGCTTGATGGAGATGCTCCCAACTGAACTTAAGATTCGAATTATGGATTTTCTTCTAGGTTTAGATACAGCAAAGATTGGTTGTATTTGTTCTGAACTGCGATACCTATCATCAAACGATGATCTGTGGAAGTAGAAATTTGCAAAAGAGTTTGGATTTTCTGTGGCAGAGGAAATTCAAGGGAGCTGGAAGGAGAAGTTTGATGTACTTTACATTTCCAGGTCGCCGGAAGCCAGAAATGGCGAGTTTCAGCTCAGCAGCAAGAATGGTGATCACCTCGGAGGTGTAGAAGCTGTTAGGGCTTCTCCTTTTGGTAGCAATCTTGCTCCACAGTAGAAAGATGTGGAAGAAGAGGTTAGTTCAGAAGGAAGGAAAATTTGGTCAATAGAGGATATATTCTAACATTTTTAGTCCCAGGTTTACGGACTGGGTTTACTTATTGAATATTTTGGAAAGTAGGGGTGTCATGCATAAATATTGAAACCTCATGGGTGTTGTTGTAAATAGTTGATACCTCAGGGGAGGTACATGTAAATTTCCCTTGAAAGAAAAACCTACGTAGACTTACTAGGTCATTTGATTCCATTGATTGCTGAAAATGACAGTAAAGTTTTGAAGTCCTCTGGCTGTTTCTGAAAATGTGTTGTGTGACAGCTCCCACTTGGGAGAAAAAGATTTTAATTATTTTTGGTAAATCTATATATTTTTGTGTGGTCTTCTGTCATGATATGCTTTTGGGATAGTTAGTGGCTTCACATTGACATTCTGCTAAGAAGAATTTCTCTTTTTGTCTAACCACCACTTTTGTTTATTTCTAATTTGTCAGAATGACTGCAATGAACAGCCTGGAGAATCTAAAAGACCTGGGGCAATCATATCAAACCACGTATCTCATTTGGATATTTTATATCACATGTCTTCTTCCTTTCCCAGCTTTGTTGCTAAGGTAGGTCCAGCTGAGTCTACTTTGATCTTTCCATTTTATTTTTCCTTTCTAAATCTTTTGGCAGAGCTTTCAACCGGTTGGGCTTCAATACGGTTAAATCTGAATTCTATCTGATTCAGTCGAATTTTCTGTTTGCCAGACATGGATCTGAATGGAGACCTGTTGGACTATCAAAAAACTAGAATTGAAGTTTGCTTTCTTATGGGGCCTAACCAATCTGATCCAGTCTGATACTTTGTAGAAGAGAATAAAAAATAGTTTTTTGATAACTGGTGGCCCTTCAACCTTTTTTAGAATCTTGTTGTGCGAACTTCATTAAGAAGGGCAATCTTAGGAAATGGAACAGATACTGATCAAGTCTGTGATATTATGCTGTTGTTTTGGCTAAATATGCGCACTTACATTTTGTACTTTGCCGTATGTACTTGTGCACAGTAATCTTAATTGAATTGGATCTGATGGGTGCATAATTGATCCATTTAGTTACTGATCAGGAAACGTATATTAGTGTCTGGTCCAATTGACCTAGATCGAGGGTCTATTTGTATTTTTGTAAAGTCTTTTCTGTAAAACAAATGCTGTCTAGGTAAAATTTATTCTTATGTTTCCTATGGAGCTGGTTATTTGTTGTACGCTTTCAAGTATGACATCCTTATAGTGGATATCCAATATTTTACTGAAAGCAAATGGAGCCCAAGTATCAAGTCCCTGCTTCGCTTAAGCAGACCAGATTGGGACTCTGATTTGACCATATGAATATATGATAGCCTTTTTTGATTATGTGAGAAGTCAGATTTCGGTCCGATTTACTTAATTTCTCTGTTCTTGATAGTTGATACTGACATGTGTCTGTTTTATTTTTGTCATTCTTATCTTGGATTTCATTGCCAAAGAGATCGGTGGCTAAACTTCCTTTTATTGGTCTCATGAGGTTTGTTGCAGCACCTGTGTCCTGTGTTATTATTTTGTGGACTATTATTGTGGCATGATTTTAGTTTCTTAATTTCTTATTGAGTTTCTATTGCATATTAAATGTATGTTGCATTTTCCCTTTCTCCTGACATTTAACGTCTTATTTAACATCTATTTAACTCATTCTGTATGTGCTAGTTATGTTTCATAATATTGCTTACTAACACATATTATTTGGTGTGAAGACTCAAAACCATCATATGCTTCTTTGCTGTCATTCACTATCAGATGAAGCAATTGAATTATCTAATAAGACATAGGGGATGAAGTGTATTTCACTATTTCTTGAATTAGAACTGCTCAGCAGTCTCTACTCTTCTTTTAAAAAAAAAAAATTGTTTTTTTTTTATTATCAGCAACAACAAAATATTCTGTACCCAAAAAGTATGAAAAAGAATACCAGAGTAAATTCTTTAAACACCATGCCTGATGCAGATAAATCACAAAAAAATGGTTTATTTTAGTGGAAATAAGCTATACAAGGGGTAAAATATGGAATCCCAGCTGGAAAAGAATACCTAAGTAAATTCTTTACACACCATGCCTGATGCAGATAAATCAGAAAAAAAAAATGGTTTATTTTAGTGGAAATAAGCTTTGGGTTGGGTTACATATGTGTTGGGTCTTTAGTCCAAGGGGTTTTCATTGTAATAGGTCACTTCAGCGCATGTTGTCACAGCGTCTAGGTGATCCAAGGCGTTGGAGAGGGTCCAAAATCAAGGTGACACCAATTAGGCGACCAAGGCGCCCACCTAGGCGTCGCCTTGACAACTATGCTTCAGCAGGTCTAAAATATGGATAGGTGGAAGGAATACAGGGTTTATTGATTAGTTGAAAGAAATATCAAACACAGAAAATCAATGTTAGAGATAGAGATTTGGCTTGTCTAGAATGACAAAGGCCGTTCTTATTTGTATAGTGGATTTGGGATTACAACCGATTACAATTAAGGAATGTTAGGTAAGGCTGAGTTATAGTCCTTATCCTTGACATATCTAGTCAAAATCCCTATACTTGACCCCCTCTCAAGTTGGTGCATAGATGTCTCTCATGCCCAACTTGCATATAATAGGATGAAATATCCTATATTTAAACCCTTGGTAAAAACATCAGCTAACTGATTTTTGGAAGTGACAATTGGAATGCAAATCGAGCCTTGTTCAAGATTATCTTTGATGAAGTGTCTTATCAATCTCGATATGCTAAGTCCTATCATGCTGGACTGGATTATAAGCTATACTAATTGCTGCCTTGTTATCACAGTAGAGTCTCATCGGTTCGTCAGATGTCACCCCCAGATTTCCAAGTAACACCTTAAGCCATATAAGCTCACATACATCTTGAGCCATTGCTTGGTACTTTGCTTCTGCACTCGATCTGGAGACCACTGGTTGCTTCTTGGTCCTCCAGGTAACCAGATTTCCTCCAAGGAAGGTACAATATCCAGAAGTAGATTGTCGATCATCTATAGAGCTAGCCCAGTCTGCATCAGTAAAGGCTTCCAACTTCAGATTATCATGATTGGATAATAAAATTTCCTTTCTAGGAGCTGATTTTAAGTATCTCAGGATTCGATTTACTGCCTTAAGGTGTATAGTCTGTGGAGCATGTAGAAACCGGCTAACCACCTGCACAACATATGCTATATCTGGCCGAGTATGGGGAAGATATATAAATCTACCAATGAGCCTCTGATATCTCTCCCTATCCACTGGATCACCATCTTCACTGCTGAGTTGGTGTTTGACCTCAATAGTGGATTCAACAGGTAATCTATGTTGCGTGGTTAGGCTCTCCCCTGGTATAATTTTATAATCTGTACATAATATCCTATCGGTCCTCCTAGTTAGAAAGAATATATTTGGCGACTATTTTGCCTACTTTTGAAGGTTAATAAAGGTTCTTCTCTCTTTTCAAAGCATGTGATTACTATTGATAGATCATAAGCCATAGGATATTCTAAAATTGAAGTCCCCTCCTCATTCGTATCTCCAAAACCATAGCCTCCATGAATTCTTTCATAACCTCTACTATCTCTTCTAATATGTCCCTTTAGATCTCCCCCTATAATAATCTCTTCTCCTTGACTAATTCTTTGAATTAATCTATCCATGTGTTCCCAAAGTTGTTTCTTAGTATTTTCATCTAATCATCTTTGGGATGCATAAGCACTAATTTTATTGGTTACCTATTTTCCTAACCCAAGTTTGATGGATACTATCCTATCACCAATTCTTTTAAAATCTACAACATCATTTTGAAGTCCCCTCCTCATTCCTATCTTCAAAATTCATAACCTCTACTATCTCTTCCAGTATTTCCTTTTTGATCTCACCCTATAATAATCTGTTGTCCTTGACTAATTCCTTGAACTAATCTATCCATGTGTTCCCAAAATTGTTTCTTAGTATTTTCATCCAATCCTCTTTGGAGTACATAAGCACTAATTACATTGGTTACATCTTTTTCTAACACAAGAATGATGGATGCCAACTAACATAATTGTTGATTGTTATCACTCATCCATCAATGCTACACTTTCTTCCCAATATCCTGTCACGTGTTATTTTCTTGGCTTTGCATTTTGCTTTCCTACTTCCAAATTTTTTTGAGACATTTTTTTTCCTTTATCAACTTCTCTGGAATCTGAAAATTGTTTGAAAATATGTTGTACCATTTATTGTGACTTGAGGCTTTAAATACTTCTTTTTATTTCAGTTGGACCTTCTCATTCATCTTAAGGGATATATTTTTCTAGTTTTATCACTTGATGCATTTGTTCAGTATCTCGTTACTATGGCCTGATAGTTTTCTATTGCTTTTGTTCAACAGCAAATGCCTTGGTTGTGTCTATGTCCAGCGGGAATCAAAATCATCTGACTTTAAGGGTGTTTCAGGTGCATTAATCTTTAAAAATTACTTTTCTTTGTATGCATCATAATTTATTGGGCCATTATGTGCAGTTCTCAGACTCTTTAAGTCTCTGTACTTGCAGGTGTTGTGATTGAAAGAGTTAAGGAAGCCCATCAGAACAAAAATGCTCCAATGATGTTGCTTTTTCCAGGTTGCCATAAATTTGATTTGATTTTATTAATTGCATGCACGTAGCCTCATGATTCCCTTGGTGCATTATGTCACGCTACATGTCTGTAAGATTACTGTTCAACTCGACGAAGCTTTATACCAGCTAAATGGGTTGTCTATATGAATGTTTTTCCATTCAATTCTAAGATAATATTAGTTTTCTTCAATGTGACCACTAAGTCTTATGTAATTTCATGACATTCGTTGATTTTGGTGTAAGGGGACATATGCTGTTGAAATTCAGAGTTCTAGGTTCACCTCAATATCTTAACAGTTTAACTTAGCACATTGAATGGTCAATCAGAGTTGTAGAAAATGGTCAAGATTTTTACTTTGCAATTTGTACTTAACGAATTTTTTGTTCACCAGAAGTGGAGTAGGAAGAAAAAGAGATTCAATTCACAGCCTTGCTCTTATATAATTGTTCAATTAAATGGAATAAAGCTGAAATTGAATTTGGGAAGTGATTCTTACCTCTTCAAAAAAGAAAAAAGAATTTGGAATAAAGTTTAAGTTTCAGTAATATGGTCATAATTCGAGTTGCTTGATCTGGAACTATACAAATGAGCTAGGCTTGTGATGAGGAAATTCTAAAAGTAACATTGTGTTACCTGCCAGAGCCTTGAAAGTTTTTATGTTTGTTGAACAGAACATAATGCCATTGTGGCTGCAGGAGATGTTCTGGATCATGTATCCTGGACGTTGGCTGATGAAAATTAGCCCCAAAATTTTGAAGTAAACTGAAGAACAAATACCCAAATTAACGGGGTTTTCGAAGTGAGGGACTAAACTTAACTTTTTTTTAAGGTGCTAAAGCAGGTATCCTGGTCAACTTTTGTTTTGGTTTGATTATAATTGTGCACATAGGCTCTGTTGCAGACATGATATCATACTTGCACATTATTTTCCTCTTGTTTTTTATTAATAATATTTTCTTAGCTCGGTTATTAAAAGAAAAATTCAGGAACTCATGAGAAAACAGAAATTCTGACCTATCTTGGACAAAAATGATATCTCAAGTTCAACCTACGGTTAAATTCTCTCACCCAATACAAACTATAGACAAACCATATTTTGATCGCACTGGCTGAGAACTTATGCTGTGTGTGCATCAAGGTTTGAAATTTCGGTTTTGACCTTGGTCAAAACCTAAATATTTTGGCTTTCAACTGAAATTCGACCGAAACTTTGCATGTTTAGGCTGTCCATTTCAGTTGGTCATGTTGATGGTCAAATGGCCATATTTTGGTCCGTAACTTCAGGGAAACCCTAATTAAGCATTTCTAAATATATTGGAACCTTTAGATTGTAAAAAAGCACACCCAAAATGTTAGTTTGGTTTCGTTCCCTAGGTTGGTAGTGTACGTCGTACCCTGCTGTATACTTTCTCAAATATAGCCTATTCTACACATAATTTAGTATTAGAACTCACAAAATTCAATAAAAACAACTAAAATATGCATTAGGAATGCAGTAAAACCCATTTAATATTACACAATGTCAAAGTGTTACAAGCACAAGTGTACAGGGGTTACAACTTACAAGTAGTCAAGTACAAGTGTACAAGTGTACAACCAAGGTTAAAACACCCCTGCGAAACCATGACCAATCTATTTGACGATTGTAGATCGGATGATTTTGACTCGAGCAAAAGCGAAAGGTGAAAAGCTAAGAAAAGAACAGTTCAAGCGAAAAGGGGCTTTCTCAGGTACAAGGTGTCATGCTCCTCTGATTTATGGCTTCGCAGGGGGCCTCAGGCCCTACTTAGTTGACTGACAATGACAAAGGCTTGCAAACTAAGTAGCGCCTTTTGAATGGAATCTGCAGTAGTCTATCAGTGCATTCCTCCAACTCAATGTTTGTATCACATAGAGTTCTGGGAAGGATCGAAACCTTCGAGGAAAAAGGGTATACCCAAGTTTGAAGCTTACACAAATCTTGCTTAAATGCAGAAAATCGCTGCTATAGATGCGTTGTAGTAGTCCGCAACACTTTGTTCCACCAAGAAATGTAGGTGATTTGGCCAAAAATTTCAAATTTGGGGTGTTTTTTGTTGGAGTATTTACCTAAAAGATTAAACCAGAGCTTATATGTACTATTTTATAACGAAACCGAGTCGAAACCGAAATTTTGGTTGAAACCCGGCACTATTGAGTCGCACCTAGTTTCGTTTAAACTTTCGCGGAAATCGAAATATTTCACTAAATGTTTGTGGTTTTTGTTTACTACCGTTTCACCTAAAAGCTCGAACTGTTAGGGAAGGGCAGTGTCAATGTATACATTAACAATCCCTTGCTGGTGCAGTCCAAGATCCCATGGTCCTTGCACATGGAGCTCATGCGATTTATCTTCCGCGGCACATGACTTCCCTCCACTTTGGGTCAAACATGGCCTCAACAACATTCTTGGGAATGGGAACAGAGGACAGGGCAATAGAGAAGGCAACATCTGTTGGAGAGTTAACATCATAGGAAACAAACTTGGCTGTAGGATTAGTACAAGCTCTCTTTCCCTTTCAAATAGAAATGGGAAGATAGAACTCAGAAGGAGGGGAAGGAGCGTTACCTGACTGAGGAAGGTGGATCTCAGGATGTGGATCCAAAGAGGTCTCTTGGCAGGTCTTCTTTTCCTTTCTTTTGTAAACAAGTAACTCATCGTTACCAGCTCTGCCTGAATGATCAAGAACATCAACAACACTCACCTCCTTGTGTTTCCCAATATTAAGCATAAATAAGGAATAGGAAAAGGTGGAAGAAGGGGTGGCATCAACAGCCTTTTTACTCCCACTATTCTTCCCCTAAAGAGGGTGTTGGTGAGGAGTAAAGAAAGGTGCAAGTTCAAAGAAGGTGACATTTTGCAGAGAAGTCGCCTTCGGGAAGAGCGGAAGAGGGATGATACTTATAACCTTTGGTAGAGGGAGATATCCAAGGAAAAGGCATTTAGGGGCGTTAGGGTCAAGTTTAGCTCGAGCAGACTTATTGACATGAACATAGCAAAGTGCAAACACACCCCAATCAACTTGGGAGGAAGAGAGAAAGCTGAAGCCTAAGGAGACAAAATGTCCAAAGTGGATTTGGAACCAAGAAGCTTAGTGGGCATATAGTTGAGTAAGAAGGGCGTCAGACCAAAAGGTCTCAGGGACATGCATGCCAAATAGCAGACTCGTAATGACTTCCAATAAATGACGATTTTCCCTTTCAGCTACCCCATTCTATTGGGGTGTATCAACACAAGCAAGCTGATGGGTAATGCCATTATTAGTAAAAAAGGGTTGGGAGTCCACCATACATGTACTCCCCCCCCTTGTTAGAACGTACTATTTTAATTTTAGTGTCAAATTGAGTGCTAATCATTTGATAGAAATTCTAGATAGAATCATAGACCTTACTTTTTTGTTTCAGCAAAATGGTTCATGTAGTGCAGGAACAATCATCAACAAAAGAGACAACATAACGCGAGCAAAATAGAGAGGTAGTGGGAGCAGGTCCCTAAACATCAGTATGCACAGTATGAAAAGGAACAATGGATCTATTACCATTATAAGGATAAGAGAAACACCAATGTTTAGCAAACAAACATGTAATGTAGCTCTAAATAAGAGAAGGATCCTATTAGAGGCCAAGCAACAGGATCTCAATGGGGCTGTTGGTTCGAATGGGCCGAATAGGTAAACTCGGGCATCAAATTGATGTGGAGGTCCAAAATACAATGGTAGAAGAAACTATTGAAGAGGTCTTCACTGAAGAGAGCAAAGTAAACAAGGCTGAGGACATGGAAGATGAAATGGTGATTGAGAACACGTCACAAGAAATCATCGACATCCAAGATGTTGTTCTTAAAGAGGTCGAGCACATAGAGTTTGTTATGCCACTATGGTTCTTTGAAGAGAACGCTCCACGCCTTGAAGACTACATCCCTAAAGTCTACAAGCAACCAGAATTCTGCTTGGGAATGGTCAAAGCTGCTGCTCACATGTTGTTTCCCCCTCATCACTTCAAAATTCGAGGACGAATTTGATTAATAAAAACTCAGCTTTATGCTTGCTGCCTTTGTTGCTGCCTTTGCTCCATCGTGAGTGTGCCTTGTGAGTAATATCAAGGTTGCCTTGTGAGCAATATCAAGGTGAAGGGATTGGTGGATCTCCAATCGACTCCTTGCATCTTGTAGATCGGGAGGTCCTCTCTTAGCTTTTCTTCAATCTGCTACTGTTGGAGATCAGTGTTAATTCAAGTAAGTAGTATAATAATTCTGCAATTTCATTCCTCTTCTTAATCCTCCACTTAACCCTAATCGATTCCCATAACCCTAGCCTCACTCTAAAATCTGAACCCTAGCCTCACTCTAAAATCTGTCCAGCCTTATCCCTCCACTCGATCTCAGTTGCAGCCCAATCTATCCATCAAAACCCTAAATCCAATTCTGCCCTAAATTGCAGAATTTCGTAAATCATCCAAACCCTAACTTCTTTATACCAAAATAACCCCCTAGACCTTCCCATTAATACCCTATAAACCCTTTTCCCAAAATCCACCCCTAGACCCTAGATCGTGAAAACACTCCATTTTTACAAGGCCTCTAACCCGAAACCCTAGATTTCCAACTTCATCCAAATCAATCCAAACCTACACCAATAGACTCCTGAAAACCTGCACATCATTACCAAATAAAACCCTAGCTCGAAACCCTAACCCTAACCCTAATTCTGCCCTAATTAGCCTAAGCTGTCCCAATCAGCCAGCCTTGTTTGGTGATCCTATTACCCTGGTTCCTAGTGGGACTACTCCTACCTAGGACTACATTAACATGGGTCACACTAAAATACATGGGAAGGAGAAATGGAAGAAAACAAATGTGGCAATTGTTTTTTCATAACAACAAAAGAAGGATGGCCCAAACGTTAATGCCAATGCATGACAGAATCAACAATATTTTGTCACTATGCCCACGCGTGGAGGACTGAGTCAGTAGGCAAAAAGGATGTTCCCCGATCAAGAGGTAAAGCCCCTTTCCTCACGTCCATTGCTAATAATCCTCTTCATCTCCAAATCCTAAAAAAGATAATAAGAGGGAAAAAAAAGTGGCACAACAATTCAAGATTGGTTAAGTGACTTGTAGATAAGAGATTAGTGGCAAACTTAGGAACATAAAGAATGAAGTCGAGGGAAATAAAGTTTGATAAAAAAAAAGTCAAAAGGGAAATAAAAGAAGAAACATGGACACTACCCTTACCAGAAATAGAGGAATGAGAACGATCAGCGATCCTAACCTTATCTCTACCAGAACAGACATAATAAGAATCATAACACTGAGACATGCCAGTCATATGGTCAGTGGCTCCAGAGTCAATGACCTAAGAAGGGGCAGTGGGAGGAGCAGATGTAGAGACCTGCAAAGCTGAAGCTGAAGAGTCAGGCACTATATATGTAGAAGAAGAGCTATCCAGCTGTGATATAACCCTGCAGGATGGTGCAATATCCTCCCGTGTGAGAGAACTGTGGCCTGTCTGAAGTCCAAAATCCAGATGGATATCCCATAGGTTCAGCCTCAATTATCACAGTGTGTGTGCTCTAACTCCCCCCTCTCATGCCACCACACATACGAGGGGGATGGCCATGAAGCTCCCAACATCTATCTCTAGTATGCCCAGATTTCCCAAAATGATCATATTGGAGTCTTATCTCTGTTGTCCCTACGTGGTGGCCCTTGGCCTCTTCCTCCATCATGCCAATCTCTATAGGAACTAGAAGGGTAGAACGCTCAAGAGATGTTACAGTTTCCTCAGTTTGTAAGCAGGTACAGACCTCATTTAAGGAAGGAAGAGGAGAGTCACCCAAAATTTGTACCCGGATTGGTTTATATTCCGGATTCAGCCTATGAAGGAGGATTAGGACACACTCCTTCTCAAGTTTCGGTATACCTTTGCTTCATCCTTTGGATTGGATAGTTGGAGGTCCCTATAATGGTCATACTCCTCCCAGAAAGACCAATAACAATGTTATAATCTTCAGGAATTGTCCTATCTCCTTGTTTCATTGTGATGATCTTCTGGAGGAGTTGGTAAACCTTAACCGAGTTACCCACTTGGTCAAAGGTCTTAGAGACGCTTTTCCAAATATCCTTGGCGGTCTCCTTTCTGATAAACCTCCTACCGATCACAAGTTTCATAGAGAAGATCAACCAAGTTCTAAAAGTGGAGGTCTTGGTCTCATATTTCTGATACGCTGGATCACTTGAGTTAGGAGCCGGAATGGTACCTGTAATGTACCCTAATTTCCCCCTACTCCGCAGGGAAAGCTTCACAGAATGAGCCCAGTCCAAGTAGTTGTTATTGCCCAACTTGACAATGGAAATCTGGGTGTTGGGATGCACAAAAGCAATATGAGTACGATGGGAACCACTTGAACCACTAGCCGAAGCTTCCATAGGTTTGCTAACTCCTGATGACATAATACAAGAGTTGGTTTAGTATCCAAACCAAGCGGGGAGTACAAACCCTACCCAAATCTTCAAGGTGTAACATCATCCAAGGTTCGGTATTTCGTTTCTGTTCTGTTATTCCCAGGCTAACATTTAGAGGGGGGTGGGTGAATTAGTGTATTTAAAATTTCTTCCCAGGCTGAAATACTAACTTTTCACACCATTATCTATTGATGGCAATATCTTGCTTTCACTCTTGGAACTATCAAGGCACACCAACAATACTCATTGCACAACCCTCATTTGCACACACAAAGGCACTATCTCACACATAGCTTACCAACACATGATGTTGGGCTGTTCGAAATTTCGAACTAGGACATCATCTCATTATAACTCTAGCGGTCCAAACAAAAAAGCTTACCAACACAAGGCATCCGGAAGCATCACACACCATTTCAATATCAAAAAGAGGGAAAAAACAGAGTTGGTGATACCACTTGAACCAAGAAAAATTGAGATGTGCTTCAACAGATCTTTTTTTCACTAACCAAGACCATGTGGGGGTTGTTTGGGGCCCTTGTGTGATCCAAATAGATCCTATCTCAGCTCCAACAACAGCCGGGTGAGAGAGAAGGAAAAACTCAAAGAAAGAGTTGGCGGAAATCTGTAGGAAGCTAGTCTTTGTCGATTTGGGATCCAAATATCTGTTTCTTCACATGAGACCTCCTCTTGGTGTTTCTATGATCTTCATCCAAGCTCATCTCATGATTTCTTCAAAATTTTCACATAGTAGCCTCTTCCTTGGAACCCTTTGTAACCTAGGGTTCCAAAGAGAGGAAACGGATGCGGAGAACTTGTAGTACAACTCTCAAACCAAAATAGTGGATGCTGTTACCAAGTTGAAATCTAAAGGGCAAGAGAACAAGAGCGAGAAGGTGAGAGTAGAGGGTTGTGAAGAAGAAGAGAAGAGATGGCGGTAGAATTGTGTAGGAGAGTATTGGTCTACTCTCTCCTATATTGATTCACTTAGCCAATAATAAAAGGGTAATTACATACCTATCCCTCATGCTAATGTAAGGTAGCTAAGAGAGGTAGAAAGGTAAGAAAGTAAAAGAACAATACAACATAATATATCCCAGTACCCAAAGTATCCTTATTACATGAACTCTAACATTTTTTATGCAAAGACGTGCCCTCTATTTTTTAATATGCTCAATTAAGCATCAAGAAACCATCCATACATATAAATTTCCTTAATCAGAATGGTGATGTGGGGCCTTTCTTAAACTCTCTTTGGAAACTCCCACTCACATATGGTTAGAGGAAGAGTTGTAGACCATTACTTCTCTGATTGTGTAACACGCTTTCCTAATTAGTGGTCATATTTTCCTCATTTTGCCTTTTATTTATTGCAGAGGGCACAACTACTAATGGAGACTTCCTCCTTCGATTCAAGACAGGTGCATTCTTGTCGAAATCCCCTGTGCTTCCTGTGATCCTAAGATATCCTTACAAGAGATGTAGTCCAGCCTGGGATTCCATATCTGGGGTGAGTAGCCATCGAGCTATTTGTACTTACATTACTTTTAACATTATTCATTGATGCATGTAATTAATCTAATCAATTTGTTCCATTGGTTGCATCTACAAATGATTTTCGTGCTTTTGCATATATATATTTTCTATCTTTTCTTTTAGTTGTCATGGAATATTACGGTGAATCCAGAGCTGCAATTTATTGACCTGGACTTTCCGATAGTGAGCACTGCATTGTGTGAGCTTTAATATTTGAATATTAATTTATAGGAAAATTCTTGTTTATTGCTTTAGTCAAGATGAGTAACTTTTACTGTCCTATCAATGTTCTGATCAAATAAGGAAGAAAGTTATGATTTTGTTTGTTTTAAAAAAGAAAGAGGAAGACTGTAGGAGTGACTATACTCCTAGTCCTAGTGTGTTAAACTGTTCAGATTAAAAGGCTAGCCATCTGATCCTAACCATTGGATTTTGGGCAGATAAAGCTAAGCTGTTCATACAAGATAAGACCCAAAATAGACCTACATGAACGAAATACCTAAACTATCCATTTTCCTGTATTATTTGTCAATTACGGAGGGTGAGGCTATGTATTAAAATTCGTATTTGTTGGTGCTGAGACCACGATTCTAAGAATCGGGATTGGATCGCCGATTCCAGTCAAATCGGATCAGAATCGGCTGGATCCAATTCCTGCTTCAAAAAATCGGGCTTTTTCCAGTGTTCAGGTTGATTCCACTGATTCTGGCCGATTCTGGTTCTGCCAGAATCGGAATCGGTGGAGGCCAATTTGGTTGCCGATTCCACTTCCTTGAATAATGGCTGAGATGCATTTGCTCAAGATGTGCTAAAATATATTAGGGAGAAAAGTTCTCTGTGGGGGAGTGTGCCGCCTACGCCCAAACACAGTTGGGGGGGGGGTGAAATGACAGCCCTGCCAGCTGTGAAAGGCGGATATCCCGCCCCTCAAGCTGCTTCTGCGTCGCCTTTCATTGCGCAGGGCCACACTCCCCCATAGAGAATGGTCTCCCATATATTAAATATGAATTTCTTCATGCTTGGATAATTTATGTGCTATATCGCCTTCAAAGTAAAACTACCACAAAAGTGGAATCTGCATTTACGGGCGGTTTCTCTACACCAGCGCCCCAAGTTATGCCATGTGGCAGATTGGATAAGGCTGGGATTTTATAGACAGGTAGGCTTGCAAGTCTCCTACTCATAGTTCGAGAACTCGCGAGATCTCGCTGAGTTTCTCGGTTTTTCGAAATCCCGAGACGAGATGGGGGTCGAGTCATAAAAGTACAATATCTCTCCGAGATCTCTTTGAGATCTCGGATCTCGGTCGAGATCTCTCCGAGATCTCGGTTTGACATAGGAAAATGCCCATCTAGGTCCTTTATATGAGTGCCAGATCTCGAGATCTTGCTGGAAAATCCTGGTATAAAGACACCTATCTATGCCAAGAACCAAGACAGACAAGACAGACACTTATTTATGCCTAATATCATTTAAGTAAATGTTTATGTATTTGTATTTCATTTACTTAAGATATTATTCATAAATAAGCAAATACCCCCTTATTTGAAGGAGTTATGTACCGGTCAAACTTAATTCGGTGTTGACGAATGCTGTCAAAATCGCTCTGAATGAAAATAGTTTTTTGGACATCAAAATAAATGAATATTTTACCGCACTTTTGGTTTTTAGCAATGTTTTACCATAATAAGATTTATGGAATTTTTAGATTTGAGAAAAACCCCAACATTAGAAAGTTGAAAATTGCACCTACCGCCGAAAATCCAGTTTTTGTTCTTGAACTGGGGGGTTGACTTTTTTTCCTTTTGGAATTTTATTTTTTAACTATTTTTATTGGATTCAAATAGGGGGTATTTGCTTATTTATGAATAATATCATAAGTAAATGAAATACAAATACAAAAACATTTACTTAAATGATATTAGGCATAAATAAGTGTGTTTATCCTATGTCTGTCCTGCTTTCCCACTAAGTGAAACTCCTTTTTAGACTTTGTTTTTGCAAAATCTAATAGTGCCATTGTGTTTAAATGGCCTAAAATAGGCTGAATACCAAGTTTCAGACCCAAACTAGGTCTAAACCCACCGAGATGAGGCTTCGAGTCGAGAAAAAAAAAAGTGCACCAAATGATATTAGGCATAAATAAGTGTGTTTGTCCTGTGTCTGTCCTGCTTTCCCACTAAGTGAAACTCCTATTTGGACTTTGTTTTTGCAAAATCTGATAGTGCCATTGTGTTTAAATGGCCTAAAATAGGCTGAATATCAAGTTTCAGACCCAAACTAGGTCTAAAACCCACCGAGATGAGGCTTCGAGTTGAGAAAAAAAAAAGTGCACCAACTTGGCGAGATCTCGCCGAGATCTTGACTCGACTCGGTTTTTCAAGGGTCCGAGTTGGCATCGAGACCCGAGTTGTCGAACTTTGCTCCTACTCACATGTCAAGGTTCAACTTAAGTGGGTTTTCCAAGTGGCAAAATAAAGCATTGAAAAATTCAGGATTACCTTGAAAAAAAGTTCAAGGTATAGAGAAGGTACAAGGATGTGTACATCGGAGGGTATATGATTGAATTTGAGTATAAAAGTTGATGTGTGTTCAATTCACATCAAAACCTAGATATCTATATGGTTGAAATTTCCATGTCACTTTTTGAATGGAAAAATTTTTGGTGCAGTTGTAGAGGATCTCTACACCTGCTGGTGTATTGAAACTTTAAATTCTAAGGTGAAAATAAATCTGAAAATTGGATAAAATTTATTTCTTTCGCTCTTCATACATTGTTATGGCATATTGTTAATATATTATCACATGCTATGTCATTACTAATTAGTACCTCTTGGAATGGTATTCACTGCGGTATCCTTTCAATACCAATGTGTGCCATATGTTATGATATGGCAGTGTTTCGAAGTGTGTGGTTTTGAGTGCTTTGTCTCGACCACATGATAAGCTCAATATTTGTTTTTATTGTTTTTTTACCAGTGAATAAATTTATTGTAAATAAGTAGGGTTGAGGGTTTGAGGGGTCCCCTAACACAAGAAAGCTCTAGAGGCCAAAAACAAAATAGGCAAAGAAACATATCTAATTAAGCCGGCACCATACATGATTCTTACACAACATGAATGATCATGGAAAATTGCAGAACTGAACCTCTTCTCCCCTTCCCTAGGCAGGGGAAAAAGGAATCTAAAATAGAAGACCATATAAATAGGAAGGACTGTACATGCTTAAGTTTATTTCTCATTTCTAAGGCAGATAATTTATGGTTGACAGTTCTGTGATTCTTCTCTTTCCAAATGCTCCAAAGACTTCACTAGTGTGCATCCTCTAAAGATTATACTGTGATGCAATGTTGTCCACCTGTTTGTGAGGACTAACAGCTCTCTCAGGAAGATACAAATCCTGTACAACAGAAAGAGTCTGACCATAGCTATCAAGAGAACAAGCAATGAATGAGCACATGATAGATCTTGTCTCAGGCAACAATATGAATTTAGATCTCTAATCCACTCCTTCCAAAAGGAAATTGAACTTTGTTTGCTCAATTGCTTGGCAACAGAGACCATTGAGAAGAGAAACATAAAGAGGGCAGGAATCTGGCTGGACTTGTCTTTTCCTTCTAAAGACAAGTGCCGCTAAGTACCTAACCTCCTTCTATATATTCAAAAGTACCTGTCCAGATTTTCATATCCCATAGCTTCCCCTAGGGGAACCTGACCCAATGTCAGATCATAAAATTGTCATTTATCAATAACTAGAACTCCACCCACCATAAAGACAAATCTATTATTTAGATTAATCCTTGACCATAAAATAGCTTCAAAACACTAGAGAATGCATCTTAGAATGGGATGCCCCACAAAGTACCTGGTTTCATGTATGTACTGGAATGGACAGTTTCTTGGGTCATACTCTCATTTAAAATCTACATCACTCTAGGTGCAAAAACTTTGTAGAATTTGCCAAAAATATTTTGACATTGATTAAGAAAGGGAGATATGAGATCCTTTTCCCATGCCAGGCTGGAACATTTGCAGATCCTGAACTATTCATAGGGGGAGCACCATTTATTTGAGTGGAAAATGAAGCCATCAAATAACTTTTCCGCCAATGCCACCACTTAACATCAGACCTTATCTTTTTAATTACACGATCAATGAAATCCAAGGTAAACTGGTCCTAAGCCTTTCCCATATCCATCTTGCAGACATACAATGAAATTATGGGAGAGGGTTATTGAAGCCCACCTAAGAAGAGAAACTACTATCTTGGAGAACCAATTTGGTTTTATGCTAGGTGGATCCACGACGGAAGCTATTTACTTACTTAGGAGGCTAATGGAAAGATTTAGAGTTTGCAAGAAGGATCTCCATATGGTCTTTATTGACCTAGAAAAGCCTATGGCAGAGTCCCTAGAGAGTTAATATGGCATGTACTAGAGAAGAAAAGGGTGTAGAGTAAGTATTCAAATATAATTAAAGACGTGTATGGGGGCGTGGTGACCAAGGTTTTAAGTATCTTAACGTATCCGCCGATACTAACGGATACGTATCTTATTTTTAGGGTATCGATACGATGCAACACCGATACAATACTTAAAAAGTATCAACTATATAGGGTCGATACGTGACCCGATATGGTTAATACTCTCCGATACGATACGATACGTCTCTTAAAATCATCTTTACGATGCGATACCCGATACTCCTAATTACGATTGGATTACATCAAGGATCAACTCTAAGCCCTTATTTGTTTGCACTTATCATGGATTTAACTAGGAACATGCAAGATGAGGTTCCATGGTGTATGGTTTTTGCTGGATGAGACAAAAGCGGGGGATTAACACTAAGTTGGAGTTATGGAGATCAACCTTGGAATCAAGAGGTTTTAAGTTTAGTAGAATGATGACAGAGTATATGGTGTGTAGCTTTAGCTACACTAAGACGAATAATGAAATGGTGAATATTGAGGAGAGAGAGATATCGCAAAATGATTATTTTAGATATCTGGGGTCAACGATAAATAAAGAAGGTAATATATAGAGGATGATGTTTCACAGAGAATTAAGTGGGATGGATGAAGTGGAGAGATGTGTCTGGAGTATTGTGTAATCGTTGTATTCCTTTAAAACTCAAAGAAAAATTCTACAGGACAGCCGTACGACCGGCTATGATGTACAGGGCAGATTGTTGGGCCATTAAAAAGTGTCATATGGATAAAATAAGTGTAGCAGAGATCAGGATCTTGAGATGGATGTGCGGCAAAGTTAGGAAGGATAAAGTATGGAATGACCATAATAGAGCTGATTTGGGAGTTGCCCCAATATATGATAAGCTCAGGGAGAGTCGTTTGGGGTGGCATGGTCATGTTCAAAGGAGGCCTTGGGAGTTGGGATACACTAGTTCGGAGAAGTGATCTGATTCAGATCGAAGGAACTAAAAGAGCTAGGGGCAGGCCTAAAATGACTCTAGGAGAAGTTGTAAGGAAAGACATGTATAGTCTAAGTCTTATCTCAAGTATGACCTCGAATAGAGCAGATTGGAGGGCAAGGATCCATATAGCCGACCCCATTTAGGTAGGATATTGCTGAGTTGTTGTGGAGGTTTGTTGGTGCTCTTGGCAATGTTGTCAGTGTTGGCAACAAGGATTTGGCAGTGGTGTGGTTGTGAAGACAGTATTCAGTTGGTCAATAGGGTATCTATTGGAATAATATATATATTCACTTGGGAGGACCGAAAACGCATCTCTGGAGCCCTAGAGAAGAAGGAAATCGAGGAGAAGTCGTCTTCTACCATTTTGGCGCGGTTCGAGAGCAGAGGCCCAAAGGAAATCGACTGAAAACTTCGGTTTGGTTCTTGGTGATGGATTCGAGTGCTTGATTCGTTCTATTGAAGATCTCATAGCATTCGGTTGGGGTTGGGGGGTTGCCTTTGAGAAGGTAAACGTGATCACAAACCATTGCTTCTCTGTTCTAGGTTTATTTCTTTATTTTTGAATGTATTGGGTAGAACCTAGAGTGCAATCTGTTATGGGTTGGGTTTGTGATTGAATCTATTTATTGGGTTGATTGATTGTAAGGCTGAGGCCATTCTTGTATTGGGATTGAGGTCCTTGCCCTTACTGAGGTGAGAGGTTGAAGCATGGTAAGGGGTATCCTGGCCGTAGGGGCGGCTAATTGTATTGGAGTTGAGTATTGGGCATACACGAAACCTGAGGGGTATTGCTCTGTGGACATAGTCTTCACACACTGTGAGGTGAACCACGTATATCCTGTCTCGTTGCCTATTGTTATTTGTTGGAGACTAATCCCTGTTTTGCAGAGTGGGTTTACAGTCTTTGTAGACCTGGCCACATTCTGGTGGTGCGAAGTGAGACTGTAAGCGACTGTGTTGTTTGCAAAAAGCGTCAAAATTTAAGGGAACTGATTCACCCCCCTCTCAGTTCAATCCGGTATTCACAAGGTTGTTGTGTTCCTTTCTTTTTTACTTCTATTATTTATACTTTGTCTTTGCACGAATCCATGTAGCCAACCCCATTTAATTGGGATAAGGCTTAGTTGTTGTTGTAGACAATACCAAGAATTAAATCTTTATCTTTGAATCAAAGCAACTGAATCCCGTCGCACTGGAGGGATTAAACCCAGGGGCTACGTCTTTGTGGTAAACTTCAGCAAGGGTGTTGTAAGAACGTTTTTATGGTCCGAGTCTAGAATGGAATCTGGAAGAGCTCAGAGGCTGGAACCACACTCAAACTAGGATCTGAATTGAAGTTGCGAAGGAGAAATCAGAAAACTGGACAAATTCAGAAATTAATGCAATTTAGAAGAAAAATCAGTTATTGTGGTATTTACCAAACAGTCTACTGATTCAGAAATTAGAAGGAAGAGAGATGGGAACAGGGATTTAATAATTTGAACTGTAACTCTTTAAAAACCAAATTAACCAAACTGTAACTTGGTCAAAGGAGTCACTCAGGATCCCAGGCACCCGGGCTTGTTGAATAGTCTACATCATGAAAATAGTATTCCATTTGGAACTTGAATGGTGCGGCAGTTCTGTTATAGAGAAAAAGCAGAAACAGAGTATGGATTTAATTCTGTAACTTCAGATTTATAAAACTAAAAATCGATCTTAGAATTCCAGAGATATCAATAACAGAATCTTTTAGTATCAAATCTTGAAAGAAACATAACTAGGATGAAGAAGATAAGAAAAATGAAACTTGACTGAAAAACAGAGGATCCACCCAGCCTTAGAAGCAAGGGAGATACAAGGGAAGAAGATGAGAATCAGAGTAGAGAAATAAAGGGAGGATCTGACCTGAGATGGAGTATGATTAAGAAGAAACCAAAGCAGGGAGAGGGATGTAGCAGCCAAACCAGCATAGATGGTCTCCAACACGGTGCAACTGGCAGTCATAATTTATTTTTTGGGGGGTGGGTTGAGATGTGTGTGTGTGGTGGGGTGTAGGTACATATATCTACACACATCTATTTGCTAAACAAAAACTGAACTTGGACTCCCTATTACAATTTGAAACAATAATTTCAAACTCAATTTGAACTTCTACCGCCAGCTCTCTCAACAGTCCTATTCTAACTCAAAAACTTAATGCTTGTCGATCACTAAAAACTTCAACTTAGCTTGAATTATAATATTAACCCCCAAACTTTACTAAACTCCTAGTGTATTCCTATTGGAACCGATGGCCAATTATAGGCATAGTTCTTCTTGGCCCAGGCTTCTAAACTGGGTTTTGTTTGTCCAGCCAAGCTAGCATATTGTTAAGGCGAAGGCGTTTCTTGGGTCCAAGACTAACACACCTTGTTTGATGCAAGAAAGGCGACCGCCTTGGATGCCTAGGTGTTGCCTTGTGGCCTTGTGGTCTATAGGAGTCTTGGACCTCTATTGGCGGTAGACTGGTTTGTATTGCTCACAGTAGTTGGTTTCTATCGTGAAAGAGTCAGTGGTTATTAATAGCTATAGTTAGTAATTGATAATTTTCTATTTACTTTGGGTTTCCTTATTCTATTGTAACTCATCTATAAATAAAGGTATCTGAGTAGCGACAGAATTCAACTACTGAATCTATCACTTGTTCAGTTTCTCTCCCTCTCCATCATCTCCTCTCTCTCTTGTTTTTCCATCTTCAGTCTCTGGTTAGTTGATTATTTGTTCTGTATTAAGTGACATGGTATCAGAGCAGCATTATGAAAACCCACACTTGGTAACAATTGAGCTGAATTTGTCAAACCAGGCCCTAGGTGACTGTTTCGACCCATAAATAGCTTTGTGTTGCTTACATACTCTCTGTAATTCTCCCCCTGAGCAACATACCCGGGAGGTTGCTCCATATATACCTCCTGTAAATCACCATATAGTAATGCATTCTTGATATCCAGTTGATAGAGCGGCCAGTCCAAATTCATAGCTAAGGAGACAAGAACACGGACCAAATTGAGAGAGCAACAAGTGAGAAGGTTTCAAAGTAGTCCACACCATACGTCTAAGTGAAGCCTTTCGCAACCAAACGAGCCTTAAGCTGTTCAACTGAACCATCTAAATTATACTTAATGGTGTATATCCAGCGACAACGTATAAGATCCTTACCAGGAGGTAAATCTACCAGGGTCCATGTATGTCGAGAGAGTGAAGCATCCATTTCTGTTTCCGTTTCTACTTTCCACCCAGGATGAGATAAGGCTTCTTGATAAGTTTGAGGAATAGAGTTAGTAGATATGGACAAAGCAAGATTATGTGAAAAAGGGGGGAAGTGAGATATAGAAACATAATTCTCAATCGGATAAGCAATCATGGACTTTTGGGTGCAAGAACGGATACCTTTACAAAGAGCCACAAGTTAGATGGAGCTTCAGTTGAAGGAGCAGACAAAGTGGTGGGCGGAGCAGTAATAGATGGCACTGTTCTCTTACGCCACTGATACACTTACAACAGAACATCATCAAACGGCCAAGCACAGGCATAGGGGGATCAGGAGGGATAGAACTGGGAAGGAACAAAATATGGAGTGCTTTCAAAGAGGGTAACATCAACACTAACAAATTGCATATGAGTGGTTGAGTCATAACACTGACATCCTTTTTGGGTTCGAGAATATCCAAGAAAAATACACTTTACATCCCTGGGAGACAGCTTATCTACCTAAGTACGTAAAATATGAGCAAAATAAACATAGCCAAAAACTCAAGTTTTGGGAAACACAATGTAAAAATGTGAATGCTAATCTAAAACAAAAGAAGGTATCCGATTAATCAAATGAAATGTAGTGAAAACCTCACACCAAAAATGCTTGGGAAAAGTCATGTGGATCACTAGAGATTGATCGGTCTCCAATAATTGTCTATTTTTCCGTTCAACAATCCCATTTTGTTGTGGGGGTATATTAACAACTAATTTGGTGAATCATACCAGAGGCAGAACAAAAGGCTGAATATTACATTGAGTATGCTCGAGTGCATTATCATAATGAAAAACGTAATGGAAACGTCAAATTAGGTCTTTATTTCATTATAAAAATCTTTAAAAACAAAACAATAACTCAGAATGATCCTTCAACAAGTACACCCAAGTTAATATGGAGTAGTTGTCCACAAAAGTAACGAAGTATGAAAAGCTTAATCTATTTTTAACACGATATAGACCCTAGATATCCGAATGAACTAAGGAAAATAAGGACCGACTTCTCGAAACCCTACGAGTAGGAAAGGATGACCTATGATGTTTCTCAAGTTCACAGGCTTCACACTCCATACAAGAAACTGATTTGCAGCTAGGAACCATGTATTGAAGCTTGGATAGAGATAAATGTCTTAAACGAAAGTGCCATTGGAGAGGAGAAACACCAGTAGTAGTAGTATCAGCAGTAGAGGGACTAGTGCCATGCAGATAGTAGAGCCCGGCCTACTCAGGCTCCCTACCAATCGTCCTCCTTGTCTGAAGGTCCTGAAAAACACAATGGGAAGGAAAAAAGGTGATAGAGCAGTTAAGAGATTTGGTCTGTTGACTAACAGATAGCAAACTTAACGTAACTGGGGAACATGAAGAACAGAAGATAAGGTCATAGATTTAGTAGGGGAAGCCGTACCATGACCAGCCACGTTGGTAGAGGATCCATTAGTGAGTATAACAAGAGAAGAGTTAGAAACCTTTGGTAAGGAAGAAAACAACTTGGGCTTACCAGTCATATGAGTAGATGCACCAAAATCAATAATCCACGGAGTGAAAGAGGTAGATATAAGGAAAGCTGATGTACTTGTGTGGGCTAGGGTAGCAGTAGACACTTTGATCCTGCAAACGTAGGCTTTCAAGCAGCAAATGGAGATGGAGTGATCGTAGACCGATTTGGTTAAATTACATATATCTGCTAGCCCCCTCCCCCTATATTGGATAAGGCGTTTAGCGTTTACTCGAATTAGGCATCTTTTTCTCCATTTTCAACCCCTATCATTGTTGAAACTATTTTCGACCCCCAATCCTGCAAACTACGGCCCACGGAGGACAACAGAATTAGCTGAAGGTAGAATCCACTGTGGTCGACCATGTTTAGCCCAACATGTTTCCATAGTGTGATTGAGCATGCCACAAAAAGTACACAATCTGAAGGGTCGATCACTCTGCTGGCCACCTGTACCTTGGCTGCCATGTCCGCAACCACCACATGAACCACGCTCCCTCCCAGAGAGGTTAGATCCTCAGCCACAGCCAGCAACAAAAACAGTGCTCTCTTTAGGAGAGGGAGTGATGTCTGCCCGCGAAGTAGTAGTAATGCGCTGAAGATGTGCAAAGGACAAATTTAGACAGGGTACCTTTTCGTTGGCAAGTAGCTGACTCTTAACTGACTACTAATCTAGATTAAATCCTGCCATAAACTTTGCCTCTTAGAACTCTTCTGGATGAAGTTGTAAGTTGTAACTGTTCCAGGTTGGTAGTGAGAGGCTGATGAATATTTATCTCCCTCTCGTATCCCCATAAAAGAGTTAAATGTACTCATTCAGTGACCTATCGCCCTGCTTAAAAGTGAACAGTTTGTCGTATAAAGCATATACATGTGAAATATTCTTCTCATGGGAGAAGGCTCTCTTCAAGTCATCCCACACTCCTTTAGTTGTGGGGTGAAACATGACATTGGTCACAATTGATTGATCCATACTGTTCCATAACCATATGCGGACATTCTCCCACATCCATTCCTCATAGGCCTTTATCTCAAACGGATCCTTAGAATCAGCAGAGGGAGGATCTGACTGAAGGTATTTCAATTGTTGTTAATAGTGGTTAATGTTCAAATCACCACTATTAAATTCCATAGTAGATACTCCTATGGATCCTCATCAGAATTTTGGCACTAATGATGGTGAAGTGTTTGATGATTCGCATCGATACAGGAGACTAGTTGGGAAGCTTATGTATTTGACTATTACTCGTCCTGACATTTCCTTTGTTGTGGGTGTTATTAGCCAAATTATGCAATCGCCAAAGAAAAAGTTCATTGGGAGGTGGCTTGTCATATTCTAAGGTCTCTAAAAGGGGCTCCAGACAAAGGGCTCATTTATTGACCATTTCAGAATGTTGATCTGGTGGGGTTTTTAGATGCTGATGGTGATAGGTCTACTAGAGGTTATTGCACTTTTATTGGAGTCAATTTTGTCTCATGGCGCAGTAAGAAGCAAACAACTGTGGCTAGATCCAATGTTGAGGTTGAGTATAGAGCTATGGCTCATACTACAACTGAGTTGGTGTGGTTAAAATCACTCCTTCAAGAGATGGGTTTTCCAATTATTCAACCAATGACGATATTTTGTGATAATCAAGTTGCAATCTATATTGCCAGGAATCCAGTGTTTCACGAAAAAACTAAACATATTGAGGTTGACTACCAATTTGTGCAAATTGCTATATGAAGAAGCTGATTGTTACTCCATTTGTTTCATCTGCCAACCAGTTGGCTGGTCTGTTTACCAAGTCGCTGTTTGGTCCTGCCTTCTGGAAGTGTTGTTTCAAGCTAGGCATGAGAGGTTTGTACGAACTTGAGGGGGAGTGTTAAGATTGTGGTCTAGAGGAGTCGTGGACCCCTATTAGACCTATTGGCGATAGACTGGGTTGTATTACTCATGGTAGTTAGTTGCTGTCGTGAGAGAGTTAGTGATTAGTAAGAGTTATAGTTAGTAATTTATTGTTTCCTATTTACTTTGGGTTTCCTTATTCCTTATTCTATTGTAACTCATATTGTAACTCATCTACAAATAAAGCTATCTGAGCAATGATAGAATTCAACTACTGAATCTATCTCTGGTTCAGTTTCTCTCCCTCTCCATCGTCTTCTTCTCGCTCTCTCTTGTTCTTCCATCTTCATTCTCTGGTTTGTTCATTATTTGTTCTGTATCAAGTGACAAAAAGCAAGGGAAGAAAACTGTATGTTGGCAGAATAATAACCATGTCCATTCTGAATTGATGAAGCTACTCCATGGTTTTATCAAACAAGATCAGACTGAGGAGCCTTGCAAGAGAAAAGATTCCCCAAAACTGGATGAATATCAAAACCACGCCAAGCTGATTCTTTTTTTTTTTTTTTTTTTTGGTTTTCTTGTTTGTGGATTGACTAGTTTCCTAGTTTGTTTTTAATATTTGTAAATGTTTTTACAAACTGGTATATGACTGGTCAGAACTGGGTTTAACCAGGTATAATCTAATTGACCACCTAGATGGTTTGGTCTGCATTCCAGTTTTAAATTGAGTGACACTACTGTGGTGTTCCTAGGGTATAGTGCTGCCATAAACAATCTCGGCCAGCCATTTGGGTAGACTAGAGTTGCATTTTTTTTATTATTCAGGAGGGTTGCCTCAAATATTTAGGCAATTCACTCTTTGATTATCTGAATAATATCCCAAGGAATTATTTTTTTACTGCTATTACTGCATGCGTTTATTAAATGAATTGAATTTGAGTTCTATACCAAAATTCTTTTGATGTTCATTTGCAGTTACGCCATGTGATTTTGCTTCTCTGTCAATTTGTAAATCACATTGAGGTGACAAAGTTACCTGTTTACTACCCCTCAGAGCAAGAAAAGGAGGATCCAATACTTTATGCTAATAATGTCCGAAAGTTAATGGCTTGTGAGGTATATGACTCTTTCTCAACTATTAGTTGGATGCAGGTCTCATGTTGTCTTTTTTTTTTTTTTTTTTAATGATTTCAACTTACTGTCTGAAATCTAGATCATTCCTTAATGTTTTCAGTGATGCAAGATAACTACACCGGTTCTTGTGCTTGAAAGTCAAGACAACTAGCATCTTAGCTGATGCATTTGTTAGAGATAAATAGGTGTTCCACTACATCTTTCTTTGGTATAAGGAGAGTTTAATGATATTGGTAGCCACAGTTAAGTCTTATTTCTGGTTTTTATCTTGCAAAATCCATGGTTGTAGGTGTATCAACAACAAACTAAGCCTTATCCCAACTTAATGGGGCCGGCTACATGGATCCAAACAAAACAAAATAGAGAAAACAAAGATATACTAAAAAGGACAAATGGAAAATGAGGAACAAATAGAAAGATGAAAGATAGGAGGAAAAAGGCACAACCCAATGCATCAGGATAATCTCAGCTAAATGGGGTCAGCAACATGGATCCTTGCCTTCCAATAGGTTCTGTCCGAGGCCATACTTGGGACCAAACCTAGACTATGCATGTCCTTCCTCACCACTTCTCCTATGACCATTTTAGGTCTGCCCCTAGCTCTTTTAGCCCCTTCAATCGGAATCATATCACTCCTCCTTACTGGGGCGTCCCTAGGTCTCTGTTGAATATGACCATACCACCTTAAACGATTCTCTCAGGGCTTGCCATTGATCGGGGTAACTCCCAAGTCCGCTCTTATATGTTCATTACGCACTTTATCCTTGTTTTTCCATACATCCAACGTAACATCCTCATCTCAGCTACACAAAACTTGTCAATATGACACTTCTTAACTGCCCAACATTCTACCCCATACATCATGACCAGGCGAACAACAGACCTATAGAACTTTCCTGTAAGTTTTAGAGGAATACGTCGGTCACACAACACTCTGGACGCACCTCTCCACATCATCCAACCTACTTTAATTCTCTGTGTAACATCATCCTCTATGTTACCGTCTTTATTTATTATTGATCCCAAATATCTAAAATAGTCACTTTGCAGTATCTCTCTTTTCTCAATTCGCACCATATTAGTATCCATCAAGGTGTGACTAAAATTACACATTATATACTCTATTTTGGTTCGACTAATCTTAAATCCTCTTGTTTCCAAAGTTGAGCTCCAGAGCTCTAACTTAGTGTTAATCCCTTCTTTTGTCTCATCCATCAAAACAATATCATCAACAAAGAGCATACTCCATGGAACCTCGTCTTGAATGCTCTTAGTTATATCATCCATGATAAGTGGAAAAAGGTAAGGGCTTAAGGCTGAGCCCTGATGTAATCAAATCGTAATTGGGAATTCCTTGCCCTGACCTCCCACAGATCTCACTCTATTCACCACGCCCTCATACATATCTTTAATGACATCCACATATTTACCTGACACCTCTTCACTAGAACATGTTGGATTAGATCTCTAGGGACTCGGTCATAGGCTTTTTCCAGGTTGATGAAGACCACATGGAGATCCTTCTTGCTATCTCTATATCTTTCCATAAGCCTCCTCAATAAGTAGATAGCTTCAGTTGTGGATCTACCTGGCATAAAGCCAAACTGGTTCATCAAGATAAGAGTCTCTCTTCTCAACCGGGCTTCAATAACCTTCTCCCAAAGTTTCATGGTTGTAGGTGTATTTCCCGAGCTAAACAGATAGGCGTATGTCTCATTAACCGTACAAGGCATTGTTGATCTATTGCCTGCCTTGGATTGAATCTATTACTTGTCTTGCAACACATTGGAGGTTTTGCTTCCCATGTATGGCAACTTACTATTTAATCTATAAATCCGTTTCACTCCTTGAGACCTTGATCAACCTGAGAAATTGAGATTGCCATTTCCCTATCATAAATTCAAAATGTGCCAATGTTGTACCATGGATGACCTTTATATGACATTGGATGCCACAGGGGTTCCTTTCCGTGTGGACCTTACATGACACACCTTTGAGTTGATCCATGCGGCGGGGTTTAGCTTTGTGTGTTCTTATTTATTTCTAATACATGAAAATTTGGTGTCATCAAGCTAACTGTAAAATTTGGGCCACCTATGTATTGATCAAGACTGCTCAAACCAAACCACCTCCTGAAGGAGAATGGCTTGACAGTTTGGTAATCCAAAGATTGGTGGATAGATAGATGATGTTTGGAAAATAAGTTTCTTATGAGTTAGTTGGGTTTGTTTTAGTAGTCCAATCGTTCGCTACCCACTTCTTCAGGGGGTGGCTTGCCTAGGGAGATATTATAGGCCAGTAAGCTGGTCTGCATACCCATTCAATGATATGTGAAGTGGGCCATCTCTGCTAGTAGTGGAGTAGACCATAATATATTGTTTAAAATACTAGCGTGAGCTTCCAATCTGATTTGATTTACACTGAAGTCAAGTTTATTTTTTGTTCTCGTTGACCTGCAGGGTAATTTAGTAATGTCAGATATTGGATTGGCTGAGAAGCGAATCTATCATGCTGCGCTCAATGGTAATAATAGCCAACCTAGCGTTTTACATCAAAAAGACGATTGAAAAAAATAGTTGGCCTCGCAAATCATTCCTATTCACAGCTGGGTTTCTTGGTTCCTTTGTGTATTTTCCCATGGTTGCACAGCAAGGGGTGGTTTTCTCTACACCCATTTAGTCAAACATCAGTGTTCTATTATTGTGGTGTAATTTTCAAATTTCATAAGTAAAATCCTTTCTGAAAGTTTGAATTTGGCTCCTGGTCCTTTATTTATGAAGTGTTCTTTATGTTTTCCTTGTGTCTATGAATCTACTCCCCAATGCTTCATCCTGGTTTGTTCCACCGTACAAATGGGGAAAATAGTACTTAGTCCTCAATGTGTTTCTCCATCATAGATTGTTAAATGCCCTACAACCGTGTGAGAGAAAATCTGCATTTGTTAAACTGAAACATCTCTTTGGTCTTGCTGCAGGTTTGTTTTGCCAAAGCTAATTCGGATTCGCGATCTGTAAATTCTGTATGTTACAGGAAAGAAAAGGAAAATTAATTATTTTTTCCACTGAGCTATTATTGCTGTCCTACCTTTGTGAAACTGTAGATGCCTAGACCTTGGAGAAATGTTTGTAGAGTTTTGGGGTCTTTCTAGCATCTGGTTGTACCTATATTTTCGACAACTCATGGTTTCGATTGTCCTGTGTTTTATTAGTGTTCTTTCCCTAGACTGTCCATTCCGTCACCCTTCTCATCTACGACCTTGCCTGCACTGGCTTCCGTAGAATGTTTTAGAACTTCCGCAGCGTGACTAGGCATTACCATTGCCACAAAAGCAGCACGTGTGGGGGTGCTGATGTTTGTTATGTTATTGAAGCAGTTGGTTCCATGATCCAATTTTCCTCTATTTTGTTTTTGTTACATTATACTCTCTGGGAGCTGGGCGAGGAATTTGCTTTATGTTTTTTGTTAGTGTCATTTTTCTGTGGCTGTTATAGAGCTGTTATGTTAGGGAGAATAGGGAATACCATGGATCAGACTAAAAATGTGAGATGTCTAGTTCTGTTAACAAAGTGGAAATTCAATGATTCACAGAATTTTCTCCCCTTCTTTCTAAGTTGATTAGCTTGTGGCTGAGGTTTAACATTGCTACAATTGGGTTAAAGTGTTCGCAGTGCTTCATAAGGCTTCTTTTGCTACTAAAGCTGAGATTTCAGATTTAGAAATGATTGGGAAATGGTTCTTTCCTCTTTCTGTTGATTCTGATTCTGACCCAGTTGGAATTGGCTGGAAATCGTTCAGAATTTGCCTAAACCCTGGAAAAACCAAAGAATCATCTGATTCAATGGTTTTGCTCCCGCTTGTTTGAACCAGGAAGCATCAACTGATGCTCCCAGCTAAAAGTATGGCATAGTTTCGGGATTAAACTCCTCTGCAATTCCTTCATCTTGTGGTGTCTTGCAGTTTGTGCTTGAGAGCTCGACATGTGGAATATGTTTCATCCAACGGTGCGATCTCGATCGACCTAGTTTTTTTTTCTCTTCTTAAGATTGGCACTATTGGATCTCTCATCTTCCACGTGCCAAGCTCTCAAGGCCGAACTGCAAGGCACTTGAGAAGATTTTTTGTTTTTTTATCTATAGTTTTGAACTATGATTAAACCCAAAGAGGTTTACTTTAGTGAGGTCCTTTAAGATTTAAATCTGAACCATTTGGTATTTTCCCAACGTGTCTGGTGGTCTAGTTGATGCCCTTTGTTCATTTCCTCAACCCCTTAGTCACTGGTTTTTTCTTTTTTGATAGGTAATAGAGCAATTCCTCCGGTGCTATAAAGCTTACTTTACTTTTATTTACTTTAAAAGAATAACTCAGTGAAATGCAACTTTTAGGCTTTAACATTAAAAAAAAAAAAAAAAAAAACTTTACTTAAGGTGGACGTGTACCCATCAAGTTACCCAGACTGGACCCTAAACTTTCCATGAATGCTTAAACATGATTTCTGATCTGACCTGAGGGCCTGAGGCATTGGTAAACTTAATTTTCTATGCTAATAGTATTATATCATATCCATGACATGCAATGCTTTATGCTTTAGTTATGAGGTATTCAAAGACTGTAACGTCACCAATGTTACTTATTTATCGTCACTTTGTCGTGCTATCATCATTGTTCAGCTAATGGACTTGGCGTGTTATTAAAGATTTGACTTAAAATTGGTGAAGGGGTTGTAAGGTTTTGTAGCCCATACTTATCTTTCCTTAAGGGACGTAATCAGTTGAGTGCACGAGGCTTCTACCACTGCGGGGTCTGGGGAGGGTCATAATGTACACAGTCTCTTCCCGTGCTTTCTCAAAGATGCTGTTTTCAGATTCGAATCCGTGACCACTTGATCACAATTGAACAAATTTTACTATTGCACCATGGCCCACCCTTCATTCTATCTCTCTTTATTTGGATTATTTGTTGCTGACAAGTTTCATACATGGTCGTGTATTATGAGCCGTCAAACATTTCACTCATTCGATAGGAATATCTACTTCTTTGGCACCTATCGAGCAAATGAAATATTAACCATTCATGATACACAACTGTGTATAAGAGAAAAAAACAATAATAAAGAAAATTTTGAGGATTAATCTTTCCTTCACTGGTATAGAAGGAAAATTCATTGTTGGTGATGTGACCATGTGATTGGATTGCTGTATCCTTATTACCTCTCATCCTCTATTGTAAAAGATCAAAACTATCACTTCCCATGTCAAATCTAACAATATCAATGGCCATGGTGAAGGGAATTTTCTTTCACCTTTTAGGGTTTCATGCGAAAGCAATTGATCTTAGATCTGATGTGAGTAGTCTGATATTAAGACTTATAAGGACTAGTATACCTTTTTAATTGACTAGCTTTTAACGATGAGTTCTACCAAAGTCCTAACATTACCGTGGGGGGAGAAGAAACTTGGTCCCAAGTTTTATTAGACAATGTCTTGGATCATGAAGGAATTGCAAACAAGTTGTGACAAAAATAGTAAAATATTATCCTACTGACAAAATGACATATGGCTAAACCCTTGGTGGACATGTAGACATGTGTTCCAACAAGAGGAACATGAAACAAAGAAACATCTGTAAAGGTAGTGAAGAAGAAGAGCAAGTGTAATTAAGGATTTTGCTCCTATTATCAAAAGAGTGCAAGTTCGTTTGTCTTCTAGGAAATCGAATTTTCTTTCTTTTGTTGGCCGAAAAGTGATGATTCGGTTTGTTCTTTCTTGTATGCCTGCTTATTTGATTTCTTGGTTTACCTTGTCTGCTAAAATTTGTCGAAGTTTGGATTCTATTTGTCTTAGATTTTGGAATAGGGATTCGGGAAAAAATAAAAAGCTTCATTTGATTTCTTGGGATTCTATTTGTAGACCTTGTTTTGCTAGTGATCTGGGATTTCGTAAGGTCTCTCATCATGATCAGGCCTTACTTCTAAAATTAGGATGGAAACTTATCACTGAAACCTCGACATTATGTGGCCCAAGTCTTAAAGGCCAAGTATTTGCAAACAAATCCATTTTCCATCCCAAGGTTTTGGCTAAGAGAGGGTCAAGAACCTAGAATAGCTTAGCCCATGTCTTACCCTCTCTTAAGAAGATGGTGATTCATTCTATTGGGAATAGTGTTGCCTCTTTTTTCTGGTGAGATCCTTGGATCCCATCCGTCCCTGATCATGTGATACCTTATGATACAAGAATTGATGCGCTTGACTATCTTGTTAAGGATTTCTTAGCTGATGGTAGTTGGAATCATCCCTCACTAAGTTGTTTCATTCTTCATGAGATTGTTAATCATGTGTTACTAGAGTTTCTTTTACAGGTTTGGATGATTGTTGGATTTGCTCTCTTTCTAAAGTTGAGAGGTTTAAAACCCATCACACCACCTGTGTCATTTGTGGAACAGGTGTTGAGTCTCTGTGGCCTCTTCTTTATCTTGCAATTGGTCTAAATGAATCTAGGCTGCTGCAGGTCCTTTGGGGATGAGAACTGAGTTCTTCTCCAGTGACTCTACAAACAAGGTTGTTCGGGGTTGACTAAACCTGACCCTTCCCAATCACTCTCCCTTCTTCTATCATCCCTTGTCTCCCTGTGTAGTCTCGTATGTTGATACTTGTCCCACTTGTATATATATATTTTTTGTTAGGTAGGCCCCAAAGAGATTTGAACTCATGACCTCTTAATTATGAGGTGTTGGTCTTTGCTAACTGAGCTACTCCCTTGGGGTCCCACTTGTATTGATTCTACTATTTTATCAGTGCTAAAGTATCCTATCCTTATTTGAGCTGAAGTCACTAACTCAGTTCTAAACACTTTTGATTGGGCTTCTTGCATTTTGTTAGATGGACATTCATTTTAGCTATTGTAAGGTTTTTGAGTATAGGACATCAATTGAATGTTGTACATGGCATTCTTTTGGGGCTCGACCATGCGGCACAAAAAGGATGGTTGACCAAGAAGGTCTGAGCGCAAATCAAGAGCTGATGAAGTCCATTCCCACCCCTTCTCATCACCCATGGCCTTGACACCTTGTATCTAGCTTTCTACATATTAACTTTCTTATGAACAATATTACTTTCTTTATTAAAGATCAAGCTTATTAAAGAGAAAAGAAAAAAAAAAAAATCAAGTGTGGGTCATGTGCAACACAAGCTATAAAACAGCTTGGAACAAGAGAAAAAAGATTGAAGGCTTTTTGTGTCAATGAGCCATGCCTGATGCCCCCACCACGTCTTATCTCATTTAGTCATTTTTCCTGCCCTAAACCCTTTTCCACTCCTAACAATCTTTCTTAATCCTCGGAAAGAAATGAAGTCTCTCTCTCTCTATCTCTTTTTCTCTGTCTGACTATAAGGTCCCCTTCCAAGAAACCATCTAAAAGAATTGCTTTTACTTTTGTGATTGTTATAATATAGGGATTATGGAAGTAGATTTGGCTTTAGTTAGGGACCAGACCTTTCTCCATCCAATACTAGAGAACTTCGTCAAGAAAAAAAAAATCTCTCTCTATTTTATTCATTTGGACATTACAGCTGCCCAATCTTTCTTTTCTAGTTTGAGTTCCCAAATCCCATCTTTTAATCACTCCACTCCTCAAAGACCCAAAGCCGCCCACCTTGTATATATATGTGTAAGCTATATTATATAGGCTAATTTGCTTTATAATTAATGGTATAAGCTATTGATCTTGGACTTGATGCTTACCACACCTATTATCCCTCACCAAAAATTAAGGCATAAATCAAGGAGTAATTACATGGTCGGTTTCATTTAAAAAAAAAAAAAAAAAACTCATTCAGGAAAAGGAAATACACGTTGTCTTTGTGTTTTTCCTTTTCAAAGTCTCTCTCATTAAATGTAGTTTTTTTTTTTTTTTTTTTTTTTTTTTTCTTTTCGTTAAACTATTGACTTGAAGTAGAAGATGCAAATATAAATGGGATAATATGTGCTAGGAAAACAACGCAGCAGAATGACGATTTTACTGAAGAAATACAAAGAGAAAGAGAAGACAAGAATTTATGCGGTTCACCCCCAAGAAATAAGGTTATATCCACGGCCGAGCGACAGTATGAATCCGCTATTTCTGTAAAGCAAATACAAATCCTCTCTCACCATCTATCAAAGAGATAACAACAATATATAAGAAAACCCTAAACCCCAGAAAGTACAAAATTGCTCGTAGAAACCCACCCAGTTTGGTCCGAACCAATATAGGGTGGAATACATATCAAATCGAAGCTCTCGATGAGCCCTTTAGATATCAGCACCGTAAATGCACTTTTTGACCCTTGTGATGCATCTCAAAGAAGAAACGACCTATCAAAGAATCACCACAATACTTTCTAGATTAGAACTGAGATTAGACTTCACCAATAACAATATGTAGATACTTCTCCCCTAGATTTATTTGATTAGGAACTAGGATTCCTCATGAAATACTCTACCTAAAAATGGATATTGGAGGGAGGGAAACAAGGAAATGTATTTGAGTGTCACATTACAGACAAATTGACAAGGAGCAGCATTGGTGGCACCATCAATACTGGTCCTTTTCCAACCTTATTGTAGAGGCACTCACATCCCTATCAAGTGCTTGTCCTTACCTTTTTTTGCTTTTTTTTTTTTTTTTTGGAAGAAGGGGGGATTAGAAAGCTTTATTTTTTAGACCTAATTTTTTTTTCCCCAAGGTGATGAAGACTTACTTTCATTTCTAATCAAAGAAAAGAAGACTTTCATATCTCTCAAAGAATAGGAAGATGCAATGCATGCAAAGAGGGAATCAAGTGACCTAATGACTTCAAAGAAAAAAAATTAGAAAAATAGAAAGTGGCTTAATGATAAAGTATCAATTATTGAAGTTAAATTAATCACACTTAGCTCTTTATATAACCAATATAGAAAAATTAAAAGTGAAACAAAACAATGAAAGCTTAGGTGTAAAAGAGGTATATGCCAAAGCTTAAATTACTAAATTAGCTTTAAAACCCATCAAAAGGATTAGCATTTGGTAAGCTAATTATGTGGTGGTGGGGGTGGAGGAGGAAAAGACCTGAATACGTAGTTGTTTGCCAGAATGGCTGAAACTCAAGAAGAAGTTGGAAGATTGGGAAACAAGGGTTGTAGGTGTCGGGATAAACATGACAACCCCTTAATTTAATGTTTAATTATAAATTAATTTTTTAATTAGAATCTAATGATCAAGGTAAGGTGGAGATTTCTTGTATAAAGTAATGTCCAAGGCATGTGAAGATGGTGGGGGGGAATCCCAACTTCCTCTCTTAACCCATGCGTATCTCCTTCAAATCCTCTTTCCCCTAAGTGTTTACTGTTCTAAGATTAAACTATTCCTAAGCTTCTAGTTTTCTCATTAATTATTTTTTAATGGAATCTCTCCTTTCACACTCTCATGTCATCCTTATCCCTTAAAACCTTTCTTAATCAACAAATTAAACAAAACCCTAAATGGGTTTTTAAAATTTTAACTCATCTAATTAAGGTTCCTCTTGAAATAGATACTAACCCTTCTTGGCCAAGTAGGTTGTTCTCTTATCTTATAGGATTGATTCTATAGAAGGAAAGATGAAGACTTTGATGAAGAAGCCTCCCTTCTTCCAATGGTGATGAGTCCCTTAAAGGTAAATAGGGATATGTCATCTCAACACCAATCACTGATCTTTGTTTTCACATATGACACACACCGACACCCTTAACTCTACAGGGTCAGATTCAGTGTATGTTCATGGGTTGGGTAGGAATGGATCCACGTGTCATTCTAATACCACATGGTCCTTTGTCCATCCTTACTTTGGGTTTTCATGGGCCACTGACACGTCAAGCCCTCATTACTCTAACCAGTTGAGTGTGGAGAGAGAGAGAGAGAGAGGTTCCATATTTGCAGAAATGAGCAATTGGAGAAAGTCTCTAGTAAGCAAGACAGAAGAAGATAAGCCCATTACTATATTTGCCCTAAAGAAGCTAGAAATTGGCTTCTGATGTTCCCAAGCCAGGTCGTACAAATAGCAATAGAGATAGAAGATAAGGTAGGGTTCAAACTTCAAAGTACCTAAAAATTAAATGGGTACTTGGTCTAGATCGGTAAGAATCAAGGGTAAAAATGTCAAATTTTTTTTATGAAAAACCAAAGGTAAATCTGTCCGATATTGGCCGATCTGGATTGGTATCTGCCGAAACCAATCCCATATCCAATATTGATTCCTAAAACCATGCAGATGAAAAACCCTAAAAATCCAATATGGATCGAATCGATTGGAATTGGACACGAATCTAACCCAGGATCTGATTTTGATTCTTTAGACCATGCACTCACGGATTAAAATCCTCTACAGACTACAGTGTCTTAATCTTGCGATGCCTTGCAATTCGGACTTGAGAACTAGACATGTGGTAGAAGATGCTTCATCTAATGGTGCAAGTTTGATTGATCCAGTTATATTTTATTATTTTTGTTTTTTTCTCGAACTTGACACCATTGGATGTCACATTTTTCATGTGTCGAACTCTTAAACCCGAACTACGGGACACCACAAGATTATGACACAGCAGAGGATTTTTTTGTTTTTCCTTGGACAACACAAGGGTCCATTTACTGTTCCCATCTCTAGTTAGGTTTCACATTCAAACCATTTGCATGAGTATAAAAGGGAATCCATGAAATGTTTTTTTTTTTTTTTTTGATAAAAGAATCCATGAAATGTAAGTAAAGCTAATGTGGGTTGTGGCGGCTACATTTAACTATGGGTTGGCACGTTTGGGCTATTAAGGTCAGTGGTCCCCCAAACTGGTTTTAAGTGTTGACACGTATCAAAAAGCTTTTTAGGGTTTTGGATCCCAAATTTCCAACTCCATGTGCTTTTCCCAGAGTGATTAAAGTAAATAAATTAAAAAATAAAAAAAATACCCTTCCTTACCTCAGCTATGTGGGCCATCCCTAACCCATTGGTTGGTTGTACTCAGACATCAGTACTCCCACTCCCAACTTGCAGACCAAAAGCAAGAAATTAACCCATTTGAGTGAACCAGGATCACTTGATCGGTGGAAATGGGTCCACATGTTGAATGGTCTGGATTAAATTATATTTCTACTTTAATTGGAGCTTCTTTGACCCCCCATCCCCACCCCCACTTGAAAAGGATTCTGTCCAGCATCCTACCCTGGTTGCATATGTAGCGTCGGACATAGTGAGACGTGATAAGACTGTCTCACTCTTGCTCAGACAAGGCGCTCGGGCAGAAGTGAGGGCGGTCTTTTCACGCCTCACTGTATCTGGCACTGCACGTGCAGTCTGGGCAGGGTGCTAGACAGGAGCCCACCCCCACCCCCCCCCACCCCCACCCCCTTAATTTTGGTGATAAAAATTGTACTAAACACCAATCACTAGTTAAGCTTTTTTCCATTGAAAATGAAGTGTAAAGGTCCTTTGTTGAGTGATAAACACAAAATTTGGAGATGGTCAAATCTATTATTCATTATAAACATTAATTCTAGATGAAAAGTTTTAGCTTCCTTGTAAGGTCAGCCAGGTGGACATATTGGGCCCTCTTAAGATAATATCTTCACCCAAAACACACTCACAATCTCTAAATCTCGAGCCACACACACAAAACACATATAAAAGAGCTAACTAGACAGATAGGGTACAAACCAAAGATTTATCTAAGAAACCCCTTAAAGATAAACATAATCAAGGAAAGAATCTTACACTATAAGGGTATCAAAATCGACCGGTTCAGTCTTGATCTAATAAAATCTTTATTGGTTTGGTTTCGAATAAGAATTTTATGAAACTGATAGAAATCAAAACCAAATCGAACAGGCAAATGCACTGACTTAAACAGAAAAAGAACAAAACCTGATAGTAGCCCGATTACAAATCAATAACAAAAGCAGATAAGAAACTAGATTGAAATCAAAACCAAAACCAAAACCAAAACTTTTTTAACAGTTTGATTTTGGGTTGATTAAGTAATAGACCAAAACCAATTCAATCGGACCAAAACCTAACCGAACCGATCAAATTAAACTCTATTACATAAACACTAGAAAATAAAGAAAACCCAAATCAAATAAAAGTTGGATAAGAGAGAGAGAGCATGTCAAGTCATCAACACGAGAGAGTGGGAATTAGCAATGGAAACCATGTGATGGGAGTGGTGTTGGATTAGGAGTTAGGACCCAAATCTAGAGACAAGTCTCCTACCTCATTACTTGAGACTTCCAGGATGGTTTAAAGGTTAAATTAAGGAGGGTGTTTTTTTTGGGATCCTAACCCTTAAAAACTTAATTTAAGGGGTTTTATAAAATTCCATGGTTCTTTCTTTGCCCACGCCAAACCTTTTAGTCTTTTACTCCCTAAAAGCCAATTGGGTGTTGGGTTCCCACTCTCTTTTCTCTCTCATCATTTCCTATATTCCCTTCTTACGTCAACACCCACATCATCCTCACTCTTATCCCCATACTACCCTTCATAAAAATAGTCCTTGTGAGGAATAAATGAAATGACCAAAACACCCTTTTATCCCTTCTTTTATAGGGTCCCACAACAACTCATCTCCAAGCTTCATGGCTTTCCATTTTGACTGATATAAGTTGATTCAGTTTGATTATCATCATCTAAAAGATCCCAATATAGAAAGGCTACAGTGTGGATAAATACACAAAAACCAAGGGTGATTTCGTAACTCAGACCTTTATAAATAAGACTATTCCTCTTTGATGTCTTCTCATCCTCTCCCTCTCCCTCTCCTCTCCCTCCTGCACTCCTCTTTCAGTCCGTCCTTGTAAGAAAAATTTGACCCAAAAAAAAAAAGTTTAAAAGAAAAACCCACTTAGAGAGCTTGGTTATGCACTTAGAATGGAAGAGAAGAAAATGATAAGAAACCCAACTCATCAAGGAGGAGCTCAAATGCTTCTCATGCCTCGTCCACTCTACCCTACAAGTTTCTTATACAATCCAGTTGCTGCTTCAACTGAAGGTTGGTAATTAGTTTGGTTAATTAATTACTTAGTTTTAAGTGATAAATAATTAAACCCATGAAGGGTTAGACTAATCTTTGATTTTTACTTGGTTTGGTTTTATTTTTGATGTGTAGGGGGGGAAAGGAAACCACGTAGAAGGAGAAAGAAGAACAAAGGAGGAGAAACTGAAGATATGGCAGCAAGGAAGAGGAAGTTAAGTGCTGAGCAAGTTAATCTTTTAGAGATTAATTTTGGGAATGAACACAAGTTAGAGTCTGAAAAGAAAGATCGTTTGGCTACAGAACTTGGTTTAGACCCAAGACAAGTTGCTGTTTGGTTCCAAAACCGTAGGGCTAGATGGAAGAACAAGAAACTTGAAGAAGAGTTTTCTAAACTCAAATCTGTTCATGACTCCACTGTCCTTGAGAAATGTCGCCTTGAAGCTGAGGTTTCCCTTTCTCTCTCCCTCTCTTAAACATTTCTTCTTTTACTTGGCATTTCTCATATTTTGGATCTGTTTTTGTTAGATTTTTAAGTGTTTTCTTCTCTTTTAAAAATTGTTTGTCCTTCCATATTGGTCTGACCTTTGAAGTGGTGGGTCTGGTTCCCAATTAGACACTTAGCCCATGTGTCTCTCATGTTGAGATATGCAAACACTAGCTTAATTGGGTTTTGTTTTAGTTAGTCTCTAATGTGGGTTAACTACACCCAATCTTAGGGTTTGATTCCTCTTATCATAACACTTGGCTTGGTTTCGAGGCCGGTTTCATCTCGGTTTCGAAATCAAGTTATTCTAGGTATTTCGATCGAAACCTGGTATTTTCTAGGTCAAACTCAAAATGTCATGAACTAGTTGAAATTGATCGAAACTACTGAAATTGATCGAAACTGGTCGAAACCTGATACAATCAAAATTGATGAGGGTTATTATTATTATGAGTGGACCCATTAACACTCTTTTTTTTTTTTTTGTTGTTGTTGATAAAGACCCATTAACACTAACTATTGGAAATGTGTGCACTAAAACAATTATTAATTCTTGTTTACACTAATCTCAAGATCAAATGCTACTAATTAAATGGTATACAGTGGTGCACTACTTGTTTCCTAGTATAAAGCATGATGGTATGATGATGGTAACTCAAGCCCATGTAAGTGTCAAAGAGGATAGAGAAGTATTGAAGGGGGAGGGGGGGTGTGTGGGGTTAGGGCACTTGTGCTTGTCTTTTGGGGGCATATTAATTAATGAAACACTAAAGTAAAAGAAATGTTTAAGAAATTAAAACGAGACCCATTTACTAAGTTGGGAAGCAAAGTTGATTAGTGACAACTAATCCCTAGATGTCCACACATAAATTGCTAGAGGTGTCAAGTTTTGAGACATTGGATATATACTTATATTCCTCCATTGGTTTTGTAATTATCTATAAATTTTGGCACTTAGTTTCTTATTATCATATTAATATACACTACAATGTGTGGTAAGCATGCATGTGGACATTGCTAATTGGTGGTCCCATTTATAAAGATTCCTCATTCTAAAAGATATTTAAAGATTTGAATTGCTTAATTAGTTAATTACCAAAACGTGGGTGATTAAATTAACTAATTAAATAACTTTGAAATTTTGGATCTACTTTGGCTTCTTCTTTATCTAATAAGAAATTAAATTAATAGAAATGGTTTGTTGGGCTTGCTTGCAGGTTTTAAAGCTTAAAGAGAATATGTCAGAGCAAGAGAAAGAAATAAGGAGGCTTTCAGAGCGTTGTGATGGGGTATCAAGTGGAAGCCCTGCAAGTTCTTGTTTCTCCATGGATGCTGATCCACAGTTTCTTGGTGGATTTGGAGTGGATGGATTTGAAAATCTGTTTTATGCACCTGAAACTAGTTATGTTCATGGGATGGAGTGGGTGAATTTGTATGATTTGTGATTATATTTTTATTTTTTTCCCCTCTAATTAATCATGTAAATATATATCTGACTTTTTAATTAGTGTAAAGCATCATCTAGTTAGTTCTCTACATATATGTGTTTGGTATTATGTAATTGTTACTACTGATTAATTTTAATTTTAGTGTCATCTCCTACTCATGCTTCTTCCCTCTAAATCCCGGCCCCCCCCCCCCCCAAAAAAAAAGAAGAGAGAGGGTTCATCTAGAGAGAGAGAGAGAGAGAGAGAGAGAGAGGGAGAAAAAAAGTGTACCTCTCAAGAACCTTTCTCTAAAGGAAAAATATTAAGAAAAACAGGACTTTGTTCGGGAACATGGCCTACCTCATGTGTCTTATGTCTTTCAGTCGTCTAGGGAAAGACATCTCTGCCCTTTGTTTTGGGAAAAAGAGAGATAAACACAAGAAGCGCTAACATAGGCTGCGCTCCCTGACAGAGAACCACTTCTGTCTGAATGGGATCCAGATCTTCTACGACGCGGGCTGTCCGTCCTGCCATGTTGCGCAGACACAAGGCGGTGCGCATGACCTCCTTACCTCATTAACTGGATTTTACGAGGGACAATCAAAAGAAGGTTACAATTTTTAAAAACATTTATAGAGGTATTATTTAGACCAACACAGATCTTCTACAGCGCGTTGCCTGTCCTGTCGTGCTACGCAGACACAAGGCGGTGCTCATTGACCGCCTTACCCTTGCCTGAGCGCCTTACTTGAGTAGGGGTAAGGCGGTCATTACGCATGGCCCTGTGTCTACGTAGCACAGGCAGGACAGGGCAGCGCGACGTAGAAGATCTGTGTTGGTCTAAATGATACCTTTATAAGTGTATTTAGAACTTGTAACCTTTTTTTGATTGCCTCTCGTAAAATCCAGTTAATGAATGAAACTAATGGATTCTTCTAATCCAAAACATGATTAATTAGGCCCATATTGAACACACACAACCACATGCTCTCCTTCTAATAGAGAACATAGGTTCTTTGACACCTAACAAGAACAAGCCATAGAATCATGACATGTGATAGAGAGAGCTTAGCCCAAGGGGGGGACTTATAAGAAGCAAAATTAACTTTTTGACTGGACTGGTAAGAACTAAAGACACAAATGGGCCATATCTTCCTTTTGTACTAAGAAGCAGTCTTATCTTGCAAAAAGTATGTCTCACAGTTCTGATGGATTCCAAGATAAAATGATGTCTGAAGAGTGTGGATGTCTGGATGTGCAAGGACTCTGAGTAAGACTTTTCCCTTTTGTCATTTGTCAGGGAGCATGCCTTTGTTTTTTCCTCTTATGCCTCAGCTTTGTTTCCATATCTATATTTTTGGAAGCTTCATGACCCCCCCCCCCCCTGGTTCACCCATCTTCATCTTTTTCATAGTTTACTTTAAGAGAAGATAAGGTTTTGGCTTTGATTAGATGTACCTCCATTGCTGTTTCAGTCACAACTAGATAAAAGAATAAAACCAATTCTGTAGAAGTAATGAGGAGCCTTTGGAGGGAAGAAGGTTTCAAAGTAGTAGAAGCACCTATAAGTTTGTCAATGCTTAACAATTCAGATCATCTTCTAAGCTGTTCTCACTTGGAAGTAAAACCCAGTACGAGTAAACTATGATAGGGACATGACAAGCCTTATTAAGGCCTACAATTGAAGCATCTTCTTGTCTGAAAGTTCCATTGTTTGAGAGAGGCTAGGACCTATGGCACATCTTGTTTAGAAGGTGTCTATATCGATACATGTTAAGAATTAACAACGCAGTAGAACAAACGATTGACAAAAGAAAAAACGTAAAAGAATCACACATACTGAGTATAAAGATTTACGTAGTTTACCCAAGATGAGTTATGTCCACGGCCGAGCGATAAACTAGAGCTTCCACTATTCTGATGAAAAAATTACAAAAAAACCGTAACCCACACCTCCTTACAAGATAACACCATACCTATAGTGTTTTGACGTGTTATAATATAAAGAAACCATAATCTCTGAAAATACAAAAATACCCCCAATACAAACAACAGTACTTCTTGGGTTAAACTGAGATTAGGACATGTAGCAAGAAACTGTAAAACCCTCCACAGTTACAGTAAACAGAAAGCATTTGCTGGCAGAGACCTTCCCCGGGGCTGTGCTGACTTGTTCATGCATGCGAAGCCCTAATTGCTCGTGGACCAGTCTCGACAATAGGGCACTAGGGCACTAGGGCACTAGGGTAGTACCCTAAAACTTTAAAAAAGAAGAAAAAAAAATGTGTCCATTGACTGTCAAGCACAAGGCATGTCAGGGTAGAAGAAGGTAATTAGTATGTACTAGTATAGAAGTACCAAATGGTACGTTAAATATTGATGGATGAGGGGTTCTTCTTTTCTCATTTCAATGTGACATGTTATACCATTATGGAAATTTAGTTACTAGTTACCAAATACTTGCTCAGTTATAGTTGTTCAAATTGGTAGACTACGATTAATGTTGACCATATCTTTAAATATAGGTGTTTACATACACATGTATGGGTTTTGTTTGGACTTTCATATATGGGTTTGGGGAGGGGGGAGGGGGGAGGGGGGAGGGGAGGCGTGGTCCATGTTCACGCACGGGCCAATGAGAGCATGCGTGTTGGCCTCATGGTGGTGGGATTTCTACCTTTCAGGGGGGCAGTCTGATGCAGCTCAAAATGATGAAACCCAAGCCTAAGTGCAGGTTGTTATTGGTGAAACCTGATTTTCGATCTAGATGTGCCATTGGGATCTTCGGAGGGCCATTTCAACCTTGAAATGATCTCGGATTGCCGAAAAATGGCGTACATCCCAACCAATGGCGGTGTGTTGTGTTGGGTTCGTCGAGATCTCCGAAACGATATATTTTGGGATATATGTTATGTTTTGATTCGACCCTGTCCGATTTGGCAATTTCTGAGTCCAGGGGTATTTTTGTATTTTCTCCAGTTAGGGCTTCTCTATATAATGTTCTTATCTCTGAGACGGCAGTATAAGAGGTTTTGTAACAATTTCAAAAGATAGTGAAATCTCTTCTATTGCTCGGCCGTGGACGTAGCTTCCCATCTTGGGGGTGAACCATGTAAATCTTTGGTGTTGTGTGTTGTGTGCTTTCTCTGTTTCTTGTTTTCTTCTACAAATTGCCATTCTGGGCGTTGTTTTTTTAACACAAGCCTTAAGAAGGTTAGCTCGAATCCAGGCCCAAGCGCATTTGATCCACTTAAACCAAGGCCAAGAGGGAACCGAGCACCAAGTGGCCGGCCCTGATAAGGGCTAACCTCCTTAGAGGTTTTGAGTAGTCCAAGTGCTCATAAATCTGATTTACCATACATGTGTGGGCTTGGCCTACATCAGTTTTGGGATGTATTTCTTAATTACGGGTCTAGATAATAAGGAGCCGGTTGGAATCGATTTTTTTTTTTTTTTGGGGGTGGTGAAAAGAGCTTTATTATGAAAATATGAAAGCTCAGGGTTGAGGATTACAAAGATCCATAAACCATGGATCAGAAATGGGCCACACCATCGTGCACGTCACCGACAATGCCCTCCTTGCCAGGGAGTGAGCACAACTGTTATTCTCCCTTGGAGCATTTTTTTTTTTTTTGGGGTAAATTTCTCCCTTGGAACATAAGTGAAATAGAATTAGTTAATACTAAACAATATAACTAATCTAAGGGTTATATCGTAATTATAAAGAAAAACTAAAGATTATATTATTGTTAGGGCAAAAGATTGTTGCTTGGTCATGTAGCCCCTATACCAACGTGGGAGCCAATTAGCGTGCGCACTGGTGTATCAACACGGATGAGATTTTTTATTTCAAGAGCGGTTGGGTTGTAATTTCACACACTCCTATGTCTCGGTGCAAGAACCACATGACCAAGCAACATTCTTTTTCCCTAATTGTTATTAGGGAAGTAGTTTTCTATACAGGAGTGTGGCCTACGCCAGCACTCCCATGTGTCTATCTCTCTCCTCCTTAAAACAAGGGGGCAGAGGTGTCTTTTCACATGGGGAGGAAAGAGATAGACTCATGGGAGTGCTGGCATAGGCCACAACAGAGAACTTTTTCCCTTGTTATTACATAAAAAGTTCACAATTCAGGAGTTAGGGTTAGTTTCATATCGTTTGGAGAGTCATGTCGCTTTTTTCTCTTTAGATATTGTTAGTATACATTAAGTTTGAATTTAAAATAGGAATTTATGATGTGATGGTATTAATTTAATATATTTTCTTCTCTTAGATGCCTATTTAGGGTAAGGGAAAATGGCTGGGTATGCTAGCAATATACCATAAGCTAACACCCTCTCTCTCTCTCTCTCTCTCTCTCTCTCTCTCTCTCTCTTCCTTTCTTTGAGGGGTAAGAGAGTCATTTCAAAAGGGGGAAGAGAGAGATAGATACATAGGATGCTAGCTTACGGTATACCTCTAGCAAACTAGTCCCTCTCCGTTAGGGTAATTATTATTTTGGACTTATTTGAGTGTCCAGAAGCATTAAGGGACCATCCCATCATTAAACGAGATCAAATCCTAGTTTTGGGATCGCTTAGTAAACAAGACGGTTCAGGGATTGGCTCCCTTGGGGCCGGAATTGGTAAGGAACTATCAGAATTACCCAAAGCCATTCTATTTGACACCCTTAGGAAGGATGACAAGCTATTTCAATTGTTTAATATCTAAGGAATGGATTAGATTACTCATTTTTTTTTTGTTTGGTGCTAGGCTTCAAACTCGGGGATAGAGTGCCAGACAGGGATCTACAAGGGGCCAGCAAGGGGGCCCATTAGACCACACTTATTACTACAACAACGACATTACTACTACTATTTCAAGAAAGGATGGGGATAGGAGGATCGAACTTGGGACCTTCCCTAGATTTATGCTAAACCCAACTGTAGCCGCCTATCATCAAACTAGAAACTCATCCCCAGATTAGCCATATGCTAAATTTTAGACTCAAATTCAATGAAATACCATCTCATATGTATTGACATGCATTTCTCAAGCTTCAAGCATTGCATGTACCATCTTTGTAGTCTTGAATTTTTCAGTGCTTTAGTTTAACACTTGGCCAACTCAGTTCGGGTTGAAACTTGACATACAAGCAAGGGGGCTCAAGGTCTACAGATAACATAATTTCAGCCTGTCAACATCCCATGTGATACTTTATAGTTTACAATATACACAAAAATACTAAAATAAATGTGGCACCGGTTGAACTAAAGATGAACCCCAAGTAAGCCTAGCAGAGCCGATAAAAGAATAAAACTCTAGGTCTAGGTCCACATTTGGACCAAGCTAGCCAGAAATTGCTACTCGGATTAATTTCCTAGAATATATACATATTTCTACAAGGGAAAAGATTTCCATGTTGTCCTATGCCCTTCTTATAGGGATTGTTTATTTTATTTTCTCTCACCTTCTGGACCATTACGGATCTTTTACTAACAATACCAACCTACGTGTATAACTCCATTTATTGTAACACATGAATGCTTAAAGCAAACTAATGGAAACGACGACCACGTGTACAACTTTAGTTATTGCTTTTGAGCATTCATGTATTGCAATAAATCAAACTTTACACCTAGTGGTTGGGGTAGTGACAAATACGGGCAACAACAAAAAATTGTATACAAACGCAAACCAAATACAAGGTTCAACCAACAAAAGAGAAGGCATGGGCTTGCAAAATATAAGGGGGAGAGCCCCAAACAATTACATCGCACTAAAAAGGAAAAAACCCCAGTAGTAGGAGAATTATTTCAACCCATTCTGCAACAAAATTTTATCCCTGTTGGAATTGAACCCTAGTGCATTTTTCATCCCGTACTATATATAAGGGGAGTGATTAAGACCCTAGAAAGGGGAGTGAAACCTCCTCCATGGATGGAGAAAGACTTTCCCTTTATTTTTTGAGCTTCTCCATTTCTGGAAGGAAATGTCGGAGTTAACCTTAGTAGAGCACATAAAAATCACCATAATTTTTGCCAACAATATATAGTATTAAAAAAAGAAAAGAAAAAACTTTGGCTAGCAATGTAAGATGGCTACGTATGGATTATGGAGACAGGACCTTTTTGTTGCCCAACAACATGGTCTCAACTTATAGTTAGGAAATTTACATATAATATCTTTACAAAGTTTTGGAGAAACTTCCATTTCAATTAGGGGGTGTCAAATGGTCAATTCCGATCAAGTCTAATTGGTCTCTACCAATTGGGTGAAGGTTTTCTACGTGGGGGGGGGGGGGGGGACTGTGCACCCTACGCCCAGACATAGAAGGAAGCGAAATGACTACTCCACCCCCATGAAAGGCAATAATCACTACCCTATTGATGCAACCACGTGCATTCTCATTGTTCTCATGCACGCACAGGAGCCATACTCCCCCACAAAGAACTCTTGCCCATTATACATAGTTGGTGAAACTGCAACATTGACCACAAGTTAACAAGTGGAGACTCTAACCATTCGAAGAGTTAATGGGCATGGATAAGGTCACAGACTAAACTCCAAGTCCAAGGGTACAAAAAAGTATAAAGGTATCCAACACATGTATTTATACAATAAAAGACAAATTAAGGCTTTCTTTGTTTTGTTGTAAAATAGAAGAAATTATTCCTTCATTCGTTCACTCTGGTGAATGAAAATCACATATCCAATCATTATCCTCTCATAAATTATGATTAGGGGAGGAAAATTGTTAGCCCCATAAAATATCCTTTACTTTCCTACTTTATTTGACAATCTCTGGACTTGGGGTCGCATCATAGTTAATGTCATCTTTTTTACTGAAAGAATCCCTTCTCCAGGAAAATGATGGAACTAATTTGTTGTTCATGTGGAATGATGATTATTAAGATAAAACTGAGAGATCATATCGTTTGAGTGTAATTTCCCATCAATGAAAAGATGAGTGATTAATCATCTAATGTGGAGCATTTAATGAAGAGAGGGAATCTAGAATTAAGAAAAAAGTGAGAGATCACATCGTTAGAGTGTAATTTCCCATCCATGAAAGGATGAGTGATTAATCATTTAATGTAGAGCATTTAATGAAGAGAGAGAATCTAGAATCCACCGGTGGGATGTGAGGGGGCATATGCAAGAGTCTTAACCATGTGTCAAATTTTAACCTCAAATTCAAATCTTTACCTCCCAAATATATCCATGAGCTACAGATGATCCATGCACCTTTTGGTAATCCCAAAAGTTTTAAAATATTTCTCCAATTGTTTCCTTCCCTTTGTATTAGCATACATCCTCTTTGTAGTCCAAGATAATGTTTAATTTTTCACTTGGCAAACTCTAGACTAAAGCTCGATATGTGAGCAAGACTTTAGCTTCTAACTATCCACAAACTTTTCAGCCCCTTCCAAACTGCCATGTAGCAGTATTTTATGATTTCGAATTAGCTTAAACTATTAAAAATGTTCCCATAAAAAATTAAAAAAAAAAGACTATATCCGAGAACGTAGCTTCTGCACCTAAACACATGATGAGACGAAATGACTACCCTAGACCCCCATGTAAGACAAAAATCCCATCTCTATTGATGCTTCCTCATGTGCTCACATTGGCCCATGTGTAGAGGCCATGCTCCTAGACAGAAAACTCTTTCACTAACAAATTTATCCATTTTTTTTTCAAATTTTTGCGGTTTTACTTCCACCCATTTTATTTTAAGGCTATGTTTGGAAGTCAAGAAAAGAAAATAAAAAATTAAAAAAAAAAACATAATGAGACAAAAATCATGATGGAACAATGCTTGATTTACGTGTCAATCTCCCTCCTCAAATTCATTTTTTTTTCCTTTTCTTTTCTTGGCTCCAAACATGGCATAAAAGAAACAGAGCCCCTGGAACTAAAGAAACAAGACAACTCTGCTCACTAATGAAGAAATACCACTAACTAGCTCTCCTCCGGAATCCTAACGCAGAACATAGTGCTGCAATGGTAAGACAAGGCAAATCACTAAACAAATTTAGGGTAAGGCAGTAGTAACAAAGAGAAGACCAATTTAAGTATTGAAATACAAAACAACATCCTTTTCAAATGTTTCTTAAACCTCAAGGATCTTGAGCACCACATTGAATGACAGAAGACCCTGGAAACTCTCCCACAATTCTTACAGGAAAGATGGTCAACATCCTCTTCGGCTGCAGAATACGAGAGAACATGCTTCCTCACCTTTCTTTCAATGAGTTGTTGGACCTTCTCAATTCCCATGACGGCAGACACCCTCTAAAGGGTGATGGTATAAACAATGAAGATATGGATAACTGCTTCTGCCGCATTGAGATTGAAGACAAGCAACAAAAGGGACTTCTCAGTCTTCTCTTCTCACTGTCATATCCTTCATAAGTAGGGTCATGAGGTACAGCAGATACCTTAAGGGCCTCAGGGAGTATGCAGTTGCAGAGTGACCCTGGAGAAACACATCAATAAACATCAATGCAGTCTGAGTTTATTGGGTGGCAATCATAGGGCAATGAGAATTAGTTATTACAAACAGTCGACAATATCACAATAAGGGTAAAAGCATCTAGAGGCATTTAAGACAATATGAGGGGTGGGTAGGAATTATTACAGGAAATGTCCCTAGATACTTTTCTCACTCGTCAAGTTGGACGGATGAACACGCTAGGTCCCCCAGCCGCGGGGGGGGGGGGGGATGCAATCATTTTCCACGACAGTGAGGGCATAGGGAACACCCCTGCAACAACCCACTGCTGCAAAAACAGTATAAATATATATATATATATATATATATATATATATATATATATATATATATATATATATATATCTACAACAATCTGTTTAATTTATATAATTTTTTTGGAGAGCAAGGATCAGCAGGAAAGAACCATTCAAGATCACATTTGTTTATGAGAGCTTCTAGATGCCAGAATTTTTCCTGTCTGTGCTGATACAAGGAACCACCAGGTTACTTGCATTTACTAAGAACAGACAAAATGACATCCTGACAAAGCACAATTGGTGTATCCTACTGCCTAGCTGTGTTACCCTGAAGGGGTCTTTGATACAGGGAACATTACAAAAAAAAAAAAAAAAAAAAAAAAAAAAAAACTAGTAATGTAAGACTGGGTAAAACGAGCCAACAGCAAGAAAGTTCAATTAACGAACAAAGGGGGCCACTGGTCAAACAGCAAAAATTGATCTAAATGGAGCCTCAATTTAAAAGTAAAGCAATAAAAAAAAAATTGTTTTGATCCCACCACAAACTGGGTAGCTGACAGTCCTTAAATACACATGGATCTTCAAATTTGAACGAACAATTTTGGACACCAATTTCAGCTTGATTGGAGAGAACATGGAAGAGAAATGGAGTGGTTGAGTTTTTTCCTTTGATGGTTCCCCCAACACATTTTAGTTGGGATAAGGCTGAGTTGTTGTTGGTACATGCACTTCAAATGTTCCCATGGAAAGATATGAAAGACTTGCATATTGACTAAGAATATTGCATGTCAAAAGTAAGACAGTTCCCAAAAGTACCAATAGAAATGCAATACAGGTTTGGTGGCCATCAGTGTAAACTGACACCACAGTGCAAACCAAAGTTATTCAAGAATCACAAATCTATTTCAAGGTCGAACAATGCAATTACAATCAGCTAATGGTGAGTGTTGTGGAAATACAATGATACATTAAAACATACCTATTCTTGCAAGTCGATTTATCCATTTGGGGATTTTATTCCCTGTCAGCTTGTAACAGATATCTTTGCAAAAATGGTTGCAATTCTTAACAATCAAGTGATAAGTGTCACCATTGTAGTTGGCCGAGTGCTGCTCCATGAACTCCCTAACCTGATTGAAATTCAAGCATGTCGTACCAATGAATATTGACTTCCTAAACTTGAAGCCAGGGCACTGCCGAGGCTCAACCTCAAAGACACCGCTTGTTGGGTAGTCGTGGGCTCCAAAGGCATATTCTACACCATGAACTGTAAACAAGAATGGCCATTAGGAATTCTTTGTCATCCTCCTGAGATTGTATAATACAAGAGACAGTGGATACAGAAAGAAAAAAAAAAAAAAAAAAAAAAGAGTAGAGGCTACATGTAAATGACTGTCTAATCCACTTAATATAAAACTGTTTCTATCTATTTCAAAACCCACACACTCCTCTACACCATTAATGTATTTTGTCTTAATTTCAGCCAAAGACACCCAATTCTGTTACGTAGAAAGAATTCATTTAAACATAAGAAGCTAGCCCAATGAAAATAAATAAATAAATACAAAAACATTAAAAAAATATATATTGGAAAAGAATAAGCCACAAAGAACAATTAAATAATGACCTAAACTTTCAGAAACTACAAAATAAGATATACATGGACACTGGTTATCCTGCTAGCCCGTTGAAAGGAAGAATCAGAGACACACAGCACCTTACCCATGGCAGCTGAGGTAGCAGTCCAAAGAAGCTCCACATGTTTGCCACCACAACATTTCATTCTAATAGAAGTTTCAGTCTAATCATTTCTCACCTTTTGATTTAGGGAGAAAATTCAACACAGTGTTGCTCATTGAGGTAAACATTAGACACGTGAGTAGTATAGGTTAACATGGCCTGGATACGGCGAACACTACCAACTCAGTGGATCACATGTTTATGAAAGTTGAGTTGGATATATCATCCCTTCATATAGCTGAATAAGCGATATGCACCTGCATATTTAGTATCTTTTTTTCTCTCTTTTCTTTCTTTCTTCTTTTTTTTCTATGAAGGAACCAAGAGACTGAAAGATACTGTCTATAGAATAGGAGTGGGGTAGATGGGTACCAAGGTGCGTCTAGAATGAATGTGATAGAAACATAATGTTAAAACATACTGGAGAATTTTCTACATTTACAATCACAAAAGAATACATACTCAGAATGACTATAAGTCTATAACAGTGAGGATGTAGAGACGGATCAATATAAATACCAGAAAGTTAGCACCAATAGGTGGCAGGAATAGGGAAATCAATGGAAATGGTCCCGTCATATCCAAAAGGACATTTAAAACCAGTAAGGAGTGCTGCAGTTCAAGAAGAGGGAAAAATATGGGAAGGCCAAAAGGACATGGATCGAGGCAGTCCAAAGAAAATGAGACTTACAATACTAACAAAAGATACACGCCAAATAAGGCATAACAACAAAAGAGCATTCTTAGTCAACCCAACAAGGAAGGTCTTCAACCGTCTGATCTCATCACCATCATTGCCAGTAACCACTATGTCATCAACGTAGACTATAAGAACGGTGAGTTTTTCACCAGCCCTCTTTATAAAGAGTGTATGATCAGCATTACTCTGCTTATAGCCCACAGAAATCATGGCCTTGTGGAACCGGCCAAACCATGCTCGAGGCGACTGCTTCAGCCCATATAGTGCACGCTTCAGCCTACATACTTTTCCTTGGTTTCTGTCACAAGAGAAGCCTCATCCAGTGCTCCATTTAGGAAGGCATTTTTTACATCTAGTTGCTGCAAATCCCATCCAAAGTTGACTGCACAAAATAATAACACACGAACAGTATTTAACTTTGCAACAAGTGCAAAAGTTTCCTGGTAATCAGTGCCGTATGTCTGAGTGAACCCCTTGGCCACGAGTGGTGCCTTATACCTATCCATTGTGCCATCCACCTTTTGTTTCACCACAAACACCCATTTACATCCAACGGTTTTCTTCCCAGGTGGAAGAACCACAAGCTCCCATGTGTTATTTTTCTTCAAGGCCTCCATTTCTTCCATCATAGCTGCCTTCCACTTTCCATCTGATAGAGCTTCCTGCCAATTGTTAGGAATACGAACAGAAGAAAGAGAAGAAACAAAAGCACAAAAGGATGGGGAAAGGGAGTCATAAGAAACAACATGAGATATGGGATGCTGAGTGCAAGTCCTGACGCCTTTGCAAAGAGCAATAGGTAATTCAGGAGAAGGAACATTACCAAGTGGAGAGGCAGGTTCTGGATCCGAGTTCAGCAATTGGATGGGTACTGGAGCAACGGTTGATTGAACGGTATGAACCTGCTTATGTTTCCTTCCATAGGTCTTCATAGTACTTTCATCAATCCTCCTCTGAAATTCACTAATAGTCCTCTGGATAGGAGTCTGGATTGGGGTAGGTTGCTCCCCCTGAATAGAGATAGTCTCCCCCTGTATAGGAACCTCTCCCCCTGACTCAGGGGGAGTACTAGGGGCAGGCCGAACTGGTTCAGACTCGTGGTAAACAGACTGAAGTGGAGGTGGAGAGTCAATAGTCAACACATCTTCACTAACACTCTCCCCCTGAAGAGGTGGGGACACATAATATGGAACACTTTCATGAAAGACGACATCCATGCTGATAAAAGTCCGGCGGGATGGAGGGTAATAATATTTGTACCCCTTCTGGGTAGAAGAGTATCCCAAGAAAATGCAGCGGAGACTATGGGGGTCAAGTTTACCAGGGGACCTTGTATCCCTGGCATAACAAACGTAGCCAAATACCTTAAGTGAGACTATAAAGGAAGAAGAGCCAAGTAATAGCTCAATAGGGGTTTTGGAATGAAGAACCCGACTGGGCAGCCTATTAACTAAATAGGCTGCAGTAAGGACAGCATCTCCCCAATAAAGGGAAAGGACATTGCGAGCAAACAGAAGAGCTCTAGCCACCTGCAAGAGGTGGCGGTTTTTCCTCTCAGCCACACCATTTTGGGCTAGAGTGTCCACACAGCTGGTCTGATGGAGGATTCCATGGGCAGCAAGGTATTTTTGGAACTGACCTTCCATATACTCTGTCCCATTGTCACTCCTCAAAATTTGGAGAGTGGCATTAAATTGAGTCTTAACCAATTGGTGAAAATGCTAAAAACATGAAAAAACTTCATTCTTTGTGTGCATAAGGTAGACCCAAGTGAACCTAGAATAGCAGTCTATAAAAGTGACATACCACCGATGACCAGAAAGGGAAACTTTTCTACTAGGACCCCACACGTCAGTATGAACAACATGAAATAAGGAAGAAGATCTTTTATTAGAAATGGGATAATTGGAGCGTGTCTGCTTAGCCAAAACACAAGGCTCACAAAAAAAATCTTCCTTATTACAATCTTTAACTAATGTTGGAAATAAAGTGGATAAAGTACCTAAAGGGGGATGGCCTAGCCTAGAGTGCCATTGGTGTAATTCAGAAGAGAAAGATGCAGGGTGACAGAACCTAGAAGGTAAAGCCTGTGTAGATGTAGGATCTCCATCAAGCAGGTACAATCCACCATGCATTTTACCCGATCCAATCGTCTTCCCCGAGTCCAGTTCCTGAAAAAACACAATGAGTGGGAAAAAAAGTCACTTTACAATTCAGGGATTTGGTGATACTGCTAATGGAAAGAAGGTTAGTGGTAAATTTGGGAATATGAAACACAAAGGACAATGTAGGAGAAGGAGAACAACCAATGGATCCTTTCCCTGAGATGGAGGAGAGGGACCCATCAGCAATTTTGACTTTATCTTTACCAGAAGCAAGAGAATATGTATTAAAAAGACTGGAAGAACCTATCATGTGATCAATAGCACCGGAGTCTATGATCCAAGGAGTGGAGATTATTGATGCACAATGACCAGCAAAGGGAATACCTGTACGGGCAAAGAATGAACCTGAATTGGCAGCAGATGTAGTAGAGGCAGCGGATGTGTTCAACATGCACCGGAGAGCCTGGAGTTCTTCCTGGGAGAAACCAATGTCAGCAGTGGGAGTTGGAGCTACGCTTTCAGTGTGATTGGCTTTGTTTTTAGACTTAGCACGACCATGTTTGGCCTTAAAATCAACATGCTTCCCATGTAATTTCCAACACTGAGCCTTAGTGTGATATGGTTTGTGACAATGCTCACACTTCACAGGCTCTTTGGCAGTAGCAGTAGCAGCAACACTGTCAGAAGAAGTAACGGGGGTGGAGCCAGCAGTCTGTAAGGTTGATCTTTCAACTTTGGGAGTAATCATCATGACAGCCCTTCGTGTCTCTTCACTGTGAACATAAGAAAAAGTCTCCTCTAAAGTGGGGAAAGGAACCCGACCAAGGACTTGCACCCGAATAGGATCATAATCATCATTGAGGCCAGCCAGGAAATCATAGACCCGAAACTGATCAACATAAGAATGATAGGCAGTAATGTCAGCAGTAGTAGTAGGTTGAAACCGAGCATAATGATCCAATTGCTGCCATAAACACTTGAGGGCAGCAAAGTATTTAGTGACAAACATCTCCTTCTGAGTAGTATTTTGGAGTGTCTTCCTGATTTCATAAACTTGAGCACCACTACCTGAGCGACCATAAGTTCCCTTGACAGTAGTCCATATCTGAGTAGCAGTGTTAAGGAGGAGATACTGACTGGAAAGGTCAGTGGTCATAGAATTCAAAACATATGACATCACCAGAGCATCGTTGGCAGCCCATTTAGTACGGGCAACACCTTCTTCAGTAGGCTGTTTGGTGGTGCCAGTAAGATGGCCAGTGAGTCCCCTACCAGCCACGGTCAAGGATAGTAATCTGGCCCATATTAAATAATTCGTACCATCAAGCTTAATGGCAGCAGCATAGGGAAGAAAGTCATTCCTTGTCTGACCATCCCCTCCAGAAGTAGCAGTAGTCATATCTGAATCACCCATTCAGCCAGGCAGAAATCGATCCACTAATTTGAAAAAATAGATCTTCAAGAAAATTGAATCGAGTGTGAAGGATGGGTTTTGAAGTTGCAGCAATTTCAGCCATCATAATAGGCTGAAAATTAGATCGAGTGCTCCTCTAGTAGTGGGGAAGAAGTCCTCTAAAAATTAGCTCCTTCGGATGAGCTAATAAGAAACCCTAAATTTATCAAAATTTAGGAAAAAAACTGATTTGCAGAGAAATCGCAGGTTGGAATCTGAATCAAGTTTGATCCAAGCTTGCAGTCTTCAATCAAGGAAGGGTGTAGACCAATAATGGCAGGAACCAATCTCCAAAAAAAACCAGAAATCAAACTGTAGTGGAAGAAGTAGCTTGATCTCCAAGGATGGAGGGATTCTGCCGGCAGATTTAGGTCACACCAGTTGTCTTCGATCTTCAGTGAGGTGTCATTGAGGGCAGCAGCTAAATCTTCATTGGATCACCTCAAAGTTGCTGCCCTGAATGAGATAGAGAGTCCGAGAGTGGTGGAGAAGAAGAGAACCAGTAGCCGAGAGAGTTGGAGAAGAAAAACCAGAAAATTCGAGAGGGCTGCTTTTCAGATCAGAGGTGGCTCTGATACCATGTAAACAACACTGAATATTAATGCTTGAATGACCAGAACCGATCACCCAGGCTCCTTATTTATAATAAAACCACAAATCATAACCAAAGTATGAATCCCCCCTAGTCCTATTCCTACTAGGAATTCCCACTCCAATTAGGAATCCCAAATAGAGATCGGATAGGGGAAAAATACAAAAAAGAAATAAAATTACAGAAAAGAAACAAAACACAAAACAACTAAAACAATAGGACTAAATTACCCCTATCGGGTAAAGTAGCCCATCTCAACACTTTCTTCAGTTGAATTTTGTAAATGAGGTATTATACTAAAGGGGCTTTGGTTTCCTGCATGGTACACCTAGGAAGGCTTTCCTAAGTGGCCTGAATATTTTTCACATGGCAGATCAGGTGGTGCAAAATTTTGTAGGCAGTAAGGGCACAGGCTCCCCTACTTGCATGTCAAGTTTCACCCAATGGAGTTCACCACTTGGTGAAACAAAACTCAGAAAATCTTCTGAAAAATATGCAACTTTTGGAAAATGGTTGACAACAAATTTTGGAGAGGGGTGATATACGATTTTATTTGGCTTTGAAATTTGACAGGTAGCCAATCTAGACCATACCCAAGCTATCCAACCGTCGGAATTGCAACTCATCTTACCACATTGAAAAATAGGAGGGCATGGATGAAGGGCTGCACTGTGTAAAAAACCTTTTGCCTATTAAAAATTGTAGAGGGGAAAGGGTGCACCCCATGTGTATGGCCCCACTATAGAACAAGACATAGGGATGAAGCAATCATATTTCTAAGGTTGAGAGTTCTCAATTTGAGACGACCCCATTTAGTTGGGATAAGGCTGAGTTGAGTTGAGAATTCTCAATTTGAGTGAAAACTTCATCGAATTCATTAAATTGTGAAAAGGAAGCAATTGCAGATATATAGATGGAGGTCTGAACATTCTCTTCTAGTTCTAGTATTCTAGCACAACTAGTATTTTTAAATAGTAAGTTAACTCACAAACTTGGATAACATAAACTTAACTACAATTCAAAAATGCAAAGTTCAAGTAAGAAGAGTGAAACTTGGCTAACATAAGCTTACCCAAACACCTAATAATTAGGAGTCTAGTCAACCAAATAAATAAACTGAAACTAGACCAAACCAGAGTAGAACAACTAGAACTAGGCACTGGCAACCGATTTCCATTAAAAAGGGAAAAAGAAAAAGGTAAAAAAAAAAAAACAATTCAAATCTGGGCAAAAGCAGACCCTTTTTTGACACAATTCCCCCCCCCCCCCCGGCGACTGGGGGTTGATGAACATGGGATTCAATCCCAGTCCAGAGATACAATTACCCACAATCTTTTATTAGTGCTATATGCTGTTATAACTTGATGTGCCCCACACCATCTTGATTACCAATTACAAAGTTTGGCCCTCGGAATCAATCCCAAGAGACCTTTTGCATGTCCCAAGAAGTGAAGCCGAGTTTTTCTTAGAGGAGCAAAATAAGAATGATGGCAAGGTTCTAAAACTCGGTCTCGACCAGGTCGAGTTTTCCGAGATCTCAAGATCTCTCGGCGAGACAATGTATTTTTTTTTTATGTTTCAGTGGGCATATGGCCATAGTTGGCTCCGAAACTTTAAGGTAAGCTTGTTTTAGGCTTAATAAACATATTTAAAGGTTCAAATTGGAAAGAAAAAAAAAACCCAATTTTTGCACCCTTGGTTGGTAGTAAAGGCTGAACCCTTGATGTAATATTGCCTATTCTACACATTGTTTAAATGATACAAGACATATTTGCAAGTAAAACAAGTAAATTATGCACATAATATTGAATAATTATTTAAGAAATAATTAAAGACTTAAATTATGAACATAATATTGAATATTATGCACATAATAATGAATAATGCATATTACATAGACACCCAACCTAAGTACAATGAATAATACACAAGTCATAGACACCTTACTACCCTAGTCTTCCACGTCTTAACTCCCAAGTCCCAACAATACAATACCATGACTCTATGAGTACTGAGGAGGTCAAGATTCTCGAAATATTCGAGATTTCACCAAGATTCTCGAAATATTCGAAATCTCGTTCCGAGTTTTTACATTTTTTTGTTTCGTATAATAACTTGTCTCAAGAAGCTCGAGTTTCTCAAGTTTTCCGAGATCTTTTCATAGAATGGAGAAGACAAGGATTATAGGGTTATCAAGGCATTTTGGCAGTTAATCAGGGATTAGGAAGCAAATTTTTCCATATAAAAATCCTCCCTTCCAACTATCAAAGACATGGACACAGTACAATTTCAATTTCTGGGTCTGGAGAGGAAGAACCAACACCATCTCCTTGCATCCATCATCTAAATTTGAACGGACTCCCAAACGCCCCTCGAAAGAGGGTAATTTGGCCCCAAACTCCTAAACCTGGGTCAAGAATTGAACTGACTCCCGCAATGTCCCTCAAAGGAGAATTACTCAGTCCTGAACTCCTATAACTTTGCTGGAGAAGAAGGGGCTACTTGGATCTGTCATCTGGTGAGTTAATCTATTGAAAGTGAAGACTGTTACAACATATATATTTAGTTTTCCTATTTCGCTGCATAACTAAGAAAAACAGAACCAGCCAACTTAAGTCAAAACCGAGTCGACACAACCTACATTAACTTCTAAACTTAAGAGAAATTCCAATGACTGGCCACAAGTAAAGAAACTAAGTTTTTTTCCATTATTTCAATGTTCTCAAACAGAAAGATCAATATGGCTATAGTTGTCACGCCAAGGTGATGGTTAGGTACTGAGGCACTTGCCTAGGCCATGATTTACTAGGCATTAGATGAATAGGGGCTTGCTTATATGTAGAATAAAAACATTTTTCCTTCTGTTTTAGATTGTGTATAATACAATTTAATTTCTTTTATCTTCAAATATTAATATATAACGGAGGAAATAAGCCTGCTTGGGAGGTTCACTAGAGAAAGGAGAACCCACAATGTTTCTTTTTTGCTTGTTCATGATGCCAGATGATGGAGAGACAACCCCTGAAAAGGTATGCCCTCTCCTAGCTCTGCCCCTCCTCCTGTATCTTATTCTTCTTTTTCCCCATCTTCTTCGCCTTCCCCTTCTTCTTCTGCTTCTGCAGCGGCCTCTCCTTCCTCCCTCTTCTCATTTTCCCCCTTATATGCAGAATTGGTTTGGTCAGTTCATATGCTCAAACCAATTCTTGCAGTTCAAAAATTGGTTCAGATCTGGATTTTCTAGATACCAGACTTTGTGGAGTTATTTGGATAAGTTTTTATGACCTGCGGTTACAGGTTTCCTGAATTTCAGGAACCTTATCTCATGGGGCCTAGTTTGAACAGCTTGTAGCTTAAAATCTTCATATTGTGGGTTATCTCAAGGAGGTTCTTTCCTTTCATTTTATTGTTAATTAGAGTCTAGATGTTAGTTTTTATTTCAGGACTTCTTTTTTTTTAGCAAGACGTTACCTTATCTATTAGGTTGTCATTAGATGGTTGAGTGAAGATAAAATACCTTCCAAAGCAGGAATTAACGATCAGTTTTTTAATCAATAAAGGACTGCCAACTCGGCCAAATAGTTTTATTTTATTTAACTGCTTTATAAATATATTGTAAGGTTCACAAGCTCCCACAACTTGATCGAATGGATTGAATTAGTTTATTTTGTTAGTGAAGTGGTTGCCTCCTATATTCTCTCTCTTGTCTCTCCCCTCTCTCTTCCCTCTTCTCTCTTTTCCTCCACGGTTCTGAATTTTCTGATTCTTTTTCTTCCTTGTGACTTCTCTGTTACCAGATCTGGAACTACTCTATCAGATTTTGATTGTATCAACCACCAAATCAGAATCTTTTTCCTTCTATCTTTGAAACAAGCCCATCACTAGCATATCATCTCTCGGATCGGTATCACTCCTTTCTCCTTCCCCCAGGGCTTTCGGGTCTAGGTTCCTGGACATTATGTAAACTGGTCACTTAAGCCCCATTGGCCACCTTGTTGCCTAAGCAGCAATTAGGCATCAACCAGGTGATGCCTTAACAACCATGAATGTGACAAAGATGGATGCATGAATCAAGTGAATGGCCAAGCTTCTCATTAGGGTGTGGCAGAAGTTTGACCGACCCATTCAACCGATTATGTTTGACCTGGTTAGATACGCATCCAAACAAGAATATGCTTGTCCAGATTTATTAAAAAAAATTAAAAATAAATAAAAAGAGAGTGGATTTTAGGCCTGGATTTGACAATTCGGACAAGATCTAGTTTGTTCAACTTTGCAACAAGACAAGATGAGCATAGATTTAATTTGTAACACTAGGAGTTAGGGGTAATCTTAGAATTTTGGTTTATGAGAAGTGCATAATTTATGGTGTAACAATTTTACCTTCAAAAGCCAAAATTTTCAAAATGAACAGTCAAAGTGGCAAGAGTTAGTATTAAAAATCATATCTTCCAAAAAACTGGGTCTCATAGGAATAACCCGAACAAAAACTGGGACATACATAGAACCATGAACTTTGTCCGAAACCCGGTTTCAAACCAGATCTTGGCTGAATAAATAGCCATAGACAGCAAATTTTCTGATCCAATCCTGGATCTGTCCAAATTTTTTGCCACCCCTACTTATCATGTGATTAAAGTAAAACAATAGAAAACTCCCTTCACTCGTAGCAACAAGGAGAGTTACTGGCAACTTTATTTGGTAAGCTCAGATTCCATCAAAGAAACCCTTGGAGAGGCGATATCACATCCTTCTTTTGTTCTATGGATGGCATACCTCGACAGAATTCTGAGTACCGATCATTTGATGTATATAGTTGAATGATGTTGAACATATTTTCCATGGCCAGATAGATCAAGGAAAAGAGTAAAACACAATTAGTACACTTTGTTGGGCGAATTGGGGATCTCTGCCATTCGAAGTCAATCAAGGCTACATGGTTGTATTCATAGACATCAAATCTCCAATCCATAGCAACCAAGGAATTCAGTAAAAGGGAAGACCTTTACTGAACTTACTAGTTCCCTTCGATGTATGTAGGAGATTATGGAAGGAGTGAAACCTATGTTGCCAGGATGCAAGGGCGGGTGTTGAAATCAGACACAGATACAAGGTTTCAGACTCGGAAAGGGTTCAATGACTCAAGGGATTAAATATTTTTAACTTACTATGAATTATTTTATTACAAGAACGATTCTTTAACTAATTTTTAGCATAAAAATAATTCTATAACTAATATTAGAGTGCCAAAATTAACTATAAACATAATTAACTTCAAAATATAACATATTTTATAAACTCTAATGTATGGAGAAAAATATTCCAAAATAGAAGTTCTTAATTTGGTTATACTCAGCTGATGCAGAACTAATCCCAATACAGGAGAATCCCAGCAGGAGATTCGTTTGCAACAAGATCGCGGGGAAAAGGAACTAGAGCCAGAATTAGAGAAAATTCCATAATCTAAACAAACCAATCTGATTGAAACATTAACTGTAGGTTCTGTTTAAAAGGTAGAGAGGGCTGGCAAAATCTTGTTTAATTCTGATGATTGGATTATAAGTTTAAAAAATTAAAATAAAAATTCTTCAACTAGAAAACCCAAAAAAGTGCAGAATCAATAGAAATGTCTGCGAACTCAAAACAGAAAATTAGGGATTCAAGTTGAAGATTTAGCAGAAAAAACAGTATTTAGAAACTTGGATTGAATTTTGTGACTCACCCCTGGCTACGTATCCTTTGGACCCTCTGCTTGCCTGCCACCAAAGGAAGCAAGCTACCCCAACATAAAAAATTAGAACTCGTTTAGGGTGGTTGTAGATCAGCAGCAATAAAACGCCTAACAAACAAGCAAGTCCTTTTGCACCTAGGAGAGTGAGCGCTAGCTGATCTACAAGACTACAACCAAAGAAGCAACGTCGCTCGCGCTGTTGTGAGTTAGCATGCTTTGACGCGATACCGCAGCAAAGAAGCAATGGCTGAGCTAGCTGATCTTCAGCAAGTGAAATAGCTTTTGAAAATAAGTAGAAGTTGAGTTGAACTAGGAAAACCAGATTTTCAACTAAAACTTGAGTTCAGAAAAGAACTGAAACTAGAAAACTAGAAAGGAAAATCAAAATCAGAATATGGCAGAATTGTAACGAATAATCAAGCTTTAAGACATTAACTGGTGATGAAGTTGAAACAAGACAGAACAATAAAGCCACAGGGGAAGTCGAGATATTCCGACCAGAATTCGATAGAATGATAAAGGAGGGATAGAATAAGGATAGAACAGCAAACTAGATTAGGAATCCACCCAATCTACAGGTTTGGAATCCACCAAAGCCTCACCTGGAATCCATCAGTTATGCTACTGAATCCACAACAGCCAATCACTGCTGAATACTCAAGATAGGTCTGAAATCCTTAGAATCATAACTGAATCCATAGTACGTGACAATAACAGCTCAGCCTTATCCCAACTAAATGCGCCGGCTACATGGATCCTTTCAAAAACAAAGTAAGGAAAACTGAGGTCCACACAAAGTGAAAGTAAAGTAAGAGGAATGAAGAAATGAGATATGACAAGTGATAGATGGAAAGTGAAAAATGAGAGTAGGAGGAAAAGAGTCTGAAAAATCTATAGGACTTGAAGATAACTTAAATAATATAACTCATAAATTTGTGTCTTCGGCCATAAGCAACTACAACCATATATTCATAACCATCTTTCATTTTTCTAGTAGACCATAGGAGAAGTTGTGAGGAAGGACTTGCATAGTCAGGCCTTGTCCCGAGTATGACCTCAGATAGAGCCTATTGGAGGGTAAGGATTCATGTACCAGACCTCATGTAGCTGAGATTCTCCTAACTTCCGGGCTGTGCCTCGTTCCTCTTACACCCATCTTTCATTTTTCTTTCTATTTCTCCATCTTTCTTTTGTCATTTTACACTTTTCTTTTACCATCCCTCTTTTCTCCTTCTCTTCTTTCTCTTTCTCTGATTAGACCTCAGTTTTCCCTATTTTGCTTTGTTTGGATCCATGTAGCCGACCCTATTAAGTTGGGATAAGGCTGAGTTTGTTGTTGTTGTATAAACTGACTCTCACAGTCGTAAACTGACCAAATTCAAACTACCACTTGGAATAGTCAAAATAGATTAGTAATTTGACATACCTACTCAAACTATGACTCTAAAAACAGAACATAGACATAGAATGTAATATGTACTCAAATTCTTAATAATTCAAGGATTTGAGTCAATAAAGAAAACATAATCAAAACAGGACTGGACTTATAGAATCCTAATCCTGCCTGAACTAGGACAACTAACCATAGTCAAAACAGGAAAAGAAACAGAACTCTAAATCAGACTAGGAGTAAGTGATGCAGAAGCCGAAACCATGATTAATTTGGCTGTTCTTTGATTTTTCGTTGGAGCCTTTTTATTTGTTTGTTCTTTTAGCCTAGGGTTAAAACAGTCTTTTTCATGGTTTATCTTCTTAGTTCCCCTCCACGATTTTAGAGGGATTAGTATTTTATTTTATTTGTTTTAGTTGTTTACACTTATACTCCTATTTAGAGTATAAGTCTATTCTATGTTTTATAATTAGGATTCAAATTAGGAATCCCAACTCCTAATCTGATTAGGATTGCTTTAGATTGATTATTTGTAAGGCCTTTTGGCCCCCCTTTATTATTATAAATAGTAGAATCGTGGGAGGCTCCCCCACCTATTATGTCTGAAATTTTGTTTCTTCTTGCTGCTGCCGCCATGACTGCTGCTGCTTCTCTGTCTTGTGTGTCATATCAAGACCCCTTGTGAGTAATATCAAGGGCTAGGGCTGGAGTAATCCGGCGACTCCTTGCATCTTGCAAATCGGGAGGTTCGTCTTCTTCTTCCTTCAAGTTCTTCAAGGTTGCTGCTGCTGAAATTCTGCAATTCCAGTAAGAGTTACAATTTCCTGCAACTTTATCATCTCTTCTTCTTACTTCCATCTAACCTAATCGACTTCCCCAAACCCTAGCTTCATCTACATTCATCACAGCCCTATTCCCTCATCAGATTACACTCAAAACCTAACCACAGGTCCATCACAGTAACCCTCCCACTCGATCTCAGTTGCAGCCTCACCTATCCACTACAAACCCTAAATCCCTCCCTCAACATAAAAACCCAGAAACCCTAAAATCTGCCTAGACCTAACCAGCCATCAAAACCCCCCACCAAAGTCCAGCCGAACCACCCCCTCCCTGCTAGGAAAACTCGACCTAAAGCCCAGCCCCTAAATCTGCTCCTAAACCCTAGTTTCAGCTTAGATCCTAAATCTGAAAACCCAAAACCCTAACCCTAATATTTCTGAATTTCTATTTCTTATTCAAACCTCATTAAAACCTATTCTAATAGACTCCTAAAATTCTGCAGACCATTACCCAATAAAACCTTAACTCAATCTCCCATTCCTAACCCTAATTTTGCCCTAGTTACCCTAAACTGCCCATTCGGCCAACCCTAAAATAGAACCTGGTCCTAAGTGAGATTTATTTCACCTAGGCTACATTAAATTGGTATCAAAGCCATGGCTGAACATGGCAGCCCTGCTATGGATCCCACACGACCACCCCAACCTGATTCCCTTGCTGCAATCATGGCTATGCTGCAGAAGATCTCAACAGACCAGCAAGTTCTTGGTGATCGAATGACAGCCATGGAACAAAAGCAAGCTGCGCCTATTGTAAACAACCCTCTATACGTAGAGGAGGATAGACTCCAAGTCCGTTCGGAAGTTCATGGAACTCTGGGAAGGGATGAACATCACAGAGATCATCCCAGACGTCACGGGGACCACAGAGATCAGTCTAGACATGACCGAGACTACAGGGATCGACGTAGGTATGACAGAGATGACTACAGAGAAGACAGGGACAGAACTACTGAAGCACCTCGAAGACCTAACTTTGAGGAATATTTGAGGTCCTACTTCACTGGAGATGAAGCTACTAACCGGCGGTTCGATACACAGAAGGTCAAGCTAGAATTGAAAGAGTATGATGGGCATGGTGATCCACAAAAATTCTATGACTGGCTTGCTGCCCTAGATGACTACTTTGACTGGTATGATTTGTCTGAAGACCGAAAGATGAGACTGGCACGCACTAAACTAATTGGCTCTGCTCGAGAATGGTGGCGCAAGGCAGAGTGGGACATGGAACATGAAGGTAAAGCACCTACTAACTGGGAGGATATGAAGTATGATTTGAAAGAGAAGTATTTACCAAGACACTACACCGCTCAGATGCAAGATCAATTCAACTCCCTTCGTCAAGGGAACATGACTGTATCCGAGTACATGCAAAAGTTTGACTCTCTCTCATCTCGCACTGACACAATAGAAAGTGCTACTCAGATGTTGTCCCGATTCCGGTTGGGATTGAGATCTGACATCCTCAGAGCTATTGGCGTTGTGGATGTTCTGGAAGACAAGGATTGTTTTGAGAAGGCATTGAAGGCTGAAGAATTATTGGTTGGGAATAGAGGATTTGATTCTTCCATTGAGGGTACTGTCAAAACTTTTTCAGCATTCAAGTCTACTACCACCGGTCACAACCGAATCGAAATTCTATTGCTGGTCCTACTCGATCGGGCTACTCACGGTAGTTCTTCCCGTCCTCCACGTGCTGATTATAAAGGTAAAGCTCCCATGGACAGCAATGAACCCCACAAGTGTTTCCATTGCAATGAACTTGGGCACTATGCCAAAGATTGCCCACAAAAGCATAGACCTGTTAATGTGGCTGCCAAGGCAGAGGAAACCTCTGAAGAGCACGATGAGCATGGCATATATGCACTACCCCCTGATAGTGATGAAGACTTAGACCGTCACCTTGAAGATCTAGATGGTGGTGCTCAAGGTGTCCATACAATTGCTCCAGTTCTCGTGGATGATGTGGTCGATTGTGACAAGGTAATTGGGAACATTTCACAGGGAGACAGTATCAAGCAAGTTGCTGTTCTTGAAGAGGTGGGGCTGAATGAGAAGGTTATAAATATTGAAGACCCTTTGGAGGTTGAACACATTGATTTTGTGATGCCCCCTTGGTTCTTCAAGAGAAGGCCCCACGACTTGAAGACCATATTCCCACGTTATAACTTCAACGAATTCTGCCAGGGAAGTGTTGAAGCTGCTGCCCACATGTTACTTCCTCCTCCTCATCACAAGGTTCGTGGACGAGTTTCTTCACACAAGCATGGTACGTGGACTCCCATTCATGAAGTCAACAAGCTCAGCCCCAAGTTGCCAGAGCGTTGCATGGATTTCACCCATTCATCGGAGATGAATGTTTCTAAGTCGGGGAGAGTTGATGCAGAAGCCGAAACCATGATTAATTTGGCTGTTCTTTGATTTTTCGTTGGAGCCTTTTTATTTGTTTGTTCTTTTAGCCTAGGGTTAAAACAGTCTTTTTCATGGTTTATCTTCTTAGTTCCCCTCCACGATTTTAGAGGGATTAGTATTTTATTTTATTTGTTTTAGTTGTTTACACTTATACTCCTATTTAGAGTATAAGTCTATTCTATGTTTTATAATTAGGATTCAAATTAGGAATCCCAACTCCTAATCTGATTAGGATTGCTTTAGATTGATTATTTGTAAGGCTTTTTGGCCCCCCTTTATTATTATAAATAGTAGAATCGTGGGAGGCTCCCCCACCTATTATGTTTGAAATTTTGTTTCTTCTTGCTGCTGCCGCCATGACTGCTGCTGCTTCTCTGTCTTATGTGTCATATCAAGACCCCTTGTGAGTAATATCAAGGGCTAGGGCTGGAGTAATCCGGCGACTCCTTGCATCTTGCAGATCGGGAGGTTCGTCTTCTTCTTCCTTCAAGTTCTTCAAGGTTGCTGCTGCTGAAATTCTGCAATTCCAGTAAGAGTTACAATTTCCTGCAACTTTATCATCTCTTCTTCTTACTTCCATCTAACCTAATCGACTTCCCCAAACCCTAGCTTCATCTACATTCATCACAGCCCTATTCCCTCATCAGATTACACTCAAAACCTAACCACAGGTCCATCACAGTAACCCTCCCACTCGATCTCAGTTGCAGCCTCACCTATCCACTACAAACCCTAAATCCCTCCCTCAACATAAAAACCCAGAAACCCTAAAATCTGCCTAGACCTAACCAGCCATCAAGACCCCCACCAAAGTCCAGCCGAACCACCCCCTCCCTGCTAGGAAAACTCGACCTAAAGCCCAGCCCCTAAATCTGCTCCTAAACCCTAGTTTCAGCTTAGATCCTAAATCTGAAAACCCAAAACCCTAACCCTAATATTTCTGAATTTCTATTTCTTATTCAAACCTCATTAAAACCTATTCTAATAGACTCCTAAAATTCTGCAGACCATTACCCAATAAAACCCTAACTCAATCTCCCATTCCTAACCCTAATTTTGCCCTAGTTACCCTAAACTGCCCATTCGGCCAACCCTAAAACAGAACCTGGTCCTAAGTGAGATTTATTTCACCTAGGCTACATCAGTAAGATTCTCAGAGTGAATAGAAATAGGACTCCTGGAGAGAATAGGAATCTAGCGTAGCCTATTATGGCCCTGCCTTCTTCCTTCTTCGGTACTGTAGCTTGTATATACCTGCTGCATCAATTTTCCCCGGCTTAAAAAAACTCACCCACGAGTTTTAAAGTGATGAAATATTACTGCAACGGGATCCATAGCTGGGGTCTATTGGTCTTTGGTTTTAATATAAGGTCTTTAATTAGGATCCATAGCTTTGGCTGTGGACCCTGGGCCCTTAATCACTTAGGTCATCTCAAGGCTTTGCGTTACAGAAGTGAGCGAGAGTGAGAAGGACATGCAAACTTGATGGAGCCTCTTGAAGACAAAGAAGCCACGAAACCAGGTACACCACCTATTTCTTTCTCCTCCTCCTCTGGCGACCCCCATCTCCGTTGCATCTCTGAGCTTTTTATTTTCCCTGAAAAAAAAAGAGAGAAAAAGAAATAGGATTTGGAAGAGGTGAATCCCAGCCAAATTGGTGCCATACCCGTGGCCAAATCTGTGTCCACATGTACGGACACACAATTCGACATGGGTTGCCATCTGGATAAGATAAAGTGCAGCAAGAGTACTTTTTAGGACTCAGTGAAGAGTGTCTCAAGTATCCTGCAAAACACGTATCTTTGCTGTTTATTGCTCTCCGACTTTAAGGGTTTAACATAAAACACTGCAACAAGACTGGAGGAAATCTATTTTGATAATTCATATTTCACATATCATATAGCATTGTATATGCATATGCTATTCCTTTGCTCGTGATTCATTTATTATTGAGAGGATGCAGTCATGGGATTTCAGTCCTTTCACACTTTACTATAAGCTACCTCACCTGTCAAACAAAGAAAAGAAAAGGGGAAAAAAAAAAAGAGACACACAACACAGCGAGCAAGACACACACATAGCGAAAGAGAGAGAGAGCAGCCATCTATGATGTAAAAGGAAGAAATCAATCATATTAAAGTCCAGAATCAAAAACAGCAAGCGATGCAATTCCCAAACAAGTTTCAGCTTCCACCCAAAATCAGTCCAAAACCCCAATAAGGCCCACATAAACCAACTAGACCCATTTAAATTTAAATCCACTCAACAGCACCTGAGAAACTGGATGAATAAACTACATATCTATGTCCACTTACCCTCTTCTGAATGGTGATAAAATAAATCATCAGTCAAAACCCAAAAAGGCTTTAACCTTGAGGACTAGTAGATGGACTTTTCGAAACCTAATAGATAACCTTGCATTCTCATTTGCATCTTCCAAAAACTCAAACTGGCATCCACTGCATTATCATCCAATGCATTCTCGTATTTGCTTCACCAAGTTTCAGAATGAAGAAGCAGCACTAGGCAGTTCAAAATTCACATAAAAACTTTAAATATTTTCAAGAAGGGAGTCCTTTCAAGTTTTACCTAAAACACGTAGATACTTCTATTACTTAACAGATTGTGATCTTCCATCTTTCGTGTAATATGGAATTATTTTTCTTTGATAAGTAAATAATTTTACTAGAAAGAACAAGGCAGCACCACAACTGGCAAGAGAACAAGAGAAATATAAAAATAAAATAAAATAAGGGACCTCTCCATGTACAGTAGCTCACTCACTGATCAGGATTCTGTCACGGTATCTTCTAGATTTTATAGAAACAGTTCAAGTTTGTTCAGGAAGTTGTCATTACTTGATATATGCATAAAGAATAAGCTTTTGATATTCCATCTTTACGTCATTATCTTCCATAAATATGTGACCAAAAGGTGGCATGCTTATTAACAAAAAATCAAATATCTGATTTTCACTATTGCCATTTTGTGTACATAAATGAATAAACAATAAATTAGAATCCCAAGATATCAACACATTGAAACTAAATTAGAACAGGTATTGAAGATATCAAACAGAAGTAATGATCTCTTCCCAAAAACTACAACAGAAGATATAAGATACATGAAGTTGGCAAATACCTTCCACGCCAGAGTGAAAAATCCCAAGGCCTGCCCAATAGACATATCCATTCATGGGTGTCAAGTCATACACATTGAGATAAACAGGGGTGTTTCCCGGACCAAAGCTTGCTGACTTCACTTTTGGGAACATGCAAAAACGAGTGGCTGCTTTCCCTTTCAGACGAAGAGGCATGATGGATTTCCAGCCCTTTTTGGATCCTGATTTCATGTTTCTTTTAGTAGGGAAGCCAGGAACTGGTCAATGCCCAATTCCAACCTGCATAGATTTGGATAAAGAGAGGCATTAGCCATCCTCTGTGTACACAAACAAAGAAAAATAAGAAATTATGGAGAAAAAGGCAAGGCTAAGAGAAAGAACACATACAATGAACTTCAAGGACATAATTTTAGTCTGAACACCAGAAGTACAATATTGCCCTCATGATTAATTAATAACTACTAAATGAATCCCTGATTTTCTGAGAAACCACGCAATTCAGAAGCCAATGAAATTTTCCTAAATCCCCCGTGTGTTATACAAATATTGGTACAAGGATCCTAAGTTGAAGTGAATATGGAATTTCAGACTTGAAAATCTCAAAGTTCTACGGATGTTCTTTGGCAAACCGAAATTCCCGTGTCATTGGAGGGCATTCATTAAAAAGAGCAGCGAGAACAGTTCTTCTCTACTAGGGTCCTATCATCCTGGGTGATCTTTACAAAAGGCTCGAACCTTAAATTTTTGCCCTAGGGCTCTTGAAACCTCTTTAAATGCATGTAGTGGTTGAGAGTGACTCTTCCACAGTGATTGGAAAATTGACTTCTAGGCCCGATGCCCATCACTAAAAATCTCTCTGTGGAACAGAAGCAACATAAGAATTTTGCTAGCTAGATGATCATTTTAGATACTGCATTTTCTAAGGAAATAACAAAAAATTGGAAACATTCAATGTACCGCACTCTACTAACACAGAAAGGAGGAGCAAAAGAAACAATAAGTCCATCAAACGAATTACCATGTTTCCAGCATTTAGCCAAAATCAGGAAAAGAAAAGAGCAAGAAAGGGGTTATTACATACATTACATTAATAATAAGAAGATTAGAGGACAGAATGGGGGGAGAGGGAGATGAGGAGGAACGAAAAGATGCACCACTAACAAATTTGCGCAGGGAATTCATGTGCATAAAATAATTAGGAAGAAGAATGATCATTTAACGTAACAAATCAAGCAGATCCCAAAACACACAATCAAAGAGCGCAAAGAAACCAAATTGTCCCAACCAATTACAAGAACAAAAAGAGAAAATCAAGGAAAACAACATTGAAAGAGGGGAAAAGAAGAAATATTAATGCAATGCTTCTCCATGGAAAGGAAAATAAGAAATGAAGGAACAACAGAGACTTTTAAAAACAATTATTAACCCACAAAATAAAATTGCAAACCAGAGAAACCCACTCACCTGTTGGGAGGAAACCCCCATCAGAGCCCAAGAAAAACGACTTCAACCACCATGCAAACCCACCACCTTCCACCCTGAAAACCCATCTTTGAGAGGCGAAGCTGTGCTGGGAACCCCCACATTTCTACATAAAACCGGAAAAGAAATCCAGAAACCACGGCACCTAAAAACCCAGCAAAAAGAAGAAGAAGTAAATGCCAAGATTCTCTCCCTCACAAGTTCTATGTTGCTCTGCTTTTCCTTTCCTTCCCTTTCCCAACCTTTTCTTCTACAATAAACTATAATATATTTTTATCTTCCACAGCTTAAGCGCAGAAACAAGCTTTTCCTTTCGAAAAAGCTTCAGTTTTCGTTTAAATTTCCCAACGTTTATATTTAATAATTCTAACCCAAAAAAAAAGCTGGTATTTAATAAAAGATTTTTGGTAGGTAATATATGTATTTCGAGAATCTCACCTGCAAATTTGTAACAACAACAGGGGATCCACGCCCTCAGAATTAATCCCTTTGTCCCCTACATTTGCCTTTCTTCATTCTTTCTTTGAAATCACGGGTACTATCCCATTCCCTGACTCTCTCTCTCTCTCCCTTCTTTATTCTTGTTCTGGTGCTTATAGCTTGCTTAGTGTGGGCTTTGGCCCGGTTCTCAGGGAAGGTGGTCAGAATCGTTATCCGAATTGCAGAATTTGGATAAGATTCTGCTTCTTCAATCCATTTCGTTTCACCAATTAAAGCTCCATGATTTGGTGTATTAATAGTTTAGACAAAATGTTAAGGTCCTCAGATTCCAAATCATCTCCACCAAGGTTCGTTAAATTCCAAATTGGGTCCGGAACCATCTGATTCTAAAACCAACCGGAGTCGACCTGAACCCACAGTTCGATGATTTGGTATTGAGACTCTCGAATCGGTGAGGACGATACGGTTTCTAGGGCTAACCCATATCGATGGATCAGTGTGAACCAAGGGTATAAGGGTAAAAAAGAAAACAATTTTTATTGTAAAGTAGGAGCAAATCTTTTCGACCGATATTGGTAGGATTGAGTGTTTCAGAGCATGGTTTTAGTGCATGGTATCGGATAGGATATCGGTCACCTTCTAAATCAATAAGAAACCAATAGAAAATGGCAAAGATCGGTCCGAATCAAACAGTTTTATCTTTGGCTTTTCTACAAAAATAAATTAATTTTACTATTTTACTCCTGATTTATAGCGTTCACCAATACAATATCGGGACAATGACTACCGATACTGAAATACAAGCGATCCAATACTAATACCTCAAACCATGCTTTGGGTTGACCGGAATCCGGATCAAGCTCAACTCAATTACGATTCTTGAAACCCTGATCTCCAATGTCCACCGATCAAATTGTGCAATAGACCAATTCTTCAACTCACTTAAAAACATGGTTTATGAAATGTCCTTTGCCATCCATGGGTTTTAAACCGGACCAGTCAATTCAACCGGTTGAATCAACAACAGAATCGTTTTTAAGTACAACAGAATCAATACTACATTGGTTGGGTTCCTTGTACAAATTAGATTAGACTAAAACAGTCAACATTCGTCAAATCAGACCAAAAGCTGGACAAATTTACCTGTTACACAGAAATGGGTCAAGAACTAGTCAATTGAACAAGCTCTGGTCTGACCGGAGTCAAACCCAACCAGACCATTTTGTGGGTTATGTGCCCGGTCTGGTTCTAGAAAAATATAGGTATTATAGCACTTGGAGGTGGAGAAACAAGAATTGAGGACAAGATGTGTCCATGTCACCCGCATGATGGTGGAATTTGATTATTGCCCAGAAAAAGTTGGAACTTGATCCTAATAATTAATTTTGTATTTATTGTAATTTATTATTTATTTATTGACCCTGAATAGTCTGATTAGGAGGGGAACACAAAAGGCTGTCATCGTCAACTAATCAAACCATAAAGAAGATACTCAGATCATGTTGTAGGGATATGTAGGTCCCACGTGAAAGCAAAAAAAACTAACCAATACAATGCTTTCTATTTTTTTATTTTTAACGAGAAAACCCTTGAACTTGCCCGGATTTACGATTCAGAAATAGAAAAAACCCCGGTTACATGAAACCTCCCCCACCCCTAGTAGTACAATACAATGTTTTCTTTTCTTTCTGTTTTTTGTAAGAATAACTAGGATCCTTTGCAGTACCGGTAGGACGGTGGTGCACATCTGATGGCACTGTAGAGGCTAGGTGGCACACATGGCCTTTGTTGTACCATCGAATGTGCACCGCCACCCCATCAGTACTGCAGAAGATTTTAATTCTAAGAACAATATTTTCTATTACTGCATCTCCTTGTGTCAAAAAAAAAATTTACATCTTCATACATATGCTAATAATAAATTCATGGACGAGGATTTCCCACGATTAATCTACGTGCTATCATTAATTAATGGTTTGAAAAAAATATCATTTATTTGAATCTCATATTTTTCAAAGTTGATAAAAATAAAATAAAAATACATATGTGAAACTCATTTTTTGTGAGCAAGCATGAAAAAGAATTCACACATGAACCGTGTGCGGATCTTTTCTCTTAAATTCATTCCCTCATTAAGGATTTTATGAATACCTTTTTCCAATGATCTTTTAAAGATTGTGTATCTTTTTCTGCCCTTTGAAATTTATTACAATTCTTTTATTATGGGTTTGTAAAAAATAAATCATTTTTCTTAGTCATTTTCTAAAATCTCTATAATTTTATTTTTTAATTTTTTGATCTACCTATCTAAATTCTAATATGGCCCATGGACTCTTTCTTTTTGTCAAGTATTAAAATTCTTATTAAAAGAAATCTGACTCTAGAGAAACTCCAGTTGAGAAAAGGGGCAATCTACTAAAGAAATGAGGTGGTTGAAACCATCAAACATGCAATACAGAAAGAGACACCCATAGCCAAAAGATGGACCCCCCTTGACAAAGTCACAAGATACATGAGTGAAAGACAACAAAACAAATTCACTAGAAAGAGAAACTATAGCTCAATCAAGGACAGTTCAATCCTATTAAGCCCTTGCTTTGGCCACAACAAACACCCTTGTACAAACCCCCTTGTACCACCTATAAAAAGAACACCCCTCAGCAAGGTTCAAGATCTAGGTATCGGATTCGGTATTGGTCATTGTCAAAACCTTTTTGGATCGGTATAAATGATCGGTAAAAAAATCCCTAAAATCATTTTTTTATGGATCGGGTCATGTATCAGCCAAAGTTAGTGGATATTTTGATCTTGGGATCGGATTGGCCAATATTATCTGGATTGGATCGGTCAATATCGGTTGATATCGGTCAATATCGATCAATATTGGTCTAGATAATATAAAAAATTAAAAAACTTAAAAACTTTGAAAAAATAAAAACATATTCAGTCCGATCCGATCGAAGATTACGAACCATGCCCCTCACCAGCCTTTGTGTGTGAGGGTATGAAAAACATTCTATGGTGCAAAGAAAACTACTGAGACAAACCCCCTGGTTGAAAATGTCAAACCTTTGACCTCTTGGAAACCTACACTCTTCTGACAAGGCAACAACCAACTCCACTAATAGTTATACGTCAAATTTTTGTAATATTAATGTATCATAGATTTATGGATGTAGAGATATTTATTTGGTTTTACCATACTTTTTTTTTTTTTGGGTAAATGATAATTTATTCAAAAGGGAGTGAAGGGCTCATGGTGTCCTTAGAAAGATTAACAAGTCATGGAATGGAAATCCGCCAAACTCTCAAATACTCCAAAGACAGGGCCTTCCTAGCCAAGGTATCAGCCACAACGTTAAGGAAACTTGGTAAAAACAAAAAAAGAATACGATTCAAAGAACGTAGCCATGTACAAAATGTCTTGAACTATAGGTAGAACATCCATGTTGAGATTTACTAAAAAAAAAAAACTATCCATGTTGAGTTGGTAGAGTCAATAACCTTGGGTGAGCACATTATGGACCAAGATCCTCTGCAGTACCGACGGGGTGGTGGTGCACATCCGACGGCACAACAAAGGCCAAGTGGTACACATGACACACATGGCCTCTGCTATGCCGTCGAATGTGCACCGCCACCCTGCCGGTACTACAGAGGATATTACACATATACTCCTATAGAAAGGGAGAGGTATTTTGTCCAAACAGAAAGAAAATCTCCAGATTGCACACTAGAGATTACCTTCAGTACATTGTACTGTACTGTAATAAGAAGAGAGAGAGAGATAGAGATAGATGAAGAAGACAGCAAAGTAATATTATTAAGAGGGACACAGAAATATCGAGCCTGATCAGAGGCTGATGGACCTGAGTCACTGACCACCTGAGGGGGCCAAAGAGTGTGAGAGGATGGGGGGTCTGGTGCTGGTTGACAGTCTAAGTTTTGGTGTTATTTGCTGCCCAAATCATCTAAACTAAGGGACAAAAGGACAACCCTGTGCTGGGGCCTGGAGGCCTTTGGGGGGTTATTTTGTCCACACCCTAATATTGCTACTTTGTTTTTTGTCTTCTTTGGTGTTTTACCTCATTCGAAGTCTCTCTTACTTTTGCTTTAAATAAATGGAGTCTTTTTACCAATTTTGACAAACCGTTTGTGTTTCACCCAAACCCATAAATACTTATCTACCAAAAAAAAAAAAAAAAAACCCATAAATACACACTTTAACTTGGGTTTCCAAACCTTATGTTGGCAGCTATGGAAACCTAATGGAGATGTGGGGTGTGTTTTTATTTCATTGTCTCACTCTTATTTCACTCTAGCATATATAAATAAGGGAAAATATCATCCCCCTCCCCTCTAAGTTTTCTTAATATCAATTCAATCCCCAAATTTAAAAAAATGATAATGCCCTCTTCTACTTTCCCAAGATTCTATCAATTGTAACCGTTAAAAAACGTTATTAAGTGATGATGTGGCATGTACAAAATTTTTAAAATCCCAAAATACCCTTAATATAATTTTATTCCAATTTTACCCTCCCCTACTTTCCCTTTTGTCTTCTTCTCCCATTTCCTCTTCTTCTTCTTCTTCTTCCGCCAGCATCACCATCATCGCCACCACTGTCGCCTCCAATCCTCTTCCACTGCCAGCACCACCGCCACCACCATGAATTTATTATTGTGGCACAATTTGACTTGATTATTCTGAGTTTAATTATAAACAGCTTTGTTTGTTTCTATATGTTATATTCTATTTGAAAATAATTATTATTTATCATTTTATTTTATATTTTGTGTTGGACTTGGACATAACAATGAAGCATGTTTGAGCATGACCAAATAAGAAAAAAGAAAAATTCCAACCATATGATTGATGTGAAGGTGGAATCCTCCCTAAGACCACAAGTGTCAAGTGTATCAATGATCAAACTATTTCCATTTTTACTTTAAAAAAAATATATTACCCTTATTTTATTTGCCTAAGCAAATTCCAAAATTTAAAATATTTCATCTCAATTAAAATATTTTTTTTCTTCAAATTCAAATTTTTTTTCTTTCTTTTTGACATCCAAACATAGCCTCATAGTAAATGACATTTGTCATCTTCAGCCTTATTTTCTTCATGTATCCTATACTAATATCCGTAAAGAGATTAATAATATTGCTGACTCTCTAGCCTGGAAGGCTCTCTCCCTTTCGTTCATGGTAGAGTGACCTCATTCCATCCCTTGACTTCAAGTTTTGCACGCCCTTCTCAATAAACTGTTTTTTATCCAAAAATAAATAAAATAAAAACTAGTTGAGTTTTCAAGTTTGTTCATGGAATTATATGTAAAAGGGGGAAAATGCCAAGGCAATAGAAACAAAGAGACCCCATTTCATTGTACGACAAAGACACTCCTTTATGAAACGACATTATCAAGCTTAACCTTTAGTACCTGCTCTCTTGATATTAGATGCCAATGATTCCAAGTCTATGAGTAAAGGGTTGGTTGGCTCATTCAAAAGAAAGATAAAAAGGAAAGAGAGGGAACATATAAACAATTAAAAAAAAGGAATACATAATTTGAAACATTCCAACTGTGAGATCATCCCTCACCGATTTATAAAATGGGTTGATCAAGCATTCAGATTGGGACCTATGGAAGGGTCAAAATGAAAATCCAAAGACATTAAATGGAAAGAGTTCCTCAAGTATATAAAGATACTATGGACCTGAACAAATCAATATGAGACTACGACTCCATAATTTCTAGTATCTTAATATTCCTCATGTAAGACCCGAGCTCCTACACCATATTGGGCTATTACTCACTGGGTTCTAGGCCCGAATCCTAAGTGGCGACTCCCCCACATTATAGAGGACACAGAGGCAAAGGGTCGAACACGATAAAAAAATCTTCTTCGTCACACCTCTGGAAAAGAACCCTCCACGAAGGGGGTCAGGTCGCAGAACCCACAGGATGCAGTTGGGGATCTTACCAAGTTACGCGAACATTAGTGTCAAACAGTACTAGGAAAAATTGAAAGAACTAACCAACCGAACTCGAGATCTTCCAAAAAACTTCTATGTAAGTTGCTTCATCAATGGTCTCAAGGAGGAACTAAAACCTAGTTTGCAGATATTCAGACCCAAGACAATGACCCAAGCAGTGAGGTTGGCCCATTTACAAGAGGAGAATGTCGAGAGCCTGATCAAGAGATCAAAACCTGGAGGAATCAGATTTCAGCTTTCGACAACCTCCCAAAACCCGTCTAAACCATCAGCGATGTCAACTTTTCCTCCCATTCATCGTCTCAACCTAGTAGAAACGAATGAGAGGCAAGGTCAAGGCCTCTGTTACAATTGCGACCAAAACTTCACTCCCTCGCACCGATGTAAGAAGCAACAATTCTTCTTGTTGGAGACTATTGGGTCCGATGAGCATAGTGACACAGAGAACAAGGATGAAAGAGGTGAGCAAGATCCTGAGCATGTAGATTAATTTTGTGTTTGTTGTCCATTTCTTATATTAAGGCATATGAATTAGCATAATCCATATTTACGTTGTTGCTCTTGGATTTATGGGACCCTTACATTTGATCCGGTCTCATTAATTTTATTTAAAAGGACCAAGTTTTCCTTCAGCCACGGTCACCGCGAGATTCAAATAGGCACGAGAGGGGTATCAAGAGGGTATTTTGAATTTATACTAAAACCCAATAGAGGTTTGTGAACCCTAAGATAGTGGCTGAACCTTCATCGGACGGCAATGAAGGAAAACTGTCCCTAAAAGAAAATAAAAGAAAAAAAAGAAAGGACTACTTGGTTTGTATATGTACTGGGATTTTATCTGTCCCCTCTTTGTCAACTTGCTCATTAGAATTAGAGGTTGACTCACTAGATAAAAGTAAGAAAGAAATAGAGTTGGTTCATGATTTCATCATGGAGTGATTCCTTGACATGATAATAGCCTGTACTCATGTATTACAGAGAGCCCAGATCCCCTCCCCTGCAGGTAATCACCTCACCCCATCTCACACCCCAGTATGTCAATCATGTCAGATTAAAGATGTACTTGTATAGTTGGATTTATTTGTCTACTAGGTATCTCACGCTAGGTATTATTATTCAGGAATGTGTACCTCTATTTTGGTTGTGATTCTCATATGACCTTTCCCAACCTGACCTCAAGCCAGAAATTCCAATCCTGAACCAGCCCATAGGCTAAAAGCCCAGCCCAGAAGCTGAAAATGTTGAGAAGGCTTGGGCTTGAAGGGCCAAACTTGCAACCCTAATTGGAAGCATTTTAAACGCTTAGACTTGATTGGATAAACACAAACAAAACTAATTTGCAACGTCAAAGAACTATCCAGGGATGAAAACTCGAATTGACAAATAAAAATTCAAATATGCATAAAAAAGAAAGAACTCATAAACCAAGGCCTTTTATCCAAATCAATAATAAGAAATTAAATTTGCAATATCAAGGAATTTAAACCCTTGTTATACATAGGCTTCTTATACTTTTTATTTCCCGGTTACAAGGATAATGCCACCAATCCCTACTCTCCTCCCCACCCCCCACCCCCCCCCCCCCCGCCAACCACTATTAATAACTCCACCAATCCAAGGGTGACATCAATAATAAAATAAGTAAAGATGCTTATTTAATTTATTTTTTTTGCCTTAATTAAGATGCAAGGTCATGGTATCTATTAATCCCTCTCTCATTTGCATCTGATTTTGAATTGGAAATATTCATTTAAAATCAGTCAATCTACCACTTTAGAGTTTTTATATGAGCACTGCACCATGTACTGTTTTCTGCCCTCTTCCAGGCATTGCCCATCTTGTAATCAACCAACACTTGGCCAGAATTCTAATAAATAATTCTACTGCATGTACAAAATTATACACACACACACACCCCTTGTCCATTACAGAAAATTAAGAACTCAATACACAAACCTTTTTTTTTATAAATACACTTAATGCATAAAGTTGTTCCAGCAATCTTTCAGATTCAATCGCTGGAAAGTAAAATGTGATCTCAAATCTTACTTATCAAACTTTGCTGCTGAGTTAATGGTCCAGGTAACTTAATTATCACATATCACTAGTTTGAGTATTCCTGGGCTCCTTGTTTGATTTTAAATCACTATTTACTTCTCAAGGTTTCTTCAAGAATTGTATACCCACACAAAAGGAAAAAATTCCAAGAATAAATCACAAAATACATATGTACAGTCTAAATGCCCTGTGATTAAACGCTAATAACTTGATTTTCTCATTGTTGAGTAGAGGCAGATGTTCACACCTTATAGTGCAATCAATATGAACTCAGCGAATTGAAATTAGTCCATGCGTCCTGCAGGAAGAAAATGAACTCAATATACTAGTCATTCAAAAAAGTGAAGTACACAGAACAAATCAAGGGTAAGTAAGATGGGCGGTAATCATCATCTATGACTAGCTTATTTGGATGGGAGTCTGCCCTGATCAGTTGGAACTAAAAAGCCAAACATCAAATCATTAAAACCTCTGGTACATGGAACACAATTAATTGTAATTTATGAAATAGGATTCCACCAATTTAGCAATGAAGGATCCAAATATTTTCCTTGAATCTGAACAAATAAGGTCAGTGAATTGAATAAATCCGCACGATTTTCTAACACCATTTATGCATATGGTGTGTGTGCAAGCATGCACGCATGTGATCTTCCCATTGGACCTAGAAGATGCCTAAAGGTGGGGAGGAACAGACACAGAAGGTAGACAAGTGAGGAAGATGCTTTCATCCACCGGCTACAATATCTGACACTGGCTTACTGAATGACAATAGACATTTTTCACTGTGACTGAGTTGAGCCAATCAACCTTAAACTGTTTCATTTACCTGCAAAATGTCAAAGACCTTTTCTGCAATGTATTTTTGTTGGGATGCAGCACCTTTCTGTTGTAGCTTATCTGGGTGCAGGCATAGTAATGCTTTTTGATAGGCTCTCTTCACAGAACTTCCTTCAATTATATTGACAAGGGGAACAGGCTTCCATCCACTTTCAGGCCAAAGAACCTGTATATGAAACAAGAGAAAAAGGAAGAAATTTCTTAAAGCATGCATTATATAATACCTAGACAGGTTTAATATATTCCCCCAATGTATCGTACAGTGGCTAATCGAAAAACATGAGACACTGAAGTGAAACTTTCATAAGCATGTTTTGAGTTAGAGCTGTTACATAGAATTATAGAAACAGTAAATGTTCAACAATGGAGAATGTAAACCAAATCACAAAAAGCAATTTCAATATATGATGTGTAGACAGTGACACAGGTGTATGGTGAAGACACGGACAAGGAGTGTCAGAGCAACCCCTAGAATCCAGAAACAGACACAAACCTGCGTAAATTTAATTGATCCGTTAAAATTTAACATGTATTTGAAATCTCAAAAGTAGATAATCCAGGTTACATTGGAACTTCTTGATGCTTAGATAATGGAAGAGTAATTTATATTCTCTTGCCTCTTGTTACGTTAGATAACATTGTATTATGTACGTGAAAAGGTCAGTCAGTCAATAAGTAAAATTAAGGGCAAAACACACATGTATTGAGGCATATTGTACTATTGTAGTGTACATCAGTTAAGCAAGTCAAAGCAAGCAATCAATATTTCTAGCAAACATCCAAGTAGGACCATGTTGAGCTAGCTACAAGTCAAAGACGCATAGTACTGCCCAAATGAGCGTCTAGTTGTCCACACAAGTGTCCGACATAACATGTGCAGACATGCGAGAAATCTGTCTGACAAAACATAGATTTCAATATATCTAATAACTAGAAAAAATAAATTTTAGAAAAAGAACATAGACTAAGAAACTAGTGAGAATGCAAAATGTGAAAGGAAACTATAAGGTTCCCGTTGTATTCAATAATGTCTGGATGGAAAATGTGCAAGGAATTGGGCCTGTTATACAAAAAAAGTCCTGAGAACCAAAAAGCGAACTTGAATGATCACAACCTTACATACATCTTTAACTTTGCTAATGTTTACGATACTTCAGGCTGTCCAGGAAGTGTTGTCATTGCCCTCAAATAGTTAAGGATATTCCATTAGTGATGACAAAAGAGGTGGAGGGGATCCATATTTTCTGTTCATGTTGATCAGAAGGTGCAGAAGCCCCAGCATGCAAAGAAAGCCCCAATTCTAAACCAAGAATCAGGGGTCCTACTACAGCTAAAGCCCCTATTTGAGTAAGGCATGCAAAACCTATCAGCGTGTTCCGCCTCAAAGCACGTTTATGCACAAAGGTGCTCTATTATCGGCTCAACCACCAGGAAAGAGTGGTCTGCGTGAAAACCATGCAGCCCGTCTATTTGAATTTTGATTAATCACCTGGCATCTATACATTGTAAGGTTACAAGCTAGATCATGCTTACTCAGATTTTAAGGGGGGAGAATGTTTTAAATCAAAGGATTCTGTTAACCCAGAGCTTGAAAATTCAACTTACTAAGCTACCACACACTGCATTCCAGTGATCTTTGTGGAAAACTTGACTATTTATGACGTCACAAGTTCACCTGATTGACCCAGACAATGAATAGCTGACCCTTGACCCAATCCCATTTTATGGCACAATGAATTAACATAGAATCTAAGAGGGCATTACGAATAGGATGATTTCATTTTCCATTATCTGTTGAACACACAGTGCAGAAGGCAATGTCTGTGTTGGTTGTCATTGTTGTCAACACAGTGCATATGTGTTGGTTGTCAACATAGTGCATCTTGGTGTAGTACAAGCATGTAGTACAGTCAGCAGAGTGTCAGTTAAAGTTGGCAGTTGTATGGGTACAATCAGTAGTGACAGTAGGCAGCATCAGTTGAGAGTTACAGAGTAAAGTGGCAGTTCAGGACAGTTACAATGGTCAGTACAGTACAGGCAATGACTGAACAGTGTGGCAGTGGCAACATTACAGGGGTTTGGCAGTGTACACAGAGGTTCCACAGTGATTGGGAGTCATCCAGGAGCAATTTTGTCATTTACAAGCATGTTCAGCATGTTCCGGTATGGCCAGGTATGTTTTGGATGTGTATAGACCATGTGAGATGATGTGAATGGAATGGTGTATATTTATGTGGATGTGGGACCCACAAAGTGTCATGTGGTAGAAAGCTGAGTGGCAGGTCAAGTGGCAAATGGTAAGTATGTGAAAGCATATGCATGTGATGGAACAATGATGGGCATGCATAGTGATGATGGCATTATGATTTGGCATGTGACATGGCATGGTAATGCATGCTTTAAGGTGTTGAGATGGCACAGTGTGCTGACTTGGCAAGCCAAGTGTCAAGGTGCAAGGGTAGCAGAGCAAGTCAATAGGGTCAAAAGACCAAAATTGGCTAAGGCATGAAGCCCTCACCATGTGCTCAACATATTGCCAGAAAGAAGTGAAGATAGAGGAGAGAGAGTACGAGACCCCACAGGGGTAGTGGGCCCCACATGCCACATGCCACATGCCACATGGCAGTAAGATTCTGAGGTGACAGTCTCACCTAGGTCAACAAACCAGCTAGGCTGGCCAGCATAGCAGAGGTAGTGTAACACCTAACACGATCCAGAAAAGAATGGAAATCGCAAACACAATAAAACAATGCGCACAAAGATTTACGTGGTTCGGCAAGGTTGCCTACGTCCACAGTGAGATGAGATCTGTTTCACTATCAATGGAGAATAGGGTTACAGTCGCTCGTTCCTCACACCTCTCTCAGATTTTCAATACAGAGAAAGAACTCTCGCTACAGATTTATAGCGAAACCCTATAAAGGAAATTTACCGAAATTCCCATATAGTCCTTAAAAAATTATTGAGAAGTCAAGACACCAAAACCTCAGCAAGTAGGGCCACATGGCCGAGCAGCCTAGGGTGCACCATGCAAGCTGCCAAGGCCACACCCGCGTGCGCAGCAACATGCCCTCAGAGGCCCCTGGCACAGGCTAGGCAAGCAAGTCAGAAAATATTCCAAGTGTGATAGAACCCACAACCTGTTCGGTTGAATGCCCCACAGAATGCGTAAATAAAAGCTCTGTGTGAGTGGAACAGTATTTCAGGGGCTTGGTTTGCAAATTACAAAAACCGGCAGGGTTATATAGATAAAGCTAAAAGGCGTGGGGGGCTCACTGTTATTTAACAAAAGTTCGGCTGATTCCAAATGAGTGCTTAAAATGAATCTACGTCGCCTCAATTCCAATCGCAAGGTTCAGGGTGGTCGAGCGGACAGAATACGATGTATCTATCATACACCATAGCAACGATTCTGATCCAAGAGTCTAGATCACACCAAAATTTCAGATGCAAATCTAACGGTGGAGATCTCGCCGAACATGATCGGTCCAATTGGAAATCGAAACGTGTCAAGGCACTTTTTCAGAGGTGGTACTCAGGTGTTCCGCTCACCCACAGAGATCATGATAAACGCGCCCAAAGATTTTGGGTCAACTTCATAGAGGTCGTACATCTTATTACTGTGGTCCGCGATGCACGATAGTCCGTCTTATTCCATGTTAGGTGGAGCACCATGCACACCCAAGAAGATGTCATATGATTGGACGACAGGTATCTGGCTGGCGCCTGACAGGACAGATATGATCCAATGACCAGTCAATTTTCCCGCTCTTCCTCTGCAAATCCGACTGCTTGGAGTCGTCCGTATCATATGGACCAACCAGAAGACGAAATGTGCTCTGACACTCTGACATGTGACAACTCGTCGCTTCACACGATGCTGATCCAATGCACATGACTGACCGTGATTCCCGCTGACATTTGACTCGATTCGATGATTGAGATTAGACCCGCGACTAGAGGGAATGTAGAATAGTAACCAAAGATCCACCCGGGCTTCACACTGCAAGGTGTCAATCGGATCAAACATCGATTCCTCCAGCCTTGATCAAACACAAGACAATTCTTCAATGAAGAAGACAAGTTGCAGAAGCAGCAGCTCAGTTGTTTCTTTCTAAAAATCGTGGGATGTAGAATGCGCCCTCTATTGCTTAAATAGGTAATAATGTAATATTAGGGTTGGAGATCAAGTAGGACAAGCCCTACTGACTTCCACCTAGACAAGACTAAAAGTCTAAGCTAGAATCAGAGTTGGAATAGGAATTCCTCCTCTAACAGAGCTCAGCAATTGCCTAGGAAAAAACAACTTAAAATGAACCGACATTGGACCAACATGGACCATGGTTCAATTGAATTTAAACATAAACAAAGGCATGAAATAAAAACTTAAGTATGAAAAAGAATAACTCAGCAACACAAGTGATCTTCACTTGTTCTTCTTCTTCTTCCTACGGATGTAGGTCTTCAGATCTGGCATCAGTGTGCCTGGACCTGGACCTGTCCTGCTGGCTCCCCTATCCAGAAGAGGTGAAAGCCAACTAAAATACACCATCATAACAAAGAGATCTCTTGTCATCAGTTATACTCTAATGTCACTATAGACGCAATTTTTCTAATTATTAAAAATTAAAATTTCTATCTAACAATAGGCACCTTATCTGGTGGAAGTTGGGTATTTATTGAAGTTTGTCCAGAATCAAGGGTAGTGTGCCTGGACCTGGCCTGCTGGCTCCCCTATCCAGAAGAGGTGAAAGCCAACTAAAATACATCATCCTAACAAAGAGATCTCTTGTCATCAGTTATACTCTAATGTCATTATAGCATGCAAATTTCTGAAATTAGAAAAATTCACTTGTTTAGTTGAGACTTGAGACTTGATTCTGTAAAAGAAAATACTATGAGTCTTGGCATTTTCTGGATGGCCCCATGATAGAAGAAAAGAAAGATTTGTTAGGTTTTGTTTTCTTTCCTTTCTCTTTGTTGCCAGCTCAATGCTGGGAATTCCTTAACAAGCATTATTACAGCTGGGAACCAATAGTGTTGGTATGAGAAGATTTGGGATGGAGGACTGTTAGTAGAGACAAAACTGAAATTTGACAATAGAGGTAAAAAAAAATTGGTATAGAAAAATACATATTGTAGAGTAGATAGCAGTGCTCGGATGTTTGTTTCCTTTCCATTTGACCACTGTCGTATTTTGGCATCTGAAATCTACAGCAAATCAAGCAATATGATATATAAGTCATACAGGAAAGCAGTACTACTGCTATTGAGGAAAATATTTAAGTTGCCAGCATTACTTGGAGTTCTTCATGATGCTCAACAGCTTCTTGTTGTATGTTTTGGTCAGGAGATGATTCTTCTACCTGTTCATAAACCCAAGAGCAGAAGCCTTTTCAGAGGATGTATACAGGTTAAGGTTTCTCTTAGTGTGTAATACACAGCTATGCATTCAGGAAACGAGAAAATTTGGAAATTCCTGACTAGTTACTGGTAAGAACTTCACATATAATCATACACAAATTTTTAAGTTCAAAAGGAAGGTCCATAACCTTTTGTTTTCCTCTAATGACATGGTAACAGACAGCTGGAACATTGATAAAAGATGATAGTGAACCAGCCATCAATAAAAATCATATGATCAATCTTGAATATAAGATATACCAGGTAGCTCCCTTCAATATCTTCAAGATGAGATTCCTCTACATTCCAAAGTGGTGCCTCAAAACTTGCAGGAATAGTTTCTAACCAAAAAAAAGGGTGGAGTGAAAAAGATGAATCAGATAGATAGCTTCATACATGGAGAATCCTAATAAAGTACAGAAAGAAAACTGAAAGTAAATATCAAGTGAAGATATTATCATGTTCATGTATAGTCACTCTGTTTTCCTACATTTCATTTCCACTGTCATATAATATTAGTACTTTGTCCATTTGCTTCTTGCCCCAAAGGTCAACTTGTTCAAACAACTTTTAAGGAAATAAAAGCTCAGATCCTAATTTGACCATTGAAGTGAATCTAAAAGTATAGCTCTCCATACTCTAACAGCTAAACCCGAGGACTAGTATGGTTCTGTTTCTCCCATAGAGCCCTCACACAATGCAGGTAAAATATAAAAATCACCTACTGGGTTAATTACATATATACATCATCTTACTAGGTTAGTTTTATTTAATATCTACTATATAAAAGGTACTAAATTTGAGAATACAATATTGATTTATATGAAAACTCCAAAAGATATTGGACTTCATTCAAAATTCAGTAACCCTTTCATTCCACCAGACAGTTTGACTAAGGTATACTTCTAACCTAACGGAAAATAAAAAGAACTAACCAGAGCATGATGCTGAGTTACCAGTCCTTCCAGAGAAAATATCATAAGATTTATAGGTGGTGTCGACAAAATGTGATCTCTCTGTTTGTTTCACAGTTCGATCTACCTGGGGAAAGAAGATCAGAAGTATCCAAAACCATCAAATCCATCAAGAAGCAATAGAGTTACATTAATTCAGCAAAATCTTACTGCACAAATATAAACTAGTTTTCGTCGGTCAACCAAAATAATTCTAAGTTGCATACAATGGCCTGGTCATTTGTTGATGTTTCGTCCTTGATCACATCGGTCATATTCTCTTTCCCATCTGCCTTGCTTGTACAAATGTGTGCTCCATCATCTGCTTCACTTGCAACCTTCTCTTTCCCTCCAGAGCTATGACCTTGTGTGCCAACATTAGTTATGTGTTTTGAAGGAGCTTCTTGATTGAAAAGTTTGACAAATTCTTTGACTTTTCCCTTGACTTGGATTCCTAAAAGTTTGTCTCTTGAGTTTTCTCGTGTACCTTGCAAGCCACTGTTAGCTGCAAGATCCAACATGTTTGTTTTATCACTACCAATATTTCCAGATGATACATCAATAGTTTCAACTGTGCCTTCCTTGTCGTCTTTCTTTTCAGCCTGTCTAGCCATCCTGTCCTTCCCTGCATAGAATAAAAGGGATGCAATGCTAAATACGGTTCACAATATCCCTATTGATACACTAAATTGACCTAGTTGTTAGAGGGATTACGTTGTCCGTCATAATTGTTGTGCAACAGTGAATGCAAAGATTTTGATTCAGCTTTGCCTTTTTCTTGCATGAAGACATGTGCCTCTTTTTTTATGCTTCCATGTAAGCCTTTGTCAAGTGGAGAACCAGACAGACCTGAAAAATGATTAGTTTCTTTTCCTTCCTTCTGGATGGTGAAGCTATTAGGGACTTCTGTGGTAATACTTTGAAACGGTTCTCTATCAGGTTTGGAATATGCTGCTTTCTCAGTAAATCTAAATGAATCTATTGTATCTTCAATCACTGAATTGATAACTGAAATACTGCCTTGCTTTCCGCATTCCGTGTGAAATGAGCTGTTCACTGACGAGATTCTATCATTTAGAGATGGAAATTCAACAGGTACTTCACTTACTACTATCTCACTTTTGATCTTTTCTCTTGAGCTTGAACCACTCGAGTCATTACCCCTCTCTTTTGAGCTTGAAACTTTCCCTCCCTTAAAAGGCATCACTAGTGGCATTCCTTTGCTTGCCCATTTGAATATAGAGAAGTGAAATTGTTCCTCATGCATTTCTGGGTTGCTTGTTTCTTTTTTCAAGTGTCCTCTTCTGTCCTCGTTACCAAGCCTGGGGGCTTTTGATGACTCTTCATTGTTAAGAGAAAACTCCCGTGATAAAGGACTTTGACGATAAGAGAGCTGAGCATCATTTTTCAAGTCATCTTGTCCCTGGATCACTTGGTTTGAAGCTCTAGAGATAAAAGCTCCTGGGGAAGATGGAAAACCAGCATTTGAAGCATCATCCTTGTTTCTATATGAATTACCACTAGGAGAAGTATTGTACCCCAAAAAGTCCATCTCTTTGGCCAACTTTGTAGGAAGGCTGAAATTGTACAAGCAGTTGAAGTTAAAGAAAAAAGAAAAAAAAAATCGTGACAAACATATGTAGGTAGGCAGACAGATTGATAGATTTCTGTCCGTGTTCATAACTGTAGTTGTGTAATGGGCAGAGTATTCAACATCTGGGACTTTCAAGTCCCCCAATCTAGAGATTCCCAACCCCTCAATTTTTAGAACCAAAAGGTCCTCCATATTAGATTCCTACTCCATGTCATTATATCAATCCACCTTGGAGTCCCAAGTGAAAACCCTCCCTACTACTCAAAGTCTCAAACTAACTCTAGATAATAAAACATGTCATGGCTGTTGATGCCATGATGGCTGTGTTTACCAACTCAATCACCAAGAGAGAGAGATTTTCTATGGAAAGGGTAAAATATGAATAATAGAAAGCAAAAATAAAGCTGAGTAAAATAAGCAAGACTAGTTCACTTGATGTACCAACACGATATGATAACATGGAAATTAAAATTATGAAAAGCAGAAAAAATAGAGGTAAAATATGCAAAAATTAGTTCACTTGAGGAGCTAATGTGGAACAAAATGATGGCATGAAAATGGAAATTTAAGGTGGAGGAGGAACCTTGTAGCCCCAAAGTACTGGTAGATTTGGGAATCTGTAAAAAAACTGATTGGGGGACTTGAAAGTCCCAAAAGTTTGAGGGCCTTGTCTATTGGTGGTTTGTTGAAAGTATTTGATCAGAAAATAGTTATGCATAGAACAATGTGATATGAAGAAAGAAGGGGGAGGTTATTCAAGACAGGTAGGCAGCTCTTCATTAGAAAAAGAAATAGATACATGAATAAAGCTGGAAGAGATGAGAAGATATGGAATTATCCATTTCAGATACACAAAAACACCCCCCAGACAATAAAAATAAAAGGATTATGATAAGGATAAGGATAAAATTGGCCTGACATTATTACATATGATATTCATCAATATACAGCTTCTAGATGTGCAAGAATTAACTATTTTTGTTTAAATTTGAGAGAAGAGAATAAGAGGAATATCAAAAACCTGAGCTGTGTAGGGAGTGATGAAGGGCCAAAAGTTTCGGGTTTGGAGGGTACTGAGCGGACAGGGCGTAGTATCCTGGAAGCTGGCGTTGAAGAGAAAGAATCCCGATCAGGCTTTTTAGGAGTGGAGCTTGAAGACTCGTCACCTCGAAAAATATCATTGAAGAAATCATCGCTCGGGTATCTCCTCCGGACCAGACCTTCCTCACCAAAAACTGGCTTCTCGCTCAGAGTAGACCATGAACTGCAGGAGGCAACTGCTTCTTCTTCTCCTTCTTTTCTTTCTTCTCCATACGTATCACCAACACTGTGCCGCAGTTCATGGATTGAAGAACGCCTGGGAGGGCCACCAAATACGTCACTGAAATCTACCACATCGGAGTTTCTGGATGGGGTATTTGGTAAAGAACTGGGGTTTCCGACTGATCTCCGTGGACTACCGTGCCCCAATCCCACCAGAATATGATCTCTATAAGAGAATCTCTCCATATTAACAAACAAAATAGTCACCTCTGACTAGAAGAAGTAATCTGAGAAAAATTAATTGTTGCAATCAAATTGCATCAAATAATCTGAACACTGTAAAAATTCATTAACTAAACCATCAACAAACAACCACATCTAATCGAAAGGAAATTTTGAAAATTAATAATGGCGGGAAATGGAATTCACCCTATACCAGTAATTTCATTCCAATCTCATCTCATTTTGCGGACTCTGCACCATTCATGATTGTTCATTCCCCAAAAACAGTAATGAGCAGCCACAATCTGAAGTTCATATGGAAATATGAGCAAAGAATGAATTTTAAAACAAAATTTTTGAAAAAAATAAATAGAGTATCTTCTGATTTGGATTATCTTCTACAGTTGAACACTGTACAAGGGAACTACAGACAGGGAAACAGACCTTGCAATGGTCCTGAATCCGAAGCTCATAACTGACATACGATACATAGTTAAGACGAAATTCAAGTGTTAAGGAAGAGAACAGAAGTGGTAGAGGGATTCGATTTGAATGGTCCAATCTCAATCTTTTTCCTTGCAAATTCTTTTTCAGATAATTGTTGCAGAAGAAGACGGAAGAAGTGGGGTTACGGTTTTGCGAAGTCACAAAATTGGTTTGTGGAATAAGAAAAAGGGTATAGATAAGAAGAAACTCCGCCTGAGACTATGAGGAGGGAAATTGGCGCGGCTGCGAGGAGACGACAATAACGATTTGACATTTTACGTAATTCCCGTCCTATCCCTCATTGGCAGTTTGGCAGTTTTGGCAGTTGGCGCTCAATTAGATTGGAATTATTTCTCTTCACGGTTCGGACCAGTGTGGGCCAAGCCAGCATAGGTAGGAAGATTTCTGTGATTATGTCACGTGAAGGGACGAAATAATGGATCCCGTGCATCAACTGTCCATTTCGTTTCGGTAAGCACAAGCCGGGTCATCATGGTTGGTTCAATTTAGAACCAAAATGAGGCCCTGCCCACATGCACCCTACATGGTTACGTCAATGTCCTCATTGACAAAATGGGGAAGGTGTTCATGCACACAATTGCACATGGCGAAAACCTACTTCAAATAGGATGCGGTGGGTTTTTAGTTCATTTCGAGTGTAGGGGTGTCAATCCGTTTGGGTTCGGTTTGGTTTTTCAGGTTCGGTATGGTTTTTAGGGAAATCGAAATCAAATCAATAAAGACTTTTCGGTTTCGGCCTAGTTTCAGTTTTCGGTGCGGCTTGAATTCGATTCGGTACCAGGTTTTTTTAAACAAGTTGGGTTTGGTTTGTGCCTTTTTTCTTCTCTTTCTCTTTTCAACTACATAAAATATTTCATTAGCCCCACACTTAAAAAGGAGATCAATGGAACAAGCATTTTACAAATAAATTCCCCTATTTTTATAACCTCATACTCATTGATTTATAACAATTTCCCTTACAACTATAAATTTGCTCACTAATATTGAAATCAATTCAATTACTCATAACCTAATACTCATTATTTTTTGTCGGTTTCATTCGGTTTGGTTTTCTATTTGTTATCGATCGGTCCGGTGTGGTTCGATTTTCAATCGGTCTTGTCATACCCCAGTCCAAAACCAATCCAATAAGAATCAGTTCGGTTTGGTCTCGGATTTTTTCGGTCTATTTCGATCGATCTTAACGGTTCGAGCTAGGATTTGACACCCTTAATTTCGACCCTTGCATTGTTTCCATTGCACGAAAGTACATTTAATCTTTCGTCAAAAAATATTAGGAGATATAGAAGGAGGACAGGTTGTGCCACCAAATGTGAAGCAGCACCCTCCCTTTGATGGATCTTTATCACCTCTAGTTCCCTGCCCGGTTCAGTTCCCCAGTTCCTCTAACAAGGGGGGATTGGAATGACCACCCTACCCTTGCCCAAACACTCTGCTTGGGTGGGGTCCACCACCCCCTATTAGAGGAACTGGGCCGGGCAGAAAACTGTAGGAGATAATTTTCCCCCTTTGATGGACTTCTATGTGAAATATGTGATGTCAAATGATGAGAGCAAGAGCATAAGTTGCCACCTGGCGGTCCTAACTTTGCGATGAAGACAAATGTCGGTCGCAATGACCAACCCCACATCCAATTTGAAGAAGCATGTATGGGTGGGGTGTCTTGCATGAATCCCCTCCATTTATTATTATTAAGATTATGAAAAATTGTCACTTCAAAGTCCAATGTAGATGAATTTATCCTAGTGACCCACCTAATCTTATTACATGGCAAAATGTTATGGTAATTCCAATCATTGGATAAAGGAAATTATCAACGCCACCCCTTGACGATTGCCTATATTTTAAGGCATACCCACTAACTATCATATTATCAGTGTCAGCAAGCTGCGAAGCTGGTGGGGTGGTTTGGGTGTGGTTGCAAGAAGAAGAAGAGAGATCGGCGTGGTTGCAGCAAGAAGAAGAAGAGAAGCTTTAGTGGGTATTATCTCATTTTCGGCCTCTTTTTATCTTGTAAGCGAGTAAAAAGAAAGAGAGATTAGCAGAGCTGGAAAAAAAATAAAGGATTAAGGGTATTTTGGTTAAAGGAATTTAAGAGGTTAACACCGTTCAAAAATGGGTAATGGTTGATATTATGGTAGTTAGTGGGTGTGCTTTAAAATATAGGTAAACATCAACGGGTGGCGTTGATAATTTCCCTTGAATAAAAATGGACTCTCTCGATAAATTATTTGTCAAATTTCAAACTCAAGTTCAACCATTGATTCCCCCGTGTGTTGGCATGTATGTCCATGTAAATTCATGCATGTTTATAGTACTCCAATCACTATTGTGCACTCTCCCATAAACTTGGACAAAACTCTATTTAGCTTAAGCTTTTCATGTGAGTAGTGGACCTTAGGGGTCTATCTATTTGTCCATAGAATTTGGGCACATCTACATGTCCCATGGTAGATCTTCGGGCAAACTAGAGAAACTTATCTAATCAAGTTAACCGTATATATTTTCTCATTTTTATTATTGTTATTATTAGGGAAATTAACTTTATGCTAGTGTCTAAAACTTAGCCTATATTTATTCATATTTCTCTATGAAAAACTTAAACCATGTTTTCATTCTTTTCATTTTCCCCTAAGTATTTAAAATAAGGAAACTCGTTCTCTACGTGGGATGCAGGGGCCACGCTGCATGCGCCAGCCAATGAGAACGCACATGGCAGCACAATGGGCGGTGGAATTTCCATCATACATGAGGGGCATGGTGGTCATTCCGTCATCCACTGTGCGTGGGCGTGGGCGTGGGCGTGGCCCCTGCGTTCCACGCAAGGTACTTTTCCCCTTTAAATAAACAGATCAACCCTAATGGCACGTTTTATACAATTTTTATTTCACTTCAATATTAAATGTACATGCTAAATATATGCTATAATATTCATGGGAAAAAAAGATCCCCACACCGACAGTATAATGATGTTTTCTCACACCCTCTCACATCTTGACTATATGAGTCCTACGCTAATACTCTTTCTTCCCTAACCATGTGGACTCCTATTGAACGTAACCATTTTTTGCACCGTGATTGCTTGATTGATGTAGGGTAGGAACTTCCATGGGGGGAATTAGGAAAGAAGTATTTCATGGGGAGCTTAGAAAAATATTGGTATAGTTTAGGGCAATGAATTTTCTCTTATTATTTTAAACATTATTATCAAGTATAAGGTTTGGAGGAAGATCGTCCAAAAAATTCATAGTTGAACACACCTAATTATGTTATGTGAAAGAAATGCATGGATTGTGTTTAAAATGTCAAAAATAGGTAGCACAACAAGAATCAGGGCATAAAAACAACTTCTAGGCCTCGAAATCAAGGTTCGAGTTAGTCGGGAGAAAATCCCAGGTTTCGACCGAAATATGATCGAAACCGAGATGAACTCAGTTTTTGACTGGTCGAAACCTGAGTCTTAGAACCTTGTTTGCAAGAATAAACCCAACCATAATGGTCTGGATCGTTTGACATGGTGTTGGATCTAACAACCCGCACTATATGTGCCATAAGGGCAACTGCATCGCTGGCCATACAAAATTGCCAGGTGTTTTGTTTCTTGTCTTTTCCCTTGCTTGTAGAGCAAGAAATCTTCATCGTATTGCCAAATGGGCTTTGAGCTATTCTCACCAAAGTTTCTGGGAGTCCTCAAGCCTCTTCTACATGGTAAATCAGTTTATGTTTTTGCCGAATGTGATTTAATAATTAATATACTTTACCCTAGTGGATTTGTGAAAAAAATAAAGGTGTTAGACAATCTCTCTCATTATCCAGAGATGGATATATTTTGCTATGGGTAAAATATATCTACTTGGTCGTGTTTTCTACGCCCTCTCACAGGGCACCATGAGATGACGTCTCTGCCTCTGGGTAGATACCTAGGTGTGCTCTCCCATGGGCCCAAATGCTTGTGTAGAGACAATGTGACCAAGTAGAGATCTATTGCTCATTTGTTATTTATGAATGATATGCGTAACAAACGCTCCTTACCATAATTTGAGGTACTAGTATCGTACTGGGCAATATGTACTGGTTCTGCAAGTGAGCGATCCTGTTACCGTGGTAATACTATATCGGTGACACAGTACGGACAATGGGTAAATTGGTCAAAAGAACTCATTTTTAAAAGAGAATCAGGGATAAATTTGTCCGATACAACCAATACCGATTCGATACCATATTGGTTTATGGGTTGACCGATACCCATTCTAATACCGTACACTAAAACCATACTCCTTACAACCCTATAACGAGATCTTTATCCTCTCAGGTTCCCTGCCTAGTACAGTTTGTCCGATTCCTCTCATAGGAGGGCGGAAATGATCACCTTATCCCCTGTCCGAACACACTACCCAAGTGGGGTCCACCTCCCTTTCATTAGAGGCACTAGGGAACTATACCGGGCAGAGAACTTGAGAGGATAATTTTCCTCCTATTACGTCTTCCTTCCGCATCCTCCTGACGGTGACAAGATACCGGAGAAGAGGAAAAATACAATATCTAATAGCAGCCGTTGGATCAAACTAACCTAAGCCCTTCGATTATTCGTCGTTACGATTCTATCGTAATCTACTATCGTTACACTTAAAAAGTGCAGATGCATTTAATGTGGAGGAGGGATCGATCATGGATTCATGGTCCGCAAAGGGTGGGTCTCCTCTCTTTTTTTTTTTTCTTTTCTTAGCATCCAAACATAGCCTTATTAGTTATCCGTTAATTATCACTGGGACCCTGGGGTATGGCGGTTGATAGCCATCTTCATCACTTAAATACCCAAAAACCAATCAAGATTTGATAGCTGTGAGTCCATATTGTAAGCCAGGTGTCTGTTGAAACCCTAATTACGCAGCTTCTGAAAGGAGTCTATTGGACATATAGTAGGTGAAACGTGTAAACGGCGAGACACGTAGTTAACAAAGCCACACGCCAAGGGAGAAGAGAAGCGGAAATTTTACAGGAAACCAGAGGTCGGAAGAGAAAAAACAGGGGCAAAAGGGTAAGAAGCAGGAGATCTTGCACAGGCGGCACAACTATAGTGTACACTGTCGGCCGCTGCGCTCATCTGTCCGACCTGGACATCCACCTCACTCTTCGTTTCTGTTTACGCCATGAAAACGGGTAACTCTCTCTTCTCTCTCTCTCTCTCTGTGCGCCCTGGAGCTTCTTGAATGTTAAAGCTGGGTTTTTTTTCTGTCGTTCTGGTGTTCTATTCTGCTTCTTCTTTTGTGTGTAGTAGGTTTTTTTTTTTGTTTGTTTGGGGGGGGGGGGGGGAGTGAGGGTTGTTAATGGGGTTATTGTCATTCCTCACCCTTGCAGGTAAGCAGTAGGTTTGAGTTTGTTTTGCTATTTAGGTTAGGTGGTCTGGGTTTCTCTGTTCTAGTTGTTTTGAATAATGGGTTTTTTTTTTTCTTACAATGTTTATAGCTGTTTGTTCTGTTTGGATCTCTGGATGGAGTCTGCTTTTGGAATTAGCCTGTCTCATGCCGAATTTTCCATTGTAGTGTGGGGGTCTTCTTTGGTCTTCGATGAACACGGAATTATTTATCTCTTGTTTTAAGAAAAACAATTTTGCTGCTATGGAGAGCCTTGAATTTATTTATCCATTTGAGTACTAGGGGTTGCTTGAATGTTTGGATTTCATCACTTATCTCTCCACCGTCACCCCCCCCTCCCCCCAGAATTTTATTTTTCTGGAATATATTTTTATGATGATTGTTGCATTGAGAAGGGTAATCTCAGACTGATATTACTTCACTGTATTGTGAAAATAATTTATTGGGGTTTGTATCAGCTTGAAACGTTCTATCATAAAGTAGGTTTTGTGATGCTGTAATATTTTCTGTTGTTTTTGTGATACCTAGAAGGATTGTAGTGGCTTGGTTTTTGATTAATAGATGAAAATATATTCTTTTTTATATACCCTTAAAGTAACATTCCATATCCCCTTTAATCATATATTCCTTGTTTTCGTGCATCTCATTCCTCTTATGTTTATTGAATTTGTTCACCTGTATTTTGGGGGACCAAATTTGAAGTCTAAGTTAATTACATAAAATTTTAAGATTCTGTAATGAGTTCTTGAAGCTTTCATGATTCAAAGGAATTTGGGGGGTTGCAATACTCCAAGGATTTAAAGAACCTCAAGGATTTAAAGAACCTAATTGATGGTACACATGATTTAGGGGGATTTTATAGAATTCCATTGGGACAATTATCAATTGTAAGGCTCCGCTAGTACCAAAAAAAGGTAAAAACTGTAAGTCTCCATTCCTTGATGTAAACTTGGAAGGGGTGACACTGGGAAGAGCTGAGCTCACAGTATTACTTAAACAAAGAGGCAATTGTTTTGCTCCTCTTATAACAGGCAGTTTTGAAATCTTTAATAGTTTAGAGCCCTACTTGTTGACATAAAAGGACTACAGGAGCAAAACATATAGGCAGGATTATTCAATTCAGAGCATGTTTTCAAAAGTCATATTTGGGAGTAATAAAAGCATGCACTAGATTTTGGATCTGCGTTTGACATTGTGGTAGCACCAACCAGTTCTAGCAGTCCACTTGGCAATTGAAAGAACTTCTGAGTTATAACAGGTTGTGTAGTTGATGCAGTTAGATGTTGGACAAATTATGAGTAGTAAAATTTTTTTAAAAAAAATAAAAAATAAAAAAATTTCGTATTCTTTATTTCCGTTGATCAGAGTCATAGGTAGAATTAGAGCTAGAGTTAAAGTCTATTTCACTTTTGTAATAGGATTAAAATTTCTTTGCTTAGTTCTGTATATCAGCTTGCAATCAATGCTTAATTTAGATTTGAAGAGTTGAATGAAGTTTTCTGTTTAACCTTCTGCCAAGAGCTGTGGTGCGCATCTCTGGTTCTCCCTCATCTATCCTTCTTCGTTTTCTTCTTCTTTTCCACATCTGGCCTACCTCTTTGAATTCCCTGAAGCTTTCACTGCTATCCCTTGTTTGCAGTGATACCTGCAACTAATCAAATAGGACTCGAACTCCGATCTTCCTTTAACAGTTCATCCTGAGATTTTGGGCGAAGGATATCCTTCCATTGCCGACCCGAAACATTAGGTCTAATCCTAAATCCTTTTCTGGTTGAGAGATAAAGACCTGCAATTAGAACTGAATCTGCCCTTTACGCCATTATCAATCTCAGCAGCTTATTTCACTTATAGTTGATTGTGGGGCATGCTGCTGATTGCATCCAGAAGGGTTCGGGATTGCGATCTACCACCTCAAATTTCAGGTTGATTAGCAATTAGCATCCATATGAAGGAGTTCCCTCAATCATACTGGAACCCTTTTTTTTCCCACTGGTTTTCTGATTTTGAGAAAAGGTTGAAGAAGATAATCATGAGTAGTTATTTTCTTCCCCATTTGTTTGATTTCCTACTTACCCCATTTTTTTTTACCTTTTATTCTCTCATGCCCTATGCTTTTATTTCATTTCCTAGTTTTCCCCTACCAAATAAATATAATTCTCTTTCCGTCCCATCTCTCAAGTAGCTCTTTATTTCATCTAGTTATTTACAATTCTGTCACTCCCCCTTCATAACTTCAGATTATTTATCAAATTGCCATTGTTTCCTTGTGTTTGGATTTTAATTGATTGGGTGGGCCCATAAGCAAACCAAATAGGGTATTTTGATCCGGGTTCCAGTAATGTAGAACTCGTGGCCTGACAAGAGTATAGATTAGGCACGACTGTTTTCCCTTTTGGAACAAATGATATATAGTCGCTTAGATTGAGATAAAAGGAAGAGAGATTAAATCAAGCAACTCAAGTCCGAGTAAAACTGACAACCCTAAATAACCCAAAATGATTATAGAGTTGACTAGATTTAAATCAAATGACACACAAAAGGACAAAATGGAAAAATATTAAAATTATCCTTATGGCTACATAAGAAAATTAAAAGTAGCAAAACTAGAACTTTTCTGATGCTATTAATCCAGTTGCCGCGTGCAAATTTTGACCCTCTGCGGCACTACATGTGTCTCATGACCTAGAAGGATCTCACGTAGGCCCCACAAAGATTCAATTCACTTTTGACTGAGTTCTATCTAATACATGTGAATATCAAAATCTCTAGCTTCTAGAGAAATTGAGCTGTTAATACAAAACCTATGGAAAGGTAGACAGTGTTGCAGGGAAGTGCTGTAGAAATTCAAGTGTGAAAATGTTGAACAATGGAAAATCATGAAAATGTCAAACAAAGTCATTGAGTTTAAATTTTGTGGATGAAATATCAAAGCTAGACTGTGGAGCAACCCTTTTAAAATCAACCCAAATAGTTTGGCAGAAGATGGAGGGTTTGTTATAAGTCTTCTACGTGTCTTAACCATATCAGTTTGGATTCACGGGGTGACTCCATCACTGTGGTTATGTAGACAAAATGCTGAAATGAATGACAACCCAACGGGTCGTCCTTCAGAAGGTTCCAGAAATTCTTGTGAATGCTCCATATAATATTCTGGAGACAAATCCTATATTATATTAATTTTATTCCTTTGAATACACCCCCCTCCCAAAAAAAAAAAAAAAAAAAAAATCCTCTAAACTCTTTGGCTATAGACAAGGATGGAAAGAACGTTCCTGACAAAAATGTCCTATTCACCCCACAAATTTATCAACAACAACTCAGCCTTATCCCAACTAAATGGGGTCAGCTACATGGATCCTAGCAAAGATAAAATAATATAAAAGTAAAAGCGCACAGTGACATCGTCAACAACTCAGCAAAATCCCACCTAAATGGGGTCGGCTACACAAATCCTTGCCCTCCAATCAGATCAATTCAAGGTCATACTTGAGACAAGGCCTTAACTATTCATGTCTTTCCTCACTGCTTACCCTAGGGTCATTTTAGGCGTGCCCCTAGCTCTTTTAGATCCTTCAATCTGGATCAAATCCCTCCTCCGAACTGGTGCATCCCAAGGCATCCGTTGGACATGGCCATTCCTATTCACCCCACAAATTTATCCTATGGCATAAAACATGCTATGACAAACCTATGGACCTAAATCATGGTCTGACTATGGAGTCCCTTATCATTCAACTTTCAGCAATCTTGTCCAAAATACGTTTTATGTTAGGAATGCTCTCCGACTTCTGCAACAGCTTCCAATGGAAGCCACTTGACCCAATACAAGATGCTGTCATTTTTTTGTGGGAAATATCTTTTGTTGTCAGTAAGTAGAACAATCTACACTTTATGACTGTTTTGTCTGGTCTAAATGTTATGTATTTACTGCAATCTGGTTGACAGGTGAACAATGTACTAGTAATCAATTGGATCTAAACTGAAAATACTAATGACGAATATGATCATTTCAGATGTTTCTTGAAATCCTTGTTAATCGAGATCTTCTGTTAAAATATTTAGTCTGAAAAGGCTGTAAGTGCATGAGCTACAGACCAAAATGGGCTCTGGGGATGAAAGTACACCTGCTAAGCCCTCGAAACCAACTGCTTCAACTCAGGTTGTCCCTCCCTCCCTCCGTCCTCTCTCTCAGGTTCTTTTTTTTTTTTTTTTTGACAATTCTCTCTTAATTTACAGGAGACACCTACAACGCCTTCATATCCTGATTGGTCGACTCCTTTGCAGGTTTACAATAAAAATATGTTGGGCTTAATTTTTTTGTTTGTATGGCTTCCTGAATTTGTTTATCTGGTACCTGTCTGAATTCTTTCAGTAGCTCACTGCTCAGCTTCTTGAATAGGCATACTATGGTCCTGGTGCTACTCCTCCCTTTTTCACCTCACCTGTTGCTTCTTCTCCAACTCCCCATCCTTATCTTTGGGGAAGTCAGGTGAACATCTCCTTTTTTCTGAGACTGTAAAGTGAAGTACATGCTTTTATGATTGTATGATTTAAGGGAATATGCATAATTATTTGCTTCTTTCCTCAAGCCTTTTCAGCATTTAATTTCACCATATGGAACCCCAATGCCATATCCTGCTCTATATCCTCATGGAGGACTTTATTCTCATCCAAACATGGCTACGGTGAGCATGGTCTCCTTTGCATTAATTTCCATTTTTCTTGTAATGTTATAATCTTATTTGATGCCTTAAATCAGAATCCATCTTTCCATAGTTGTGACGGTGTCTAGGCGATCCAACGCGTTGGAGGGGGGGCTAGACGCAGGGCGACACCAACAAGGTGCCCAAGGAGACCAATGCGCCTGAATGCCTAGGCAACGTCTTGACAACTATGCGTCATTCTCTCTCTCAATTGTGCCCCTTTCCTTTTCCTATTAAGATGAAATGTTGGAAGACTACTTCTCTAGTTCTTTTCTTTTCATTGACAGTTTGTTGAAAGGAGAATGATGGAAACTACATTATGCCTGTTGGAGGACACATGAATTTCTCACAATAATACTCGCATGTGATTCTCTAAACTTTTCTCTGTAGTCTCAGGGTGCACCATCAGCAACTGCAGATATGGAAGAAAAGGCCCCTAATGGAAAAGACCGGAGTTCAACAAAAAAATCCAAGGGAAGTTCAGGAAATACTGGTGGGAAGCCTGTAGGAAGTGGAAAGGCTGCTTCTTGCTCTGGAAATGATGATCCTTCGCAGAGGTAGTTTCTTTTAAACTTCTATATGACCATGCTTTAACTTACACTTCTATTTTACCATATTCTTTCTTATAAATTTTTGTAAGTTTTTCTGAGTTTCTACAAATTTATCAACTAACATTTTTCGGAATTACTTTCTTTGTAAAAATAAGCAGTGCTGAAAGTGGAAGTGAGGGTTCATCAGCTGCAAGTGATCAGAATACCAACCAGCAAGTATGCATTTGTTTTCTATTTAATATTCTTTTTTTTATTCCTTTCTTAAATAACTTTCCCAAGGGCTAAAGACATTGGCTGATATATCTGCCTTTGGCCAGGCTGTGCATACAAATCCTAATCCATGTTTTTAAATATCAGTAGAAGGGATCACTAACTCAGTCCACTAAATAGAAGAATGAGAGTTTTTATGCAGTTATGATTGTCCAATTGGGCCTCAAAAAGACTTTATTTTGGCCCATGATTGGGTTTTATGGACCTCGGGAATCTTATTTTTGGGTTTATTGATGTAATGGATTTCTTTTATAAGCCCATATTTGGGGTCTTATTTCTGTACACGGGATTAAGTATATTGATAAGATTGTGGGTCCTATGTGCTGTTAAGTTAGTTTAGTCTGGAAATTGTTCTTTTTAGTTTAAGTTTTTTTTTTTGTCTTATTGTTAGTCAGTAGTTTATGCTGTTTCAAGTCTTCCATTGCAAGTATTTGATATCTTTAAGTTAATTTTTGTTTAGGTAACTTGAAAGTATAGTTCTTTATTTGGTTTAGGAGTCCTAAAGTCAGTTTATTTGGTTTTTATAAATAGGGTTGTAATCCTAGGAATGGAAACTTAATTCGATTTAGTTAATATTGAGGTTCTTGCCTCTCTTTCTGTTCCTTCTCTCTCCTCTCTCTGTCTCCCCACGACTTCTCCCTTCCCCTCATCTTTGCGCTTCCCTTTCTCCCCTATCCTTGCGGCTCCGTTGCTAACAGTCTATTTCCTTCCATCTTACCACCAGATCCTCTGATCGATCTGCATTAATTTTCCTTGACTTGGCATTAGCCAAAGTTGGGAACTATGTGACAAATTTCCATCTGAGGACTTGGCAGCAGTTGCCAATACTCCAGCTGCTTTGGTGCTACAATTTGTTTCTCATGTTAACTTGGTGTTTCTTGCCAAATTATCAATATGATTTTTTTCTCTTCAGGAGCTTTCTGGGATTAAGAAGAGGAGCTTTGACCAGATGCTTGCAGATGGTACTATTCTCATCTGAACCATTTTCACTCTGCCTTTAATTAAATGTTTTAGTTTTGTTACTTGAAGAATTCTCTCAGGTGCAAATGCACAGAACACAAGTATGGCTCAATGCAGTGGTGCACCTATTGAATCATCTTTCAGTGCAAGGGGTCAACCAGCTGCAAATGTCGCAGTTTCAATGCCAGGGAAGTCTGCGGTAACTTTGCCTGTGACTAATTTGAACATAGGAATGGACCTTTGGAATGCATCACCTGGAGGTGTGCCGATGAAGACGAGACCAAATGCATCTGTTGGCTCACCAGCAGTAGTTTCAGCACCAGTGGTTGGACGAGAGGGGGTTGTAGCTGAACACATGTGGATTCAAGTAAGAGATTTCATTGCTGTCTTGTGCTCTTTATTTCCTTGTACTTTGACCGCCAAAGACTATATTATATATATATATTGCTGGCTCACAGTTTGGAGGTATTCTATTCTCCACCGTAAGTCAGTTTTCTTCTCTTCTAATTCTTCTTTTTCTCCTTCTCTCTTCTTCTTCTTCTTGTTCTTCTCCTATGCAGGCACTGTTTATTCCTGTCTTTGGCTCTATCACAGAGGCCTTCTAGAGAAACCCTATTTTTCAGTTCGAGCTTATCCAAGCAGTCATGTCTTTGATCTCTCTCTTTCTCTCTCTGTCTGTCTGTCTTCTCCCCCTAAAAGTGTCCATTACAACTGTTGGTGTATCCTTTACACATGATTCAACCACTTGTTCAACTTTACCTGATCTTTCCATCTGTTTTTGCTATCCTAGGATTCTTGTGGTGTTCTAAAAATTCTTTCTGACAGAATTTAAATCCTTTCTGCTCTTTCCATTCATCGATTGTAGCTGCTCTTGTTTTATATTTTTCGTTATTTAGTGGTTGCCCACAATTTTGCTCCTAATGTACCATTGGTCTTATTGGTAATCCATCAAAATTTCCCCTTCAATTTTAACGATATGCAATGATCACACAGGACTCTGAATGCATGTCTAAGCTCTCTCTTTTGCTCACCCTAGGGTAATTCTATGGGAACACTCTTTTCCTTCTGTCCCTCCTTATGGTGATTGAACCATTCTAAAGAAAATAGTGGCTTTAGGGTATCTCTTGCTTATCAATCTTAACCCCTCCTTTGGTTCTGCTGTATTGTTACTAACATTACATTTCATGTAATCTGTTTAAGATCAGCTTCCATGCAGTTTTCAATGAGCATTTGATCCCATCCTAACCCCTCCTTTGGTTCTGCTGTATTGTTACTAACATTACATTTCATGTAATCTGTTTAAGATCAGCTTCCATGCAGTTTTCAATGAGCATTTGATCCCATCCATTTCCTTCAATAAAAGCTGCATCGTGCACCGTGGAACCTCTGGCTGTTTATGCATACTCAGCACATCTGTAACTATTGTAAAGAGATAGGTGGTTAATAACTAATATTGATCATTGGTGTAAGCTTAATGTATTTGGAAACTTGCCAGTCTTGGTCCCAGCTGTTCAATCAAAGCACCAATTCCTTTGGCAACTTAATCGGTAGCCATATTGAGCACCCCTGTACACATCAACTTGTTGAGGTTTCAAGGTTTGCACAAATCTTTTGTCATTATTCTTCACTTCTAGTACTCTCAGACTCTTATTTGGGTTTGTTACTTCTGGTGGGGTCCTCTGGGCCAAACTCATTTTTTTCGACTAGTTTTCCATGGGGTGAATCCTCATCTATATAAGTGTGAATCAATGCTTATATGTATTCTAGCATAAGGCAATGGGTGAAATAATTTAGAACTGGCAGTTGGAGAATTTCGAGGTGCAGCTTTTACCTTCTTTCCAATCAAATAAAAAAAACAATAAAGGATTTCAAAGTGCAAATATACTTTGCATACTTGGAAGATGTGTGGCTTATTTTTCTTTGCCCTTTCCCTTTTCTGATTCCAATTTCATCTATACAGATTAGTGTTCTGATGGATGGACATGTTATAGGCTTTTCCCTTTTTAGGGTGTTTTTCTGATTTACATGGGACATGAGTGCTAGTTGTATTTAATATATGTGATTATTGCTCTTGTTTAACTTTAACCTATTCCACTGTGAGGGATATCAGCTGTTTTTGAGCACTTGAATCTCATGTTTTGAATCCTTTGTTTCGTGTATATTTTATCCCAATTATGTATTTTAGGGTTATATGGCATTTTCTATCCACTCTCCCCTGGGTTGTCCATAGCCATCTGTATTAAGCTTGAAAAGTTTGGAATTTTTTTTTATGAAGTCAGGACATAAATATATTGCGGTGCTGCTTTCAATGTTTACTTGGTTTTTTAATTTTATTGTGAAAAGTTTCCAGTGGCATAACTTTTTCTTGGGCAGGATGAACGTGAACTTAAAAGACAGCGGAGGAAGCAGTCTAATCGGGAATCAGCTAGGAGGTCAAGATTACGCAAACAGGTGTTCATTTATTTTTATGGTCTTATAATCTAAAATCTCCTCCATATGTGTTATATATATATATATATTTCATGAAAGTATATACATCATTGTTTACTTGTCTTTTAACTGCCCAGACTCTTCCCCCCCAATAGAAAAATCCCTCTCTTGTTATTTGTTATTTTTTTTTTAATGTATAGCATGGAAGAGAGAAAAAGAATGGTCCTGGAAAGGGGATAGGCCACAAAATATAATTGAGCCAATTTGAGACGATAAAGAATAAACTGTCCATCAGCACTTCTACATTACCTATATGTTACAAGTTACAACATTTAAATAGCTGAAATGTTATCTCATGAATATCTTTGAAAGAAATGAGTTGGTCTAGCTCTGTGGGGACAGAAAATTTCTCAGCAGCCTACAGAAATCAAGGACATATTATTTCTTGTTAGAGGGAAAAAAAACTTACTTCCGGGTGGAGGGCGGGGGGGGGGGGGGGAGAGAAGAAACTCGTACACACTCACAGCCACGCAGGCTCTCATACACAATCAATTCAAATCATATTTTTTCAATCTACCTTGTTAAAGTTTATTTATCGAGCATATAGGAGTCTAGGCTATCTTGATTAGAATATTCCTTATTCTAATCAAGATACCTACCTCCTATGCATCTCCCTTTATATTTATAATTAAAGTCAGTCCTAGTTTGTCTATGGTTAGTCTAGTCCTAGTCCTAGTTTTAGTTTGGTTTCTTATTATAACTATGTTTCTAATTTGTGATTCCTAGTAGGATTAGGAGTCTTTGGTTGTATTTTGATTACATATAAATAAAGACATTGTTGTTGGGGGGGTGGGGGGGGGAGGGACAGCTTCCTCAATTCTCTATCACAGGACTGTCCCCTTTTCCCTCCTCCATCTCTCTCGGACTTCTGGTTTTCTGGTTCTAAGCAGTTACATACCTCAATGAAGGGGATTACATCATATATAAATAGAAATAAAAGACTCCTAAAAATAAAGAATAACTCTCTAACTAGGAAACTTATTTAAATAAGGACACTAGAACAATGAGAAACCAAATATCCTACATAGCTAACTTCTAGAATAAACAGAATAAATAAACTAAAAGTCATTATTTCCCCAAATAACATAAATTCTTAAAATCCTACTAAATTCCAATTTCCAAAAACTCAAACTGGACCCAGTTCATCTCCATTTGGATACCCAAATGGGTTAGGGTCAATCCAAGGCAGTGCACTTGCATCAATTCCCCTGGTGTTGAGAAAAACTCGCCCACGAGTTTTGTAAAACTAGAGAATCAGCACCATTCAATCGGCATCCATAAATATCGACTTTGATGGGGTGATGATCCAGCGCATCTCATGATCAACCTTCATGATATTTTGATAGTCGTTAGCAAACGATGTCTCTTTGATGGGAATCTGATCGTTGGTTTCACAACTGAAATCGGACTGTCAATCAATTCTTCAATTGCAACCTTGATCGGACCGTGTACTTCACTTTGATCGTCGTTTTTGTTGTCCATATTTTCTTCCATATTTGATCCACCTTCTGAAGATTGGATCATGCTTGACACCTTATCATAGAAGGTGTCATTACTTTCGGCAAGCTCCCGAAAACCTTTCTTCAAATTAAAAAGTTCTGTTTGCAATTTACGGAACACATCACTAATTGAAAGGAGTAAATCGTATTGATCAACCTCCATGATGTTTTGGGTTTATGATAACAATGGCAGAATTGTAAATAGAGTGAAAATCATATTAAGGTGGCATTATCGTAATTATGGGTAGTACAACGATAACCAACAAGGGAGTTTTATGTATGGGAAAAGATAAAAAGGACAAAAAGGGCTAAGAAGAAAAGAAGGGGCAGTTTAGGAACATAGGGGAAAAATAAGAGAAGAGAAATAAAAGTGAATTGTTGGTGTCTCCTACTCAAAAAATAGAAATAGTGAAGGCCTTGACGCAAGGGAGACGATGCGAAGGAGGCGGCTTTGTGACTTGCGGAGAAGGATGGCTTCGATGCAAAGAAGCCGGCTGTGGTGTTCGAGTGCTACAAGGAGTTCGACACACACTTGGACTTCAACAAGGGACGATGACTTCGATGGAACCCAGGTATGTTTCCTTCATTTTGCTTTGGTTCTCTGCCTCTAGTTTTCTCTCTCTCTCTCTCTCTTGTCTCTCACGCTTTCTGTTTTCTTTCTTCACTCTTTCTTCTTCTTTTTTTTTTTCCCCGGTTCCGGTGGAACCAAGAAGGGGGAGGTGGGTTGGGGGGTTTTGGTAAGGGAATCGAAAGAGATGGAATTGGGGTTTGAGTTGAGGTTTGAGGTTTTGTTGGTGGGAATTGCAGGGGTGGGGTGGGTCGCTGGAATCGGCGGAAGGATGGGTCTAGGTTTTCAATTCGACCTCTGTTTCCACATAGTCGAATCTTTGTTTTTTCCTGTGGGAATCGCAGGGGTTGCTGTGGTTGGGGTTTCAATGGGGTCGAAGGAGAGGAAGAGGGGTAGTGGTGCTGCAGAAGATGGAAAGGAGATGGGGCACTGGTGTGACGGTAGAACAGCAATGGGGAAAAAGAATACAGGGAAGAAGGAGAATGGGGTAAGAGAGATTGATAGATATGGAGATCAATCCTTTGGCTCTGATACCAAATTGGTGGAGGGCTGGTAAGGAGTAAGAAGAAATCTGAATAGGGTCTCAGAGTTACAGAAGGTGGGGGGGGGGGGAGAGAAGAAAATCGCATACAGGCTCTCAAACACAATCAATTCAAATCATCTTTTTTCAATCCACCTCAATGAAGGGGATTACACCGTATATAAAGAGAGATAAAGGACTCCTAAAAATAAAAACCAACTCTCTAACTAAGAAACTTACTCAAATAAGGAAACTAAGAACAATTGGGAAACCAAATATCCTACTTAGCCGACTTCTAAAATAAACAGAATAAAATAAATTAAAAGATATTATTTTCCAAAATATCATAAATTCTTAAAAACTTACTAAATTCCAAAAACTCAAACTAGACCCGGTTCATCTCCATCTGGATACCAAAATGGGTTTGGGTCAGTTCAAGGTAGTGCACCTGCATCACTTCTATTTTGAAAACCATCAACTTCGTTCCTCCTTAAATATAGCATATACTGGAAAAAAAATTCATGGTTTTAATTGACCTGAACCAGAATTAAATCTTTGATTTATAATGGTCACATCTATTCTGCTTATTGTATTGACCTGGCTTCTAATTTATCATGTATGCTTATGCTGTATGATCATGTGTGTTAGCGTTTAGCCTTATTTCAAAATTTCAACCAGTTTCATATGCTGAAGTAAATAAACATTTTCTCTTTCTTTGATGAGTGACGAGTCACGTGTAACGAGCTATGCTACCGAGCCTACTACAACTACTGTACCTATAACCAACATTTGCATCAAATAACATGCAAGTTGTTTTACTGGATCGTTTCATTTGTTGGAATGCTTGTTGGTTTCATAGTGGTTTTTAATTTGGTGGTAATGGCGAGGAAATTCTTGTTCCATACATTTGATCATTTAAAGAATGTTGAAAGTCAGATCTTGTCCATTTTAATATCCTAAGATTCTAGGATATGCTCTTCTTATGTGTAGGTTTTTTATTTTTATTTATTTTTTAAATCTGAAAATTAGCTGACCCCATTTAGTTGAGATAAGGCTGAGTTGTTGTTGTGTATTTTTTAAATCTGAAACAGTGGAGCTGTGGAGGGTTTGGAACCCTCCAGAAAGGCGAGAAAAACCTGAACAAAATGAGGGGCATGTCAGATATGGTATCCCATCAAAGAAAGAAGGGCAGTGGATTGTGAATCCACCATGCACGGGTTCAATTCCTGTCGTTCGCCAATTTCGCCCATCTGATCTCCTTTTTTTTCCCTTTTGTAAAGGCGAAGAAAGATATTTTATTTTCTCTCCTATTTAGTACGGTGACAAAAAATCAAACTATCATTATATTTATTCCTTTTTCTACTTCTTCCAAGTGCAGGATAACCCCAAGGGGTTGTGGGTTTTAAACTACCAATTGGGGCCCTCCCTTCACCAATCCCATGGGGATGGTCTACTAGGTTCATAACTACTACTCTTACTAAAGGACGCTAGCCTAGCCAACACTTAGATCCAGCTCTACCCAAAATTTTCTGGTTTACCCCAACATTACCCACCTGTCCTTGTTTGAAATCTAAGTTTTTGGAATGCTCCAAATTTTACTTGAGCATCCAAATCTGGGTCAATCCCAGCATAAAGTCTCTGAACAAGGTTCTAACACAGTAACACCATGCCAAATGTGTCTGAAAAAGAAGTGCAGCAAAAGAAACATGCCCAAGAGTAAGCCAACCCCTTGGACTGCTACAAAAAACACCATTGGATTTCATGGTAGCACGATCTAATTCAAAATTTCACCCAATTGATAGTGTCTAGTAAACAGATTTCCTTTCTGCTGCTTCGTCAATGGAATTAATGGCAGGCTGCCGAAAGAGTCAATTGTTAGAGCGGGCAATACAGAAACCACAGAAAGAGAGAGAAGCGGGTGCCTAAGTCATGCACAGTAGAACGAAGAGAGAGAGGCAGGGGCCTAAGTTATTTGCTACGCTTTAGCATTGGCTTCAATGCTTCAACACTGAAGTATTGAATGCTGAAGTACAGAAGATTTTCAGGTTTTGTGAATTACAATCAGCTCATTAGTTTTCAAATGAAGTGATAATTTGCTAGCCTTCCGTTTCTATAATATTGATGTCCAAGTGTTGCCTTATGACATGTTTGAGACTTGCATCTGCTTATGACTTGTGTGTTGGATCTTTTGGAGTTCATTAGTGCCTTCTAAATTTGGGAGTGGTTGGGGGATTCAGATATCAAACCCTTAGTTTGATTGTGAAAGGTGAACTATTTTAGTTTCATGAATGGGTGGATAAGTTTAAGGAAGTTAAATGGAAAAGTAAGGGGTAGAATCAAGAGAAATTAAGATAATGGTGGTGGCAAAGATTGCCTTTAGAAGAAAGGTTTAATTTATGGATGGATGATATGTTTTATATTTTTTATGATGGTAATTTCTAAATCAATATTGAGGAAATGCTTCCAAGTGGCCAATATGTTGGGGGGAGATTCTAAGGGAGCAGAAATCAAAGAGCAGTTAGGTAAGAGCGGCATCTAAGTAAGGGGATTTAAAACTTTGGTGCTATCTTATCAACAATTGCCTAGGGCTTAAAAGAATAGAAGACTTTCTTTTGGTGATCTCCAACATTCTTTCATTAACCTGTTCATTGGAGATACTCTGGAGGAGAAGATAACCTCCATCACAGTGATTTTCTCTTGCAAAGATTCTTGAAATTTGTTCTTTTCTTGTATTTTTCGTTTTGGTGTTTTGCTTTGTTTTGTATATATTTTATTTTTTTTGGGGGGGGGGGGGTTGTTTAGGTAGTTACCGGATGTCGGGAGTTTTTTTATATATGGCTCTACCCTTATACCATTAGCAAAAGTGAGAAGAACTAGATCATTTCGTTGGGTGTTTTTTCTTCTGATTGACTGTCAACTTAACCGAAATGTAACTGGTAAATGCTTGAAGCTTTAGTACTTCCCAAGACTTCTACTTTTTGTAACTTTGTATTGCCAATTTGCTACATGCTGAGAGCCTTGAAGCTTATTGTGTGTGTGATGAATTTCCTCCTCTGTTCTTCCAGGCTGAATGTGAAGAGCTACAATCAAAGGTGGAGACACTGGCAAATGAGAATCACACACTTAAAGATGAGCTGCAAAGGCTTGCTGAGGAATGTGCAAAGCTGACATCTGAAAATAATTCCATAATGGTTTGCTTTACGTGCTTCTGTATTTATACCCTCTTTTTTTCTTTTCTTTTTTTTTTCTGGTTTCTTGGTATTGCCTTTTTTCCAATTACGTTTCTTGTTAGCTTAGTCTTATGTTTCTCTCTTTCTGGTTAGATTGATTGTGCAGTACTCATTATAAACATTGTGAGACTAAACTCTTACCTAAAGCTTCATGTTTCAATTGTCTCACACATCTGTGTATAACTTTTGAATGTGGATTCACCGTTGAATAAACAACAACACGAAGACGATGAAGAAAGGAAAAAAGTTCAAGTGGTTTCTTGGGAAGAACTATACGTAGGTTACTTAATTGAATGGAGGGCTGATGTGGCCGTCCCCACTGCTGCATAGATATATGTCTGACCCACAGGATTGGTCACATGTCAAATTTTGCGGTTGAGTTCAACTCAACGGACACCTTATTTTGGACTTATTCCCTTTGTATTACTGGCCATCCAATACTTTTGCAGCATTTTTCAAACAATTTTTGACTTTTCCATCATGGTTTGAAGTTCTGTTTTAGTTTATGATGAAAAACTCTTTATTACAAAAAGGAAAAGTCAAGCTTCAATGACATGAAAATAAAAAACAATGAGTGTAAGTGAACATTCACTATGCAAAGTTCACCAGTTGGCACATGCCAAAACATTGTGGACATGGGTGGCTCCATGTTATAGAGGATCATGCACCCATCTCATTGGTAAAGTTTCACCCGGTATTGATGCAGATCCAAGCATCCACGAGCTGAAGAAGCCACCCTAATCATAGGGTCTTAGCTAGGAGCCTTAGTTATTTTAGCCTTAGTTTATTTTCTGTTTTCTATACTTAGTTATTTTTTCCAGTTCAATTGTAAACTTAAATTGAACCCGTTCATATTTGGTTCAATTTAAGTGAAATGATCCTATTGGCTGTTAGGATCTTATATCTTATTGGTTACTTAGGAATCTTCTTAGTTTAAGTGTTTTAATTGTTTTTAAGTTGTTTATCCCTACCTCTCCACGATTTCTGAAAGGAGAGAGAATCAGATTTGTATTAGAAATTAGGCCTGAAGCCTATTATTTATAATAAAACGTGGGAGGCTCCCCCACAGAATTTTCAGACTTAAAAATCATTTTTTATGCTGCTGCCATGAATGCTGCGGCTTGCTCTTTGAGAGTGTTCCTTGTGGGTAATATCAAGGAGGCCTTGTGAGTCATATCAAGGTGGAAGGGATTGATGGACTCCGATCGACTCCTTGCATCGGTTAACATCGGGAGGTCCTGCTCAAGCTCATCTTCAAGCTGCCATTGAAGAACCTACAATCCAGTAAGTTATTTTACTGTTTTAGCATTCCCCTTCTTCTTCTAATCTTCCAACCTAAGTTTCCATTAAAACACATCGATCCCCATTAAACCCTAGATCATCTAAAGTCTGTCCAGCACAATTCCTTCATTAGAATCCACCCAAAACCGGATCATAGCTCCTGTATACCACACCCTACACTCGACCTAGTTCCCAGCCCCATCTATCCATAAAAGCCCTAATTTCCTCTCACCATCATTGAAACCCAAAACCCTAAAACCTGCCCAGACCTAACCAGCCTATAGAGTTCAACCATATTACACTCGAACCTTCCCCATACTGCCCTTACCACTCGGCTAGAAGCCCTGTCCAGAATTCCCCCTCCAAACCCTAAATTCATTTCTTTTCCTGTTGGAATATGTAATCCAGAATACCGTGGGGTATTTTGGCCTTTTTCGGGTAGTTTTATTCTTCTTATGTTATTAAGTGTAAGTGGGCTCTTCTTATGTTATTAAGTGTTAGTGGGCTATGTGGGTTTTAATCCCACATCACCTAGTTTAGTCTCTTTGTAATTTCCCCTCTATTATAAATAGAGGGGCTTACCTATCAATGAATACAACACATTATTTTCTCTCATTCTCTCTTTCTAACCCGCGATTCTGCCAACATGGTATCAGAGCAGGTGATCTAGGTTAGAAAGAAAAAAAACCCTTATTCTCTTCAATCAACTTCTCCCTTCTTCTCCCTTTTTCGGCTTCTCCTTCTTCTGGTTTTTAGCCTTTTTTATCTTATAAGAGGGTAGCACTAATAAGGAAAACCTAAACCAATGATTTAGTTGCTGCCCTCCCACAACCAACCTATCTCTTTTTTACAATTTTCAGCTCTTCCGCTGAGATGAGTTGATCGATTGCTGAAGAACCTTGGGCTGTATTTGCTGCTGAAAAACCTGGTTTCGTTGAAGGTGCAACCAATTTTTTTTTTCTCTCGATTTGCCGTTGATCGAGGGGCTGGAGTTCAGGACTTGCCCTATTTTTGCTCGGTATCTCTTTTCTTGTCGTGAGGAAGATCTCTGATTTCTCTTTCAGAGCTATCGTTCTATTGTTGTTGTCGTTTGCTGGAGTCGATTGAAGGTGTTGCTCTCGATTTGAATCTGGAGAATCCATAAATTTGGTTTTGCTGCTATCTATTTGCTGACAACAGTATCGATTTGCTGATGGTTTCGATTGGGAACCTTCTTGTTGTTTCTCGGCTCTATCGAAGGTTCCCGCTGGTTTGGGGTGTTGAAAATTTTCTGCTGCCTGGTTCGATTGCTTCGAGTGATGGAGTTGAAGGTGTCTACTTGGTATTGATCTATTCTGCCTCAGTTTCTTTTAGATCTATCACATCAGCAACCTTCTTGCGATTTGGGTTTTCTCCAAAAACCTGATCTCTATCGATCTCATCATTGGCTCATCTTCTGGAGCTGCCTTTTGGAGGATATTTTGAACTACCAGAGAGAGTAACTCGATTACAGTTTGGGGCCATTCTGCCGGCTGGTTTGTGAGATTTGATTAAATCTCTATCTGCTATTTTTTCTGCTGATGGGACTAAGTTTTTTCTGGTTGGTCGATTCATGTTCTCCTTCACTCGATTTTTTTTCTGCGAGATGGTATTTGCTTTTGTGGTCTGTTGTTTTTGTTGAGTCTAGAGGTTGAAGACAATACTTCCGCCTCTAATTCACGCTGGAGGTTGGAGATGGTGCTGCTAATTCTTGGTAGAAGTGCTGCTAGTTCTTGGTTCATTGATTTTCTGTTCTTGATAAGGTATTCTTGTTGAGATCATGCACCATGATGAGTTGCTGTTGCCGCTGCCGCTGGTTCCTCTTCTTCCCTGGTTTCCGCTGCCCAGCTTTCCCTGGTTTCTCTGTCGTAAGGTTGAAGACAACCTTCGTAAGTTGGTTTCTTAAAACCTTATTTTGTGATTTCCCATAATACGCTTCTCTCTATCTCTTAGTATCTTTTATCCATTTTTTACATTCCTTTCCTACTTTACCCTTTCTAATAGGGAATTAAATTATTTTCCAAATCTGTCCTTGCACAATACATACTAAATCCCACTTGTGTCCATTCCCCAATTTGACTACCTAATTGACCCCTTGCAAAATTCTGGTTATTTACGGAACTGCCATTACTTTTTAATACATTCCCCTATTTGACTACCCAATTGACCCTTGAAAATTCTGGTTTATTACTAGTTTGCCCTTTGGCTTGGATTGTATTTAAAAGTGGATTTCCACCAAATTACAGCCATGCCATCCTTTTTTTCCAACACCGTTCCATTTCAATAATTCTAATTCCCTTCATATCCCATACCTTTGGTATTTACCCATAACACCTTTGGCAACTTCTGGTAAATTACAATTTTGCCATTCCTTCCTTTTTAATTACCCATAGCACCTTTGGAAAATTCTGAAAAGTTATGTTTTTGCGGTTAAACCTTACATCATCTCCATTATTTGTTCACGTGTATTACTACACGTGAGGGGGGGATTATGTACAATACACCTGCAGACATTGCAGAACGCAGAACTTGCAGGAACATTGGTGCAAAATATAGAAGATCAGTTTTCTCCACCATTGCCATTGGGTATCCTTTGTTATTGGGTTGAATTTGCCGTAAGGGGGAGATTGAAGTATTGAAGAGTATTGAAGATATTTGGTTGTTGCCTATTTGAGGACTTTCAGTTGGGTTGATACAGTTTTTTTTCCGCTGCCTGATTCAGTTTGTTTTCGTTGCTTGCTACTCTAGTTATTTCACTTCAAGATTCTCTGTCACTATGACAATCTGAGATTCATCACTAGATAGCTATTGAAGATTGTTGAAAGGTGCCTTTTTTGGAAGACATTCCAGTCCCGGTTTGCTGATCATGTTTGTCCAAGTTTTGAAGATCTATTTTTTCAAGTTCTTGAAGGTTTATTTGGGAGTTGCATTCATATGTCAAGCTGGATTCTGCTGCAACTTAGTTTTTTCCCATTTTGTTCAAGCTGGGCATTAGTACCTTGTATGCGCCAACTTGAGGGGGAGTGTTAGCATTATTATGAGTTATTTTTTCTTTAGTTCAAGCTGGATCTTCTTTCTTTACTTATTTGTATAATCCAGCTTGAGGGGGAGTGTTGGAATATGTAATCTAGAACACCGTGGGGTATTCTAGCCTTTTTGGGGTAGTTTTATTCTTCTTATGTTATTAAGTGTAAGTGGGCTATGTGGGTTTTAATCCCATATCGCCTAGTTTAGTCTCTTTGTAATTTCCCCTCTATTATAAATAGAGGGGCTTACCTATCAATGAATACAACACATTATTTTCTCTCATTCTCTCTTTCTAACCCACGATTCTGCCAACACTAATTCCCAAAACCCGATACCCTAACCCAAATTTTTTTGGAATTTCAATTTTCACTTAAACCTAATAAAACCTATATCATTAGCTTCCCCTAGACCTGCCTAGCTTTATCATCAATCAGACCTACCCATTACCATAACCCTAACCCTAAATCTGACCTAATTCCCCAAGTCTGCCCATTCGGCCAGTTGTTTAGGGAGATCCTGGTTCACTTGGCTCCTAGTAGACCTTTGTCTATCTAGGACTACATTAGGTATGATTTTGAAATAGGGGTTAAGACATGGTTCAAAGTCATAGAAAATTACTTTCGACCCAAAAAAGAAGTAAAAGTTCGACAAAATTATAGAATATCACAAACCTCTATTATTACAATTAAGGTCAATGGTATGTTTGAATATTTTATAACTTTGGACACATTTTGTACCCCAAAAGTATCATTTGGGTTGAAATTTGACCAATGAAATCAGGTGAGGGATCTTTATCCTTTATAACATGGACCCACCCAAATATCCACCAATTACACAATTCACTGACCATAGTGAACATTAAAACACTTGCTCCTCTTCTTGGGTTGAAAGTTTAAGGCACGAGTTGAGGGTGATGATGGCTACATATGTACAAAATTGGATGTCAACTAAGCTTCCATGCAGTTGATTCCTGATCCACTTAGAGAAGCTTGTCTCAGTGCCATACCTAGGTAACTGTCCCTAATAATAATAACAATCAAGTAGTATTATTATCGTTCTCATCATTATTATTAGATCTGTGGACAGCCTACCTACATTTCTTTATATGGATTGCACACCTAGTTGTGCCATGTGGAAAGATGATGTTGAAATTTTGAGTGTTGGATATCTAGTAAACAGTCTGGATTAGCCACATGTCAAATTTCAAGCTCTAATTTAATCATTTATGCCTATGCGTCCCTGGTGGAACATGAACACTCATGGTAGTCCTGATTTTTTCAATGCTTTATTTTGTCATATGTGAGAATTTCATTTGGGCTGAAACTTGACATGTGAGCAAGGGACCTTCAGGTCTACCTGCCCGATCTGACTTCCACTTGGCACAAATAGGCATGCCATCCACATATAGTTACGTTATGTGGACAGGCTGTCTATGAATCCTTGGTCCTATTATTGCCGATGGACATAGAGTGACCCTGTCTAATACCATTTTTCCCCCCTACAAGATAAAGGGCTGATGTGGAATACATTACTGTGCACAAAACTGTTCCCTTTCTATTATTATGAATTAATAACTTTAATTCATTAACCTAAATATGTTTTGTTTCAAGGTTTTACGTTCTGGTCATTCTAGTTATTTATGTTTCTGAATGCATAAATTCCCTCCACTAATTATTGGAAAGACCGGCCAATATATTTATGGACCCTGTTATTTGTTAAGGATTGCTTCCACCTTGCAGAAGTAATGTTAAAGCCAAAAGCTTTAATATTTCAAATGAATGCAAGGGTTTCCAGACTTGGTAATTTTGTTACTATATATTTTAGGTTTTTACAGTGTTCTCTGAGCAAGTTTGGGTTAGTGAATTTTTTTTTTGACTGGTCCAATTGATGGGCCACTGCCTGCTTTTGTGATGATATTACGTGAAAATTGCATTGAATGGATGATGACCTACCTTCCAATTAGTAATCTTGTGGACCATGAAAGCAGATTGTCTTTTTCTTTTTTGTCTGCTCAGAGTTGATAGTCATTGGTCTCGACTTTCACCAGCATGTAATCTGTCAGAGACTTGGTGGATTGTTAGTTCAAGGGGTGGCCCCTTGGACAATCTTAGAGAGATGGTTTGACTGATAACTTCTTGCTGTCAGCAAGAAACATAAACAAGGGTTGTCCCCAACTAATACTGCCTTCACCCTGAAAAATCACTACCTTCAGATTCTTTAGGCTCAAGGAGATTTAGTTTTTAGATGTCAGAAAGCCATTATTGTGATTATTGATTAGGCTGTTACTGATAGTGATGATATGCTGGAACAGGAGGAGCTGACTCGTTTGTATGGACCAGATGCAATAGCTGCTCATCTGGAAACTATGAATACAAAAATGGTTTTCAAGTCTAGTAATGGCGAAGGAGATAGCAATGGACAAGATCTTTCAAGGGAAGATGAGACAGATTCTTGTCAGAAGGAAGGGAATGTCTTCATTTCTAATGGGAAGCTTGATTCAGGTTCTAATTGAACACAAGATCTCTTTTTAATAACAGTACTAATTCATAGTCTTAACCCTTTGTTTTCTGTCTACTTGACATCTTTTATGAACCTAGAATCTCATCAAATCCAGGAATCTGTATATGTAAATTGCTGTAAAATCTGAGGATTAGGTATTATACTGCTCTGGCTATATGACAAGTTCCCTTTCATGGATACCTTCTGTGTTGACAATTTCAAGTAACTTTAGTCCTTAGCCTGGGTGTGTGTCTCCAAACTATTAGGACTCCCCAATGAAAGGATGATTGGCAGTGATTGAATTTTTGACCTTCACAATGGCTGCTTAGGACTTAACCCATCCAAGTGTAGGTCTTTGATACTTCGAACTTGAGTCCTATTTAAGGTTTCTTGGGACCCAATTTTTTTTTTTCTGAATATTCAGAAGCTAATACCATTCCAATGCCCCTATTTGCCATATGCATAAACTGAACCGGATAAGCAAGCGCAAAAATAAAAGCTTATGTAACTACAGGAATGCCCGATACATCGAAACTCATTGCCTCTGGATAAAGACGTTTTGACATCAACATCTGAGACCGCCAAATGCTCGGGAATTCCTCTTTTCAATCCCTTTCTTCTTGTTCCTGAATAGCTCATTTGTAGCCATCTTTGTTTCCAGAGCATATTGTGAGTTACAGGTAGAATTCAAAAAGATCAAATCTTTGATTACTCTATCATACATGATTGAGGTACGGTTTAATTTGATTTTCATGTTTCACACAAGCGGTCAAGAAAGTGGATTGCGGCAACATGCTGAACAGATTCTTTTTGGCACTATACACTATTGCATTTCAAACATTCTGATACCAAAAAATAACGTTCCCCTTGTTTATAACACAAATTTTCAATGATTTCACAGTTAAGTTCGGTTTTCAAAACCATCTATATTACCAGGGAGAATTTTTTTTTGGGTTTAGAAAAGGGGGCCATGCAGAACCCTCGAAAAATGGAAGTTTCCAGTTAAGGGTGTCAATATTTGAGACCGGAACCAAGAATCATCTCGGAAGTTGGAACCAACCCATCTCATTACTAAATGGGATGGTTCTAGGAGTTAATTGCGGGGCTGATTATTAAATGGGACAGGATGGCTCTGGGATGGATTTCCAGAATCGGGTGAAAACAGAACTGTTTAAAATGCATATTTAACGCTGCTTGAATGTGTGGATTTTGCACCCAGCAAGCCACTGGTGTAGGGTCCACGACTAGGCTTCAATCTCTTGTGTTTACTTATTTAGGGTTAGTTAATACTTACTAGTCATAACTTATGGAGAAAAGTTTCCTGTGCGGGAGTGTACAATTCACACCCAAATGGGGGAAATGACTACCCCGTTCTCTATAAAAGGCGGAAATACTCCCATGATGCTTCCATACTCTCATTGACCCCGTGCGCTTATTGGCCACCCTCCCCCTTAACTTATGTAAGGGTTATGTCATAATTACAAAGAAAAACTAAGGATTATGTGTCAAAGAAACACTTATATTTGAGTGTTTTTTTTACTTTGAAGGTTCGAAACTTCAAGGTATCGGAACCCGATAATGTTGTAATCACAAAGAAATACTTATATTTGAGTGTTTTGAGACTCGGTGCCCAGAAATGTCAAGGAACTGGACCACCCCATCATGAATGACATTACATACTCGTGTTGGGATCATTTAGTAGACGGGACAGTTCTGGGATTGGCCCCTTGGTCTGAAGCCGGCAAGGAACCATCCCGTTTGAGGTTTGACACCCTTAGCGCCGGCCGTGTGTGTGTGTGTGTGTGTGTGTGTCCATTGTTGCCAGGTATTAGGGTAGCCGGGAGGGGAGGGGAGGGGAGGTGGTTAAGGGTGGGAGGGGAAAATGTTTTAAGCACAAAAAGACATTTTGAATTGGATTGGTACCAAAACGGTCCACTCTTGGGTCAAATTAGAGTCTGTCTGACCCATTATCATCCAATTCTTATGACCGTAGCAAACACAAGTCGGAAGCCAAATAACACATGAAAACATGATGCCCCCAACGTACCAGTGTCTTGGTTTGATGAGATTTAGTGTGTAAACAGGCCAGATTCCATGCTGTATAGCATCTCCCAGTGCTTTCTAGTGGCTTCAAAGGGCTTGAAATGATGCTGGTTTCAGCCACATAACTGCCTGCAAAAAGTAAAAGGGGACGAGTGCAGTCCGAACAGTTTGACGGTGGAGCTTCGAACAGTCCCAAGGACAAACGGGTTTTAAAAGCAAGAGCAGGTTATCCAGGCTTAATTATGCTCTGAATGGTTCAACCATCTGTGTCTGCTCTGGATTTTATAGTATACTCCATTAGCTTTTGTTTTCTGTCTACCAAGACCTAAGAATTGCGAGAAGTAAATTCTGTTCACCAAGACCAAAGAAAGGAGAAGTAATCACACTAATGTTAGTTGCACCCATATATGATTTTTCAGTATTTTGTCTCACAAACTCATTCTAAGGAGTTTAGTCTATCAGTATATGTCCAAGGGGAGAGTATCACATTGACATTTCACTGCCAATGTCTTGGTGCTGTGGTAGGAGACTCTGCAGAGCAGCTTTTCAGCCTCAAATGAGTCTTGCATTGTTTTGCAGCAGTATCAGGACTAACAATTAAATTTTCCAAAAGTGTGGTATTTGCCACTTTGACTTGGTCGATGAGCAAGCACAAATCATTGCATAATGGGTTACATACCCTTCACATTACATTGACATTGGTCTTCCACCAGAGGTCAGGTAGAAAGAAACATCTCTGTGGGACGAGGTAGTGGAAAGGAATGAGCTTAAGATGGTAATTTACAAATGTCATTAACCTAATAAGGCAGGATTACTTTTAATCAAAGCAAGTATATCAGCATATTATTTGTCTCTTTTCATTGTTTCAGTCTCATCAGCAAAAAAAATGAGGAACCTTAGGATCTCTCTGCAAAGGAAAAGATGATGAAGTAAAAAATCATTTTTGTTGATTGGAAGAGCTGCTGCAAACCAAAACAAGAAGGTGGCTTTGGTTTTAAGTCTGTTAATATAACAAAATTCTCCTCAGAAAATGGATTTGTAGGCCGGATTTGAGAGAGAGATTGTGGAGAAGAGTGATCACTAAGAAACATGGAGAACTGCACGAATGGGACCAGCAGATCAATTCAAGCCATGGCGGAGTTGAAGGTATTATGCAACATAAATACATCATGGTTCAAATCCTGCACATGATCATAGGATGGCATTCGTAAAATTATAGAGAATGTTTCGGCATCAGATCCCTAAAACAGGTCTCCCTTCAAACTTAGGAGACCCTGCACCGAAAGGAAGGTGGATCTTAGGAGACCCTACATGACTTGGACCATGAGGATTTCAATGACTTAAAAGTGTGTTAATAGAGCTGAAGTGAAGGGATCTCATGGAAGCTGATATGGCAGATAGGTGCCCCAAGCAAAATCTGTTTCTATGTGGATGACTTCTAAAGAAATATTAAGGACAACCATCAGGAGCTGGAGCTACTCACTAGCTAATCTTTGTACTTTCAGCTGGGAGAAATGTGACAGAGTAGACCATCTCTTTCTTAATGCATATTTCAATGGAGGGGAATAGTTTGCCCTTCTATGGTTATCAATTCCCTCAAATATTGAACCTGATATCTGCTCTCTCACAATTGAATACAGTGGCTTCATAAGAAAGAGTTAATTAGATATGGAGACTCTTATCTGCTGCTGTGTCATGGTTCTTTTGGGAAGAAAACCAAATGAGACCATCCTTGCCATTGCAAAAGAGGCTGAGAGTAGGCTGGAACTTTGTATAGTGATAGATAGAAGCTTTTAAGGAGTTCCTTTAGTAGAGCTTAAGAAGAATCAACCACGATCTTGTAGTTAATTCAATCCTCTCGATTTTTAGGGTCGTTTGTATAGGGAAAGAGGATGAAGTGTACATGCTGTTGAGAATATTCATATAATCCCTTCAGGGTTGGAGATTACTTACCCCATTTCTATAGTACCAAGAGAGGGGACAAAAATCAAATGGCAGAAAACTTTCCGTTCTAGAATTTCAGAATTCCAGATAGTCTAATTGGTTTGATAACTACAAGACGGCAATTTAGCGACAGAATGTCCAGAATGACTATTTTCCAGAGATTTGGGAGTTGATGCTTTTACTGCCCAGGGCCACTTAGCTTCACCTCTGGGTTTCCAAGACCAAGTGTTGAAAGTGAAGGTAAAGAGATTCTTTTAACCCTAAACAAGAACTTAACTATTAGGATTTCTTCTCTGCAAGATTTAATTAACAATAGACAATATATAAACTGGAGGACACATGAGGTCAGGTCTTCAAAAAGTCCAGCTTCATTTTCAGTTCAAGTAAAATCAATACAGAACCAGAGTGATTAATACAGTGTAATGTGACGCAATACAAGTTTAAAAAAATAAAAACACTTGACCTCTTCCATAATGAAGCCCTATCATATTTCTCTAGATATGGCACATTAGGTCCTACATGGGAAGTAGACTATCTAAAAAAAATCACAGAAAGTTATGACATTAACAAAAGAAAATTTCACAATATAAACCAACTCTTTTGGAAGCAACACTCATATTTCACATAGTTCTCAAAAAAAAGTGATTGGTTAACCTATCTGTTGATTTTGCAGAATTTGCCCAAGAAGATCACTAAATGCACCAAATAGGAAACCACTGAAGTGGTGTCTTGAGAGTCCAGAATAAGTTCTACCAATCTGAACCATCAGGGAAGTCTTTTAACGCATCTTGATTGCCATCGACATAGAAGCTCACAACTGCTTTCATTCTCGGAAGCTTATCCGGATGGTAATTCACATGAATGATGACAGGCTTGAGCTTGCTTAGCTTAGCATCCTTCCTCACAGTCTTAAAAAGAACTTTGCTGTTCATAAAGAGATAAAAATCCATAGTTCTCCTGGATGCATGAAGTCCATCATAGCCAGGGTGTGAGGGGTAAAAGAGTTCTTCATTGAAAACTGCCTGATCCCAAGAGTGTGGTTCCTGAGAAAGCCGACCAGCGACACGATCCAGCAGCTCAATTGAAGGAATTGTAGGCCTTATATAAAAGAAGCCAGAGTTGAAAACCCATATTCGCATTGTATGTGCATATCTGGCCCAACCCATTGCAGGCTCATCGAAAACATCATTGTACCCATAGGCCGTCATATTATTGTGGCCATCAGTCATAGACTCCACATCTGAGTCCCGATAAAGATAATTGAATGGGTTCTGCAAGTATATAATATCAACATCTGAGAGGAGAACACTGTAGCCCAGCTGCAAGAACTCCCTCAGGATACGGAACTTCAAACCTGAGACAGCATGGTTGCCTCCTGTCCTTGCGACTGAGTCAATGCCCTTATCAGGGTCTCTTTTGTACACGGGAACATCCTTTGATTTGCAGAAATTGACAATCTCATCATCAAGAGCAACAACCAAATAATTTGGTATGCCAACTCTCTTGATGTTAGTGAACCAGACCTCCAACATTTCCTTCACATTGGAATTTGCCAATGCAACTATAAGTTCTCTTTGAACAGCTACTTTCTCAAGCATCTTAGCCAATCTTGGATTCACAGATCCATCGGGAACAACAGTTGGATTGGTTCTTAAACCCTTTACAGTACCAAATGGGCCAGCTTTAATCTTTCCCCCTATGACTTCAACCTGCTTCTCTGCCTGATCCTTTGATTGTTCAGCCAACTGAAGCTTTTCAGTCAATTCCCTAACCTGTTTCTTCAACTCTGAATTCTTCTGCGACACGGACACAAACTCAGACTTCAACAAGTTGATCCGTTCGGACGACTCACAAGAATCAACCTAGCAACCAAGAGAAGAGAAAACAACAATGACAACCACAGATTGGTGAAAAATCCCAAAGGACCCTAGAATGTGTTGTTGCAGACAAAGACATGTATCTGATATGACGCAACAAAGTACTGCATTAATCAATTACGAGGGAGATCGTCTTCTTTTCTCTCTCAATTCGAGGTCCCTTACATAATTAGCATTTCAGAGTATTCTACAGAAATATCTATTTATAACATGGAAAAAGAACGCAGAACAGAAAGCCTTCAAATTTGAAGTCAGACACGAATATTGTAGTAAAAAATCTTTCAATTCAAGAAAAAATGGCACCATAAAATTTAAAGATCTAAAGAATAAGCCAAGGAACACCCAACAGTAAACCAAAAATCCCTAAAACCACCCAAAATTCAGGGATTAAAGGGGATCACGAGAGCCCTATACGTACCTCAAGACTGGCTTTTCCAGTTCGACGGCCTTGAATTAATGGATTAGATCGAAAAAATCCATTGGGGAACAAGAAGGCAAAGACGCATCCGAGAAGAATTCCGATGGCAATGGCACCAGCGATTTTCGATCCACGCATCGATTGTCCGTAGTGTCTCATCAATGGCCCGTCTCTACGACCCGTCATGGCTCTTGTGTATTATGTTCCAAACATCCAAAGAGAGAGAGAGAGAGGGAAAAAGACTTCACTCCCTTCTATGATTTTTACAATCACAAGTAGAAAGATTTCCTGCTTTATAAGAAAGAAATGGTGCTTCAATGTTACCCAATTTCTCGATCTCGCTCTGTTTTTTCTCCCACTGTTCTTCGAATTGATTCAGATTTTGGAACCCTACCTAACACAAAACAAACACAAAACAAAGAAACAAAGAAATTGCCGGAGAAAGAGACAGGAAGGTCTTCTCTCTCTCTCCCGAGTTTCTACTTTCAGTAAATTCAGACAAGTCGTGCCGTCGCGGCGTCGTGCCGTATAAAAACCGAAAGCAAGTACGCTGCATGTGGATGGCATTTTTTTAGGACAACCATTAGTATCGGCGCTGACCGATATGGATATGATACAGATACATATCGGGAAAAAGGGTTACCTGCGATTTAAGATTGATACTGTTTGATACGTATCATATCAATATCGACCATGATCGATACCGGATTAAATACAATAAGATGAAGCTACGCTCCACGCATACGTAAACAGATATAACGAAGGAAAAAAATTACCACAATGCCTTGAATTAAGGGTGTCAATGTGTATCGAGTACCGAATACCGAAATCGTTTTTGTACCAAATTATCAATATCAAATCGTAGTAAATAAATTTAATACAGTATCCATATGGGGCATATGTATTAAATCAGTATTCAATACGGTATCAATATGAGCCATAACATTGATCCGAACCGATATTGTACCAAAATACCTATTTTAATTTGTATCAAATAATACCCAACCGATTCGGTATGGTATCGGTATGGATCATATGTGCAACATACCAAACCGAAATAGTACCAATTTTCCAAAACCGTACCGATTGACATCCTTAGCCTAGAGTATTATTTTTCTCTTACATGCCATTTTTATTATAGGTTGACATTCTTTGTGGGGAAACGTGGATCTTGTGCGTGGAGGGCCAATAAGAGCATGCACATTGGCATCATTGGGGTAGAACTTTGTTTTTCATGGGCGGTAGGGTGGTCATTTCTCCTTCTTTCGTGTTTGGGCGTGGACAATACACTCTCTCACATAGAACTTTTTCTTTTTTATTATTTTCTTTTATCGTCAACTGTGTGTATCTCTTTTTGTTAGATAAAACTCTATTTGGAGAAGAAAACTTCAAACTGCTTTGAACGCGTTCTCGCTATCTTAAAGAAGATATTTGTCCCACACAACAAATTCACCTTCAGGACTCAACAAAGCAATAAACATGAAACATAGAATAATTTTTTCAGAGACATTGATTGCAAGAGAGAGAGATAATTCGTTTGAACGGTGCACTTCTATTTTATAGAAGTGAAGCACCTCTTCTAAACAGACATATCTGTCCACTTTGTATTTAAACCATTAGATCGATTGCCACACGATCTAACGGTCCAGATTAAACAGAGATGAAGCTGTTTACAATAGTCATATCATATCAAACGTGACCATAGGATCTTCTAATCCGATGGATCTGATCACGTCAAAAATCAACGTACCAGATTAGATTATGCGTGCAAAGTGCTAAGTACGTACGTACGCTTCTACAGCCCACGCATCGCGTATGCGCTCGGATTGCTAGGCCGTCCTCGCATATATACCATAGAATGTCTCCCTTTTCTGGTTTAACTTAAGAGATAAAAAAAGGTAATATAATAAATATCATTTATAACTTTGTAGTTTTCCAATGTGGGACTAAAACACTTTACCAAAATAATATAATATTTATTTAATCTTTCATCTTATTACAATCTATCTAACACTTTTACCCAAACAAAAAAAAAAAAAACTATGTGGATCTCATGTGAATGAATGGGGAATACACTCTTATAACATATGAGCACGAAGGATTAGAAAAGGATCAACCTTTTCTAAGCAAAAACTTTCTCACTCCTTGTAGCTAATAAACATTATATAAGCAAATACTTTCTTATTTCTTGTAGCTAATAATGTCTTTAGAAACACAATTAGTTTTTTAGATCATAATAATTAGTCGTAGCTAATATTTTCCTAGTAATCCTAATGAATTAAATTATCTGTTCATCACAACTATTAGTTATAACTTATAACATTAGTATATTTGTAACCAATTACAACAAAAAAAAATTTTATGGTCCTTGTGGTTGCAAGGGAAATAAAGAGGAATGAAAATAAAATAAAATCAAAGCTAAAAATAAATTTTTTGTAATCATTACTTACCATTTCTTTTTATAAGATAAAATTAATTAGGAGATAAGCTCCCAAGGACGCAGGGGCCATGCCTAGACACAATGGGGGGGGGGGGGGGGGAATGACCGTCCCGCCCATCATGAATGGCATAAATTTTGCCCCCAATTGCCAACACGATCGCTCTCATTGGCCTGTAAACGGATCGGATTCGGCTCGGATACAGATCGGAGGTAATCAAATTCGGATATTTCTTGGTCGAATACGGATACCTCTAAACGGATTTAGATGCGGATCGAATTCGGATTTTCGACCATCAGTTTACACCTCTGCCTTGTGTAACCCGAATCTTCCTCCCCCTAGTGGATACAATTCACTCTCAATCCATAGTTTTAGATCAAGATTCTCTTCTCCTCATATTCTAGAACCTGTTGAATTTTCAAAAACCCTCAAGATTGTTATTTACTTAATTTTTTATAATTAAGTATTCAGATTCGGATTTTTATCGAAGTATTCGGATTTTTTTCGGATATCTCTAATCGAATACAGATGCTCCTAAACAGATACGGATGCGGATCGAATTCGAATTTTCGATTATCCATTTACAGCCCTTGCCGCACATGGCCCTTGCACTTCCATGAAGAGAACGGTCCCCCAATTAATTATTACTAAACATGATTGTGTAATAACTTTAAAATATTTTAAAATCCGATTATTAAATTTTCTTTCATTTTACAATCAAATTCTTTGGTTTTAAGAAGAAAAATAAAGATCTTATTTGAAAAATATGATTATCATATTTGTTATATATATATATATAAAATTATTATATTGATTTAACTACTCTCCTCTTTACTTGCAACTAGTGGGAGCCTATAATCATTAAAGGCAGATTATGTCAAAGTAAGAGAGAAAACATGTTTTCAACACTAAAGCCTCACTCTTCCCCTTAAACCTCATATCTGGCAGCGTTGTCTGGGTGTCCACATCTTTCCTTTGTCCTTGGTTTTATTTCATGTTTTTGTTGGAAAGCACGCCTTACTTCTTTTCCCTCAGTTTTTCTACTTTTACTCACTTTACTTTTCCACTCTTTGTCCTGTTTGGATAATAAGTTCCTTTCCTGTTGTACTATGGCGTCCAAAGGGAAAAAACCTGTTGGTGGGGGTCAACCCACTGATTCGCCCTTCACCACCGCATCGTACAAGGACGTCGCCGTTAAGAGTTGAAGATGTTGAAGGCAACCCTCGGGGTACTGAGTCGTCTAAGCTGTCTAAGCACTCGTCCAAGCTTATAACCAAGGCATCTAAAACCGATAGGGAAAAAACTCCCCTTGACCTGCACGCTCCCATCTTTGGCTGTGTGATTGGGAACTTCTCCTCTGTCGAAGATCACTTGGGGAATTTCCTATTTTCAAGATGGGGCAAACTGGGCACTAAAGCAGTCTGGACAGAAGAACAGGGGCATTTCACCGTTGAGTTCAGCACTACACAAGAGAGAGATTGTGTTCTTAAGGCTTCACCGTGGTGGTACGAGGGACATATTCTACACCTTCTTTCGGTCAAACCCAAATCTCCCCTCTTTACTTCACAGTTTGAGCATTTGCCGATTTGGGTTCAAGTTTACAAGCTTGCTTTGTAAAGGACCTCATTTTTTGTGCCATTTAAACCTTGGGAACCCCTTTGGACATTGACCTAAATTGGGAAGACAATTGCCTACCACCTCACACGGCGAGAGTGAAAATCTCTTTTCTCAAATGCAACCCTGTTTGCTCGGAGGTAACACTCTATGATTCTGATGGAACGAGTTTTCAAGTGAATCTCAGCTTTGAAGTTCATTTTTGTGCTCCTGGTGTGGGTGGTTAACTCATAAGATTAATGATTGTTATGGTTGGAAATCTTCCAAAAATTCCCCTCCCTCTAAGGAAGACAAAAGAATTTTGGAGCTTTTTCCTTCAAATGCTGCTACCTGCATTTGCAATATCATCTCTAAACCCTTCAGACCCAATCTGATATCCAAGGCTGCTTCCACCTTGAAGGCTCCAATTTCCATTGCTGTCCCCTCATTTTCTGAGGGGGGAATCTCCCCCCAATCCCCCATTACCGTTACCCAGGTTTTGTCACTTAACTCTACCAGTTCCCCTCACTTTGGTGATTCTACAAACCCTGCTACCAATCCTGATTTTTTCTCTGGTCTCCCTACTATTGCTTGCTCACTCCCATCCCTTTCATCACCCTTTATGGCCTCCTGTGTTGTTACTACTTTTCCTACTTGGCAGACCGAATCTTGCCACTTGGATTGGCCTGGGCCATCAGTGTTGGACCCCCCCTTGGACAATTTTTCTACTCCACCTCTCTCTTCTATCCTAGCTGACTTGTCACCACCGTCCATTTCTGATCTCTTCATTCCAGTCCTGGGCTGTCTCCAGTTAATGAACCATTATCTAATCCAGCACCAAGCCCTTCCCCTTTTGATCCTACTCCTTTTCCCTGCCCTAACCACGGTTTTCATCCAAACACCTCCCTTGCTAGCTCTATAACTACATCCAACCCTACTTTTCATTCTAATCCTTTCTCTTTCACTAACCTGCTCTTTCACACTCACGACCATCTTCGTACTATCTACAACCCCTCCTCTACTCCCCTCTTGCCTGTATCTTTTTCCCCTCCATCCCCTTCTACCCCTCCTGCTGGTCCTCAAATACCCGATTCTACACCCCTCCCCCGTACCAGGCCGATTGTGGTTAAAATCTATAAGTGCGGTGACAGTTGCTGCAAACTGTATAGATCCAAGAGGGTTAAAATTCCAAAGATCTTTGTTGCTCTACGCCCCCCCCCCCCCCCCCTCTCTTCAACACCTGTTTCATCTCCACCTGGAGCAGAGCCCACCCAAGATCAAGGTTATTTTGTAAAGGGCAAGGGATCTTCTGTCTCGGGATATAGTGCTTCTTCCTCCTCAATAACTGGATCAAGCTCCTCCAACTCCTCCGGTTTTTTCAATAGCCAGAGGAAGAGGTCCAAGGCCAAAGGGAAGCGCCATGCGAGTACTAGTGGTCCCAGAAGTAAAAGGAAACACCAGGACTTAGGGGTGGATTATATTGGTACCGAGGATCAAGCTGAACTTGACATTATCAAAATTTTTTCTACTGATATAATCAAAATGGTGGACTCCCCTGAAGCTCTCTCCAAGAAGTTGAAAGGCTGGCTCTGTGAACTTAAGTCGGACAAGGAATTTCATGCATCTTCTCAGAAGAAGAAATCAGTTCTAATCTCTGAAACTGCTGCTGATGGACACCAGACAAGGCAACGCCAGACACACGAGGATTCTGATATTCCCTCCTCTTCGGTAATAACTTTCAATCCCTACAAAGCCCTGTCTTCTTTCATTATTGTTTTTACTGCTTTTCTGCTGTGTTTTCTTATTCACACTCAACACTAAGTCTGTGCCACAATGAAGGTCTGTAGTTGGAATATTAGGGGATTAAAATCCAAGTCTAAGCCCTCTTTTCTTATAAACATTTTTTCCACAAACACAAGCCTGATATTTTATTCTTATGTGAAACAAAATTAATGTGCCCTGATTTTTCATATCTCCCCCAGGGTCTCCAACATCTCAAAACTCTGGTATTCCAAGGTGGATTGGGTAAACGAGGCCTTGGGAGTGGTCTCTGGGTACTGGGGCGACCTGATCTTAGTGTTTCAGAAACTATCATTTTTGATAGAATTATAGCCTTGTTTCTCTGGGACGCTGTTGTAGGCTGTAAATGGTGCCTTATTTGCCTCTATGCTCCCCCACAACCCTTTCTTCGAATCCAATTCTGGACCTCATTATGCTCCTTTCTTCAAACTCTTTCATGTCCCTTCTTCCTTATGGGGGATTGTAATAAAATTTTGACCCAAGATGACAAATTTGGGGGGTGCCTTTTAAAACTAAATCACCATCGGCAGAAGGCCTAACCTCCCTTATGTCTGATCATTGCTTGGATGAATTGAAACCCATATCTAATTGGTTCACCTGGAGGAACAAACGTAAACCGCCACATTGCATAATGGAACATTTGGATGGGTGCCTAGCAAATAAGCTTTGGCTTTCACTTTGGCCTTTTGCCTCGCTTCAGATATTACCTGCTTTAGGATCTGACCATAACCCTTTATTATTAGACACATCCCCACATATCTGGTCTTTCAAAAAATTATTCCATTTCCAAGCTGCTTGGTTCACTCACCCTAGTTTTAACAATTTTGCCTCTCGGGCTTGGGAAGATGCCCCCTCTACCAATCTTATGGTTAAAATTAATGGGTTTTGCCATCGTTTAAGAAAGTGGAATTTGGATGTTTTTGGGCAAATTGACTGCTTAAAGTCTGCAATCACACAGAAAATTTCCACCCTTGAAGCTTGTACCCCATCTGAGGCAAATTCAATTTTGTTATGCGAAGCATATTCCATTTTGACTAGAATTCTCAATGCTGAAGAACTTTTCCAGTTCCAAAAGTCTAGGGAAAAATACATTATTCATGGTGATCGGAATACAAAGTTTTTTCATGCCATGACCAAACACAATCTCAGATCTAACCTGGTTGTTGCTCTTAAAGATCCTTCAGGTACTATTATTTCTAACCCTCCTGAAATGGCCCATCTTTTTGCCTCCCACTTTCTGTCGATTATGACCACATCTAATCCCCTCGACCCATCCTTTGTGGAATGCCTGTTTCCAACCCTACCTCAGACCACATCACTATCTTCCCTTGGTATGGTGCCAGATATAGAGGAAATCAGGTCTGCTGTGTTTAGTATTGGTGCTTTTAAAGCACCTGGTTTTGATGGTTTATCTGTTGGGTTCTACCACCACTGTTGGGATTTTATACAATCCGATCTCCTTTGCTATGTTCAAGATTTCTTTTCCAACTACTACCTTCTTGTTGGCATAAACCACACTCTTATTGCTCTAATTCCCAAACACATGTCATCTCTGAAGGTTGAGGATTATAGACCCATCAGTCTCTGCAACGTCTCATATAAAATTATTACTAAAATCATTGCTAACCGTCTAAGGCCCATCCTTCCCCTTTTCATATTCCCCAACCAATCTGCTTTCGTCAAGGGTCGACAGATCACTGACAATATTATTATTGCCCAAGAGATTTTCATTTTATGAGAAAAAAGGAAAAAGGAAAAACTGGGTTTTTGGCACTCAAACTTGACATGTCCAAGGCTTATGATAGAGTTGAATGGAGCTTTCTTCTTAAGCTTTTTCAGTTTTTGGGGTTTGATGGCCATTGGACTCGACTTCTTTCCACTCTATTGCACTGCTCCTTCTCCATCAAATTAAATGGTAGCTCCTTTGATTATTTCCAGCTAACACGGGGACTCAGATAGGGATGCCCACTTAGCCCTTACCTGTTCCTCCTTACTATGGAATGTCTTTCCCGTTTGTTGCAAACTTATAGACAATTGGACCTGTTTAGGGGTATCAAGATTTCCAGGCAAGGACCTGAGATTACTCACCTCTTTTTTGCTGATGATACCCTTTTATTCTGTCGTGTCAGCTTAGAAGATGTTCATACTCTTAAGGCAATCATAAACCTTTTTGAGTCTCTTTCTGGACAACAACTTAACTTAGAAAAAAGTAGTATCTATTTTAGCAAAAATACACCCCAGCGGCTCCAAAAAGAATTATGCAAAGCTTTGGATATGAAAGTGATGGGAATGGAATCTAAATACCTGGGTACTACCTTATTCCCTACCAGATCTAAAAACCGATGTCTGGAACCCATCTTGCACCGGGTCCAAACAAAATTGGCTGATTGGAAAACCAATTTTCTGTCCCAGTTAGGTCGCCTTACTCTTATCAAATCGATTCTTCATTCAATACCCACTTTCCATATGTTTTACCTTCGTTTTCCCAAAACACTCTGCTCCAAGCTTGATGCTGTCAGCTATGCTTTTTGGGCGGGCAAAACCTTGTCGGGAAAAAGGGTATCCCTTATCTCTTGGGCAGCTATCTGTAATCACAAAAGGGTTGGGGGTCTGGGTCTTCGATCTCATTGGGATCATAACCGTGCTCTAATATTAAAGTTATCTTGGCGACTTATTACCGAACCTCATTCCCTTTGGACCCAACTTCTAAAAGATAAATATTTTCCCAACCATTCCCTTCTCAACCCTAGAAGGCCCTCAAGACCAGGATCTTGGACTTGGAACAGTATTCGTACTGTTCTTCCAACCCTAAGAAAGATGGTCCGCTGGCGGGTTGGTGATGGTTGTTCAATTAATATTTGGGATGACCCTTGGATCCCTTCTTCCTCTCTCATCACATTGAACCAAATTGTCCAGAGGAATCCTCTATTTAACTCTGTAAATGAACTGTTACACAACAGATCATGGAATGCACCATTGCTTAACTCTATATTTCCTTCACCCATTGTGCACAATATTACATCTATACCCATTTCAGTTCATCCTTTCTCTGATCATCTTTTTTCGCCCATATCCAAGATAGGGAAACCCACCACAAAAAATATAGCCTCTTTCCTCAAATACCAAAATTCATCCCGCACCTCACATTTACGAGTTGACTTTGGATCCGGCCATGGAAATTGAAAATACCACCAAAATTTTCCCTCTTTCTATGGAAACTACTCCATGATGGTGTACCCACAAAATCAAAACTCTTTTGGAAAGATCAGGAGTGTATTTTGTGTCCCCTTTGTAGAACTACACCAGAACTCCCTGGCATCTGTTCCTTTCTCGTGAGTTTTCCAAAAGAACTTGGGCAGCAACCGCTCTTGGAATTCGGACTGAATATCTTACATGAAACACCATTGCCGTGGCTTGGACAAACCTGATAGTGGGGGGAACCTCAAAATCTCATGTTACTACTATTCTGAGCATTGTGTCAATCACCTTATATTTCATTTGGACCATGAGGAACCACATCATATTTAATGGTAAAAAGGTGAATCCCAAGTTGGATCTAATCAATATCTTCAGATGGATTTATGACTTAAATCTCTGTCCATCTGAGGCGGTTGCTACATCTAATCAATGCCTTAATGACAAGGCTGCGTTATCTCCTACCCCGCTTTGCCAATCTCTATACATGGAACTGGTTGCAACAGATGCATGTGTTATAATTTCGGATGGCAGTTACTGCCCATTAGCTTCTCAGGGTGGTTGGGGGTGTCTAATCATATATAACCAAAAATTTTTTGCCTCCTCTATGAATTATGGTGCTGTAGGGTCAGCAGAAGAAGTCGAGCTGCGAGGACTACAAGAAGGGCTCCAACAGGCATTTTCATTGGTAGGACAACAAATGATTGTGTGGACTGACTCGCAGGAGATCAGGAATTGGCTCACAAGTCCGGAAGAACATCCTTGGCCTTATCAAGTTTTTACGTGGTTACATGACATTTCTCACCTCATTGAAAGAATTGGGTCTGTACAAATTTTAAAACAACCTAGATCTTTTGTTGAACCTATTGATAGGCTTGCTAGATTTGCTAGGATTAATTCAGCTTCTTCGAACTGTTTGGAAGACATTGTACCTATTATGTTTTAATTAATAGTAGTTTTCTTCACCAAAAAAAAAACAAAAAATTAGTGGGAGCCTATATGCTGATTACAACTTTTCTAACCCCTCTTTCGAGCCCTTGCCCGTATACTTTGCACATTACAAAGATGAAAGTAAATTGGATAATTTCACTTTTGGGGTTTATTTTTTGGTTTTTAATAGAAAACAAATAAAACTAACGAGCAAGAGGTCATTGCCCGGTCGCGTAGCCCCTGTATCAGCATAGTGACCAATGAAAGTGTGCACATGGACATTAATATGGATGAGATTTTTTATATTACAAGGACAAAAAGATAATTTTATGCGCTCCTATGTTTGGGTGCAGGGGCCATGCGACCAGACAGTGTTCTTGCTATCAAAACTTTATTAATAAATTACCAAGAAAGTAGCAATACATAAATTCTAACAACCCAAAACATAATCAAATGTGTTCATTTAAAAAAATGAAATGAAAAAAATAAAACAAGGGAAAATGGTTTTCGCGGGGGAGCATGGCGCTTGCACCCAAACATATGGGGGATGAAATGATCACCCAAACATATGGGGGATGAAATGATCGCCCCACCCCCATGAAATGTGAAATGACACCCTGTATTGATGCCCGCGCATTCACTCCCATTGGTCTCATGCTCGCGTAGGAGCATTCTCTCCCATAGGAAACACTTTCCCAAAAAAACAAATACAACGGCTACCCATGAACCTCAAGCTTTGACACAAAAACCTCTTCCTTTGAACACATTTTGGACTGCACTAATGAAACTAAAGAACCTTCTACCATTTAATACTCCTATCAAAATCTTCCCATTTTTCACCAACAATTTGACTTCTGCATTCAGCATTTAGCTTCGTGGTTTTAAAGGTTTTCTTCCCTTTCCTTAGTTTTTATCTAATTTTCCCAAAAATAATCTACATTAGCTAGGTTGGAAGTTGTCTACTTAGACGGTAAGACCCCAAAATCCCCTGTTTTTGTAAAATTTCAGTCCAAACAGAATTTGTAATAAGTGAAAAAATAGAATTTTGAAAATTTAAAACAAGAAGAAAGCAGAAATTGATTGAATTAAACTTTGAAATTTGACAAGTGACTAATCCAGAGAATCTATGTTGAATCTAATGCTCGTGATGAAGGGGAATGAAAGAAACAATTTCGAGTCATTGAATCGTAAGAGAATAAAGTGGGTGTTTATTCAGAAGCGGCACCCAAGAAAGATTGCCGCATGCCTTGATCATATCTTTTTTTTTTTTTTTTGGTAAAAGCATGCCTTGATCATATCACATGTGTAATATAGGGGTGGGTTGTAGTGGCACGACCAAACCCCCGGAACCGATACCATCCAACCGAATCTGGGTATGGGTAACACTTCATTTCGGCATCTACCTAGTGGTTAGAAAAACTACATCATTTTGGGTGGGGTGGAGGGATAAGCACTATGAGACAACAGTTCCTAAACCATCACGAATAGCGAACAATTCACCCTTTCATAATTACAAAACCAATTAGGGGAAATCCACAACCTTGCAATTGTTCTCTCACAGTTAAAACATATTACTATAGAAACCCTTGGCTTTAAAATAAAATAATGAGCAAAAGATGGACAATTAATGTGTGCTAGGAAGAGAAAGTGTGAGATCCTGTGCCTACCGAGGAATGCTAAGAGTATATATTTACATCTTTTGTACCAATGCAGTTTCCAGACCCCTACAGAAAGGCCTACCGAATATTCATGCTTGCTTTCAAAGAACATTGAGATTGAAAGATTCAATCATCTACATCTGTGCCAGAATCTTCTGTTTCTCTTGTTGGGCCTTCTATTGCTCTATGCCCTCGTGGCTTCAATGGGTGAACAATGCCACTTAAAACTTGGGTTGCTGATAAAGGAACATCAAATTTTCAGCCAGAAAACAAGACAGTTTGATTTTGTTTCAGGGGACATTATATAAGGGGGCAAGTTTCATTCAAATCTCTACAAACAACAGCAATTACAGACAGGGATGATACTATACCTGATGCCAGGAGCTTCATAATCACGGCCCCAGCAAGCTGGAATTCTGATTGGTGTGCACTGATGAATTTAGTCTACAAGTTGAGGAATCCATTAGACTACCAGTTTTGCATTACCAGATGATGCAAGGGTTTAAACATGTAAATATTTTCCCCTGGGAAGGAGGTTGTATAGCCCAAAGTCCAAATAAATCCAGCAAGTACAAAGTTCTAAGACATATATTAGTAGATCTAGTAATTAATGCAATATGATATTAGAAACATGTAAAGCAAACCAGGCCCATCAGTAATACAACATTCACTGCCACCAAAATGGAAAGAAATGATCAGAAGTCTTACTATTTCACCATATGTAAAGCCCAGTAATTGATCAAGTCTAGCTTGATGGTGCAAGAGGAATGGCCGCAGATAGTTCACATACATTTGCCTAGCCCCCTGATAAAGAGCAACAAAAAATAAAATTTAAAAACCAGCATGAAATAACTGGCATAGTGAGCATGAAGCATCTGAGACAAGGTTTAATATTAATTAGTGACAGTTTCGTTTTCTAGGCAGGTGTTAAAAAAAGGCATGTTACACCTGGAAAAAGTAATAATACGCAGGACACAATTAATTGGGAGAAGGCTCAGTTGATTGCATTGACTAGTTGGGGGAAAAAGAAAAATGATAGTGATGCTTAATATCCCAATCACTCTCCCAACCCCTTCATGAATCTAGAATAACATGTCAAATGTGTAATTCACAAGCCCAGATAAACCAAGATCTATTTAAGGGAGATTATGATGAATGACAAGAAAACTGAAGCTTAATAACTAAACCAAGTTCAGATAAACTAAAGTATATAACATTTGTCAAGGGGTACTCCTGTGATTAAAGTTGAAGTCTGCTGTTAATATTCCCAAGATAATAGACCACTACAATGATATAACCTTCCTTGGTCATGGAACATCTGCCTGCCATGGAAAAAACGGTCTCTTTGCCGCCATCTGTTTGAGGGGAGCAATGGTGATGCAGATTTCCAGCGATATAAAGAAGAGAAAGATGACCTGCAGTTTTGGTCCAAACCTGACCCATAGTTCAAGTTCTGGATCAACCATACTTCTCCAAATCGTGAACTAGCTTTTAGCAGTTTATTTCCTTTATTTTATTACTGTTTAAGTTTTTTGGATAGACTAGAATACCACTTATAAATTCCAGATCTGTTTTTAAGTCTATGTAAGTTGTTTATTCAGTTTAGAAATTTAAGTTGTTAACTTCTTAGCCAACTTCTTGGGTTTAAATTTCTGGTTGAACCCAAGAGTCCTTAGTCAACTTCTTAGTCAACTTGTTAAAATCTCTATTTTCTGATATTTGTTTTTAATATTCTGGTTCTGTCATTGGCTTAATTCTCTGCTAAATCAACTCTTAAATCCATACATAACAATCTGGTTTAATGACTGAAAATACTGCTGTCATTTCAGTGTCTGGTCAGGATTTTGTTTCCTAAAACCTCAGTAGGAAACCATCATAACTTTTAATCTGAGCTTCAATTTTAGCCACATCAGACCTGTTTGAATGCATTATTAATTTTCTTTCATTACTTTTTGGTTCCTAAATTCCAGCAATTCTTGTTTTCTATGGGATTTCTGAATTTCTTAAGCCTTAGGTGATTTACCACCCCATCAAATATAGTAACTGTAGACATGCAAATGACAACATAACTTCTTGCCAAGGCTTTCTGAAACTTCACTATGACTTGCACTCTTTTTTCTTTTTCCTCAACTTTTTTAGTTATGAATAACCAAGTTATATTGTGAAAGAGAGGAGAGTAGACTGTGCATCAAATTAATACCTTCTGGATTCTGTCAAGGCTAAATTGGATTGACTAGACAACCTCAACCATTTTGACGAGTTTCTCAGGGGATGTGTAATACAGGACTGGTTTGGTTTGGTTGAATCTGGTTCGGTTCAAATTCTGGTCCAAACCATGGCCTTGATCTAAGAGATGGTTCAGATGGTTCAGATCTGGTTCTTCTAGAAACCCTAATATCATGGAGCTAGTTTGAAAACTTCTAAGTGACCTGCATTTTCAAAATTCCTAGAAATCAGGAATCTTATCTACAAGATGCTTGCGGTTACAGGTTTCAAAGATTGGACTAGTTTTAGGCAGTTATTTCTTTTATTTTTTCTTCTTCCTATTATCGAGTTGTAGTCAGGCTGAGATACTTCATATCATAGTTATCAAGGCGGGAAGGTGACCATGGCGTTTTAGACTGTCAAAAAGCAAGGCGACATCGCCTGAGCGCCCAAGGCATCCAAGGCGAGCAAGGAGCCTGGACACCATGGTGTCGCCTTGATAACTATGCTTCATATTAGAGTCCAGATCTGATTCAGTTTTACTGTCCATTTTTATATCACTTTCCTAGATAGTTAAGAAACTCCACCTTAGCTCACGCAAGGAGGGACTTTCTTTTCTTTATTTGGATTGTTATATCCTTTCTAGATTCTGATTAGTTTAGAAGATAAGCTACAAATACAATTGCAAGGATTTACATCCCCAACGATTTGACTATGGAATAGAATCAGAATTGTTTTATTGAAATTGAGGTTGTTGCTCTCCCTTCTCTTCCCCCATGATCTCCTCTCTTCCCACCATGATTCTATTTTCTGTACTCTTTTCTCTCTCTTTTTCCTTCTATTACCCATCTTTATTAGAGATCTGCCCTATATCAACCATCAGATCAGATTTTATTTTTTTTTCCTTTTGATCTTTTTAAGTAAACCCACCACCAACAAATCCATATCTCTGATCTGCATCAACTTGATATCAGAGAAAAACCTGGCAGTAGATAATATCGATCCTACCCTCTTGTTGGAGACCGCCAACGGCTTCAACTCATGCAAGAGAACTTGTGAAAGGTTGAAGCGAATCTTGAAGTGACTCAGCGACAATGCAAGGAATTTTAGAGCCAATTGCTGATCTCTTTTTTTTTTTTTTTTTTTTTTGGGGGGGGGGGGGGTGTAGGGTAGGTCTGTAGGTAGGAACACCCTTTTCACAAGATCCCAAGTAAAAACCCCAGCCAGGATTAAGTCAACCTTTTGCGGATGAAGGTGAGATTTTGACCAAGACTCCCAATCTGCTAGAATAGATGATTTCCTGAACACAGTAATATTCTAAGGACAAAGTTTTCCTCCACCCATAGCGGACGGTTCACCCACCATCCTAGGGTTCACAAACCCCTCCAAGGGTTTTAGTATGTTCCAAAATACCCTCCTGATACTCATTCCTGGCCTCTCCCACCCCGCAGTGAATGGGATCCCATTCACCGTGGGTGGAGGGAAACTCGGTCCATATTCTAATGGCTGGATTGAACACAACAATCAAATAAGCCAATTGGAAACTTCAAATCCAGGAATAGGAAATTTTTAATTGCTGAAAATAGAGGTTCTGATCAGCCTCCAAATCTGGTCGAAGGTCACTCTTGGAGGGTTCTTCCCAGCCCCAAAGTATTGGCAAAATCCAATTTAGATTAGAATAAAAAATTAATTCTTCAGATTTGGACCAAAACAGAGTATATTTAGGAGATTTCTTATATCTCCAGATCAGGTGAGTAGATCACTTTAAGACTCTGGTTGAAGGACCCTCTTAGGTGGTCCTTTAACACCCCAAAATATTGAAGGACTGATGAGTAGATTCCCAACTACAGCAGATCTCGATTTGACAAAAAAGGGGCTAAACAGAGCTGTCGCTGGATACCTACTGGTAGTTCTGTGCTGAGAAATTATCACCAATGACAGCATATAAACAGTAATAACAGTAGAGGATTAAACCACCCAAATTCAGACTAAATCCATTATTTAGCAGTACTCAATTGATAGAGAAATAAACAGCAACTTACTTGAAAACAGACAAGGAAAAAATGGAGAGAAAACTTGATTTCTCACCAAGAAATCCCACCAATCGAACCAGAGTCTCTCACTCTCTCACTGGTTCCCATAGTACGCTGATTCTCTCAGCAGCTTCATGAAGAAGACAATAACTTTTGTATACATCAATCGTGAATGGAAATAGCCTACAAACTAGATATTAAAAAAAAAGGGAGAATTCCTAGCCAATAAGAAGTACGAAACATCACAAGTAGGAAACCTAATAGGCTAAGGAATTTGTCTTTAAATCAAACAATATAACTTGAAAAATTAAAAGAGAAGAAGTCTAAATATAGCCCATGATTTGGGCAACTAAACAGGCCCATTAATGGGATTTAAAGACCCGTGTCTGGCTGGACACTTAAAAGAGGCACAGGCTGCTTATAACTAAGACCTGTTTAGTTTCTTCTTTCTTCGGGAGTAAGTTAAAAACTCCCCCTGCATCATGATCACATCCAATCATATGGAAAACTTTCCTCGACAAGTTGATCGCACTTGTTGAAAAGTGGGTGGAAGAGCAAGAGGATCCAATGACCGACGTGTTAAATGATCTTCAACAAATGGTCAAGATTGAGATTGAAGCAAATGAATTGATTGACGGTCCGATTGAAGATGTGGAGCCTAAGAATGTATTCCAATGGAGAGAAATCATTTGACGTTGTTCGTACGGAGAACAAAACGGTTGAATTTATACTTCCTTCACAAATCCTGGACATTCAAAAGCTGACTGTTGCTGATTTTGTTTGTGTGAAACATCAGATCAACACAGAGGGTGTTGATCATGTGTTAAGATCCTCCCATTCTACAAAACAAGAGTGCGAGTTTTTTCAACTTCAGTGGAACAGAAAATTACAGTGGATGTACAGCTCCATGAGGAAGTTGTAACTAAGAACATTGGAAATGTACCTCAACTGGAAGTACAAGGAAGACCTCAGAGAGTTAGGAGGTTTGCCATTCTGGATGACTACTCAGAGTATCTCAAAGAATCAAAGTTTGATATTGGAGTTAAGAATTGTAAATAATGAGTGAAAAAGAAAAAGAAGAAAAGAAGAAAACAGAAAATCGAGAGAGAGAGAGAGAGAGAGAGAGAGAGAGAGGGAGAGAACTGATTCTGCAACTTGGGAGTCGCAACTTGTGTTGGACCTCCCACAAACCTTCAATACACATTTAATAACTAAGGGCATAACAGGAAAAAGACATAAAAATACCTACTCTACCCTTTCTCTCATCTCAGTATTAGTGCTTGCACTAATACCGAGAGCACAATATCGGCTAACACTCCCCCCTCAAGCTGGAGTATAGATGTTAATCATGCCCAACTTGTTACAAATATAATCCACTCTTGCACTCCCCAAAGACTTTGTAAATACATCTGCAAGTTGTTCCCCTGTAAGAACATGGCAAGGAGAAATCAGCCCTTGTTGCAACTTCTCTCGAACAAAATGACAGTCAATCTCAACGTGTTTCGTTCTTTCATGAAACATAGGGTTTGAAGCAATATGGCCAACAACTTAATCATGCCCAACTTGTTACAAATATAATCCACTCTTGCACTCCCCAAAGACTTTGTAAATACATTTGCAAGTTGTTCCCCGGTACAAACATGACAAGGAGAAATCAGCCCTTGTTGCAACTTCTCTCGAACAAAATGACAGTCAATCTCAACATGTTTCGTTCTTTCTTGAATCACAAGGTTTGAAGCAATATGGACAACAACTTGATTGTCACACCATATTTTCATCGGAGAATCATCAACGAACCCAAGCTCAGCCAATAATTGTTTCACCCACATTAACTCACAAATAGCATGTGCCATAGCCCTATATTCTGACTCTGAACTGGAACGAGCAACTATTGTTTATTTCTTGCTCTTCTAGACACCAGGTTCCCTCCAACAAATGTACAATAACCTATAGTCGACCGCCTGTCAACTGGAGATCCTGATTTATATTGAAGGAGTTATGTACAGGTCAAACTTAATTTGGTGTGCGTGAATGCTGTCAAAATCGCTCTTAATGAAAATATTTTTTTGGACATCAAAACAAATAAAGTTTTTACCGCAATTTTGGTTTTTAGCAATGTTTTACCATATTAAGATTTATGGAATTTTTAGATTTGAGAAAACCCCAGCATTAGAAAGTTGAAAATTGAACCTACTGCCGAAAATGCAGTTTTTGTTCTTGAATTGGGGGGTTGACTTTTTATCCTTTTGGAATTTTATTTTTTAACTATTTTTATTGGATTCAAATAGGGAGATATTGACTTATTTATGAATAATAACTTAAGTAAATGAAATACAAATACAATTCATTTACTTAAATGAAATTAGGCATAAATAAGTGTTTGTCCTGGTTACTGGCATAAATGAGTGTCTGTATACCAAGGTTTGCATAAATAGGTGTCTATATACCAAGATTTCCATTTCAGACATTGTAACTTTCCATTTCGACCTTCATCTCGTCTCGACATTTTGAAATGGCGAGTTCTTGTACCATTTAAAAATATATGGCAGTGCTACCGAATCTCTTCTTTTTTACCAATTTAGAAACTGGTTGTGCTGTTTTACTATTGTTACAATAGTTAAGAAACTCCACCTTAGCTCACGCAAGGAGGGAATTTCCTTTCTTTATTTGGTTTGTTAATTCCTTTCTAGATTTGTTTAGTTTAGAAGATAAACTATAAATACAGTTGCTATGCTTTATAGCCCAAGATCTAATTATGAATAGCATCAGATTTTTTCTTTTTCTTTTTGGAAATTGAGGTTGTTTCCTCTCTCTCTCTCTCCCCCCATGATCTCCTCTCTCTTTCCCCCACGGTTCTGTTTTCTGAACTCTATTCTCTTTCTCTTCTATTTTCCCCATCTTTCTTTACAGTCTGATCTGTATCAACCATCAGATCAGATTTTTTTGTTTCCCATCGATCTTTTAAGTAAACCAACCACCAGAAGATCCATCTCTCCAATCTGCATCAATGTAGCTACCTAAACTGCAATGAGTAATACTTCTATTTCATTCACTACTCCCTTCCAACAAATCCATCTACTTGTTCATTCACATGACTGAGTCATGCTTGGTCAACAATACTCCTATTAATCAGACAAACCCTATTTCAAGACCATTCCATAGTACCCGAAACTAATATTCTACCAATTCTCACAAAAAGTGTTAAAATTTACCAAGCATATCTTCCCAACAACTAGTAATTCATACAAAGACTAGACAACTTGAGAGCTCATGCAGGAATAAACAACATTTATAAAAAAGCTCCAAGCAAAAAGCATCAGTTTGCACTTACATCAGTAGACGGTAGCTGAAGCCAAACAAGAAATGCAAACTTCATATGGTAGTACATCGGAATCCTGCAAAATAAGAGAAGATCAACTAACCAATTTCGTTTCCTATTGCTATTTGGAAACCAAAGCAGAGTTGTACACAACAACCAATTTCCAATTTCATTTCCTACAACTCTCTAACTCCTTTCCATGCCTTTGTGTCTTCATTATCCTCTGTTACTATTCCTAACAATTGGCAGGAAGCAGTAGCAGAACCAAAATGAAAAGATGCGATGAATGAAGAAATGTGTGCCCTAGAGAAAAATCAGACCTGGGATTTGGTGATTCCTCCTCCAGGGAAGAAACCCATTGGCTGCAAATGGGTCTTTGTTGTGAAGCACAAGTCCAACGGCTCAGTAGAAAGGTATAAAGGAAGGTTGGTTGCCAAAGGATTCACTCAAACCCAAGGAATCGACTATCAAGAGACCTTTACCCCTGTGACAAAGATGAACACAGTGAGAGTCATAATTTCTTGTGTTGTGAATCAAGGTTGGGATCTTCAACAACTTGATGTGAACAATGCCTTCCTACATGGAGAGTTGGAAGAGGATGTCTATATGGAGATACCTCCTGGATTTGCCTCACCAGACACCCAGGGAAAGGTGCGTAAGTTGAAGAAGGCATTATACGGCTTAAAGCAGTCTCCCCGGGCCTGGTTTGGTCGCTTCCATAAAGCCATGGTTGCCAATGGATATAAGCAGAGCAATGTTGACCACATACTGTTTGTTAAAAGAGTGGGACAACATATCACTATTTTGATTGTCTATGTAGATGATATAGTGATTACCGGAAGTGATACACAAGAAATTCAGAATTTAAAGACCTATTTGGGTACTGAGTTTGAGGTCAAAGACTTGGGCAGATTGCGGTATTTCTTAGGAATAGAGGTTGCCTATTCAGCCAAAGGTATATCTCTTTCCCAGAGAAAGTATACTCTTGATTTATTGAATGACACTGGGATGCTTGGGTATAAACCTGCCAATATACCTCTGGAACCTAACACACACTTGAAGAGTAAGGGAGGTGACCCTATCGATAAGGGAAGTTATCAGAGATTGGTTGGGAGATTGATATATTTATCCCATACCCGACCAGATATTGCATTTGCAGTAAGTATAGTCAGCCAGTTTATGCATGATCCTCACTCTTCTCACTTGGAAGCAGCATACCGGATCCTAAGGTACCTGAAGTCCTCTCCTGGTAAAGGAGTCCTATATTCCTCACATAGTCATCTCCGAGTGGAAGCTTATATTGATGCAAATTGGGCAGGCAGCCCTGATGATAGAAGGTCCACTTCTGGATATTGCATCTATGTTGGAGGTAACTTAACTACTTGGAGAAGCAAGAAGCAGGCAGTGGTAGCTCGGTCAAGTGCAGAAGCTGAGTTTAAAGCCATGGCACAAGGCATTTGTGAACTTCTCTGGCTCAAGGGGCTTCTTCAAGATCTTGGAATGTCAGTTGATCTTCCCATGAGACTTTATTGCGACAGCAAATCTGCAATCAGCATTACCCATAATCCAGTCCAACATGACCGCACCAAACATGTTGAGATTGATCGACACTTTATCAAGGAGAAGCTGGAGCAAGGAGTCATTTGTATTCCATTTGTTCAGTCTAGTGATCAAGTGGCTGATATTCTTACTAAAGGAATTTGTAGTAAATTATTTTGTTCAATTGTTAGCAAGTTGGGCATATTTGACATGTATGCACCAACTTGAGAGGGAGTGTTGTAATATGGATTCAAGGGTAAAATGGTCATAGGGGTAATATTGTCCTTGTACCTATTCCAGAACATTCTTTCTCTTATTATAAATAAAGGAAGGCTGTAGTCACTCTGACTCAAGCCATTATTCAAGGATTTCAACAAAACCCAATTAAGATATTGTTCCGAGTTGTGGTCCCCATAAAAGTCAAGGACATCCAACCTTGCTACTTTGTCCACTCCATCTTCATATCGTCCAGCCCCATATGGTGGTGGTGGGGTGATCCGTAACGAGTCGTGGGGAGCTCTTTCCTTTCTCAGAAGCCACCAATCGATCAATGGAAGCTTGCATAGATTCCATCATTTTCTGAATGGAATCGACAGTAGTAGTGAGAGTATCAAGTTTAGCATCGGTTTCACCCTTTTAGGAGTGGAGCTGTTGAAGAACCTCACTGTTGGCTACCATGGTTACGGGAAAGCAAGAGAACACTCAAAAGGGTAATGGCAAAACAGTTAATAGATCAAACTTCCTACTAGGGCAAGACTGTATTATTCAACGTTTAAATAAAAAGCCAAGGCACTGAATGGGTGGGAGGGTAGATGAAAAGGGTAATTCTGGAAGAATAAAACCTGAAACTTGAAAGGGTATGACGTAAGGGGAAGGGAGACAAAAATGGGAAAGCTGGGAATAAAAAGAAAGAAGAACTTATCGAAGGAGCAGGAGGTGGAAGATGTGTTGCAATCGTCTTCTTCCTCTGGCAGTTGGAGATGGCGGAATCAAGGGGACCTTCGGCAATCGAAGAGACCAGCGTGTAACTTCGACTCCGACTAGTACACAAAACCGGCAAACTCTTAGGACATGAGATCAGAAAAAGAGTTTGGATTCGAGGAGGAATTCTTCCACGTGTGAATCTGATCAACCACTTTGTCGAACCAGCAAGGATGTCGGGGAAGGAAGCACTGCGATTTGTGCGTTGACGCGAGGAAACAGTAGTTGTGCTCGAGCTCGACAAAAATTTGAACTCAGGTATGCTTTCGTCGTCTTTTTTTTTTTTGTTTTTTGTTCGTACCTCTCTCCCTTATTCTTTTTTTTCCCTTTTTTGTCTCTTGCACTCTCTGTTTCTTCCTCTCTTTGTTTTCTTCCTGGTTGCTGGCGGAACACTGGGGTGAAGGGGGAAATCAATTGGAGTTGGAGGGGAAAAAGAAAAGGATGCAGTGGTGTAACAGAAGGGGGTTCTGGATTTCTGGTTGAAGTTGAGGGATGGGTGAGAATTGAAGGGAACAGTGGGGTTGGGATACTGTGTGTTGGGGAAGAAACAGGCAGTTCTCTTTCGGGTTTTTTTTTTTTTAACCGTCACAACAGGGGAGAATGAGAATGGAATGAGAGATATTGATAGGGAAGAAGAAGATTAGGGAGATGCGATGTTTGTGGTTGTTACAATAGGACAAGAAAAGAGATTTGGGAAGGGGGGGAAGAAGGAGAATGAGATGAGATGAGAGAGATGAACAAGGAAGGAGATGGATCCTTCGGCTCTGATACCAAATTAGTGGAGGGCTTGTTAGGACAAGAGGGGGAACTGGGAAAACCAGAGTTGCCGGGGGAGAGAGAAGAGAGGACGCGCACGCAAAATCACTTTCTTGCACAAACTAGCAATTTCAACTTTCAATATTCAATTCTAAACTCTTCTACCATATTACATCAATTTAAAGGAAACACCCTTACATAGAAATAGAAACTAACTAAAGAGGAAACTACCCAAGAAATCTCTACATAATCTACCCATTCAAAATAAAAGATTGCATCCTAAGTACCACCAGCCCTTGCCAGACCAGAAAACCGGTTTAGGATCAGTGCTTGGTTTGGGCCTCCACAGTGGGTCATGTCTGTCCAGCCAGGCTAAGGCAACTGCATCATATTGACACCTCTTAAGGTGTCAACTAATTTGTAACCTTACTTTTTTGACCTTTTAGTATAACACTTTTATTTCCATGAGGGAAAATTCTGTCATTTCACATGTGCTCGAAAAAGGTGCGACAATGACAGGTTTTGATAATGATACAATGACACATCACTTTCAAATAATTTTTGAAAACCCCTTTTTACCCCTGACTAAAAGAATTATTGGGAATTAAGACAAGGGGAAATTAAAAGGTGTCAAGTGCTAAATACACCTATAGAGGTGAAAAACACTACACTGAACAGCGGTGACCTAACAACTAATTGGAGCAAATTTTTTCCAGATATAATGCATACAGATAAAACTGTTGGAGTCCAACAAGGGCACAAGTCATTCATTTCAATCAACCCCCAAAAAAGTAGGATTCAGGGACTCCAAGGGGAGCATTACCAACAACTTTTTTATATTTTCTATATTTTTAAAATCATTTTTATATCATATAAATAAGTTATAAATGTCATCAAAGAGATCAAACATTTTTTATTGTGTCTACATGTCAGGTATTTTTATAGTCTTTACATATTATTTTTTAGTAGGACTTATAGTGTACTATGATAGGTTGTGCTGCATGTCCATGGCAGACAATAAGACATGAATGCAAGTGTCCGGGTTTATACAGAAACACACAAGCCTCTCTTCTCTTATCATTCTTGGGCTCCATGCTAGTTCCAGGAAATATTCTGGGCAGATAATGCACCAAAATCAGTTCTGTTCACGTGGCAACAGTTCAATGAGGTGAGGGAAAAAACAGTGACTCAAAGTCACCTATGTCATTTTCTTTTGTAATGTAGACCAGTCACAAGTGATAACTAGTCCACAAGAGGATAGCAAACTTCAGGTCCAGCAATAGTAAATACTTCGATCGATTCTCAGATTTGCAGGAAATTTCGGAATAATAAAATAAAAAGTAAGAAATCGAAGAAGGGAAGAAAAAGATAGGGTAGTCTCTCTCAGACTCAGATCTCACACCCACGGCCTCTCACCGGATTTTGGTCTATCACCAATGGCATCTCAGCATACTCTCTCACAGAGCAACACAAAGCTATGTTCTTTTTCTAAATCTCATTAATCAAATTCGTATACAAGGTTGTAGGCTTGTAGCTCTTACAAACTTATATAGAAGACTCAAAAACAGACTCAAACACTAAAAAGGAAAGACTTAACCCAATCCTTAACTAATAAGGTAACATAATTTGACTAGGAAACTAAAATAATGAAAGAAACAAACTCAAAACGAGAATCCGACTAAACTAATGAAGTAAATCCCATTTCCCTACTTTATATCCATATTTTAGGCCCATTACAAAGAAAACACAAAGGATCAAAGGCCCAACACATACATAACACAATCCAAAGCTTAATTCCAATAAAATAAACCCCTTAGGTGACTTACATGAATCACTTTGACACGGGAAAACAGGAGAGGAGGGGGGAAGAAGAGATTAGGATATGTTCGGAAAAATGTTTCAGATATTCTTTTAAAGGATTTTCTTATTGACACCCTCAAGGTGTCAAATAATTTGTAACCTTACTTTTTTACCCTTTAGTATGGTGCATAATTTTTTTCCAATGAGGGTAATAGTTTCATTCCACATGTATACTTGAAAAAATGTGCATGACAATAACACCTTTTGTCACTTTCAAATTATTTTTGAAAACCATTCTATACCCCTATCTTAAAGAACTTTTGAGAATAAGGCAAGGGCCAATTAACAGAAGGTGCCAGTTCTAAATACACCTATAGAGGTGTCATTCAGACATTCCCTTGTTTTAATATACATATTGTTTTAAAAAAAAAACGCACATAAAAAAATCTAAACCTCTGTCAGTATGAATGGTGATATATGTAGAAATCACCAAAAGCTGGTTTACAATGAGTAAAATAATATGACCAATTAACACACCTATGGCATATCATAAAACAAACAGTGAAACATTACCAATGCTCTGAAACCAGCAAATGCCTCAAGAGATTATTCTGAGTTCCAACACTTCAGCAAAGCAAGATGCAGGGTTTAATCAAATATATGATCATGATATTTCACAGTAGCTTTCAAATACCAACAATGTTTCATTGTAAGGAAATTCTATACAATTACAGAATGAAATAAAAACAAGAGAACCATATCTTCAACGTAATTTTGTAGAATAGCAGGCATGAAATAGATAGAAAGGTGAACATAACTATTATCTTTTTGTAGTTATTACATAATAAAAGTAAATAATATTAAACCATCTGCCATTTGAGATCCAACAAGTATGAAATTTCCAGATTACCAAAGCCAATGCTAACAAAGAGGACAAATATGAGGTCACAATTTATACCAGGAGATTACTTTGTCCGCAAACACCTCTGCAAGGCTGAAAGATCCATATACTGCAAGTATGTTCAAAATAAGGCATTGGAATTGGAAGGTACCATATAAAGAATGTGAACTTAGAATAGCATGAATCAAAGTATTTCAATTTTCAATGGCAACATCCAAGAGCAACTTAGGATTGTTTGGATAACATTTTCAGCTCTTTTTTTGAGAACAGGGAAACACTCGCACGTGGAAAAAGCGTTAGTGCACCACACCACAGCATTCCCTTTTCTTTCCCCTGAAAACAAAAAAACTGAGAACAAGCTTTCTAGAAAGACAGCAGCATTGTTTGGATAACATTTTCAGCTCTTTTTTTGAAAACATGGAAACACTCCCATGTGGAAAAAACGTTTGTGCACAACCACCGCAACATTGTCTTTTTTCCGCCCTGGAAACAAATAAGCTGAGAACAAGCTTTCTGGAAAGCCAAAAATTGGAGAATTTTTCCTTTTTGCACTAGGCATCCAATAATTACATGGTGGATCCAGGGGTAAAACAACCTTTTGACAGATAAAAGACATTTAAGGTAGACTGAAGGTGAGACAACTGTTTCATCCTGCTCCCTATCGATTTAGTGATGGAGAACAGTTGAGGTTAAATAGGACCTGATGCGGAACCCAGGCCACAAAATACCCTGTTGGGTTCGCTTATGGGCCCACTCAAGTATTAAATGACTAACAATTAAATGCAATGGCAAACTTGTAAATAATTTGAAGTTTTTAAAAGGGGTGGCACTTTCGTAATTAAATAGAATTTTAAAGGCTCAATTAGGTAGACAAGAGGAATGGAAATGATAGAAATTAGCAATTAAAGAGGAAGAATAATCCTGATATTAGCACAAATTAAGGATAGACACAAGAGTTGAGAATAAAGGGAGGATTATATTGGGAAATAGGTGAAATAAAATAAGAAAGAAGATGCTGTGTGGGAGGGCAAGTCGTCCCTAACCTCCAGCCACGATAGGTTCAGAGACCAGCGGTAAGGGAAAACTTGCAGGTGATGGATCTCAATCGATTGGAGGCCAATCGACTTCAAACTTCAGGTGTAAATTGCTACCCCCAGCACTATTAACTCCTACAGTCATTTGCTGGATTCAGCAGCTTGAAGTTCACTAGAAAGTTGCTGAAACAGGATCCGGCGGTGGCTCAAGAACCAGGTCTGAACTTGTGTTGTAACTCACAACAGAGGAGCCGATTGGGAGCACAGGAATCCAAGGTATGAATAACCCTAGGGACAGGAAATGACGCACTAAATTTTAGGGTGGAAAAACTAAGGATGAGGAAGATCGAAAACTCCTAGTTGCAGCCCCACGTTATCGCCCGAACAGGGAAGGAATAAGGAGAAACAGAAATAGTCATAAGAATAGGAGAAGAAGAATGCTGCCCGGTCCTGTGGCCCCTGCACCAGCGCGGGGGGGGGGGGAGGGGGACAATGAAGGGACGCGCAGGGGGCATCCAACAAGAGGGGTGGGCGGTCATTTCACCTCCTTGTGTGTGAGCGCAGGGGACCGCGACCAGGCAGTGTTCTATTTTCCTAAGAATAAATAGATGGACGGAGGGAAGAAGGAATAAGAGAGAGTACCTGAGAGAAAAGTTTCAGAATCGCAAAGGAAGGAGAAAGGTAGCCCAACGGCTTGTAATCACACCATGCTTTTACAGCAGGTAAACTCAATGTAACTCATTCAAATCTAACTGAGAATCGTTGGCTTACTGCTGTTATATAGAGTTAAGAAAAAGGAATCCTAATCCTATCCTATAACTGAAAACAAAAGTTAACTCTAACTCTATTTATGACTCCAACAATAAAAATTAAAAAAAAAAAAAAAGGAAAATTACAAAAATAACTCAAAAAGATAAGTCCTATATCCTATGCATAAATGCATCAGGACTTCTCTCTCAAAACCAAAAGGAATACAATGGGACCTAGACAATTTGGATTAACAAAAAACTTCTGCTGCTGTGTAGACAAATGCTGTTTTTGATTTTCTGATTTTCAAAAACAGATAAATGAATTTAGTAGACAAATGCATTTTTTTTCTTTCAAATAGAAAAACTTATATACTAAAAGTGTATCTGTTTTATATGTTTATAATAAAAAACAAGTCAAAGAATGTTGAAATGAAGCCTTAACCACTAACCTGCCCAATATAAAAGCCACCTCTGCTGCTCATTTTGATCCTTCTTCTCAATAGCTTTAAATGTAGAGTACACAGGTAAAACAACCCCAACCGAACAGCTGCAAAAATTTCAATGATACATTGTTCAACCTATAGAAGATAATATAATAGGCTGCGCATACAGGAGTAAAATTTTAGGACCTAACATAAAGGAAAATATGGCTTCATGAAACCTACGGACACCATGCTCCAATTCCAATGCATAGTCACTGAAAAATTCTCCATAAAAACCTCAGAACTTATTGCTTCACATTAATATATATTAAAATAAGAATTAGTACATAAGAAAAATCCAGACTTCAACTTCTACTGCTAATATAAACGTGGATTTAGAGGCTCACCAAGCTGTTCGGATAACAATATTTGAACCAAGTGGGCAGAGAAGCAACCGCAACCCAACCTGCATCATTTGGAGAAGTCATCAATGTTGAACACCAGGGGCCATTGCTTAGAGCAATGGTACAAGGTTCAGGCTGCCAGAGCATATGCCTGGGTTCAAGTCTTGAGGGTGGCCACTTTGAGCAAAAAAATGCCAAAGGTCAGGACCAAAACCAAACTCACCCCTCCCAGGACTCCGCGTAGTTGGGACCAGCACTGGGCAATGGCCCTTCTTTTATCAATGTTAAACACTAGACCATCATTTCAAGCATAGAGCAAGATGAGTTCATTGTGCTTCATTTCAATAGAATAAAAAAGAAATGAAAACTGAAGCAGTTTTTTTTTTGGTTTACTTCTGAACCAAGTTCATATGTTAATTACAATCTAAGCTACTCCATACTACTATACTAGTACATTCTCAGTGTTTGTATGTGACATGGTTTCATATTGATACAAGTACCCAATACTTCCTTTTGCGGATAATGTTATTGAAGGTTACCATTCACTCAGCTTGTTGCTGCAACATAGATTATCAGAATAATCACTTATTTTGCCCAAGAAAAGCTATGTTATCTTCTTTTTGCTATAATCTTTACGGGAATGAATCGCATATGCTGGTTGAGAATTGTTCAGGAATTCATTGATAAATTTTTTGCTAGGTTCTAAGTGTGTGTGGGTGGGGGGGGGGGGGAGGGGCTACACTTTGTAGAGTAAGAATCTTGGAATGTGTTTGAATCATCAGCTTTTCCTGTCCCAAAAAATCAAATGTCAATAAGGGCAGTTCAATCTAGTTCAAGAAATTAGTCAACCTGACAATGCCATAAATATGACCAACAGCAGTCTGAAACAAATTGACCTTGATTGACTGATTCAGATATCCAGGTCAGCCATTGTAAGCTAGGGGTGGCAATACTTGGTGCAACCTGCAAACTTGTCTTTTGCACCCGCCAACCTCTCCCTGGGTTTCAGCTCATCAACTCATCACAAAACAAGACTCAACCTAGCTAGAGGCACCTAAACCAACATTTTTACTGAAGAAAACCGCCAAGAGAGCAGGGAGTTCAGCTTGGACTTACAACCCAACAACCAAATAGGACAGGTTTATATTTGCTACCACATGTAGAAATACTTAAGACAAAAGTTATGAGCTAAATTTCCTTCACACTGAACAAATAGGAAGTCAAAATAGAAAATCAAATAAAAGTTTTTTTCTAGCCTGCCCCAGGCTGTAGAAAAACAGGGGATATGCAATTTTACTCGAGAAATCATTTTAAATTGCAGAATACCCTCCTAACAGAAAAGCAATAAGAATAGAAAAATAAAAGAACCCTCTTGGAAGATGTTTGCGCAACCCACAACTGCAATGATAGTTCCGTCATGCCAACCACAAGAATAACTCTACCATAGAGTCCTTGTAATGCATATCAGTTTCAAGATCCAGATAGGCGCTCTAAAAAGTACCAAAGGAAGAAGAAGAAGAAGAAGAACTTGAAGAATTCTTGAAACACTTGACTTGGATAACTCAGAGCTGTAACAGAGTTTTAAATTTGTTTCTTCATTATCTTTGTTATCTAGTTAGTTGGATAAGGGTAAGAGTTTTAATTTGTTAAGCATTCTATTTTATTTCCTTTCCTTGTAATAATGTCTTTAGATAGGATAGAGTTTAATGTAGTTAAAACACAGTAATTCCTTCCCCATGGTCTGGAGAGTTTCTTTTTTCTTTCTTTCTTTATGTCTTCTACTTAGACATTACTTCCTACATAGAGTATGAGACAAACACTTAACTCTATATACAGCTTGTAAGATCCATTGAGCTCCCAACAATTTATTTTGATTAAAGAGATGGCTTGTTGTTATTCATGGTCTGTGACTCAGATTTGGTTGTGTTATCCAACTGCACTAGATTCCAATACTGCTGGTGGTTGTGTGAATCAACTGCCCTAGATTCCAATATTGCTGGTGGTTGTGTGATTCAACTGCCCTATTGGTGAGAAACCAATACTGCTGTTGGGATTCCAGCAAGGCCAGGTGAGAGGTCTGGTTGTATCCACTTTTTCTAAACCTCTTCTTCACTGTTAAAGTTCTGCAATCAGGTCAGATCTTATTTCCTGCTTGTTTCTTCTATCAGTTTCTGCAATTTCTAGTACGTTCTTCTCAGATTATTCTCACTTTATCACTGTTATTGAACCATTGTTCCACTGGGTTTTCTGAGGGCATATCCTTGCTGAAATGAGGTATATAAGGAGCATCTGAGACAGATCTAGCCATCAGAACTGCTTCATAGTTTAAAAAGTTATTTACTGTTCTAAGAGTTGTAATCAACCAGAAGTTGATTTGCATTTGTCCAGTACTTTGTGAGTTACTATTATCTACTTGAGTACCTAGTTTTTAGGATCTGAAGTTGCTAATTCTGAAACAGCACTGGTTCATAAGATCCAACCATTGGATAAGGCTCTTCTTTGGTGGAGCTATTTTTCACCATTAGTAAGACCTTCAACCAGAATTTCACTTCAATCTGAATTGTTAATTGCTATATAATTAGATTTTTCTTGAATTTGGTTATTCCATACCCACTGCAGTTCTGGAATTTTATTGAGTTTCCAACCTAAGTTCTTAGGCTTATAGAAACCCATAAGTATCCTTACCACAACCAAACTCCAAATTAAATGTTTCTTTAGCGGTGGATGAAATTCCACGCCACAGTGAAGAAGATAATAACCCCAAATAGGAACATAAACTCCAAAGGATCAAATCTATAGATCACTTCTTCCCGAACTAAATGGCACCCTGAATGAACCAAGATTAAGGTGCCCAACATATCAAACTAATAACTGCTTCCGCTGCACCAGTAACAGAATTCTTCCCTCTTAATCCATTACTAAGAAAAATCGTTGCGCTGTCAGATGATAAAAATACTTTTCTTGGGGGTTGTTTTTGGGGGGTCTTTCCCCTTCTTTTGCTCAATTTGTTTCTCCTTTCCTATTTTTGCCTTATGGCAATATCTTACTAAAGTTAAGATGATCATTCGAGTACATCACAAACGAACACCAAAACCCAGAATTATCGCCAAAAGACCATTAAATAAAAACTTCACAATCAGGTAACAGGCAAAATCAAAGAAATCAAGAACAAATGCGAGAACGTGATCGATCAGATCAGAAGCCCGCCACCACTGGAGCCGGAAAGAAAAAACAAAAGAAATAAGAAATTGCAACACTGACCTCACTCGACATGGCGGATCCAAGAAGAGCCATCACATGTCAATCAACAAAGCGATTTGCAATCCCTGATTCCTCCTTTTCACTCCTAGTAATTCTGTTCTCCACTCTTCCTCAATCCGGGCCCCGTCGTCCCCCTCCCTGAGGTTGAAATACGAAGAAGAAGAAGAGCGTAACGAAGCAACGAACAGAGAATTCGAATGTCTTTTAAAATGGGGGAATTTCGAAATCGTATGATGATATAGTGCGAAATGAACTGTGCAGCATGATCACGATGGTTCAAAATGGATCTTCACCGTATATATACAGTTCCAGTCCATCAGATTTGCGGCTCATCTTAACTTAATCGTTTATGACACTTTCTATGACATTTGGCACAGTCCAGATCTAATGTACTTCTGATTCAATACTCTTCAACTCAAAATTTTTTTTTTTTACCCTGAAAATTGCCTGGGACCTGGGACAGCCCCTGAGATTTTATTTATTTATTTTTTTTTTTGGTAATACGAAATTCATTGAGAAAGAGAGCATGAAAAACCTGAGGCATTACAAAGAAGCCAAGGAGTGGAATGTGGCCAGCTTGTCCTACATGCCAAGGACACGGCCTTCCTAGCTAGGGAACGGGCAATAACATTTGCCTCCTTAGAGATACAAGAAAAACGACATTCTCGGAACATGGTACCAAGATCCCGGATATCCGCCACGAGGCCAACGACACAAAGAGGAGGTGGTGGGGATATATGGTTGATAGCCTGTGTGAGATTTGCACAGTTAGACTCCACAATGATGTCAAGTAAGCCTTCTTCCTTTGCAGCAAGCACACTAGCCCAGACTACGAGAGCTTCTCCAACAAGACAATCAGAATAGCAAAGGGGCTCAGAGACCGCCATAACCGAGCTTCCATCAAGGTGTCTAATAATGAAACCGATGCCACCAATCGCTGCATCGAGGGGAAGTGCCGAATCACAGTTCACCTTGAAGAAGTTGGGAGGTGGAGGTTGCCAAGTGATTCGTCGCCCATCCACAGAGGACACTGAAGAATGGCTTTGGTGAGTATTACTGAGGGTCTTGGAGCAGAGAAGGAACTCATCGGCAGCTTGTTGGCTTTTGTAAAAACCTCAATCGGTGTCCATTCCTTGCGGTTAAAGACTAGATCGTTCCTGGCGATCCAAAGGTACCAACAGATAAAAGTCACCCTACTAAGCACCTCCGCCCCTTCTCTTTTGCTAGTAAACTTCATACGATCCCATTGCTCTAGCCATTGAGAGAGCTTTGGGGAACCCGATGTTGGAACGCTGAAGGAGAGATTACTACCAAACCAAGTAGCCTTGGCGAAGGGGCATTCAAGGAGAAAATGATCATCTGATTCAATAACAGTTCCACATCTTTTACAACTAGGATCCGTCAGGATGCACCGCTTAGAAAGGCCAGCTCCAGAAGCAATACCATGCGCACAAACACATCATAGGAAGGCTTTGATCTTAGGTAAAGATTTACACCCCCAAATTCGCTTCAATACTTTGGGGGGAATATCTTCCCACTCATGACGGTGAAGAGGGCTGAGTTGTCGTAAGAAAGTCCCTTCGGTTAGCAAGATGGTGGTATGTTGTCTTGCAGGAGAAGATTCCATTCTTCGCTGCCCCCCATACTTGCTTGTCCAGTCTGGGAAATAAGCATAAGGGAATCTTGAGCACTTCTTTCTTATCCCTCGGATGGAGAAACTGGTCCAACAAAGCCACATTCCAACTTCTATTGCTTTGGTCAATAAGGTCAGCGACCTGGAGATACTGCACCCTGGAGGCTGTGGGTGTTGAATCTGAAAGGTGAGCGAGGAAGGTACCCAATTAAAACCCCAGATGTTGATGTTCGTACCGCAGCCCACTTCCCATAAAATACCACTTTGGAGAACGTCCCTGCCAGTGAGAATGCTTCTCCAAGCCCAAGATGGTTTGTTTCCAATCTGGGCATCCAAAAAATCACATTTGGGGAAATAGATGGCTTTAATAAAAGTTGCCCAAAGAGAATCAGGGTGTTCCCACAACCTCCACGCCACCTTGGCTAAGAGAGCACGGTTGTGGAGGATGGGATCCCGAAATCCAAGGCCACCTCGCTCCTTGGATCGGCATAATCGAGTCCAGGAAATTCAATAGGTTTTTTTCTTATCTTTGTTCTCTCCCCAATAGAAGTCCGCAATGCACTGTCGAATGGAGTTGTGGATAGATGCTGGTAATGAGAAATGAGAGGCTGCACAATTGGACATTGAGCTGGCTACAAACTTGATCAAGACTTCCCGGCCTGCATGGGAGAGAAGGCTATTCTTCCAACCTTGAACCCTGTTTTTTGTTTTTTTTGCAATCTCTTTGAAAACCTTTGCCTTAGAAACTCCAAACTCCGTAGGTAACCCAAGGTATTTAGAGGGACCATCATCATATGGGATCTTCAGAATGCGAGGAAACCAACGCTTGAGTCTTGAAGGAGTATTTGGGCTAAAGGTAAGGGCAGATTTCCTCAGATTCATGTTCTAACCACTGGCTTTACAAAATAATTCCAGACAAGCCTTGAGCTGAGTAATATCCTGCAGTTTCACCTCCGAAAACAGAAGACAGTCATCGGCAAAGAGAAGGTGGGTGATGGGCGGGGCTCGGTTGCGCACTTTAATTTCCTTCACAAAACCAGCACTCGGTGCTCCTTCAACGATTGAGCTAAGTACCTGTGAGCATAAGATGAATACAAAGGGGGAAAGGGGGTCTCTCTGGCGAATGCCTCGAGTTGGGAAAAAGGTTCTCCGCTCGGATCCATTGACAAGAAGAATATATGAAACCGATCTGATGCATTCCATAATAGGATGAATACAATGGGGGGACATTCCCGCCTAACCCCAAGCCCAATTGAGAACAATCAAAATGGGGACAAAACACTCGAACACTCAAAGCAAAAGCTCACACCTAAACCCAAACAAGGACAAAGTTACACTCTTAACACTGGAAGACCACTAGCATCCTCGCAAGAAAGCCATCGAAGATCCTTAGGTAAACTAGTTACTCCATGAAACAACGAGTCAGATGCCAACTCACAAGCCAGATTTGCAAGGTAGTCCGCTGCCCTATTACCTTCACGGTATGTGAAAGAAATCATTGGTTTAAGGGAGTCAATCAACTCCAAAACTTCCTGAAACCAGTACCATCCTTTCCAAAAACCACATTTTCTTTTTGAAATGCAAAGCACTGTAGCCGCAGAGTCAGTGTTGACATGGAACTCCCTAAACCCCAAACTCGAGCACAGCTTTAGCCCATCACTCAACGCCCTAAGCTCAACAATGGAATTGGTGCAATCTCCATAGAAGTTGGCAAAGGCAGCAATAACAACTCCCCCATAATGGCAAACTTTTACTTCTCTTTTGCCCTGGAAATTTAAAATCCCCGAATTACCCCTATCCCCTCCTCTCCTCAACACTGTCACCACCTTCATGACCCGCTCTCCGACCTCCCTTGCCCTTTGCATCTCTCTTCCTTACTCCCTTTTCTAGTGCTTCCTCAAAATGGAGCCAAATTAGGAAAATCTTACAAGCAAAGCACAATTGAAAGTGAATGTCAACCATTTTCTACCATTGGTGTGAGGACATTATAAATGTGGCAAGTTTTTTGCATGGTTTTTTCTAGCGATTTTACTTTTATCTTTTGAAATTAACCATACTCTCTTTAGTGTTATCTTGAAAAAAGGAAAAACTTGGCATCCACAAGATTTTAGGCCTATTAGCCTTTTGCACAGAAACATATAGAATAGCCGCAACATATAAAATAGCCGCGTAAGTACTAGTTAAAATACTCCAAGGATTTCTAGATCAATTTATCTCCCGATGTCAAACTGCTTTTGTTAAAGACGATAGATATTATTATTATTGCTCATGAGATCTTCCATTATGTTAATATTTGTAAATGGAAATGAGGTTGGTTGGCTTTGAAATTAGATATTTTAAAAGCCTATGACCATCTGGAATGGGGTTACCTTTTGGCAGTTGAGGGTTAAGAAAGTTGAATCTGATTCCCTCTATTATGGTACCCCCTTGTTCATTCCTCGTGTTATAAGCTTTTCTTTAAATCATCTTGTTCATAGAGTTAATAACAAACCAGCGAGTTGGAAAATCCCCCTTCTTTCCTAAGCCGATATATCCATTCTTATTAAATCTGTATTAAGCTTTATACCCGCATATATAATAAGATGTGTAACATAGTGGACTCCATTAATGCAAAATTTTGGAAAGGAGAAATACAAGACCATAGAAAGCTCCCTCTCATCCCTTGGACCAGGATTTATTTTCACAAACACCAGGAGGTGGTTTAGTGATTCACTAGAATGGCAGCCAGATTTCTTCTTCAAACTTCATCCTTTCATAATTCTTCATGGCCCGTTCTTCCTCTCCAACTGCAACCCTATCCCCCATCCACCCCCTGTTCTTTCTGTAGGTCAAACTACGGTCCAGGGATCAAACCATGGCTCCCTAGGGAAACCAATTATAAATCAATTAGGGTATTGCACGCCCTGGGTTAGCCCATGGTGTCCCATGGGTGCCTCATTTTAATTTTAGGGTTTCTCATGGTTGCCCATGGGAACCCTGGTGCATCCCTAACAGGGTTTCTCCTTCCCTCATGTGTCCCACGCAATTATAGAACACATTAGGGACAAAGAAAATACATCTCTAGTCATCATATGGCAAGAGGGATCCATCACATACTCGAATGCGTAGCAAAAATAAATCGATTCAAGTTTTTTTCGCATCCCATAAATATTAATAATTAGTAATTGAAGGAATTAAACAAGAATTGCTAACCTGGTGAGCCTCAAGTGTTGCTCCTCCAATAGACAATGGTTCTTCCTCCAGTGAGCACTCCAAGTAAACAGGTCTGAACCTCCAATGGTGCTATCAAGGTTCTTCAAGCCAATCCCAGATGTTCTCAAATTCTTCAGCACAGATCTAGGGTTTCACAAACTCTAACTCTCAAACACAGATGAGAGAAACTAGAAGGAGAGAGATCACAAGAGGGAGAGAGAGTGACCAAAACATAGAAGAGAGGGGGCCAGGCTGAAAACGCAGAGCACCGCCCCCTCTCCGTTTTTGGTCCCCTATTTATAGAGCTTGGGTTTTCTAAAAACCATAAATGGATTAGAATTAATCCTAGTGAGAGTCTGTCTGTCTCTCTCTCTCTCTCAGTTTGGCAGTTCTGTTTAAACTTAGAGTGCTACAAAAAGGTGAAGAAGCAGAATCTAATAGGGAAAGTATTAATTAGTTACTTTATTTAATATTTATGAATAATTACAATTAACATCATATCCATTAATTAAATAAAGAACTAATTAAAATAGCAAATTCCAAACAAGTCCCTATATGATAACAATTTATCATATACAACCCCCCTACTAATCAACACCATCATTATGGAATCTAGGGCATGTACACATGTACTGCCAAACCCCAATCCATAGTACACATCCATATACGAGCATCTGTGCATCTGATCGGGTCCCGTAAAACTCGACAAAACACTTTGTTTAAAATAATCATAAATAATCTATCATTTTATGTAAAATAGATTTTTGCAAAACCATATCTAAAACGACACTAGATCCAGATTCCGATCCGACCATACACAAACAGTCTCAATCTTGGTGTTCCCCAATCGGGCAGTTGTGACCATGTTGGATAACTCCTTCACTCACAAAGTGTTCACGTATTCCCAGAACACCGGCTTTGACTCACTTGAGTCTCAATCATTGATGAACCAAAGAATGCGGTCACACTTTGCGGCGACAGGGTTCCCTCAAGCATAGGGTGTCGGTGACACATGTCTATCCCTTCCTACATCTGACAGTAATACATGAGGGAATCGACAAAGTAGATTCTTCGCTAATACACACATCAAACATGTGAGTACTCACATTCGTACCCTGACATCACATGTCTAGGCATACCCAATGCAACGACCATATGATAAGGGTGCCCAGCCCAAACCCTAGTCGTGACTACCATTTTAAGTAAAACTTACGGACACATAATGCTCAAAATGTTTATATCGCATGTGATAATATTAAATTAAAATATATAAAAGTTCAATACAAAGGTGAACTGGACCGAACCGGGTTTGATGGACACACACTTGTCCAACAATTTCTCCCCAAGCCCACTCACTGCAACCCCCTTGTTCTTTAATACGAGGCGGAAGAGACCGAGGGCTTCATCAAATAACCCATCTCAGAGTAGGCAGAGATTCTTGCATTCCATGAAGCTACATCCCTCTACCTTCCCACACATCAAATAACGACCGTGCAACTACGATGTCACTGCACTTCACATACCCTGTGATCATGGCTGTGTAGATAACATCATCGATGCTTATCCCTCATCCACATGAAGAATTTCCTTGCATAATTAATTTGACCCACATTGTCTTAACCAGTGATCATCAGCTCCTATGTGAAGAGGTTCCGCTTCGGCGGGATAAAGACCGAGTAGCATCCATGTTTCTAGACATTGCATACCCTGTAATCATTTTTGAACAGCATCGACAACAGGGATGGAGGTAGGAAAGAGAGAGAGCAGGGAATTTGCAGGGTGGGAGCAAAGTGAGGAGGGGGAGGGCAAAATGGGGAGGAAGAATTAGTAGGGGGTGGGTTTAAGGGTGTCAAATTTCTGGATCATCAATGGCTCTTTCAACCGAGAGTGCACTCTCAAGTTCGACTGACTTCTTCTAAACCCTAGTGCGCTATACGCCTGAGAATGAAATTCAACACATCAAGGGGACTAGTGAAAGAATCACAATGGTAGTTGTGTGATTCATCAACCAAAAACAGATAAAAAGTTCAACAAAAATGGTATAATGTGGGAAATTTTAGTTACACTGGAAGTTTTACAGAGGAAAAGGAAAATTCTCAACAATGAAGATAGGAAGGGGGAAATCATTTCTTCCATCCCAGAAAAAGGGAGTAGAGCTAGACATGGAAATTCTGGCATCAAAAGCAAAAGCAAAATCTGTAGCTAATTCTCAAAAAAAAAAAAGAAATATGAGCAACCTGCCAGAGAATCTACATCCAATAAGAATTAAAGCTGTTGCCCAAGAAAAAAAAAATCAACAAATGACATATAATTCATAGTTGGTCTAGAAAATTCATGTGTAAATTGAATCTCCAACAACAAAACTGAACATGGTGAAGTATAATCAATTGCACCAAACAAAGCAAAACAAGGTATATAGTAGGCATGATTTTCCACATCTGTTAGAGCCTAAAAGCTAAGGATACAAAAACTTATGGAAAAAAATCAGGGAACTGAATAATCCTCTTTTCTCCTAGGTGGTGTATAATTGAATGTGGGTGCAACTTAATTTTGTAAGTCACTCTCTCTCAGCAAAGCCAGTCAAGCAAACATTCTGTATGTGTCAAGGTGATGGTAGAGGTGCTTGTGTGTGGGTCATGATCGCTGTTTAGACATTGTCTTGGAAAGATTCAAAAAAAGGTAGCCTTAGGAAGGATTAATGGAAGTACCAATGGATAAGAGGGTTACAGGGCAGATTTCTTCCTTGAAGTATCGCGGGGAAGAATCAAGCTGGTTAGATGATCTGTTGATGTTTGATGTGGGTGACTCTTTTGTGACTCTCCTTTGCCGCTATCAATGTTTCTCTATAACCCCCCCCCCCCCCACTTCATGTTGGTACCACTATTGTTAAAAAATTATTTATCCACCCATGTCCCCCTTTGGATAGTCCGCCGTGTTAGAGCTCCTATATGGTATACATATGGTTTCCCCTATAATTGACAATAGAAACACCCTATAATTGACAATAGAAACAGGAAGAAAATAGGAAAGAGATATCATGTTTGTTACAATAAGTTAACATTTCAGATCAAAAAGAAATTAATTAAACATTAAAAACTATAGGCTTCCGGCAAACCACAACCAGGCTTTCTTCTACATGTGTTGGTTTTGGCAAACATACATGTTCGGACCTTACCTGAACTATGGTATAAGTAGGTCCAATTCCTTCAGCATTACGAGTATCATAGGTTCTAAATTAAACAAGTTGAGGAGCTTTAAGTATGTAAAACTATTCTAAATCGCATTAAATTGAGCAGAAGTGAGAAATTAGAACAATTCACCACTCGTTTCACAGAAGCATTCACAGATTGACCTCACAAGATTCATACCAGACAATTCATATACCTTCTCTCATTAAGAGTAAAGAGTAGAAACTCAAAATACACCATATCAGTTGAAGCTTAAACTATAAGATCCTCATAAACAACATTTATACAAACTGCACATTCTCATAGAACATTTGCAACAACAGTAAAAATTAAGGAAATTTTTTATAACACTTGAAGGGGAGAAACAATACCCAGATCCAACTAAAGTGAGGCTAGCAGAATAGGCAACCCTCTAATGCCGGAATGTTAGTGAAAACTAGTTTTCTCTATCATCCATTGGTCATTCCCTCTTTAACCTCCAGTTTATGTATCAATATCTCACTAACAAGACTATAACTGAGGGTGTCAATCAATTTTAATCACAATATGAAAGAGTTAAGAGTAGGTTTTCCCACTGTAAGGTAGATAGAACAGTGCAGAGCACCAATGCTTTACCTTCCATAATTTCCAACCAGTTGAAGTTAAACCCTGAAACTACATCAACAGCTGCCTTCTTCACAGTTCCCCTGTTCATACTTAAACCATTAGTACAAGATTCATTTAAATTTAAAAAAAAAAAAGGAGGAAAAAGAGATCAAAGCAGGAGAAGAAGAGTTCATATCAACAGCTTCTTACTTCATCTGTACATACTTTGCCTTTAGTTCAGGGGATAAAAAGTAGCAAAAGACATGGAGAAAAGAAAGAAGAAAAGAAGAGCAGGGGAGGACCAAAAGTATGAACAATATAAACTTTTTTTTTTTTTTTTTTCTTCTTTTAAAGGACAAATTACTACAAAATGGATTTTGTACAATTAAAATGTAAAAGACCACTTTGCCACGTAAGCCCTATGAACAAAACTGAAACTATAGAAACTGGGTTCTCTCCAATTACTTTTCTACTTCCAAGTTCCAATCCACCCAGAGAATCCAAGCCTTTATAAAGGAGGAAGAGTCAGTAAGAATGATGACTCAGCTAACACCTCCAAGCTGACGTGGCGAGCAGCTCTCTATCGTGCCAACACAGCAGAATCGAGGTCTGTCGTTTCGCCACATGGAAACCCCTGGCTTGGGCCCTTCGCACCAGACACTCGGCCTGAGACTCTGTGAACTCACTGAACGGCACCGGAGACAACCCAGCTGCGGCGAACAGTTCCCACCACGACGACGTGGGCAAGCGATTTCTTGCCGCAGCAACCGCCGTGAAAATATTGGGCCGCAGAAGATACCTCTCGATTAACCACACGAAATCAAGGCCACGGGTGTTAGCTGCGTCGAGCGATTCCAGCAACGAAGAGTACAATTCAAGACCGTTGATGAAGTTCCGGCGAAACGAAGGAGGTCCTGCTTCTCTCCATCCCTCTGTATCAACGAACAGGACGATTTGGGGTGCGATACGCCGGAGAAGACAGAAGAATCGAGAGATGGAATCCGGCGAAGCGAGATGTCCGAGAATAGCCGGCGAAAGATTGACAGCGATCGTCTCACCTTCGACGAACCTGACCGCATTGAACATTGCCGTTTCGAAATTACGAACGCTCAGGAATGCTATCTGGAAACGGATTCCGAGTTCGTCTGCCAACTGATAAAGGTTGTCCTTGATGAGTTCCGCTTCAATTATTGATTCTTCTGGTACAACAGCAGTAACTCGGAGTGCCGGTAGATGAAGGTTATAGTCTTTCGACCTGTTCGCAAGCTCTTGCATGAACGACGCCCATTGAAGTCCGAGACCAATCTCGAAGTCTATGGCATGCATGAAACTTGCTCCGTTCAGAGTCTCAAGGAGCGTTTGAGTAGTGCTGAAATTAGCGAACGGAACGATGGGAGATATCTCGCAGAAGGCCTTGTAAGCTCTAATCTTATGAAATGTTGCTGAAGTAGATGAATACGAAGTTCGATTGGAGCCGGTGAGAAGCGACTGAAGGGCTTCTTTGAAGTAAAAGGCAGCCCTTTGGAGTGGCTTTCCATCGGGTGAATGCAGACGTTGACTGAGCCGCTCCAATATCCCCTGAACAAGCTGCAACTGCGTTAATTCGAAGCATTCAGCAGCTCTAATGAGCTGATCCAACTGTACACAATCGAAGTCGTGGTTCGAATCAAAACTCGGATTTCGATTGGAAGAGAACACAGCAGAGGCATTAAAATCAGGATGCTCAACCGAAGAAACAGGGAAACAGGAGTCAGACGGTGAGACGTGAGGGGGGTTGGGGTTTTGGGAAGACATGGAAGCAGAATCGTCTTTTTCGCCGAAACCCCACGTAATGGAATCCCAATCCTCAGATTGCAACAGCGGAAGATGATGCAGTAAAGGGTCGTCCCAGTGGAGAGAAGGGTCGTCCAAAGAGACGGCCGGAACCGCCGGAAAAGATAGAACTGAATCAGGTGCACCCGTAACTGGGCTTGGACTGCGACGGACGTCGAGAACGGAAGTGGGTTCGTAGCAGGAAGCAGTGTTAATGAAGCTGGGATTATGGTTGGTGGTGGTGGTGGTGGTGGTGGTGTTGCAGGAGAGCTGGGGTTGTTTTGGGGGTTGGTTGTCACGCTGGGTGCTGGTGAAGGGAGATCTCATGGCTATCTGATCCTGTAGGTTGGTCGGGTGAGAGAGTCAGAGAGAGAGAGACGAGGGGCAGCGAAGGCGCAGAGCAAGAACAAGAGCTGCAGGCTTGCAAGTGCTCTACTTCTGCCTCCTTCCCCCTGTCTCTCCCTCGAAGAGTACTCTCTTCTTGTCTTTCTTGGAATGAGAGCCAGGAGCAAAGGAGGAGGAGAAAGAGGGGAGTGGGCTTTTCATCGTTATAATTGCTGGCTTTTTATCTTTGCGTGCGTTCATGGCGGCATAGTGGGATGGGAGGATGTATGTGAGGATGAGTGTATGTTGGCCATGATGAGACGAGACATTGATTCAAAGAAACAAGTCAGAGATCGATGGATGGACCTTTCTTCTTTGACTATCTCACTCTCACTCACTCATCTCTGGCCTCTGGGGCTCTGAGACAAAGAAAGAAAGCTTGTACATGAAGTTATTCCTCCATCCTCTTTCTCCTCTCAATTTCCATCTCCCATGTCCACCAACTCATGATCTTATTCCTGTTATAACCTTCATCCGATTATAAATATCAGGAAAGGATCCACCCCACCCAGGTACTGGTGCCTGGTGGGACATGGATGAACGCGTGTCTCACAAAGTTTGTTTTTTGGGTTGGGGCCTCCGACCATGGTTTAAACTTAGGTTTTAGGTTTGGTGAGAGAATTGAGGTGGGAAAGTGTTGATACTGGAACAACCTCTGTTTTTCAATCCATTACAGTGTAGGATATAGTTCAACAACATTCTCATCTCATTTTTTCTGTCTAACAAATGGGGTCTTTTTACGGATTGGTTGAATCGCTGGATTTATATCAATATCGATGGTCTCGATACCAATTGTGGGGCAATCCTATTTTAATGGATCAGTAGGAGCCAAGGGTAAAAAAGTAAAAATTTGTTTCTTAATTGAAAATCAATGATAAATCTGTCTCATCAAGATTGATACAGGGCTATCTGAATTGATATCGGACTGATCCTATATCTAATATCGATTCTTAAAACCCTACCTGAGAGAGAGAGAGAGAGAGAGAGAGAGAGAGTGTGGGCCATTGGGGGTACTAGGTTGCATAATAAAGCCTTATAGATTAAATTGGCATGGTATTTAATCACTTGACCTAATTAGTTGTGGGTTAAGATCCTTAAAGGGAAGTACTTTTCTAAGAGCAATCTATTTCATCAAACTATTGCAAGTGCTAGTGGTTCAATTGTTTGGAATAGTATTTACTAAGGTGATACCAATATCTTCAGAATCTGGCATGCAGGAAAGTAAGTATGTAGAGGAACAAATATTTCAATTTGGATGGACCCATGGATTTCTTATCTCGTTAATTTAAGAGTTTTGTTGTTGATCGACGGGTTATTTCAGTTACGATGGAATCAGGTGTGTATGGAAAATTATCTTCTCTAATTCCTTTATACCCGGCAGTACAGCAGTGCTAGATAGAGATGCTAACATGTGGCAGCCCGGACACATGGTAGTGCTTGGATGTCTGAGCTGCCATGTATTGGCATCTCCATCTAGCACTGCCGCACCACTGAGCTTTAGGAATTGGAGAGGATAATAATCCGGTGTGTGCATTGACTCCTAAGTAATGTTGCAAATGCTCTCATTCGAATTCCCTTGTGCTCATCAGTGGCAGAGGATTTTTGGTTGTCCATTTAGTAAATTTGAAGTTTTTTCTACTAAAATTATTGTTAAATGGCTTATTCGATTAATCTCAAACTCAAATTGATACTACTTTTAGACAATCCTCTCCTAAAGTATGGAATTATGTGTGGCATCTAAGAATCCATTATCATAAATTTCTTATGTTTTTGTGAAAAATTCTTAATGGTGTATGATGAATTAAGAGTAAGGTAGCTCATTTTCTACTTATTGATCCATATTATTGTTCTTGTAAAAGTAGAACAAAGATTGAGTGACATTTGTTATTATCTGTCCTTGCTATTATTTTTTATTTCTTATAGGCTGCTCGTAATGCTTTGCTCTATAGAAAATCAAACCCCAACCCCTTGGTTCTATTAAATGTGATCAATAAATGGATTCAAGATCTTCAGCTCTTACTTGTTAGTTCAGTTCAAACTTCAACCCAAGAGAATGACCATTTTCTAACCTTTAATGGGTACCAAAGGTTGTCAAATGGGGAATCATGTGTCATCATATGTGATGACCATGGAAGCAAAACTTGATCGAAACTTGTCGAAACCACTAAGTTAACTCGATTTTGCAGGTTTTTGAGATGAGTTGAAGGGTGATTTTAAAAAATCTAGGGTTTCGGTCAAAACTCGATGGTTTTAACTAGTTTTGACCATGTTTCGATCGAAACATGATTGAACCACCTTGAACTAGGCCTATATAATACCTTATTTTGACAGTTTCGACCATGTTTCAACAGAAACTCCTCTAACCAAAGTTTCCCCATGTATGGAAAAAAAATCCCAAGTTTCAACCTGATTTCGATTGGTTTTGATCAAAACTCAATTTCAGCTAGATCGAAACCTGATCAAAACCCAAGTTCTTGATCTTTGGTGATGATAACTATAACCCAAATGGTGAGCAATAGGATAGGCTTCTAAATTATTACTTCACTCTCAATATGTACCAACCTTTATGAACTCCAGTTTGTAGGGACTTCGCAAGAATCAGAAATACAGGAATTGTACCAACGCATACAGGGAAGGAAAGAGCAGAGGTGGACACATGTAGAAACATGGATGGATTGTTAAAAAGTGATAGATTGATCGATACAGAGAACACAGCAAGAGATGGCCATGGTAAAGTTTTAGTTTGCTTTATTATATTACAGTTTTGATGAATGGTGGAAGACCCTTTAGCAGTAATCTTTGACAATCCTTATCATTGAACGGAAGGAGGAGTGCCCCTTAGCCTAATTAACAGACATAATTTGTCTATTTTTTTTGGTAAATAGTAAATTTATTGAATAAAACCTTTAGGACGAGGAGTACAACAAGCATCAGAAAGTTAAAAAAAAAAAAAAAGCAAAAAGGAGGGGAGGGGGATCTCCCAAATAGTTAAATTAGCACAATTAACACCTACAGCAGCTAAAGCATTTGCAACAGACATAATTTGCATCCTCTATCACTTTGAGATCCCTATGTAGTCCTATCGGGAGGCTGTTTAATTGGCTACTCTTTTCATATGCATCTTTCTCAACCAAACCAAATGCAATGGGGTTTGGTTGTTTCTTGCTAAACAAGAAAGGTAAATTGGGATAAATAGCAATTAAACATACGTTTCCATCTTCAGTCTTGGTCGGCGAGGTCTTTGCTATCAAACTTGGTTTAAAGATGGCTTAGGTTGTTGGAGTTCATCGGGTTCGTGTACACTCGGATTTTTAAGTGCTTATTTATTACACTATGATAGATATAACATCGACAGAGTTTTCAATTGACCTCAGTGATACTAGAGATCTTTAGCATAGTTTTTAGTAGAGGTGCAAGTTTGGCTCTGACGGCCCGAGCCCAACCTGAGCCCCAATAGGGCCTGAGTTGAGATATCCTGGCCCTAAGGGAGGGTCAGGGTTGGGAGTTTCTGGCCCTAAGTTAGGACTGGGTCAGGCCAGGCCAGAGTTGAGGCTTAGGACTAAGCCCAGCCCGACCCAACCCAACCCAACCCAACCCAACCCTGTCTTCTTCTTCATGTTCTGTCTTCTTCTTCTTCCCATCCTGGCCAGCCCATGCATCTCTCTCCCCCCCCCCCCCATGGTCAGGGCCAATTATAGTCAACCTGGCCCGACCTTGAGGGCGGGTTAGGGTTGGATTTTTCTAGCTTTGACTTAGGGGTCGGGCAAGGTTTGAGTCCAACTAAGGGGACTCAGGGTTGGGCTGAGGTTTTAAAAGGCCCGACCCAACCCAAACCTGTTGCAGCCCTACTTTTCAGGTTTGTGACTATATTTGTAAATAGAGCTGAAAAATACTCATGCTCATGAGATTGTTAAGCGAACACTCTCTGTTCCTAGATTTGGGTTTTGGGACTCCTTTCCGAAGGACCTAATCCCTCCTATAAAAGACTTTTCTCTTTTGAGGATGAATAAAATTCTACCCCATGAGAGGGTTTGCACAAAAAACAAAAAAATTTATGCTTGCCTCAACCTTTATGGCTATTTTGTAACTGGCATATTTCCTATTTCACATCCTAAATGTCACATGTGGAATTATATATGTAGGGGTCAAGTGACCCAATCTGCTAAACTAGGCTTTATGAATCCAAGGGGTGTTGGCGTAGTAGCGAGCTGGGGCGAGCCATAAACTTAGATGTCCTAAGTTCGAATCCCATTGCCCTCACCTCCTTGGATCAACCATCACTCAATCTCAAGCCAATTGGCCGCTGTGATGGAGGTTTAGTGCAACAGTAGGCGCGGTGGTCGTCCTGTTGCCGAGGGGGACTAGTCGGGCCAATGTGTGTGGATACCCCTCGTAATCAATAAATAAATAAAATAACAAGGCACTATGCATGGGTTAAATAATCTAATTCAATCAAAGTCTTTAGAAATGCTTGTTTGGTTTTTGACCAACAAAAATTTCTGCAGCATGGTGATGCTTCATGAACCTTGTATGCATCTGCTGCAACAAGAAACTTGAAGATGTAAGGAGAAAACGTTGGGGCTTAGTAGTGCCATCGGTTAGTCTCCTTAAGACTGTAGATGCCCCCTACAGTGCAATTCAGGTAATGTGAATTAGCCTCCAAGATGAAACAATCATAATAGACCTTTCCAGTAGCTGTTGCACTCACTTACTAGGTTATGTCATGACACACTCGGGAATCAACCAAGACAAAAATCACTTTCTCAAAACATTAAAAATTTTAGGCAAAACAAAGTAAAGGTTGGAGAGAATATGTGAGGAGGAGAGAGGGTTTAGAACAGTTAGATTTATCTCTACCTCTCGGATGCACTTATCCAAAGGAGCTCAAAATATGTCTCTCAAAGAAAGAAGACATATAAAACTAGTCGTTACTAGTGTCCAAAGCATTCTGGATGGCACACAACAAAAGGTCATTGACATCAAAAAAGCACTTTCAACATCAGACAAAGAGCAATAATGTATGCTGGTAAGGTTCCTGACAAACACCGACCTTGAGCACTCTTTGGCCGATGTTGGCAAAAAGAAGACTAGAACCAAGGCCTCATCTTGCCACAACCAACCTGGCTCAACATGCTCTTGCGTGAAACCAAACCCTAGAGACAAGAAAGGAGAAAGAACCTTCTTCAAGGAACCTTATCCTTGTGGTTCCTATTATACAATATGGGGAAGTGTTCTCTATCCGGGAGTGTAGTTCCTACACCTATACGAGAGCCAATTAGTACCTCTCTTTTGGATTAATCCAAGGGGACCAAGGAAGTCATTTTGTAGGAAGAGGAGAGAGACAGACACATGGGCACTAGCACGGGAGCCATGCTCACGCACAACAAACTTTCTTCCATACAATATATACCTTACTCTACTCTCTTTGGCTCTTTGGCTCTTCGCCTCTTCCATAAGTAATGTAGGATTAATTGATTAAACAATTCCCACTCCTTTGCTTTACAAAAAACAACATTGGGAGGTCATAGGTTCAAACCTTATTGGAGATAGACGAAAAAACCTTTTCTTAAAGGGGGTCTCTCTCTCTCTCTCTCTCTCTCTCTATGCACCAAACCAATGTTATAAAACATGAAATCAAGTACCGTACCAATCACTATTGGTACCGATACTGATTTCGATACAAATTGGGCTGATTCGAGATCAAAAAAACCCTTTTTAGTTGATGTAACCTAATACAACATATTGTATCCAACCAGTTGCTAGGTGACACGTGGAAGAGTGGGGCCCAAGAAGCATATTCCTTCGAAGACTCCTATTCCTGTATCATAAGAGGCAAAGTAAAACGTGGATAGACACGTCAACAAAGTTAGTTGGAAAGAATCCAAATGGCGTTAAGAATGTTAACCGCATTCAATGTATGGAAAGACTCCTAATAGCTGAAATTTAGGAGATAATCACTCCTCCAAGGGGAATCTAAAGCCTAGAATGACTCAATCATCCGAAGAAGAAGGAAAACAATCTCGCGCGTCTTTCAAAAGGGAATCGTAGGGGAAACATGTATAAATAGTGACCATAGTGCCATAAGAAAAGGATCAATCACTGAGTCAATCAAGAAAGATTTTTGCCGAGTTCTTCATGTCTAATACAATTTCTTGTGTTGCAGAAAGGAAAACCTCGCATCTTTCTTTGTGCAACACAAGCAATTCATATCAGTATCCATATCAATCTAAAACAATATTGATACAATCAATACAATACGATACCGATACTTAGAACCCTCTAGTATACACGTGAGACGTGTGAATTATGATTTTATGCAAGAAGATGCGATTAGTAGTGGCTCTAAAGAAGTGGAAGCGAATGAAAAGATACGAGTGTGACTATACGTAGTAAAGGTTAGGGATAGATGGCATATGTGAGGTAAGTGACACTTTTAAGCGCTTTTAACATGGCCAAATAAGCTCCACGACTGCCAAACACTTTCTTTTGGGAAATGAGTGATCGATAACCATCTCTCTCTCTTTAATATTGATTGATGATGGCTATCGCCTATACATATATTAGAATCTCAATGCCTTCTTTTGTGACTCACAAGCCCCCCCTTTTCCTCTTCAACCCTTCTCCACTATACGCGTCAAGCCCGTGTACTTCAAAATAGATACAAGACCCATCTATGCATAGCCGATTGGATAACAACAAAACAATATGCTTAGATGATAATTGCCATAAAATTGGTAATATTTGAACATGTGCTTAATTAAGTTTTATTTTATTGTTGGTAAAAAGATTGCTACACTTTTCCATATAGATTTTTTTTTACCCTCTTCACGTAATAAGCAGTGGAATCCATATTAATATTTTTCTTTCTTATATATTTTGATCATGTGGGTCTCATATGGATGAGACTATTTTTCGATACCTCAATGTAAGGGTGTCAATTGAGACGGTTTCCGGTATTTGGGTTGGGTCCACACTGGTATTGGTATCAAAGGTGTCAATCCCAGTACCATCCCATTTAGTAAACGGGACCAAACCTAAGTCCCAGTCCCGATTATTAACACGATGGGATGGTACCAATTCCTAAATGGTTCTAGGCCCAGTAAAAAAGGGATAAGAACTTTAATGGTTCCGAGATGGTTCCATTATTAGAAAGCAACTTAGAGTATGAACTCAAGATGAATTTTATGATTTTACTTCTTCAAGCTCCTTAAAATCACATGTAAGTTTCTCAAAACAATGTCTAAAAATTAATAAGGACGAAATAAACAAGCTCATATATGGTTTTAGTGCATTCACAAAACAAGTTTAGAGAAATGGAACTAAAAGTCCATTGGCTAAAATCTCCATAAGAGAAAATATACGAAAATACATCAAACTACTGCCATATACCTTCAATGCAATAACATGAAATATACCCTTTGAAAGGGTACTCATAGTTTCGGTACCTAACTGGTATTTTGGTGTTGGTACCATTGGAAATCTCATCCTAGAACCATCCCGTCCCATTTATTTTTCGGTACCAAATCAGATTCCAATACCGTCCCATTTATTAATGGGAGGGTTCTAGGACGATTCCCAGTTCTGGTCCCAAATTGACACTCTTACCTCATTGATTGTAGTGTGTAGATTTCTTCTTATACTACCCTCATAAGAAACCCTCTCCCTTTATGATTTTACAGGATCCATTATTTTTTCTCAACCTGTCAAAAAAAGATAACGTTGTTGGCCTATAAAGCCTACAATAGGAAGTTCTGTTGTGCCTTCTTTTTGAAGTGCATGAAATATGCTAAAACTGAAACTTCTTTACTCATTTGTGACATGAATATAAATTCTCTATCACAGAAACCTGCCCAAAATTTGTAACATTACAAGAAATCGTGACCTTGTGAAAATGACGATTATTCACTATATTTTGTGAATTATACAACAACAACAAACTCAACTTTATCCCAAACATTTTGTGAATCATATCACTCCTATTTTAAAATGGTGTATATTGACTATATTTATTTTACAAGGAACAATATAATTTAATGCATTTTTGATAGTATTACATATATTTCTTCAACATAGATTGGTTTTGGTTATTTTAACCATTTGATAGAACTTTTTTTTTGGGACAAAAGACTAAAATTTTATTAAAGGAAATCAGCAGAGGAGGATCTCCCGCTGGTTATTTTAACCATTTGATAGATGATATTTTGTTAAATATACCATGCGTCAAATAATAATGTCATATCTCAATTATATGATTACCATATACAAATAAATTTTAAACCTTGTTTGTTGTCTGTTCAGAAAGTTAAGAAAGTTAAAAAAGAACAATATAAAAAAACATAATAGGACAAAAAATCGTTATGATACAAATAACAAGTCCATGTGTTTATCTATCTCTCTTCTCTTTTTCTCAAAAAAAAAAAAAAATTTTGTATTCTAATCATAGATTTCTTTACATAAAATTTAATTTGGAAAAAGGCATGATTTTTTTTTTTTGTTTTTTGCTTAGCTAGACCGTGCGAGGAAGAATCTTAAACTAGACTAGGAACAAGAGATCTCAGACTTGAAACCTAATGAGATTTAGATTGTATTGCAACTGTTTAAAGGTATAAAAAGTGCCAAAGTTAGATTAGAATAATAATTAACTAACAAATGGCTCGATTTAGATTGGAATAATAGTTAAACATCAAAAATAAAAAAATTAGAATAATACTTAATTAACAATGGCTCGATGATATTGTGAATTGTACACAACTTTTTCAGTAACAAAAGAGATTAGAACAATAATTAGATATGGATTAATTATGCTGTGGCCTAACCATTACTTTTTCATTTTTTTTTTAAAAAAAAGCTATCTCCATTTAACGTCCGTGGTAGTTGTTTTTTTTTTTGTTTTTGATAAAACGTGGAAGTTACCATTGGCACATAAAATAGTTTAACTGGAACGGCTTTCCATTGGTTCACAACATTTTTTCCCCCTTTTACATGTATTCTAAGAAATTCAAAGGTTCGGTACTCAGATTTTTATAAATTTTTAGAAAAAAAGAACTGCATGACGTCAGTGTGCAGATTCGCACACTCTCATGCCCTTAGTTAGTAAATACGCATATAATACGCATATTATATGTATATTCGAATTTTTAAACGTATAATACTTTCGTCTTTGTATTTTTTCGTATTTTTATAAAAAAATGCATTTTTTAATCAAACGAGTATTATACTCATATAATACGTGTATTATACGTATTATATGTTTTTTTTTAAATAAAAAAAAATACCGAATAGATTAGAATTTAGGGAAATGATTTCACTTTCCCTTTCGTCCCTTTCGATTTGCGTTGAACATCCAACCGTAGCAGGCAACAGTAGCCGCCCTCCATCTCCAATCATCCTCCCCATCTCCGTTCAACAAAGCGGCACTTAAGTCTTGTACTCTCCTCTTGTTTCTCTGGTCTTTGAACTTTGATGGTGGTAGTGAAGCAAATGAATCTGGTGTGATATTGGCGAGAACAGCTCAATCTCTATTCTATTTTATTCTTGTTTTTCTGTCTCTTGTAACTAACGTGTACAGTGGAGATCCATATCTGGAATTCTCCCTCTTGTCTTGTGTTGGTTAATTAGTGGGAAGTGGGAACTCATCCCCCTTCACAAGAACACATCTGGTTAAAAATATATGGTTATCTCATTGTAGATAATAAGAAATGTAATGTTGGAAGAATGATTTAATGATAAGGTAATCAACTTGCTCATCTCATTTTCAGACAATCTACATTCATTTCCTGTAGATTATTAATATTTTGGTATGTTAAATGATAATCTCAGAGATGTTATATAGCATATTATATTATTGTGTTTATTTTAATTCATAAAATCATGATATTATTTTGTTTATTAGGTGATGAATGCATATTATATAATGAATATATGTCCCTTTTTTTAAAAGTATTATTACCGTCTATGCCGTATTATACCCATATTAAACGTGTACCATATTATTATCGTATGCGTGTTATGAAGCCGGATTTTTGAAAAGTATTATTACCGTCTAGTCCGTTTAATTGCCGTACGTATCCGTTTCCGTTCAATTGCCGTTCCCGAACTTACTAACTAAGCTCATGCCTCACCCATGAATTATACACTGTCTTTTTTATTATTAAGGGTTGGTGTTCTTTGTGCCACAGCATAGGCTGTGCCTAGACATAGGAGCTAGGTATCGCTGCCGTTCAAGGGGACAGATTGATCATTTCGCCCATCCCCATGTGCCTGGGCTCAGCGTACGCTTCCAACACAGAGAATAATTGGCCTTTTATTAAATATCCACTCCTATTAGATGCTTCATACCCCTCTTTCCTTATCGGTGACTGTACCTGACATTGTGGGGAACCCACCCCTAAATTTTTATTTAACTATTATTATTATTACTATTTTTGCTTGTAGGGTCTTTTGTCCATTAAGCTCATGTTTTATGCTGAAGGAACAGTTTTGTTACTATAATCCCATTCTTCGTTTGTGAAGTGCTATGAATTCCCTTTAATTTCAATAAAAAAAAACTTTACTTTCGTGTCACCCCCTCCCTTCTCCAAATCTTATTTCTATTGTCCTTTAATGATCCAAAGACATGCCATAAATCCATTCGGAAAATTATCTCCTCAAGTACAATACACCTCAAGTGCATCAAAAAGATACATTTGACAGTGCACCTTAAAGTGCTTTTGTTTTAAAACACTATCCAAGTGCATGTGTACCATCAGATGTACCGTTTTGGTGCACCTGAGGGTATACTATACTTCAGGGAATAAAGGTCCAAATCCATCCCACATTCGATCCAAGGTCTAAATGGATCATAATGTTGGTTGATATGGCCTAAATTGTTACATTAGTATAACCTTTATTGGTTGTAAGAGAGATTCCCAAATTAGCTGGAATGTAACCAGTAACCATCTCACTTCCTCGATGGAAGGATTGACGATGGTTATGAGAACTATTGTAAAAAAGAGTCCTTACTTCGCATTTTGGGTATGGAAATAAGTCTAAAGCCTCTTCTTAAGTTTATTTTATCACATAACTCATCTCCTTTGTTGTTAAGATAATATTTTGTGAAAAAAATCTTACGAACACCCAATTCATTTATCTATCATGATTGATGATATCGCAAGGAAGATGCGAAATACAAAAGATGGTGATCGAGGATCGACAAAATTCATGCAGTGCGAGGAGGTGGTGGTTGGGCTTGCAAAGGAGGGAAGATGATATAAGTGAGAGGTTAGACGGGTAATTTAGAAATTTTAAATTATAAGAGGAAAAGAAGAGATAAAAAGTTCTACGTAGGAATATTTGAGTAATCATATATAAGGGAGTTATAATAATTTGACAAAAAATTTCATGCACGATCGTGTATGTACACGATCTGTATTATTAAATGCTGTGAAATGTCATAAAAACCCTTAACCCCTTGTTTGATGGAGTTGTTGGGAGAATTTTGGTGTACGAATACCTTCTCCTAATAACCTTATTTATGTCCTTTGTTAGGTGAGAAGAAAACCCACTAACAATAGTTGCACAAACATGAATCAAAACCCTAGTTTTCCTTCCCCATGGAAAGGGAGCATGAATATCTCTGCTTTTGGGAGAGTGGAAGTATACATGGAATTCTAATATTCCGTAGATCTTATGGATTTTCAAATATTCCATTGCATAATAATTAGGATTAAGAAGTTAAGATTACACTAGTAGTTTCTTTTCAATGGATTCATAATCTTTACTTAGGAGTTAGGAATACTATTAATCATCTTAATAAGAGAAGAAGTTTCTTCTTTTTGTTAAAGCGCGAGAAAGAAGAAGAAGAAAGGAAAAGGAAAGAAAAGGTATCGACATTTTGCATCTTTTTTACCGGTACAGATGAAGGGATCAGAAAGATAGATGAGTGGGACCCATCAGATGGCGATGGACTCCCACAGCCAATCGAACATATTCTTCTGATGATGTCATCTCATCTCTGATCTCTCTTTCTCTCTCTTTCTCTCTCTCTCTTTTCTTTTTATTTTTTATATTTTTTTTTGAAATAAATCTCCACGCCGCAAAAAGCTTTGAGGTCGTGTTAGTGGTGAGCCGTGAGCGTAATATATACGCTCTCACACTACTTAGCAAGCAAGGAAAGCCCAAATTGCATCGTCATCATGCATGTATCCATGATGATGATGATGATGATGATGATGATGCCTCTCTTTCGGTGATGGCCATAGCCGACAAAACTCCGCAAACTGGGTCCCACTTATCCTTCGCTTACCGCCTCTCTTTCAGTAGATCTTTTGACGCCGCAATCTATGGGACCCAACTAAAGTCTATCTCCCGTCAACAAGATTTGACCCACCCAGGCCTCTACCCCCCAAGGAAAACCTTTCTTCATTTGTTTTTCTTCCTTTATTCTAAATAAGTTTCTAACAATCCATCAAATGGAGTGTGGGTCCCACCCCCACGGCCCCACCTTAGGATGGAAGTTTGAGGTCCGTCGAATGGATGCATCGGTCTCCATTCTATTTCAAAAGCATCTATTCTGGTGGTGGTGGGGGAGTGGCCCTGCGCATGCGCGGGGCCAATGGGAGAGCGTGCGCCAGCATTAACAGGATGGTCATTATCGTAATTTGAGTTCGATTCCTCTACATGTATCAATAGGTGACCGTACATGTGAGAGTCAACCACCTTTTTTATTTTACCATTTACGAGAGGAGGAAGGATATTTATGAAAACAAAATTAAAATGTGATTAACTCTCATATATACGTTCTAACGTTCACCTTTTGGCACATGGAGATGATCCATTATCTCGTTATTCATGGGTGTGGGGTAGTCATTTCACCTTCTTTGTGTTAGGGTGTAGGACGCACACTTTCCATAGAATTTTTTTTTTCTATTTATTTTTAGAGAGAGTTTTACCTTTAGTACCAATTGTGAAGGTTCAACCACCATCCTTGAATTCACAAACTCCTAGGGGGTTTTGATGTATTTTTCATAATATCCTCTCGCATCCATCTGAAGCCCACAGTGAGTGAATTACCATTCAAAAAACTCGATATTTTATTTAGGTTAAGTGGAGATCTACCTATGAGGCAGAGGCATCATCTCATGGTGCCCGGGCGTAGGAAACACCACCAAGTAGAGATCTTTTTCCCTTATATTTTTCTATTTTTTTAATTTGGCAAAAGTTCGTATTAGATAGTACAGTTAAGGAAATTCATGGTCTATAAAGGTCGTACCCAGTGCACAAGGCTCCCACGTTTAGCAGGGTTTGGGGAGGGTCTAATGTACGCAGCCTTACCCCTATTTCCAGAGAGGCTGTTTCCAGGATTTGAACCCGTGACCAAGCGTTGAACAAGTCAGCACTTGACCAACGCGCCAAGCACGACCTTCAAGGGTTTTAAAACACATAATCTTTACCAAAAAAAAAAACACAGAATCAAGGATGGAATTTGTCATTGGTGATTCCGATCCGGATTGTTCAAGAAGAATCCTAGAATCGGTCCTCAGATCGAAAAGCAGAGAATTTTTATGGTTTTCTAGTGTGAATCGACAGTGTTGGATCGGTGGAAACTGGGATCGGTCACAATTGATTTCGATTTGAATCGACCGATTCCGAATTCTTATAACCCTAACGGTATCAAATCGGGTATTGGCACGGATTTGGCAATTTTCTGACATTATTATCTCTAATTTTTTTTAGAAATCAGGGTTTTTTTTTTTTGATAAGTTTACCCTTGGTTAATCTTGTTCCATCGATACAGGATCAGCCAAGTATTAATATCAGTGTTGGCCGATATCGATACTAATCATCCATTATAGTCGATTTGATACCTAAAACCATGCTCTAGAGTAATAGACTACGTAAATAAAATTAATATTTTCCCACATAATCCGAAGTGTTAGAAATACCCTCAAATTCATGATTATGTCTAAAATACTAATCCTTTATTGTGATCATGCCGACCAATGATCTTGCATTTTTTAAATAACATATCAATTATATTAGTTATTACGTATGAAAGAATTAATCTTCTCCGTATGAATCTGCCTTGACATATTTTTCTCTTTCTCCAAGGCCTCATTTGTTTGAGGGGACTTAGTTGAGGTGGGAGAATTGGGGTGGGAAAATACTGATGTAGCATTTCAAAATCCCACTCCCTCATCTTGTTTGGTTAATTTGGGTTTTTGAACTTACAAAAGCTCTGGAAAAATCATTAATAAATGCTTTGTTCAATGATGTGGTACTTCAAAATCCCATCAAATGGTTACTGTTCATGGAAAAAAATAACTTTCCTCAATTTTCAGGTAAAAGGTTTTGTTGGTGGAATATTAAGTCGACTTAAGTCGATCTAGGAGTGGGACTGGATTGGTTCGATCGATCACTTAAGTCGATTCATCTCCTATACTTGAAGCCTAAGCAGTTCTTTGAACATCAATGGCAATGATACATGAGGTTTGGCACACAAACTTTGAGCAAGAAATGCTTTCCACTGAAAGCATCATAGCTTTGCATTTCTTTTGATATTGAAATACACCACGGAATGAATCTGAAATAGAGCGCTATGACGATGTCAAGTTCAGTGTGAACAACTTGAAGCCCATTCCGTTTGGTCTCACATTCACTGATAAATACAGAAATCTCCTTCACTCTAGTAGCATCTGGCAATTTATTTTTGTCGATTCTGATCCTACCATCGACCTCCTAGTGATTGAATCCATTGAGTTACTGCATCGTAATGGGATCGATTTCGAGAACAACAAGAGAGGAGGAGTTGAGATCAAAAAATTCTCGAAGAGATGTAAAATTTTCCCTACGACTATGTTTGGTTGCAGAGGGAATTAAAAGGAAGGGAAGTGAAAATTTTCAAATCTTAAAAATAAAATTTTGTAATAATTATCGCATGTGATTGTATAAACTACTTAAATTTCATACCATATTTAGTAATGATACATTGTACATGTAATTTTTATTTTACTTGTTAAACGAAAGGGAATTGGATGTAAAATGAAATTTAATAACCAAATATGGAATGATTTAGAGTAAATGATATAGTCACATGGGATAATGATTACAAAAGTTTTCTACTTAAATTAAAAAATTTGCTTCCCTTTAATTCCCCTTGCGATCAAACGGAGCCTACAAGATTCTATTGTGGGCGACTTTACAAATTTTACCCCTTCATCTCAACTCACAAAATTGATTCAAGAGGGTAAATAAAAATATAGTGAAGTGAACTACTTCACTCTTCATAGCGATATATAGGAGGACCCCTTTTTAAAATCAATTTCTATTCCTCTCCAAACCTTTCACTTGCAATTAGACCGAACAGTTACAATTCCATGTAGCAGAAAAGTTCATGTAGGGACCTTAATAAATTTTTAAGAAAGATCATTATTACAAGTAACATTGTGAGAAATCTACAATTCAACTATCCAATGTTGACACTTGCCCGGGTGGGGTGAGGTCGTCATTTCTGCCCCCCTTATGAGAGAAACCTACGAACCTGACCGGTCAAAGAACCTGAGAGGAGAAAAATCCTGACACTTGCGTTTCAAGGCTACTTTCTCAGTAGGCTATACCCGAATGAATAATTTATGGCACTGCTTCTTGGTCAGCGCTCAGGGCATTCCTTTATCAGGATGCAGCTTCACTGATAGTCTTAGAACCCTGATGCCTGACCGAACAGCAAACCTGCAGGATGGGGCTTGGTTTTCTGGTTTAACCTGGTTTGATAGGGCAGTCCTGTCCAATTTTCTAAATTGTGGTTCCACATACTCACATATTCGGGTCTCATTCATATTGTCATCTGCTTAAACATAGGAAAGATAGCTCCACCAAAGTTACAATTATAGGAGAATTTTCACAATTTTCAAGCAAATCAGATGCATATAGTTGTGCTTGTGACACAAATGAGACACTGAGATCACTACAGCTGATGGCTAAAAATCCACACTAGAAATCCACACAAACCTGAAACAACAGGTTAATTACAAGATTCCAAATGAAGCAGTAGATAAATTTACTCCTTTACTATTAGGGAAAATTTCACGGACACCCCTTGTAAGTATATGAAATGTCACGGATTTACCAAACTTTGGAAAAATATCAAAGACTACCGTTACTTTATGATTTTATTTCAATTTAGTCCACTCCGTTACGTCTGTACTGTACTGTTAAGTCTTTTATAATGATGAAATTACCCTTACTACAGTGTGAACTTCCCATAATACCCTTAAGGGTAAAAAACCAAATTATAAACCATTCTCCATCGTCTTCGTTGGTCTGAAGGCGTAAGAATCAAGAACAGGGAAGGGGACTGAAATGCAGATGAAAACCTGCAATCCACGGAATTTGGCTTCGATTTCAGACTAAGGTACATCGTCGAAGCATCATGGTATACTTTCCCACTTCTATCGGTCCTATTCCTCTCATCTGCATCACAGATTCTAAGTTCTAGGGCTTCGGATCAGATGCCGTATTGCTTTCCGCTTTCACAGGTTCCGACTGAGGCGGCTCCAATGAAGACACAGCTGCAGCTGGTTGAGAACCCAAATCAACCGAGGCCCCAGCAGATCCATACCCACCTACAAATTACATAGTACGATGATCTGATTTCAACAAAATGTAAATAGAAAAGCAGTAGAATTTATATATTTCCATGGGGAGGTAGATTAGCACCACATCCATCGTGTAAACCAAAACATAGTACGATGATCATCTAATACCTCTTTCGATTCTGAACTTATATTACTTGTGCAACAGAATCTCTAATTTGTCAAACAAAAGCAGATCCATACCCACCCACAAATTACACCATCATATCGAACAAGGGTTGCGATTTCTAATCCTAAACTTCTGTGGATACTAGATTCAATAGGTTCGATGATAGAAACAGATACATCAAATAAAATCAAAGACTAGACTTAGTGGAAATGCAGATTTCATGCTATCACCGTGAAGGAAAATTTGATTGATTATGCTGATAAAGATTAGCCAACAGTAGCAGCACTTGACACTCCCCGTAGATGATGGTTGCCGGAGAAGAAGTTGGGGGAAGAAGGGGGGACGGTTGATATTTTAAGGTTAAAATAGACATCTTAATTTTGGGGTTAAGATGGACATTTCGTCTGGTTTTTTAAATAACTAATGGGGGTAAAATGGACATTTCAGTTTTGATTGCCAACTGTACTTAACGTCAAGGGAAAGGTTGCCATTTTGACCAAATTTGATAAGTCCGTATCAATTTGAAAACTTAGAGGAGGTGTCCGTGAAATTTTCCCTTACTTAAGGGGGGGGGGGGGGGAGGGGGGGGGGGGGGGGGGGGGGGGGGGGGGGGGGGGGGGGGGGGGGGGGGGGGGGGGGGGGGGGGGGGGGGGGGGGGGGGGGGGGGGGGGGGGGGGGGGGGGGGGGGGGGGAGGAGAGGAATTTATTTTTTTTTTTTTTTTTTTTTTTTTTTTTTTTTTTTTTTTTTTTTTTTTTTTTTTTTTTTTTTTTTTTTTTTATATTATGATGGCAGCACCCACGGCCACTTCTCTTCCTAAATAATGGTCTCTCAAAGATATGAGGACATGAAGAGGTCTATTCTCCTTGTCAACATTGTCAATTTCATATGCAGATCACTTGTGATGAAGCCCAGGGGATCTGAAATTCATGAAGACATGATTGAGCCATCTTGGGGATTGCGATGAAGAATTGACTATTATGAATCAAGCTTCCAACTTCAGATCTTTGAACAAGGACACCAAACTGAAAAAATGAATAACCCTGTAATCTTTCTTGATTTCTATGATGGGGTACCAGCTAAGGTGATCAAGTCTTGGATTTGGACTCTATTAGATTGAAATAGATATTTAGAGGACCAGTTCTGAGTTTATGACACGGTTTCCTGTTTTTTTTTTTTTGAAGAAATAGAATCTAAGTGGAAACTATGGAATATGCATGAAAGGATCTGACAAGTGGCGATGTTGATTGGAATAATGAATTACTTGTAGTAGAAACATGTACTCAAAATCCAAACATTCTAATGAGGATCAATCTGCAACTTTTCAAGTGCACCACTTGTCACACCTAACTTGATTGATTTTCATGAAGTCTATGAGATTGCAGAACTGGTGGGACGGTGGGTTGGGATGAAGAAAGGGAGTGGGGCGAGGCTGGGCTGCGAGGCAAGGTAGAAGAAGAAGAAGAAGAGACGTACAGGAGATGGGATTTTTTTAACTATAATCTAATTTCTGTTTTACCCTAAACTAAAGGGTAAAATAAATTATAGGAGATGTACATGTAACTGCACTAAGGTAATGCCACATAGCTGTTGCAGCTACTTAGCTACAACCTGGGCAGCAGCTAAATTTTATCCTATAGAAGCTGAAGATTTACTTGGTCAATGGATTGACTAAAGACAGATTCTTCAGTTCAAAGCCTGATTCCAGCAGAGCTCATGCAGGATTAGAATACAGTGACATCGATTCACCAGTCACTCTTAAGTTAACAAGACTCTTAACTAAAATATTCACTAAACAGGTGATTATGAATATAATATTCTCAATAACTAAAGCAAAATATCTTGAAGAAACAGCTTCTGCCCTAGAATCTTATGTATCTTTCAAGAAGCATACCCAGCTGAAATTTCATCATAAATCAAACAACAAATGGCAAAAAATTATCTTAAAACACACCTTCTGTACTTTTTGAGAAGCATACTCGGCTGAGATCAGTTCAGCAAATGTGATAAAACCAAACCCTCTATGAGAAGTTTTTATGTCAACCAGTGGTAAACAAATTGAACAATAAACCTTGAATGAGCTAAAAAATAACCAGAACAGAAAACAGAGGTGTTAGTAAAGGAAATAACTATATAAACCACAAAAACAAATTACACTACAATGAGTTCCACAACTTTCCCAGAAATTATACCGAACAAGCTTGTCAGGTAATACCTAACTAACACCCAATTACGATGGTTCTACTTCACATATTCTTAAATAACAAATCAAATACCTTCTCCGAAAGAATGAGGAGTTGAGAACATGTTTGATTTGAGTACCATGTAAGGGCCAAGCTATCTCACATTCAGCTGAGTGCAATTGATTTTGGAGATGTTATGCCCAGCCCTCCTGGGGGTGGCCCCGCCGCCTCCAGGCCCCATCGCCACCACTATCCCAAATATTTGCAACTCAACCTATGTTCCGCCTAAGCATCCTTGGGTCAGTTTTAGGAAATCCCTTGTTCTCGTATATGCGTCAAAGGCTACGCAGACTCCACTCCCCCTGCCTCCATCATAGTGACCGACAACAAAGGCCGCACCTTCAAACACAAGAGCTTCGCTATGACTGACTCCCTCACCACTGCCTGACCTCCAGGGTTTACGAACATCCTCTGTAACTCCCCAGCCCCAACCCACTCACCCTCATCCAACAACCTCTGAAACCCTTCTCCCCCACTCCCCAATCCGGAGAGAAAATCACACCCTAATTCCCTTCGCCTATCCTTCCGTTAGTCCAGTTACCATCCCCGATCGCTGAACAATTTGGGCCTACAGACCTGACGACGATTCCGACAACACCATTTCCAAGACGCCTGCTCCTTCTGTTACCTCTCCTTTCGCTGTCAGCCTGCCGAGTGGTCTCCATCATCTCCCTGAGCCTTCCACTCCAACCACCACTCACCTCCCCCTGTTAATCTGTTATCCTGTGCCCTTCCACTTCTGCTGCTCGGAGCCTACTCCTTCGTCCTCTCCCATCTCTCTTTCTACCCCCATATTGTCATAATGGGTGGGCCCCACCACCATCCAAATCACGGGCCCACTTCAAATCCGCAATCCGCGCCTTATTTCCAAGAACCAGGCTAAAAAAAAACGGTTCAACCAGACATTGAGCTTATTAAACTGGATGGACCATTTTTTTACAAAAATAAAAAAAAAGTGGCTGGACCTTTTTTTGAATAAATCGGGCAATTTCTTGCCGCCCGCGGGAATCAAAATATCAGAAAGATTACCGTTAGCAGGATCTTATAGAATCTGATCATAATTTTTGGAAGTATATTAAACAGTTTTAGAAAGTAAGCAATTCATCTCGTAAACTTAAAACCCAAGCAATTCTTATCTTCCATCACCACATCATTCAAGTTTGCCGCACGCGGGAATGGGAGTTCAAGATTACCGTTAGAGGATCTTTTTAGAATCTGACAATTTAAAAAGGGAGTTCAGTTTTAGAAACTAACCAATTCATCTCCTAAACTTGCAGTTCGTATCTCCCATCGTCACTTCTTCAAGTTTGAACAGCTATGGGAATGATCCAAGAGATTTGGCGCTCAAACTTCGAGCAAGAAATGCTTTCCATTGAAAGCATCATTCACAAGTATCATTGTATTTCTTTGGATACTGAACTTCCAGGTTTTCTGCGTAATACACCACGAAATGCAGCCGAAACAGATTGCTATGAAGATATCAAGTTCAATGTGAACAACTTGAAGCCCATCCAGTTCGGTCTCACATTCACTGATGCACACGGAAATCTCCCTCACTCTGGTGGTGTCTGGCAATTTAATTTTGCCGATTTTGATCCTGCCATCGACCTTCATGTGACTGAATCCATCCAGTTACTGTGTCGTAATGGGTTCGATTTGGAGAAGAACAAGAGAGAAGGAGTTGAAATCAAAGCATTCTCGGATCGGTTCAGGAAGATCATAAGGTGTGAAGCTCACAGGATTCAATGGGTCACATTTCATGGTGTCTATGACATTGCTTATTTCATCAAGGTCTTGAATATGAATAAACCCATGCCTGGTTCGCTTCAAGAATTCATGATTATGGTTGGTGAAGTCTTTCCTAGGCTTTATGATTTGAAATTTATGGCCAGGTTCTGTCATGGGTTGTATGGTGGAGAACTGGGTTTGGAACGTTTGGCTAAAATACTTGAGGTGAAGCGAGTTGGAGAGTCTCATCAAGCAGGTTCTGATAGCTTGGTGACAAGGAATGTGTTCTCAGAGATGATGAAGGTTTATCATCTGGTTGAAGGTCCATATGAGGGTTATCTCTATGGGATTAGTTTTAGAAGTATAAGAAAGTACTGGGTTCCACTTGTGCCACAACCTCTCTTCATCCCTGTGGTTCCAAAGTACTGGGTTCCACTGAATTGGTCTCCTTGTCATCCATTGGTTCCTGTTCCTGTTCCACACCATTCACATGTACTGTACTATATCCCTATTTCATCTCTTTGTAGTGCCAGTCTTTAATTACATTAAATTGAAGCTGCAGAGGAGGGTGGTTCTTTACTTTTGAGGGGAATAAAAGAAATTGAAAAGATCTTATCCATTGGTGTATTTTCTTCTTCTCATCCTCTCTTTTTTTGAAACTCTTTTTAGTTTCCTGCACTCCATTAAGGTCTTTATGCACATTTACTATTTAGTCTATTTTACTGTGTAGTCAAGAATCCACTCAGTTTTTAGGTTGGGAATCCTTTAAATCAGCTATTCATTGATTCATGTATTATGAGTACACATTTTTCCTCTTCATTTATAGATACTGAATTTGCTCAGGGGATCGTTATGTTCCAAGACACCTCTGACAGATGTGTTTCATAGAAAGCAAGGATTTACTTCTGAAGACTTAAAATTTGAGATGAGAGATGAAGTGGCTACTAAGAGTAGATGGATTTTATCCAGATGTTATCCACTAGATATTACTATGAAGTTAATAATTAGTAAGAAAATGAACAAATAACTGTATGTTGAAGTTGGGGAAGACATGGTTCACTTTTTGCTCAGCTTCCTTACCTTTCCTCTTGGATCCATTTTAGAACTTTTGGGTGGGAATCCATCACTGGGATCTATGGAATTGGCCGATCCGTGCCGATTCCAGTTCTTTCTTGGGTTGATGAGAAAAAAACAAAAAAAAAAGAGAGATAAAAATACTAATAGACATGATTGTATTGGCAAAAGAAGGAATTGGGGCAGAGCTTTCAGTCTTATGAGTACACTAGCCTCTAGAAGTCTTGACTTCCAAGATTCCAACCAAACATGAGCTTTCAGTCTTATGAGTACACTAGCCGCTGGAAGTCTTGATTTCCAAGATTCCAACCAAACATTTTATCTGGGAACCTCCTCTCCTCCCTTTAACAGTTCAAAGCTAATGTTGATGGTTCTTGTATGGGTGCTCCTGGTCATGCAAGTATCAGTGGTGGGTCTTTTAGAGATCATTATGGACACTTTCGTTTTTTTTTGTGGATCTGCGGAATTTGTTGGATACACCTTTGCTCATGTTGCTGAAGCATTAGCAGTTCAACAGGCCCTCCAAATCGCCATATCCAAGGGATTTCATCAGCTTATCATTGAGAGTGATTCTTCTTTGGTGATGAATTTTCTTAACAAAACATCAGTAGCTTTCCATTGTTCTTGGAATGCCACTATAGCTACACTATGAGAAAGCTTTGGATTTGTGTAACAAACTGTGACTAAATGGCAATAAACTTGATTGGATAACCTTATACAAATAAGTACTGACTGATGCCTTGGTCAACTCTGTCCTAAAGAGTCCCAAGCAAGAAAAACAAAGTCCATAAGGACATCATGGGACTTAAAATAGCCTAAAGTTCATTTACCTTGTAAGTAATTTGCTCATAAAACATAGGCTTATGTTTTTCATGGATGTTTCTCTCGTAGAACAACACACTATTCTGTATGATTTTTAATTTTGTATTTATTTTGGAAGTAAGAAATTTTAATTTTGCTGATCCAACATGCTGCACATACATAGAAAGATAATCGATTGTTGAGAAAAACAAAGAGAGAGAAACAGAGAGAAGTGAAGTAGAAAACTGTTTTGAAGCTATTGAAGAGGGACGATTAACCTCCTGACATGAGAGAGAAATGGAGAGTCCAATTCTTTCTTGGTTGATGAGAAAAAACAGAGAGAGAGAGAGAGAGAGAAGTAGTAATAAACATGATTCCATTGGCAATGTCAGGAGGGAACAATATGTGTAAGAGAGTGATGTTCCAGGAGTTTAATGATTGAGTAAATCACTCACTTTATTGAAGGCTGGCGTTGGTGTAGTGTGTATGGAACATGTCAATGTTAGGTATCCAAGGATCTAACCAGATATCTGTAAATTATCGCATGTCCCCTACTCCCCCCAACATACCTGTTTGTGAAGGCAATGGGGATAACACATTCAATACTTCTCCAAACCCTTGATGCATGCTTTGCTGCTTTAGAATCAAGCAAATAGACATTGGGGAAGTACCTAATCTTCAACACCTTAACCCACTAGGAATCTGGTAACATCAACATCCTCTATCCTAGCCTGATCAACATTGCTAGGTGTTCTGGCTTATAAATACCTTTCAAGCTTAAAAGGGGAATACCCTTCTTACAGTTTGAGCTATTCCTCCAAACTGTAGAGAGTAAATGTGAGTGGATTGACCCAAGAAACCAATTTCATGCTGGCTAGAACTTCGCCAATGATTATTTCGATCATAACCAGAAGCAATTTACTACTGAAATTTTACATTTTGTCTGGGAATCTCCTCCCTTTTAACAGTTCAAAGCTAATGTTGATGGTTCTTGTATGGGTGCTCCTGGTCATGCAGGTATCAGTGATGGGTTTTTTCGAGATCATTATGGACAGTTTTATTTCGTGGATTTGCGGAATTTGTTGGATACACTTTTGCTCTTGTTACTGAAGCATCCATTAGCAGTTCAACAGGTGCTCCAAATCGCCATATCCAAGGGATTTCATCAGAGCTTATCTTTTGGGAGTGATTCTTCTTTGGTGATGAATATTCCTAACAGTACATCAGTTGTTATCCCTTGGAGGATTCACTCTATTTTCTCTGACTGTTTTGAGCTTTCTGGGTTCATCTCTTTGAAGTTTGTACATACCTTTAGGCAGACTAGCTCTACTATCTCTGACTGTATTGAGCTTTCTGGGTTCATCTCTTGGAAGTTTGTATTTATCTTTAGGTACATATCTCCAATAATAACCTAGCCAGGTTTCATCTTGGCAAGAAAATTTTCAAGCCCTAACCCATCAATTTGTTATATATTAGGAACTTCTTATTTCTACTTTATTTGCTTAAATGAATGTCTAGCTCATAGATTTGCTTCTTTAGCTTACAATTTTTCAAAGGGATTTTATTAGACTATATTTTCTCACTCCCTTGAGTCATGGTTGTTAGAATTTTTTTGAATCTTGTATTTAAAAAAAAAAAAAAAAAAAAAAGAATTATATTTCTAAACTTGCAGGAAGAACAATTTTTATAAATTGTTTCTTATGTCAAGATGTCTAACAAAACCAGAGTCCTAATCCCTAAACAGAGAGGTGTGTTATTCCGTGCTACCAACATACTTCCAAAAACCCCAAACTACGAAAATAGGTATCATGTACCTTTCATAGAATTTTGGACAAAGTTTTCCTCCACCCATAGAAGACAGTTCACCCGCCATCTTAGGGTTCACATATCAGTCCTAGAATTTTAGTAAAAAATATGAAAATAATATCATTGGATAGCCATGGTAATCTAGATCCAAGCAGATGTTATGAAATGACATCGATTACACCTTGGCAACTGTCCTAGACACTTACGGTCCAACCAGATTATATGAATTAGAATTGGTCGATGATTGGTTCAATAGAAAACTAAAACCTAAACATTTTGGTCCGATGTGAAACGGTTGAACCACCGTCACTGATTACTTGCAGCCCTGACTATATGTGTTGAATCAAGCATTGATCAATGGTGTATACTGCTAGTTTACCGAAAGCTAGCGACATGCCTAACCTTCTCTCTAATTTTAAATTTGTTTTTTACCAAACAAATACAAATAACAGTAACTAGACTATTTTGTTTTTTTATTTATTTTTTATTTTTATCCTTTTTAAAAATGCATACTAGAACTAATTTGTTAATGAAAGTATGGCGTAAAGGATTTGGTCCTAGTTCTATTTAAAATTTGAGCTAAAAGCCATTTCTTCAGGCCATGGCGTTGCTGGAGCTAAGAAATTTGTGCATAAATCTTTTTTTTTTTCCTTTTCTAGGGTTTCAAACATGGCTTAGAAGGAAACAAGTAGAAGAAGTTTCTTTCTTAGGTAGAGGAGTAGGGACCTTTATCTGCTGCTGTAATTGGAGCGCTACTGTACGCATCGTGCGGCGCAATAGATGTCATGTGTGCACGGTGGGACCCGCTGTGCACACATGGCCACTGCTGCATCGCACGATGCGCACTCCAGCGCTCCAGTTACAGCAGCAGATAAAAATTCAGAGGGGTAGGTGATTGATTGATGGTTTTCATTCATGAAGCCTCCCACATCCATCAAGAACATAGGGGCGCATGTTCCCATTATATCGGTTCTATTTGCTTTGACGATCTTTTAGTCTAATAATCTCACTCTAGTAAGAGAATTTAGCTCGTCTCTAGGGAGGCGTGCGTCCAGGGGCATCCAACGGTTGAGCTATGCCGCACACATCTCGGCACACGCCTAGGGATGTGTGCAGCACAACCTAATGGCTGGCAGCACCCTGAGCGTTCCCCGCTCCCTGGAGACAATCCTGATCCAAAGACGGTTAATTTTTGGTTGGGGGAAGGGGTAAGAGTTGTAAGACCCTAGTAAGCAAATTAATCACAAATTAATATATTCTTGGAATGAACTACCCTTAGATGGGCATACAAAATGACCATAACATAGTTAGCAAAAATAGGAACGGTAAAAAATGGGAATCTTACAATATGGGTTTAAACGGTAAAAATAGCAAACAATCAAATAAAACGGTCAAAAAAACAAAGAATGGTAAAAACCGCAAAAACAGACGATACAGGTTTTAAACGTTTATATTTCAAAAAAACGACACATAAATTGAAGAATTTTTATTTGAAATACAAACTTCTGATTTCTACGTCTGTGCATTGATCTTGAGTTGAAGGTGATATCATGAAAAGTGTAGTCATCCAAGTCATCTTTACATCGGTGTATTAGGTCAATCAGAGAGAGAGAGATATGGTCAATTAAGTAAGTCATTATTCAACAAATCCAAAGTCTTAAAAATGCGAACGTGTTTAAAACAGAAATGCTTGTCATTTGCCCTTTTCCCAACGCAAAACATGTATAAAACAGTAAAAAAGGGGAACGCATTTAAAACAAACACGTTTTTGCTAACAGAAAACCATGACCCACCCCAACCCCGAATCAGGATCTGAATCTGTCAAAATCAGCCAAAATATGTGGAAATCAGAAAAAATTCCAAAAACCTTTACTTTACAGGACCAATCCGATCCTGATTGGTCTTCAATGATTCTGATTTTGATCGGCCCGAGTTATCAATCCAATGTGATCTGATTTTCAAACTTTGGATGGAGTGAGAATTAGTATTCGCACTCTCTCTCTCGCTCTCTCTCTCTCTCAATGAACACCCTTATCTTCTTCTTTACATACTTGATTAATTAGCAATGTTAATATAATACATATTATATGATAGAAGCATAATATTGTTTCTTTAATTAATATTAAATAATTACCAAGGAAAAAATAGGAAGAACCCCAAAATGAGGGATTTGGATCCTCTGTGGCAAGGGGTTGAGCGGCTCAACGGCCATCATGGCCATGCTACACCCAATTCTAAGCCACCACATCAGATTTCATGCCGATCTAATGGTTGATAGACAAGCTCAATTTAAAATTCAAAATTACAGCTCAAATTTCAAAATGATTAGAACCTGTCTACTAACCGTTAGATCGGCATGAAATCTGATGTGGCAGCTTGGGATTTGAGCGTAGCACGATGGCCACTCAACCCCAGGCCTCAGAGGATACAAATCCCAGAATGAAGCGGAGAGGGGGGGGGGGGAGGCTTTGAAACTTATTTTTGACATTAGTTAATTAAAATCACAATGTTAAGAACATTGAATCTTATTTTTGTACCGCATCCTAATAACTAACTTTAGACACTGTTTGGTTGCAATGCAAATTAAAGGGAAGGAAAACGAAAATTTTAAGCCTAAAAATGAAACTTTTGTCTGGGTTCAAAGGCAGCGCACCACACACGCCCAGGTAGCATTCTCTTTCCCAAAAAAATGTCATTGTTTGTTTTTTTTAGTAATAAAGAGTGGCGGAGTTAACCACCAAAACTTGTAGGTGAATCCAGGGATGGAAGAACCAATTACTTTCCTCAGAAGGTAGAGTTACTCTCATTAAATCGGTGGCATGTTCACTTTCCAGTTATGCAGCGGCTCATTTCATCTTTCCAGCTTCCCATCATAATGAGGTTCGAAAGTCTATGGCTAACTGTATTTGGGGTCAGAAGGAGAGTGAAAACAAGATCCACTGGATTTCGTGGTCCAGATTGTGTCAATCCAAGGAACGTGGTGGCTTGGGGATTAGGGATCCTATTCTTCACAATAAGGCTCTCCCCTGTAAGGTTGCTTGGCGGCTCTGGGTTGAACCTGAATCCCTATGGGCGAAATTCATTAAAGCCATTTACTTTCACCGGTCTGATTTTCTTCATGCTGCTTGTGGTAACAGCCCTTCATGAGCTTGGAAAAGTTTGTTAGTGGGTCGCGAGGTGCTCAAAGATGGTCTTCTATTGGCAAATTGAAACAGGGGAAGCTATTGATATCTGGTCTGATAATTGGGTGCCAACCTTTCCAACTTTTCGCATTCTCCATTCGAAACCGGCTGGCTGCCCAATCATAAAGGTCTCAGACCTAATAGATCATGCCAATCGCACTTGGAAGGAAGACTTGCTGATAAGGTATTTTCATCCCACAGACAGGGGCCATCCGTAAAATCAAGCTCAGGCCATCCGTAAAATCAAGCTCTCATTCCGCATGCAGACAAACAGATATGGGGGGCTGCTCCTAATGGGATTTTCTCAACCAAGTCTCTGTACCATTATTGTTGAACCAGAGAGACTTTCTTGCCACTAGTCATGCTTCATCTTCAAGACACCATGGATGGGAGAATATTCCAACCAGAGTTTGGAAACGGATTTGGCATTGTGTGATGATGCCAAACATTAAGAACTTCCTATGGCGTATTTGCGCAGGAGTTGCATCAAGAGAAGGCTTAGTTCGAAGAAGGATACCAATTGATCCAAGTTGTCGTCAGCGTGGAAAGGAAATTGAAACCAGTGATCACCTGCTATTCAAATGCCCGTTCGCTAGAGCTGTTTGGTTTGGATGCAATCTGAGTTTTTTGGTGCCCAACAACCGACCCACATCATTAGCAGGACTACTCAAAGGATGGTAAGATTTTCGGTTTCCATCAAAGGAGAGAGGTAAGGAGGTCCTTTGTCTGGTTTCATTTGTTTGTTGGCACATTTGATTGGCGAGAAACAACCTCATCTTCAATGGAAAAACCTGGTCCCCTGAGGAGGTCGCCTGTAAAGCCCAAACAGCATTTCAAGAATTCTGGGACAATTCCACTCGGTCTAAAAGGCATACACAGCCAACAGTTCAGCAAGCACCTCCCCCTTCTTGTAGTGCTAATTGTTGGAAATGTCCTCCTTCAAATTCCATTAAGATCAACTGTGAAGCTACTCTCCCATTGGACTCAAGTGACAGTGATTTGGGAATTATTGCTCGTGATCACAATGGGTCTCCTTTGCTTGCTTGCTCAGAACCAGTAACCATTTCAAGTGCAATCCTTGGAGAAGCCATGGCAATCAGATCGAGTTTGTGGTGGGCAGCTGAGGCGCATCTCCCTCTGATCTTAGTGGAATCGGACAACTCCACTTTGATCAGTATTCTCAATCGAAACACAGCTTCTTATGCTTTTGAACTTGATGGTGTTATCGATGACATTCATCAGCTTGCGAATAGCTTTTCTAGCAAGAAGGCATTGTCTGTACCAAGCAAGACAATACGGCCTATTTCCACTCCTTGGCTCTTGAACCTTTATAATCAGGAGTCTTTGTGCTCTGCTTGTCCTTTGCAATAAAATTTCTTCTTACCAAAAAATAAAAGTGTGGCAAAAGCGTTTTATTCAAAAACATAAGAGTTTTCTTAAACCCTTGGTTAATAAACACAAGTCCTTCACGGTCTTTTTCATTTTCATAAGAAACGGCAATTCTGTACCTTATACCCAAAAAAGATCTGCACTTTTTGCCACACATAAAAAGACTTGTTTCCCACATCTGTCCACACATAAAAGACTTATTTTTCATACGTGGACAAATTACAAAGGGTCGAAAGAGGGGGGAAAAAAGGATAAAAAAGACCAAAAAAAATAAAATTCCCTGCCCTAGTGCAAATTTACAAAAGGAAAAGGTACATATGAAGCACAAGACGAGAGGAAGAAGTGTGTGGAAGGGAAGAAGAAAGCTCTCACCTCATGTACTAGTAGAGGCAGAGGTAGAAATGGAGCTGGTGATGTAGGACACCACAACAGTGATGTCATCAAGCTTACCACCATAATAGCGAAATCCAGCATCTTGGGCTGCCGTAGAGAAGGGTGTCTGCCTGTCCCTATCCTGGGCTCGTTGGCGTGCCAAGGCTGCTATTTTCTGAGCTGTCGCATGAGGCTCCAACCCAGCCCTCATGGCATGGACCACCACCGCAGTCACTTCATTGTTGTACAAGTTGTCGAACAGTCCATCAGTGCCTGCTATCACCACATCTCCCGGTGCTACAGGGATCGTAAAGATCTGGTGGTTTTCAGATTTAATCCTTTGTTAGTGCACACATATCATTCAACAGGAAACATTCCACAACATCCAAGAAAACTTCATCATGCTCACAAGACAGCCAAAGCCATGGACATTTTTCTCTTTGAACATTAGAACAATTTACTAAATTTGTACATGTTATTGATCAGTAGCATCAGAAGCAAATGGCATACCAGATTAGGAAAAAGAAAACCTTAAAATATGGAAAAAGAGCAGGTTAACCACATGCAATGCATGGGAAGTAGAATCTGCCACATGGCAGTTTTTGACTCAGGAACATATTGTGCATGTCAGCATCTAGTCATGGGTCAATTTAAAACCAAACTTACATCCACACACCAATATGAAACTCTGAAATATGTTGGAAAACATAAAGTATGTTTGGGACTGTTTTGAAGAACAAAAGCCCCATGGCCCATATGGTTAATTACCATGGATCATAAAATTCAACCTATCATCTATACCAGAGACTTCCGTCTTACAAACTTCATCATGCTCACAAGACGGCCAAAGCCATGGACATTTCTCTTCGGACATTAGAACAATTTATTAAATTTGTAGATGGGGTATGAACTGGATATTAAACCTGTAGCATCGGAAGCAAATGGCATACCAGAGGGAGGAAAAAAGAAAACCTTAAAATATGGATTGAGAGCAGGTTAACTATACTGTGCATGGGAAGTATGATCTGCCACATGGCAGTATTAGACTCTGGAACATACTGTGCATGTCAGCATCTAGTCATGGGTCAATTAAAAACCAAACTTGCATCTACACATCAATATGAAACTCTGAAATATGTTGGAAAGCATCAAGTATGTTTGGGACTGTTTTGAAGAACAAAAGCCCCATGGCCCATATGGTTGGTTAATTACCATGGATCATCAAATTCAACCTATCATCTATACCAGAGACTTCCGTCTTACAAACAGTTTGGCTCCATTTGGTTGAAAGAGATATAAAAAGAAGAGAAGTAAAATCAAATCAATACTAAAATAGAAACTTTTGTAATCATTAATTCATTACTTTACATGATTGAGTAACTAACTCCAAAAACATTCTAGATATGGATATAAACTATTTACTTTGCAATCAAATCCCTTTGATTTGAAAAGGACTATAAAGATTACAAAACTTTTTATTTCTTAAATCAATTGCAATTCCCCTCCCTCCCTTTTACATGCAACCGGAAGGAGGCATTACAATTTTATCTGCCAGAAAAGCTGTGATGCAGGGGAGTTAAAAACCTACTCTCAGCAGGAGAGGCAAACAGGCCTTAAAGGTCCTGGAGGCAAATAGGGCCTTAGAGAGACCCTTTAAATCAGTTTTCCAAATAGGCCTTAGTAAGGTGTTTTAGGAGAATGGCGGCTGGGACCACCAGCCACTATCAACTAGCTATAAGATAGTTGTATATTTGCTTTTTAATTTCTATTAGCTTGTTAGTTTAAAGTCCAAATCTAATCAGACTCCTCCAACGTTGGAGAGTCCTTTCTAGACTTCCATTTCCTATTCCTTAACAGCTTTATAATTGATTTTAGTTTCCCAGTACGAAACTAAGTTTGTTAGTTGCTTTAAAGACATTGTAAGAGCCGCAAGCTCACAGACTATTTTGATTATTGAAGAATGAAGCTCGCTTTCTTCTCTAATGGCTGAGAGATTCAATTGGCTGTGAGAAACAGTGGGAGAGTAGGAAACTCTGGTTCGATTGGAGGGATTCCTTGGTGAGAAATCAAGTTATATCTCCATAACTGTTACTGTGTTTTATAGCTGTTCCTGTGTTTCTATTTCCTCTTCCATTGGCATGGCTGTATTGTAATTAGATCTGTGAATCAATAGATTAATCTGCAAGTTATCAACTAATATTCACAGCAGATCCACAAGTGACTGTCATATATCAGAAACTCTATAAGAATATCCAGCGGATGCTCTTTTGGGGGTTGAGCAAAATTGATATTCATCCTAGAGGGAGTTCCATCCATCAGATCAGGAAGATATTTTGGGGGAATAAAGTACTGCCCTAGACTGACCTTCGACCAGGACATTAGGCAGATCAGAGCTTCTGATCTGGTGCTACACAAAATCACCTGTAACAGGGCAGAGCCCTAAAACACCAGAACCGAGAGAGTGAAGAGAAGAGATGGAGAATGGAGAAGAGGACAAATTAGAAACTGATGATCGAATTGATCAGCCCCCTGTCCCATAGCTTTATTTATATGTCAAGCTTACAACCAATAATTCCCATTACAACTAGGAATCATAAGAGATAGAAAATAGAAACATAATGTAACTAGGATTAGAACCTTGGACTCAGACTTAGGAATAAAATTTTGAAGATTAATCTGTTCTAAATCTGACCATTAGAAAACGGCAGTATTTTGCGTGTGTGTTAGTCTATTGGTTTGTGAACTTTGATGAAGTTCTGACCTTCATCAGAAAAGATTGACTTCGACCATACTGCTGACCTAAATTCTGTTTTGGGGTTTTACTTGGGATCTTGTTACAAGGGGTGTGCAATCTGAACCCAAGGTTCATCCTACCTATACCCCCCCACACACACACACCGATTTGGTATCAGAGCTATACTACTCCAAGTTCTAATCCTGCAGAATCAAGAGATGATCAGATTACTATGCATCAACATGCTGAAATGATTAAGAATCCGTCTGATTGAATGGTGTGCATGGATCAACGTGTTGATACAGTGTCACCACATCAGCCCGCTTTAGAAGACCATAGAGATGAGCATTACCCTACATCGGCTGTGTCACAGACACCCACCAATACCAGGGAAGGTTGCCACAGAGAACTGTTACACCACAGGCATCACTGGTTACATTTGAGTATTGTGTGAGAACATACTTCGACAACACTGGTTTCTCTCCTAGGCGGTTTGATGATTCACTAAAGGTGAAAGTAGAGTTGAAGGAAAATAATGGGAAGCTTGATCCAAACGTGTTCCTTGACTGGGTAAATGCAATGATTACTTCGACTGGTATGACATGGCAGAAGCTAAAAAGATCAAGTTTAGTCAAGACTAAGCTTGTTGGACCAGCCAAAGAGTGGTGGCGATTACAAAAATGGAGGAATCAAGATAGAGGCACGCCCATTACTACTTGGCATGATATGAAAGTTGATTTAAAGGGCAAGTACCTCCCAGCTCCCACAGTCATTCATAATTCACCTGCATGATCAGCTGAATACACTACATACAATATTTGTCTGAATACACAGATAAATTCGGAGGTCTATTGTCACAGACAGGAGTGGGAGACGAAATGCAGCTGATATCTCGGTACAAGCTTAGGTTACGAAAGAAGACAAGAGAACAATGAGAACAACTATTGTCTAGATCTTCAAGACTGTTAATAGAGGGCATTAGAGGGAAAGGGCATGCTGAAGATTCCTATCAGACCTTAGGGAAATCTAGTCAGGGAGTACAAGAGGCCCAGCACCAACTACTACTCGACCACCTCCATCCTCTAGTAGACCGAGCAACGCTCCCTCATTTGCCCATAAAGGGGAAGCTCCCATTAATGCAAACAACGAGACTGAGGAAAATGTTAAAATTAATGATGAACTTCCTGTCGAGGATGATAATGAAGATCAACCAACAGATGAGTATGACGATGGGATGCAAACTTAAGAAATCAATGTAGAATGGCAAGCGGACCCAAGATAGTGCAACGGCTGTTATGAGAACATAGTTTCACCTCTTCGCTCAGAGAGCAAATCTGCGAAGAGAGAAACATCCAGTCATATACAGTTTCTCTCCTCAATGGAAACCGTACAAGGCTGTGGGTGTTTCTCTTAAATTGGATTTCTAAGACGAAGGAGTCTGGTGTGATATACCAATGTAGATGACAGACGTACTTCTTGGTAGGCCTTGGATCTACAACAATAATGTTATGTTTGGAGGCAAAAAGAATCAATGCACATACAAATTTAAGGGTAAAAACATTGTATTCAACCCCTATAAATGTTCCAGCAGAGAAGACAAAGCATGATGCTAAAGCCAACACCAAGCCTGCAAAGAAGCAAGAAAGGAAGCTGGAGAAAGGAGAAACTAGTGGAACCAAGCTGTTAGCACTACCATAGCGAAAGTTCTTACAAACCAGCAAAAAGACCAGCCTTGTCTTGGTCTTGGTCACAAAGGAAGTCACTCCTCCAACTGAACTAACTTCTAGAAAACCCATTCAGGAGTTGTTATCTCATTTTGCAGATCTAGTACTTGAGGAGCTTCCAGATGAGCTGCCCCCAATGCAAGACATCCAACATGCAATTGATCTCGTACAGGATATGAGCTTGTGAGTCATACCCTTCAAACCAAAATGATGACTTATTTGAATGGAAGGTTATGCCATTCGGAATCACCAATGCCCCCAACACTTTGAGGGTGACGACATAAGTAATATGCCCCTTCATCGGCAAGTTTCTTGCTGCCTATTTTGATGATATCCTAATACACAACAACGATAAGTCTGACCACCTTGACCACTTGCGACATGTGATGCGAGCACTAGGGACTAAGAAACTCTACATTAACCTGAAGAAGTGTTACTTCATGCTACCCTACAGACTGGGACTTCGTTATTTATTAAAAATTACAGCAAGGAGACCGAGATCCTAAATATTCACTTCATGATAGTTTTCTCTTCAGGGGTACTCGATTGTGCACCCCCGCTTCATCTCTACGACATCTTATACGGGAATTGTACGGAGGAGGATTGGGAGGACATTTTGGACATGATAAAACCCTCTTCCAAGTGACAGACTGCTACTATTGGCCACATAGGGATGTTGAGTATGTATTCAAGCAGTGTCGGTGTCGCGCGTGTCAGATCTCAAAAGGAACGAAGCAGAATACTGGTCTGTATTCCCCCCGCTGCCAGTTCCACACACCCCATGGATTCGCATCAACATGGACTTTGTGCTTGGCATGCCCACTACTCAGGACAAGCACGACTCTATATTCGTGATGGTTGACAGGTTATCCAAGATGGCACACTCCGTTCGACGTCGGGAAACCTTTGATACTACTCGCATTGTAGTTCTCTTTTTCAAAGACGTTGTATGTATACATGGGTTGCCATAGTCGATTGTTTCAGATAAAGATGTTAAATTTATGAGTCATTTCTGAAAGACATTGTGTATGAATATGAATACCAAGTAGCAATTCTCTACTGCCTTACATCCACAGACAGATGGTTAGACAAAGGTCGTCAATCAAAGTTTGAGTAATCCTTTACGCTGAGGGATTATGAGAAGACCTGGCCATCTATACTCATGATACTCACATTGAGTAATCCCTTCAAGCTTGGGAGAATTGATGCATGTGAGTTTAAAACCTAATCCCACAGGAGGCAAAGAGGGCTTAAAGGTCTTCGAGGCAAATAGGCCTAAAAGAGGCCCTTATAAAAAGGCCTTAGTAGGCTGCTTTAGGAGAATGGGGGCTGGGATCACCAGCCACTATCGAGACTAGCTATCAGCTAGTTGTTTATTTGCATTTTAATTTCTATTAGCTTTTTAGTTTATTTCTAGACTTCTATTTCCTATTCCTCACCAGCCACTATCGAGACTAGCTATTAGCTAGTTGTTTATTTGCTTTTTAATTTCTATGAGCCTTTTAATTTATTTCTAGACTTCTATTTCCTATTCCTTCTACCTTTAGAATTACTTTCAGTTTCCTAGTACGAAACTAAGTTTGTTAGTTTCCTAGTAGGTAACTAAGTTTGTTAGTTACTGACTTACTGTAAAGACATTGTAAGAGCCACAAGCTCACAGATGATTTTGATTATTGAAGAATGAAGTTGGATTCCTTGTCTGATGGCTGAGAGATTCAGTTGGCTGTGAGAAACAGTGGGAGAGAGGGAAACTATGATTCGATTGGAGGGATTCCTTGGTGAAAAATCAAGTTGTATCCCCATTGCTGTTACTCTGTTTTATAGGTTAGTTTCTATCACTCCTTCCATTGGCACTGCTGTATTGTGATTAGAAATCAAGTAATATCTCCATTGTTGTTGCTTTGTTTTACAGGTTAGTTTCTGTTTACCTCTTCCATCGATTGGCACTGCTGTATTGTGATTAGATCTGCGGTTTCATAGATTAATCCTCACATTATCAATTGATGTGATTAGATCTGCGGTTTGATAGATTAATCCTCACGTTATCAATTGATATTCACAGCAGATCCATAAGTTATGCCATATACCAGAAAGTCTTTAAGAATATCAAGTGGATGCTCTGTTTTGGGGCATATTTGAGCAGAGATGATATTCATCATAAAGGGAGATCCACCCATCAGATAAGGAAGATATTTTGGGGCAATAAAGTAGTTCCCTAGACTGACCTTTGGGCTTCGACCATGGTATTAAGCAGACCATAGCTTCTGATCTGGTGCTACACAAAATCACCAAAGTATGGAACTTTTATTGTTTGATTCTGAATGAGTTGTTCTAAATCTGACCATTAAAACATGGCAGTATTTTGGGTGTGTAAGTCTGTTGGTATGTGAACTTTGGTCAAATTATGACCTCCATCAGAAAATGTTGAATTTGACCATACTGTTTAGAAGTTTTACTAGGGATCTTGTTATAAGGGCCGTGTAACCTGAACCTAGGGTTCATCCTACCTAACCCCAACAAAGATGTCCCCGTGGGAAGGGCCTCCCACACTGTTCATGTAGGGACCTGATAACTTCATATATAATAAAATTAAGGACTAAATATGCATGTCATACAGTAAATATTCGCCCAAAACCTATGCTGTACAAAATATGTACAGTACACAGGAAGTCCGTAACTCCATATGGGCTAAAAACTACTAGGAGAAATCAGAGCATCTTTTCACTTCTTCAATACCATATTAACAGTCAAATTGCATGCTTATTTTACCTTCTTTTTCTCCATGTTCATCATCAATAACATCACCACATGCATGCAGTCAAACAAAGACTTACATAGTGTGCTAGAATACAGTGAATAAACTAACCTGACCAGAGCTAGGTAAATCACCCCCATTTCCGCTCTCTAGTTGATATGTGAAATTGAACCCATGCTGCTGTACGGGAGAACGGAAGACAGTGCATCCATCCCTTACTACTATAAAGCCACTGTCCCCAAGGTTAATGGCGTGCAGACCCTGCAGAAAGAAGCAAATGACCCAATCATGTCTTGGAATAAATCAGGAATATCAAAGGAGGAGATGATTTGATTGAGGAAGAGAGAAGATAGATAGAGGAAAATACAATTCTACCCCTGATATCTATCTAGATTTTACCATACTATAATAATTGGGTGGTTCTGTCATGTAATGTTTTGAGATTACACATGGTTATTAATGCAGACCCAGAGGGTGATCTGCTATGGTGGGCTTCATAGAGAGAACAATAAAAGAATTAGGAGGGGGAAGAGTGAACTCACGTTCACACACACACACACACACAGACCCTCACTAATAAAATCTCATAAATCAAATCTGAGTTCTCACAACACGGTTACATCTATTTAAATAAAAGAAACCCAACAAGAAAGGAAACTAACTCTAACTTGGAAACTCAAATGAATAAAGAAACTAAATCCTACTAGCTTTCTAAAACTGAAATAAGAATCTTACATAGCTGACCCAAACAATTAAAAAACATAAAATAAATAACTAATTCCAACCCTTGTTGGACCAAAAACCCTTGGACCAGTTCTGTTTGGGTTTGGGTCTCCAGATCCTATCATGCTGGTCCAACCAGCCAAGTGATATTGCATCAGTTAGTGACACTAATATTTTGCCTATAAATTAACTTACTCTGCATGAGCCATGCACAAGGAAAAATATACACAACCAAGTTTCAGGACAAGAAACAGCTAGTTAAAAGTAATCGAAAAATCAAGACAAAAAAGTAATCGAAAAATAAATACAATCACAGCATCTGAGCTGAGTAGAAAGCGCAACTCATTATTTTCAAGAACCCAAAACGGAAACCAAGAATAAGTGAAGAAAAGAGGAGCAAAAATTCCACCAAATCTGGCAAGGGAACTAAAAGAAATTGAAAATTTTTACAATATGCGAAATTTCCTAACTAGAACACCTGAACAAATCCCCATGCAAGTCCAGATGGTAGTGTCTGGTTTGGAATCCGGTTTAGTGTAGACTTTGGCAAAGAGGAATTAATACAGTTGAGTGGCCTTCAAAATTTTAAGGTTTCTTTCCATCAACTGAAATTTCAATTCAACTATTATTGAATGACCAAGAAAATGCAGATGTGGAAGCAGTAGAAACTTCAAACTCCAAACACACGCATGGACAAAGGGAAATGATTGAACCTTGACAAGTTAATACAAGATGTTCATAAGTAGTGGTTCTCTGCAAGATCATAGATGGTAAGAAATGTCCATACGAAAGCAAATAGAGCAGATACTATTCTTTACTCAAGAAGGATTTGCAATTTTTGGCCATTGTCAACAAAGTAGCTGAAGAAATTTAAAATCTTTCATCCCTTCAACACTGTGTACCGTTTAATAAAATTCCTTTTCCTAGATTCTTCCTTGAATTCATCACCCTACCCCCCCCCCCCCACACAAAAAAAAATGAATGGCCAAATCTCTTAATTATAGAACTACCTCATCTGTGAAAATCAGAAATAGCAAACCTGATCTGTGAGTGCTATAATGCATGCAGTTGACGATCCTTTGGCTTTTGTGCTTAAGTGAGCTTTCTCCAAAACCCTTGCAGAGTCAATGGAGCCTTTAGGCTCTTCTTGAATTGCATTAACTGAATTAAACATGAGTTCCCTGGCATATTGTCCTGCATCAACACCAAGATCTGCCCAGCCACCAACACCATCTGCTACACCTATGGCTTGCTCATCTACGCAAATGAAATGAGCATCCTCCCCACCAGTTTCTTCCTTGTCAGGATGGGGTAGATAACATGATCCTGAAAGCAACTTCAGGGTTCTGTCACCTAGATTTTTCCTGTAGTTAATACCAAGCAGCGTAAGCAAATTGAGAAGATGGGGCAATTCCATGGTGCATATAATAAGCTATTTCAATGCAATTAATCTCTGAACATGACCCACAAACAGTAACTTTCTGTGTCTTTGATTAGGTAACAGCGCAAGAATTAGTACAGAAATGGTCCTCAAAGCAGGGAACAGCCTCTAAATCATACAGGCAAAACACCCCTAATTGGCTACAGAGAAAACCCAGCTTTGCTATTTTAAGAATTGGTTTGTCACGTGAAACATGTTTCAAGCTACTTACAGTGTGCAGGTCAGCAGGTGTTATTTGGATTTACAGGGGTCACAAGAACTACATTCACATTATTTTCAAACAAAAGCTGCTAACTTAGAACAGGATTCAAGCTATTTACAGTGTGCCGGTGTTTTTTGGATCTGTAGGGGTCACAAGAACTACATTCACATTATTTTCGAACAGAAGCTGTCTACATAACTGCATTTCCAGTACAAAAAAATTCCACTACAGAGGCATTGGATGATGTTATCATTGTTTGGGTCCACAAAAGTACAAAAATCCATCAAAGCTTGAGAGAATCATTGAGTGGGCTTCTATAAAAGACTCAAAAATAGACTCCAACACTAAAAAGAAAAGGCCTAATCCAATCCTTAACCTATCAAGTAACCTAAACTGACTAGGAAACTGAAATACTAAAGGAAATAGACTCAAAACATGGCTGGACTTATAAAGTCCTAATCCATCCCAACTTAACCAAGTCACATTATCACTTAAGTGATCACATGACCATTAATTAAATAAGGGTTTTTTACAATTACCACCCCAAAAACTTTGATATCTACTATTACCCCCATAAAAACTTTCAAACAACTATTACCCTCCCCTGTTGCATACTAATAACTAACTGGCCTCCACCGTTACATTTCCGTAACGGCGAGGGTTAGTCGTGACAGTGTGCCGTTGTCACGGATTTTCTAGGGACCAAAATGCCCTTTTGGGGTGGTAATTGTAAAAAAAAAAAAAAAAAACCACCCCATCACCGTCCCTTCTCCTCCTCCTCCTTCTTCTCCTTCTTCTTCTTCCTTCTCTGCAACCCCAAACCGTGGTGGTCTTGGCTTCATCACCTTCCGCTCCCACGACTCTACTGCTGCCGCCATCAGCGCTTCCCTTGATCCCTCTTTCCCCATCACTGTCGATTCCACAAAGGTAACAGACACCCTAATAACTTTCCCTGTTTCCGTTTCCTTTATCAATGCTTGACCTTGCTCCGTTGGAGTTGGGACTGCGGAAGAGGTCGTCTTTTCTGGACTCACCCAGCCCTCACTGAGTTTCAGTATTATCTGAAATTCTCAATCTGTTGTTGTGACCTGTTAGCAGAACCGAGAATGGGAGAATGGCTTGAATGATCAATGAGATCAGTCAAGCTCTCTATTTATAATAATAAAAGAGATTACAAGGGGAAACACTATTCACGACACTGTTCATGTACTGTTCATGTGAACAGTATCACAACCCTAATTACATTTCTACCCCTGCTCATAAATACATAAATAAAGAATAAATAAAACACCCAAAAGACCAAAATACCCCCATGGTATTCTGGTGTACATATTCCAACACTCCCCCTTAAGCTGGAGTATACAAATAAGTAAAGAAGCTCCAGCTTGAACTAATAAGAAAAAAAAATGCTAACACTCCAACATTCTAACATGCCCCCTCAAGTTGGCGCATATACGGCACTAATGCCCAACTTGAACAAAATAGGGAGTAACAGAGTTGTAGCAAATTCCATTCCAGCTTGACACATAGACGAATGAATGAAGCTCCCAAATAAACCTTCAAGAACTTGAAATAATTGATCTTCAAAACCTGGGCAGACTTGATCAACAAAGTTTTCACCAATCTTCAATAGCTGTCCAGTGATGAATCTCAGAGTGTCATAGTGACGTAAAGTCTTGAAATGAAAAACTAGGGCAGCAAGCAGCGGAAACAACTGAATCAACCCAACTATAAATCCTCAAATAGGCACTGTAATCCTCAAATAGCCGACTGTACCTCATAACATAATAAATAAACTAACCCCAAAAGGACCAAAATACCCCCCACGGTATTCTGGATTGCATATTTCAACACTCCCCCTCAAGCTGGATTATACAAATAAGTAAAAAAAGAAGATCCAGCTTGAACTAAAGAAAAAAAGAACTCTTAATAATGCTAACACTCCCCCTCAAGTTGGCGCATACAATGTACTAATGCCCAACTTGAACAAAATGGGAAAAAAACTAAGGTGCAACAGAATCTAGCTTGACATATGAATGCAGCTCCCAAATAAACCTTAAAGAATTTGAAAACCTTCAAGAACTTGAAAAAATAGATCTTCAAAACTTGGACAGGCGTGATCAACAAACCGGGACTGGAATGTCTTCCAAAAAAGACAGCTTTCAACGATCTTCAATAGCTATCCAGTGATGAATCTCAGATTGTCATAGTGACACAAAATCTTGAAGTGAAATAACTAGAGCAGCAAGCAGCGGAAACAAACTGAATCAGGCAACGGAAAAAACTATATCAACCCAACTGAAAGTCCTCAAATAGGCAATAACCAAATAGCTTCAATACTCTTCAATACTTCAATCTCCCCCTTACGGCAAACTCAACCCAATAACAAAGGATACCCAATGGCAATGGTGGAGAAAACTGATGTTCTATGTTTTGCACCAATGTTCCTGCAAGTTCTGCGTTCTACAATGTCTGCAGGTGTACTGTACATAATCCCCTCCTCACGTGTAGTACACGTGGACATAACAGAGATGATGTAAGAGATGGGGCAAAAACATAATATTCCAGATTTTTCCAAGAGGTGCTAAGGGTAATGGAAAAAAAATGAAGAAATGGCAAATTAGAGAATACCATTAACTTCCAAAGGGTGTATGGGTATATGCCAAAGGTATGGGATATGAAGGGAATTAGACTTATTGAAAGGGAACGGTGTTGGAAAAAAAGGATGGCATGGCTGTAATTTGGTGGAAATCCATTTTTAAATACAAACCAAGCCAAAGGGCAAATTGGTAATAAACAAGAATTTTCAAGGGTCAATTGGGTAGTCAAATAGGGGAATGTATTAAAAAGTAATGGCAGTTCGTAAATAACCAGAATTTTGCAAGGGGCCCTTGGTAAATAAAAAAGTAAGGGATCATGTGATATATAAAAGCAAAGGACATAGAGGGAATTAATATTTATAGATGGGGGACATACTTGGAAGGCATGGTAAAATATGGACATAAGGAGATTAAGTTAAGAAGTGAGGGGCTAAAGAGGAAAACTAACTTTAAAAAGATATGGACATAAGGAGACAAGAAGGTAACGTGACTGTCTTCTTCTCCTTGACAGTCACGGAACCAGCAAAGCAAACAAATGGCAGGAAAACCAACTCAAAAAGAAACCCATTCGCAATAAAAAACCTGAAAATCGAAGAATAGCAGTGGTCTCCCATCTTCAGCTTGAACCAGAGGCAGAACCTGGGGATCGACCATACCAATATCACTTCAGAAGGCTCTGGTAGTTCAAATCGATACCAACTCATAAAAGGAAACCCATTCTGAAATATCGGATCTCCTCTTCACGCAATCAACACCCCCTTTGCGAGAAAAGAGAAGCAGTTTCCTCACAAAACCAGCGATGGGTCTTCTTCCTTCGCAGACTAGCAGTCGAAAACAGGGAAACAGAAACAAATCGACAGCAGCAATCAAAGCAGAATTTGATTCCACAAATATCAGAAATCAACAGCAGGATTCTTCAACCAGACGGAAATTGCACAGCAGCAAACCAGGGCAATAATATAACAAATCTGCTGAATCGCATAAGGAGAAAAATAATTCCACACCACCTGCAGTGTCGTCTTATGCCCCAAACTCGATCAATGGCAGAAAAATATCATGAGAGAAAAGGGTTTATACCAACCCACTTTCAAAAACTGGAGGGAAATCCGGCGAAAACCAAGGGGATAACCAGGCCGAAATCCTATTTGTAAACACCTCCAGATCAAGCCATCATACCAGGAATCCAATCGACTCCAGAAAACCAGAAACGATAGCAGTTGCAATACCAGAAAGGATTCCAGAAATATCCACTGAATGAATCTTCAGCGTGAACCCGTAAAGACCAACAAACGACCGTGAAAGATTTAAAACAAATCGATAAAGATTAAATGGGCAGGAAACCCTAGTTCTTCTTTTCTTTCTATGAACTAGGGTTTCTCCATAAATTGGAGAACTTTGAAACGACTCTCAAAACTCCAAACCAGAAGAGAATCAATCACTGGTTACAACAGCTCTGATACCATGTTAGCAGAATCGAGAATGGGAGAATGGCCTGAATGATCAATGAGAACCTAATTTTCCAAACATCATCACCATATGTGTATGTCAAATCATGCTGCCAATTTCTTCAAATTGGGGAAAAATGGCACCTTTAGCTTTAAGCCTTTAACCATAGAGTGGGGCTACCCATCTACGCTAGGTATTGGGCGGCATTCTCGACTAAACTTTTCGACCTCTTTTGTAATTAGGCAACGGTTGAGCTGTCCAAGGGGTCTCACCGAGATGAGGAACGAAGTACTCATGTCGTGAGTAGAGGGGAAGCTCACCAAAGTTACTCTGCCCTTCTTATGAAGCTAATAATTTGATATTTATCAGTTCATATGAATTGATGCTATTTTGGCGTTGTTGATTTTACTTAGAAGACTCGATCTGAATCACAACTCCCCCCCTGTTTGAAATCCGGGATGCTCAACTCGAGCAGAAGTCTTACCTTTGAGCCTAACACAACTGTAGTCCAACGATCAAGGAAACCTTATACAGAAAAGAAAGGTAATGGCCTTAAGGAAATCGAAAAGAATGTGTTTTTTATAATTCGGTCACTGTTCCTCCTGCAGTTACTTTCCATTTTGCAGATCTTCTATGCATCTGGATGAACCTTTAGCCACATTTTGTTAAAAATTACTTTAGCCGTTCATGATTTGTGGATTTTTGGCAACTAAATACCTGTAGTTTCTATGAAATCTCAATCATTGTTGAAATGATAAAATTAAAAAGGGGGGGGGGGGGGGGCACAGCAGTTGTAAAGAACTTAAGAGAAGTCCTGGCTGATCAGGGATCAAACTAAATTTTCCAGCTTCTCTATTTTGTCACAGATGTTTTGTGACAATATCAGCAGTGACTCAGTAAGAGATGCTTGGGTATGAAAAAATGTGTAAAAAAAACTAAAACCTTCAGTGGTTGTTGGTGGTAGTGGTCAATGATTCTCTGAATAGAAGTTGTACGCTGGGATTCATTGGCTGCATGGTGAGTACTATCTACGTTTCCATGGTGCTTCACAGTTATGTTCTTTCTGTGCTTTTCTCTGTATTACAGGTATGAAATTCCTCTTCATCCCATATATTCTTTCTGATTCTTGCTCGCTTTTTCTAGATTAGGACCTCAAGTGGAGAAAACAAGGTTTGGGGTTGCAGAGGAGGAAAAAGAAGAAGGAGAAGGAGAAGGAGGAGGAGGAGAAGGGACGGTGATGGGGTGGTTTTTTTTTTTTTACAATTACCACCCCAAAAGGGCATTTTGGTCTTAGAAAATCCGTGACAACGGCACACTGTCACGACTAACCCTCTTCGTTACGGAAATGTAATGGTGGGGGCCAGTTAGTTATTAGTATGCAACAGGGGAGGGTAATAGTTGTTTGAAAGTTTTTAGGGGGGTAATTGTAGATATCAAAGTTTTTGGGGTGGTAATTGTAAAAAACCCATTAAATAAAAATAAACTAGGTAAAGAATCCCATATGCAACCTAATTAACCATATTTTAGGACCATAAAAGTGGTCTATTACATAGAAAACCAAATGAATCAAATGCCCAACATATATATAACCCAACCCTAGACTTATTCCCATTAAAATAAGCCTTTGTTGGTGATGTATCTGCATCTTTTATGGGTTATATATGTATTGGGCCTTTGATTCCATGTGTTTACTTTGTAATTGGCCAATTTAATGAGCCTAAAATATGGGTAGAAAGTAGGAAAACGGGATTTAGTTTATTAGTTTAGTCAGAGTCCTTTTCTAAGTCTATTTCTTTCATTATTTTAGTTTTATTAGTTAAGGATTGTATTAGGCCATTCCTTTTTAGTGTTTGAGTCTGTTTTTTAGTCTTTTATGTAAGTTTATAAGGGACTACAACCTTGAACACGAATTTGATTATTGAGATTGGAAAAAAAATACAGCTTTGTGCTTTGCTCTGTGAGAGAGTATGGTGAGATGTCGTTGGTGAAAAACCAAAATACGGTGAGGGGCCGTGGGTGAGAGACACAAGGGATAGTGGGATACTCAATCCAAATTATCCACCTTCTATCTTATCTTCAGTTTTCTTTTTTATTTTCATTGTGTGATCTGCTACAAGTTCTGCGATCGATTAAGGAATATCTGCTACAAGTTCATCAATCGTTGCCCAGCTTTTGAAGACCAAACCAGCAATAAATTTTGTGCAAGAAGATCCTGCCTGAGGCTAGGTCCTTCGTGATCATCCTTACATTAGAATTAGTTCAATACTCTAGGGCAATTCAATCCCTCGAGTAGCAGCCCCTCAAGTTCTCTCTGTAGTGGGTTATGTTTCTCCTCCTATCGCCAGGGCCTGTTGCAGAATAGTATAATCCTCAACTCTATGATCTGTTGGGATTATTAGCAAGTGCATTCAAGAAGGCAGTGAGTTGTGCTTCCTTACCCGGGATTTTAGATTGATCTGTGGTTTGATGTGTAAGAACTCCCATTCAAAGGCAGGTCTGCTTCTACAGTTGGGCAAGGTTGTCGAGAGGTTGAAGACAACCTCTATCGTGAGCTGTCTTTAACCCCATTTTCCTTATTATCCAAAATTAACCCTCCCCTTTTCTTTTATTCATATTGTGTACTCATTGTTTCAATGTCCAGTTTGTCCCTAACCTTTAATTATTAATTCCTTTCTTATCCTTGCTGTTTCATCTATCTAAATACCCCTTTAAAATTCTCCTATTTACGGCCCTTGCCAACCTTTTTGTGGCATGCAATAAATTACAGAATTGCCATCAAACATTTCATTTGAGTTGTTTAACACTTGGGTGGGGCCCATAGCGACCAAATTTAAGGGTTTTGGAACCCGGGTTCACATCAGGAATCTCATCAAAACTTAGTTCTTTGCATGCCCAGCTGCTCTGGATCAGATCATAATTATAGATCACTTTATCAGAAGAGGATAGTACATCACCAATATCTGCAATCTAGCTGATGTGTATTGGTCGGTATAAAGTATAATACATGAATCGAACTGTTTGCCATTCTGCCACTATGGACATGAGGCCTAGTTTCTCCTTATCACAGACTACGCGAAATGTTGGGTCTTCTTATTGCATAAGATATGGAACACCTGATACAGCTCCAAGAAGGAAGAGGAAGAAGAAGAGGCCCTGAACTTAGGGTTTGAATAGGGAGCCATAGATTAGGATTTATTATTTTCCATACTTAGTTTATTTTCTTGTTTTTAGATTGAACCGGTTTAGAATTGGTTGCATCCAATTGGTTCAATGGGTCTAATTTAAGTGAAGTGTTCCTATTAGTTAATAGGTTTTTATATCCTATTGGCTAATATGGAATCTACTTTAAATTAGTTGTTTTTAAGTTAGTAGGGGTAGTTAGGACATTTACTGTTTTAATTTAATTAAGTTAGATTAGAACTCTCCCTTCCACGATTTTAGAAGGAAGAGACATTAAGTTGTACTAGGATTTGGCTTAGGCCTTTATTATAAATAAAGTAGATCGTGGAGGGCTCCCCCACAGATTATTTGAAGTTAAAAAAACAGATTTCGTGGCTGCCATTGCTGCTGTTCCTTGCTCCCCTGTGTGAGTGTGCATCCTTGTGGACTTCAAGGTGGAAGGGTGGGTGGATTCCTGCGACTCTTTACGCCATGACGGCTGGGAGGATCTCTCTTCGAAGGTGGTTTCATCCTTCAAACATTCAAGCTACTACCGGTGGATTCCAATGTGAGTTTGAATCTTAATTTTCTGTTTTTATCTTTCCTTTCATTCCCCATTCGATCCTTTAATTTTTTGTTTTAATTGCATAAACCCTAGGAGGATCTCACTTCTGTCCAGATCTGTTTACCCATCAGAAACCATCCAAACTTTGATCACAGGCCCCCCTCACCATTGTTTACACTCGATCCCAGTTGCTGCCCATATTCATCCCCCAAAACCCTAAATCCTTCTTCTCCATAAGAGCCCCATAAGCCCTAAATTGCCCACAGCCCATTCTGACCATCAGAATTGGACCATGTCCTGGTCGAACCCTCCTCTCACAGTCCCCTACCTTCGATCCCAAACCCAGCTCTCACAGCCCACTTGAAACCCTAGTTTTGTTAGTTTCCCTTAACCCTAAAACCCGAAACCCTAACCCTAAATCTGCAGAATTTTAAAACCTAACCAAATCTAGTTTTCTTTATACCAAAATAATGCCCTAAACCTGCATATTAAAACCATATAAGACCCATTCCCAAATTCCCATCCTAAACCCTAGAATTAAGCTAAAACCTAGGCTGTCCATGTGAACCAGCAGCCCCTTTTTGCTATTTATTCTGTTATCTGGCTCCTAGTAGGTCTCCTACCTATCTAGGACTACATTAACACCTTTGCCACAGAAATGCAGCAGTAAATGACCATGATAATCACTTTTAGATGCTGTTGTATGGAGAGGGAGGTTAGAATGGAATAGTGGTCACTCATGATAATGTCAAACCAACTTATAGGGTTGCTTCAAAACATGCATTGGGATTCTATTTGTAAAGAATTCAAAGATTCTAGTGTCGATGAAATTCATCTATAATGGCTAAACTTCGCCAATGCTACTTGTAAATTCTGGATTTTTTTTATTTTTTTATTTTTTATTTTTTTTTTGCACACTTCATTGTATAACACAATAACATTACATGAACTCATCTGAGACAGGATCAAATCTTATGAAGCATCATTCAACAATTAATAACACAACAGGAAACTCGATCCCCAAGTATTCTCCAACTTACTTCTCTAGACTTCATCATAGGAGAGGAAATTACAGCTAGCACGAGCCAAGTTAGTAGGTCTAGCCAAGGAGTGGTGGAGGACAAACAAGCAACGGCTATGAGTTTGCAGCAATAGAACCTACCACATGGGAGGAGATGAAGGAAGAGCTAAAGTCTAGATATCTTTCCCCTACATTCAAAGCTAGACTACATGGCAAGCTCAGCACCCATAGACAGGATAACCTTTCTGTTGTAGATTAGAAAGGAGATCAGCTTCCATGACTTATATGATCTTCAGGACTGCTCCCAGAAGGCTTTATGATCAGAAGATAACTAAAGCTCTCCTCAGGTTCAGCTCTCAAGCTGGGGAGTGCAAAAAAGTTCCTATGTTGACACTACAGGAAGACACTTAGTCACCAGTACAGACAAGGGCAAAGCACCTTTAGACAGTAGCAACAACGTTGAATAACATCACAATATGGGGCACACTGCCAGGTTTTGTCCCAACAAGAGGAAGACCAATGCAGCCGCCTTTAAGAGAAAGACGACACATATTAAGAGTATGACACCTATCCTCTGGAGGAAGAAAGAGGAATAATGAAGACAAAGACTATGTTGAGGAGATCGAAGAAAACAAGGTTGAAGAAATGGTAGAAGAGGAGGTCACGATTGAAGGAGACTGCAAGAACAATCCATGTGAAGTCATGAATACTGAATAGTCAATATGCTGTACTTGTTGTCAAAGATTTCATTGAGCCTGTGATAACACCTCACTTATTGATTGTGAACCACCAGGACTTTGTTTTATGCTGAATCTGGATGTGCTACTCACAGGATGTCGATTCTTCACCACTACAAGCTTGAGGACGAGTTTTTTTCCAAGCTTTGTAATACCAGGAAGAAGAAAAGAGTTTGCAGCGAGCTAGAGCCTGAAGCCAGAAATTCTAAGCTTCCAACATACCTGTTCTCCTAGTTTCCAGATTTCTTATATTGGAAAGGAATCTGCATCAGTCCATCCGGGGGGGAGGGGGGTTTGTCTTATTTTCATTGTTATTCTCTGTTCCAGTTAAGACTGGATTAGGAAATTATACATCCAGACTTATTTTAAGTCAGTTTTCCTATATTTACCAAAATCCTAGTCAATTTAGGACTCCTACAAAGCAGCTGGTCAATGGGAGGAGTGTTAAGAGTCAGTTTGTGATTTGTTTTTCCTTTTCTGGTCAGGATTGGCTTAGGCCTCACCTATGTTGAGTCTGAGACAGCTTTAAAAAATTCTATAAATAAGTGTAAAGGGCTACAGAAGTTTTTCAAGTGAATAAAAGTTGTTTCTTTGCTGGTTCTGTGGATTCAGGAGTGGAACTTAGTGGATTCTGAGTGAGGGCTGCTGTCGATTCAGTAGCAGGATCTGGTGAATTCCAGGCCTTCAGTTAGGACCAAAACTGGTTAATTTATCCTCCTCCTATCTTCGCTCTTCCAAGTTTGAGGTCAGATTTCTCCACTTTATTCCCAGCTATCATCTAGTTTCAGGTTTCAAATTAAATTGAGACTTGTTTACAGAATTAATTGCTAAATTATTCTTCAGAATTTGCTATCAATTGCCTACTTAATTCTTAAAATCAGAATTTCGTTTCAAACACAAATTCCCAATCGATTTCTGATTTCATTCTTAAAATATGTTTCTGTCGATCTTTAAATTTCTAATTTTCCTGTTCTGATTTCTAGATTCAGGCTGATATTTAATTACTTGTTAAACACTAAATGAGCCCTTCGAATTGGCTATTGAATCTGCATGTTGATCAATCCTAATTACAGTAGTACTTATCCATAAGTGGAAATCCAATCATAAGGTTCACATCATATTCAGCAGACTTACTCTCCTTGATAAACTGACCACTTGGTTAAGACTTTAGGGCAATCACACTTGTCTAATTCAACTTACTGAAGTTTCTCTATATCAGGTTGTTCCTTATCCCTGCAATTTTGGAATTTCCTCAGTTTTCTAAACCCTAATCAGTTAGGTGACTAGAAACCCATTACATGGCTTCCTACTATTTCCTCCCCCTTGATGAATATTCCTCATGAATGAGCACCAGAACAAGAAACGGAAACCAAATTCTTTTCTTCTATCACTGTCCCTAACAAGAGAACTTGAACACCATAGGCTATGACAATGATGAAAGAAACATTAGTTTGCATTGATAAGAATACTAAAACAAAGATCTTAATTGGAAAAAGCCATCCCATCAAGGTGGAATTATAAAATTGGTTAATATCTGTCAAATGGAAAGCAATGACCCAATCAAATATTAGTGAAATTTCAATTGTGCTTGTAGGTCATACTCAGCAGAATATAGTAACTGTGACAACCAGGTTTACCAATAAAGTAGCAAAATATTCCATATAATCAACATCAGGGATTTAATGGATTCATTCTGATAAATTTCCAGGAAAAGTAAAAAAAGGTAGAGAAGAAGAAGAAAGGACATACTGATCAGGTGAAACCACAGAACTAGGAAGCTGTTCTTCACGAGCTGAGCCATCAAATGATACTTCAGAAGCAGCCCCAGTAGAGTAACATGCGGAAGATGAACTATAAAATTTTTCTGTTCCTGGACTCATTAATGGATTGGAGCAGCAGCTCCTTGCCACGTCAAAAATGAAATAGCCATATATCATATTATTGTTGGATGGTTCTCGGTTTCTCAAACTCATGGTAGCTTTTCTACAACAGTCAAGACTTTTATTGCAGTAAGAAACGCCAGCTCCTTTAATGGAGTTTGAGAGATGATCATTCCTTGATGTTATGTTATCCAGGAAGTGCTGACCCAATAAAGATCCAGAACCATAGGCAGCCATCAGTGTCCGCCGAACCGGACTGCTTAGCAAAACTGGGGTAGAGTCTGATAAGAGGCGATCGATATGGTACTCACAAACCTGACAAGATGGTCCAGACACCGAAGGAATAGAAAATGTGCGTGACACTGCCCCAACAACTGACAAATTCCTCCGTTTGTTAACTATTTTAGGATCTGACCGCACAGCAGAAATCACATCAGGTCTCAAGTATAAAAGCGCCTCACCAATGGATGAAATTGGTCTGACAAGAGACAACCCAGAATTCGTAAACAACGATTTTCCTTGCCCAAGAAGAACTTCCACAGAGCTTTGGAGCTCTACTTGTTGCCCTACAATCAGTCTCCGGATACCAGACCGCAGCTCAGGGTTCAGCTTCTTAAAATAAGATGATGGCATCTTACCCTCTCAAATAAAACAGAATTGCTCGAATTCCACAATTGCAGATAACCCGACCGTTAACACTATGTACAACAGAAAATCTCATAACTCTTTATACATCTATCCTCCAATTATCAGTGTGCACTCAGCAAACCCTACTTCCGCCCCTTCAACAAACAATGAGAATTTGACAAACTGAGAATTGAAAGAAACCACCAAGAGCCAAATAGTGAGAGGCCAAGCCTTTCTCTTAAAAGTACAAGGAAGACATGAATCAGATACCGAAAATCCAAAACTAATCTATCTACATTCTACACAAAAGATCGAATAGAATCGGAAAAGAACCACTATTTAGTAAAGAAAAAGGTATTAAAAAATGAAACAAATTAGCAAAAAGAGGAAAAAAGAGAATTTTAACTTCAAATCAGATTCGCAAAAAAATTTTAAAACCACAAATAAATCAGCTAAGAAACGAATTTAGGTTCCAAGAGAATATTAAAAACAAAACAGAATTCAAACCAGAAAAAATAAACATATAAATAAGAAACAGAACGCATACTTCCGATGCTAAAGTGATCGAAAAAAGAGGATCAAACACGCACCTGCAGAGAGGAATCAGAGAGCTAAGGTAGGCCGGAAGCCCTAAGGAAGAAACTCAAAATAACTCTATAGATCATCAATGGATGAAGATCCAAAAATTCGAATCACCTCTCTTATATACCAAAACCCTTTTAATTGTGGAAGACAAAGAGAAACACACAACGACGACAGACGGTGGTGTCTGGGCCTTAGGATTCCGTAGAAAACACGAGACCTTCAATTTCTTCTATTTATAGTCGGCGAGGATAACGTGCTGACCAGGAAAGTTCGTGTAAGCTTCTCAATTCTCATGAAGCCCTAAGCAATGGACATAATCCAAATTAAATTTTATTTACTACAATACCCTTATTAAATGCATCACGTTTTCTAGAGAAAATTTTAAGATTCTCGGAAATAGTTTCTTTCCACCACACGAAAAAGTTTCCCTACACGTGTAAGTTCCCCGGTTGGTATCATCTCTTGTGCCAAGAGTGTGGTTACTCTATTGCAACTCTATCGCATCAATTTAAAAATTTTTTTTTTAAACGTACCTCACTGGAAAATTATCACCTCCAATTTGCTGACCGGCCCAGTTCCCCAGTTCCTCTAATAGGGGGATGGTGGACCCCACCCGGGCAGAATGTTTGGGCATGGGTAGAGAGGTCATTTCAGCCCCTCTTTGTTAGAGGAACTGGGGATCTGGGCCGGGCAGCCAACTGGAGGTGATAAAGATCCTACCTCACTGGTCCTGTTTCTTTATTCAGTCCTTTTATTTTTTAACGAGAGAAAGTTCTTTATCTAGTTCGATGAGTTTATCTCCCTCCTTCTCATTTGAAAAGACATTTTTACCCCTTATTTTAAGAAAGAGAGAGAGAGACACGCTATCAGACAGAAAACTAATTTCCTTTTGTTTATTTCCTTTCTTCTTTTTCTTCTCCTTTTGAAACACATTTTGCCTCATGGAGCCACCGCCATAGATCTTTATCCTCTCAATTTACCTATATGTACTTGACATCAAGTACATCTAATAGAGGGGGTGGAAATGTCTATCCTATTCCCTGCCCAAACACACTGCCCGAGGTGGGGTCCACCTCCCTCTATTAGATGTACTTGACATCAAGTACTAGAATTTTTATCCTCTCAATTTGCCTACCCGTGCTTGATGTCACGTACATCTAGTTCGGGCAGGAGATAGGATAGTCATTTCTGCCCCCTCTATTAGATGTACTTGACGTCAAATACGGGCAGGCAAATTGAGAAGATAAAAATTCCACCACTACCCATCCCTTTCAATCCCGCTCCCACCCTCACCCTCTCCAATCTGCCCCCGTCCCACCACTCTCAGCAGCAATCCACCCCCATACGCATACTTCGTACCTTAACCCCAATCCCTTGTTCTTCGTCCCAACCCACCTCTGCAATACCTCCCCCCCACCCTCTACTCTCATTGTTTTCAGAATATTTTTCGCTCATCTCCCTCCCACGTTGTACACATCTCACCTCAGGATCCTACTGTAGAAACAAGAATTCTGATTTAGGATTTTTTGATAAAAAAATTTATTTCTAGAAATTTTAATCTTTATTAAGAAGAAGAGGAACAAGGGTTTGAAAAGGGGAGAGCAAACGATAGGTGGAAAAAAAACTCACATGCCATCTCAATCGAATCCATTTCATTGTCTGTGAAAATTATGAATTAAAGAAAGGGGAAATCATTTGATAGAAAATCGATGTGTTCCCTTTTAATGGAAATGGATTCTTTCCATTATGCAAAGTTCTTTTCATATTTTCCCCATCTTCCAGAATTAACAAAGGGTTTTTTTTTATTGCTATTATTTGTTTCCATTTGAGGAAATACAGTATTTATCAGATATAAATCACTACTCACAGTCTCACATGCTCTATGATGCGGGTTGTGGAACAGAGGATAGAGCTGGTGGGAGTTGCAGACCGGAGGACATGGCTAGGGCAAGAAGAAGAAGAAGAATAAACAAAAGGTGGGTCCCATCATTTGATTAAACAAAATAAAAACGCTAATAGAAGAGAGAGGAAGAAGAAGGGAGCAAATGTTGTCGGTGTAAGATTTGCCACGTGTTGTTTATTAAGGGTTGCAGAAGAGTAACTATTCTCTTTGGCCGAGGAGATGAGAATTTTTATCACTTGTGGTTCTCTTGTCCGGTACGGTTCTCGAGTGCCTCTAATAAAAGGGGGGTAGATCTTACCCGGGCAGCATGTTCGGTCAGGGGGTGGAATGGTCATTTCAGCCCCCTCTATGAGAAGAACCGCACAACCGTACCGGTCAACGAACCTCAGGGGATAAAGGTCCAGGAGATGATCCAGATTCAAAAGTGAAAACATCGACAGTAGGATCCAGACATGAGATGTGTACGCTACAGCTCAATTGCTGGATGCACCTGGGTGTGCCCTAGGCACTAGGCTCCGTAGGGATGATCTTGATCCGAAAACATCCCTTTTTTTCTCTCTATTTGTTTGCTAGAAAGAATGAGGTGGAAAAAAATGAGATGGAAAAAAAATGGGTAGAGAATTTTATAGGTTTCATAAAATTCCATAAGTTGTTGTTTGGATACCACACAGGTGGAAGAATTGAAGGGACAAGAATGCTTAATCTAAGGGGGGTTGCCTGCCTAAGTGGCAGCCCATTTTCCCATCCCACCCCTCCCCAATGTCCAATCATTTTGGATGAAACTTTGAGGGGTAAAAAGGAAATTGAATATTTTAAATGTGAGGCGTGAGGCCCACAATTCCCATCTTCCATTCCCTTGCCTTTCTTGTTCCCTTACCCCATTAGAGATGGATCCCACCTTTTTTACTATTCCACCCCCTTTTTTCTTGCAAACAAACTGGCCCTCTCACTTCTTGTCATTGAAACAGTGAAGAGGGGTACACATATGGAAGTAAAAGAGACACGTGTTGGCACATGAAATACATGAGATGTCTGTGTAGGTGAATGTACATGCAGAGGATTCATCCTTTCTTTTTTATGTAAAAAAAAAGGTTCACAGTTCAGTTTTTATTTTACGTTTAAATAGTTGGTTTTGAACCAAATAAGATTGAACAGAACCGATTGTACATACTAAACCAATAAAAATCTGGTTAAACCATTCTAGATGTGCTTCCTAATGTCTTATAATGGATTTAAACCATGAAAATTACTTTACAGTGTTTTTATTTCTTAAGTCACAATTTGAGTCTATGTCTAGTTCAAGCTCAACATCATTAGATTTCTTTATTGAGCTTAAAAAAAAATAGATTCATTCCCAATTGATCGAAATTGTTAACTTGAATAAATAATAAAATTGAAACCGATAAAAACAATTTAACTGAAACCGTTTAACTGGAACCATTTATTGGTTTTTGATTTGGGATGTTTGAACCATTAAATAAACGTTATGGTTTCAGTCCATACCCTTCACACTTTGAACAAAATCGAACCAATCGACCCTTTTAATGATAAACCATTATCACCTAATATTAAAAATCTGTTTGATTCGTGTTCATATCTGTTTAGAGGAATGTATACAAAAAATATGGTTTTAAAAACTGTCCAAATCCGTTTAAAAACTAATCAGATACAAATATCGATAGTGTTATATGTTACTTGAATTCGATTTATTAGCTTCCATGTTACTCGGGCCAAACTTATACTCTTAAAGACTTCTCTATCCATTCAGTTGGACTTTCTACATCATCTGTCATGTGACAAAAAAATATTAAGCGTGTGGGAGTGGGTTCCTACCACGATCATGTAGGAACCATTTTTTTTCTATCAAAACAAAAATAAAAATGTAGGAACCATTTTCTCATAATATGAATGACATTATGTAAACTTAATCTCTTAGCTATGGATTACCAAAAAAAATAATTTAAGGGAGAGGGTTCCCTACAATGCTCGTGCTGTTTTGGAACAATAAGAGAACCCCTTTGAAATCTGACAGCAGGGGGAGAGACATTTATGACATATCACCCCCTAACATGAACAATGATATGTAAGGGGGGGGTGCAATTTCACTTTTGAGCTGACATTGTACTATCAACAACTGTCTAATGCAGTTGGTGAGCTGTGATGCGCTTCATGCCCATGCTCACCAGGAGGTCTCGAGTTCAAGTCTCCTGGGTGGTACCTTCCCCCCTCCCTATTCTCCCCTTAAAAAAGTAAGATATATATATGGGAAGTAGTTTTCCCGGATATATATATATATATATATATATATATATAAGCTCCCAATTCCACCCCCCGCCAAAAAAAAAAAATAAGGCATTGTACCATCACCATAAAAATCTGTAATAAAATCTTAAATAAATCATATATCAAATTTGGTGACTAGACCAATCATATGACCCACTGTACATGAGGTTTTCTACTTAATTTGTAAACTATCATTCTAGTTCACATAGTCCCACAAGCCCTACTTGTTGATCATTTATCCTTATATTTTAAACCATTAGACTTGAAAAAGGTTGATTCACGGTTGGATAAATCAGAAACCATATGGTTATGCAAACTATCAAATTTCAAAGCTGAACTCAATTATATGGTTTGTCGGTAACACATTTCTCCTTAACCATTCTTCTAATGTAATCTAAGAAACATGGTTTGAGGAAGTGGAATCTGCAACGGATAGGGCAAAATCAACCAGAATTGGTCTGAACACTAGAAATCAGTCAATTTTTTATTCGATATGATTCAACTAGAATACTAGATGTATCTTGATTCCTCAAACAATCTAAAGAAACTCTAAAATTAAAAAAGATTCTCTATTCACCAGAAAAAACTTTTAATAGAAAGAAATAGTATCCAGTGCACGAGACTCCCGCAATGTTTTGTGAGGGGCAAATGTACGCAGCCTTATTTAGGGATGTCAAAACCTAACTCAAACCGGTAAAACTGACCAAAAATTTGGACTGAATCTAAACATATCGGACTGATTTTGGATTGGGGTATGACAGAACTGGCTGAAAATCGGACCGCATTGAATCAACCAATATCTATACCGAAAACCGAACTGAATGAAACAGATAAAAAATTCATCAAGATTATCCATTCATTTCAATATTAGTGAGAAGATTTCTGCTTGTAAGGGGAAATGTTCCAAATCAATGAGTATCAGGCTATGAATAGGAAAATTGATATGTACCAATGCTTTCATTTTGAAATCCTTGTTCACTATACAAAATAAGTTGGGCAGTTAAATGAAAGATGTGATAATAGGGTTCTTTTTGTGATTTCAATATTAGTTATCTTATCACTAATTAATTAATTTTCAATTGATTTCAGTATTAGTTATCTGCCCCTTACAATGATAAACAATGATTTTGCTATAAATTCTATTTATCCATTGATTTCAATAGGGAAAAAGAACTATGCCCGAGAAAGTGGTCTATGCTAGCACTCTCATGAGTGTATCTCTCTCCTCCCCAAATAAATAGACACCTTTGCCCCTTTCGTTTTGAGAAGGAGAGAGATAGACACATGGATGTGTTGGCATAGGCCACACTCCTGGACAGAAAACTACTTCCCCTATCAATATGAGTTATCTTCCCCTTATAATTTATTCCTTTTTGTTCCAATTACAATATGAACTCCTTATTCCTGGTTGTTTACTTATTTGATTTAGAAAAGATAATTTTACCGAATATTTTCTCACTATAGGTAATGAATGTAAGATTTCATTGTGGTTCAAACACAAATCAAGCTCATCTAAACTGGTGTAACTCAATATTGAAAATTGAAATAAACCGAAAACATACCGGACCAAACCGAAATCGACCGAAAATCAAAGTTCCTGAATGGTTTAGTTTTGGTCTCTCATTTTCAAATCGAAACCGAAACCAGACTAAACCAACCATTTGACACCCCCTAACATGGAGAGACTATTTCCATATTTCAAACCCTCAACCTAATAACAATGCAACCCAACCATTGCGCACAATGCTCGTCCATGGAAAAATATCACCTCAATTTGTCTGTCTGTCAATTTCCTCAATTCCCTCTAATAGAAGGAGGTGGACCCCACTCCGGGCAGTGTGTTCAGACAAGGAGTCAGATGGTCATTTCTATCCCCCTATTAGATGGAATTGAGAAAATTGAAGGTCAAACAAATTGAGGGGATAAAGATATCTCGTCCATTAGGTATCTTGGGAACTTTTATTATATCATTTTGAAAATTAAATCTAAAATAAAGAAGTGAATTGTCTTCATCTCGAGTTTGGATCAGGTCCTCACATAGGGACGCGCGTGGGGACAAATCTCGCGCTCCATGGGGTGTAAGCCCTTCATACTTGAGGTGGGTCCCACACCCCCATAGAGGGTTCAGAATTGAACCCACATGGGGACCTGATTCAAATTACAAAATACCTTCATCCATGCACGTCCCTTAATAAGGGAAAAAAAAAATAAAAAAATCTGTCTAAAATAGAAAAGTGGATTGTGCTCTCTGCACGTCCCTTAATAAATAGACAATAAAGCTCTCTCTTTCTCTTGCAGAGTCTCTCGGTCTCTTCTCACCATGAATAATCTTCTGGTTGCTTCCGTCTTCTCCTTCGTTCTTCTGTTGGTGTGGGTTATTGTAAGATCTGTGTACTTCATCATCTGGGTTCCATGGAGAATCCAACGTCACTTCCAGAAACAAGGAATAAATGGTCCTAGTTACCGTCCGATCTCCGGAAACACAATAGAGTATCGTGAACTGATCAACGAAGCTCAAGCCAAGTCCATGCCCTTCCATCATAAGATTGATCATAGAGTCATTCCTCATTACCACAAGTGGTCGGAGATGTATGGGAAGACATTTTTGTATTGGTTCGGTTCGAGACCTCGGCTTGCTATTTCTGACCCTAAAATGATCAAAGAGGTGCTTTTTAATACGAGTGGCTCATTTGAGAAGGTTCGCTTAAACCCTCTCGTTAAACAACTAATGGGAGATGGGCTTGCTGCAGTGGAAGGTGAGACTTGGGTGAGACATAGAAAGATCACAAGCCAGGCCTTCACCTTGGAACGAGTAAAGGTCGAGTAAAAGTAGTAACATCTCTCTCTCTCTCTCTCACCGTTCATGGGATATGAGTCTCGCTAGAGAAGAGTCCCACACATATAAAGAGTGGATTCCACATAGGGAGAGGAACCGCACACTAGTACCATGGCCTATCTTTTTATATTGTGTCATGAATTCATGATAAAGTAGTTTCATTTGGTTTACCAAAAAAAAAGAAGGTGTGTTGACTTGGACATATCACATATTTAGGGGTGTCAAACGGTCAGGCTAATCGATTTCCAGCTTAGAATGGGTGAAATTGAAGCCGACCCGATAACAGAAGGTTCAATTTAGTATAATGGTCTCTTACTCTCTTATTGGTTTGATTTCAGGCTCGGTTCAATTTGGATTTGGTTTACCATGTATATATACATAGTTATAGAAAAAAACATGTTGTTTATGGTTTTTTGGATTGTTATTGGTTTTATATCGGTTTCAGTGGGGTTTTGGGTTAATGTGATTTTTATTGGTCCGGTGCATTCAGTTTTCAGCCGGATTCATTATAGTCCAAATTGAAGTCGGTCCAATTAAGAATCGCTTTGGTTCGCATTTTTTAATTGTTCAATCATTTTGAGTGGTTCGGTTTAGGTTTTGATACCCCTAATATCACCAAACCAAAGATATTTGGTTTAGCGAATGGTCAAAATGATCAAATCAGCACTGACCTAATAGAAAACTATGATAATAAAAGGCAAAATATTATTGCCACAAAATTATTTAATTTCCAAACTTCACAAGACACTTATTCTTGAGGACAAATGATATTTCTAGATTAACCACGTGTCAAATTTTGGAGTTTAATTTAATCAAATAGACTATGTAGTGGCATACTTTCCATGTATGTTCATGCATGTGATCCAATCCTCTAGTGATTACTGTGTATTCTTCCAATTCTAAGTAGGAATAAAAACATATGGTTTGAAATTATAATTTGTGGAAATGAACTAGATATGAAAAAATAATCGAGTTTTCCTTCAACCATGGTAAATGGTAAGGGTGTCAATCGGGCGGTTCAGTTTGGGTTTGGTTTGAGTTTTTAGGTTTCGGTGTGGGTTTAAGGGAAATCAAAACCGAACCAATTAGGGCTTTTCGGTTTCGGTTCGGGTTGGACTCGGGTTCGGTTTGATTTGAAACCCGTGTATAAGCTGTTTTGGGTAGTGATTAGGTAGAGTTTTTAGGGTTTGGGGTTGGTTGTAGTATTCGGTTTGGTTCAGGCGGGCCAATTGGTGGCCCGTCGGCTTAGCCCGAATCGAGCCAAAACCAAATTGTGCTCTAACCCGTAAATCGAATCCAAACCGATAAAGCATCAGTTTGGTTTAGATCGGACTCAAACGGGTTGGGCCGGGTCGGCTTTACCGGTTCAATTTAGGTTTTTGGCACCCTTAGTAAATGGAAATCCATTACGCATGGGGGTTATGGGGAGGATATACTGGGAAACATACTAAAATCCTATAAGAGTTTGTGAACCCTAGAATAGTGGCTGAACATTCATCACGCAATTGAGAAAAACTTTGTCAAAGAAAAATATGAAAATGAACTATGACTCCTAGAAATGTTACAAAAACTTGTGACACTTAAAAATTATAAAAAAAGTTCCCCTCCCCCCCCCCTTTTTTCTTCTGTGTAATCTCCATGTCTCATGGTTATGGTGATTGGAATTGCAGGGTTGGGTGCCAGAAATAGTGGCCAGCACATTGAAAATTTTAGAGCAATGGGAAGAAAATAGGGAAGGAAAAGAAGAGTTTGAGATTGATGTGCACCGTGAGTTTCATAATCTCACTGCTGAGTGCTGACATCAGTTCAAGAACAGCTTTTGGGAGTAGCTATGACCAAGGGAAGTTCATCTTCCAATTGCAAGAGGAGCAAAGGCACCTTGTCTCACAGGCTTTTCAAAGCCTTTACCTTCCTGGGTTCAGGTGATTTTCCCTTTTTTCCCATTTATGATCTCAATCACTTAGGCTGCGTTTGGTATGCATGCTTGGAATGCATTCCAAATTGATTTTGCATTCTCGGATGATAAAAATAGTTGTTTATATCGTTTGAGAGTGCAAAATCGATCTAAAATGCATACCAAACAGAGCTTTAGACTCATATATGTTGTGATCTTCTGTTCCACCATGGATATATAGGTTTGTGCCTACAAAGAAAAACAGAATGAGATGGGCACTGGATAGGGAAATTCGAAAATCATTATGGAGGCTAATTAAGATTAACAGAGAAACCAATGAATACTCAAGAAATCTACTTGGATTAATGATGTCTGCGAGCAAGAATCAGGAAGAAGAAGAAGAAGAAGGACTAAGGGAGGAGGAAATCATAGATGAGTGCAAGACATTTTACTTTGCATGGAAGGAAACAAGTGCTAACCTATTAACATGGGCACTTCTACTTCTAGCACTCCACCAAGAATGGCAGATCAAAGCACGTGAAGAGATCAATCTTGTCTGCAGTGACAATGGCCTTCCAACTGCAGAGAATTTGAGTGACCTCAAGCTAGTGAGTTCCATACTTTAATTTTTGATTCTCATTTTTTGGCATTCTAGATAAAAATAGTTGTTTTATCATGTCAGAATGCAAAATCGACCTAGAATGCATATCAAACACGACCTTAATTAGCATATATGTGGTGGGTAGAGGAATGTATTCTTTGGTGTCTTTCCTATGTTTTATCATCTGAGAATGCGAAATCAACCTAGAATGCATACCAAACACAACCTTAATTAAAAGCATATATGTGGTGGTTATAGGAATGTATTCTTTGGTGTCTTTGCTATGTTATTCTTTAGCATCCACCTTAAGATTTGTTATACTGCATTAAACCATGCACCCAACATGAAGGGTGTCAAACGGGCCAGATGGTTCTGGGTAATTGAGACAGTTCCTTACCGGTTCTCTGGTTCCTTAGGGGCAATCCCAGATCCGTCTCAAAATTAAGATCCAATCCCGTTTAATAACGGAGCAGTCCGATTTGATTTCTTAACAGTTCTAGGTATTCAAAAACTCAAACACTCAAATATAAATGTTTCTTTTAGGGGTGAAACCCTGAGTCCTCTTACCTCAACCCAAGCCTAACCCGGCCCTAGGCAGGCCCAACCTTACTGAGCTTAGCCTAGCCCAGCCCTGATCTAGCCAAGCTGGGCTGGGTTGGCCCTGACTTGCCCTGCTTTTTTTCCATTTATGTTGTCCTCTGCATTAAAAAAATGAGACACATGTGATTAGGTATTGGTTTGTTTCATACTCAAATTGACTATTAGACTTTTCTTTGGGTCAAATAAGCCAAATCTTAAAATTATAAATATTTTTGTCTAATAGATAATTAACATTTTTTTTTTTGTAAACCAATAAATAATTAGATACTAAACGAAAATTGCAAAATGTAAACAATAAATTGTAAAGCATAACCTAACACAGGGTCGAGTCGAGCTGGGCTTAACCCGAGGCCTCAACCTTGGCCCAACCCTGACCTAGGTCTTGAAAATTTCAACCCTAACCCGCCCTCAGGGTTGAAAAATCCAGCTCAGGCCTTGTTCGGGCTCAGGGCGGGCTCAAGCCGATAGGGTCAAACCTACACCCCTAGTTTCTTTGACACATATATAATTATAGCCCTTAATTTTCTTTGAAATAATGATATAACCTTATAAAAACGTATAGCGCCATCAAACCGGCCCAACCAAAAACTAGAGTTGTATGCATTATGTGAACAAAAAGCAAGCGACCAAGATCATTCAATATGATGGTATGAACACGATACCAAGGCAAACCCATGGAAATATCCCTTTATCAAATAAAAATAGACACTACATAATTTTATCACATTGGAAAAGACTATGCTATGAATCTTCCTTTTTCACTGAATTATCTTGGAGCAAGGGTGAATATTTATTTCATTCCGTTGGTAATAATGTAACACGTAGGACTAAAGAGAAGCAGATCTATTCTATACCCGATAAGTACCAATATGCAATGGGGTTGACCCCCTTTTCCAATAAGTATGGGTGAATCTTGTCACTAATGTTGTAAAGTGAGAAGTTGTAACCTTATTTTTATTGTTTATTGTTTTAATCTCAAAAGTTATTTAAGTTAGGCTCAAAAAAATATTTTCAAAATAATTTGAAAGTGATATATCATTATTTCATTTCTAAAGGCTGCCATTGTCTATAGGAAATGACATGATTTGCCCTCATTGAAAAAAAAGGAAGGTGTTATACTATAAGGGTAAAAAAAGTAAGGTTACAACTTCTTGTATTTTGTATCCCTTTGGATATGCCTGGACTTTAATCCTGTATATCTTTTCTCTTTAATATATTCTTGAGTAAATTACTCCCCCTCCCCTCGATTATGCGAATGACAAACCCCTCCCCTGGGTTTTGAGTAATGACTCTCCCCTCCCTTGCATTCCCAAGATTCTAACAACCGTACCCATTCCGTTAAAAAGGGCTGTTAAGTGATGACATCACCCAAAATATTTTCATTTAAACCCCAAAATGCCCTTATTATTCTGATATACCAATAATACCCCTTAATAAAAATAGACAAAATCTCTTCTTCTTCTCCATTTCGTTCAACATTCAGTAAAGTTTCCCTCTCGTTCGAATACTCGTGAGAACAGCGAAGATATTCTTCATTTCGTTCGACCACTCCAGCGATATCGGAGATTACGAATCTTATTTCTTTCGTTCAAACACTCCGGCGAACCGAGAGAACTTCAAGAAGTTCGAGTTCTCCTCTTTTTCCTCTCGTTGAACACTCCGTGAGAACCGAGAGCTTCTTCTTCGTTTCATGAACACTCCGGCTATTCTTCTACAACCAAGTTGTTGAAGGTAAGGTGTTTCATCATCATATCCAGTCCATAAGAAGAAGAAGTTCAAACAAAGTTGGCAGCTCTGGTGCAATCACCCACTATAGGTGGGTTAAGTTTGAACCCGATTGGAATTGACCATGTGTAAAAGGATAAAGGTTTGAAAATTTCTCTGAAGAAAAAAATACAAACAAATGGAAATTCAAGGGGAGGTTAACTATGGTAAGAACAACAACGATTGCCAGTGAAATAAACAATTGAGGATGCTTTGCCACCATTAAAATTGAATTGTTCTCGGACAATAAACACAAAATTCATTTTTAAAGAAGGTGAATTATTTTCTCGCAATTATATCCATAAGTTCTAATCCCCAATTGAACAGAACTATTAATGGTAAACCATACGACCTTAAGAAAATTTAATTCATCAAAACTTCTTGTAACCTATCAGGGATACGATCTGCACTTTCTTGATTGAAGAGATTTAGCACAATGAGCTTCCCTTGTCTTTCATTTCAGCAAAAGTAGAGGTGCAATTAAAGTGTGTCCCACAGAAGATTGTGGAGACACTGCCCTGTGCCATGTGCCATGTGCACGAAACGAGTGGTTGGCTAATGGCTAACGGTATGAGCCAGAATGACGAATCGCTTTCTTAATACGATTTTGTTTTATTTGAAAGAGAGAGAACGATGAGTTATTATTCATTAATCGGAGAGAAGCTGGATCATATCAATCTTCATTCGAGTTTGTGAAAAGATTATGGATTTCCAATTAGGATAACTCCAAAGAACAAAGGAATTGAACTACTGAGTCCTGAGCATCATAGTTATCGTTTGCTACTCTGTTTGGACAGAAATGATAAAATCTTCTTCCCCAAAAAACCCACTTGTGATCATTCATAGAATCAAAACTGTGTGTGGAGAAGTAAGAGGTTCTTGAAAAATTCATCACAAATGGGGCAAATAGATATGAGAGCAGTTTAGAACTTCAAACCAGATCTCCTAAAGTTGGATAGAGACCAATCAAAGATGCAAATAAAAAGTCGAAATCTGATTTAAAGGAAATCCGCCAATTTGGCTCCCAACTAACTTCTCAAGTGTTTTTTCGAATCTTCAATAAACGACGAATCTAAGAGGTTATCTGAATCGGGTTTTGATCCATTTACTTGTACTCAAACAATAGAAATGGTGGCCATGGCTTTAAATTAATTCTCCTAAAAAAATGAAGAGTTTACTGTAAATTTCTTACCTCCATACATGCATGGAATGGAATCTCTAATCGTCTGGCATTAATTTGTTGATTTTTGGGTCTGGGCTTCTAAAAGAAACGTTTTTGATAGTGATGGTGAGAAAGAGACGCACTCAAAATAGTCATAAACGTATCTTTATCTGTATTTGAGCAGGTGGATGTTGTGGAGTGCCATTTTCACCAATAAATTTCCACTTTCCACTCATCTTTTTGGTCAAGCTGTGAGAGAATAACCGAGATGGGAGTTGGTTGCGGGTCCAAGCGGAGATGGAAGATGCACGTCCAAGCGTTGCGGGTTGTTGCGGCAATGGCTGTTTCAGAGTGGAAGATGCACTCTCCATCTTCACTTTCTCGTTTCCATAGGTGGGAGACGATAGAGCAAGGAGAGAGAAGTTAGAATAGGGTTTTTAGATAAACTGTAAAGGGTAATATAGTCTTTTCCTATCACTTAACAGCCCTTTTTAACGGAATGGGTACGGTTGATAGAATCTTGGGAATGCAGGGGAGGGGAGAGTCATTACTCAAAACCCAGGGGAGGGGTTTGTCATTAGAGCATAATCGAGGGGAGGGGGGAGTAATTTACTCTATATTCTTTGATCTAGTAGTCTACTGTGCTGCATCTAACTATCGGTCTCAAGTTTTTAACAATGATGATCCATTTCATTAACAGGTAAATATGATACTAAACGAAACACTCCGTCTCTACCCTTCGCCCATTTTGCTAATGCGACAGACGAACAAGGACACTAAGTCAGGGTCTCTCAGAATTCCGGTGGCCACACAACTCTATCTAGCCATGACCGCAGTGCATCACGACGTCGAGCTATGGGGCGAGGACGCCGACAAATTTAATCCACTAAGATTTAAAGATCAAAGGAAGCATTTAGCTTCATTCTTCCCATTTGGACTTGGTCACAGGATCTGTGTAGGTCAGAATTTAGCTGTGATTGAGACTAAAATTGTTTTAGCAATTATAATCAGTAAATTTTCTTTTATTGTATCTCCATCATATGTCCATGCTCCTATGCAGTTTTTGACAATGCAACCACAATATGGTGCTCAGATTCTCTTTAGAAAGATATGAATTAGGCACTTGTATGGTTACTTTGATTGATATGTATCAAAAGCCCATATTTTGAGAATGTGGACTTTATTTTCAACCTTTTACAAGGCCTACTATACTCTTATTAAAGCCTATATCTGAAGGCCCATCAACTCCAACTTCTGGGCTAATCCAAGACTGGCCCATCAATCATCACCAATGGCGTATATAATAGATATAGCCAGTTATAACCTCACCAAGTTTCTACCACGAATATATTTTCCTCTGGTTGTTGTGGTCTTCTTCCCATAGTTAGCAAAAATGGGAACGACAAAAAAAGGGAGTTTTACGGTATGAGTTTTAAACGGTAAAAAAATTACAAACGGTTTGTTAAATAAAACGGTCAAAAAAATAGACAATGGTAAAAACGAAAAACGGATGGTACAGGTTTTAAACGTTTATATGTCAAAAAATAAAAAAATGGAACAAAAAAATGGCATTATTCTCATATAAATTGAGGAATTTTTATTTTAAATACATGCTTTTAATTTTGATGTCCGTGCATTGACCTTGAGTTGAAAGTGATATCATGAAAAATGTAGCCCTTCGAGTCATCTTTACATTGGTGAAAGAATCAGGCCGATCAGAATGAATGAGAGAGAGAGAGAGAGAGAGAGAGAGAGAGAGAGAGAAATATAGTCAGTTAAGTAAATTATTGTTCAATAAGTCCAAGATCTTAAAGAGCTTCTAAAAAACAATAATGTGTTTTAAATGCGTTTAAAACTGGAATGTTTGCCTTTTTTTACAATGTTTGGAAAACATTTGACAAAACGTGTTTAAAAGCGGTAAAAAAACAGGCGCGTTTTTGATAACATAGCTTCTTCCTAATTGCCTTGATTTTTTTATTTTTTATTTTTTAAATTGCTTTCAATGATAAGGAAAAATAGGAAAACGTTTTAAATGAGTTTAAAACGTATATTACTTTTTTTTTTTTTGTTGCAAAAAATGGCACCTAAAAAAATTTAATTTTTCTCAAAAAATAATTTAATTTTTCTCAAAAAATAATTTAATTTTATAAAGGGTTATGGTCCACATGTTAAATATTATTATTTAACTAATATGACATGAATTGGTCCTAGCCATATTGTCATTTTTTTGGTCCCATATTTTTTAAATATAAACGTTTAAAGGAAGCAGTTTTAGACGGAGTGTGGCCTATGCCAAGACTCCCATGTGTCTATCTCTCTCCACCTTAAAACAAGGGGATAGAAGTGTCTTTTCACATGGGGAGGAGAGAGATAGACTCATGGGAGTCTTGGCGTAGCCACACTCCCGAACAGAGAACTTTTTCCCATGTTTAAAACATGTACTAGCCCATTTTTCTTTCTCTCCCGTTCATGAAATGCTTGACTCTATTTTTTACGAGTACTTTTCAACTTCCAAGCCGTGTTAAACATATGGTACATTGGTACCAAAAAGAAATTTGGCGTGCTCGTATCGAACGGATATCGAACATGCAACACCGATATGATATTGATATGGTATTGGCCTGGATCGGCTGTATTGGATAAAATTACCTCTGAATTTCTTTAAAAAATAAGTTTTTGACCATTTTACACCTTGTTCGTACCGTGCTACTGATACAATATTGACACGGTATCAATATCGGTGACTAGCAAAACCGATACGTATCGCCCAATATGGATGATACGATACCGATACTGGGAACCATGCATGCACCTTGACCCTACCGTTACTCGTCAGGTCGACATGGACTTATTATAATCGGTTGATCGGTTGCTGGTCTTTAATTGGGCTCATACCAAACGGGCTATAAACAATATAATCAGTCCAATTCATATTCAGGCCAATTATCGGTTGTTCGGTCTTAATCATGCCTAGTGGTGCTCTTATGGAAATTCTTTAATGGGCTCTCATATAGGCCCATATATTTCTCAAGGGATTTATTGACGGGCCAATAGCCCATATCCCATGATCATGCCAATGTCGGTTTTCGGGACGATTTTACCGTTGGTTATTGATCTTGGTCGGTTCGGGTACCCATCGGTCCACTATCCTATCTGAGAGATTTTAAACCTTGTCAAGGAAATGGAGATTGGTATTGAAAGAACTTTAATGATAAATCAACGTGACTCGATTGGTCTGTTGACTTTCTGTGCTGTGGTGTATCACAGCCATGGTTTGAGGTATCGGACCGGATCGGCCAATTTTGGTTGGATCGGAGCGGTCAATTTTGGTTAGATCGGATCGGTATCGATCGAGACCGATGCCAATACCGATCCGATCCAGCTGTATGGACAAGGGTAAAAATGTAAAAAATTTAGCTTTTTAATAAGAAAACAGGGACAAAAGTGTCATATTTGCCTAAGTTTGAGCGATCTCGATCTGTATCGGCTGATCCAATCCTGATCCAGTCGATACCGAGATCATGAACCAGGATCACAGTTGGTGGGAAAGAACACTGCAAGTCATGTGGAGCCCATGTCTAAAACATAGGAGTGAGGGGTGTCAATTCTAGGCATGGCATGGCAGACTCGTCTGAGCTTGCCCGCCCCGGCCCATTTACTGAATAGACATATAGCCCGATTCTGCACCGTATAAGGTCCGATTATATTACTCGATTATAGCACAAGCCTGTCTAGACCCAAGCGAGCCCAACCAATTGACACCCTTACACAGGACTTCATGAAATTACAACCCACCCACCCCCTTAAAATCGAAAATCTCACATATATTGATGCCCTTGCCTTGCATGTACTCTCATTGACCCGCATTGATGCAGGGGCCACACAACAGGGCAAAGTTCTTTCTCCCTTTTGTGTGGTTTTTTTTTCTCCGGGAGATGAGGGGCACACATGAGATCTCATTAAAGACGAAAAATTATCACCTCAAATTGCCTGCCCATCAATTTTCTCAATTCCCTCTAATAAAGGGAGGTGGACTCCACCCGGACAGTGTGTTCGAATAGAGGGTAGGGTGATCATTTCCACCTCTTATTATATGGAATTGAGGAAATTGAGGGAAGAAACATCCCATTAAAGACACCCATCTAAAGTTTTGAAAGAATTTGAAATAAATTGCTCCTCTCATTGTAGACTTGTAGCAGCTATAAAATGCCGCCAGATTCGAAACATATATACGTGAAAAGTGTGGATATGGTTGGAGCTTTTAATGGCTCATACCAATAAGAAGCACTTTTGGTAGGGGTAGATAATAATAATGGGCCAGAGGACATGGGCATATATGCTTGGAGAGAGTGTTTGACTTTGACCCAATCTACTTTGTATGCCTCTCATGTCTCTGCTCTCAACCAAGAATTTTTATCTCCAACAATTCTGACACCCTCCAATTCCCTACAGTTCCTCACATGGGAGTGAAATGACCATTTACCCATTGCCATGTGAGGCATTGTAGGGAATTGGAGGGTGTCAGAATTGTAGGTCGGTCCTTGTTTAATTTCAACCTACTTTCTTTAAAAAGCATACTTAGGCTAAGTTTAGCATGTATTCTTGAAATGCATTCGAAGTAATTATATCAAACACAGCCTTAATCTTCCATCCATGATCATATACATATTTGGGACTACTATTTATTTAATGGGCAAGAGATCTCTACTTGGTCGCATGGTCTCTACACAACCATCCGGGCTAATGGTGAGCATGTCGGGTATCTACCTAGGGGCAGAGGTGTCATCTCATGGTGTCCTGTGAGAGGGCATAGAAAACACCACCAAGTAGAGATCTTTTTCTAGGAGTGTAAATGAATAGTCGAAATGCATTTTCAGTATCCAGTATCCATATTCGTTTAGCACTATCCGAATCCAACCGAAAGCTAAACGGATGCGGATACGGATAGCTATAGCTATCCAAAAAGCTATATTTACATGTAAGCGGATAAAATATCCGAGCCATATCCGTGTCCGTATCCGCTTAGTACTATCCAAACCGTCCAAAAGCTAATCGATGCGATGCGGATATAGCACTATCCGAGGCGAATCCTATCCGTTTACATCCCCTGTCTTTTCCGTTATTTAATTTATATTTGTTATCGATCTCATCTTTTCAAGCCCAACATTTTGTGAGTTTCGGCATCTCACCCTTGAAGATCTCAACTCTAAACCGAGATTAATTAAAGAGAATGAACTACACAACTATAAGTTGAAAGCGTTTGAAATCGTAAACAATTTTTTTTTTTTGTTTTTTTAATCATTTGAGAATGCGAAATTGACTTAGAATACATACCAAGCACGACATAAGTATTCAAGCACGACATAAGTATTCAATTAGGGTATTTGTTTCCACCAAAAAAATTCATAAATTCATTTACATGTTTCCATTCAAAACTATACAAACATCCAATACAGAAACCATTACTGATAAGGCTACCACAACTTGGACCCATTGGATTCAAATGCACTTTAACACCCATACCTGATCGTGGTCCTTGTGGTTGCATGAATTTCATTGTTGTTCTATATGAGGAACTGCCAAATACAGAAGCCATTACTGATAAGGAAACGAAGCTAACTAGGCATTTAGAATTTTATATGGTCTTTCAGAATGAGGTCCCCTTGCAGCTCTATGAATAGAAACAACAATAATATGATAAATTAGGGCATTAATTAACACAGTCTAGCAGTAGTTGGAAATTTGCTTTTAATGTTCAAAACCAACCTTGAATACTCCATTAAAATTTGCAATTAAGAGTGTCACATTGATCCATAATTCCATATTGGAGTTCACCTTGAGGAGATGTTGGCTTTAGGCCAGGAATCATCAAATACACCAAGGAAGGGCAACAACAAAGGCTTTAAAGATCTTTGACTGGGAAGAGCTTGGATCTTTATTCCCTCCATTTGGCTGCCCGGTAATTTACTCAATTTCATCTAATAGGGGGTTGAAAATGACCACTCTACCTCCTACCCGGGTGGGGTCCACCTCCCTCTATTAGAGGGAATTGTGGAAATTGACGGGCAGGCAAATTGAGATGATAATTTTCCGGAAGAGCTTACAATGAATATCTCTCATCTGCCTTGGCCCCCACAAATAGCTCCATATGGGTTTTCAGGCTTCAACAGAAGATCAGTAATGAGCCCCAAAGGCCAAGCTCAAATCATAGAAGGCTTGGCCTCAAATAGGGGTGCAAGTTTGGCCTGGTGAGCCTGAGACCGCTCAAGCTCGCCTGAGCCTGACTGGGCCTGGGTTGGGCTTTTCAACATGCGGTCTGGGCTAGGATTGAGATTTGCAAGTCCAGGTAGGACTGGGCCGGGTCTGCGCTAAAGCCTTGGGTTGACTCTGGTCCGGCCTGACCCTGTATATAAAACTATAAAATTTGCAGTTATATGTAATAATATCATACATAAGGTCAAAAACATGGCTAGCCCAGCCTTGCTTAGCCCTGAAATGGCAAAAATTGGGGTTGCCAAGGTCAATCAGGGCAGGGTTTGATTGGGTTGAGCTTGATAGGACTGTGCCTAGGCTGCGATATCCAATTCTGCCCTTGGGTTCGGCTGGGGTCATAAGAAATCCGGCCCAGCCCGGTTGCAACCCTAGAAGCAGCCCATTGTTATTTTTTAAGAGAGTTTAATTCAAAATTCTTGTAAAGATTGCATTCATGAACGATTCCTAAACCTGAATAGGAATCGGCGGATTCCCTTTCGAATTAGCCAATTTCTTCAATTTCTAATCCGATTTACCAAACCATGGAGGGATGGAAGTTTGGCTATTCATGAGATGTTGTCATTTCCTTTTTAATTAAATTAAAATTTTGGACAAATTTATTTCTATTAAGAACCGTTCCACCGATATGGATCGACCAATCTGATATCGATATTTGAAACCATCACAAGGATGTTAACAGCCTAGCCCATGCCTAAATGTAATTTGGATCAAGCTCATATAAATCTTAAGAGGATCGGGTTTTCTTCACCCACAGTGAAAAGAGAACCTCTTTAACCATGATATTTAAGCATTGGATTAGACTAGGAAAGGGCATTTTCATCTATAAATATCAAAATCGAATCGACCATTTAAAATCTCACCAAACTGAACCGAAAAAGGATCGGTATGGTTTTGGTATCTAGAAATAGAATCTTCTTCGGTACGGTACGATTTTGGTATCTAAGACAAAACCATTTGGTACGAACCGAACCATATTGAGTTATTTATTTCCGAACCGAAGGACGGAGAATACATATGAATAATAAGTATATACTATGTATCTCAACATATATTATATATGTATCTCAAGTATCTAGATTTAGAATTTAATAAGCAATAGTGGGAGACAATTGCGTTGGCGATAGTTAATTTGATAAGAATACACATGTATAATAATTATGTGAAAATAACTCTGTCGAGTATGACTCTACACCGATATTCCAGTAGTCTATCTCTCTCCTCCACATATTAAAAACATTTTTCATAAAATGTTCTCTAATGAATGTCTCATAACAATATTGTTCATTTCCTCTATCACCAGCTGGGTTTCATCGATCGATCGAATGAAAATTTATTTGATGATTAATTTTTATCATCATGTTGTCCACACCACCAACTACCCATGATATGTTTAATTACAACACAGTTTGCCATTTGATTGAGTGAGCTCCAGAAAGATGGTGAGAAGTCAACAACTAACAATGGTTTTTCAATGGTTTAATGGTACTATGACAAAAAAACGAAGTTTTACGGTATGAGTTTTAAACGGTAAAAAAATTACAAACGGTTTGTTAAATAAAACGGTCAAAAAAATAGAAAATGGTAAAAACGAAAAACGGATGGTACAGGTTTTAAACGTTTATATGTCAAAAAATAAAAAAATGGAACAAAAAAATGGCATTATTCTCATATAAATTGAGGAATTTTTATTTTAAATACATGCTTTTAATTTTGATGTCCGTGCATTGACCTTGAGTTGAAAGTGATATCATGAAAAATGTAGCCCTTCGAGTCATCTTTACATTGGTGAAAGAATCAGGCCGATCAGAATGAATGAGAGAGAGAGAGAGAGAGAGAGAAATATAGTCAGTTAAGTAAATTATTGTTCAATAAGTCCAAGATCTTAAAGAGCTTCAAAAAAACAATAATGTGTTTTAAATGCGTTTAAAACTGGAATGTTTGCCTTTTTTTACAGTATGTTTGGAAAACATTTGACAAAACGTGTTTAAAACGGTAAAAAAACAGGAACGCGTTTTTGATAACATAGCTTCTTCCTAATTGCCTTGATTTTTTTATTTTTTTATTTTTTAAATTGCTTTCAATGATAAGGAAAAATAGGAAAACGTTTTAAATGAGTTTAAAACGTATATTACGTTTTTTTTTTTTGTTGCAAAAAATGGCACCTAAAAAAAATTAATTTTTCTCAAAAAATAATTTAATTTTATAAAGGGTTATGGTCCACATGTTAAATATTATTATTTAACTAATATGACATGAATTGGTCCTAGCCATATTGTCATTTTTTTGGTCCCATATTTTTTAAATATAAACGTTTAAAGGGAAGCAGTTTTCTGTACGGGAGTGTGGCCTATGCCAGCACTCCCATGTGTCTATCTCTCTCCGCCTTAAAACAAGGGGATAGAAGTGTCTTTTCACATGGGGAGGAGAGAGATAGACTCATGGGAGTGCTGGCGTAGGCCACACTCCCGAACAGAGAACTTTTTCCCATGTTTAAAACATGTACTAGCCCATTTTTCTTTCTCTCCCGTTCATGAAATGCTTGACTCTATTTTTTACAGTACTTTTCAACTTCCAAGCCGTGTTAAACATATGGTACATTGGTACCAAAAAAGAAATTTGGCGTGCTCGTATCGGAACGGATATCAGCAACATGCAACACCGATATGATATTGATATGGTATTGGCCTGGATCGGCTGTATTGGATAAAATTACCTCTGAATTTCTTTAAAAAATAAGTTTTTTGACCATTTTACACCTTGTTCGTACCGTGCTACTGATACAATATTGACACGGTATCAATATCGGTGACTAGCAAAACCGATACGTATCGCCCAATACGGATGATACGATACCGATACTGGGAACCATGCATGCACCTTGACCCTACCGTTACTCGTAAGGTCGACATGGACTTATTATAATCGGTTGATCGGTTGCTGGTCTTTAATTGGGCTCATACCAAACGGGCTATAAACAATATAATCAGTCCAATTCATATTCAGGCCAATTATCGGTTGTTCGGTCTTAATCATGCCTAGTGGTGCTCTTATGGAAATTCTTTAATGGGCTCTCATATAGGCCCATATATTTCTCAAGGGATTTATTGACGGGCCAATAGCCCATATCCCATGATCATGCCAATGTCGGTTTTTGGGACGATTTTACCGTTGGTTATTGATCTTGGTCGGTTCGGGTACCCATCGGTCCACTATCCTATCTGAGAGATTTTAAACCTTGTCAAGGAAATGGAGATTGGTATTGAAAGAACTTTAATGACTTTCTGTGCTGTGGTGTATCACAGCCATGGTTTGAGGTATCGGATCGGATCGGTCAATTTTGGTTGGATCGGATCAGTCAATTTTGGTTAGATCGGGTCGGTATTGATCGAGACCGATTCCAATACCGATCCAATCCAGCTGTATGGACAAGGGTAAAAATGTAAAAAATTTAGCTTTTTAATAGGAAAACAGGGACAAAAGTGTCATATTTGCCTAAGTTTGAGCGATCTCGATCTGTATCGGCTGATCCAATCCTGATCCAGTCGATACCAAGATCATGAACCATGATCACAGTTGGTGGGAAAGAACACTGCAAGTCATGTGGAGCCCATGTCTAAAACATAGGAGTGAGGGGTGTCAATTCTAGGCACGGCATGGCAGACTCGTCTGAGCTTGCCCGCTCCGGCCCATTTACTGAATAGACATATTGCCCGATTCTGCACCGTATAAGGTCCGATTATATTACTCGATTATAGCACGAGCCTGTCTAGACCCAAGCGAGCCCAACCAATTGACACCCTTACACAGGACTTCATGAAATTACAACCCACCCACCCCCTTAAAATCGAAAATCTCACATATATTGATGCCCTTGCCTTGCATGTACTCTCATTGACCCGCATTGATGCAGGGGCCACACAACAGGGCAAAGTTCTTTCTCCTTTTTGTGTGTTTTTTTTTTCTCCGGGAGATGAGGGGCACACATGAGATCTCATTAAAGACGAAAAATTATTACCTCCAATTGCCTGCCCATCAATTTTCTCAATTCCCTCTAATAAAGGGAGGTGGACTCCACCCGGACAGTGTGTTCGAATAGAGGGTAGGGTGATCATTTCCACCTCTTATTATATGGAATTGAGGAAATTGAGGGAAGAAACATCCCATTAAAGACACCCATCTAAAGTTTTGAAAGAATTTGAAATAAATTGCTCCTCTCATTGTAGACTTGTAGCAGCTATAAAATGCCGCCAGATTCGAAACATATATACGTGAAAAGGGTGGATATGGTTGGAGCTTTTAATGGCTCATACCAATAAGAAGCACTTTTGGTAGGGGTAGATAATAATAATGGGCCAGAGGTCATGGGCATATATGCTTGGAGAGAGTGTTTGACTTTGACCCAATCTACTTTGTATGCCTCTCATGTCTCTGCTCTCAACCAAGGAATTTTTATCTCCTCCAATTCTGACACCCTTCAATTCCCTACAATGCCTCACATGGGAGTGAAATGACCACTTACCCATTGCCATGTGAGGCATTGTAGGGAATTGGAGGGTGTCAGAATTGTAGGTCGGTCCTTGTTTAATTTCAACCTAATTTCTTTAAAAAGCATACTTAGGCTAAGTTTAGCATGTATTCTTGAAATGCATTCGAAGTAATTATATCAAACACAGCCTTTATCTTCCATCCATGATCATATACATATTTGGGACTACTATTTATTTAATGGGCAAGAGATCTCTACTTGGTCGCATGGTCTCTACACAACCATCTGGGCTAATGGTGAGCATGTCTGGGTATCTACCTAGGGGGCAGAGGTGTCATCTCATGGTGTCCTGTGAGAGGGCATAGAAAACACCACCAAGTAGAGATCTTTTTCTAGGAGTGTAAATGAATAGTCGAAATCTGTTTTCGTATCCGTATCCATATTCGTTTAGCACTATCCGAATCCAACCGAAAGCTAAACGGATGCGGATACGGATAGGCTATAGCTATCCAAAAAGCTATATTTACATGTAAGCGGATAAAATATCCGAGCCATATCCGTGTCCGTATCTGTTTAGTACTATCCAAATCCGTCCAAAAGCTAATCAGATGCAGATGCGGATATAGCACTATCCGAGGCGAATCCTATCCGTTTACATCCCTGTCTTTTTCCGTTATTTAATTTATATTTGTTATCGATCTCATCTTTTCAAGCCCAACATTTTGTGAGTTTCAGGCATCTCACCCTTGAAGATCTCAACTCTAAACCGAGATTAATTAAAGAGAATGAACTACACAACTATAAGTTGAAAGCGTTTGAAATCGTAAACAACTTTTTTTTTGTTTTTTTAATCATTTGAGAATGCGAAATTGACTTAGAATACATACCAAGCACGACATAAGTATTCAATTAGGGTATTTGTTTCCACCAAAAAAATTCATAAATTCATTTACATGTTTCCATTCAAAACTATACAAACATCCAATACAGAAACCATTACTGATAAGGCTACCACAACTTGGACCCATTGGATTCAAATGCACTTTAACACCCATACCTGATCGTGGTCCTTGTGGTTGCATGAATTTCATTGTTGTTCTATATGAGGAACTGCCAAATACAGAAGCCATTACTGATAAGGAAACGAAGCTAACTAGGCATTTATAATTTTATATGGTCTTTCAGAATGAGGTCCCCTTGCAGCTCTATGAATAGAAACAACAATAATATGATAAATTAGGGCATTAATTAACACAGTCTAGCAGTAGTTGGAAATTTGCTTTTAATGTTCAAAACCAACCTTGAATACTCCATTAAAATTTGCAATTAAGAGTGTCACATTGATCCATAATTCCATATTGGAGTTCACCTTGAGGAGATGTTGGCTTTAGGCCAGGAATCATCAAATACACCAAGGAAGGGCAACAACAAAGGCTTTAAAGATCTTTGACTGGGAAGAGGTTGGATCTTTATCCCCTCCATTTGGCTGCCCGGTAATTTCCTCAATTTCATCTAATAGGGGGTTGAAAATGACCACTCTACCTCCTACCCGGGTGGGGTCCACCTCCCTCTATTAGAGGGAATTGAGGAAATTGACGGGCAGGCAAATTGAGATGATAATTTTCCGGAAGAGCTTACTATGAATATCTCTCATCTGCCTTGGCCCCCACAAATAGCTCCATATGGGTTTTCAGGCTTCAACAGAAGATCAGTAATGAGCCCCAAAGGCCAAGCCCAAATCATAGAAGGCTTGGCCTCAAATAGGGGTGCAAGTTTGGCATGGTGAGCCTGAGACCGCTCAAGCTCGCCTGAGCCTGACTGGGCCTGGGTTGGGCTTTTCAACATGCGGTCTGGGCTAGGATTGAGACTTGCAAGTCCAGGTAGGACTGGGCCGGGTCTGCGCTAAAGCCTTGGGTTGACTCTGGTCCGGCCTGACCCTGTATATAAAACTATAAAATTTGCAGTTATATGTAATAATATCATACATAAGCCAATTTCTTCAATTTCTAATCCGATTTACCAAACCATGGAGGGATGGAAGTTTGGCTATTCATGAGATGTTGTCATTTCCTTTTTAATTAAATTAAAATTTTGGACAAATTTATTTCTATTAAGAACCGTTCCACCGATATGGATCGACCAATCTGATATCGATATTTGAAACCATCACAAGGATGTTAACAGCCTAGCCCATGCCTAAATGTAATTTGGATCAAGCTCATATAAATCTTAAGAGGATCGGGTTTTCTTCACCCACAGTGAAAAGAGAACCTCTTTAACCATGATATTTAAGCGTTGGATTAGACTAGGAAAGGGCATTTTCGTCTATAAATATCAAAATCGAATCGACCATTTAAAATCGCACCAAACTGAACCGAAAAAGGATCGGTATGGTTTTGGTATCTAGAAAAAGAATCTTCTTCGGTACGGTACGATTTTGGTATCTAAGACAAAACCATTTGGTACGAACCGAACCATATTGAGTTATTTATTTCCGAACCGAAGGACGGAGAATACATATGAATAATAAGTATATACTATGTATCTCAACATATATTATATATGTATCTCAAGTATCTAGATTTAGAATTTAATAAGCAATAGTGGGAGACAATTGCGTTGGCGATAGTTAATTTGATAAGAATACACATGTATAATAATTATGTGAAAAAGAACTCTGTCGGGAGTATGACCTACACCAGTATTCCCATGAGTCTATCTCTCTCCTCCACATATTAAAAAACATTTTTCATAAAATGTTCTCTAATGAATGTCTCATAACAATATTGTTCATTTCCTCTATCACCTGGGTTTCATCGAACGATCGAATGAAAATTTATTTGATGATTAATTTTTATCATCATGTTGTCCACACCACCAACTACCCATGATATGTTTAATTACAACACAGTTTGCCATTTGATTGAGTGAGCTCCAGAAAGATGGTGAGAAGTCAACAACTAACAATGGTTTTTCAATGGTTTAATGGTACTATGACATAAAGATCTTAATACCAATTTGTATACTTAAAAATAAGGACAGAAAAAAAGGTTGAACATATGTTGAATTAAAAAACTTGTAAAAATAATCCCAACACATACTGCAATTTGATGGGGTAATCTCCTGAATGATGGTGAGAAGTCAACTACTAACAATGGTTTCAATGGTGCTGTGGCATAAAGATCTCAATACCTATTATACATTTTAAAAAAAAAGGCTAAATATATATGTTGAATTAAAAAACTTGCAAGAATAATCCATCCAAACATAAACTTAATCATCCAACAATCTAAATTTTGAATCAATCCCCACAACAATGTGGTATGCTTAATCCCAACATACACTGCCATTTGACTGGTTAAGCTCCAGAAAAATGGTGAGAAGTCAACTACTTTTTTTTTTTTTGGGAAGAAAAGAAGTCAACTACTAACAATGGTTTAAATGGTGCTATGACATAAGATCTCAATACCTATTGCATATTTAAAAAAAACTTGTTTAAGTTAGTCAATCAAAACATAAACTCAACCATCCAACAATCTAAAGGTTGCTTTCGTTTTATTGTGGAGTCTGATAACTTGAAAGTGATCAATATCGTCGCAAGAGATCTCATCGATCATTGAGGATATTCGATGAGATACATAGTATCTCAAAACAATAGAGAATACATTTATAGTTAAATCACCTTTGATATATATTTTGAAGATTGCAATGGTGGGGGCACAAAGTAATGATTTTGAGTTCTCTATAAAGAAAGAACTTCGTAGAAACTTTTCCTACCTCACTTTAAATGCCGATAACTGTATCCTCTTGTGCTGTTCCTGTGTATCCAAAATCTGTTGGAGCAAAGATAAAAGATTGGTGATAAATAGCAATACAGGCCCATCCTGCTTCACCAGATTCAACAATAAAACTTCCATCACATGTTAAGGTAAGTACATCAGTGTGTGCAAACCCAAGGAATCCACAGGTTTTGAGTTTGAATCTAGAGTAGTTGATAAGGTAGAATGGGGGAAAAAGGAAAGAAGATTCTAATCCGATATCCATCGGTTAATGATAAACATGATTACATATGGATTAGGGGGATGCATGATGAGAGAAAATACATTGGTTTCTAGCTAACCAAACGAAATAACAGGTAATAGAGAAAATGGAAAAAAAAAGGCTTTTTATTAGTAGGAAAAGGATCACTAGAAAAAAAAATAGTGTTCAAAAGATCAAAAAGATAATGATCACTGAGGCATTCTATTCTCAATACTAAGAATCCAGTTGCCCGGATTCTTTTAGAAAAACAGCAAGACAAGAATAAATGTCAATTCAATTCTCATTTAGTTTTACAAAAAAAATACAAAGATTTTCAATATCAATGAAACGATTAACGATATCCTTAGTTGCAATACCCTTATTCAACAGCTGCCATAAAACAATTTAAATTTTGGATGAAACGTTAACTTCCAAAAGAGATTCTAAAGAGGTTTCCCACAAAGCTGAGTGCAAGAGCTAGATATAGTATAATCAACACAGAAACCTAGGGTTAAAGTTCTGGCCACCACCTTGGTTGTAAGAATCCCATTTTTTGCATAAAATTTTACTTGAAAAAATTCACTTCAAAAAAATTGAGATATAAAATTTTACTTGTTGAAAAGTGTTCCAATGTTTTTTTTTTTATGGAAAAAAGACATTGAAAAATTTTTCAACACATAAAATTTTACATTTACAAAGTAAAATTTATCAAGAAAAATTTTCTAGATAAACTTTTACGCCGAAATAAACGGAGCGGGACAAAATACAAAATCACTATGCTTTGCGGTGGCCAAGGGAATTTTGGAACTTAAAGAAGACATCCTTGGTGGAAATTAAGCATAGAAAGCGAGGTATTCCAATATCTATTAATCATCAACTCTGAAACCTTTGAAAAAGAAGGAATGGGGTGTATAACCAACCCAATGTAGATGCGTGGCCACATAAGAATCCACGAATCATCCAAACCGATATCGACATCCTAGTACCAATTTTCCAACAGGTCATCCAATGACAAAGAGAGAATGAAGTGAGATTTACTCTCCCAGATCCAAGAACCCCTGTTTGGGATAAGCTCTTGACTAATAATACTAGAATGAAGAAAGTATTTAGCTTGTAGGACCCTAGTCCAGAAGCTATCAAGATTAGTAGTAATAAGTCTCCATCCTACCTGTAATAAGAGGGATTTATTATGGATATGATTCATGAAACTGCATTTATTTTGGTTACATCAACCTGAAATATTTCAAGAATAAAATATCTATTAGATACTTTAATTTCTAATAATAAATTTTGATTGCAACGGGTGGGGGCATGATGATAGTAAGAGCAGCGAGAGAAGGATGGGGTTTTATTTTTTAACATGAAATTACTGTTTTACTATTAAAATATATACGATTAAAGAGCAAGAGTGAAATCAATTTTAATTTTAAAATTAAAACAACTCCTCATTGATTTTAAAATTTCTATTTCACTGAAATAAGATGCAAAAATCAAATCAAACAAGTTTCAAACTGAAAATCTCCTCATGATATTGAAATAGAAATGATACCAAGCAGTGATCTCATCCTCCAAATAACAATATCTTTATGTATAAGAAAAGAAAAACTGCCCTCCTTTGTACGCTTGTACCACATAGTGGAATAAGAAAGGAGGAAAAAAAAATTAACACTTTCCCAGTTCCCACACTCCATGTGTATCAGTGTAAGAACAAATAAAACATAAAACTTCATTTTGATTTATTTTCAAAAATTAAAAAAAAAAAAAAACTCTCCCTATCTCTCCCTAGGTTCTACCTCCAATTGCATACGAGCCTACGAGGGAACCCAAAAGAAATTCCCTAAAAAGAGGATTTTCTTTTTTAAGGAATAAAAAAAGAAAAAAAGGAACTGCCGAGGATGAAATGGAGAGAGTACTCCTACTACTACACCTACAGTGTCTCTTCTATAAAAATAAAGCTAATACACATATTTTCTTCCCTTCTTTACATCGTAATTCGTAAAAGTAGACGTGGATGTAATGATGTATACGAATACGAAACCACCCTCACTCTCCTCTACACCGAAATTCTACAACAAGGCAGGACTAGGCTTCCTCTCCGTAGCTTCAGGTCCCCACGTCTTTCCTGCCGCGCTCCCTCCTCCACCAAAAGTGGCGGCCGCCGCTGCCACGTCCAGTCCACCACCGCCCATTGACGTTATCAGAGCCGAGAACCCTCCCGTAGGTGCACCACCACCACTACCAACTCCAATGCCAAGCCCAAGAAGGTCCAGTGTCGTGGGTTTTGGCCCAAACATCGACGATGGGCCCATCATTAACTCCGTCAAGGCCGTACTACCATCGCATGGAAGCCTAAGTCCAAGCCCACCACCAGCACCACCACCACCTGCCGTCATCGTCGAGCTTCCGGGCTCAGAATCTAAGCGTCCACTACTCCACTGCAACCCGTCTTGATGCCCAGAAGACGACGATGAAGTCAATCCTAACCCACGCAGAAATGAAGAGCTCGTCGAGGCCGCCCCCATTTGGGCTGCCTTCTGAAGTAATGCCGTGGCGGACATTGCTGGTGAAGCAGCATAATGCCGGCGTTCTGTTCCCACCACTGTACCAAAGATCGTGGAACCACCGCCGCTAGAAGATAAACAGAGAGAAGTAGGCTCTACCGCTGACACCGTTGCTAGCGCTGTTGAGCGCTCCGATCGTGCCATGGCGCATATTAAATCTGAGAATGTAGATGTTTGGGGCTGTAAGGTTCCTGCACCTGTCGATGATGCGAATAGACTTGGAAATACACTCGTAGTGGTACTGCCATTGCTATTGCTGGAAATGCTGCTGCTGCTACAGCTACTGCTACTGCCAATGCTCCCGTTTAAGCAGGTAGATGGGGGGATTTTGGTAATGATGCCGCTTGAATTTCCGGGTAAATCTGTAAACCCAAAAGCACAAAAAATTGGAGAAATTCAAAGTATAAGAAACACATAAACCACCACAAACAGAGAAAGAAAGAAAAGGAGTGAAGGAAAGTAAGCTTTCTGCAAAATTTTCAGGAACTTTTTCTTTGAATAGAAAGTAAAGCCAATCATGTACCCTTTACTGCTTTCTCTCAATCACCCACATAACACAACCCCTCCCCACACTCTTTTGCTTTCTTGCTTACAGGGTTTCTTTATCGATTACAGAGATTGAATCTCCCGACTGAAACACGAAATACTCCAGAAAGTTTTTATCAGAGAGAGAGAGAGAGTTTTCTGGGAAATCCCGGTACGTGGTGTGTGTGTGTGTGAGAGAGAGAGAGAGAGAGAGAGAGAGAGAGAGGGAGGGTGTAATCCAAATTACCAGATCTCCATATAAAACAAAGATCAATACAGACAAAAAGATGGAAAAAATCGAAAGACACTGAGAGGAGATTTCGTATTTTATTTTATTTGAACAGAAACTGAGAAAAAGATTCACAAAAAAACACAACAGAAGCATTTTGAATAAATATCCTTTTCTTGACCTCTGTTTACCTGGATTTTGAATTGGCAAAACAGCAGAAACGACAGTAGAAGACGAAGGAGGCGGCGAGCAGGCAACGATCTGACGCTTACAGTCGTCTTCTGAGTTAGAATTCGGAACAGTGTGAGCTTTCGCGCTCTCCTCAGCTAAAGCATCGCAGAAAGCCCGGTGAGTGATGAAGCTATCCCTCCTTCGATAAAGAGAAGAACAAAGAAAGCAAAAAAATCACCACCAAAATGCCAACAGAAAGGGAAAAACAGTAATTGAAAGCCGAACTAAAAGAATTAATTAATTAGAAAAAGTTAAAGACCTTGAAAATAAGGTTCCGCAATCGCATCTGTACTCTCTTGTTCCACAAGTCTTCAAATGCGCCTTCCAATCGGACTGAACTGCGTATTTCTTCGAACACTTATCGCATTTCCATTTCTTCTCGCCGTGTTTTCTACAGTAATGCTTTTTAATCCCCGTGAGATCACCCAGAGCTCTAGAAGGATCGTTATGAACACAAGAAGGCTCGGGGCAGACGTAGACTCGCTTGCGGACCTCTTTGCTCGATCGTTGCCGGAGCTTCCACGGAAGGTTATGGCCGCGGCGGTGGAGTTGTAGATTCTGGTCGCGTTGAAATCCTTTGTTGCAGATCTCACAGACGAACCGGTTCGTAGCCATTAGAGTCTTCGGCGACAACGCGATAACCTCAGCATCTGGATCTGCAACAGAGAAGAAATAAACACTCAAATAAATCGGATAGTAATCTATTTGTTTCCAAGAAGCTAAGACCGCTAGAATATTCATCTATCAACCTTACCAGGCATTCCAGGAAGGTTCCGCTTCTTCTTTATCGTGGTCGTCGGCGGTGGAACCACCTGGTTACCAGAAGAAGAGACGCTAGCTTCCCCAGAAACCGTAGAAACAGCCATGGCGGAACTATTATCCAATTCAACAGGCATACCTCCCAAAATTCTACTGGAAAATCAAAATTAAGGCTGAATCTGGAAATACCGGGCCCTTTTGGAGTTCAACTTTCAGAATCCAAAAGAATTCAATAAACAAAACTACCTGCGCAAGGTTTCAGCTCTGCTCTCATCTACCAGTCGCAATCCCTGTTCTCTCCACCTACCAGTTCTTGAGTTCCTATATTCTTCCGATCAGAAATCAAAACCAAAATTAGAACTCCAGCCGTAGATCCAAGTTTCCAAAATCACCAAAACCCTCGCCAGCAAAACCAAACTCACAAAGTACCCAAAGAGCAAAAACCCTACGAACACCGAAAAGTAAAGAACCACCACCAATCTCCCAAAGCTTGAATCGAATCAACTGAATACCCAAGAAGTGAAAATCAGCGGCAAACACAGTCTGCTCAGTAAGGAAAAAAAACAAAAGTTCATCACGTTTCCGACATTTTCGATCGAAAAAACCCTGCAGCTTTGCAAATAACAACTCTAACAGACATTTGGAAATGAATCCGAAATCCAAGAAGCAGCTGCGAACAATCCAATATAACTGCCGGACATGATCGAGTTCTGGTGACCAATTCCGTTTAGTCCGTACGTCATTGCCGGAGATGAAAGCTGTAGACGGTCGGATAAGGCGGCTTACGAGTTTAGTAAGTAGCTAGCGAGCGAGCGAGCAAGCGAGAGAGTCTCCGTTTTGAAAGAGTGAAAGAAAACCAAAGCGGCGGAAGTTGACCATGGTTAAGATTTAACTAGGGAAAGTTTAACCTTGGTTAGAATGTCCAGTTTCTTTGCTGCTGGTCCAGACCCTAGAAGAAGAGGGGAAAATCGTAACCGTCCACGTGTCACTTGAACCGGAAGTCAGGAAATTTTTTGGCATCTGTCCCTAGTCACGACAACGTATGCGACTGGTGGTGTCGCTAAGTCTTTGTTGTGTAGCGGAATTTTGACAAATCCGGTTTTTTTTTTTTAATTATATAAATTGTTTTTTCTATTTAAGAAAAATGAATAAAAAAAAATGTAAAAAATTTCTTTGACTTCTGGTGAGAAATGTGAATATATGCTTTATGGTCCTTTCACCTCCTTCCTCAATTTACTGCAATGCCCTTTTAGGGTTCTTAAAAATGAGACCGGATCAATTTAAATTATCGAAATTAATCAAAGCAAATCAAAATCAATCGATTAAATAATTTATAAATTTTGGATTTTTAAAATTGTTTAGACTTTAGAGATAAAATTGACAAGATTGATTGAAACCAAAAAAATAATCGAAAAAAATTTAATAAATATGTCTCTATTGAATACTCCCTTCACGCTCGAAATTGCACCCAGTCGTGGAGGAAGGCCTCCACCCATAAACATAATTGAATCCAAAAAATTATTAGCTTTACCTTTTTATATATGAAAATTTTGATTAGGTTAGAAAATTAAACACCATTTTTTTTGTTGGTAACTGAAATTTCATTTAAATAAAATGCATGAGATACAGAAGGTTTGGGTACGATGTATCCAAAACCAAGGAGTGAAAAATTGAACACTCCGCCTTGGAATCGTCGGTGACGATATTGACGATGCCGACGATGATGACGATGAACCCACCCCTTTTTTCATGGTTCATCATTGCCCCGCCTTTTCCGTTTTCTTTGTTTGTCTGTTTGCAGGTGTTGTTGACACAGGTGCTGGTGGCACTGAGTTTATCGTCTACTCAGAAATTTCAGCTGCCGTTCAACCTTTACCATACCTATCCTATCGCCGAACGAATCTCCACTCGTCGATCCAGCAGATCCTTGTAAATCTGTTCGAAAGTAGGCTGTGGCAACGTTTCAGATGGTTTTTTAACTGTCTATCGAAGCTCCACTCGTCGATCTAGCAGAATTTTGTCTCTCTAGCAAGTCTGTTTGAAAGTAGATTGTGGCAGCGTAGCGACACGCATGGGAAGTCTGGTGTTTTTGGTCTGTTCAGCAAATATGGGCCTCCCTCTATTGGCACGTATGTGCATGCGCTTATCTTTGACTGTGTCTACAGCTTTTTCTCTAGGGATATGGTTGTAATCCATCCCCTACTTTGGATGATCCAGTCAATGGCATGTAAGATCGGATCAATTTGCACTCCTTGGTTTTGGATACCGTATATCCATACCTTGTGTTTATCATGTTCTCTATCTATCTTATGTATTTTGTTTTCCTTTGTTTGGCTTTGGGCGCGCTTTGGGCGCGCATGAATGAATAGCCTTCTTTTCTACCAAAAAAAAGAAAAAAAGAAAATTTTAACACTTTATTGGTTTGGTTTCGGTTTGGCCCAGTATATGAAAAAAATAAAATAAAAAGGAACGATTAACTTTGTCGTGTGACACATGACCCTTTTCATGGGGGGGAAAATCCAATGCCCTACACACAACAATTTTGATTCTCTCACATGTGGTGCACTGCCCAGTGCTTCCCACGCACAGCAACTCTAAATTAATTTATCTGCTCGAAATGATAAAAGAGCCCTTGATCATTTAGTGGAGCATTTTGAATTTTTTTTTTTTTTTTGGTTAGAATCAACAATTTTATTACGGATAAATCCCAGACTAAAGGATTACAAGAGGTAATGAAGGAGGTGGGGTGGGGTGGGGGGGGGCGGGTGGGAGAAAGCCATCAGAAACGGAACAGAAAAAAAAATGGAGGCATCCTTAGTTAAAAGGTGAGCCTCATGCACAACAAAACGAGAAAATAAAGTAAAGGAAACATACGTAAAAGAACAAGATACAACTAAAATATCATCTACAACGGTTATAGTGGCCCAATCCAAAGAAGACAAAAAATGCCTTAGGGCCAACACAACAAGACTACAGTCCGAGAGAACCATCAGGTGGAAAATCTGCAAGCTGCATCCTATAAGCAAAACATCAAGTATAGCCTCAACTTCAAACAAAGAGGCCGATGAACCCAAGCTAGCCTTATACCTATGCCAAAGAAGCGACCACCAGAGTCACGTATCAAAGAACCACGACCACCCCTGCATAAAGAGAGAAACCATGAACCATCATTAAAAGTAAAATAACAAGATGGGGGCGGGAGGCAGTCGGATGGGATGATTGGAAGACCACGAGGAATGCCATTAGAGATAACGGTAATCCCCAAATTTCTTTCTTGACTGCCAAATCCCTAATTAAAGATGTCCACAAAATATTAATAAGGTAATTAAAGGATAAAGAAGTGAAATTATCTTTTATATATATAATTATTTTAAAAAAATAATAATTTCACTTTCCTTGCAACCAAAAGATGCCGTCCTCAATTACTTAAGTGATGGACATATATACATATCTGTTTGAATTGGTAGAGACAAGGGAGATGCGGAATATCTTTCTTAATTTCTTTTCTGTTGGCTCATCTTTGTATTGGATATCTCAGTTAATGCTTTCTTAGGTAAAAGGCCCACTTGTCTTTTGATCCAAAAAGCCCATTTAGATAAATTTTATTTTTTATTTTATTTATAGTAACCAACGGTGACGTCGATGGGCATGTAAAGACACCATCCTTTTCTGGAAAGATGTCCCCACTCGACACACCCATTAAGGGTATTTTAGCCTCTTTCAATTCAAAAACCTACACGACCCAGATTCGAGTTGGACTGGTGAAGGATAGAGATAGTATCATAGCAATACTAATAACTAATAGGATAAATTACACATCACCCCTGGTTTTTAAATGAAACTCAGATCTCTCCTTGGTTTTTGAAAAAACTCAAATCACCCTCTCTAGAGTAATGGTGTTAGTTTGCTGTTAGTTATTGGTAAGGGTATCAAAACCTAGCTCGAACTGTTAAGACCGATCGAAACTGATCGAAAAAACCCGAGATCGAACCGAACATATCCTTATTGGATTGGTTTTGGACTGGAGTATGACGGGACCGGTTGAAAACCGGACTGCATTAGATCGATCGATAACAAACCGAAAACCGAACCGAATGAAACCGATAAGAAAATAATGAGTATAAGGTTATGAATCATTGAATTGATTTCAATATTAGTGAGCAAATTTATGGTTGTAAGATAAATTATTACAAATCAATGAGTATAAAATTATAAAAATAAGGAAATTGATTTGTAACAATGCTTGTTCCATTGATCTCCTTTTTAAATTTGGGGTTAATGATATATTTTATATAGTTGAAAAGAGAAAGAGAAGAAAATAGGCACAAATCGAACCCAATTTGTTTAAAAAAACCTGGTACCGAACCGAATCCAAACCGATATCAACCTGTTATCATAAATCGAAATCGACATGAAACCAAAACCGAGCCAAAATCGAAAAGTTCTTATTGGATTGGTCTCGATTTCTCTAAAAGCCACACTGAAATCGAAAAACCCAAATTGAAACCGGACCGAACCTACCCATTGACACCCCTACTTATTGGTGTGAAAGGACTATTTTATCCTTGTACTAAAACATTAGAATTAAATTTACAATACTACCCTTCCTTCATCTTCAACATTGGTCAAGGGTAGTTTAAGGATTTAAATTTATTTAACTGGCTGACATCATCACTTAACAATATAAAACTAACGGTAGGGATTAAATTGTCATATTGGGGTCTAAACTAGGGGGTGATTTGAATTTTTTCAAAAATCAGGGGATGATCTGAGTTTACTTTGAAAATCAGGGGATGACGTGTAATTTACCCTAACTAATAAGGTAGAACCCGATTTTTTATAGATCGACCCGGTAGGAGATTGGATCGGACTAAAAAACCATATCAGATGTCAGCACTAATGTGAACGCAGCACGTTTTTTTCCCCATCTCGAAGAAAAAGTTTTTCTTCTTACATACAATTAATAGGAAATGTCTATTTCCAACCTCCCAAGTTTTCTTACTTTCAGGTCAAAAGTTTCACTTTAGTTTGGAATTGACAAAAAAAATTGGTAAAATAATTGTTCCATAAATAAATATAGATTCTAAAATATAAATATGAGGAACAGGATCTTTTGCAGTACCCGTGGGGCGGCGGTGCACATCCAACACCACAACAGAGGCCAGGTGGCACACATGGCCTCTGCTATGCCGCCGAATGTGCACCGCCACCCCGTCAGTACTGTAGAGGATTTTAATACATAAATAAGGTAGAGGGTATAGAGCAAGATATAAAAGGGGAGTGCACCAATGAGGAATGACGAAACGGTTTCATACATAGAGAACAAATAGATCATTTCATGTGAAGAAAAAAATATGAAGACAAATGGTGTTCTGTACTGTCCCACCATCTTAGGGTTCGCAAAACCTATAAGGTTTGAGTATTTTCTCAAAATACACCGATGATACTCTCTTTTGCCAATCCATTTCATTCATTGTGGGTAGAGGAAAACTTGATCCAAACAAATATTTATAAAAGATAAACGTACAGAATGGTTTCTTGGACAATATAATTACAATAGTGCAAGTTAGATGAGACTGAAATTTTATAGATCGAGGGACCATCCCCCCTCATATGTGAAATTTCAATCTAAAGATAAAATCAATCAAATGACAAAATAAAGTTTAAAAAACCAATGAATAAAATTGTTTGTTTTTTTTTTTTTTTTTTTCCCGATAAAGAACCAATGAATAAAATTAGATTTACTGAGAAGAAATCCAAAAAATGAAAACATCGTAAAAATAATGAAAATATAGGTGGTAATTTAGTTGGAACTCGTCCTTTTCAAATTCTAGTAACTCGAATGAGTCAAACCGATTTACGACAAGTCATTTAAAAAAAAATAAAAAATGAGACCTATCATTTAGGAATTTTAACAAACAAGGCGAATGCATTTTGTTGAGCTTCTTTCCCATCAAATTCTGGCAATTGAGGGTTTCAGATTTCTGACTTGACTCAGTGAGTTTCTTTTGACTCGGGTATAAATACCGAGTCTTCTGTGATTCGGACAAACTCAAACTCAGTCTAATCATTTTTTATATTGGTCAAATCTACATTACTTTTGATCAGGTTTTGCCATATTTTGATTCAACTTGATCGACTCATTTGAGTCAGAACCTAGTTTTTCAATCATGAGGATATATGATTGAATTTGAGTACGAAAATTTTATTATGTAATTATTTCTAAGATACCAAATGACCAAATTTCCTACATCACCATTCCCTCTTTATAAATTTCATATAAACAAAATTTATATTTACAAAAGTAAGAATCAAACTTCCCCTTCTCCAAAAATCAAAAGGAGTGTACAGGGTTGGCTTCAGGTTGTTTTTTGTTTTAGGGCAATATATTGGGTTAGACTGAAACTGGACTGATATTTTCTACCCAAAAAAAAGCTAGACTGATATGTGTTTGGTTTACAAAACCTGAACCGAAACCGATAACCATCAGTCCGTTATCAGTCCCTTGGTCCTGTCTCTGTTGTTCATATATATAATAAGAAGAGAAGTAATAAAAAAATTTGAATTTTATCTATTTTCCATTTTTGTGCAAACAGTCTGTTTTGATCAGTTCAATCAATTTCGATTTTCAAAAGTTTTTCTAAAATCTAAAACCAAAATCAACATAGAACTGATAAGGTGTTCGGTCGATTTTAGTTAGGTTCAATCAATTTAATAGGTCTTGTCTCATTTTTGACAGCTCTACTTAGGAAGCAGATCCTCTCTAACGCGCATCCAACGGCTGAGAGTGCTTTGGGATGCATGTATAGAAAGCATAAGGTTGAAAACTCCAACATAATACATAATCAATTGTTCAAGTTGAAATTCACAAGCCATCTATTAGCACTCTACATCAAGACATTAACAAAGACAAAAAAGGGTAAGCAATGAACTCTGGGATGAAGCCAGGATCATTATTTGGTCCATTTCAGATGGGACTCCTCTATAGCGCAATAGGGTGTGTAGTGCACATCCAACAGCCTGTAGCGCATGGGCACACAGCCCAACACCCCCACCCATGTGTTGGGCTGCATGTCTGTGCACTGTGGGCCGTTGGATGTACGCTACATGCCCTATCACGCTACAGAGGATCCAGGCCCCTCCATTTTCCTACCTTATCTATTTCCCCAAGTTCCTCTAGTAGGGGGACGGAAATGATCACCCTACCCCCTACCTGAACACAATGTCTAGGTGGGAAAATGGACCGGGCAAGAAATGGAGCCGATAATTTTCTGACAAAGGCAAATAGTACTTGATTGGTGTCTTGCTAGTGGAGTATAGGCTTTTAAGAGGTCATGAGTTTGATTCTCCTGTCTTCACCTTAGTGCCTTAACTCCTTAAGGTACCTTTTTCCATTCACTTTCCCCCTTCTTCTAGTTGTAGTCAAAAGTCTTATGGCACAAGATAGATAGGGTAAAACAGTCAAAACCCATTTTTTACAGAAAACCAAACAGGATGGGAGTGGGCCAGTGGGGAAACTTCAAAGGGCATTCATAAATTGGAATTGGACCCCAACATATGTAGTATTAGGACTCTAGAGAGGGAGCTTTCAACAATGGTTGGTCAGCTGTAAGTGGACAAATATAGTTCAAATTTAAACATGTGGATGGCAAGGTTTAAAAACATGGAATTGGATATGATGTCACTTTCCTTGAATCCGATTCAAATCATGCCAGGACTCTAGAAATTGTTATAGAGAAGAAGATCAGTGATTTTTTTGAAGTTTTTGATGTATAACATTTGTATATATCTATTGCAAGAGTTGAGTTTCATTGATTTTATATTATTGGGAAAAAGATCTCTGTCCAAGAGTGTGGCCTACGCCAGCACTCCCATGAGTCTATCTCTCTCTTTCCCATGTGAAAAAACACATCTATCCCCTTGTTTTAAGGAGGAGAGAGATAGACACATGGGAGTGCTGGCGTAGGCCACACTCCTGTACAGAAAACTGCTTCCCTATATTATTTTAATGATAAAAAAAGAGACAATATGATTCAAAAAATGGATCAAGTGCATTCAAAGCCGATTCAAGAGAATGATTCAATAATGGGGCTAATTGGAATAAATCATGGCAGCTGGATTATCAACTTATCCAAGACTGTCTTTGTTAATATTCTAATATATGGGTGTTATCTTGGGCCAGCCTAACATGAGATAGGTTAAAGAGTTTGATTTAACTTGTTTCAATAACTCTGGAGCATTTGGTGTATCGTTCAAATACATAATATATAATTAATCATGTGACAATTATTAATATGTCGACCTGCCAGGTAGTCAGATACTAATTCTTACCTAATCTGGTATCTGTCTAAAAAATAAATTTTTAAAAAAAATTGAAGGCAAAACTGTCCGATACAGCCAGATTCGTATTAGTATCAAAATCGACATCTATCGAGACCAATATGGATCTCCATACCAATATCCATAACCATGACTTAAACCCATTTGGAGAACCGTTTAGGAAATAAAAAAAATAAATAAATAATGGGAGAATGTTCTTTGTGCTGTAGCGCAGGTTGTGCCTAGGCACATGGGTATATAAAGGGAATGCAGTTGATAAAGGAAATGCATGTCATGGTTTGAGGAAACGGCATAGGTTGCCCTGAATTGTGTGATTTGTATTGAAATCGGCAGATGACGATAGCAATTACCGGGCCATTTCACGGATCCGACCCGATTCCAAATTTCTAAAGGAAAACAGGGGTGAATCCATTCGATCCAACTCAATTCAGGGTTATTTGGATCGGTATTGAATCAATATCGGCCGAGACCATCCCGATCCTGTTACCGATTACCAAATAAAGGTGTAGGAAACTAAGAAGCTTTTCTTTTTTAGTAAGAAAACTTAGAAGCTGAATACAACCATAAATCAGGCATGTCTTACTTATCTCTCCACACTCCATCATTAATTTCATTGACTAAAAAGAGGACAACTATTTTATCTTCATCACCTATATTAAATTTATTAGGAATATTCTATCCAAAATTCAATGTTTTAAGTTTCAACCATTACTATCTTACTACATTTATATTCCACTCTTTTTTCTACCAAAAAAAAATAAAATATATTCCACTCTTTCAACTCCTTAGCTTTTGCTATTTTTGACTATTTTTTCTTTTTTTTTTAAAAGTACCAAATGTCAAGCTTTGGTCTTGATTTGCCTAATTAGCACATACCTTCCCTCATCCTCCTTTTTTTCTCTTTTCTCACCTCTAACCACTTCCCTCCTAATGCCCTATGTATTCTATTCTCTTTTTAAAGAAGAATCTAGCATATTAATTATTTTAGTCGGAAGATTAAGTGATATGCATAAAACTAACCTACCTATGGGTAGTAGTTGAGACGTGGTTCAAATCAGAGCGGCCACAGTGCAACTGCTATCATGATACCTGGTACCTCGATCTCTTCATCGCCATAAAGGGAGGACTCTCCATTGCTGCCACCATCCATTCTATATATAGGAGGGCACTATACGAGGTAAAGAGGTCAGTTAACAATTAATCACCAATCATCCTCATTTATACACCTTAACTGCTCGTTTAATTCCTAGCATATACTACTGTTGTTCGGAGTTCTAACGTAAGCATCAAAGAGCCTTCCTCGGAGTTTGCTCTGACCTTCTTTGTTGCTCGGTTATTTGGTCTTTAATGTGTAGGTCTCCCTACCGGTGTGATAATTTGGATTCAAGCAACAACATAAAGTATAGAATGAGACTTACAAATAAAATGTTGTACTTATATGGCACAAGTCCCCTTTCAGATTTATTGATTACATTGAGTGCAAATAATTAGTCCAAACTCCGAAGATATTTGTTATGTGTGTGTGTCTCGAATTCATGTATCTGTTTCGAAGATTAACTTGCTTCGAAATATTTTGGTGGCGACCTGAATGGGATTATTTCTGAGACCTATGAAGGTAGTAGAGGACTTGACCCGATGAAGGAGTATTTACATGCCTTACCCATCTTGTTGTAAAGAGAGTGAGTTTTTTAGGGTTTTTCCGACTTCGGATTTCTGGGTGAGAGTTTGTAGCGCCGTTTTGAATGTTCTTGAGAGATCTCCACATTGTATCTTTCTTCCATTGCATAGTGAAACATCTTCCGCTTCGCCCGTAGACGTATCACATCATATTGGTGTGTGAACCATGTTAAATCTCTGTGTCGTCTTGCTTTTTTTTTTTTTTTTTTTCTATTCATGTTTGTTGGTGTTTGTTTTAACAATAATTATACTCGAGAGATGCGGATTCATTAATAGCTTAAAAGAATCGCATGTTGGTCACTTCATCAATTATTTATGTGGCAAACTTCAACCCAAAATCAAAATTCCATGTGGTAAAAAAACATCCTTAAATTTTGTTGCAGACTAAATATGATGGTGAAAATTTTGTATGAAATAATATAATTTATGACATAATTAATTTGATTTATGAGACTATATATGACCTATTCAAAGTGTCCCAGATTGATGGATGGAATAGATCTACCATATAATTTATTTAAATGATTGATATCATAAATTGATGGTTGGACTAAATAGATCTACCATATAATGTATATAAATGGCTGATATCAGAGAGATCACCTAGCAAATAGATTTAAGTCTCCTGCTTAAAAAAATATTTTTCTCATATTATTAAATAAAAATTGTGTTTTTTTTATTCAAAACATCAATTATCTAATAAATTTTCACTCAATTCTAATACTATCAATGACATTGGAATAGAATTAAACTAATAATAATAGTTGTAAATATTTTATTGGATTTCTTATCAATAGAGAAATTAAGAATTATGCTTCTCTAGATGAGTAATATAAATCTCCAAAACCATAAATCCAAGTCCTAAAATTGAGTCAATGTTCTTTTGATTGATCCATTGTAAGGGTTAACTCCTACATGTCACATTCATTAGGAAAAGAAAAAGCATCTAAGAATATTGAAGAAAGTTCTCCTTCACCCAAGATGAAGGGTTCACCTACAAGTCATGGTTACTTGCCCCCCCCCCCCCTCTAGCATAATACACTTCATTGTCCCAGACACACAAGTGCAATGATGGTCATCCTTCACCGTGGCTTAAGGAAAACTCGGTCCAAGAATATTATGGTAAGTAACATTGGAAGTTTACAAGTTTATTTAAATGGTTGTTTTCTAAAACCAAGGGCGTCAATTTTGGACCGGTAAGAACCGCTTAAGAAGATCTATCAAGAATCAAGATTGTTTAAAAGCCATATATAAACCATAAAGGAAAGAAGGAACAAACATAGATATACGCTAACTCTCGTTAACAAGCTTTGTGAAGACGAAAGAAGAGAGAAGCAAAGAGCCACCAACAATCAACATTCACATTCAACAGCCAAAGAGGAATGGGGTACTTAGGGCTAAAAGCAACTAATAACTTTTGTCGATTTATATCTTCTTCCCCTGAGGTTCCTCAATAGAGATTAAGGATCCCTTCGCAGGTGCCACATTGAGGTACTAGAGGGGCCTAAAAAACAAAAGGAGAGCTGTTCTCTGTGCCGCAGCGCAGGCTGCGCTCAGGCACATGGGGGTGGGCGCAATGACCACCTTGCTCCCCTGAATAGGCTGCCCATGTGCCTGGGTGCAGCCTGCGCTGCTGCACAGAGAACATTCTTTCAAAACAAAAGTAAGTCATCAGCAAAAAAAGAGTGGGTAATCATCGGGCTTTGCCTTCTAATCTTGATCCCTTGTATACGATCCTGGTCCACTGATACTGAAATTAAGAAGGTTAGGCATTTTGAGCATAATATAAACAAGTTAGCCGAGAGGGGATCACCTTGCCTCAACCCTCTAAATGAGATTCTCCTTCTACGACCCATTAATGAGAAAATAAAATGACACAGTACTTGCACTTTAAGATAAGTTGAACTCATTTCTCTCACATCCCCAACTTAGTAATCATAGTTGAAAGGATTTCTCATTCAATTATGTCATATGTCTTCTTCATATCAAGTTTTGCTAACACCAAATTGGCCCTACCTTTCCTCTTACCCTCCATATAGTGAAATATTTCATGTGCAAATAGGACGCTCTCAGAAATGCTTCGACTTTCAACAAATGTGGTCTGCTTCTTAAGTTTAGAACCGATTAACTAATTGGGCCGATTTTGAACCTAACCCCAAAGTCTAGAACCAATTAGGAAACGTTCCAATTACACATAATCATCCCTATTTACATCCTTACCTAAAATGTCCCTCGGATGCCTTTTCCTTCCTAATGAATATACAAGAATTTTTTTTAAAGCACTTTTAATTCTCAAGAATCAAGGCTCCTCTAGATTTCTTATGTGTCTAGTGTTCTAGTCCACATTGTTTTTATAGTAGACATTGTGTTACAATTTTAAATTGCCTATACTAAAAGCTATAGTTGCAAATTCATTAGTGATGTGGGGACCTATTAAATATAAATTCTTTAATAAACTTTTGAGAATTTCTAAAAATTATTACTCAAAAGAAGTGACGAAATAAATACACCTAGTTGATTGGAATTGAGTATTATTTCAAACACAAAATTCAAGAGGAGAAAAAAAAAAAAAAAAAAAAACCTAGATCAAGCGGAAGGGAACCTTTTGTGTGCCCTACCCTTCAAAGGGAAGAGGAAAAATTACAAATTAAATTCCACACAATTAGCTATTGTATAAATTGATACAATATTACATGATTACATAATAATTATTAAAATATTATATTTTACATTGATTAACACTAAAGGGCAGATGGAAGCAACATGAACGTGTGCAAGTACACCCCACCATACCTTTATTTACCTATAAAATTCAACTGATTCTGAGTTTTATAGGTGGAGAAAAAACAAGTCAACATGAGTTTTGGCCACTAGGCCAAGTGACTGACTGAATAAAAGCCTACTTAGCGCACGAGACTCCCATTACTGTGACGTCTAAGGAGGGTCATATGTTCGTAGTCTTATCCCCGTTTTATGAAGAGGTTATTTTCCAACTTGAACCCACGAGGTTGCAATAGAGCAATTTTATCATAACGCGAAGACCCACCATCCAAATGATTGAGTATGGCCAAAAAAATTGACATGTGGCAAATCCTAAAGTGGCCGGCTTTACCTATCTATATGGTTGGAATTAGCCACATCACCAACCATGTGGCCCAAACTAATCTAATGTTTTGCCACCTTTTGCCCAACATTAGGGATTTAAAAACTAACCAAATTAATAATAATATATCTATTAAATATAAAGTAATCTACATATAAAATATGTTTTTTGGGCAAATGGTTATGAAAGATGACTTTTTTCTTCTTAATCCGATAAGAATTCTTATCCTCTCAAGCTAATTCTTATCTAATCAGTGTTCTAGGTGGGGTTCATTGTCTGGTTTCTTTAAATCTTACAATTACAAGAACTATAGCAAAGCCAATAAGACCTAAGTTCCAAGGTACCATGTGCAATTTGCCATGAGGGGAAATGATGCACCAAGCACGTGAAACCTATATATCTTGCTTTAATAAAGGTGTCAAACGTTTACCTCAAACCGTTTGGCCCGGCCGGTTCAGACTGGACCGCATTGAGCCGAACCTTTGTCAGTTTGGTTTTATGAAACCATTAGAAAGTGAAACAAATCGGACCGACCGAATCCGCTAAAAAGCCGAGACCGGACTTATAATAACCCGATGCAAATTTGAAAATAAAAAAAAAAACAGAATTTTCCTATTGATTTCCTTATGTATACTAGTAAAATCAAAATGGGACCGAAACCTCCTTAGCAGTTTGGTTTCAGTTGGATAGTAACAGATCAAAATTGATTCAACCTCATCGAAATTGGACCAAACCGACCGATTGACACCCTTATGCTATATGCTATAATCCAAATATCTAAAACAACCCCCTCCCCCCCCCCCCTCCCACCAAAATTTGGCAAAAATTCATCGGGTAGGCCATGTTGATAAGCTTATCAGGGTGACTCACCAATTCGGAGCCAAATGGTCGGATGATGTGGCAATTTAGTATTTGGATAAATAGGTCTAGGATTGGATTACTCACATGTCAAACAAACACCTTCCCATATATTGTTATACATCTTTATATTTTTCAGTCTCGTTCGTGTATGTCCATGCGCCCTCTTATAATTCTTCGATTTTCATAGTTTTATTATGACATTTGGCAAACTCTGTTTGGACTGATACTTAATATCTACGTCAAGGACCTTGAGATCTACTTATCCACAAAATTTGAATTCCATCCAATCGATATCACATGGTTTTGTCCTCGATCACAAGATAACTTAGCCCTTTTATTTCTTTATTTATAAAACAGAGACCTTTTTCCTAATGTTTAGATATGGGGTTTTTGTTCATGTGGGGGACAAGTTATTTCCCAATCTAAGAGCAAGGAAAGGATGGGTCATGATTTGTACTTGCAATTATGTGCTGGAAAGCTCAAATTCTAAATTTGGGCTTTGTTGGCAAGAACAGAGGTTATCCCATTCTTCCTAAACCTGAGAAAGAGTTTGAATGTGAGGACCATTGGAGACAACATATACAATAGGAAGGCAATGGATTGAGAGAATCCAAATCAATATAACAAGAAGACAATGCCAAAATGAAAAGAAATGAGTGAGTGAAGTAGTTGTGTGATCATCACTGAATTGATTCTCTCTTTTTTTTTCCTCTTGCTTTTTCACTGTAACAAAAGCCTGTAAGTGAGAGATTCTGGATTTGATGTATTTTTACAAGGTACCCACTTTTTGAATCACTCCATTTGTTAGATATATATATAAAAATACCATTAACCCACATTTTCTTAATCCATATGACTTAAACCTTTATCTTCTACACATAAATATGTTTCTTTTCATCATCAGGAAGACCATGAGATCTTCTCATCATGTACTTTAAAAACCTTTCTTCTCTACCTTTTCTTCCTTTCTCCCATGTTATTATGATACAAAGGTGTGGGGCCTAGATGTGCTACCTTGTGAATGTATGGGTCAATGACTACTCATTTATTTGAGTATGTTCTTCTCCAGCTTTTTTAAAAGGGCTTAGAAGCTGTGAGAGAGAGAGAGAGAGAGAGTCTTTCATATTTCCATTGTCTCTCCATTGAAAAGACAGTGACTCATCTCTCCATAGTTCATGCATATTGATAGGGACAAGGGTAATTTACTATGAAGATGAAAGTGAAATATATATATATAGCCTTCTAACCACAAAAGTGACTCCAACTAGTCACTGGTCCTATCTCAATGATTACATGGATCTCTGCCCTCAGATTCACACTTATTTTCAAATTTTCTATAGCCTCGGATAGATAGATATAAAGTAAATATATATGGTCCTGTGACCACATGATCACTTTCAGTTATGTCTTAGAAGATCTTTGAACTGATAAGGGAGGACCCATGAGGAGGCAAAGTTTATTAAAACCCCTCATCAGGCAAAATCATACATACAAGCTTTAAGGAATATCCTTAGGAAAAGAAGACTCTCAAAGACCCTAATGAAGGTAAGAAATTGCTCATTTAAAAATGGCATGGGTAACAACATTCTCATATCTACTTACATGTATAAAAGAGCAGCGATCAAAGCAAGTCTAAAGAAGTTGAATGTCCTCACAATAGTGGCTATCTTTGACGGTGGCCGCCGGGAAGAAAAATCAGAGACACACTGAATCAGAATTTGACAATCTGAGTGAAATATCAAATGCCTCAAGCCAACTAAAGCAAAGCAAAGCAAAGGAAGAGATGGTTCACTGGCAACCAGAATAAGCTTTACATGGCCTCCTCAGACTACCCTTGAATTCTATTGCTTCTAAATCTCCCAAACAATGATAGCATGCACCAAGAAACTAATACATTGCTCTTTCTTTGTACCTTTCAATAATTGATATTGCACTTCTTTATACTAGACACGTGTACCCCAAAGCAAAGCTTCTTCTTTCCCTTTTTATAACCAAAAAATAGGGTTTACTTACCCAAAAAGAAGAAAAGAGGAGCTTAACTATTAAGCAAGCTAAAAGGTTTTGCTAAGGTTGGTATATTTTGTGATTTGACATGGTAATTAACAAGAGAATGGGGTTGGCAAACATATTTGTAGGTTGGTATGTTTGCAACTAGACAATGGGGTTGACTTAAGATTTTAAAAGATTGAAGTGGACAGGTTTCAAATTTCCTTTTTAGTGAATCAGGCCCATTAAGATGCTAATTCTAGTTAAGCCAACCAGTCTGGTTAAGTTTATAGAACCATTTCCAAATCTAATCAAATTTATAACTAAGATACCTAACCAATGAAGAGAAAGCTTGAGAGTTAATGATTTCTGTAGACATGAATTAGATCATTGTAAGTCTTATTTAATTAACACTAATCACATCACTTTTAAAACCGAAATTATGTTGGATAAGATGGATCATTTATTTTTTTTATTTCTTTTCTTGTAAAAGGGTATTTCCCTACCAAAGAAGAAGAGCAAGGCTTATTATTAATCTGGAGGTCCCACCCAAATCAAAAAAGTTGTAACACCTGAATTCAATCCATTCCATTCCAGGTGGTTACTCACTTGCTCTAATCTTCTTCTTTTTCTTTTTTCTCTTTCTTTCTTTCTTTGGTAATAATAGTTTACTTTAATAGAATACCCAGAACAAAATGATCAGCATACACTAACCTCAATCCATAAAGGTGGGAGTCCACCCATAAAGCTGTTTTTTGGGCTGCTTCCCACCATGCTGAGATAGAGTGAGCTTCTCAATTGTCCCTTCTAAGGGTATTATTTAATACATTCCAAATAAAAAATCAAAGTAAGTTAGAAATGTGTAAGAAATTACAAAACAAAATCCATTCCAATCAGGGAATAGGGACCAAATCGGTCACCACTGATTCCAATCCGATTCCATTCTGGATCGGCTAGAATAGGTAAAGAAAAGCTGTCTACAAGTGACTCTAAAATCCTATTTCACACCGTTTTGGATCAACTGGAATCAGGTTCGGTCAATCCGATCTCGATTACTCAACCCCTGTTGCAGATTTCTGTAATCTTCGTCCTGAAGAAGAACCACCAGCTAGCACCTGTTTTACTGCATAAGCTTCTGCATTTTCACATTGGCCGCTTTCTGCTGCTGTAAAGTTACCTGTGCTATCTCTAGTAACCTATCCATAACTTGCTTTTGATTATCAATGTTTCTAGTCTCCATGACATATTATATCAACTATTTCTTCAGGCACTTCTAAGGCCAATGCTCTTTTGATGGTATCCCTTTTTCACAGTAATTGTGTAGAATGAACAAGAATTTTCAGATTCCAAGACTTATTTCCGACTAGCAACGAAATGAAATTGCTTTCCAAGAACTTTTTCTCACGTTTCAGGCATTACTGAAGAAAATATACGACGATCAAACAGTAGGCAATAAACTCTGCCAGAGGTAATTTTGAAAAATTCTTCCAGAAAAAGAAGATAGCAGCACACAGAATAGACAACAGGGTATTATGGGAGGAAATTGTCATGGTGACCTTGGATGGAATAGATGAGTTGGGAATATCATCAGATATAGAGTTTCAGGATATAACCAATTTGGACGGTGCAAGTATTAAGATCTGCAGATGGGAGTTCCGCATTGGATCCTGTTAGGGTCAAAAGATAAAAATCTTGGGCATTGAGACTTCATCTTAGAGTCGTTTCTTAGAGAGCATTTACTGTTAGATTCCATATCTTAATTGATTTCTGTTTCTAATTTAGGCTTTCAGCTAACTGTTTACAAAAGAAACATCTAATGGTATACAAAAATTCCATTAAAAAATAAAGGAAAAAATATAACACTATAAAAGAGAACAGATAATCATTTTTACTCAAAAACTTAAATTCAGGACCTGCATGTGCAGAGTATCTATGTTCAGGACCGGCATGTGCAAAATATCTCACCCCGCATCATATCAATAGGCGTATGCTCAAGTGTGTATCGTTCAGGACCCAGATATACACCAGTCTTCTCCAAAAGGGCGAGCCCCTCATCTCTACCATATATTGAAGCATACAGCTTTAGGTACTCGATGTCCTACACAGCACAGAGAAACAGTAAAATATAGAACATTTCTTGCATCTTTTCCCTTGCTAAAAAGTAAGAACCATCAAGGGAAGTAGGCGAAAGAAGAGGTTTTCGTTACAAGGTGAAAAGAAAATCTCTTCATCCAAGGTGATTCGATGCTAATAACGAACTCCTAGAACAGTGAATCTCATCATTAATTCCCACCAATCGAAGGGTCAGATCCCTTAGATTAAGATCTCTCTCTTCAACATGGGTGAAGGAAAATTCAGTCCTACATAAAATGTAATAAATTGGCTTTTCTTTCGTATAAAATTGACAATGTGCCCAGCCTACTGGGAACTGCTAAGGAGTACCTGTAAGCCACTAAGAATGCGCTCTAGCCTAACTGAAGCAACCGGTTCGTGTGAAGAAGAAAATACTTCACCAGGATAAAACAAGACGCCATCACCTGGGGGAAGGCCACGTCTGAATCGTATCTGCATCAGACAATTTTTAGTGGAGATGAGGCAGTTCCTTAAGGTTGATTTATATACTTATAGGCTCTTCTTTTAATAAATTACTAATCAGAGATATATTAGGAGGGAAGCCAAGCATATACCTCTGCACTAGGAACCGTTGCCTTCTCGTAACAATTGGCACCCCAATAGAGGAACCCTGTGCCACCCTCTTTCCATACTCGCCACATTACTGCACGGTGTTGTGTACCCCGCATCCCAAGATGCCAGTTAGGTTGGGGATCGGATGGGCCCATGCACACGTATGTCCACCATTCCTGTAGGAAAGAAACTCACTTCCCTCAGATATGTACATCGTACACGCTTGCACAGATTTAGAAAATGCAAGCGTGAAGATGCATGCATTTACACTTGCAACAAGCAAAATGTATCAAAAAGCAGGTAACTGTTGTACCTAAGAGATGAACAACAGTTGGGGAAGAAAGAGTAGTACCATTTGAAAGGCATGCTGACTTCAATCAGAACACCAATCAATACGTATCTCAATACCATGCATAATCAAATAAAAAAGCAACCATTTTTAAATAACAAAAGCAGTGGATTTCCAACAATGGTTAGGAATCCACTTAACAGACACACTGGCCATCTATCCCCACAGATCCCAATGTCTGAAACCATTCACATGAGGGCACACTCAACACATAATCCTAAGCAAGTTGATTGAACTGAAGATCGGATAAAAAGATCTGTAGGACACACAAAAACAAGCATAACATAAACATATATATATGTACTTTTTCTTTCTTAAATTCACAATTTTAAAATCTGATGTCCCCATGCACAAGTTTAGAACTAGCAACGTAAATATGCAAAGAAAACCCTGTTACTAATTTTCTGTCCCGCAATATTACATGCGAATTGAAAAGAGTCATTCTGTTGGAATACTGTTGTAAGGGTATGATGGGACTATCATGTAATATGGGTACTCTAAGCATACATTCTGATTTCTGATATGTAAGGGCATGCTTGTAACTTCAAAATTTAGAGATAACATAGAATTGAGTGGGGTTGATACTCCTCTAACTCATTCTCCCGAACTCTTTTCTTCTCTCCTCTCTACTCTTCTCCTCCTCCTCTCTTCTAGTTCTGGTTCAACCCAACCGACAGCAACTGTAACTTGGTATCAGAGCTTCAGGACAACAGGTTTGAGAGTCGACTTGGGAAGCTGCTTTTGTTCCCCTTCACTCTAGAAGCCTAATGGAACATAAGGTTCCGGAGAAGAGAGTAACATGTAAGATTCAAAAATGAGGATCTAAAGTTCACCGTAGGAGAAGATGTTAGTGGGATTTGGAGGTGCAAAGCACAGATCAATAGAGAGAAGCTCACCCGAAAAGAGTAGGGCAGCTCTGGGAACAAGCTCATCTCTCCCTCTGCCTCTGCAACCTCAATATCCTGTGACATTTTCTACTGCAAGAATCGTGAAATTTTTCTGTTTTTCATGCTTGGAGAATGTTATATTGGTTATTAGATGATTCTATGTAATGAACCAGCCTATTCCATTGAATGATCGGCTCATTAATGATACCCTTAGCAGTGAGTTGATACCAGATTCTGTTTCTACCAATGAAGATGTTGATACTGCTATTCCAAATGGACAAGGTGGACATCTTCAGCCAGCTCAGCAAATAAGAAGAAGCGCCAGATCAAGGAGAGAGCCGAACTGGACAAGAGATTACAATATGGCTTAGCAAGTTAGTGGGTTCCAGCTGGGATTCTGTAAGTGAGTTAGTGGGTGGGATATTGTTAGAAAAGCTTCTAGAATTCTTGATTGTTAGTAGTGAGTCATAAATAGGGAGATTGTATTCGATGAAAGCATGAAAATGAATAAAAGTTCTATTCTCTTCCTTCTTCTTTCCAGGAGTTACTGAAACTCGAATTCAGAATTTAACCTTCTATTTGTACTTCATTACAATCTATTTGCCAAGCAATGATGTTTGAAGATTGAAAAGTGTAGCAGTTTTTATTTCTACATGGAAATTTTTATCAGGTAGTAAGTTCTCTATGTTTATGGTACATTTTGTTATCTGTACTTAAGTATTCTATTGTTGGGAAAAAGATTGGGTTGAGTGTGAACTCCCCAACTGGTTAGGGTATCTAACTGACTAGCCAGCTCCCGTCGTGTACTCATAGACAATGTCTGAAATCAGTGGACCAATGAAATCTTCATCTGGTGGTACAAGTTATGTTAACCCCAGCTTGTTTGCTCCAGAGAGAAAACACCTAGATATCTTTTGTTAAGTTGGATAACAAGTATCTAGTCTGTGCTTACTCTGAAATTATCTTTGAGAAGCCGTGGAAAGTTGGGATACATAATGAAGAAATCAAGGCTTCAAGGCTCTAAGTCCCACTTATCCTACATACCAGAAAAAGGAGAAGGAGAACTCAACAATGATGACCTGGGTGATCTTTTCCATGAAACCCTACATACCAGAAAAAGGAGACGGAGAACTCAACAATGATGACCTGGGTGATCTTTTCCATGAAACCTGAAATAGGTAGACGATGGTTGATGAGGAAATCCACAGCCTAAGTACATCTGGATAGTGTTCAGAAGACATTTGACCAAGTAGGTGACTCAGCCAAAGTCTATCTACTCCATGTCTAAAACTAAAATAAAACGGAACTCTACCAATAAGACTGCCCAAAGTAAAACAATATATTACAAGATAAATCAAGTAAATAAACTACTACCAGAATTTATTAGAACAAAATCCCGGGTTGGACCGGATCCTACTGGGCTTGGGTTTCCAAACCCGGTTTTGTTGGTCCAACCACTCCAGTGCCACTGCATGAAATGGCCATTACCTAGTGCTAGTCCTGCCAATGCAGGGGTCCTTGGAGGGGTGAGTTCTTGAGTCAGTCCTAACCTTTGGCAAATTTGCGTAAAGTGGCCACCCTCAAGACTCGAAGTTGGGCATATGCCCTGGTTCAACTAACAGTATTTAAGAAGCCAGGGTAGGTGCTTTCTACTGTTTCTCACTTACAGGAGGGAAAATGTCAAGAGCCTGACATGAAAATATGTGCGTAAATAAATACCCTAGGATAAAAAAAAGCAAAACACAGCATTTGTGAAAAGAACAGGGATAAAGGGCAAAATATTTCAAAGAAAGTTTACCTCACCAATCTCTGGTTGTAATTCGGCAATGATATCTTTGGCCAAGTCCTCTCGGTTACCAAAAACCCACTCACTGCAAAGGGAAAAGGAGTATATCATCTTGTTGTAGAGGCAGATGACTGTTTTAGCTAGTATTTTAGTTTTAGCATATTAGCCTCTCCCCAAGTGAGAGAATTGACTTCCCAAGCAAGACTAACTTAAAAAGATGCATCTAATAAGGCGAACAAACAAAAACCATCTCAGATATAATAAATATTCAAAAAACTGACGCATTCATTAAAGAAAAGTATAAGATATTAAAAAATGCAACTCCCAGGGCTTCCTCAAGCAAGGAAAGTTCTTCACAAAAAATTCTTGAAAGAGGGGTGATTTTTTTTTTTGGGATAAGTAAAGTAGAAAGATTTATCAATAAGAGAGAATTTACAAGTTTAACCGAAACCATTCAAGAAATAGAATGAAAATAACCTGAGATGTACAAGCATAGCCCTCTCCCTCAAAAAAAAAAAAATAAAATAAAATAAAAAAAGGACAGAACTGGACAGAAGATAATCACAAGATGAACAAACCACGTTACCCCCCACCCCTCTCCAAAGACAACTTTTTTTTTTTTTTTTTTGGGGTGGGGTGGGGTGGTGGGGGAATTGCACCTACCTAAGCTACTAGAGCAAATTGCACCTTGAAGCAACAATTTCCTCAATTCCACGAGGAAAGATTTCCTCCCTAATCCAACAGCTTTCTCACCTCCTGCCAAGTGTTCTTTCTTTCCCTCTCCTTGGGATAGATTCCTTGGACTGCCTAGTGGGAGTTTTCTTCTTTGGAATTTCTGTTTGCTTCTGATTTTTTAATTATAATATTATATACTCTGAAAAACTTTGTGCATATAGTTGTCTCAAACAGGAAAAACAAAATTAGAAAGATCACTCACCTCTACAGCATCTTGAATCACTTTCTCAATAGGTCAAACTTCACTACCACCTTCAACAGATTCCAAATACCTGACCATTTCATCCAAACAATCATGGACGACCAATGGTGGTGGTTGAACATTCACATCTCCAGGATCTTGCAACTCAAGAGCAACAGTAATATTATCATTCTTGGAATTCTGACGTACAGAAGGAAAATTCTGAAGGACTGTTGACATTGGAACACAACATGATGAAGGCAGAGGGTACATTAAACTCTCCTACTAGAGCTCCCCCCCACTTTGACATAGATAGAACCAAAAGACAGCCATTTAGAGTATAGTAACTCTTTGATATTTCAAGGCAGGGCCCCTAAAGTACCCACGTTTTCCTCAATATCTATCTATATCCATCAGACCAAGTAACACAATCGTATTAATTGAACCACTGATCCCACATAAATCATTACCTAAATCTCCTAACATTTGGACCATATGCATCAAAACCAGTCTATTTCCTCCAATAATACCAACATCTGCAGGAAAAAAGCAAATTTAAATTTAAATTTAGATCCACAAAGGGAATATTCTTATAACCAACTCCCCCAAATGAGTTCCCTACCCAAGTAAACCCAATGTTTAAAGTATCGCACCGTCTCATCTCGGCCGATACGTATCGGTATTGCAGAGTATTAATACAATACAATGAGATATCTCTCTTTTAAAAAAAAAAAATATGGTATTGACAGTATCGCATTGTATCGGCCGATACGACGCGATATGATACTATACAATCGATACATACCGATACGATTGATTTAGGGGTTGAAAAAAAATTAAGTATCGGTACGTATCACATTCATGGAACGAGGTCTCGGTAATATCTCGTTTTTTTTAAGGTCTGAGACGAAACCTTATACGAAATAAATAATAAATAAAAAAAGACATCAAATCGACCTAGATTTCGTGTCTCGGTCGGGATCTTGGTTCGAGATCTCAGTTTGACCGAAACCAGACCAAACCTAGTTATAAAAGGCCCGTATCTCAACTGAGATCAGTCGAGATTTCAATAGGTCTCGGTAATTTCGGTGGGAAAAGCTGTGGACTTCCAAAAAATTGATCTCTCTTCCCATTTTTTTGACGGAAAATCGCCGGATTACTCCAAGAAACTTGTGGAAACATCGATCTAAAACAAGATTGCAGTGATTTAAAGAAGATTGATGTATTTACATTCCTAATGCTTACTTAAGTTGTTTTAGATTAAGTGTATGCTTTCTACTACTAAATTATGTGTAGAATAGGGCTTATTAGAGAGTGTGTGTACGTTGTAGCCTACCAACCTAGGGTCCGAAGTCAAACTCCTATTTGGACTTTGATTTTTCAAAATTTGATAGTGCCACTATGTTTAAATGGCCTAAAATAGGTTGTATACGAAGATTCATGACCTAATTACTAGGTCAAAAACCCACCAAAACCAAGCAACGAGCTCAACCAAAAAAAAAAAATGCACCAACTCGCCGAGATCTCGGCCCAACTCGATTTTCTACCTGGCCAAAACCCGGTCCAAACCGAGACCTTGAACCATGATCGCATTGTATAGGCCGATACGGTGCAATACATTGCGATACGCACATTAAAAGGCACATGTGACTTCAGAATCGTGATTCCATAAACCAGAAAGCATCAACAGCACCTGGACTAGCAAGTTTTCACCCAAAACTTCAATTTTGTGACATCTTTCAAATTTCATGCTTGGGGTTTTGATTCCTTGCTGAAAAACGAATCAAATCAAGGAAACAAACTGCACATTGGTTGAATCAAGGAAACAAACAGCAGTATTGCTTATTTATATTGTTTTTGCTCCAAAAGTGTATTTCTATGCGTATCTTGACCATTTCCATGTGACTCTGTAGTGTGTGTGATTTGTAACTCTGATACAATATGATACGTCTCTTAAAATATGTTGGATTGTATGGGCCAGAATACCATGGGGGTATTCTGGACTTTTTCCCTTTTTATTATTCTCTTTACTATGTACAGCCGACTCATTATTAGAGTCAGCTATGATGGGGCAATTCTGTCCATGTAATGTTTTATTCTTTATTATAAATATACAGCTTGGGATCAGTCTTTGATCATCCAAGCATTCAGCTCTAGTTTTATTCCTGTTAACAAAATAATCCCACCAATACGATACACGATATTGATACTTTAACCTTGGATTTTGCAACCACGAGAATGTCTAGAATGAAATCTGACTGCTAATTCTAGAGCTTGATTTGTAAACTAAGATGTAATCACTGAGAGACAAAATTCCAGCAACTAGAATATGAATAAGAACTGGACAGAAAACCAGAAACTACTAACTTGAATAAATGATAAACAGACTAGAAGAACGGAGGAATAAAAAAAAAGATATGGACCAAGCATCTTACCTGGACCCGGTTCTCGGTATGGGTTTCCAAATAGGTTTGGGATGGTTCAAGGTAGTGCACTTGCATCAATTCCCTAGTGTTGAGAAAAAACTCGTGAGAATGGAAGAATTAAAAGCTCACGAGCGCATGTAAAAAGGATGTAGGATGCACAAGTTTCCGTCACGATCAACGATGCCTTTTCGGTCTTCCAACCATTCTCAACCCAATTTAATAATGCGCCGAGGAGAATCAAACACTTCAAAATATGAACAGTCCAATAATAAGAAACTGAGAATTCAACAAATACATAACCCTCAGAGTGAATAATGATCTGGTCGTTCTTTGATAACATTTCTACCACAGATTGCGAGACAAAATTGTTGTTTTGCCCTTCATCAATAAACAACATAGCAAGCTTTCCATTGGGCAATCAAACTCTAAACTTGAACACAAAAGAATCCACAACCAGACTTGTAAGTGGAATTTCTATGGGCCCACAAATAAGAGGATGCTCAAATCGAGGGAATAATGGCAAACAGTAAATAAATAGAAATTTATGACATTAATGGTAGAATTGTAGTTATGGGAAGTTTAAATAAGAAAAACAAGGTAACAAATGGGTTGGAGGACAACTTGAAAGTTAATAAAAAAAAAGGGACAATTAAGAATATGGGTAGAGGGGGTAATTCTGGAAAAAGGAAAAAAAAAACTTAAAAACTTAAAAGAAAATAGGACGTAAGGGGGAGGGCACTATGGGAATAATGGGGTGGAAAAGGGCACTAAACGTAATAGAGGGGCAGACGACTTCGACTGGGAGTCTGCTGCCTCTGGAAAACCAGAGAAGAAACTTAGGAGGCCAGCAGGGACTTCAACTTCGATTAGGAGTGCGAACCAGCGGTCACTGTGAGAAGTTGGGTCACCTTCGACTTCCGGAGAGTGAGAAGGGAACTGCGACGTTGGAAACCAGGTATGATTCTTCCTCTTCTTTTTTTTTTGCTTCTCTTCTTCTATCTTCTTCTCTTTTTCTTTTTTCACTCGATGAAGTCCTAAGAGGGGAAGGGGAGATGGTGGGTTGGGGTTTACTGTGGTTCTTCTTTTTTTTTTTTTTTTTTGAGGGGGGGGGGGGGGCGGTAACCAAGAAGGTTACCTGTGGGAATCAGAGGGAGGGGTTTTTTATGGGAATTGACGGGATGAGGCTGGTTACTAGAATCAAAGGAAGGGGTTAGGGTAGGGTTTCAGCGAAGGGATAGGGCTGGCGGGTGATAATGCAAGGGGAGGTGTTGTGTGTTGACTGCTCTGTTCTAAACAGTGTCGCTTTTTTTCTTTTTTCTTTTTTTATAAACTGCTGGTAGATACTGCAGAACAACAACGGGAAAAAGAGATTAGGGAAGAAGAAGAGGTGAGAGAGATTGGCAACGAAGGGAATGAAAGAGGTTGATGGGGAAGGAGACGGATCCTTCGGCTCCGATACCAAATTGGTGGTGGGCTGGATTGGGGGAGAAGGGGAATTTGGGAAGAAATTAGAGTTGCAGAGGGAGAGAAGAAATCGCACAAGAAGAGAGGGGGGGGGTTGAGAGCTCACACAGACGCACACAGCCCGCAGGCTACTCCAACCATAACTGAACTATTCCATTCTATTCAATCTATTCTCACGTTGGTTACAATGCAAGTATTTAAAGGGGAAAAACAAAGATAAAAACCAATGATTCAACGGCTACTGGTTAGATTCTAAAACTGAAACTGAAATAATTTGCTATCTATCTCTTACGTATCCTACACAAATTAAAAGATTACATAATACTTTCCCAAATAAAATAAACTTCCTAAAATCCTACTAGAATAAAATCCGTATTTGGACCTGGTTCTCGGTCTGGGTTTCCAAACGGGTTTGGGTCAGTCCAAGGTAGTGCACCTGCATCATTATCATCTCACCAAGGGTTGCACTGCATCCCACAGCAGTATTTGAATCTCACAGAACATATGGAGGCAAAGCCAATTTTATTCAACTTGTAAAAACCATGGGGGCTTATGAAACCTTACAATACTTATATAGAAACTGAAATAAGAAAGAAATAGGAAACTTTCCAATGTAGGAATAGGTGTCCCACATGACTAAAACTCTTTCTTATCTAATTAGTTGGAAGTCAGAATAGGTGTCCCACATGATTAAAACTCCATCCAAAGTAAGAATAGGAGTTCTATTCATACAAAACTTATCCATCCTGAACAAACCAGGAAATAACAATAATAACATAATAAATAAACAACCCAAACTGCACTAAGAAAGTAAATCCCGTATTCCTACCTTCAACCCATATTTTAGGCCCAGTAAAGTGGTATATTTCCACTAAAATAAGCCCATCCGTGTTTTATCTGTGTCAGTTTCAGTAGGTTCTTCTAGGTAAAATATCATTAAATATGCTGAAGTTGCACAACATACTGATGAGATCAGCCCGTTCCTTGGCTGATGAGCTATCAAGGGGTTGGGCAGTTAGACAGTCTAGGCAACCTCCGGTAGTTGTTTTTTTTTTTTTATGAAAAGGAAAAACTTTATAACTAAGAAATAAACAGAGTATTTACCCTTCTGTAGTTGTATATATATATATATATATATATAGAGAGAGAGAGAGAGAGAGAGAGAGAGAAAGAGTTTTCTGTCCGGGAGCATGGCTCTTTTGCCAGCGTGGGGGCCAATGGGAGTGCACGCAGAAACATCAACAGGGGTGGGATTCCCCCCCCCCCCCCCATTCCCTTTCAGTTTTTCCCAATGAGTTGGAAGCAATTTAGGATGGCCTAGAAGAGACTTCAAGTAGAGATTATAAGGATCGCCACACAATCAGATTCAAGAAACTGGGTTGAATACATAACAGGAAGAAAGCAGGCTCTTTGGCAGACTTGGTTCGTCCTTAGTGAGATTGGTAGAAAGCTTGCTCTGTTACAGGATTGGTTGGTCAAGTTTGTTCACAAAGAAGCCAATCGGCTGGCAGTCTCCTATCGAAATTTCAGGGTAGCATTGGTAGGGTTTGCTACAATATGGATGATGCACCCAATGAGATTCAGCAATATATAGTAGGGAACTCAGGTCACGTAGATATCCCAGGTGTAAACAGGGGGGTTTCACCCTTGCTTCCCCCCCTCCCCCTCCTCCCCCACAACAGGTAGTTTTAATTTTTATTGATATAAATATAGTTCCTTCCTCTTCCAAGGAAAAAATGACGATAAAGATCTACCAGAGTTTGCAACTAAATTTAACCCTACAGAACAGGTTAGGGAAGGAGGGATTGATTAATAGAGTATCCATCTTTTGGGAAGACCTGTCCCAAACATAGTTCAAAAACTCGCCAAAATTACGTAAATTTCGATACGTCCGAGACAAACCAGGAGGCGAAACCCAAAATCAGCACTGTTTCGACGAAATTTCGGACATTTCGGCTGTGCGAAACTCAAGGAAAAATATACTGTTTTGGCGAAATTTCGGTATTTAGCTCAAACAGCGTAGCAATATGGGGGCATGAGGATCAGAGAGTAAGCAATTCTTTAATTCACCGTCTCAAGAAGATATTTATTCACCACTATTGTATCTGCATAGCTTTCATGAGATGGAAATTCAACCAAAAACAATATTTGTAAAAGCAAAACAGCCACAAATCAAGGCCTGCCAACTGATAGTCCAAACGTTTTAACGGTCTAACTCCTGTTCTGACCACACAAAAAATGGGGGGAAACACTAAAAGAGACAAAGCAGCAACAACAATCATCAGTTGTCCGGAAGCCAGGCTGCTGGCTGTAAGTGATCTGAACAATTTGACCACCATCTCAATCGCCAACCAACAATGCTTAGAACAGTGGGAAAAAGATAATCAAGCAGTGCATAGAAATGAACAATTGGAAGCGCTTAGATATAATCAAGCAGGTAGTCTGATAATCAAAGAAATAAATAATAGTGCATAACAACAAAAAGCTTTCTTCCATTTATTTTCCTCAAATTTCAATTCCAAATTCCCTTGCAACAAGAGCGTACAAAATCAAATTCAAATTAATGTATCTCTCTTAAAGAAAACAAGAATCGCTAACAAATAGAATTGTGAAAATGGCAAAAAAAGTACCTTGTGCAATATATTTGAGTATGTGGCCGCAGGAAACTTGGAACTTTTACAAAAGCCTCAAAAGCAGTAGGTGCAAGAGGTGCATCACTTGGCCCTACATGGAAGAAGAGACCCGTCTGAGCATACCAGAAAAAGTAACTCCAGTATCAGATCATTGCTAAACAGGAAACATCCCACAACTAAGGTACACACCTAAAAACCCAAAAAGTAAACAATCAAAAAATAAACAAAAATAAAGCCTCAACTAAACTTATAGTGAGAGACAACATATCCAGTCAATCCAGAAAGAGCATGCAACGTTGGCACCTAATTAGGGGAGGGCCGGTTCAGAGGAGAGAGGAAGCTGGGAAAAGTCAGAGTTGCAGGGGGAGAGAGGAGAAATCGCATAAGAAAGGGGGGGGGGGGGGGAGAAGTGTGCACACGCACACAACCCTTAGGCTAATCAAACAATAAACTCAATTCGTTCTTCAAATCTATTCAATGATGGGGAGTTACACCATATATAAAGAGAAATAAAAGAATCCTAAAAATAAAGACTAACTTTCTAACTAGGAAACTAATTCAAATAAGGAAACTAAGAACAATTGGGAAACTAAATACCCTACGTAGCTAACTTCTAAAATAAAGAGAATAAAATAAACTAAAAGACATTATTTCCCCAAATAACACAAATTCCTAAAATCCTAGGTGCCATTGCCCAAGAGCAAGATTGGAAGTCAGTGCTCTTGATTTAGTAAAGGAAACTCACGGATGCAACTAGTATGGCTTTTGTGAAGTCTACGAAAGGCAAACATTTTTTACAAACACAACAAGAAGTCAACAACAACTAAACCTTGTCCCAACCATGGTACAAAATTTCACGAAATATCGCCGAAATTTCGGTATATTTCGGTAATTTCGACACTACCGAGACGAGATGGGCTTCCGAAATGAAAAAAGTTCAAATTTCGGCGAAATTTCGGTATATTTCGTAGAAATACTGTGTATTGAGTAGTATATTTCGGTACATTTCGGTAAATTTCGTAGAAATACTGTGTATTGAGTATTGAACTATTGACTATTATGAAGTTTATGAATTATGACTTATGCACTTATGACTTTATGAGTTTAAACTAAAGGCTACATTTGACTTTATTTTTGTTTCATTACTTTGTTTAAATTTCTTATTATGTCTTTTAGTACTTAAACAATATGTATTTAACTATTTTATACAACAGGGTCCGAACATATACAGTCAATCAAAGGTGCAAACCCAAAACACCAGTTTGAGTTCATTTTTTTTGCAATATGAAGGTTTAAATGTGTTTATTTAGCTTAAATAAGGGTGTCCATGAAGTATCAGGCCTAGATATGGCCAAATACCCACCGAGATGGACTCCCGAAATATTGCAGAAAAAATGCAATATTTCGGCGAAATTTCGCCAAATTTCGGATATTTCGGATATCTCGGTAGGCCCGAGATACCGATATATCGCGAGATATAGTACTATGCTCCCAACTAAGCCTTTTTTACAAACTATCTACATTAATTTGACAATAAATGCCAGTATACTTATCATGCAACCAAGCTAGCCTTTTGGTTATGCAAATCAAAAGATGGTAAATAGAATTCATGCTTCAAAACCCCTTGCACATGCATCACATGGATGCTATATGTGCAAGGATCCTAAGGGTTCAATAAATTTCAGTCAGCCAAAGAGAGGTTTGAAGTTCAAAAGAAAGGGGGAGGGTACTGGTGCTTATAGTTAGACACATATGGTAGAAGATTCTTACCAGAGTAATAAGTAGTTAAAACACGGGCATCAGGAGCATACGTCCGTATCTCATTTGACAAGTTGCGTACAGAATTATAATTATCCAGGTTCAATGGCTGAAGAAAGTTGTACAAGTTAGATCATCAAGAAAAACATAAAATGACAGATTTAGAGTTGGAAGGTTTTGCATAGTCCCTCCCCCCCCCCCTCCCCCCTCCCCCCTCTTTTTTATTTTTTACATGCTATAGCAATGAAGTAAAAAGTATCAAAAAGGTACAATCAGAAAGAATCACCAAAAAAAACAGTACATTGGTTCAATTTTCTGGGTAACATTAATTGTCAATCAAACCAAGAAGCCACAGAAACTTCTCCCAGGTATTGTGGTCACAAGCACAAGGTCATGGATACAACATAAAAAGAACCCTTTAGGGGGCAATGTGCTACAGCATGCTCATACCTCGTCCCACAGGTAGAAATAAGCTTTCTTCCAGTGAGTTTTTGTCTTCAAGATATCGACTTCCTTCCTCAAGACATCCTTTGCTGAATCACTACTGTTACATGTCAACAAACCGATGGTAGCTCATCAAGATTCATAAAAATAAATATCATACAGTATTGTGTGTGCATGTAATTGCATACCCAGATAGTACTGGAGCATATGGCACCGCATATGCTGCTAATCTTGGGTCCGAATAATATTCTTCTGCTTTTGGGTGATCAGCTACAGAAGCACCAAAAAAAAAATTATGGCAAAAAGAGAATACAACTGAATACGTATGTAGACAGTCCAGAACAATAATGTCTAAGGCAGCATGAGTTCACATTATTATCAGAAGCTTCTAATGAGCAGAAAAACCAATGCCTATCATTATATCAATAAAGTAGTGTGAAAGTCAACCATCTTAAAGTAGAACTCTTTCACCTACTCACCAGGCCATGGGCAGGTGTATGCCAAGACACGCATGCCATCACCCCATCTGCAAAAGTATGGACTAATTCTATATTGAAGAAGCCACTTGAAGTGCTCATCCAATGCTTCATACCACTCATCACTACCATGTCTCGCACCGAAACGATCCTCGATCACAGTTTCAGATATCTTAAAGTTCGTTAAAGAAACAGACACAAGCACCTTTTTTTAACTAATAGACAGATATACATTATGACCCTCTCCAGATCCTGCAGTGGAGGGAGCCTCGTAGGGTACGCCCTTTTTTTAGACAGATATCCTGGACAATTCATCTTTAGAGATAAGATAATCGATGCAGTGATAATCATCATAATGTGTCTGAGAAACAGCATATGTACTAAGAATCCAGAAGACTGACAGTGGCCTCCAACAAGAAATAATTCAAGCAGTATCAACAGGAACCAATGGGGATAATGCATAATTATAGTCCTCATCCAACAGCATATTAATGGACAAATTTTGTCAGATGGAGACAAAAGTAATGGGAGAATGAAACTTCCTAAATCTGCATCTGTTTTCCATGACCACTATAGTGCCCAGCCTTGTTAATATTGCCACTGATATGGAAAGGACATCGGGTCAAGAAGACTGACTGGAATTTCCTAGTCTTCTACTAGTTGCAATCATGAGATTGACTCATTCAAGACCTAAAGTAGAAAGAAAGCTCCTCTATCTTTCACTATCAACATAAAGAACACAAATTTGTTCTTGTCAGTATCTTTTCATGAGATATTATTTCTTTATCCAATGAGTTTCCCTTTCTTTTACACAATTTAGTAGTCTTATGAAGATACCATTGTAAATCAACCCAGGTCTTGATCTATATAATGAAATTCATTTATAGTTTATAAGTTATGAAAATTTCTGTTAGTTATTTTCGAATCAGAGGTAACTGTTAAGGCTGTTAGTTATTTTGGTATCAGAGCTAATTGTAGAAGTTTGGGGAGACTTAACATTTCATTTATGTAGGACCCAGGCATGGGTTGATTACAACTGTATCTTCATAAGACTGCAACCACCAAAAAACCCTGACAGAGGAAAAATACTTCAATCGAGAAGGCACAATACATGGACAGAACATTTATACACATAGAGGTGGAATTCTTTTCATGAATGGAAAAGATATAGGAGCAGTCTTTCTATTTTGGATCATGCATGAATCTATCTCCCAATTGCAAGTCATAACTGGAAGAGATCAGTCAGTCTTCAACCAGAATTCCCTCCCTTATCAGCCACCTCGTTATCTCCCATGATGACCCATGAACTCCAAATAGCCTGTGTAATCCAGATTACACATGTGGATGCACAAACATATAGATGTAGAACTACTAGTTCAAATAACCTATCTGCAAACATTAACTAACAAAATTTCAGTTAAATGATCTACTTGTGTAATATATAACTTTATGCAGCATCCCTAGTAAACGTTTTTAATTCCTTTTGAATCAATAAATTTAACGATAAAAGATACACCAAATACAGCTGGAAGTGACGGTGTCCGAGGAAGAACAAAGTCCCAAACAGTCACACTTAATCTCAAATTCACTGAAAGGCTTGTGAAAGCATCTTCTTCCATCATATCCATTGGCCCATTGTCTGAAGAGATATCAGTAAATGTTGGAGACAGAATAACTCTCCTTAAAGCTGTACTTATAGATTTCAATCTTTCACCCTATAAAAAGAAGAACATTACTCCTTTCAGCAACCAATAATACCCAAGTACCTGAATACATGATTAGCAGATCTCAGACAACACTCAAAAAGATGGGATACTTAATTTGGCAAGATACACACATTTTGCTTGCGGCATCTCTAACTATTCGGTTAGCATCTTTCACTTAATGAATCATGCGTCTTCTTGGGATTGAGAAGCAAACATTTTTCGCTCTAAAAAAACTGCTCCACAAGAGCAAAGGGAGGGAAATCAAAGTATCACTCCCATAGATAAAATTTTGCTTGAAAAACACTCTTAGAGAATTTTAAGAGATTGCAGGTGATTGCTTTGGAAAAATAGAGTGACAGCAGATTCCCTTAGTTAGAAAACCCAAGGTCCAATAAGAAATCATAAGTTTAAAAATCAATAGTTTCCAAACCCACCACATTTTCCACGGGTTTGTGTTCTATAGATTCCACAACATCAAGACAGTTCTTGAGTTCTCCAAATATCTGATGTTTCTCGTCTTTCGCCAGGAATGGTGCCGAAGTCCTGCAAGTAGAAAGATTGCATAGAAGTAAAAACCCCAAGCATACATAAGTGGATGGATGAACTATGAAGAGAAGCATAAAGACCTTCTTAACAGATGTTAACCTTGAAATTTCAAAATTCTATGAAACCATTAACAAAAAAAATAATTTAACAGCTTCATGGTACACAATAGAACTAATATTTAACTAAAGTAGAGTATCACTCTGCTTCTGCCTTCACAGCTGTAATGAAGAACTCTCCTTCATATTGACCAGGGGGTTGTTCAGTAGGAACATCAATTGAAACCCAAATTGCTGTTGTTTCTCTGCAATAAAGAAGCTGTCTTCATTAGTATCAGCAAAAAAACACAGTTCAGTAGAACTCAACTCATCTAAATGGTAATACTACAACAAGAATTCTCAGACCATCACTTGAACAGTACCCAGGGAATAGGGTGATTTGACTGACTGGCAGATCAAGGGGTACAAGAGCATCAGGCACACCTAAGATTGGAACCACACGCCGCATAATCACTGATTGTCCAACAACCAACCTGCCAATAGACACAATCAGCGATTCTATGAAGGGAGATAACAAAAATAAAAATAATGAACCCCCAAGAAACTAACCTCTCACCAGAAGTAGAGCATAGATCAGTACAGCGAACTAGTACAATCCCTGCAATACCAGGACGGCCCCAAGAAACTTTGGGGCGTACAGCAATTTGAATGCTTTCCCTCTCATTTCTAGCTGCCAGTAGAGATATCTACAAGGCAAATCAAACTACTAAAGCTTGAAACCATAGACAAAGAAGAAAAAACTTACAATAAACAGAAAGAAGTTTATAAAGGAAAAGGACAAAACTTTACACTGTAACACTGTATATCGTACTATTTTGTATTTTCATCAAGAGTCTTCAGCTTTTACATGCTTACTATATTACGACCCCCACCCAACAATCCTCTACAGTCCACCCTCCCCTCTTTGAGTACCAAGTGGCAGGTCACCTGTGTATGAAATATCTTTTTGTTTGTTCCTTAAGCATTTTCATGACTAAAATAACCTTTTAAGATCTTTAGTTTTGTCGTATTTAAACCCACACATTTAACTACGAATGTTTACTGAATTTGGTACTGATGAGAAAAAATTGATTCTCACGTTTTTCTCCTTAAAAACTTTAATTTCTCAAAATTAATTAAATTTAGAATCTAAAAGAGAAACGTATGGGTCTTACATTTAATATTTCAGTCCCTACATTCTGTTGGCCCTACCTTCCTAACATTCCCGTCAACTTATATGTTTCCTAATATAAGTGTATCCATTGATAATTTACAATAAAAAAAAAACAACTTAATATTTCATTCAAAGCATTGAAAATTAACATACAATATTTTTTAGGGAAAAAAACCTCTATATTTAATAAAATAGTTTCAATGACTTTACAATAAAAAAACAACTTAATATTTCATTCAAAGCATTGAAAATAAAAAATAAAATAAAAAATTTTAGGGAAATAAACCTCTATATTTAATAAAATAGTTTCAATGACTGAATGCATAATTGCATACTGTCAAAAAATATGGACACCTCATACTGCATATTATGGTCCATAGTTTCCCATCGGTTGCTACATATCCAAAGTTTCTAACAGTATGCATTTCAGTCATTGAAAGGTCATTGAAACTATCACTTTGAATATTTCCATTTTCCTAACTTTTTATCCTAAATTTCTATTCTAAAATGCAATACTTATTTGTCCTTTTTTTTGGGTTTGGGGGGGGGGGGGGAAAGGAAATCAACACAAATTAAGAAAAGAAAGAAAAACAAAACAGAACCCCAATACCCCAACCACACCACTCCAGGGACAACAAACCAAGTGAGGAACACTACAATTGCTTGCAGCACACGTGCAAGCCAAACCCACTTCCAAAAAGCAACTCCAAACCAACCCGCCCACCCTCCCCTAACCAGGGAAAAAACAAAGAATACAAGAGAAAGAAACCTGGAAAGAAAAGGGGATTAAGAGCTAGCTTTGTTCCCCCGCCCCAACAAAAAAAAAAAAAAAAAAATTCTTATTCAAACCACCTCCCCTTTTCTTTCTCTCATACATTTTTTAAATAGTTCTAAAACTCACCTCGGAAAACTCAAGAATCTCAAGCTACTCGAGACGAGTTTACATACGAGACACAGAATATGCACTAACTCAAATATCTCGACCGAAATTTAGGTGAGATTCGGTACTTTGTATTGTCTCGCCGAAATTTCGGAAAACTACTACATTCCATAGTATAAAAAAGCACCAACTCGAGAGCACACTTCGAAATTTCGAAGTGACTCGACAAAGAAGGGGTTTTTTGTCTAGAGAAGGGGGAAAACCTTGTTTCTTAACTTTTTGGCCACATTATCACTCAATAAAATTGGGATACACTGCCACATCACTATGAAGAGATCGATTGTATTGTTGAGAGTTGGGACATGGAAGACGAATAAAGTAGGGTGTCAATGACTAATGTAATGTTCATTGTTGGGTGTCTATGTAATATGCATTGTGAACACTTCACATGGAGGAGTTTGCAATAGAAACTTTAAGTATTTAACTACTTCCTTAATAATTATTCAATATTATGTGTCTTCATCCATTATTGCATAATTTACTTGTTTTACTGGCCAATTATGTCTCATATTATTCAAACAATGTGTAGAATAGGCAATATTACATTAAGAGTTCGGCCTTTACTGCCAACCAAGGGTGCAAATCCAAGACACCAAATTGGGTTTTTTCTTCAATTTGAAATTTGAAATATGTTTATTAACCCTAATACAAGCTTCCCTTAGCACGGGGTAAGAATGAACAAAAGGCAACTAACCAATCTCTCTTTGCTTTGAAACTAGATGCCCGGAGATGTTTGATTCGTAGGGCGGGGAAGAGGGTCAAAAAACGAAAACCAGGCCATAAGTTCAAGATTCGGAGCCAACTATGACCATTTGCCCACCGAAACATCATTCCGAAACCTCCTCCCCAAAAAAACAAAGCACTGTCCCAACAAGATCTCGACCTGGTCGAGACGAGTTGTCGAACTATGATGTCAATCAACCGTATTTTGTACTTACAACAGAAGAAGAAGAAGACCTAATTAATTCCCATAAACCATTGACACAGAAAGAAAGCAGATTAGTGTTTGTGGACCCTAAAATGATTGTACTTGTGCAATTAATAGTCGGGCACATTATACTATGTCAGAATCTTAAGTTCAAGTAGAGCATAAGACTAACTACAAGAAAACTATAACCACTGATGAATCTCTTAACAATCTCGTTAAAAAGATACTGATGGAGTTTGAAGCATGAAGAAGAGAAGAGACAAGAATTACTGTTCATGTGAACATTGTCACAGCCCATATTGCCTTGATGGGAATCCTTCTAGAAGACCCAAGTTGAAGACTAAAACACTGTTCACGTCACTGTTCAGCAGTGTCAAAGCCAAAATTTGCCTTGTTTGGGATTGATTTTTAGAAGATCTTGTGGACCCATCAAGTGGAGGAAGATTCTATATAAATGCTGCCATAGTTTAGTTTCTATTTTCGGTTTATATTAGGTAGTTTCTAATTTTTACCAGTTTCTAATTTTGTTCTTTGCATGTTGGCTGAACTATAAAGCCTAGTTTCTATTTTCATTAGGTTTCTATTTTTATAGAAGTTGCTATTTCTTTAGAAGTTACTATTTCTTAAGTTTCTAATTTTGTAAGCTGACCTATTCCATTAAATAGGCAGCCCCCCTTGTAATAGAAACAGATTTTGGAGAATAGAATTTTCAGGCTATGTAGCCATCAATTATGGGAGAATATCCGTATTTCAACAGTTGGGATACCTGTGGGTGAGAGACCCAGTAATGTAGCTCTAAATAGGAGGCAGTACTACTAGAAGGAGGCAGTCCTACTAGAGGCCAGGTGTACAATGGTTCTGAAATTGACCAGCCGATTGGGGCAAAGTAGGCTGATTTGGCTCAAAATTAGGGTTAGGTAAGGGGAATGAGTGAATGTGATATATGAAAATGATGGGCAGGTCTAAAGGAACCTAATGGTATAGGTTTTAAATAGGTTTAAACAAAAAATTAAAATTCTGAAATGCTAGGGTTAGGGTTTCGGGTTTTGGGTTTTAGAATTTAGGTCAAATTTGGGGTTTTGAGTGGGATCTAAGGGCTCGGGCTGAGGTCGAGTTTTCTAAACAGGGAGGAGGATGTTCGACTGTAATATGAAGGTTTTCTGATGGCTGAATTGGGTTTTACAGAATTTAGGGTGTTTTGGGGTTTTATGTGAATGAGGGGAATTAGGGTTTGAGTGATGGGAAGGAGCAGCAGCTTGGATCGAGTATAGGGGGTGTTGAGGAGAAGCTGCGGTCAAAGAATGAGAGGATTCTGATGAGGAATAGGTCTGGACAGAATTAAGACTAACTAGGGTTTATGGGAATTCAAATTAAAAATAAAGGGATCAATTGGGGGGAAGATGCTGGTTAGGGTTTAAAGGATTCAATAAAATAAAAGGGGAATGATGGGGATGGACTGTAGAGGGCTAGGAGAAGAAGGGAATGACTGTAATTAAATAAATAATTTACTTGTTGAAGGAGTTCTTCAATGGAGGCAGCAACGATGTGATAGAAAGATAGAACCAACTTCCAGCTGAAGAAGATCCTCCCAACCGTCACGGCGTAAGGAGTCAACCGGATTCCACCAGTCCCTTTCCACCTTGAGATCCACAAAGATGCACACTCACAAAGGAGCAAGAAGCAGCAACAATGGCAGCCAACAAGCAAAGCTCCATTTTTTTAATTCAAATAAACTGTGGGGGAGCCTCCCACGTTTTCTAATTTTATAATAGAGGGCCAATAGCCAAATCCTAGTATAAAATAACCTCTCCCTTGATAAATCATGGAAGGGAAGGAATTAAAATTAAAGCTAATAACTTAAAGCAGTAAAATGACCTATCTACCCCTAATAACTTAAATTTAAAGACACTTAGCTAAAAAACTTAAATTGACCCTATTGAACCAATTGGATGCAACCAATTTAAACTGGTTCAATTTAACTAACAGAAAATAAACTAAGTATGGAATGGAAATACTAGAATGTAAACCTAAGCTATGGCTCCCTAACTAAGCCCTAATGTGAGGACTTCTTCTTCTTCTCCTTCTTCCTACTTGGTGCTGCATCAACTCTCCCCGACTTAAAAGCATTCATCTCCGATGAATGGTTGGAGATCATAGAATAGTCATTCAAATCAAGATCAAGTCTCTTAAGATCATCCTCAGTAGATGGCTCAAGCTTGTAGGTGGACAGCAGCTCTTTGACGGATGGAGAAGGCTGGAATTCTGGCTGGACAGCAGTCTCTTGAAGCATCACATGAACAGCTCTTGGATCATTACCTTCGTCTTCAAAATAAGCAGCCGCATCTTCATCATTATCAGCAGGATAAGCATCGAAACCCTTTTCTTCATCATCCTCGTGGGCTCCTCCTTTTTCAGCCACGTTGATGGACTTCTTCTTGTGTGGGCAGTCCCTAGCAATATGCCCCTTGTCTTGACAGTAGTAACAAGTGAAAGGGTCATTACATCCCATAGAAGCTTTGTCCTTATCATCAACACGTGGTGGAATAGCAAGGCGAGAGGTGCTGCCTATAGAAGGACCCTGTCGTGAGGTGTTAGTGTTGATGTAGGCCGGCTTGGAAGCAAAACCCGGCTGTTTGCTTGAAGCTAGTAGCTCCTCTGCTTTCAAGGCCTTCTCAAAGCAATCTCGAATGTCTGTAACTTCAACCACCCCAATTGCCCTGTTGATCTCACTTGTCAAACCCAACCTGAACCGGGAAAGCATCAGGATGCCCTCCTCCCTAATGCCAGTGCGAGAAGAAAGGGCATCGAATTTCCTCATGTACTCAGATACAGTCATGGTCCCTTGGCGGAGGGGGTTGAATTGATCCTGTAACTGAGACCTGAAGTGCCTTGGCAAATATTTCTTACTCAGGTCGTATTTCATGTCTTCCCAAGTGCGGGGTGCAATACCATCAAAGTCTATCTTTCTTTCAGTGGTTCTCCACCACTCATGTGTTGGTCCGACAAGTTTAGTACGGACTAGCTTCATTTTCCTCTCTTCAGACAGATCATACCAATTAAAATAATCATCTAGGGCAGCAATCCAATCATAAAATACCTAAGGGTTAGGATCACCATCAAATTCTTTCAACTCAAGCTTCACCTTCCGATTGTCACTATAGCACCGATTAGGACCCTGGTCTCCAGTGAAGTAGGATCTCATGTACTCCTCAAAAGTAGGCCGGCGACCTCTATTCCTGTCCCAGTCTGCTCTATCTCTGTCTCTGTAACCTCTGTATTGATCTATGTATTCCCGGAAAGGCTCACGGGTACTCTGGTTCTGTCCCGATGTTCTCTGTAACGATCTCTGTCATCTCTATCATCTCTGAGTCTACCTCTGTAATCTCCGGGTTCATCTCTGTGAACTCTGTATCCATCTCTGTGATCTCCGTAATCTTCTTTGAGATCCCCATCTCTATCAGGTAGTCTCTGCACCACTGAATGGAGTCGGTACCTGTCTTCCTCAATGGGTAAAGTTGCTTTCCCTATCAGGAGGGACTCTCTGTTCTTCCAAGTGTTGTAATCTAGTCATGAGTGCAACAGTTGCAGCTCGTTGGTCAGCAACAAGTTTCTGGAACAATTCTAGCATTGCTGCCATAGGATCGGGTGGGTGTGGCAGCACTGTATTGAGCACTGGATTGCCATGTTCATCCATGGTTCTGATACCAAGTTAATATAGCTCTAAATAGGAGGCAGTCCTACTAGAGGCCAGGTGTACAATGGTTCTGAAATTGACCAGCCGATTGGGGCAAGGTAGGCTGATTTGGCTCAAAATTAGGGTTAGGTAAGGGGACTGAGTGAATGTGATATATGAAAATGATGGGCAGGTCTAAAGGAACCTAATGGTATAGGTTTTAAATATGTTTAAACAAAAAATTAAAATTCTGAAATTCTAGGGTTAGGGTTTCGGGTTTTGGGTTTTAGAATTTAGGTCAAATTTGGGGTTTTGAGTGGGATCTAAGGGCTCGGGCTGAGGTCGAGTTTTCTAAACAGGGAGGAGGATGTTCGACTGTAATATGAAGGTTTTCTGATGGCTGAATTGGGTTTTACAGAATTTAGGGTGTTTTGGGGTTTTATGTGAATGAGGGGAATTAGGGTTTGAGTGATGGGAAGGAGCAGCAGCTTGGATCGAGTATAGGGGTGTTGAGGAGAAGCTGCGGTCAAAGAATGAGAGGATTCTGATGAGGAATAGGTCTGGACAGAATTAAGACTAACTAGGGTTTATGGGAATTCAAATTAAAAATAAAGGGATCAATTGGGGGAAGATGCTGGTTAGGGTTTAAAGGATTCAATAAAATAAAAGGGGAATGATGGGGATGGACTGTAGAGGGCTAGGAGAAGAAGGGAATGACTGTAATTAAATAAATAATATACTTGTTGAAGGAGTTCTTCAATGCAGGCAGCAACGATTTGATAGAAAGATAGAACCAACTTCCAGCTGAAGAAGATCCTCCCAGCCGTCACGGCGTAAAGAGTCAACCGGATTCCACCAGTCCCTTTCCACCTTGAGATCCACAAAGATGCACACTCACAAAGGAGCAAGGAGCAGCAACAATGGCAGCCAACAAGCAAAGCTCCATTTTTTAATTCAAATAAACAGTGGGGAGCCTCCCACGTTTTCTAATTTTATAATAGAGGGCCAATAGCCAAATCCTAGTATAAAATAACCTCGCCCTTGATAAATCATGGAAGGAAGGAATTAAAATTAAAGCTAATAACTTAAAGCAGTAAAATGACCTATCTACCCCTAATAACTTAAATTTAAAGACACTTAGCTAAATAACTTAAATTGACCCTATTGAACCAATTGGATGCAAACAATTTAAACCGGTTCAATTTAACTAACAGAAAATAAACTAAGTGTGGAATGGAAATACTAGAATGTAAACCAAGCTATGTAATGTAGCTCTAGATAGGAGAAAATCCCACTAGAGGCCAAGCAATAGGATCTAAAAGGGCTGCTGGCTTGATTGGGCAGAATCACGGTTTTTAGGTTAAATTCTAGGGTTAGGTATGGGGGAATAGGGTAATGTACATCTGATTTTAATAGGCATGCTTAGGGAAGCTATTAAAACAGATTTTAATAAGTTTTGAATCAAAATTTAAATTTCAGAATTTTAGGGTTAGGGTTTGGGTTTGAGGTTTTAGGATCTAAGTTGAAAACTAGGGTTTAATGGAATTCAAGCAAAAATAAAGGGGGATCAATTGGGGAAGGGAGTAGAGGATTAGAAGAAGAAATTAATGAACAAGTTGCAGCAGAAATCCACTAGCAGTAGCTTGGACAGAAATGAAGGATAGAACCACCTTCGAATTGGGATCCTCTCGGCCGTCACGGCGCAAGAAATTGATTGGATTCCACCAATCCCTTTCCACCTTGATAGAACCACAAGGATGCACACTCACAAGGAGCACAGGAGCAGCAAAAATGGTAGCCAACAAGTAAAAGCTTTTTTCATTAATCAAATTCGTGTTCAATGCTGGTCTCCCTTACAAACTTACATAGAAGATTCAAAAATAGACTTAGACACTAAAAAGGAATGGCCTAACCCTATCCCTAACCTACTAACTAACTTAAACTGACTAGGAAACTAGAATACTAAAGGAAATAGACTCAAAACATGGCTGGACTTATAGAGTCCTAATCCAGCCCAACTTACACCACATGACCACTTAACCAAGTCACATGATCACTTAAATTGAACCAATTGGATGCAACCAATTTGAATCGGTTCAATTAAAAAACATAAAAATAAACTAAGTATTGGGCTAATCCCGTATGCAACCTATATACCCCTAGTTTAGGCTCATTAAAGTGGCCTATTACATAGAAAACCCTTGGGATCAAAGGCCCAACATGTATATAACCCAACCCTAGACCTATTTCTAAAGAAATAGGCCAATTTCTATGATGAACCTGCATCACTATGGCTCCCTAACTAAGCCCTAACGTCAGGACTTCTTCTTCTTCACCTTCTTCCTACTTGGTGCTGCATCACCCAGTCTGAGAAAGCCATCCCCTACCCCCTTCTTCTTCTATCTTCTCTGTCTTCTTCTCTTTATTTTCTTATCCTCCCTACCCTGTTCGATCCCCTTTATTGCTGCTGCCATTCAAAGGATATTGCAAGTGCTGTGAGGACCTCTTGAAGATCAGAATCAGGAAACAAATAAGGTCCAGACCTGTTGCGGTTGTGACCAATCAATTGAAGGCTACTGGTGAACCTGCAAGTTGATCTGTTGCTGCAACTTCTGAACCCCATAACTCCACAACCCCCCATCAGAACCTGCTGGGTTTTGGAGCATAACATCACACCATCAATCCCTCCATTCAATCCCAATTCTGGCCCATTCTGTTGGCTAGATTGTTCCATAACCCAAAACCTTCTATTTTCATTCCACCATCATAACTTCACACCTGTCCATCAGAACCTCACCAAACTTGCAGCAAAGCCTTCCCTCAATAGGCCCTATACTCGATCCAAACTTGAGCCTCAAGTGGTGGCAGGTTTGGCCTGCAGAATTTTAGCTTCTAATTTGGTTTTGCTGCCACATCTTCCAACTCAACCACCAGAATCAATTGAAACTTTCAGCAGTGCTTCTCCTCCATACAAGCACCCGATCCAAGTTTGGTTGAATTCCATTGGCTGGTTTGGCTTGATTTCCTAAGACTTTGAATTTTGCCTTTGTTTCTAATTTGGCTTGTGGGTGTTACTTGGGACTAGTATTCTAGTCATACATTAGATACAACAACAACTCAGCCTTATCCATAGTTGTCATGGCGTCACCATGGCATCCTGGCGCTGGAGAAGCATGCATATCGACCTACGCCATGGCGTCTTGTTTCTCTTTTCCTCTTCGATTTCTTCTTCCTGTCTCTCTTTCCCTCTTCAATTTCATCTTCTTTTGCCATTGATGTTCTCTCTGTTGGTCGGTGACTGCAACCCTCAATAGAATTGTTTTGAACCCTTTGAGAGAGAGTCGATTGGGCTTGAGTTTTGGTGCATTGAATCACCACCCTAGGGCGATCCTTACCTTAGAGGTTCGCACCCAAAAGCTTTCCTTGCCCTGAGATTCAAACCTTTGAAGATTACTTGCAACTAAGAAGTCGCCAGATCTGATTCCAGGGATTAAATACTCCTTGTTTAGTTGATTTCTGTGATGAGTTCTTGCTGGAATTGATAGAACATGATGTGGCGATGCTTCGCCTGAAGATTTAGACTGGACCGAGAAGAGTTGAAGGAGTTATCTCCTTCGTACTGCGCTGTTTTCCGTCCCAGGCTGAAGTCATAAGGTTGAAGACAACCATAATCTGATCGTGGGTTATTACAAACCCTTATTTTTGTCTTTTTCCTAAAGTACCCTTCTCTTCTTTTATTCCCCTTTGTCCATACTTTACACATCCCTCCAAGTTTACCCTTAGTCATTAAATCAAAACCCTTTTATGCCCTTTCTTAGATTCTACTGAATTACAAGATTTCCATCCTTAAAACTTGAGAAACAATAGAGAAAAAATAAAACATGGCTTGAGTATACATCTATTAAAACATTAAAAAATAGAGAAAATAAAAAATAAAACATGGTCGACATGATCGCCATGGCGGGTGTCGTGTCGATATATCGATCAGACACCCCTCCACCGACTTGGACCGCCATGACACCGTGACAACTATGGCCTTATCCCAACTATGGTCCACATGATCGCCATGAATACGATTGATACTTATCGATACCATGAATACGATCGATAAATAGATTCGTGGGTGCATTAATACGTATCGATATGTATCGATACATACATAGTTGTCAAGGCGTCACCTAGGCGTCCAGGCGCTTTGGTTCCCTTGGTCGCCTATGCGGGCGCCTTGGTCCCCTTGGTCGCTTGGTTGGTGTCGCTTTGCTTTTTTACCCTCTCCACCGCCTTGGGTCGCCTACCGCCGTGACAACTATGGATACATATCAGCCTATATGGTTCGATACATACCGATACCATTGATACATTCCATAAGAAAGCCCTTTTAGTGTTTATGAATGATACTTGTTATATATTGCTTATTTATATTGTTTTTGTTCCAAAAGTGTATTTCCATGTGTATCTTGACCATTTCCATGCGTATCTATAGCGTTTGATACGTATCTCTGGTACGATACAATATGATACGTCTCTTATAATTACCCTACGATACGCAATACATAATCCCCCTATTTGGGCCTGCGGCATCCTTGTTAGCTGTTATTCCTGTTAATCATTGACTCTTTGCTGGAACTGTTACTAGCCTATTGTAGATAATATTGAGGTTAGTTTACTTTGTATTCTAGGCTTACATTACCAAGTCTCCCTAGGAGAAAGACGTTTTCCTTTCGATTCCCCTAGTACCTCTTTAGCCACCTTCTTAATACATGTAGACATCTTGTTCCCCATCAAATTAGTATCTCCCTCCAAGTCCCACTTTCTTTGTTTGACCACTTTGTCAATAAATGACTTTAAGGAGTTTCCTTTCAAGTTCCACCACCTTACCTTAGGGCAGATAGGCTCCCCTATCTTACGATCCTGCATGATGAGCCGCATATCCATGACCACTAATCTATGTTGGATGGTTAAGCTCTCCCGTGGGATAACTTTCAAGTCCTTACAAAACAATCTGTCAGACCTTCTAGTTAGGAAGAAATCTATTTGGCTATTATGATGTCCACTTCTATAGGTGACTAAATGTTCCTCTCTCTTTTCAAAGTAGGTGTTTACAATGGACAGATCATAAGCAACCGCAAAATCCAAAACTAAGATACCCTCCTCATTCCTCTCACCAAATCCATAACCTCCATGCACACTTTCATATCCTCCCTGATCTCTCCCTACATATCCATTCAGATCACCCCCTATAATAATCTTTTCTCCTTGACTAATATCTTACACTAATCCATCCAAATATTCCCAGAATTGTAACTTGCTACTTTCGTCCAATCCTACTTGGGGAGCGTAAGCACTGATAATATTGACTCTCTCTCTTTCTCTAACACAAGTTTGATAAGTATAATCCTATCTCCAAGTCTTTTAACATCCACTACATCATTCTAAATTTAAGAAGATGATACAACTAAATTTACAACAAAGCCTGTTTAGTAATAGGCCAAATAGAAAGAGAAAGAGAAAGAGATAAGCTCATGTTCACCATGAACAAAACACTTGGAAGAGAACCATTCCCGTAACCATTATCAAAAACAAAATCACTCCACCAATGACTCTTTGGAACACAATAATAGAACCCCCTAATTCCCTACCCGAGACCGACTTTTCTGACTCTTTAGAAGACTAGCTAACATGACTAAAGTGACGTTTTGCAACTCCCTAAGTGCTTACCCCTTTGAACAAAACTACAAATTCAAGAGAGGGAAAAAGACCAAAAGAAGACTCGTAATCTAACTAGAATTCTAAAACAAAATTCCATCAATGACTCAAATCCCTTCAGAAAGTTGGTCATAACTTTTCAAATATAGCTCAGAATCGCAAGAACTTAGTCTCATGGAACAGGGCAACTCAATAAGCTATCAAACTGCACCCAAATTATGCTAAAAGGATGAATTTGATAATAAAAAAAATTCCTAATTAAAAGTGAGAAATAACTAATTTTCTATAAATCACCAAAACAGATCATCCAATGGTCTGTAATCAGCGATCAAACTATAGCAATTTTTCTCTAGGATGTTCCCACATCACAAGGATCTTTAAAGCTTGAACTGATCCAGATGACTGGGTCCAGTTGTGAGAAGTTCTGAATTTAAGAGCAAAACATGTATTAAAAATAGAACTGATCGCAACTCCATAGTTGTCAAGGAAGGGCGACTTGGTCGCCTGACAACTATGCACAACTCACATTACCAGTGATTAGGATCATTCACATAAACTGGATCCAAGAGAAAGAAAATTTTAAGTATTGACTTTTCTGCATAATTATTAAGCTTCCCACATCTTGATACTTTCTCCTGTTCTATACTTGCTAAACCATAAGTCCAGCATAACAAAAAACAATATGTTTACTTTCATTTGTGATTCCTCCTGTTCTATACTTAATGGGGGGTCAGAAAGGAGAAAAGAGAAGCTTGGAAGAAATCAGAGTTGCAGGGGAAAGAGAAGAAACCATGGAGAAGAAGAGGGGGGTAGGAGTGCACACGCACACAAATTCAAACTTCAATTCATTCTTCATTATCTCCAATGATGGGGAATTACATCATATATAAAGAGAAATAAAAGACTCCTAAAAATAAGACTCACTATCTAACTAGGAAACTTATTCAAAATAAGGAAGCTAAAAACAATTGGAAACTAAATTCATAGTAGCTAACTTCTAAAATAAAGAAAGAATAAAATGAACTAAAAACATTATTTTCCCAAATAACATAAATTCCTAAAAATCCTACAAGATCCAAACACACAAACTGGACCCGGTTCATCTCCATCTGGATACGCAACTGGGTTTGGGTCGGTCCAAGGTAGCGCATCCGTTGGGTCGGACCGGTCCAGGATTCTCCTACATCAACTCTCCCGGAGTTCAGAAAAACTCGTCCACGAGTTTTGTAGAACAATAGAATCAAAATCGTGTGATCGACGCCAACTATCAATCCATGCTCAACTTGTATAAAATCCACGAGCCGAAATTCTTGGTTGAAGTAACCATGGGAAAGCACATAATCAAATGGATCAACTACGCAATCAACCGTCACGATTTTCTTGATGTTCATCAGCCAACGGCATTGCCTGGATTAAAATCTGATCATGGAATTTCAATTCTTCGATCGGACCGTTGATTTCATTGTGAGCTTCAACTACCTGGGTCGAAATCTGATCATGGAATTTCAATTCTTCGATCGGACCGTTGATTTCATTGTGATCTTCAACTGCCTGGGTTGAACTCTGATCATGGAGCTTTAACTCAGCCTTCAACAATTTATGGTTTGCTTGAAGGGCTGTTATGGCTTGGTTGTTGAAGTATACTGGGCCACTGTTCATGACTCATTGAGGTAGTAGATTTAAAGAGAAGAAAAGAAGTGTGGTGTAACGATGGAAAGGGAGGGGTAAACCTGGAAAGTAATAAAATTAAAGGAGAAAAGTGAAATGAGAGAGAAAGACGGGGTACTTTTGGAAACAGAAAGGACAAACTAAGTAGGAACAGAATGGAGGGTGTTTTTTATGGTTAAATTAAGGACAACTTAGAAATAAAGGAAGTTAAGGGGTATAATGGGTAAAAAAGGGTCTAGAAAATTTTTTTTTAAAAAAAACCTATCGTTAAAGTGCAATGGGAAGGAGTAGAAGTCGAGTTGAGGTTGTCTTCTGCCAGTGACAACCAGCTGAAAACCTGCAGAGGAATCAGTGGAGAGTTCGACTTTGACAAGGAGAGGTTGTGACTTCGAAGATGAACGCCGATGGAGGAGATGACTGTGGCCAGGAAGAGGAACCAGGTATGTAATAAATTTTTTTTCTGTGGATTCTGTCTCTCGCTCTCTTCTTTTCTATTCTCTTTTTTTTTTTTTTTCGGTTGCTGATGGAACACTGAGGTGAAGGGAAAATCAATTGGAGTTGTGGGGGAAAAAAAAAAGAGGCGGTGGTGTAACAGAAGGGGGTCTGGGTTTCTGGTTCATGTTGAGGGATGGGTGGGAATTGAAGGAACGTTTCATAAGGAAAAAGGGCGGCGGGGGTGTCGCTGGAAATCGACAGTGGGGTTTTTTTTTTAATTAATATGGAAGTGAAGGATGGGGTTGAAAGGTCACGGACAGAATGAGATGATGACGACAATGATGGGTGATACGCGGATGATTTGGGGTTTTACGGGAATCAAAGGGAAGGTGGGGTTGCTGCTGGTGTTATTCGGTCACAACCGCAGAGAAAAGAAATTAAGAAAGAAAAAAGAGGACGAAGAACAGAATGAGGAAAAGAGAGACTGAGAGGGTGACGAATCAAAGAGAGAGAGATTCACCCAGGTTTGGGCTCTGATACCAGATAAAGGGGGTTCGGAAAGGAGAAAAAAGAAGCTTGGAAGAAATCAGAGTTGCAGGGGGAAAGAGAAGAAACCGTGGAGAAGAAGAAGCAGTAGAAAAGGGGGGGGGGGGGGGGGGAGTGCACACGCACACAAACTCAAACTTCAATTTATTCTTTATTATCTCCAATGATGGGGAATTACATCATATATAAAGAGAAATAAAAGATTCCTAAAAATAAGACTCACTATCTAACTAGGAAACTTATTCAAAATAAGGAAGCTAAAAACAATTGGAAACTAAATACCCTAGTAGCTATCTTCTAAAATAAAGAGAGAATAAAATAACTAGAAACATTATTTCCCCAAATAACATAAATTCCTAAAATCCTATTAGATCCAAACACTCAAACTGGACCAGTTTCATCTCCGTCTGGATACGCAACTGGGTTTGGGTCGGTCCAAGGTAGTACACCAGTTGGGTCGGCCCGGTCCAGGATTCTCCTGCATCAATACTTGTCAAGGAAGGGCGACTTGGTCACCTGACTCACCTGACAACTAGGCACAACTCGCATTAGCAGTGATTAGGATCGTTCACATAAACTGGATCCAAGAGAGAGAAAATCTCAGTTGTGGCTTTTTTGCATAATTACTAAGCTTTCCACATCTTGATACTTTTTCCTGTTCTATACTTGCTAAACCATAAATCCAGCACAACAAAAAACAATATGTTTAATTTCATTTCTGATTCCTCCTAACCACCCTCCATTCAGTGATACCACATATGACAACACAGGCAAAACTCTTTCAGTAATAGTTCTTCACTTCAAATTTTTCCATATTGTGGGACAGAATGTAAACTGTTAGACCATTCTTTGGAATTTACTACCATTACTTTGATTCTCCAATGCTTAAAATAAACCACCTCCTTACCCAACCCTTAAAATAGACTCTTCCCATAATTAATTGTCATTGCCTATTCTAATCAGTTACCCACCATGCAAGCTTTGCCTTTCATTTTGTTGTGGTTCATGCATCATCAAGGCACTGAATGAAGTGCAAAATCACCCGCCTGGGGAAGCAACTTGATCTGCTATGCAACCACAGGATTTTATAACAAACTCAAGAACTTCTTTTTTACCTTTGGGGGGGTGGGATCAAGAAATTCTTTTTACCATCCAAACATTATCAACTAACACATTCTCACCCATCAATTCTTGTGGACACACCTCAAAACAGGTATTGAATGACTAACAGCATAACTTCCATAAACACTAGATCTACTAAGAAATCACTTAAGTACTCGATCTTCACAGAACAGGTAGAGAAATATCTAACATGTTAAAAGCACCAAATCCTTTTCGGCTAAGCTCCCTAAATATTGTAGAAATGCTGAGTTTCTGTAAGTCCCTGGGAACAACCAAGTAATGTGGACGACTGAGGTCCTACATGATGTAAGGGCCCTACAGAGTTCTAATGCTGATAAGCGCAGAAACACCATATTTTCACGATGTGCTTTCTATGAATGTGTATGTCCATACAATGAGCAAAGTCAGCTATGTGAATGTCCATAGAGTGACCAATGCATAGACAAATTGCAGTCCCTCCCCCCCCCCCCCCTCCTTCTTAAGCATGCAGCTTGCTGCTTGTAAACATGTGAGCATGTGAAGCAATTATGCAAAACCACTATGTTTTCTGATCATAGGCTGGTTACAAGTTCAGGCATATATGAAAATAGGATATATCTGGATACCAACAAATAGACATAACATTATGAAATATTAACAAAAGGTCTGAATTGGAGGAAAACTAAATTGGATCCTGCCAGGTGCAAAGGAAAGAATATGCAGACAAACTTACAGGTTCCAAAGATCGAGGGGTTTCTTGTTGTCCAACATTTGCGGTGCTAGGCATGCACCACACATGCAGTAAATCACCAGATGGGACCTTTGTAGGATCAACTGATCCACCGAGAAGATTTGAACCATGTAAGCCACCATCATTCCATCCATAACCTGTCCCTCCTCCAGCAACGCCTTCCACTGGTGGTACACCATCCTGAGGATTTCCTCCTCCTGAGTAGGACAATAAAACAAAACATAGATTCAAATTGGTCCTCAGAGTATTCAACCCAGGCTGCAATAGAAAGCATGAAGAATTGCCCCAAAAATATCAGAATCAAAATTTGACCCTCCAGCATTATGAAAATAAAAGTGACGACTGTTTGGTCAAAAATGGGTTAGAATATACTTTGAGCGTCACATATTGAAAACCACTTGGTCATTTTCTCACCTCAAAACAATTGAACAACAACTGAGTTCCACGACTACTTGTTCAACTAGCATCAAAATAAACCCCCCGAAAATACACAAAACGCTTGAATAATATATAACGGCACATACTCTTAAGAGCACAGGATAACATTAACTGATAAACCAGGGAGCTGTCAACGGCTATCTAACGAAACCACGTTAACAGAAGATCAAACATTACTGTGACCGGTGAATTATCAGATTCCATGACGAACAAATAAAAAGTAAGGATCAAATCCTACAAAGAATGATAATAACAAGCAAAAACCTAAAAGGCCAAAACCTTGAGAGACAAACGATAATCGGAGTGATTATTAGTGTACAATGACACCAGTAACGCATCATTAACCAAAATACTGGATTCTAATACAAGCACAGGAAGGTAGGGTTGTACTGACGGACCTGTGAATTCCATTTTTTATTTTCTGCTGGTTTTTTTTTTTCCTTCTTCTTCTTTTCGAGTTCCCTCAGTTGCAGAGTAGCAGCTTCCGACCTCCTGTTTTGATGCCGGCGATCGGTAAATGATTTGTGTAGTTTTCAGATTTTATAATTTACTTAAAAAATTGGACAAAAAGCTTTCGACGGTTTTTTATAATATGGAGTTTTTTTATTTATTTTTTTAATATGGAATTGGAGATTGGAAGTGGGCCATTAGAGCTTGAATGGGTGACGGCGTGATTGCTGTGGAGGGTCCGGACTCCCCTGTCTGTGTGGTTTAGTGGGAGAGGGGGTGGGAACCTCCCCTTCACAAGAACACATATGGTTAAAAATTGGTTCTCTTGTAGATAATAGGGTTGGAAGGTATGTAGGAATCAACTGCTCCTCTTTGGACAATTCTACATATTTCTAGATTGAATTTTGTGAAAGAAATCTTAGAGTGTAGGGGGTAGCTGGTTACTAAAATCAGTTTTTTGTTTTTAGGGAGCTGATTAAGAATAAGCGTTTTAAAAGTTGCGCTTGTGATTATACTCTATTAAATGCATACCGATCCGTACGTTTTGAGCGTTAAAGATTATTCTTTTAGTCCTATTGGGGGGGGGGGGGGGGGGGGGGGGGGGGGGGGGGGGGGGGGGGCGGGGGGGGTGGGTTGGGTTTGTTTTTTTTTTTTTTTTTTTGGGGGGGGGGGGGGCGGGGGGGGTTTGTGGTGGGCCCCATTCCAGAGTCTGAAGACTGGACATAGAAGTGGTAGTAGGGAATAGGGATCACCGTCTGAAGACAAGTGTCAAACAGAGCAAAGGATAAAAAAAAAGCACCAAACCGGAGATTTCATTAGGGTAGTAGGCTCTGTTTGGTTGGCAAGAGAAAAAAAATACCAATTTTAAAGAGATTGAGTTTCATGTTCGACTAAGTAGCTTACAATAACACCTCCATTGGTTTCTCTCTCCTCCCATAATAAGGAGACAAATATGTAATTTCATTGAAAAAGACCGCTGCTTGGTCGTGTAGCATATATATTAGTGTGGGGATCAATGAGAGTATATGCAAGGGCATCAACATGGGTGGGATTTTTTATTTCAATAGGCGGAGCAATAATTTCGCATGCTTTTGTGTCTGAGTACAGGGACAATCGACCAAGCAATGTTCTTTTCTCATTTAAATATATATTGGGAAAAAGATCTTTGTCAATGCAGCCTACACCCAGACACGTGACCACACGAAATGACTGTCCCTTCCTCTTGAAATGAGAAAATCACACCACCATTGATGCGCCAATGTGCACTCTCGTTGGCCCATGTGCTTGTGCAGGGGCCACACAACCTAGCAGCGATATTTGTATACATATATTTGTCATCAATATAATTCAAAAAAGAGGGTTCCCTCTCTCCATGAATACATAGTGCAATCCCCTTGTTATCCTTTATGTACGCTTACATAAGTGTCAGAGCTTATTACTTCTATTGCACAGTGGGACATTTCAAAGTTAAGAAATCTTTTCCATCATCATGGAGTGGAGGCAATTCTGATGATCACATCCAATGGGCATTTTCTTTGTAAAGTATGCCTATAGACTTGGTGCAACCCTCTCCCCCTCCTACTCAATGTCAAGCTCCCGGGTTGGGATGATCCCCCAAGCTACTAGTGCAGAAGATTCTATGGAACTCTGAGGTCCCCCGTAAAATTCAAAAGTTTGTGGTGGAAAGACTGCATCAATGATCTTGGAGTAAATGTCAACATGAGGCACCAAAAATATTGTGATTTCATATTTGTGCTCTTGTTGTGATTCTAATACAAAGACTCTGGAGAATGCTCTTATCTTTTCTCCTCATGCTTAATAGGCATGGGCAGCCTCATGTGCATCCATGCTATCGACAACTTATCCTGGGTGGACTTTCTTTGATTGGGCTCTTCATTGAACGCATCCTCTAGATTTGAAAAAGGGAGTAAAATGTATGTTTCACAATTCACTTTGTGGCTGAGTGGGAGATCTGGAAGTTCACAAATACTATGTTCTTCAAGAGCTCGGTCCTAGCTTTTCAGCCTGGGATTGTTGTGGTCAACCGTTTTGTGTATGAGGTGGTATCTGTTCTTGTCGGCCACTTGCCTCCTCTTCTTGCCCCTCTAATGCTCCCACCCTTATTAGGGTTGTGGGATTACCTAGCTCAAGCAGTTTTCATGTTTTCATTGATTCCTCTTTCTCCCAGCATCCCCGTGCTATACTTTGGATGGTGATGGTATGCTTGTGCTGGTGTTCCTTAGTTCACCTGTTGTTGGAGAAGCTTTAGCCATACCCTCATATGGGTATTTGAATGTCCTCTCTTTCATGAGGATCTTCTTAATATTGTCGCTACTCTTTTGCTCAATGATGCTTACTCTCGTTCTCGAAGTTTTCAGTGTAAAACGAGAAGAGGAGGAGAAGGTTCCCATGACGTTAGTGTGGAGAGAATTTGTATGCCACACCAATGCTAGTGCGGAAAGCAGTATCTTTAACATAGGCCTACATAGTTAGAGAACTTAAGAGAAAATAATAAAGAACCCTATGTAGAGGATAATAATACTCTAGCTCCGTGACAATTACCTAAAGACCCACAATAACCCTATAGGGTTTTAATATGTTCCCCAAAATACCCTATTGATACCTTCCCATGCATATCTAAAACCCCATACTAAATAAATTCCAATTATCCGTGGCTGAAGGAAAACTCATCCTCAGTTAAATTCGTCTTGTTATATGATACTAAACTCCACTCTTAGTACATGTTTGGTAAGCTTCCAGATAGCTTCCAAGAAGCTTAGAAGTGTAAAACCAAGTAAATTACAATGTTTGAAATCTTTACTGCATAAGCCCAAGAAGCTCCGAAAATGCTACTTCGGAAAACCCCAGTAACATTCTTGTGCTTCAACCGTTGAGAATCCAGAGACACATTTTTATACTTGTAAAGCTGACTTCTCAAATCCCAAAAAACAAAAAACGAAACCCGCTTACCCAAATGTGCCCTTAAAGAATCAATCCAAGTTCATAATATACTATCGAACATAGGACAGCTACTTCCCAGGAAACTTTTAATTGGAAAAAATGTATCCTGGTGCGGTTCTCAGTTCTCTTCATGTCATTGTCTAACAATTTGGTAAAATATTAACAAATCCCAAAGACTGGATCCTGATGAAACCAGATAATACAATAAAGGGGGGTAAAATCGCCCTTCCATTCTAGCACTAGCTTCAGTGACCAGGATTACCCACCCATTCCAAGCTGACCCTTGAGATGGCTGAAAATAATAAAAGGGGTTAATCAGACAAGAAGAAACCAAGCACTAGCTATCACAAATTATTGGGAAACACTGAGATAATGATAACATGGCACATAATGGAAGCTACAGGATGCAATGAAATCATACAAGTGAAGCACATAAAAGAGGTTTAACCGGAGTAAAGTTTAGAGTGAAAGCTGAATGGGAAAATAGCAAGTCTAAATGGCTCCCGCAGACAAGATATTAAAACATTTGCCTTTGATTCTGTTCAACTATCTAAGTGTTTGTTTCAAATGAGCACTGTAGACATCTACTTTACCGCCGCTGGCGTGGGGGGGGGGTGTTGACAATTTCACCAACTAATAGGCCATGGTTATATTTAGTTGTTGAGCATATTGTTGACATTAGTATCAATGTAAATATGTAATCTCATCCGAACAATACAGATTATTTGGTTTCCACTTGCCACAAAACAAGGATATGGAAGTTCAAACTCAGTTACATAACAGCATCCTTTTCAGGGCTTATGCCATCAAGTGTTTTAGATATTCATTCCTAGTTCAGTAACTCGTTATTTTTCTCATTTATAACTCAACTCCCAAATAGAAGCATCAACCTCTGTTACTTATAAGTGGGATATTGAAAAACAATCAGTACCATCCAACATCCTTAGAGGTCTACAGATGTTTGCTTTTAATTTCTTGGAATAACTTGTCGCTGACGGGTGGTCATTTCCTGTCATAAGAAAAGACAGGACACCGACTTTGATCAAGGTAACATCGATTCCAGTTCTCATTGAGCAGAAAGAAATTATTTTCATGGACTCAAAGTTTTCTTACTTGATTTAGCAAAGAACATGCATACTTAAATGCCCACCTCATTCTCCTAATCATTCTAAAGCATTCAACCCCACCTTTCTTACATTTAAATCATCCAAGCATGAGAGTTACTTCACAGGGGGAAAATATTCTCCCAAATAGACTTCTAATGAGATCTAATGTGTTTGTCCAAGTAAAGAAATCTTGGCATTAGTGGAAATCCAGAAGTCAAATAGAATGATACAAGCTTCATCAAACCCATGGACTCGCATTTCAAAATCCTAAACTGAAAATGACTCCATGAAATTAATAGTTGTAGCCATAAAACCCGAAAAGGAATATGTAAACTGACCTCAAGGAATCTAGCAAGGGAAAAAGGAGTAAAATATTACCTTCTGTAGAACTCAGCTGCGGATCGTGATCCATTGTAGAAAACAAACCATAGCAGGATGATCACCAATAAATCTACAGTAGTTAAGAGCTCACAACCATAATAACATCAAATCCCCAACTCCCCCCCCCCCCCCAACAACAAAAAAAAAAGGTTTTATTCTTAGACAATTGTTGGCGACCAGAAATGATGAGTCATTCATGACATTAGCCCTTAAAACCTACAATTTCTCTCAGATATCTTGTGCATGATATTTTTTATAAGTTATAAAAAATCCAAATTAAGACCTCAAAATGATGCAACAGTTTAGGGTTGCCTTGCTAAATTCCAGCTAGGCGGTCGTGTTCAATTTCATTATGAGGGATCCTTTTTGTGTTTTTCAATAAGAGTGGGCCATTAAAGTGAGTTTAATCATATAAGATGTATAGTTTCACTCAGGGTTAAGTCTGAGCTTGAGTAAGCTGTGAGTTATTAAAAGGTGGGCCTCATTGTGTTTGGATCATGTTATATATTTCTGCACTCCCCATGGGAACAAATTGGAAGTTCTATGAAGGAGGATTTCTGAGAAGTACCAAATTTTGGTGCTCTCAATCCGAATACTAGACTCAATTGAGCAATTATAAAACCTTAAATAACTAATTAAAAAGAAATTTTAACATTGAAGGATACTAAATAAGTAACGCTCCCACCTATCCAACATGTACATTCCAAAAGTAACATTGTACATGTAGATCTTGCGTTGAATCCAGTTCATGGCTTGAAACCTAGAAATAAACATATAGATCATAGAAAATGTTAATGAACTGTTATAAGAGAAAAAACCTACAAACATGAGGATCCACAATCCTAGACTAGAAACAACGGAAAAGAAAGAAGGACCAAACAGATAGAAATCGATGACTAGAAAGAAAGAAAAAAAAAACAAACAAAGAAAGAAGTTACACATACTTGTGCTATATCTTTTGATGTCTTGTTTAGCTGCATGAGATCTATTAGCCTTCCAGTTTTCATTCACATAATAAATCTACTCCTCTATAAACGATGTTTACAGCCTTCTTTGTTAAATAAGCAACATTTAAATTGGAAATGGATGTAGTGGCAACAATGATTTTATAGTGCTAATATGCAATATATATATATATATATATAGTGTGTCTAAAAAGAAAACAACAAATCCTCGCATAAAGAAATATATAGCTGATGAAAACTAAAATTGTAGGTAGCTACATTCCTTGATAGATTTTTAAAGGTCACAAACCTAAAATACAGATTCAGTACAAAGCAATGCACCACCAATTCAGCTCACGCGACATAGACAGGTTAAAATCTATTCTCCATGGTTCAATTATTTAATTATACCTTTTACACAATGGATCTGTCATACAATACCACATAAACACCACATGGGGGAAAAAACCAATAATAAATCAAACATGTGATTCCAATCTATCAAAACATACATTTAATGCACCTCTACTTTCTAATTTCATCATTTCCTTCATGAGTAGCTATTGGTCTATGTTGAAGGGCACATGCTTGAGGTCTCTATTGAATAGAACATGCTTGAGGAAATAGAGGTGAAAACTTATGTTTACTCCTAATTCATTTTAAAGAAGCAAGACATGTTTACAACAACAAAAACAGCAATTCAACCTTATCCCAACTAAATGGGATCAGCAATGACAACATGGAGACTTATATACAAAATATGATTTTGCAATCCCATTACATGATGACAGCTAGGGTCATATTCCATTACATTAGATGCCTAAGTAACACAAATATTAAAAAAATTACTCTGTCAAGCAGCTATTCATCCATTTTACGAATAATGTTAATGACTTGTTAATATTTTGCAATTTTACAGAAAATAAAAAAAAAGAGAGTAAATGGCCATCAGAAGTGCTGGTAAACATTGATAACCATTTAATACCCGTTGCTATCAGAAATTCATAATTGATAGGAAAAATAAACTCCACACCAAGCATAAACCAGAGAAAGTATTTGCAAGTTTTTCATTGCTCTCTCTCTCCAAAGCTATTTTTCATAGCATCTTAGAAGTAAATCTAGTATGCAGAGTATAAAAGGGTTAATGCAAATAACACCAGTGATGTTCTTCTCTAATATCAAACGAACACCACAGGTGAAATGTGGAATAAAAACACGGTACAAACGCCGAAACAAAAACAAAGACAGGTAAATTACTAGGTCAGCCACCAGAATCTATTCTTACTACTTTTGTCTTTGATCAGATGATCAGATTCGATCAAGTTTCAAAAACTTGACTGAAACATACCTACTACTCGTATGATGCATAAATTGAATGAATAAAAACAAAGAAATATTAATATCAAATCAATAAAAACCTAATCAAAAAGGTGATCATTTTCAAAACAAATGACACCCAAGCAGTTGAAACTTGAACAAGAAACAAATTCTATACCCAGGACTTCGTCTCGATCTCCCAATTCTTCTTGTTTCCCCTTGTACCTCTGTCTTCTTGCTGTTAGAGATAATCTGAATGAGTGAATCAAATGAGTTCGTGGAGTCGAGAGAAGCTAGAGGAGACAGAGAGAGCATAAACGAAACGAAACTTTCTCATTCGGATTCACGCTTTGAAATGGGACATGGATCCGACAATTGGAGAGAGCATGAGAGAGAGAGGATAAGAGCAACAACACGATCTCGGCGGTCTGGAGGTGGAGTGAAAGCGTGTAAAATGATTCTTTGGAAAATGAACATAGGTTTCCGAGATGTTTCAATAAGGCTCCGTTTGGTAGCTCTCATTCAGAATATTTTAGAGGAAAAATAAAATTTTGAAAAGTAAGCACTTATACAATTCTTTGACAAAAAAGCCTGTTTCATTAAATTTTATGGGAGAGAGGGTTGAGCACGCCGCTCGCTGGCTTTGAACTAACAACTGTGTCCAATGGATAGAGCGGGAAGGGTTGAACACAATGCCGGCTTTTTTTAAAGCATGTTATGTTTTAACTTCTTTATAATATCCAAGTGTTGTGGGTTCATGTGTTTCATTTGTTTAAAAGGAAATTGACTTATCATTCTCCAAAAAAAAGAAATTGACTTATCATTTCCACTTTTGGTTTTCCGTGTGGTGGAGCTTCCCACCCCCTCTTGATCCTATCTTGGCCAAGCTTTGCAACCTCAATTTGCTTTTTGAGATTAAACTCTTTTTATGGTGTTGTAGTTCAAATGCCTTGGCACTCAATTCGTTATTGTGTTCTTGCCATCTATCTTCTAATCTTTTATGTCCATTATGTAATCTTGAACTAGCAATGGTTATCTATATTTTTGTTTTATTGATCCTTCTTAGTAGCATGTTGGCAAGCCTCCACTCTTTGCTTGGATTCTTCAAAGTTTCATTGTACCTAATTCAAAATTTGGTTAATTTTCATATTTATGAAGCTTTAAAGACGTTCTTGATCTTACTAATTTTAATATTCAATGGTCATCCTTGTCATGTAAAATTTGGAAAACTCGGAGTCGAGCTGTATTTAGTCATGTTCAACCCTGCCTATTAGTACTTTGACTGTACCCAAGTGATTAAGATAGCCCTTTTTGCTATCAGATGAAGTAAAGATTTTGTACATACCAAAGACAATGTAGATATTTCTATCTTCTTCTAGTTAATTTTTTTTTTTTTTTAATCAAGAAAAAAAAAAAAAAAGTTATTGAAGGACGATATTCTTTCCTTGTACACTTTTTATATGTTCTTCATACTACTAATAGGTTAGCACATTTTTTAGCCAAGGGTGCCTCCAAATTCAAACTTTGTTAAATTTGGTGACCAAACATGCCTCTATTTTTCGTATTTCCTTCTCTTGTTGGCAAGAGTTGTTTCTTTGCTGACTTCCTTTAAATAAATTTTTTCTCTTGTTGCTCTCATTTTTTACCCTAGCTTTGGTATTTACTTTATTTTTTATTTTCTTTATTCTCTATTTTCTTTATTCTCATATTTATTTTCTAAGTTAAAGAGAAAAGATAGCAAATATGATGCTTGCCGTTGCCGGCCTTCTCGAAGACATGATTCTAATGTTTTGTGCCGAGGACATTCAGGTTGGGCATTTCAGACATTGAGACACCTGGTAGTTCCCTTGACTCTCCTGAATTGAGATATATTTTTTAATTGAATTTGTCAATTTTAATGTTTTTTTTATTGTGGAGATGAAAATTGTATTTTAAAATGAGAGTGTATGTGTGTGGTGGGTGTACACACGCCTGTTCCTGTCCTTGTGTGCATGTGCATTGCACATTTACACGTGTGCTCACGTGCATTACCTGGTCGCATGACCCCTGCACTAGTGAGGGTCTATGGGAGTATGCACGCAAGAAGCATGGGAGATGGAGTTTCAGCCTTTCCATAGGGGCAGGGTGATCATTTCACGCCATGTGTCTAAACATAGGTGCCACACGTCCAAGTTGCGTTCTTTTTTCCTTTAAACAGTGTGTATGTGTGTGCCTACTTGCATGTGCATTTGTGCGTGTGAAGCAATGTAAATTGGTAGATTGTTTAGAAATTGGACCCCAATCATTCCAACCCATTTCACACCATCCATTGGATGTAGTCCCCACATCCCATGGACGGTGTGAGATGGGTTGGGGTAGTTACCTGCAGGGGAGGGGATCTAGACTCATGTTTATCATTAGTTCTTTACATCCAAGATTCGGCTCGTAATTCCGACTTTTTCGATGTTTTGGATATTATTGAGTTCATAATATGATTACTTATTAGTGTCAATATTTGTGATGTTTCCAAGAGTCACAAGACACTTCTAAATCATGAACATTTTCATGATGTTTACTATCTAAACTGTTAGTTTCTGCACAGAGTTGGGAGAATGCATAATGATGATTAGAATATACTAATACACATACATGGACATTCATAAGATACTTTAGATGCCAATACAAAGGGGTATTTAATTAAAGGGAGAATGTTCTCTGGGTTGCAGCGTAGGCTGCGGCCAAGCACATGGGCCTGCCACTCAGGGGGGCAGGGTGGTCATTGCGCCCACCCCCATGTGCCTGGGCGCAGCCTGCGCTGCGGCACAGAGAACAACGCCCCTTAATTAAATTAGCATCTTAAAATATTTTACCTTATAATATTTCATAATTGTGGTATTTATCATCTTCTCAAGACCAGACTAAGACATGCAATATCTCAAGATACTAGATTTGATCATGCATTAGGGCTTACTTCCAGTTAAACAAATTATTTAGGCTCCATATCAAGTGGCCATTTAAGCACAGATGATTTAGCTCTTTTTCTGACCAAGCATCTCACCCCCAAATGGATTCATGAAAAGGAAAAATTCCAACTGAAAACCACAATGTTCTCCACTTGCACACCTGAGTTGCAACATATTGTGCCTCCTCCACTAGATTAACGCTTGACCGCAAGTGTGTTTGACATTGCCTACAAGAGATGTACAACTTCACGAAAGAAGCTTGACCGCCATCACCATCCATGTGTGCTTCAAAATATGTTATAAGAGACTGAGTTTTCAGTTGGAGATAATCATTTACGTAGAGGGTTTTCTAAAACCCTGCACCCTCTGTTTTATGAAAAGAAAGTACTAGCATTATATCTGGGCAAAACCACCATAAAATACCAAAACGAATGGTAGATTGGTTTCTGAAAGAAACCTTCATACAAAGTTGACAAAAATTGACAAAGGCACCTCTTTCAGACCTGTAATGTTCGAAAGTAGTTATACAATGCCTCCTAAATATTCAGTGTTCAACCTGCCAAATCACCAGTTCACACGACTAAATAATGGTGGGTCAGTGGGTGTTCTGAAAAAAGACTCAGAAACCTAAGCTGCACAAGTTTTGCTCAAAAAAATCATTTACTAAACTATCGAGTCTAGCTAACAGAATTCAGAAACCAATTTACTAGTTGAAATAATATGCTTATCTATCCAAACAGGAAAAAGAAAATTATGTCTTTAGATCTTATGTTACAGTAACAAAATTTGAGGGAAAGTGAGTTGCAAATTCTAGAGAGAATGTTAGAGTGAGCAATAACTATCCATCATAGTCTCCCTGGGAGAACTTGTCCTCTGCATAAAAGTTGGCGGTGACTAAATTCCTGCCAAATCTCCTTCCATTCAACCCTTGCCTGGCTTTTGTGGCTCCATCTGTATCAGTATACTCCAAGAACACCTGTGAAGCAATAAAAACTAGTAGTCAGTATTATTTCTTTTTCTTTGCTGAGGCTTCAATAAAATGACTGCAGTTGAGACCCCTCAGAAACAAAAGGAGAAATGCACCCTTTCTAATAAAATATAGCAGCGTCCTCTGTGTCTCGGGATCATGCATATAGATCAGGATATTTACAATAACATACAGCATCTTCAATGCTATGCTATCATAGCCCATCACACAAAAGCGAATGGACCAGGATAGCAAATGTATATTACTGCAATTATGAAAAAGAAAAACTACTAACAAAATCTCTCCACGAACCTTCCCAACACCTGGAGATAACTCGCCATTTGGTCCTGGACGTGGAATGACTACATTCACCAGATTCCCTGCAGAAGCAAAATTAAAAAGAATTTTCAAGTAATCCCAAGTCACCAAAATGAATTTTGGGTGGGCGGATGGGTTGGGTTTTTTTTTTTTCTTTTTATTTTTTTGAGGGGGGGGGGGTGAGAACCAATTTTAGATAAAGACGGAAAGATTGGATCTTCAGCATGTGGGTTAGGCCTGATTCTCTATAGTAGAATGTGGTACAACAAAAGGCTGTAAAACAGACAGATATAAGATAAAGAAGATTAATATCTGGGAAATGATTTTAAAAAAATATATACAGAAAGAAGTGATCAGAATCATGAGAATTCACCATATTTTCCGCCTTCTGTTCTCATGTCCTCCATTATGTCTTCATATTCCTCATCATCCTTCAGTTCATCTGGACTAACAACCTCTGTTAAGCTTATAACCTTGGTAGGTAGTGCACCACCTTGAAAAACAAGTCTCTGCCAAAGTGAAACCACTCATTAATAACCCCAAAGACCGGAGGCTTAAAGCAAGTTTCTAAATGCACTTCTACAAAAAGTTATAACCCAACATGAAGAATTAAAAAGGCTTAGACCGTCCATAATAATGGATAAATATGAAAGACAATTGTTCCTTACCTGCAATGCTACCAGTTGCTGCGCCTGCAATAGTATACTCTCCAGCTCAGGTTTGGGCTGAGCAGCACCCTGGTTTGCGCGTCTAACAGTGAGAGTTTTATCACCCATCTTTATTCCATTGAGAGCTGCGCAAACAATGTCAGTCACTGACAGATCTTGATACACACAAAAAGCATAGCCTTTTGAGTTCCCTGTTTCCCTGTCCTTGACAAGATCAAAACCACGAAGAGGTCCAAATGATTCAAAAATTTCCCGTATCTGTGCTTCCGTGAAATAGTATGGAAGACCACCCACAAAGATGCGATCAGGACCCTCGAGTCCACCAGCAGAACCTGGTGTTAACCCAACGGCAGCTAGGTTGAGATTGGGATTGGGTTGACTTGGCCCAAGTGCTGCAGCAAGAGAAGGGTTGTAATCATTTGGCCTCCTCACCTTCACTGGGGTGCCCTGTCAACACACAAGGATCAACATAAAGAAGTCAAACTATCAGGTAAATGAAAACATGCACGGTTTGAAGTCATTTTGACTTCACCACGGGGGATATTCCAAGTAATGAAGTGCTCTTATGGATTGTTGATTGAGACAGAAACAAGTTAAAGAGGCTTCGACCGTCCATAATAATGGATAAATGTGAACAACGATTGTTCCTTACCTGCAATGCTACCTGTTGCTGCGCCTGGAATAGTATACTCTCCTGCTCAGGTTTGGGCAGCGAAGCACCCTGGTTTGCGCGTCTAACAGTGAGAGTTTTATCACCCATCTTTATTCCATTGAGAGCTGCGCAAACAATGTCGGTCACTGACAGATCTTGATACACGCAAAAAGCATAGCCTTTTGAGTTCCCTGTTTCCCTGTCCTTGACAAGATCAACACCACGAAGAGGTCCAAATGATTCAAACATTTCCCGTATCTGTGCTTCCGTGAAATAGTATGGAAGACCACCCACAAAGATGCGATCAGGACCCTCGAGTCCACCAGCAGAACCTGGTGTTAACCCAACGGCAGCTAGGTTGAGATTGGGATTGGGTTGATTTGGCCCAAGTGCTGCAGCAAGAGAAGGGTTGTAATCACTTGGCCTCCTCACCTTCACTGGGGTGCCCTGTCAACACACAAGGATCAACATAAAGAAGTCAAACTATCAGGTAAATGAAAACATGCACGGTTTGAAGTCATTTTGACTTCACCACGGGGGATATTCCAAGTAATGAAGTGCTCTTATGGATTGTTGATTGAGACAGAAACAAGAATATACTACCTCAAAAATAATACCATCCAAGGCCATTGCATTACTAGCCTCCTCAACAGACCTCATCTCAACAAATGCAAACTTCTTCTCATGGTTGATGTATACATTAACGACAGCATCTCCTGAAAAAAACAGGTACCAAAATATATGAATTCAAAGTAATCTACCAAAGGGTGTGGGTGGGGGAGGGGGAGGAGGAGGGGGCAAGAATTCAAACCTGGTCCGGCAGAGTTTCCTCCAATTGCAGCCATAACCTGGCTGAAGAAAGTTGCCACTGACTGAGGAAACAACAATATAAAGATTCAGTAATCAATCATCCAGCTTGGATAATCTAGACTTTGAGCTATCAATAAGTTTAACAATGCTTCAAACAAGAACTGTTAACCATGCTGAAAAACCACTGATGCTTTTGAGAGTAATTATGCAGATAAACTGAAAGTGACAATCGTAAGTGAACAATAACAGGTCACAACATCTGGCTAAAATAGTAAAGAAGATTACAAGTTCTGGGAACTACTGTTAAGTTCCAAAGGGACTCAACAATATGTTCCAGGACAGTCAACCATCTAGCTTCCTCAACCTTAAAATCTGAAGTTTAAATGGATGAGATGCTGATTCCGAAACAGTGACAACTATCCACTTTCTCAAAATTTAACATATTATTGTTACGATAGAAAAACGATACTGATTTCACAAGTAAATAAAAGACTGAACTTATTACAGAAACAATGACATAGGAAAATGCAAATGATTCATTGAGTCTTAACATACAACAACAACAGCAACAATTCACACAAACTATTCAAACTATCTTGTGCAGTTTGACCCTCAGCAGTTTATTATTTCCTTTAACAGAAACTCTGCACCCCATTAAACCAAACAACCCCCTCCTATCCACAACCACAAATCCAAAAAAAAAAAAAAAAAAAAAAGAGAAGAAGAAGAAGCCAAAACAACCACAACAATTCACAGAAAAACAGCCACAATACAAGAACAACAATTGGACTAATGGCAACAGTCAAAGGATGAATCACCTGTTCATTTGCAGAGGGAGGAAGGCCACCAACATAAACCCGCCGAGCATGTCTCGTTGCCTAAGAACAAAAGAAAATTTGACACTTAGCCATCAAATGTTTCAAAGAGGGGATGAACTACACCCATAAAGTACTAATACATCATACCTGCTGAGTCATTGCCTGAGGGTGCATAAAAAGTGGGGTTGCCAGCTGGACACATCCAGAAGCATTGAATAAGAAGTTCACTGATCTGATACATTAATATAAATATCACAATAATGTTAAAAAAAATTGACTAACCTGTCCAGGAAACTGTAACATGTTTGGAAACGTTCCAGGGATGGCTGGAGTGGCCCCAGTCAATTGACCTGAAAAGGCCAATTAAATTAAATAGTAGTGTAAAGGAAAAATTAAGATCTATTTGATTATGAGTGACAGATCAATATGCACCTCCTCATCTTCATATGTGCTCAACAAAATAAGCATGTTCTAGCCTCTGGTAATCAAAATATATCAAGGAGATGAAATGAATATAGCATTTTCAGGTACTGGAGGAAATATTCGTAAAGACTACCAAAAAAGGCAATAGGTGCCGGTTCAAGACGAACAAGAACCATCAAACCGGTGCATTGAATCCTCCTGATGCAGCTCCAAGTAGGAAGAAGAAGAAGTCCTGAACTTAGGGCTTGATTAGGGAGCCATAGATTAGGATTATTATTCTCCATACTTAGTTTATTTTCCTGTTTTTAGACTGAACCGGTTTAGAATTGGTTGCAGCCAATTGGTTCAATTCGTCTAATTTAAGTAAAGTGTTCCTATTGGTTAATAGGTCCTTAAATCCTATTGGCTAATATGAAATCTTCTATTAAATTAGTTGTTTTAAGTTAGATATCTTTTAACTTAAGTTAGTAGGGTTAAATAGGTCTTTTACTGTTTTAAGTTATTAGTTTTAGTTTTAATTCCTTCCCTTCCACGATTTTGTGAAGAAGTCATTAAGTTGTATTAGGATTTGGCATAAAGCCATATTACAAATAAAGTAAATCATGGAGGCTCCCCCACATTGAATTTTGAATAAAAAAAAGACTGTTTTGCTGCTGGCCGATTGTTGCTGCTGCTGTTCCTGCTCCTTTCTGAGTGTATATCCTTGTGGATCTCAAGGTGGATAGGGTGGGTGGACTTCTGCGACTCCTTGCATCGAGAAGATCGGGAGATTCCTTCAATTTTCAAGCTGCTGCCGGTGGATTCCTACTGTAAATTTGAAGTTTAATTTTCTGTTCCATCCATTTTTCTTCCCCCCATTCGATCCCTCTTATTTTCTGTTTGAATTTGTAAAACCCTAGATCATCTAAGCCCTATCAGCAACAACCCCTTATCAGAATCTTACCAAATTCTGATCACAGTTCCCCCTCCATCAGTCCTACACTCGATCCAGACTACTACCCCCATCCTTAGTTCAAAACCCTAAAATCCCCTCATCCCCCATAAACCCAAGAAACCCTAAATTCCTGTTTAGGCATAACCAGCCATCAGAAACCCCCCCCTGCTGCAACCGAACCTTCCCCCCAGCTCCTCTAATACTCGAACAAAAGCCCTACTCCAATCTCCAACTACAAACCCTAAATTCAACCTATTTTCTAAAACCTAAAACCCGAAACCCTAACCCTAAGATTTCAGAATTTTAAATTTTTGTTTGAACCTATTCAAAACCTATCCCATTAGCTTCCTTTTGACCTGCACACCATTACTAAATAGAACCCTAGCTCAAATCCCTAATCCTAACCCTAATTCTGCCCTAGTTTACCTATTCTTCCCATCAAACCAGCAGCCCCTTTTAGATCCTATTGCTTGGCCTCTAATAGGATCCTTCTCCTATTTAGAGCTACATTACCTCCTTGTACATAAAAGCTACAGAAGTCGGCTCACGCCCATTGGCAGCACAGTGGGACAAGTAGCCCAACATTGCCTTCTTACAACAAAACATAAACATAGAAACAAACACCAAAAACAAGAACCAACCCAAAACCATTCAGTTTCAGAATTAGTTCATGAATATAAATAAATAAATAAAACAACAGACCCCAATCAAGAGATGGCAGCCTGGACTTGCTACAACTATCAATGTAAAAGCAAATGAATATGGCTTACCAACCGATACCAAGCAACTTGATACGACTCTCCAAGCTAAAGGAAAGAAATAGATAGGCAGTGAAACAAAGGCATAAGTTAGAAAAGAAAGACCATGCACCTGCAGCAGCGGCGGCGGCGGCAGCAGCTCCTGGCATCAATGCAGTTGTTGGAGGTGTCATGTCAAAACCACTAATCCGTTTGCTTCAATGACAAGTTAAATTATCTAGTTAATCCAGAAAAGAGTTTTGATTACCATAACGATGAACGGAAGTGATGCAGATTCATCATCAAATAGGGCTTGTTTCATTGGGAATAAGTGTAAGGTTGGGATATATATATGTTGGGCCTTTGTTCCCAAGGGTTTTCTATGTATTAGGCCACTTTAGTGGGCCTGAAATAGGGGTATATAGGTTGCATACGGGCTTAGCCCAATACTTAGTTTTTATTTTGTGTTTTTAATTGAACCGGTTTAAATTGGTTGCATCCAATTGGTTCAATTGGTTTAATTTAAGTGAAGTGATCCTATTGGCTAAGAGGTTCTTATATCCTATTGGCTGCTAGGGAATCTTCTTTATTTTAAGTAGTTTAAGTTGTTTTAAGTCATTAGGACTCTATTTTGAGTCTATTTGAGTTTCCTAGTCAGTTTAAGTTGCCTAATAGGTTAAGGCTAAGGTTAGGCCATTCCTTTTTAGTGTCTAAGTCTATTTTTGAGTCTTCTATATAAGTTTGTAAGGGAGGCCAACATTGGACACGAATTTGATTAATGAAAAAGCTTTTGTTTGCTGCCATAGCTGCTGCTCTGCTCTGTTAAGTGAACCTTGTGAGTAATATCAAGGCTACCTTGTGGGTAATATCAAGGTGAAGGGATTGGTGGACTCCGACTCCTTGCATCTTGTAGATCGGGAGGTCCTTCTTCTAGTTCTTCAAAGCTGCTACCATTGAAGATTTAATCTTCCAAGTAAGTAGTTTATTAATTCAGCATTTAACCTTCTTCTTCTAATCCTCTAACCTAAGCTCCATCTACTCCTATTATCACCCCTTCCATTAATCCATAGATCCATTAGAACCCTAAAACCCTAAATCCAATTCTGCCCTAAATTGCAGAATTTTGTAACTCATCCAAACCCTAACTTCTTTATACCAAAATAACCCCCTAGACCTGCCCATTAATACCCTATAAACCTCTTTCCTAAAATCTGCCCCTAAACCCTAGATCTTACAAACAGTCCATTTTCATAAGGCATCCTACCCAAAACCCTAGAATTCCAACCTCAACCAAATTTGATCCAACTTATACCATTAGACTCATAAAATTCTGCAAATCATTACCAAAAAAACCCTAAGTCGAAACCCTATTTATAACCCTAATTCTGCCCTAATTAGCCTAAGCTGTCCCAATCGGCCAGCCTTGTTAAGAGATCCTATTACCCTGGTTCCTAGTGGGATTACTCCTACCTAGGACTACATTAGGAAGACTACTAAGATACATAGATAATTATTACAATTTAAACTTAATATCATAGGTGTTGGTCCTAACAAAATATATCACTTTATCCTTCAAATGCATCAGACATACTCATCCCCCCCCCACACCCACACACATACTGCACACAACCCCAAAACAAAGTTTTTGGACTACTGGATGGTAAGTCAAACCATAGTCAAACTATCCGGTCAACAGTCTGCACTGCCTGAAATGAGTATTATTTCAAGGACCAGAGGTGTTTTGAAATCTAATGACTGATCGATAGACCATCAAGTATGTATTATTTTTCCGGACAACAGGACCACAAGTCCTCCTTCAAACCAGACAGATAGACCATCAGTAAGTGGACCGAACCGGACAAAATGCGTTCAAGAAGGAGTAGTAAGAGGATTTGAAGCTGAACTATGCACTAATGCAAAACTCAAACCATGAGTGGACCACGAGATGGGAGAAACATTAGGCTAGAAAAGGCAAATGGCTGGCAGAGTTTTAAATAGATTAACCAGAGGTAAAATTATACCAACCTCGAACAGTTACAATGGGAGTCTTTATCAGAAGAAATGGTAAAGGAAATAATGACAAGTGCATGCATACAAACTCTCTCCAGGAGCTCAACTAAATTAGCTAATGTATTTCTCAATCAACACAGCTGCTAAGACGTAGTGTAACACAGACTAGTTTATCATGGAAACCAGTGCAAAGATGTCAACAATGGGGCCCCGGGTGTCACAATAGTCACGATTGCTGAACCACTACAAATCAGTGAAGGTTGGATACAAAGTACAAAGCTTATAGAATAACATACACTAAATTGGGTAACAAAGAGGCATAGATCCATGCTCAACCTGAATCAACAGTGAAATGAACTGTGACATGTAAGGTTACCTCTTTGATCTTGACCAGGATCGAGATGGAGAACCAGATCTTGATCTATGATGAGATCTACCCTTTGAGCGAGATTCAGATCTATGCTGATTCCGCCCTTCTCGATCTCGATCATAGTCTCTACGCCTGCAAGATATATTTAAACAATAAATCATAAAAAGCATTAACATAGCATTTGACTAGTCAACAGACTAGGATACAAGGAATGATTAAAAAAAAATATTAAAGGAAGAAGATAAGGAACTAGAATGGCAAAGTCAAACCAATCAAATCTACTTACATACTACGATCCAAAAACTTCATACGTATAGACATACGCCTTGAGATTTTCAAAAATGCATATTTGGAAAATACAGCTACATGGTATTCTCTAAAATAATATAATGCTCAAAAGTTGTTCAGCGAAATTTCTAATAGCAACATAATATTCAAGCACGGAGGTGTACCATAAGGAGAGGAGTGGTTATATTTAGTGGTTGAGCTCATTGTTGACAATTTCACCAACTAATAGGCCATGGTCATATTTAGTTGTTGAGCTCATTACCTATCAGTTGACAATTTCACCAACTAATAGGCCATGGTTATATTGAGTTGTTGAGCTCATTGCTGACATTAGCATCAATGTAAATATGTAATCTCATCCGAACAATACCGATTTTTTGGTTTCCATTTGCCACAAAACAAGGATATGGAAGTTCAAACTCAATTACACAACAGCATCCTTTTCAAGGCTTATGCCATTAAGTGTTTTAGATATTCATTCCTAGTTCAGTAACTCGTTATTTTTCTCATTCATAACTCAACTCCCAAATAGAAGCATCAACCTTTGTTACTTATAAGTGGGATATTGAACAACAATCAGTACCATCCAACATCCTTAGAGGTCCACAGATGTTTGCTTTTAATTTCTTGGAATAACGTGTCGCTGATGGGTGGTCAATTCCTGTCATAAGAAAAGACAGGACACCAACTTTGACCAAGGAAACAACGATCCCAGTTCTCATTGAGCAGAAAGAAATTATTTATAAGGACTCAAAGTTTTCTTACTTGATTTAGCAAAGAACATGCATACCTAAATGCCCACCTCATTCTCCTAATCATTCTAAAGCATTCAACACCATCTTTTTTACATTTAAATCATCCAAGCACAAGAGTGACTTCACGGGGGGAAAAATATTCTCCCAAATGGACTTCTAATGAGATCTAATGTGTTTGTCCAAGTAAAGAAATCTTGCCATTAGTGGAAATCCAGAAGTCAAATAGAATGATACAAGCTTCATCAAACCCATGGACTCGCATTTCAAAATCCTAAACTGAAAATGACTCCATGAAATTAATAGTTGTAGCCATAAAACCCGAAAAGGAAATATGTAAACTGACCTCAAGGAATCTAACAAGGGAAAAAGGAGTAAAATATTACCTTCTGTAGAACTCAGCTGCGGATCGTGATCCATTGTAGAAAACAAACCATAGCAGGACGATCACCAATAAATCTACAGTAGTTAAGAGCTCACAACCATAATAACATCAAATCCCCAATCCCCCTCCCCCAACAACAAAAAAAAGGTTTTATTCTTAGACAATTGTTGGTGACCAGAAATGATGAGTCATTCATGACATTAGCCCTTAAAACCTACAATTTCTCTCAGATATCTTGTGCATGATATTTTTTATAAGTTATAAAAAATCCAAATTAAGACCTCAAAATGATGCAACAGTTTAGGGTTGCCTTGCTAAATTCCAGCTATGCGGTCGTGTTCAATTTCATTATGAGGGATCCTTTTTGTGTTTTTCAATAAGAGTGGGCCATTAACGTGAGTTTAATCATATAAGGGGTTTAGTTTCACTTAGGGTTAAGTCTGAGCTTGTGTAAGCTGTGAGTTATTAAAAGGTGGGCCTCATTGTGTTTGGATCATGTTATATATTTCTGCTCTCCCCATGTGAACAAATTGGGTTCTATGAAGGAGGATTTCAGAGAACTGCCCTGAACATGTACTTCTTTTCTTCTCTCTAAAATATTCTGTAATTCCTTCTTCACATCTTTAATGTGTTTTCTAATTCTCCTATTCTGTCTCTACACCAACCCTCACATCACCCACTCTTCTCATACTGTTCTAGAACTTAGTACTGCTATCCTCTATTTCCCTTGTACTGTTCTGTGCTTCCTGTAGACAGTTCTGCTGTTTTTCCTCTTCTTCAATCCTGTTCTCATGAACCCCTTACTCTCCAGTTTCCCCCATCCATAACCTAACCTTAGCAGACATTAAAATCTGCAACCTTCTTGTAATGATTCAAACAATTGGAGAAATCCATATCCAATTTCACCATCCTATGCCGCAGAACCCAAACAAAACCCTTTTTTTTCCCCCTTTTATAGCCAAATCCTCATTAAAACCCTCATTACTGATTTCAATTACTCTATTTCGGAATTCCAGAATGGCAATAGAGCAGTCATAGCTTTTATTCAATTTCTTTGATCTCTTTAATTCTCTATATTATCAAATTCAATGTATTGTTATCTCCCAATCAAAATCTTTCTTCAAATTGCAAGTTTGAACCCTAATTGTCCTAATTTTCTACGACCCAAGCTATTCTGCAGGTGTTAAAAGGATAATCCTCAACCATAGACACTTTGTGATTCCCCAATCCATTCAATATCACCAATTTATGTTGAACACAAAAGACAAACAATAAAGTTGATAATAAATTCCCAGAAAAAAAGTAATGGAAAGGGAGGAAATAATAAAGAGTTAGATATAGCTCTTATTTTAACTATGAAGATTCAAATATCAAATTTTGGTGCTCTCTATCCGAATACTAGACTCAATTGAGCAATTATAAACCTTAAATAACTAATTAAAAAGAAATTTTAATATTGAAGGATACTAAATAAGTAACGCTCCCACCTATCCAACACGTACATTCCAAAAGTAACATTGTACATGTAGATCATGCGTTGAATCCAGTTCATGGCTTGAAACCTAGAAATAAACATATAGATCACATAAAATGTTAATGAACTGTTATAAGAGAAAAAACCTACAAACATGAGGAATCCACAATCCTAGACAAGAAAACCGGAAAAGAAAGAGGGACCAAACACATAGAGATCGATGACTAGAAAGAAAGAAAAACAAACAAACAAACAAAAAAGTTACACGTATTCGTGCTATATCTTTTGATGTATTTTTTTGCTGCATGAGATCTATTGGCCTTCCGGTTTTCATTCACATAATAAATCTACTCCTCTAAAAACGATGTTTACAGCCTTCTTTGTTAAATAAGCTACATTTAAATTGGAAATGGATGTAGATGCAACAATGATTTTATAGTGCTAATATGCACTATATATATATATAGTGTGTCAAAAAAGAAAACAACAAATCCTCGCATAAAGAAATATATTGCTGATGAAAACTAAAATTTTAGGTAACTACATTCCTTTATAGATTTTTAAAGGTCACAAACCTAAAATACAGATTCAGTACAAAGCAATAAGCCACTAATTCAGCTCACGTGACATAGACAGGTTAAAATCTAGTGTCCATGGTTCAATTATTTACTTATACTTTTTACACAATGGATCTGTCATACAATACCACATAAACATCACATGGGGGAAAAACCAATAATAAATCAAACATGTTTTGTTCATCATGTGATTCCAGTCTATCAAAACATACATTTAATGCACCTCTACTTTCTAATTTCATCATTTCCTTCATGAGTAGCTATAGGTCTATGTTGAAGGGCACATGCTTGAGGTCTCTATTGAATAGAACATGCTTGAGGAAATAGAAGTGAAAACTTATGTTTACTCCTAATTGATTTTAAAGAAGCAACATGTGTTAAAATAAATAAAATAGATAATGACAACATGGAGACTACAACAACAAAAACAGCAACTCAGCCTTATCCCAACTAAATGGGGTCGGCAATGACAACATGGAGACTTATATACAAAATATGATTTTGCAATTCCTTGACATGATGACAGCTAGGGCCATATTCCATTACATTAGATGCCTAAGGAACACAAATATTAAAAAAATTACTCTGTCAAGCAGGTATTCATCCATTTTACGAATATTGTTAATGACATTTTAATATTTTGCAAATTTACAGAAAATAAAAAGAAAGAAAAAAAGAGAAAATGGCCATCAGAAGTGCTAGTAAAAATTGATGACCATTTAATACCCGTTGCTGTCAGAAATTCATAATTGATACGAAAAAATAAACTCCACAACAAGCACAAACAAGAGAGAGAAACTATTTGCAAGATTTTCATTGCTCACTCTCTCCAAAGCTATTTTTTTCATAGCATCAACCTCTCTCGATGTTAGAAGTAAAACTAGTATGCAGAGTATAAAGGGGTTAATGCAGCCAGTGATGTTCTTCTCTAATATCAAACCAACACCACAGATGAAATGTGGAACAAAAACACGGTAACAAACGCCAAAACAAAAACAAAGACAGGTAAATTACTAGGTCAGCCACAAGAATCTATTCTTACTACTTCTGTCTTTGATCAGATGATCAGATTCGATCAAAAACTTGACTGAAACATACCTACTACTCGTATGATGCATGAATTGAATGAATAAAAACAAAGAAATAGCAATATCAAATCAAGAAAAACCTAATCAAAACCTAATCAAAAAGGTGATTATTTTTAAAACACATGACACACCTAAGCAGTTGAAACATGAACAAGAAACAAATTCTATACCCAGGACTTCGTCTCGATCTCTCAATTCTTCTCGTCTCCCCTTGTACCTCTGTCTTCTTGCTGTTTGAGATAATCTGAATGAGTGAATCAAATGAGTTCTTGGAGTGGAGTGAAGCTAGAGGAGACAGAGAGAGCAGAAAATGTTACGTAACTAATTACGGTTATTTATTTATATTAACTAGAGTAAATTACACAGACGTCCCCTGTAACTGCTTAATTTAAGGGACACCCCTGTTTTTGCAAAAACTTCACAGAACTCCCCTATTACACAAACTTGGTTACACTTGACCCCACTTCGTTTGAATTGTTGTTAAGTGATGACATCATAGAAGAAATAAATTTATAATAACTAAGTTAACCTTACCTGAAAGTTACATTACCCTTTTACCCTTATGTTTACCCTTACCTCCTCCTCCTTCTTCGCGACCGCCCATCGTAAGACTCCAACCACCCTTGCAGCCCAACCCCAACCCCAACCCCTGTCAGCGCCATCATTGCAAGCACCAGTACCCACCCCTGTGAAAAATGCTTCTCTAGACAGGAAAAAAAGAAAGAAAGAAATGCTAACATGATTTTCGTGTGAATTTCCTATCTTCCAAAGCCTGTATTACTTCCACATCACTACTAATTTGCAAATCAAGAACAGATGCCCTAAGAGTTCAATATCTCTATAAGACCTGGATAAGAAATTCGTTGATGAATTAAGGCCAAGTATGGGAATAAACTATGAAAAATGTAAACTCGGTTCTTCAATTTCTAAACAAACTTTGATGTTAATGTCTTCTCAATTTGGAGATTCCATATAATTGAACTGTTTAAGAGCTGAATTGCAGTTTAAAAGTTAGAGATAGAGAGGGAGAGGGAGAGAAGGGAGTCACATGCTAGAGGACGAGAAAGGTCTCTGAGAAAGAGCTTCGACCCTCTCTCGTTCATGGCGTGTTCACACCCTAAATTGAATTATTTTTTTTTTTTCAATCTCTTCTTCCCAAACCCTTCCTATGTTCCATTAAATCACCTTTGGACCTTTAAATCTATCTGGATTTCAGAGTTGCAAGGGAAAAAGAAAAAGGGTAAAAAGAAGCCCAACCCTTATCTATTGATTATGCTGCGAATCATGGAACAGGAGGTGAATTGGGATGAAAGGGATGAAGAACAAGGGTTGGGGGTGGAGGTGGGGCGATGGATTGCACCATCATCGTACCAATACGGCAGTTCCCCGTCATCAATTTCTTCCCTTTCAACTCTCCTGGCCAACGACGAAGATCTCCACTCTCATTTCACTCATTTTCACTCAAGTGAGAGAAGAGAAAACTTGGAGAGGTGGAGAAGGAAGGAGAAGACCCATTGCTGTCTTCTCCTTGTTCTCTCTGTCTGTAATCTTCGACATCGACAACTTTAGTTGCGTTTTCGGGAACTTGAGGAGTCGAGACATTTACTTTTGTTGTGCCTTAACGGAATTTGAAGAATGGTTCTGTGAAACCCTTTCCATTCTCACGGGAGGAACGTATTTCTCATCTGTTTCATCCTTCTGATTCTTCTTCTTCTTCTTCAGAATCTTGTGCTAATTCTACTAACTCTGGTGTCACTGATTGCATCGTCTTCTATCCATCCAGAGTTGGCAAAGTTGTACGGCATTTGGGTGCTTTCTTTCTTTACTTATGAGTGGGTTTTATGTTTCTGTGTTGAAGGAAGACAAAGGAAATCAAACCGTGAAATCGTATGTGCGTAAGTCAAAGCAAAGAAGGAGAAAGGTTTTAGATGTTTTAAGTGTTTTAGGTATAAGGGTAGTAGGGTCATTTCATTATTCAACTTAATAGAGTCTAACGTTCTTTGGTCGACTGTAGTTTTTAAAGCATCAGGGGTATCCCTTGAATTAGGCATAATTACAGGAAAGATTTATATAATTTATTCTATTATTAGTTAATATTGAGTGTGAGTTAGATAGGATAACTATCATTGTTGGTGGGTTAGTTATTTAGATATGGAAGGAATCATGAGTTGTAAGTCATGTAACGGCTATGCAGTCCAATTTAATAGTGATTATGAATGAAAAGCCAAACAGATTATTAGAAAACCCCATATTTATCTCTCTCTCTCTCTCTCTCTCTCTCTCTTTTCCTTTCCTATATTTTCTTTTTTATTTTATTTTATCTTCAAATTATCTTGCACGTATCAAATGACATCAGAGCCGCGACGGTGGATTCATCCACTGTCGCGGTGCTATACAGGAATATCCTCCTATGTTCTACGGCAACGAACGTACAAGATGAAGAAAAGACTCTCCATCTTCCTTGAAGACAAGGACAATTTCAAGGGGAAAAGAATTGTTAGGTACCTAATTATAAGGTTATTTATATATATATTAATTATTATTTTATATTTATTAATTATTATGTGTGTGTTGTGCGTGAGTTAATATTGAGTGTGAGTTAATTAGGATAACTATCATTAGTGGATTAGTTATTTAGATGTGGAAGGAGCCATGAATTGTAAGTTATGTAACGACTATTCAACCCTATTTAATAGTCCTTATGAATGAAAAGACAAGCATATTATTATCTCTTAAATTACCTCTTAAGAGTTATCTTGAGAAGAGGATTGACAGTCTCCTAATTATCCATTATGTAATCTTTTTTCTTTTTTTTTTGGTTGGAATCCATTATGTAATCTTGAACTAGCAACGGTTATCCATATTTTTGTTTTATTGTTTCATCTTAGTAGCATGTTGGCGAGCCTCCCCAATTTGCTTGGATTCTTCAGAGTGTCATGATACCTATTTAAAAAATTTGTTAATCTTCAAATCTACGTACTTTAAAGATATTATCGATCTTATTGATTTTAATATTCAGAGGTCTCGTGATCAAACCTTTGCCGCTGCATAATTTCTTGGGGTCACCCACCTGAGGCTCACTAGGGTCTAGAAGCTCCCGGTTCGTGCGTGGCGCGGGATTCATGTACGAGCCCAGGGAAGATTTAGTCGGCCTAAAATCGGATACCCCTCCTGTCTCCAAAAATAAAATAAAATATTCAATGGCCATCCTTGTCATGGAAAATTTGGAAAATTAGGAATGAGGCTTGACAGTTTTCCTACATCTCATGTTGTATGTATTCTGATGGGGCATAGCCCTTTTCTTCACATGTTGTGGATGATTTATTTTCCTTGTTCTCTGACTTTTCTAGTGTACATTTTTTGTGTTCCTCGTACTATTAATAGGTTAGCATATTTTTGAGCTAAGGGTGCCTCCAAATTCAAGCTTTGTCGAATTTGGTGGCCTAACATGCCTCTGTTTTTTCGTATTTCCTTCTCCTGCTGGCAAGAATTGCTCCTTTAGTCACTTCCTTTAAATAAATTTTTTCTCTTCAATAAAGGAAAAAAAAATTTTCTCGGCCAATTTCATGTCTTTGGTATTTACTTGGTTTTCTTATTGGGATGCATGGGATCCTATGACCGTATGATGGTGGAAATCAAAGAAAGATGGTCCCATATTTTGAATCTCTTTTTTGCTAAAATAAATAACTATATAATTTTTATTTTTATAATATTTTTTGCCAAGGAGATTCAGGTGGGCGTTTGAGACATTGAGACACCTGGCAGTTCCCTAGACTCTCCTGAATTGAGATATATATTTTAATTGAATTGGTCAAATTTGATGTTTTTTTTATTGTGGAGATGAAAATTGTATTTTAAAATGAGTATGTGTGTGGGTGTACACACGCCTGTTCTTGTCCTTGTGTGCATGTGCATTGCACATTTGCGAGTGTGCTCACGAGCACTACCTGATCGCATGACCCCTGCACTAGTGAGGGCCAATGGGAGTATACATGCAAGAAGCATGGGAGATGGGGTTTTAGCCTTTCCATGGGGGTAAGATGATCATTTCGCGCCACATGTCTAAGCTTAGGTGTTATACGTTCAAATTTCATTCTTTTTCCCTTTAAAAAATGTGTGTGTGCCTACGTGCATGTGCAAGGAAGCAATAATACTGGGAGGCATAAATTGTAGATTGTTTAGAGATTGAATCCCCTCCTCCGCAGGTAACCACCCCAACCCATTTCACGCCATCCATTGGATGTAGTCCCCACATCCCATGGACGGTGTGAGATGGGTTTGGATAGTTACCTACAGCCTACAAGGTAGGGGATCTAGACTCGATTGTTTATCATTAGTTCTCTACATCCAAGATTCAGCTCGTAATTCCAACTTTTTCAATGTTTTTGGATATTATTGAGTTCATAATTCGGTTACTTATTAGTGTCGATTAGTAATTCCGACTTTTTCAGTGTTTTTTAGATATCATTGAGTTCATAATAGAGTTACTTATTAGTGTCAATAAATATTTTCGACTTTTGGATACCATTGAGTTCATAATATGGTTACTTAACAGTGTCAATAAGTAATTCCAACTTTTTCGGTGTTTTTGGATATTATTGAGTTCATAATATGGTTACTTATTAGTGTCAATATTTGTGATGTTTCCGAGAGTCACAAGACACTTCTAAATCATGAACATTTTCATGATGTTTACCATCTAAACTGTTAGTTTCTGCAGAGAGTTGGGAGAATGCATAATGATGATTAGAATATACTAATACACATGCATGGACATTCATAAGATACATTACATGCCAATACAAAGGGATATTTAATTAAATTAGAATCTGAAATTTGACATGTAATTAAATAAACCATATCTTCTATACCCAACAGTCGGAAAAAAAAACAAAACCCTGTAACATCAACTTACATGTGATTGCTAGTGAAGTTTTATTTGTTTAATGAAGATATCATTACAACCTTTAAATAAAAAAACCCCCAAGAGTAGTGAGAGCATTGACCAGATTAACAAATTATTTAGGCTCCATATCAGGTGGCCATTTAAGCACAAATGATTTAGCTCTTATTCTGACAAAGCATCTCACCCCAAAATGAAAAGGAAGAACTCCAACTGAAAACCAAAATGTTTAACACTTGACCGCAAGGGTGTATGACGTTGCCTGCTAGAGAAATACCAACTTCACGAAAGAAGCTTGACCGTCATCACCATTCATCTATGCTTCAAAATATTTTATAAGAGACTGAGTTTTCAGTTGGAGATGAGCCTTCACGTAGTGGGTTTTCTAAAAACCTGCACCCTCGGTTTTATGAAGAGAAAGTAGTATCATTATATCTGGGCAAAACCACCACAAAATACCAAAAGGAGCGGGGAATTGGTTTCTGAAAGAAAACTTCAAACAAAGTTGACAAAAAATTGACAAAGGCACTTCTTTCAGACCTGTAATGTTCATAGGTGGTTATATAATGCCTCCCCAAATATTCAGTGTTCAACTGCAAAATCCAGTTCACAAGACTGAATAATGGTGGCTGTTCTAAAAAATTGTTTCCACATGTGATAGAAGACAAAGGAGGGGGGGAAGGAGGACGCTCATATTTGTAGCATCAGAAACCTACCTAAGCTGCACAAGTTTTGCTCAAAAAATTCGTTTACTAAACTATCAAGTCTAGCTAACAGAATTCAACCACCAATTTACTAGTTGAAATAATATGCTGATCTATCCAAACAGGAAAAAGAAAATTATGTATTTAGTTCTTATGTTACAGCAAGAAAATTTGAGGGAAAGTGAGTTGCAAATTCTTGAGAGAATGTTGAGTGAGCAATAACTATCCATCATAGTCTCCCTGGGAGAACTTGTCCTCTGCATAAAAGTTGGCGGTGACTAAATTCCCGCCAAATCTCCTTCCATTCAACCCTTGCCTGGCTTTTGTGGCTCCATCTGTATCAGTATACTCCAAGAACACCTGCGAAGCAATAAAAACTAGTCAGTATGACTTCTTTTTCTTTGCTGAGGCTTCAATAAAATGACTGCAGTTGAGACCAGTCAGAAACAAAAGGAGAAATGCTCCCTTTCTAATAAAAAAATAGCACTGTCCTCTATGCCTCGGGATCATGCATATAGATCAGGATATTTACAATAAGATACAGCCTCTTCCATGCTATGCTATCATAGTCCATCACACAAAAGCAAATGGACCAGGATAGCAAATGTATATTATTGCAATTATGACAAAGAAAAACTACTGACAATCTCTCTGCACGAACCTTCCCAACACCTGGAGATAACTCGCCATTTGGTCCTGGACGTGGAATGACTACATTCACCAGATTCCCTGCAGAAGCAAAATTAAAAAGAATTTACAAGTAATCCCAAGTCACCAAAATGAATTTTGGATGGGGGGGGGATGGGTTGGGTTTTTTTCTCTTTCTTTTTTTTTTGGCGGGGTGGGGGGGTGGTTTGAGAACCAATTTTAGATTAAGACAGAAAGATTTATGGGATCTTCAGCATGTGGGTTAGGCCTGAATCTCTATAGTAGAATGTGGTACAACAAAAGGCTGTAAAACAGACAGATATAAGATAAAGAAGATTAATATCTGCGTAATGATTTAAAAAAAATATATACAGAAAGAAGTAATCAGAATCTTGAGAATTCACCATATTTTCCTCCTTCTGTTCTCATGTCCTCCATTATGTCTTCATATTCCTCATCATCCTTCAGTTCATCTGGACTAACTACCTCTGTTAAGCTTATAACCTTGGTAGGTAGTGCACCACCTTGAAAAACAAGTCTCTGCCAAAGTGAAACCACTCATTAATAACCCCAAAGACCGCAGGCTTAAAGCAAGTTTCTAAATGCACTTTCTACAAAAAGTTATAAGGCAACCAGCATGGTATTATAACCCCACATGAAGAGTTAAAGAGGTTTAGACCGTCCATAATAATGGATAATAGTGAAAGACAATTGTTCCTTACCTGCAATGCTACCTGTTGCTGCGCCTGCAATAGTATACTCTCCTGCTCAGGTTTGGGCTGCGAAGCCCCCTGGTTTGCGCGTCTAACAGTTAGAGTTTTATCACCCATCTTTATTCCATTGAGAGCTGCGCAAGCAATGTCAGTCACTGACAGATCTTGATACACACAAAAAGCATAGCCTTTTGAGTTCCCTGTTTCCCTGTCCTTGACAAGATCAAAACCTCGAAGAGGTCCAAATGATTCAAGAAGTTCCCGTATCTGTGCTTCCGTGAAATAGTATGGAAGACCACCCACAAAGATGCGATCAGGACCCTCGAGTCCACCAGCAGAACCTGGTGTTAATCCAACGGCAGCTAGGTTGAGATTGGGATTGGGTTGACTTGGCCCAAGTGCTGCAGCAAGAGAAGGGTTGTAATCACTTGGCCTCCTCACCTTCACTGGGGCGCCCTGTCAACACACAAGGATAAACGTAAAGAAGTCAAATTATAAGGTCAATGAAAATATGCACGGATTGAAGTCATTTTGACTTCACCACAGGGGATATTCCAAGTAATGAAGTGCTCTAATGGATTGTTGATTGAGACAGAAAAAAAGAATATACTACCTCAAAAATAATACCATCCAAGGCCATTGCATTACTAGCCTCCTCAACAGACCTCATCTCAACAAATGCAAACTTCTTCTCATGGTTGATGTATACATTAACAACAGCATCTCCTGAAAAAAACAGGTACCAAACTATATGAATTCAAAGTAATCTACCAAAGGGTGGGGGTGGAGGAGGGGCAAGAATTCAAACCTGGTCCGGCAGAGTTTCCTCCAATTGCAGCCATAACCTGGCTGAAGAAAGTTGCCACTGACTGAGGAAAAAACAATATAAAGATTCAGTAACCAATCATCCAGCTTGTATAATCTAGACTTTCAACTATCAACAAGTTTAGCAATGCTTCAAACAAGAACTGTTAACCACGCTGAAAAACAGCTGGTGCTTTTGAGAGTACTTATGCAAATAAAGTGAAAGTGACAATCGTAAGTGAACAATACCAGGTCACAACATCCGGCTAAAATAGTAAAGAAGATTACAAGTTCTGAGAACTACTGTTAAGTTTCAAAGGGACTCAACAATATGTTCGAGGACAGTCAACCATCTAGCTTCCTTAACCCTAAAAACTGAAGTTTAAATGAATGAGATGCTGATTCCGAAACAGTGACAACTATCTACTTTCTCAAAATTTCATATTTATCATAATGAAGTAATTAGACGTAAGCTTACTTAAAAATTTCCCAATTTCATATTCTTTGGTTATATATCAAAAAACCGCATGCTCAATTGCCGAATTTGGTTTTCTACACTAGCAGAGTTTCGCACATGATGGCAAAAAGAGAGTTTAATATATCATTGTTACGAAAGAAAAACGATACTGATTTCACAAGTAAATAAAAGATTAAACTTATTCCAGAAACAATGAAATAGGAAAATGCAAATGATACATTGAGTCTTAAGTTCTTAACATACAACAACAACAATTATTCACACAAACTATTCAAACTACCTTGTGCAGTTTGACCCTCAGCAGTTTATTAATTTCTTTAACAGAAACTCTGCACCCCATTAAACCAAACAACCCCCTCCAACCCACAACCACAAATCCAAAAAAAACGAAGCCAAAACAATCACAACAATTCATGGAATAAACAGCCACAATACAAGAACAACAATTGGACTAATGGCAAGAGTCAACAGGATGAATAACCTGTTCATTTGCAGAAGGAGGAAGGCCACCAACATAAACCCGCCGAGCATGTCTCGTTGCCTAAAAACAAAAGAAAATTTAATACTTAGCCATCAAATGTTTCAAAGAGGGGATGAACTACACCCATCAAGTACTAATACATCATACCTGCTGAGTCATTGCCTGAGGATGCATAAAAAGTGGGGTTGCCAGCTGGACACATCCAGAAGCATTGAATACGAAGTTTACTGATCTGATACATTAATATAAATATCACAATAATGTAAAAGAAATAGACTAACCTGTCCAGGAAACTGTAACATGTTCGGAAACATTCCAGGAATGGTTGGAGTGGCCCCAGTCAATTGACCTGAAAAAGCCAATTAACTTAAATAGCAGTGTAAAGGAAAAATTAAGTCTATTTGATTATGAGTAACAGATCAATATGCACCTCCTCATCTTCATATGTGCTCAACAAAATAAGCATGTTCTAGCCTCTTGTAATCAAAATATATCAAGGAGATGAAATGAATACAGCATTTTCAGGTAATGGACGAAATATTCGTAAAGACTACCAAAAAAGGCAATAGGTGCCGGTTGAAGACGAACAAGAACCATCAAACCGGTGCATTGAATCCTCCTTGTACATAAAAGCTACAGAAGTCGGCTCACGCCCATTGGCAGCACAGTGGGACAAGTAGCCCAACATTGCCTTCTTACAACAAAACATAAACACAGAAACAAACAAAAAAACAAACACCAAAAACAAGAAACAACCAAAAACCACTCAGTTTCAGAATTAGTTCATGAATATAAAAAAGTAAATAAAACAACAGACCCTAATCAAGAGATGGCAGCCTTGACTTGCTAATTCTATCAATGTAAAAGCAAATGAATATGGCTTACCAACCGATACCAAGCAATTTGATACGACTCTCCAAGCTAAAGGAAAGAAATAGATTGGCAAAGAAACAAAGGCATAAGTTAGAAAAAAAAGACTATGCACCTGCAGCAGCGGCGGCGGCAGCGGCGGCGGCAGCAGCTCCAGGCATCAATGCAGTTGTTGGAGGTGCCATGTCAAAACCACTAATCCGTTTGCTGCAATGACAAGTTTAAATTAGCTAGCTAATCCAGAAAAAAGTTTTGACTACCATAACAATGTACGGAAGACTACTAAGATACATAGATCATTATTACAATTTAAAATTACTATCATAGGTGTTGGTCATAACAAAATATATCACTTTATCCTTCAAATGCATCAGACATGCTCTTCCCCCCCCCCCCCACACACACACACACACTGCACACAACCCCAAAACAAAGTTTTTGGACCACTGGATGGTCAGTCAAACCATAGTCAAACTATCCAGTCAACAGTCTGCAATGCCTGAAATGAGTATTAGTTCAAGGACCAGAGGTGTTTTGAAATCTAATGACTGATCGATAGACCATCAAGTATGTATTATTTTTCCGGACAACAGGACCACAAGTCCTCCTTCAAACCTGACAAATGGACCACCAATTAGTGGACCAAACCGGACAAAATGAGTTCAAGAATTTTGCACTAATGCAAAACTCAAACCATGAGTGGACCACGAGATGGGAGAAACATCAGGCTAGAAAAGGCAAATGGCTGGCAGAGTTTTAAATACATTAACCAAAGGTAAAATTACACCAACCTCGAACAGTTGCAATGGGAGTCTTTACCATAAGAAATGGTTAAGGAAATAATTACAAGAGCATGCATACAAACTCTCTCCATGAGCTCAACTAAATTAGCTAATGTATTTCTCAATCAACACAGCTGCTGAGATGTAGTGTAACACAGACTAATTTATCATGGAAAACAATGCAAAAATGTCAACAACAAGCCCCCTGGGTTTCACAATAGTCACGATTGATGTACCACTACAAATCAGTGAAGGTTGGATACAAACTACAACGCGTATAAAATAACCTACACTAAATTGGAAGGAGGCATAGATCCATGCTCAACCTGAATCAACAGTGAAATGAACTGTGACATGGAAGGTTACCTCTTTGATCTTGACCGGGATCGAGATGGAGAACCAGATCTTGATCTATGATGAGATCTACCCCTTGAGCGAGATTCAGATCTATGCTGATTCCGGCCTTCTCGATCTCGATCGTAGTCTCTACGCCTGCAAGATATATTGAAACAATAAATCATAAAAAGCATTAATATAGCATTTGGCTTGTTAATAGACTAGGATACAAGGAATGATAAAAAATAAAAATAAAAGAAGGAAGAAGATAAGGAACTAGAATGACAAAGTCAAACCAATCAAATCTACTTACTACGATCCAAAAACTTCATACGCCTTGAGAGTTTTCAGCAATGGATATTTGGAAAATACAGCTAGATGGTATTCTCTAAAATAATATAATGCTCAAAAGTTGTTCAGCGAAATTTCTAATAGCAACATAGTATTCAAGCACGGAGGTGTACCATAAGGAGAGGCGTACCACTTCTTCTAAGCCTCACCAGTGCAGCACAAGACCCACAAGGATGGCTTTTTGATTAAAACAAAAATTGATAAATAAAAACCCATCAATATTAGCCAAACTCAACTAAACTGCATGTTGAGTAGCAATGTTATCTTAAATTTGTTACTGTAAATACTGCATCAGTTTTTAAGACTCTTATTCCACAGTGAAAAAAAATTTAATTTTATCTCTTCCGCATTTTCTATATATGCAAGTTGAAACATGTTGATCTCTAAGATATCAGACTGGAAATGTAACAATGGATCTGACATAACAGAATATAATGCAGTTAAAAAAAAATTCACCATCTCCCCCACCCCAAACAAAAAAGGATCATTATCGTAAGATCATTTTGTACCAAATGTCCGGCATTATGATGGACCAAATGCATAAGGCCACATGCTGCCAACTTTTCACAGCACAAGGCTGCATCTCACAAACCTCAATCATCTACCACAGGCCTTTTAAAATCAATTACCCAGGTATTTTTCTTTAATGCTCACCTCAAGGATTAAGGCTTTTTGAAAGTGAAGAACAGAAAATCATAATGAATCAAAACGTAGAATTTCATCATGTACTTCTCATATTTATGTTATTAACAGACAGCAACCTACAAAAAGAGAGAGAGAAAAGAGAGGGAAAGGGGGAATCAGCAGAACGCATGGATGCCTTCTCCCACTTAACTATCGAAGGGTCAGCTGCACAAAAGAGGGTTCCAGAAAATATAACACCAATTTCAGTCACTAAAATAGCTAAAATACTCCATGGGAATGGATATGAAACTGGAACAAGGTTCAAAATCATACCTCTCATAGTCTCGGATTCGGTGATGATCATCATCGTCATCTCTATCTCGACCACGGTCCCTTCTGTCACTCCGTTCCCTAAAGTGGTCTCTGTGCTGACGATCACGGTCTCTGTCTCGATCCCTTTCCCTGTCCCTGTCCTTTTCTGTGTCCCTTTCCCTGTCCTTATCCCTCCCTTTTTCTCTTTCCTTGTCCCTACTTCTTGAAGACTCTCTCTCATAATCACGTGAACCATGCTGCAATGAACCAATGCATTTGTCTTGTAGCATCAATAAGGGTCGAAAAACACATGGCAAAATGATTATGTTCTAACATTAAATGAATGGAACAATTCAAATCAAAAAGTATAATCTAATAATTCAGATATATGGTTTGACATTCAAATGTTTCTTCAGAACAATGAACTTACTTCAGAATTGAAAAGAAGAGGGAAAATTAAATGTTAGATGAACACACATCTAATACATGTTACATGTAATAAATACAAGAGCGCCATATTCAATAGCAGGTACAATAGAAATGGATAATGATTGTAACACTCTTAGGAATCCTGATCGAGGTTCCCTCAACAACAATACCTACATGATTAATGTGTAGGCAGTATGAGAATCTGTCATGTGCTAACTTAAACATGTTTGACAAATCAGTTATTTTACTCCGTAAAAATCCGACCCAAAAATTGGTAAAATGTGAAGAGACTAAACAACAAGTCTTCCCCTTCCACAAAAGCTCCTCACTCATTCATATAAAATAAAGATCAACACCGTTCTCGGATTTGCTAAATTGAAAAATCACAGTTTTTTCCTTGGTATTCCCACGAAACATTAACAGAAATATAGGGTATTGGAGAACAGGAGAAATAACCAAAGTCCGAATCCAAAAATTCTAAACCAAATTGTGACCCTATTGGCAACCCTAACTCTTGTAAAACGTTTTTACATACAAACTTTGTGGGGACAAAAAAAAATATCTTGCTCTGGTTATGCCAAAAAACCAAATTATACAAAAATTAGCTCAAATAATTTGACAAGTTAAACCCTATGTTCTGATTAAACTGTACACATAAAAGAAACTATCATCCAGAAAGCAAATCAACAGTTCAGTCGAATTACGATAAGAAATCAGCAGTGCCGACTACCGAGTACAATCCAAAGAAAATACCCCAGAATAAAGAGAATAACAACCCTATTGTGATATAATTCCTTTAAGATCCACTTTTTCATCCCTCCGCAGGATGATGGATAAGAGGGAGCACCATAGAGATAAAGAACAAAAATTACGAAAAACTACAAAAAAATAGACGAATAGATGGAGATACCCGAGACTTCGAGTCACTATAATCGTCCGCACCGCCGTGACTGCTAGTCTTCTGTTGGGGTGACGAACTGTAATCGTTGAGCCCTTCGCCATTACCGTCGTATCTTCCCCTGTAATCCGGCATTTTTAACCTTCTATTTCTCTTCGACTTCTCTTGGTATGATCGCTGGTGTTAATCACAGAGCGAAATCTGGCGGAAAAACCTGAAGAAATTTTAGGGCTTCGGAGAAGACAGTGCTTTTACTTCTTATACGAATGGAGGTTTCAACAAAGTTACCCTCTTTATAGCAGGTGTGTAACTTCGAATTGAGCCCGGCTCCACCCCCATCGTAACTTTTTTGTTTTTTAGGTGCAAACCCCCACCGCAACTTACGCGCTTATTGGATGATGTGAGTTTGTGGAATAATTATCACCTCCAATTCCCCCAATTCCTCTAATGGGGGAGTGGACCCCATGTTGGGCAGTGTTTTCGGATAGAGGTAGGATGGTCATTTCTACCTCCATGTGAGAAATTGGGGGCAGAGAATTGGGGAGTGGACCCCACCTTGGGCAGTGTTTTAGTTAAATTTCGAAAGCAAAATCTAGTAGTGAGAGGATGGTTCTAAGTATTGGTATCGTATCGCTCGTATCGGGCGATACGTATCGATTTTATTATATACCGATACCAATATCGTGTCAATACTGTATTAGTATCACGGTACAAACAATGGGTAAAATGGTCATAAAACTCATTTTTTAAGGAATTTCAATGGTAATTTGTCCGATATACTATCGATCCAGGCCGATACCATATTGGTTTTACGTGTTGTCGATACTCATTCCGATACTGTGCACTAAAACCATGAGTGAGAGAGTGTTGTCAAACGATCAGTTAGATCCGATTTCGGTGTAGGAATGTGAGATAAACTCAAATCGTTAAGAAATTTTGGTTTTCAGTCTGATACAGTTTTGGTTTATTTCAGTTTTTCAATATCAAGTTACTAACGATTTACATTGATTTGTTTTCAGACTTGTATCAAATCCTACATTCATAACCTTTAACCTTTAAAGATTTGGTAAATGTATTGCGAAGGGAGGATAACTAATATTGAAAACAATGGATAAATACAGTTTGTAGTGAAATCATTCTTACAACTCAAATCATTGTTTATCATTGTAAGAGGATAACTAAAATTGAAATCAATGGATAATTAATTGGTGAGAAGACAACTAACATTGAAATAAAAAACATAAGTCTTATTATTGCATCGTTTATTTAATTGTTCAACTAATTTTGTATAGTCAACAACAAAATCAATGGAACTATTGTTAGAAATTAATTTTTCTATTCATAATCTTATAGTCATTGATTTGTAACAATTCCCCTTGTAACTATAAATTTTCTTTGTTTTTGTAACTAGAAATTTGCTCACTAATATTGAAACCAATGGATAACCAATTCACCAATTCATAACCTCACACTCAATGATTTTTTATTGTTATCATTCAATTCGATTTTCAATTTGGATATTGGCCAATTCAGTGTGGTCCGGTTTTAGTCAATCCCATCATACCCCATCGGAACAGTTTGATTCGGTCTGGGTTTTTCCATTAGTCTTAACAGTTTAGGCTACGTGTTGACACCCCTATTCTCTGTAAGTGGACAAGGTTTTCCCTCACCATGCGGTGAAGGAAAATAACACGTACACATCATCTTAGGGTTCACAACCCCCTTACAAGGTTTTAGTATGTTTCCTAAAATGCCTTTCCATGCAAATCGTAGTCCCGCGGTGAATGAGAGGCTTAAGAAAACTCAATCCCATGTAATATGAATTTAAAGTTGGACCAAGTTTTCATTCAACCAATTTCAATTCACCGATACAGGTTTAGATGTAAGGGATATCGGGAGGGTATTATTGGTATAACATACTTAAACCTACAAGGTTTACGAACCCTAGAATTTTGGGGGGATCAGACTCCTCTACGACACAGTGGTACACCAAACATATTGTGGCAGGTACCACAACTCGCCACGTGGATGAGCTCTCATTTGGACGGCCTGGATCAAGTTGGAAATCTAGATTTCAAAATCCACAAATCCACTTGTACATCGCATTTGCACCACGCTTAGTTTTCCTAGCTCGATCTAGGCTGTCCAAAGGGGAGCTCATCCACGTGGCGAGTTGTGGTACCGTATCACAAGATGTTTGATGCACCCTTGCGCGTAGAAGAGCCCAATCCAACTTTGGATGGTGGAGGAAAACTTTGTTCTTTTGTCCAAAGTTGTAAAAATATACAATAACCCCAAGGGATCAACTCAGTTGGCAAAAAGCCAACTCCTCAAATAATAGGTCATGAGTTCAAACCACCCTGGGGCATATCCCCATCCCCTATCCCCCCCCCCCCCTATCATAGCTCTCCAATTCCAAAAATAAAAAAAATATACAATAAATACCATTATATTGCATGTTAATATTACATTAAAGCAGCATATTATAATGAAAATCTTTTGGAATAAAAATCGAATATAGGTAAGTCAATCCAAGACTTATTTTCACTGAATAAGCACACGCTTGTGTTAATTTTCTATATCACTAGTATATATGAAAACATAAACTCTATTTAGTTGCAAGAAAAATTGAAAAGGAAGGAAGTGAAAAATTTTAACCTAGAAAGGAAATTTTTGTAATTGATACCAATTTTCATATATGGTTATGAAAATTCCTTTTACTTTGTAAAGTTAAAAAAATATATATATCTAAAGTGTATCATTAATAAACACTAAAGAAAAAACTGAAGTAGTTTCATCCTATGATGTATATTCTCGTAATGAGGAGAAGCTAATATTGTCTACCTTTTTTCATCTGCCAAACCTCAATTTTCATGGTTTAATATGTGCAGGAAGTCAGATTCTTGGAGTAAATTTAACAGGTTGATCTTATATTTTTTTGTTAGAAGGCAAGTTTATTTTGTTTGTTAGAGGATATATTAAATCGTCCCGTTGCCTAGAACCAGAGTTAGTTAGTATTCGTACAGGTCTTTAGCTTGTCTCCAGTCTAAGGTTGAAGGTGAAAGAAATGTGGTGCTCGAATCAGCGGATCGCCGATCATCTTCCATCTCCAACTACTACTCCTTGGCCTGGGTCTATAATAAATGACTTTTTGTATATAAATACTATAAGACAGGACATAATGTTTAGTACTAAAGGGGATCCTTTCTGTTTTGCGAAGAACTATATATCTATGTATCTTCTTCCTAGTTTAATATATTTTATTTTCTCATAAAAAAAAAAGATAATGGTCCTCAAAATTTTCTTTTTAGGTTTAACTTTCATTGCAACCAAACGGAACCGTAAGGATCACGATATGAAAGAATGACACATACCGTAGGTGGGTAGCATCTAAACGCCTTCGACGTCTGGGTATCTGGAAGGCAGAGAGAGGAAGGCCGGAAATTATAGAGAGTTAATAGGGACTCTACAGCTTCACTCGAGGTTTTGAGGCAAAAGCGTCACCATAACCGACGGGTATAAAAACTAGGGTTTCGAGTTGTACGACCTCGACGACGATCACTCGGCAAGCCATGGAGAGTGCCCTCGCGAACGCCTCTGCGATCGGTGACCAGAGGCAAAAGATCGAACAGTACAAGCTTATACTATCGTCTGTTCTCGCATCCAACGACATCAAACAAGCAAAGAAGTTTATCGATCACAGTAATACTTTCAATAGCCCATTTGGAGTTGGTTTTCAGTTTGTTGATTTCAAGTTTCTCACTAGTTTATTCACGGTAATATTCATTGGGTGACAGTGGTATCCGACGACGTTCCCCTGGTGGTGTCCCGACAATTGCTGCAGACTTTTGCGCAGGATTTGGGAAGGTTGGAACCCGAGACCCAAAAGGAGATTGCGCATTATGCTCTTAATCAGATTCAACCTCGAGTTGTTTCGTTTGAGGAACAGGTCGGTATCAAACCCTTTTCTTCTCTCGTCATTTATCTAGTGATAAGGTTTATATTGTTGCTTGAAGTCTATAACTATGCATACATTGTTGTAATTCGTTGTCCAACTGTTTATGTAATAGAGGTTGTGGGTGTTAGCTAAGTTATTTTTCTCTTCCCCGTCTCTTGGTTGGGCTTGCTTTGATAATACATGCACTTTAGTCAAAATATCCATGCTCAGTCGATGTGCTGGCCTGATCACTTGGGCAATGTACGGTGACTTACGATGCTCAGAATTTTAAAAGATGAAGAATCGATGCTTTTACAACCTTTAAAAGTTTTTGAAAAAAAAAATCTCTAAAATTGTTCCGAGGTCATGCAGAAGAAGTCCCCAAGTATAGACAGGAACATGAAGATTCAGGAGAAAAGTAAAATAGAAACAAAGAAAACTGGGCGAAGCTATCCGTAATATGACGACTAATTCAGAAGGGAAGAGAAAGAAAAATGTATGAACTAGAAAGGTATACTCTTTTTTGAGTTTAAACTGGAAAGGTAAATGAAGAAATAAAACAGGGCTCACACGATTCTGGGAAAAGTAAAGGTTAATTAAGATATGTCGTACTCAAATGGTCACTAGAGATGAATTTCTCAAGATTTGGTCTGTGGACATGTACACCAGTGTCCTGTATAGGTACAGATTGAGGTGTCTGCCATGGGCACTGGTTTTAGTGATGAAATGAAAAACTTTTTGGTCTTCCTCACCCAGAAAATATAGACACACGTTGCTTTAATTGGTGAGAACAACCCCCACATCCTGGCACTTGAAGGAAGAAAAGTTATTTGCTTAACCTTAAAAAATGGATCCCTCTGAAGTTTTATTCATAGTTTAATGTTATGGTTTATATTTTCTTTTTCTCTCGGTAGTATTTTGTTTTATTTATTTATTTGCATGTTGTATTTATAGAATTTATTACTTCGGGGAGACATCATGAATGGGAAAAGGGCTATGTAAAGTTTATTGATCAGTTATTAATGGTATCCTAATCCCCTGACAGTATTGACCCGGAATCCAAAGGAAAACCAGAACTACAGGGTTAGGAAGAACCGGATTTAGAGGGAAAATATGACACTCATAATCTGCTGGTCAGATGGACCAGATATTCTTGTCGAAGGGTCTATATTTGGAACAAAAATATAACCTTAACATAGGAGAATCCACTGGTCAGATGGTAAGTTATAGCCAGATATTATTAACTTACTAAAAGAGTGATCCTCAGTCCTATAACTATTTGTGCAGAACAATATGTAGGGCATGATGTGATCAGGAACCCATTATGCTGCTGGAAAGAGTGTTGAGATGCTGGGCTGCAACTTAATTAATAACTGAACTCAAGAAGAATATCAGAACCAGAATAAAACTTAGTAATGATAAAGAAAGCTGAAGTTGTAACAATTTTAGCATTCATTGTGTGACAATATCAATTCTAATAAACCAGCAGTATTGCAAAAGGAAGAATACGATGGAGGAAGAAGAGAGTTTATGTATTGGTAAAAACAGTACCGTGAGTGGAGGATATGCCCCCCTTGTTTACTTAAATAATAAGAGATTACAACCAACAGAATAACTAGAAGCTTCCTATCCTAGTTACAATAGGAAACTACCACAAACACAGAAATAGAGACATAAGCCATCTAAAAGACTAATAAAAGAAGCAAGGTAGTAGCATAAGTTACCGTCATCAGTGTTCTTGACCCATATGTACCCCCATGGTACATATGGGGCATGTACCCCTTACAACATAAATTGGTAATTTAACACTCCCCCCAAGCTGGAACGTATAGGTCACACCCATGCCTAGCTTGGAACAATTCTTATGGAAAGCAGGTCCAAATAGAGGCTTGGTATATATATCACCAAGTTGATCAGCGAGGATACAAAGGTGTAATGATGAGTTTCTTCATGACAACACTCCACACAAAGTGACAATCAACCTCGATGTGCTTTGTCCTCATGAAAAACCGGGTTATTGGCGATGTAGGTAGCAGCTTGGTTGTCACAGAACATCTTCATAGGTTGGTTGACTAGAAAACCCAACTCTTGAAGTAAAGATTTTAACTGCATCAACTTAACTGCAGTATGAGTCATAGCTCTATACTCAGCCTTAACACTAGATCTTGCCACAGTGGTATGTTTCTTGCTACGTCAAGTGATTAGATTACCACCCACAAAAGTACAAAACCTTGTGGTAGACCTTCTGTTACTATTGGCACCAGCCCAGTCAGCATCAGAATATCCTATCTGATCAACACACTCTGATGAGGACGATAAATGAACCCCTTTTCTGCAGCCCCTTCAGAAATTTCAGCGGGTTTTCGAACTATGATCCCATATTGAATGAGCCCCAAAAATTTTCTTGTTTTTAAAGAAATTTTAAAAATTGTCAGAACTCATATCTTTCCATGCCCAAGGTGCATATTTTTAAGATTTACTGCTATCATGATTCATGCATTGATGTGTTTTGTTTTCTCCTGTCCCCTTTTTTGGGCCCAGTCTTATTCTTTTAACTATATTTCTTGTGTCTATTTACGTTTGTAACAATTTGTTGTTACGTGTTAGTTAATATGTAGGTGTTGTAATACTTTAATGATATGTTGTAATGCATACATGTATGCATGAGTGGTAGCTAAGCTATTGTATGAGAGTCATCTGTTGCATGGGAAATTATGTGCGGTGGTGGTGTGGTTATCTAGTAGTGAGTATGAGATAGATGGTTAGTAGAACTGTAGAAGTGGTGTCATCGTGTAGGTTATGGTAACTAGGTAGTTATGGTCATGATCAGCACTAAGTAGTTATTGTATTCCTATTTAATCTATTACACTGAGAAGAAGATATAACCGTTGAAATCCCTAAATTATCTCTTGTGAGATGAGTTAGGCTTCCTCACTCAAGCCAGACGTCTGGCTTCGTTTGTGAAGCCCTATTTTCTCTCTTTCCCTATTATCTCTCTCTCATCTCCTCTCTCACTGCGTGTAACTCTTGTTCATTTCAATTGATCAAGACATTGATGGAGCTGAATGTATTTATTTTGCTTCTGGGCCTCTGCCTTAGGGATTATGATATTACCAATAAAATATTTCATAAAAAATGAATAAACATAATTTGTAATAATTTGATTTGTTTCCTTAGTAAGCTGAATGCATGTCTGTTTCAGAGTTTTTCATCTATTTGTAAACCTGCAGGTGTTGATTATCAGAGAGAAGCTTGCGGAGCTGTATGAATCTGAGCAGCAGTGGTCAAAAGCAGCTCAAATGCTTAGTGGCATTGATCTAGATTCTGGAATCAGGTAAGAGAGTAAGCTTCTTGTTTTTATTGATCTTGGGACCAGATATATTGTCTGTCCCTGTTGCAACCAGGTAACTTTTAACCATCTGGTCTAATTTACTGTCCTTATATGTTGTGCTAGGATGCTTGATGAGGCCTACAAGCTATCCAAATGCGTACAAATTGCTCGCCTATATCTTGAGGTACTTTGACATTGTCAACCGATGAGAATTTCTTATCAGAAAGATATTTTAATCAGACTAAGCCAAATTTTAAATATGTGGCTTCTTCAAGAAAATGGTGTGTGTTTTTTTTACCTCTTCAATGTATAAAGAAATTTATTAAAACTCGAAGGTCGAAGCATACATGTCAAGGAAGAAGAGAACTAGAATGCCTCCAAGGAAGGATTGCAATACTAACAATTGTGATACCGGAACATCTGAATTCAGGCTTCTTTTTCTGAATTGATGATATCAGAGTGCGACTAGGTTGACTGTTCTTTCTTCTTTTTTGCAGGATGATGATGCTGTAAATGCGGAAGCTTTTATCAATAAAGCTTCTTTCTTGGTTAGCAATAGTCAACATGAAGTGTTGAACTTACAGTACAAGGTCAGCATTCTTTCTCAGCTTGTTTTGTTTATTTTTGCAGTTGAAAGGCCTCTATTTTTTCTTTAGGGGAATGGAGGATTATGATCACCACCATTGGATGTGGCTTGATCCTCTATTTTGGACCTTTGATTTGTATGCTGTAACTTAGTTGTATTGTAATAATGTAGGCTAGACGCATAGCATAGACTGATAATTAGTTCAGGTATTGTTAATATTATAATATTTTATTGAAGTTTTTATTAGTGAGGCCATTGATATCCCGTGTAAAGGGATTTTTTAAATATTAGATCTTAGCTAGTTAGTTTTGTTTTGAGTAGCGCGAAAGAGTCCTATCAGATTTCGTTTCTGTTTTGGGGTTTTATTTGTTAAGAAAGTTAAGAGCTCTGATAGTATTTTCTAAGTTAGTTTACTTATGTAAGGAAGTTGAAGTTAAGTGAAATAGAATCTGTTTTCCTTTGAAGAGATGGAAACCTTCCAATCATCAGTTTATGAATGAGATATTTTTTTGAGAATTCTTCTCCTCTATTCTCTTTCTTCCACATTACTGTTCATGGTATTGTTCACTCTCCTTTTTCCTGCCAGATCGATCTTCTGCTCTACCCCTGCTATCGGTCTGTTTTCTTTCTAGGCAGCAGCTTAGTTGCTTTCTTCTTTTCTCTCATCACAAGCTGCTGGAGTATACAAACTAGCAAGATTCTCAGTCCCTGCTTTGTCAGGAAAATATTTCAGATCTAGGCCTGTGGAGCAGCCAATCAGATCTTTGATTCTTAATAATTGGAAATCTAGGTTGGGTCTGCATTAGGGGGGGGGGGAGGATAAAATCCTTGTATTATGTTTGTAAAACACGTTATTCCTTTTTTCCCTCTCCATTTCCAGGTTTTTTATGCAAGGATTTTTTTATCTGATCTTTGATTCTTAATAATTGAAATCTAGGTTGGGGCTGCATTAGGGGGAAAGATGAAATCCTTGTATTATGTTTGTAAAACATTTTGTTCCTTTTTTCCCTCTCCATTTCCAGGTTTGTTATGCAAGGATTTTAGATTTAAAGCGGAGGTTCTTGGAAGCTGCTCTACGTTACTATGACATCTCTCAAATTGAAAAGCGACAAATTGGAGATGAGTATGTACTTGTGCATGTAGTTCTGAAAAATTTCTTTCTAATGTTTTTTATGTTAACAATTGAAGACTGCTTTTAATTCTGAGTTGATTTTGATGTCACATCAAATGGACATTGTGAGAAACAACACCTTCCCCCACCCCTGATAAAAGGGGAAGAAGAAGGGTTGTGATGTCTTACAATGGAATGCTTTTAGTGTTTTAAGTCCTTTGTCAGCTGCATCCTCCAACCCCTTTAAGAATGTGACAACAATCTTCTTTCTTGTTCCTTAGTAATAACATTATGCAATTGCTGAAATGAATCGACTTCGAGAAACTATTTAGATATCAAGGGAATAAAGGAGAAATAGAAATAGAGTGCATGAAATAGATGAAGCTGAAGGAATTTGTTTTCCTTATTTTCTGAGAGAAAAGTAAAACCGATTTTTCTCTTTGGAGAACACCCGATAAAATTGGAACAATATAGAGAAAATCCAAAGGATTTCATATTAATATTTCTCAAAAAAGCGAACTGTTCACTGAGAATGCTGAATACTTTACCCATTGACTCTACAAAACTATACACCCATATTTACATTCCAATAAGACCTGGAACCCAAAAACCCACTTTTCCTATTTACAAATTACCCTCAGTTATAAGGAAAAGAACAGAAGTATCCATTTTTTGATCTTATACTCCATGATTTTTGCCCTGTTCACCCCTTCATCCATAAGATATTACTGTTACCTATTGGATTGGAAATGGAAACTAGAACTACAACAAAACAAAGAAAAATAACTCTTTATAGAGAATACTAGAATAGGATGGTGGGACAGTTATTTTATGGAGAATTATGAGTGTTGACATGTGATGGAATTAGTTTCTTAAGGTGGATAGGGACTCTATCTGGGGTCTAACGCTAGGTTCATCTCCTTTAATGCATGATTTTCTATATTCAGTGAAACAGCATGCAATACCTTTATTGTATTAATGTGTACACTATTTGATTATTTGTGTATAACTGTATATGCACATATGTATATATCATATGCCTCTTTTTCTCCCCATGTACCATAGGTGGATAGATGAGGATGCTTTGGAGCAAGCTCTGACCGCTGCTGTTACATGCACAATTTTGGCTGCTGCTGGTCCCCAACGTTCTCGTGTTCTTGCCACTTTATATAAGGTATACACATTTCAGAATATTGTTGACAAGTCAAGTTTGCATTCCATTTCTTTAGAATGTTCTGAAATCTGGAGTTAGTAGCCTAATGCATGATGTGGTACTTGAATTGCTTCTTGGCATGTAATAAATACAACTCAACTCAGCTTTATCCCAATTAAATGGGGTTGTTGGCTGCATGGATCTTTTTTCTCCAATCAACTCTACTCAAAGTCATACTTGTTACCAATCCAAAGCTATGCATGTCTTTCCTCACCACTTTTAGTGTCATTTTAGGCCTATCCCTTGCTCTTGTAGTTCTTCCAATCTGAATCATCTCAGCTCTCCTTACTGGAGCATTCAAAAAAGAAATTTCTATGTCCTCTATTTTTCTCTCCATTCCCCCAATGTAAATTCTCTATGATTTCATAATTTTATGTAGTTACTTAGTGTTACCTCCATGCATTCATATATCTTTTACTGAGTTAATGTGTATTTTTTTTATTTCATAGTTCATACAAGTTAGATTCTCCTGTCGTGCTGGGTTGTGCCTCTTTCCTCTTACTATCTTTTATCTTTTATTTCCATCTCTCATTTGGCATTTTCTATTTTTCATTTCTCTTCTCTTGTCCCATCTGTTCTTTCCTTTTTTTGTTGGAACTCAGTTTTCCTTAATTGGTTTTGTTTGGATTCATGTAGCCAACCCCATTAAGTTGGGATAAGGCTGAGTTTGTTGTTGTTGTTGTTTTTCATACAAGTTAGAATTCTCATGAGTTTGCTCTAATCTCTTGAGCGATAATTTGGTTTCTTCTCAAAGATGAAATGAATGCCACCACCATGGGCACTCTCTGCCTTGAATGAGAAGAAACTCATTAGTGGTTTGCATAGGATTTGTTTCTAGAACAACTTTAAGCTTGTAATTAACCTATCTTTGCACCCATACATGTCCTGTCACACCCATGACCATGTCTCAGTTTTGCTATTATTAATTATAGTTGGAGTCAATGCCCATAATCTCTAGAACACTCCCTTTTTATGGTTAATTGCTGATTTGTGCTGCTCTTTTTATTATTATTATTGGGGGAAGAGTTTTCTTTCTGGGAGTGTGGCCCCTGCGCCACCATGAGGGCCAATGGGAACGTGCTTTGGAACATCGACAGGGGAGGGATTTCTGTTTTCCATGGGGCGGGGTGGTCATTTCGCCCCACAATGTCTCTAGGTTCTGGAGCCTTGCTCCTGACAGAGTCCTTTTTCCCTTATTATTATTAATTTGATTTCGATCCACCCATGGCTTTTGAAATTTAATTGTACAATATATTATGGATGCTTTGATATGTGAAATGTAGACACCTCAAATGAGATATTGATGCTGAAATTGGGCCTTATTGCCAGGATGAACGTTGCTCAAAGTTAAAGATTTACCCAATATTGCAGAAGGTATAATCTTGCTTGTATTCTCAAAACTATGTACTGTTGCAGTTTCTGTTTCCCTTCATTTGGTTGTTATCTTTAAGGAATGTTGAATGTGGAATATGATACCCTTATATGAAATCACCAGGTGTATTTGGAGAGAATTTTGAGAAAACCAGAAATTGATGCATTTGCTGAAGAACTAAAAGCACATCAGGTTTCCAATCTTTTTGGCTTCTTCAGTTTCAGCTGCTTTATTATTGCTTTGACCTTTGAGAGCAAGATATGGTAATTCTCATGTTGTAGTTTTCCAACAGAAAGCACTTTTGCCAGACAATTTTACCGTGTTGGATCGTGCTATGATTGAACATAATCTTCTTAGTGCGAGCAAACTTTACACAAACATAAGGTTGGAAATATTATGCTGATGCTTTTCATCCTTTGATCTTTTCTTAATACTAGTGGTTGGTATAAATGCATTTATAAGTCCACTAATTCTTTTTCCTTTTTCATTTTGTAACTGGTAGCTTTGAGGAGCTTGGCACATTGTTGGGTATTGCTCCTCAGAAGGTAGCATTTTTACCATTATGTTTTGTTGATTATCTGTTCCTTTCTTTGAGGATTTTTATTTGAGGGAGAGCAGATGCAACACTGTCATTAATGTGATAAATGTTGATCACCTATACTGGCTAAATAAATTTTGTTTTATTTTCACTTCCATTCGGGGTTAGCAACACACTTAGACATTGAAAAGTCAACATGTTCACATGTAATTTTAGAATCTGCTATTAATAATTTTGCTTTATACCTTGTAACCTATCAGTCTTCAGATTTTAAAATTTTTATTATTGTTATTATTCTTTATTTGATCGTTAACTTGACCACATGTAGGAGAGGGGATATCTCCCTTCTCTTGGTCTACCAATAGGTAGTGTAGAAGTAGAGCTCTATTTGGTTATTGGCTTATTGCAGACGTATTTATGTTGTCAGATACAGCTTCTGTGGTTTTTGTTAATCAAGAGGGACATAACTTTATAATTCCATCATTTTACCTAGATATCTTTAATGAGAAACATGGGTGCAGAACCAATAAAGATTTTAAACTAACAAATAGTTGGCTGTCGCTCAAATTAGTTTGGAGGGGCTGAGGATCCATAACCATTCCAAAGCCTAAAAGATATTGTGGCTAGAAAGAAAATCAAAGTGGTCTTGCATTTCATTATATTCATGTTCAGAAGATTGTTTGATGTTGAAGCATGGCATCCGGGGGAACGGGTTTAAAGTTTCTTTGCATTGCTTAAACTTAAAGGCTTCACTTCTCTTCAAAGTTTTTTTTTTTTTTTTTTTTTTTTGATGAAACACTTCTCTTCAAAGTTGAAGCATCATGCAGTCTTGAAGTCTGGCTCCGGAGCAGTTATTGGAATTTAAGCTGGCCTTACAAATAGACATCAAGTTTGTGCATTCTGATTCTCTGAATGAATGAATCATTGAGTTGTGTCCCAATGTCTTGATTCTCTTTATCGTTTCTTCAACTTATGGGGTTTCAGTTATCGCTAAAACGCTGCTCTCAAAATATTAGATGGAATCTAAAATCTTATTATCTGATTGGTCTTTTAGTTAATAGAACTGAACTACCATTTTTATTTTTGTGACAATTTGAACTGTATTCAAGTACCTACTATGCATACAATTTTTGTAACACGTGTAGGTTTCCTTTTACAAATATATGTCAGAAATCATACTTGACATGCCAGAAGCTGTATCTGTATCCAATTTCTAATTTCTATATGATCATTAACTTTTCATCTCATTTTTCTTGACAGGCTGAAAAGATAGCTTCAAGAATGATATTAGAAGATAGAATGAGAGGATCAATTGATCAGGTTTGACTTGCTTCTTATGATTGTAGTGCAATCTTTGCGGTTTTGAATCTTGAACATGGATTCGTTTTGATGAGGGAATTGCCATCCACAAATTTTGGGAACTCTCGGATGTTGTCTCATAGGGGGTGAGGTTCCAACATGCCCGTGGTGGGCAGCATTTCCGACATGCCCCAATGTGGCCGTTGATTTGAGTCTGGGTTCAATCTGTTTATCTTAACCGTTGGGTTTTTTTCTGCCCTAAGACGTGCTTCTTCTTCCTCCTATCCAGTTCCCCTAAAAGAGTGACTCCAATCTCCTTTTTTTGTTTTTTTCTGTCTTCACCGGCAACCTGAAAGCCTGTCTTCGTCCTCTTCTCTGGCGGCCTGAAACCTTATTCCTTAAGCGTTGAACCTGAGATTGTTTTTGTGTGTGTATTGATGACCATGTTAGGGCATGTTGTAAGCCTTCATATTGATTTTTTTTTTTTTTTTTTTTTTTGGGGGGGGGGGGAAGGGAGTGTAGGAACCTTTTTCATATCTGTTATTGAAGAAGGATAGGGGATGAGCTGCCCCACAAGGCCACAATAACTAACTCGCTGACATTTCTAAGACCAAACATGGAGCCACATACTAAGATGCAGAAAAGAAAAAGAAAAAAAAGTTTCAAGCACAAAATTAGAAAAGTGAGACAGCTCTTCCCTTAGTTTTGCTGATTAAGGCCCCTCAAACTGGCTATTGATCCCATTAAAAGCAAAAGGATGGCCAAAAATGAGGACTCTATTAATCAAATAGAGTATGAGAGGTCGAACAATGATCCTGTTGAATCAACAATTGATTTTTTTTCCATGCTGTTGGCCAAATGCCCCATAACTGGGTATTGACCTGGAAGCCTCGAGTACCCTACTGACTTTCCTTTTCCCGTTATTTTTATGCACAAGAGCAGTATTGATTGAGTTGACGAATCCCCAATTTCAGGTTGAAGGTGTCATACATTTTGAGGATGACACAGAAGAGCTGCAACAATGGGACCAACAGGTATGCCCTTTATTTTTTTTTTTTGAGGGGGGAGGGGTTGGTGTGGGAGGGTGGGGTAATTTGCAGTTTGAAGGGGTTTAGTGGGGGATTACAATAAACTCTCATATCTAGTCGATACCATGTTGGTCTCACTTGGGGGGTTGGGGAGTGGGTGGATTGGTAAAATGAGATGAATACTTTGAGTGGAATTGAAGTCCATCAATTTTCATGCTTCTTTCTTCATTCTTTTCTGTTTTACTATAGTTTGCCATTGGATGTTACAGATTGTGGGACTCTGTCAAGCCCTTAATGACATTCTGGACAGCATGGCGAAGAAGGGTCTGCCAGTCCCTGTTTGAACTGCTTCAGGGCCTCAGTGGTGCCAAGGGAACCAAGGGAAGATTGATAGGATGAGTGCCTGGCTTGAGATTAAACTAGATATACATGTGTAGTTTAAGGACGTCACATTTTTCTTATTTTTTGTAATTATTTCAGTTTTGCATCTTTAATCTTTCATGACAATGCGAGATCCTCCGCCCTCAGTAGCTTTTGTTTTCTTTATGAAGCGGATCCAAGTTCATGAACAAAAACAATCACAAATGCCGAAATTCCATGTTTTTTTTTTTGGTATTTGGGATTGTCTGAAAGACTCCTCTATAGGTGTATTTAGAACTTGTACTTTTTTCTTGATTTTCTGTTTTATTCCCAATAGTTCTGTAAGTTACGGGTAAAGTAAGGTTTTAAAATTATTTGAAAGTGATTTACCATCATGTCACTTATGAGTTGTCATTGTTTTGCATTTTTTTAAAAATATATATGTGAAGTAACATGTTTTACCGGCACTAAAGGGAAATAGTATGGTGAATAATGAGGGCAAAATAATTTCACCAAAGTGGGTTAGTAACCAATTTTATCAGTGATAAACCAGTCGATTTCTCTACCCTTCACACCAACCGGCTTGATTTGGTATGATTTCTTTTTCAATTTCTTTGATTGATTTTTATTTTAGAAATTGTTTGGTTTGATGTTTACACTTTATTTTAGTGAAATATAAATCAAAAGAAATACGTTTAGGCCTATTTTAGAATTTCTATTTTATTTGATTTCTATCTTGCTCTTTAATGAACTCATGGTCAATATGATGGGTGAAGTAGTGATTTCATGTAAAAAAAGTAGAATACTACCGTTCTTCTCTTAATGGTTGCACTACTGCCACTACCTTTGCCATTGCCACCAACTACTGCTACTATTACCATCACTCTCTTCGAAAGAAATATGGAGAATCCATTCTTAGAGATTCTACTACCAAATAGATTTCTTATTCTTGAAATATTTCAAATTGATGCAATTAAATCAATTTCAAATTTGTGATAAAAAATCCATTTGTTGACTATTTTCTTGAAAGCAATTTGAAATTGAAATAGAACTCATGCCAAATGAGCCCTTAATTTTGGTCTTTGACCTAGGGATGTAAATGGATAATTGTAATCTGAATCCGCAACCGTACCTGTGTAGGGACATCCATATTCGTTTAGAGTTATCTAGAAAAAAACTGTCTAGAAAAAAAAAAAACGAATACTTAAAAATAAAAAATTAAGTAAATAATGATCTTGAGGATTCAACAGGTTCTAGAATATGAGGAAAAAAATTGAATAAATATAAAAGAATAAAATTAAGTAGCATAAAAATAAAGTAAAAAGAAAATCATCTATATAAATAACCAACTCGAATTAACATCTACGACAAAGAGAAAGCTGTGTGCACTTAAAAATGCAAGCATGGTATGGGGAGGGAATTTTTTTTTTTTTTCAACAAGAAAATTATCTACTCGATCCGACCAGTTTCGGGTTCAAATCCCAGGCAACCCATTATTATTTGGAATTTTTTATTAAAAAAGAAATCCAATCTGTGGTCTGAAACACCATAATTGAGAAAGTCAGCTTCTGCATTGACAAATTAATGGACCCAATGCCGATTCACCAAAGCTCTGTTGAGCAACCTTCTAATGAGGTTGTCTGCCTGCCGGTTAAACCAAATGAACAACTCCATGAGCTCCACTTCAGTTATGCAGTTGCGGTCATACTTCCTTCACCTAAACTATAACTTAATTTAACGGCTCTTTCCAAAAGGCGTGAATGCAAATAAAAAACATCTCTTGGATAAGCTTAGAGAATCATGGTCTAAGAGAGATGGATTGAGAGTGAATTGTATCCGCCAGGAGGAGGAAGGTCCGGGTTACATAAGGCAGAGATGTAAACGGATGGTCGAAAAATCGAATACGATCCGCATTTGAATCCATCTGAATCCGTTTAGAGGTATCTGTATTTAGCTAGAGAATATTCGAATCCGATCACATCCGATCCGTATCCAAGCCGAATCCGATCCATTTACATCCCTACTTTGGACCAACAAAACTATTTCTCATTAACATGATGATTGATGAAATAGCAGTTGAAGGACAAATATGTAATTCAATGCTCATAAAAATCTTTAAAACTCCTCCCGTTAGCAACTAACCGAATTTACTAACAGCAGAGTTTAAGTGTTAAATAGTTTGGAAAGTAAGGTAGTCCGTGTACTTTTAAGAAACACATGGGGGGAAGTGTAATTTAGCCATTCATGAAGGAAGGTCCGTGTAATTAAATGATGATTTAGCCAATTTATCTATCAAATTTAGACTTGGCAAATAAAAAATGAAACCCTAAAAGATGTATCAAATTGTCATGGTACCCACTTTTAAAGCACCACGGAAATTTGTTCTGAATGAATTATTGTTTGGACCAACGGTTTCAAAATTGGGAATCGAATCAATGAATAGATTCAGAATCAACTATGATCGATCTCAATTCTAAACGATTTGACATAACTGATTCATACCAAGAAACCCTAGAATCTCTGTGATTTCAGATTGGAGGATCGATTTTAGGCTCCTTCAATTATGGGAATCGAATTGGAATTCACAGGGCTGATTCATACCAAGAAACTCTAGCGGATTCGTTTAGTTTTCAGATCAGAGAGCTGATTTTAAGATCCTCTAATGCCAAAATCGGATTGAAATTATGGTTTTAAAAATCGGGAATTGGAGATGAATCGGTTAATACCTATCCTAACCGTTGCTTTCTGAATTGGAATTGGATTTGAATCAGCCGAATCCTAGTAATTTTCTTTGTAATTCATCTTGAATTGGATCGATTCCTGAATTTGACTCAATTTTCACCATAAAACATCTTAGATTCCCGATTCCTAAACCGCTCCAGGCCGAATCTGAATCATCTCTAGCCCATTCCGATTCCGATTTCAAGTTTTAAAACCTGGATTGAAATTAACAGGGCCGATTCAATCCCCGATGCCGTGTTTGAGATGTAAATGGTCATAGACTCATAGGCGCCTCAAAATTCCAAAGGAATTCAGATCGTGCCATGGACAGCCCAACTCGGTGTTGCGCAAATTCGAATAATTTGGCGCCAAATTCACTCCGTTTTCGCTCGATTTGTTTAAAATATTCAAACTTTTTCTTTCTCTCTCATGGCCTCAATGCCTCTTCCCGCATCTGAATTCTGAATACAAGATCGGGCAATTCAGATCTCCGAAGCATCAGTTTTTCTTCATTTCCACTCTAGTACGTTTTTTTCTTTAGTGTAGGAATACAGGGATGGAGAGTGATGATGAGTATGATCTCTTTTCCCCTCTTGAAGGATCTCCATCTCCAATCCCTCCAAGTAAATTTAAGCGCTTGAAGAAAGCAGTCAGGGTTTCGAATCAGAAGCGTGCTTTAGAAGAGCAAACTAATCTTGTCTCTGCTGTGGATTTTCTAGGTGGGGTAGATACCGAGTCTTCGCAAACCCTACATGGCGGGACGTCAGTGGATCCAACGGCGGTTGCATTGGAACCTGAGGGGTTTGACGACCAAGAAGATTTAGATTCTGGTTCGGATGGGGTAGATATTAAGTCTTCGAAAACCCTAGATATTGGGAAATCAGTAGATCCAACGCCGGTTGCATTGGAACCCGAGGGTTTTGACGACCAAATGGATGATCGTTCTGAACCTCTTAGAACCTTTGACGCTGGAGAGGGATCTTATTTGGGCGCTTCAGATGCTGACATCGAAGAGGTTGACGAAAAAGGAGATGAACGAAGTACGGGCTCGGGAGAGGAGATTGGAGGAGAAAAGCCCTTAGAGATGAATATGGTGAAATCTTTGAAGAAAAGGCCCAGTATGGGTGGGTCGAAGGAGAAGAAAAATAAGAAGGCTAAGACTGTCGGTGATGCTGGAAAGTCAGAGGCATCCACTCGGGCCAAGAGAGGGCTAGAAAAGGTACGTACTGCAAATCGAATTTTCATTTATGTAAGGGTTCGTTTTGAATCTCGCCGTTTATATGAGCTGTTTGTAATTTCTCAGGAAAGGAATGCCCTGCTTGGGGAGCTTCATGCCGAGTCTCAGAGAATATTACGAGGTATATGATGCATTTACAGTTTTTTTAAGTTTTCGGAAGTTTCCGTTTTACAGTCCCCTTGTTTGAACTTTGAACCTGGAAGTTCGCAATTAAAAAAATAAGGAAGATGAAAACTTTGATCTCGAATTTGTTTATCAACAAAGGTGAGTATATTAAATTCTTTGCTTCATCTATACGGTTGGAAATTTTTTTTTTGGTTCCAGAAACTAGAAATGCATCGTTTAAGCCAGTGCTGCTTGTACATAAGCCAATATCTTCAATTTTGGAGAAGATCCGACAAAGAAAGCTAGAGGTGTCAAAAAAGTGAGTAGACTCAACCTAGTAAGCTTTACCCTGAGCTACTTAGGATTGGGTGCTTGAATTCTACATACAAATTAATTTCCTCAAAAGCTTCCAATCACTACACTTACGTTTTTGTTTTTTTTTTGGTTTTTTTTGGGCACCAGAGCTTGTTATATGAACAGTTATGAAATTCTCGCTGATGCTACTGATTATTCAAGAGATAGTACTCTGGGTCCTAATACAAAACGTGTTAAGAGTGATGCGGGAGAAAAAGGGGTGCGCCTCCTAATTTTATGCTCAATCATTTAGATGTTGTCTTGTTTCCTCTCTCTCTCTCTATATATATATATATATATATATATATATACATATACACACACACACATATTGTCTTCTCCTTATTTTATGATTTCATGGCTCGCCTTTGCATCAGGTGAATGTAGAGAGTAGCTTGGATGCTGATCATGCGAGTAGATCCATTGACCACATGACTCTGTCAGGCCAATGTGAACATATCCTCCATGATGTGGTGAGTATGCTTCTCATATATGTATCCACAGTGAATTTCAATAAATTTTGTTCAATCTCAACAAAGTGAAGATGGCATGTCTCCAGATAATAGAGAAATATTTCATCATCTTTGTCATTTGTTTGAGATTTATTATACCACTACAACTGTTATTATGATTATTATGATTGTTTATTTAGGAATATTTTATCATTAATGTTTCAGGGTACAGCCACACACCTGACTAATGCAGGGGGTAGTCTAGATTCTGGTCATATGAGTGAGGAAGGGCTGACTCCTTCAGGGCAATGTGAAAATACCCTCCACACTGCGGTAAGTAAGCTCTTTTTTTTTTTTAAACTTAAATTTCAGGAAAAAAAAGGCAATGGTATTTGATACACCAACTCAATATAGTATTCTTATGAGGAAGAGACTTGGAAGCGGTTTCTTCTTTTCATTTGCATAGTTTTTGCAGCTTGGTTTTCTGGGCACAACCATGTTGCATGCTGTAGTTTTGATGATAATCATGTGAATGGATCTAGGAATCTAGCATCTGTGTGACTTTTTAAGTTCCTTTTGAAAAATATCCTCCCCTAGGACCCCCACATGTCAAATGAGGCACTGTTAGTTGGATTTGGTTGCCAAGTGAAGCATTAAATGTCTATTGTCACACCCCGGCCTGGTTAATAAGGGCCAAGTGTGACTGGATGTCTCTGACATCCAACCAATCCCCTAGGATCGCAAGTGTAGTACTCCATTTACAAACATGTCTCACAAATACAGTAATCAGAGGCAGCGGAAACAATTTAAATAATAGAGGTAACATCAGTAATAAGAGAAGTCTAAGTGATATTTCATTGATATAAAGGATAAAGTTTGTGATACAACTATACAGTTTTCAAAATTATCAGAAAGTAAAACTATACAAGAACTATATTATAACTATACAAAAGTGTTATAAATACAAAAGAGTGGGGAGATAGCCTGGTCTGTCAGGCCGAGATCAAGAGAATGCGCAATCATCACATGCGCACGAAGCATCGTGCACTCCAAACTCCAGCGCCGCAATTCTACCACCAGAATTAACTAAGTCATCTAAAAAAAAAAAAGGTAATGTAGTCCTAGATAGGTAGGAGACCTACTAGGAGCCAAATAACAGGATCACATATCAAAAGGGGTTGCTGGTTCGAATGGACAACACTAGGATTTAGGTCAATTCCTAGGGTTTGGGTTGGATATTGGGAAAGGGGTTTATAGGGTATTAATGGGCAGGTCTAGGGGGTTATTATGGGATAAAAATAATTGGATTTGGGAAGGTTTTAAAATTTTGTAATTTTGGACAGAATTGAGTTGCAGGTTTTGGGTTTTAATGGAGTGGAGGAATGGAGGGGTTATAGTGGAGACTAAGGGCTAGGGTTAAGGTCGAGTGTAGGGAATGATGTGGGGAATGTAGGTTGGAAGTAGGGTTTGAAAGTGAAGGCTAAATCTGGAGTTATGGGGGAATCCTAGTGGAGGTAGGAATGCAGGTTTAATGGAGAATTAGGGTTTGATGGATGGAGGGGACTGTGGATTAGGTCTAAGGAAGAAGGGAATAACTAAATTAACAAACAACTCACCGGATCTGCAGATCTGCAGTAGCAACAAGTTGAGGAAGCTTGATTGAAGAAGAAGAAGGACCTCCCGATCTACAAAATGCAAGGAGTCGATCGGAGTCCACCAATCCCTTCACCTTGATATTACGCACAAGGTAGCCTTGATATTACTCACAAGGTTCACTCAACAGAGCAGAGCAGCAGCAATGGCAGCAAACAAAAGTTTTTTTATTAATCAAAATCGTATCTAATGTTGGCCTCCCTTACAAACTTATATAGAAGACTCAAAAATAGACTTAGACGCTAAAAAGGAATGGCCTAACCCTATCCCTAATCTATTAGGTAACTTAAACTGACTGAGAAACTAGAATACTAAAGGAAATAGACTCAAAACATGTCTGGACTTATAGACTCCTAATCCAATTCAACTTACATCACATGACCAATTAAGTTGTCACATGACCACTTAACCAAGTCACATGATCACTTAAATTGAACCAATTGGATGCAACCAATTTGAACCGGTTCAATTAAAAAACATAAAAATAAACTAAGTATTGGGCTAATCCCGTATGCAACCTATATACCCATATTTTAGGCCCATAAAAATGGCTTATTACATTAGAAACCCATGGGATCAAAGGCCCAACATGTATGTAACCCAACCCTGGACTTATTCCCAATGAAACAAGCCCTATTTGGTGATGAATCTGCATCATAAGGATATCCACAGGGGTGAGCTCCACTGAGCCCAGCAAGGGAAACACACAAGCAAGTGTAAATAGTCCATGATGCATGTCTAGGTCTCATGAGGTATAAATGCTACTGTAGTAGGTATGATATTCCCAGTCACGGAATGAACTCATCGGTCTTCCCAAGAATACTACTCTACTACGGTGGGGACCCGCCAGTTCCGGAATATACACATCAGACCTTGACGAATCCCCAGTGATAACCCTACTGTTGTTCCCGTTTCGGTATGTATTCATCAGACCTGGGACAGTGAATGACATTCCGGTATTAACCCTTCAGACCTGCCACGGGTTATCCAACAGCTCAACCCCTGTTGGTAAAGGTCGTAGCATTGCGTTCATGCCAATTCTAACCATATGCATACTATCATGATGACATGAATCATAATAGATAATACAATAATTTTGTCCAACATCATCATCATCATAATAAATTCCAAGAATTAAGTAATAAATGCAATGCAATATGGAAATGCAACCTAATATCATGCACATCTAATGCAAAGAAGTTAAAGCTAACAAAAATACATGATCAGTGTTATTAATATGATGCATGACATGGCAATCATAACAAACCGAAATTAAATATCACAAACACGCCGAAATTAAAGTCAAAATCCCCTTACTTGATATGATTGACTAGCCTAGGGCAGTAAAATTCCAGCAATCCAGTCAGAAACAGTCAAAGACAGGTTAGAACAGTCCTAAAATAGAACAAAATATCACATATTAAGGTCAGAAGTAAGCTCAGGTCAAACCCAAGCATTGAGGGGCATTTTGGTCCAAAAATATTGGATCGGATTCAAAGGGTAGAATTGGGGGTTTTGTTTGTAGGCCCTGGATCTTGACATGCAAGGGTCCAATTTCACTTTTTAGACAATTCCTAAGGTGGGTCAATATAAATTTCAGGTTAATTCCAAAAACCACAATTAATTTGGGGGTTTGGCCAAATAAACCCAAATTACCATCCTAGGGTTTAATGGAATGTATAATTCAGCTGTAATTTGGTATGTAACATGTAACACATAAGTTATAACAATAGCTTAACCATAATTTGGTTCGAATCAGGGTTAAATCATAGGATTTGGCTAATTAAACCTATTAATATATGGTTTAATGGCTGAAATGGGTTTAGAACCCAAGTAGGGACAAGAGAATAGAGAAGATGAGGAAGAGGACAACATACAATTCACAACCTAATTTCATGTCTGAACCACCATTGGGTCCAATTTGGTGTTCTAGGCCTATTCTAAGATGGGTCATGTCCATTTAGTGAATCAATTTCAGAATTTTGGTTCCAATTTGGGGATTTTTGTTATTAATTCCAATTACACATTTAGCGTTCATGAATTAGGCAATTCAGCCAAGAATTGGGTTCCTAAGATGGGGATTTCAGGTCACATCCACATCTGAACCACTAATTGGTTCAAAACAGAATTTGATTGAGCATAATTTAGTTAATAAAGCATGTTCCTAAGCTTTAATGGCAGAAATGAGTTTAGGCTGAGATTAGACTGAAATTAGACTGAAATTAGAGAAGAAAGGCATGGGAGCAGCAGGGATCTTCAAGGTTTACCTGAAATCAGCAGTTAGAACAGTGTATAATCAGCTTTGGAATGTGCAGCAGGGTGTGCAATTGAACTTCAAAGCTCCAATTTCAGGTAGAAGATCAAAGCCCCATGGTATAGCCCTCTCTTCCTTTCTTGTTTTCTTTTTTCCTTCTTTTCTAAGCTTCCCAAGGCTGGATCGGTTTTGCCCAATTTGGTTTTATGTTTTGTGATTTATGAATAGTGAAATGACATATATATATATAGTGCTTAAGTGAAGGGCTGTTTGCTTAATTAAAGCTAGAATCAGTTTTTAGAAATTAGTTTTTAAATCTGATTTTTAATAGAATTTTGTACCTAATAGTTTATTCTAATTATATAATGATGTCATATGACATCAGTGGTAGTCCGGGTACAAGTAACTATTGGAAATAGGATTCCCCACTGGGGATGTGGGTCCCACAGAGATAAATTACTAAATTGCCCTTATAAACTCTATTTGGTCAATACAATACATTATAAAATACAAACAAATCGTACTTACAATAGGTTTAATTGACAGAGAGGTTCTACATGCTGTCCAGCCAGTAGATCCAACATAGGTAGCTTTGGTGCGGGGTACCAGCGGGCTCCTCTGACTCCAGAAGAGCAAGGTAGTTGGCTGTTCGAAATGCCCTTTATAGACGAGTCATGAGATTGGTCTGAATTTCTTAATTGAGACAGCCCAACACTTAGAGACTAGCTTGGGCAATGAACCAGAACCTGAAACCACACAGGTTCCAAAAGTTCAAATTTATTGCGGGTTTCACATCTATTATAGTAGGACAGTTTTAAAATCCTGTCCTTGTGGGCAATGGGTTCTATGGATTACAAAGTGAGGCTTGATCTACAGATATGAAAGCTTGTCTCACATTTATTAGGACTGACAAGTAGAAAGTAGGTAGAGAGAAATAGGGATTGGAAGATAAAAATCTTTAAGTCTAGGGCAGGATTCAAGAATTAGAAATTTAGGGAAGGGAGGAATCAAACAAAAATGAAATTTGAAATGATGCAACAAATAGATGAATTATAAGGAGGGTTGAAAAATCTGATTTGCATCACCAAATAAGCAGGTAGATTTCATTAATTGTAATTCTGAAGAAAACTCGCACGTTTGAAAACCAATCTGTCACTCTTGAGTTGAGAAATTTTTAAGATTTAAAAAAAAAAAACAGAAAAAACAGCCACATGCCTGAAAGATCTAACCTGGAAATTTGAATCTAATTCAAGAAACTCACGAAGAACTTGAGTAGAAATAGAAACAACATTGAAGCTTTTGCAGCAGTAGCAAGGAAAGCAAAATAACAGTGAACATCTATATCAGACCTGAGGTATAGTGTGCATTGGATTTTTCCTATGAAATGTGGCCGTCAAAGTTGAATATCTTCCAACAAGACATTCAAAAGAATCATCCTTATTTCCTTGGGCTGGGGAGTGGAGGGACCACATTTCTGGGATTTTATTTTGAGTCCTGCCACTTGTAGTAACGTGATGAATAAGTGATAGCCTCTTACATCAATATAAGCTGCCATATGTAAGGTACTACAGTAGCCCAAATTGGACTTGAAATCCTGTTCTGTAGGATTAAAATGGAAATGCATATGAGCAAATAGCCTTTATTGGGGGTATCGTTGCATGTATTACGAACCAAAGTCAGGATGGATTTGGTTTATTTCAGTTTGTCACCAGTTTTTTATTTTTGTGTGCTTTGAGCTCCTACTTGTGAATATATATGTTCCTTGCTAGAGTATTTATATCCTGATGCTGCATGAGTTCAGGATTTTTTTCAATGGATTAGGTTGGGTTGGTTTGAATAAGCCTAGCAGCTATTTGGCTGTCAATGCTTCAGCTTAGTTCTGCTAAATGGTTGTATCTGTGTAACTGCAGGCTTTGGATGAAGGATCTACACATGCATTTCGTCCTCCTGTAAATGACACTCAGGTTTGCTTCACTCATTTAATTGTTTGAGGCAATTGCAATTTTAACAAATGGATACAGAAGAAGCTTATATTTGGGATATTTGCATGTTTTTGTTACAGGATATTTTTTGTGAATCTCAACCATGTGATGGAGATGATGAACAACCAATGAGTCAGTCTGCCAGTCCTCTAGAAGAAGCTCTTGCATCGTCAGTGGTTCCCATGAACTTAAAGCTAGATTCTGTTCCTGATGATCTGTAAGTGTGGACTTTTCTGTAGGCTTTTTTAGTTATCTTTTCTTCGTTGCAAACAATGAATTGATGATAAATAGATTTCCTTCGTTATTTTACTGATACATAACCCTGTGAAGATGCTAAACATCACAAGTCTTCCAACTTTTGTGCTGTTCTTATGTGTTTGAAGTCAATCATTGCAATGAAATCTGATGTTGCTCTGCGGAGGTACAGCTTATTTTTTGTTTTTGTGGGAGTTTAGTTTATGCTGTCTAATTTGTTCTGAACTATGGAGCCACAATTGAACCTGCTTCATTTTGCTATTATGTTTGATCATTCTTGTTACTTACACCTCAATTTTTTTAATTTTTTTTTTTTGGAATTTGTGTGGTTAGTAAGGCTGGTTTGGGCTTTACTAAAAAAAAAAGAAGTAAGGCTGGTTTGGGATCATCCTGGAACATCCCAACAGTGAACATTGTACCGTTTGGGATGTTCAGGGGATGTTTCAGGGACAATCTTGAACCAGCTCTAAATGATTGATTTATGAAGAAGAGTGACACATACATGGAAATGTAAAATGCGAGAGTTTGGAAACAGTTGACTTTGGCAACTTTATACATCTACTAAGGCTCCATCTGGCTGGAAGAACAGGGAAGGGACGGAAAATGAAATTTAAAGTTTTAAACCAAAGTAAATGGATATTTTTGTAATCATTAGAAACAATGATTGTGTGACTAACTCAAGGTCTTACTAAACATAGTAATTTAACATTTCAAACTAATTTCTTGGATTTCAATTAGATAATATGACAAGGTTATGGAATCTATTTGAAAAGTTTAATAGCGTATTTGGTGGAATTTTAAGTTGCTTACCGTCATTATTATAAAAGGTTTACCTCTTACAACCAAGAGGAGCCTAAATGTTTTTTTTTCCCCTGCTGTTGATTTGGACGTCATTCTACATTCTCGTAAAAAAAATATTTTTCCTGCTGTTGTATTGGAAGTCATTCTACATTATCATAATAATCTTTTCATTATTTGTTGTTATCATTGTTACCAGTTTGTTGGTTGTACTGATACAGAGATTCCCTATATAATTTTATTACTTATCTTTTGTCTTTATGTTTGGTAAATTTACAAGTGTGCTGATTATTCTAGTCTCCATGAGAGTCTATGCTGATTGCTAACTTTATGCAGTTCTGATGATGATGAGGATGACAACAAGGAGAACATTGAACCTTATCCACGGAAACAAGTTACTGTATGTTTGTCTCCAAAAGGAGATCCTGTTAAAGCCTTTGTTGATGAAGAAGCAGAAGTGGAAGATGATAGTGACAATGACCTTATGCGATTCCAAGAAAATGAAGAGGATGGGGAAAATGAAGATGAGGAACTCAATGATCTTATAGTAAGAGGATACCGAGAGAAGCCAATAGATGGTGAAATGCGGAATCAGCTTCATCAGAAGTGGCTTGAACAACAGGATGCAAATGAAACAGATAATGTTTTGCAAAGGCTGAAAGGTGGATGGAAACAGCGAGAACCAATAATGCTTGAAGATGAAGAGGAAGATGAAGAGTTTGGTGAGGATTCTCTGGATGGTGTACCGGATGATCTACTTCCATCTAATGTTGTCAAAGCAAATTCAAAAAAATTGAAGCAGATGATTCCCGAGATGTTTACTGATAAGGATGATGTTTTTTTGTCCTCTGATGATGAGGAAACAGAGCAGAGTTTACATAAACAGCGGCTACTTGAAAAAATTGTAAGTTGTTGACAGCCTTTAGGCATTGGATTTATTGAATTTTGCACTCCATTGCATACATATTCTTGATTGAATAAGCCTTTAATATTCTCACTGTTTATAGATAGTTTATCATGTCTTAACAGGTGTAGCAAGCTTGTCCTTTTTCAGTATACAGTAAATGATATGTGAGGGGTTGGCTAGTTGAATTGCTTGAGACTCTTTTTTCTCGCTTTCTTGTTGATGTTTTCTATCCCTTGGGGTTGACGTATGTTACACATTTTACCCTCACAATACCTGTATACCATAATGTTATGGCATTTCGTACCCACCTCCAACTTGCTTTTGGGTCTCAAACTGTTCAGGAAGATGGAAGTGTCATACTCTCACATGGAGCCACCCATGTGGCAGTGTTGCACTTTAAAGTTAACCTGAGGGTTCCTTATGGGCCTCATACTGTGATCAAGTTGCCAAGTCTTCACTCAGCTTCAAAAGGTAAAATTAGGATCCATTCAGTGTCAACGGGTTTAGATTTTTGACATTAACATGCCATTTTCTTTACATAACCAGTCATAAACGTCCACTGAGAGGTAGTAAATCGATTTTTGTTCTTGTCACCTAAACACCAAGAAAGTATTGCAAGCAGCCAAGATATTCAATTTTAAAGTAATTGGCAAATGGGCATTCAGATCAGAGATGCCACTGCATTTACTCTGAAATTAGAGGAGTAAGTTTGCTCATGAAGTGTGGAAAACAGTTCTACATGACTTCTAAAACCGTAACAAGCTTGGAATGAATGATATTTATGTTCCTGATTGAGTAGTGCTAAAGGTTGTTTATCATGTGTCAACAATTTAAATGAAATTGAGGGGATGACCAGTTGAGTAAACTATATCTTTTCTCACTTTGTAAATGTTGATTCGTCCCCCCCCTCCCCCTCTCCCTTTCTTCTTTCCACACAACTTAAAACTGTCACTCTTTTTTTTAATACTGGTTTGGAAGACTAAGTGAAATTTATGTTATTTAACAGGAAGATCAGGCCTCATTTTTGTCTCCAGCGGAGGATGAGAGTTCCAGAGAAGTTTTTGGTCTTATAAAGAAGCTGAATATCGCTCCTGAAACCAAGAAAAAGCCTAAAGCCTCATGTATAAGCTTTTCACACGGGATTTCTGTTTTTCTCTTCCCCCCTTTCCCTACATCTTGTAAATTGCACTTGATCATCACTTAATGTTTCTTATCATATTTCATTTGCAGCTTCCTTTGATATGCTGGTCACTGGAGGAAACAGAAACAATTCTTCAAAGGTCAATAATCTGCACCAATTCGTATTGAATTAAGAATTAGTGTGTCTTAATGCAATCAGTTGAATTGATCAATCGAAATCTGACAACAGTAAGGTTGAACTAAATGTCATATATCGAGTGCAACTAAACAGATTTTATTAACGCCCAATTAGAGCTTTTCATCTGCCTGATTACAGTGATAGTGCAAGTGCTGGGCTGGAATTATTGAGCTTTGGTGAACTCCCTTTTGTTTCACTTTTTGCTTTTTTCTCCTCGGGGAGAGGGTCTGGAATGCAGACTGGTTAGTGGTGAATTGTTGTTAAGAGGGTGGATGAGGTGATGATGGGTCTTGAGCACTAATTCCCACACCACCCTCCACTGCTCTCCTAAGTAGGGTACAATCTTAAATTTTGGAAGAGTGTCCGTGGTACATGTTTTTACTTAGTTCACTCATAACACAACCTGTGCTTATTCCTGCTGGTATTTTTGCAATTCTGAATTGACATACGTTGCAGTCATCTTTCTTGGGGCGAGCGCCGAGCATCTCTTCATCATCGTCCCATAAGCATGGATCAAGCACTAGCCGATCTTTTATTTTTGGACGGGATGACAGCAATAGTAGGAGTGGAATCTCATCATCAGAGGTTTCTTCAGATATTGTAAGTTCCATTAGCAGAAGAAGATTGAGCTACAACTTATTTTAGATGGTTTTCCCACTACTACCTGGATTCTGGATAATTGAAATCATAATCTGCAAAATAAATGGGTGAATCACTTGAAATTTCTTCTAAAGGCGTGCTAGCTCTCTAAGACTCAGCCTTTGTTTTCCATAAATTGATCTGCTTGTTCTTGATTGCATTTCTTGCTGTTTGCTGAATACTGTATTATATTTTCATCTGCACATCTTTTCCATTTTATAATGTTATTGTTCTTTCCAAATTACGATCTGCAGGGTCTGAAAGAAAAACAGTCAACTACAAATGCATCAGCTAAGTATAGTAGCTCTCAATCCAAATCCAGTTGGCAAAGTGTAAGGACTGTAACCGAAACAGTATCAGGTTCTTCACTTTTTGAGATCCTGAGGCGCTCCTCCATGGAGTCAGATCACAGTAGTAGGAATAATTTGGTTGGGCAAACACAAACTGTTTTTGCTGCATTTAAATCTGGAAAGAAGGCGATAAAGATAGAAGGAAGAACCTAATGCTGATGTAAATCTGTATGTGCAATGTCGTTAAGGTGGGGGTTAAAAGGCTTCAATGTCTGCACTTCATGCTTTGAAGTGGGTTCTATCCTGTGTATTAGTGGAATTTAATCTAGTGATGTTTCTCCTTAATGGATACATGTATTTCATATGGTTTAATGTGAACTTTTGTTAATGAATAATTTTTTTTTTACCATCGTCGATTAAATCTGCAATTGAAGTTGAAAGCAGGTTAAGTAGTTGGCCCAGACTACCAAATTGTGCCAGACCATGATTTTGAGGGGCTAAATTACACTGTTTAGGCGTTAGGCAGTTCTTAGAGGTATTTTTTCTTTTCCTATCTTCTGCTTATACTTTTAATGTTTAGTTCATGTTGTCTTGTAATTGTGGCGTGGGTTCATGCCGTCTGCCCTGTAGCCAATTGCATGCCTTTGCTGGGGTGTTTGTTGGGTCTAGTTGGTGATGCATAGATTGTTTGTTGCCCATCCAACCAAACTCTGATTAATATAGACAACAAAAACAAGTCTTCAGATTTTGGGAGAAACAAGCAATGGAAAATCAGTTTTTATGCTAAAATTTCACTTCCGGGGGCCTTATTTACCATAAAATAGTTGGAGTCTTTCCAAGTTAAATCCAAGTAAAATGCTCTGTTTATTTCTCAGCAAAACCCTTTTTAAGTAGAATCCTCCTTTTTTGCACTAATATTACATAAGAATTTTCCTTTTATATGATTTTTACTTGGAAATGAAATGGAGTGAAAAGGAATTCAAATAAAACCTTACTTCTGTACTAATTTTGATTGAGAAATTTCCTTTTACATATGGTATTTACTTAAAGAATCCATCAGTGCAAAAATGATTTCTGAAATAGAATGTAATGGATCTACAAAAATGCATTTCTCCCTTTTAAATTTCTAACATTATCCCATTTTATATTTTCATGTGTAGGTTCAATTATTACTGGTAGACCAGAGTACTTATGGGCTGAGATCTGCTTTTTTCAGCTAATCCATAATTCAGTCAGTAGTCTTTGGCATCCTGAATTGAGCTCCTTTCCAGAGAGCCCAGCACGCCCAGGGAGCATCCAGCCGTTGGGCTGTGCCGCACACATCCTAGGCGTGCGCCGAGATGTGTGCGGCACAGCCCAACCCTTGGATGCCCATTGGGCACTCCCTGGGCGTTGAGGTCCCTGGAGAGGAGCCGGATCCCAGGAACAGGAACCGAGTCCAGCAAGCCATTTGCTGCACGGTTGATCTAAAACCAATGGGAACTAGTTTTCTGTCCAGGAGTGTAGCTTATGCCAGTCTCCCATGTGTCTATCTCTCTGCTCAAAACAAGAGGGCAGATGTGTCTTTTCATATGGGGAGGAGAGAGAGATTCATGGGAGTGCTGGCAGAGGCCACACTCACGCACAGAGTTCTTTTCCCCAAAACTAATTAATCATTATTTTCCACTGAAGCTGAATTCGTCTTAAGCTGATCACTACACAAAAAGATACTATAAACCAGAGTACTCATGGGTTGGTCCTGATTCTGAGTGAAGCCTCAAACTTTTTTGATTCCCTAAGAACCACATTGCCTGATCTTGACATAGAAAGCGTGGTTTCAACCTTAAGCAGGGTTTTAGTAATCGATATTGGAATCAGTCTTTGCTGATATCAATCCGATACCGATCCGGATCAACTGATCCAGATTGGCTGTTTTAACTTTGTTTTCATCAAAAAATTAGTTTTTCTCCATTTTACCCCTACCTGTACCGATCCACTAATATAGGATCGGTCAGGGATTAGTAGACCGATACCGATACCTTTGCACCTTTAGGGTTATGAGTTCAACTCTTAAGCACCTTTAGGGTTACCTACTGAAAGTGGTTTCATTTTTCTCTTAGACCCAGTTTTTCCTGGTTCATGTGGATTGTGGGGTTTCTACCAAAAAAAATAAAATGTGGATTGCGGGGTCGTGCATTGACCCATGGTTTACCTAATATATCTATAAAATATAAGGGAAATTGCCTAGATATATGAGATCAGAAAAATAATTACAAAACAAGTAAATTTGACTTTGGTTTACTTGTTTTGTAATTCTTTTTCTTATTCCATAAATCTAAAGAAATTATCGCCCCCAAACAAAAAACCTGTTTGATACCTTATTATACTCATTAAGTTGGTCGGATGAGTCGTACACAATTGTTCTCCTTTGGGATATTGGGTATCACTTGTATCGGTCCAACTTATACAAATAAAAGACTCAGCAGGTGGTGGAATTTTTTTTGGAAATTTTCGATTCTTCCAAAATTTAAGACTTTCTTTTGGCGTGTCCTTATTGCAGGTTTACCAACTAGAAGCATTTTATCGAAGTGGATGTCTATCAATCCTAATTGTGCTCTGTGTGAAGCCCATGAGGAATCCATCTGGCATATCCTTGTTACCTGTCCGGTGGCAAAACATATTTGGGCTAGTGGAATGTTGGGCCTCAGAACTGAACTTTTCACATCTCGCTCTTTTGAAGCTCTTTTGAAGAGCTATGCGTCTCTTACACCTCTAGCCATTTTCTGGATAAAGCCTCTCTTAGATGGTTTTTCTCGATTTTTATTATAATTTGCTATTTTATTTGGGAGTCCATAAATAAATTGATCTTTCGAAAAGAAAAAGTGAATCCTTATAAAACCATAATTCTCATCAATAGGTGGATCAACAACCTTAATATCCCCCCCCCATCCTGATGATTTGGTTAACATAACCTCCCAACCATTGTACTCAGTAGTCTCCTACGGTTATCTACTCTGATGATCCTATCTTATGCTGTGCAGGAACCTTCACCCCAGCTCTGAACAAGTTAGCATGAGTGTTTTGTGTCATTCTGCAAGGGAACATCATTTTGGCAGAAACAAGAAGAATGATAGCACACCACGGTCTCGAGCCAGAACTCACGGCAATCAGGAAAGACATGCAAAAGGCGAGAGAGTCACATTACGATCCTTAAGAAATTTGGACATCTAGCCAGGAATTACTCCTTTTTGTTCCTCAGCCAAAAACTAAACCTTGGCCTTTGGCTTTTAGTCCCCCACCTTATGAATAGTTTGGATGACGTAAAGAATTATAAGTTTGTTTTTTTGGCAGGGAATACCGAATGCCCATGTTCTTTTGGGGTTATCCCAAATGCTCTGCTTTAATTTTGCTGACGTGGACCTGGTTGTACCTATTACACCTATTAATTAATTAATACATTTTCTTTCTTCCATTAAAAAAAAATAAATAAAAAGAAAATTCAATCTTGAATTTTGCAACTCCCATTGCATACAGAGAGTAGTTACTCTTCGTCTACCGTCCTCTCACAAATATTTTTTATTTGGATTGGGGATTGTAGCTAGACTACGTGGTCGCACTGTGCATACATGGCCGTTACTATGCTGCATGCTGCACACAGCAGTGCTCTAGTTACAGCAAGGGATAAAAATTCCCAATGAAAATCCACACGGGGGCATCAACAGGGGTAAAATTTTCACATTTCATGAGGTAAGAGCGCTCATCAAGGTATTGGTTTCGGGCCCATTATATGTAACTGATCCCGTATCAGTGGAACAATACGGTTCAAAGGTAAAACTGTCAAAACTAATTTTTTAGAAAAATCAAGGGCAAAACTGTCTGATTTGGGGCCAATTCGTATCAATACATAGCGTACCAATTTTTAGATGACCGGTTCCCAATCTGATACCGTGCATTAAAACCATGTCTATCATTTCATGACGACTTGATAGAAATTGTCAGCGTAATAACAGGAAACGTATCCGGATCGGTACAGTTCATTTGCCCAAAATCAATAGAAATGGGCAAAAACAAAGCCCTTAACGGCTTAACGCCAAGTTTCTGTATAACTTGATCTAAAATTGGCTGAAATCAAAATCAGTGATTTCGATCCGAATCGGCCGATCCGATTTTCAAACCTGGCCATGATGGATCCATTTTATGAGTGACCAGTGCTCAGTAGTGAAATTGCCACTCGGAACTTGGGAAGCGTTGCAAGAGAGAGGAAGATGGAGAACAGTGCAGGGAGGCGACTGAACACTCTTATTCGACATCTCTTATTGCAAGATAAAGGTTCTGTTCAGGTTCTTCATCCGGTAAGCTTCGTCGTTCGTCTCCCAAATCTCACCCCCCCCTCCCCTTTTTGTTTCTTTGTCTACTCTACTTTAACCTTTTTCGTTTTTGAATATTTTGTTTTCAGAATGGATTGAGTGGGGAGCGATTGAAGCATGCGAAGTCAGATCCAGTAATCATAGGAGGGATGGTTTTAGACATCCATGCTTATCCTTCTATCCCTGCCATTCCCAGAACCACCACTCCCGGCAAGGTATTCTTTTCTGTTAATTTCTCCTTTGAATATTTTGCCCATTTTCTTGATTGCAATTACTAGTTAATCTGGTTCATAAATACTGTACATTTAGAGCAAGCCGTAAGCAATGATATAGATTATTGTGATCTTAAACAAAAGAGGGTGGTGAAGAATTATTTTCGTATCCAATGTGAATTGATGTTAGCTGAAAACCTAACCCATTCACATAAATCCACAGGTGATTAACGATCTTCTCTCTCTTTGTTTTTCTGAATAATACTTCTTTCAACATCCCTCCACTGGTTTAGACTAGAATCCACGGACCCTTCCACCACTTGAACTGTGTAAAGCTCACTGCTCTCTTTATATGGTGTATGAAACGACCGTCTGAGGAACCAAAGGACTACCCTAGTACTCTGTCGATTCTCTCTCGTTCTCCACTAGACTGACAATGCAGTGATACAGCTTGATTCCTCGCATAGATTCTCACAATCAAAAAAGCTAGCTTGACTGCGTTTGGAAGTAGAGATTGATCCTTGAATCTTGCTGAGACTTGATTATTAGATGCTTCTTTGGCAAGCATGTCAGCCACCTGGTTGCACTCTCTACATACATGAGACATCGTAGCATTTAGAATATTAATTTTGATCTTTAAGTTCTGGCTTTTTCCTGGGATCATTAGACGAATAAAATTTGGTCTTGTGGCACACATACAAAGATGGGAGATAAGTGGGAACACTAGAAATGCAAACCCAAGTTGTCCCCTCTGTTTTTTTGTTTTTCCGTTCGGCATCGGTACGGGGCAACACTCATTGGTTTTGTGGTGGTTTCTTCCATCTGATGAATGCCTATTCTCGGGATTCTGATGGCTTCAATTTCTGAAAGGAAGTTGATGACGAATAATCCAGATGTGAGATTCAACTTTCACGCTGCCAGGAAAAAAAGGTGGTGGGGGGGGGGGGGGACAAAAATGGATGGATTATTTGTTATACATCTTTGTTGTTATTCTTACTCTCAGGCTTTGCTGTTCAGGTTCACTATGTAGTTGGTGGAGTTGCAAGAAATGTTGCTGAGTGCATGTCAAAACTCGGCACTAAGCCTTTCATGATTAGTGCCATTGGACCAGATATGGCAGGTGACGTAATTTCATTGTAAGCATCATTTAACATTTTTACTTTTATAGCACTGCACTACAGGCAGTTCATGTGGTGCACGTGTGCCTGATGGTAGTCATTGTTCAATAGTTCCCACCTTGGTGATCTCCCAGTCCATCTTCAGATAAATGCAACCGTCATCTATTTATTTTTTGGATTGCGGAAAAAAATTGTTGAACATTCAGGACAAAGCATAATTTTTTAGTGTAGGATCATTTCATTGGTTTAAAAATTGACCTAGAATATCTCTCAGGTGGGACAAAGGTTGATCCCTCTAACCTGCATCTCTGCCACATATACAACCATGTGTTGTCAGATGGTCTGGTATCCATGCATTACTGGTCCATTATTATATTTAGCCTATTGTATTATTTTGTTTCCCCATTTCTTCTCAAACTGACAAATTTGATTATTATTTTAAATAGGAAATTTGTTATTGGAGCACTGGGAATCTGTTGGACTTTGTACAGAAGGTAAATGCTGTCTCTTGAATATAAAACTTAATCCTGTATCCCATGAGCTTAATGCTTACTGAGTCTCTTAGCCATCAGGTTGGAACTGTACCTTGTGATTTCCAAGTTTACTTGGCTTAGTCTTTGATTGGTAACTTGTAGATGAATGTAGCTACTTTCATTGATGTTTAACTTCCGCAAAATTTGGTTGAATAGTAGAAGTGTATTCTGAGCTGCTCACCAGGAAGCCCACACTTCCCACTGCTCTTGAAATATTGAAAGAAATATTATTAAATAAATAAGAAAAACTACCAAGAAAAGGAACAATTTCATTTTAAGACCTACACTACTATAAAGGGTTTGTTCTACATATTCTTCTGCTGAAGAAACTTTGTATTTGACTGAGCTTTGATGAGTGAGAACAATGTTCTTAATGAAGTGCCTGGCTCATTGGCCATTGTTGCTCCTGAGATGAGGTTATGAGCTCAACATTTGTCAAAGAGTTGATCTTTATATGCCAAGTTAATATGGGAGTTTATGAGCATTCTTCTGTTATGTTTTCTTTGAACAGGCATTCTAAAGGGTCAAGGTATTGAGACCCCTGTTGTGTGCAATGTATTTGATGTCAATGGAGAGTTGGCAGCTGCAGTTGCGAGTGTTGAAGCAATTGTAAGATGTCTTCAATTGATTATGCCATTGCATTATAGGTATTGGTTAATTTTCATGATGCAATACAAGCTTGAAGATGTTGCCTAAAACTCTTAATTTGCTTATCGTGTGGCATTGGTACAGGAGAAATTTCTTGCTAAAGAATGGATTCATCAGTTCACTAGCAATATTCGTTCTGCTCCCATATTGATGGTTGATGCAAACTTGAGTCTGCGGTCACTTGAAGCTTCCTGTCAAAGTGTGTACTACTATCTCTATCATAGAATTATCTACTTATATTCTTGTTTTGGTAAACAAATTGTAGGATAATGATAACACGGTCTTCATTTTCCTGGTAACTTTTCTCAGTAGCTGCTCAATCTGGCACTCCTGTGTGGTTTGAGCCTGTATCAGTTGCAAAATCCAAAAGAGTTGCCTCTATCATTGAGTATGTGAGTGCTAAGTTTCTTGCATGTGATTATGTGAATTCATTTTCTTTTATTAAGGTTGTGCTAGAGGAGAAACATGGTCAGTTCTTGGGAAGATTGAACATTTCATCTTGTGAGCCAAACTTAGCATGGGGTCTATGACCCACCATTTGATGGGTCCATCATTGGATCTCATACTTTTGATTTAACAGCAGAAAAGAGTGAAAATTCTATTCTGAATTATTTAGATTTAATAATTGTGATGCTGCAATCCCGGGTTCGAAAACCCCGTTTGGGATCGCTATGGGTCCACCCAAGTATTAAACAACTCAAATAATGAGTTTGATGGCAATCCTGTAAATAACTCTTCAGTTTGCAAAGGGGAATGGCAAGGCTGTAAATAGGCAGAATTTTAAAAGGCAGATTGGTAATTAGATAGAGGAATGGACAAGAAGGAATTAGGAATTAATAGGGGTAAACCTGGAATAAAAATAAAATAAGGGAAAAAACAGAAATAAGAAAGGAGGGGTAATTTTGGAAACAAGAGATAAGTAAGGAATAAGACAACCACAAATTGAGGTTGTCTTCATCCTCTCAAGAGCAACCAAGGCGGAAGGGCAGATCTGGTTCTACGGGAGAGAACCCACTCAAGAAAACTCGATTTGACCTGAAATTTGAGGCACTGTATCGCAACACCAAGGGTTACTGAATCCAACAATATGTCCCAAGAGATCATCTAGGGAGTTGAAGGGATGATTCTGAAATCAGCCTGGGTGGTAGAAGATGAACCAGGTCTGAACTTCTAGAATTAAAAAACCTAGCAGGCTTTCAGACACAGATTCAGCAGTCTGATTCACCCTTGTATGTATGACTTCTCTGCAAAATTTTAGGTTCAAAGAAGAAAGGATGAAGGAGTTTGGTCCCACCCTTTGAAGCCACATATAATCCCAGAACAGAATAGAACAGGGGACATGATTGTAGTATCGCAAGAAGAGAGGAAGATGGAAGAGAAAGAAGGAACTAATATAGGAGACAGCCAATAACTTGGTGGAGTGGAAGAAAGGTTTGTATCGTCCTGACCTTCCCTTCCCTGTCTGCCGGCCACCATGGCTGGCCGCAGGCCTCCCTGAGGTGGTGCCTCCACTGCTCAGGGCCCCCAACTCCCAACCTTCTCTCCCCTCCCTCCCTCTCCATCTCCTTCCAATCCCCCTTTGTCCCCCCACCATGCTACCCATGTCGTCTCCCCCCTTCCCAAGGTGGGGGGGGGGGGACTTGGTCTGATCTTTTCTGTCAGGCCCAAGCACTCTCTGGAGAGGGTCTTCAGCTCCATTTTGTTTCACCCTCCATTAGTGGAAACTTAAAAATTGCAAGCTGCCCATATGAACTCCTGGACAATGAAGCTAACCTTTCTATCTCTTTGGACGACCACTTCATCAGAAGCCGACTTCCATTCAATATTATGAAGCTTTCTCTCTAAATAGTGGAGAGCTCAAGGGCAAATGAATAGTTGCATGTGAAATAATGGATTCTTCATTTTCAAATTCTCTGGGGAAAGAGACAAGCTGCGCGTCCTTGAAGGTGGTTTATGGCAGGTTAGCCGCAAACTGATCATCCTCAGACACTGGGATCACCGTCTGCAACTTCACAAGGTTGACCTAACATCCATTCCCCTTTGGATCTCATTATCAAGGCTACCCTTGCACTTTTGGTACTCTGAGGGTTCAGCCATGTTGGGTCAGTTCTGGACACCCTACTCTATTCAGACGGTAGAACCAAAAAGAAAGTTGCGTGTATCTGTGTAGACATACCAGCTGAAGAGCCCCTTCCTGCCTCGATTATTATCTCTGATGGTAAGGGCTTCATGTTTGAGCAAGATGTTCGCTACAACTGGAAACAACCGCACTATGCTGTGTGCAAAGTCTGTGGGCACGATTCCACTCGATGCCTCCCTTAAAACCCCCGCCCCTGATGACCACCCTTCTGCGTCTCCTATGGGGGATACAACCCTTGATAGTCATTCTTCTGTGCATAGAACCCTCGTCTCCATTTCCTCAACCTCTAACCTTGTATTCAATTTCATACTCTTTACCTTGCTCCCCCACCCCCTTCCTATGATCATGGAATGAGATCTTGGTCGAAACCATCCGAAACCACCGAGATATCTCAGTTTTGCAAGAAATCGAGACGAGTTAAGGTGGGAGTTTAAAAAGTATAGGGTTTCAGTTGGTTTCGACTGGTTTCATTCGAAACTGGTCAAAACCAGCTGAACCAACCTGAACCGGCATTTAAAAGTGACAAGTTTCGATTGAAACACATACTGTCTCGGTGGGTTCGACATAGGGAGTGGGAGTTTGGCTCAGAAGTGTGGATTTCTTCTTACTGTTTATTCGTTTGGTGCATCTACAAGGTACATTAAATTTCTTAATCCATTGTTTGAACCTCTCTTCTCAAAGGTGATAGTGTTTTCTACCCAAAAATCAAAACTTTTGTACAACACTGCTGAATACATGGTAGAATACATTGTTAGCACCAATGGCCTGATCTACGACTCTACGGAGTCGGATTTTTTTTTGGTAGGCTCCGAAATATTCAGTGGTACGCAGCTCCTGGATTGGACCCACCAAGAAACTCCGCATGGAATTGAGCGAGTGTTGAGCACCTTATTGTTTTATTTGGATAACATGTATTATTCATTGTTCTTGTAAAATTTTATGTGAACTAAGTATTTATGATACCAGATTTAGTGTATCCTTCAACGTATACTAGTAAACTTGGGTCAATAACAACAAGTACTGTTTTGAGGTTTTATTTTTTGGGTGAAATAGTTCTTGCATTGTGTTTAGAATGTCAAAAATAGGTTGTGTACAAAAAACCATTTTTGGGCCTCGAAACCACAGTCTCGAGTTGGCTGGGAAAAAGTCCAAGATTTCAACTTGTTTTGGCCATATCTCGGTTTCAGGCTGGTCCAAACCAGGTCGAAACCCGATATTTAGAACCTTGGCTATGGTTATCCCCTCCCATTCTCCTATGCGTGGCCGTCATAAGAGCAGAAGTTGGCTTCCTCTTTGTCTTTGGGAGCAGCCTACCTCAGGTTCTCCCAATGGTCATGATGTAGATCCAAGCCTCCTCGAGTTGAAGAAACCACCCTAAGCATAGGGTCATAGTATGATAGTAGGAGCCTTAGATTAGTTCTATACTTAGTTTTATTTTTAAGTTTTAATTGAACCGGTTCAAATTGGTTGCATCCAATTGGTTCAATTTAAGTTGGTCTAGTTTAAGTGATTTGATTAAGTATCTTTTATTTTAAGTTATTAGGGGTAGATAAGTCTTTTAACTCTTTTAAAAATTTAAGTTGTTTTAATTAGGTCCACCCCTCCATGATTTAGTGAGGGAGTGTTTTGTTTAGATTGGGATTTGGCCTATGGCCTTCTATTATTAATATAAAATCTTGGGAGGCTCCTCCACAGTTTAGTTTTGAAAAAAAAAAAAATTTGTTTTGCTGCTGCTGTTGACCTCTACATGAGTTTGCCTTGTGAGTAACACCAAGGTGAAGGGCTGGTGGATCTCCAGTGACTCCTTGCCTCTTGTAGATCGGGAGGTTCTTCTTCAAAGCTGTCTTCAAGGTTGCTGCCATTGAAGATCTTCTTAGATTAGTAAGTTATTTACTGTTTCAGCATTCCCATCTTCTTCTTAATCCTCCCACCTAACCCTAATCGATCCCCATAAACCCTAATTCTTCTAAAATCTGTCCAAACTTATTCCTCCACTCAAATCCATTCAAACTTCAACCACAGATCCATTACAACCTCTCCTCCACTCGACCCAACCTACAGCTCTAACTGTGCATCAAAACCCTAATCCCCTCATTCCCACTAAACCCAAAAAAAACCTAAAATACAGAATTCATACTTAGCCATCCATTCCTCATTAAACTTCAATCGAGTCTTCCCCTCACTGTTTAGGAAACTCGATCCCAAGCCCAGGTCCAAAACTCCACTCTAGACCCTAATTTCAACCTAAATTCTAAAACCCAAAACCCGATACCCTAACCCTAATTTCTGAAAATTTTAAATTTTGTTCAAACCTTGTTCAAACCTACACTATTAGCTTCTCCTAGACCTGTCCATTAAAACCATATAAGATTTAACCCCATTCCCATAAACCTAACCCTAGATTTGACCCTAAAAACCCCAATCTGTCCCAATCGGCCAGCACCCTTGTGAGGTTCTGATCTACCTGTCTCCTAGTAGGTCTTCTACCTATCTAGGACTATATTAGGTCATCCGGCAGTCCTCAGCATCCTCCATCGGTCCCCCTTCTATAGGGACCGATGGTCCATTCGCCTCCCCCTCTCTGCAAGTTGAGGGCTTTTGTCCCAAGGTTGCACAAGTCTCCAGGATTACCGTCCCTCCTCCCCTTGGTCCCCTTACCAGTCACTTTCAGCCTGATCTATTTGTTTCCAGGGAATAAACGCTACAATTCTCCTCGTCACCTCAAGTAGCTGATTCCCCTTCTCTCTCCTCTACCCCCTGTTGTGCTTTGCTCCTCGTTGGAGTAACCCTACTGAGCCTATCATCTTGCAATCAGACGGTCCCATCCGCTGCAGCTCTCTTCTGGGCTTTTGACGATTTCTCTTACCTCCCATCCTCCCTCTGCGCCTCCCTCTCCTCCCATTGACTTTTCGAATACGGGAGTTAACTCATGTTCAATCCCTCGATCCTCCCTCACCCCTCTTGTCTCTTCCTATCGCAAATCCTAGGGTGGGTCCCCCTCCTATCTTTCTTCCCTCTTTGGCCATCCCTTGTCCAACTCGTGATCATGCTGGCCTTAATGGGCCAGCCCCTTTGCTCGGCCTGCTAACCTCTTCTATTATCCCTCCCAGCCCATCGACCTCTTCCTTTAAACCATCTAACGTGGCCTGTCCTTTTTTGGCCCTTATCTCTGCCCCCTGGCTTGATCCCCCCAGCATCCCAGCCCTCAGCCCATCTCTCTCCCTCCAATCCCCTCCATCCTCCAATTGTCCTTCAGAGGCCTCACTCCCCCTTCGTGTTTACATCGGTGTGACACTAGCTCCCCTCCTTATCTGAAGAAGCGGCCCTACATAGACTATTCCTTGCCCAACAATGAGAAGATTTTGCCTCTAAGCATGGTTATCAAAGATCATGCCCTCTGCCGGGACATTTCAGGTCTTGCTACTCCTAGGTAGCATGCTTTTGTCATGGTTGGGTCTGGTTGTCATGTTGTGGTCAGATTTTTCCATTTTTTAGTGTGTTGTGATGGATTGGGGCTCTTCCCCTTCCCCTTTGCTTGCCCTTGCCTTTGTAATGGCAGCGTCTTGTAGCTTGTGCCCGTATGTTCCCTCCCTCGTAATGCAGGTTTATCATCAAATTGGGTTTCTTTCCCTAGAAATAAGTCTAGGGTTGGGCCTTTGATCCCATGGGTTTCTATGTTACAGGCCACTTTAATGGGCCTAAAATATGGGTACATAGGTTGCATACGGGATTAGCCTAATACTTAGTTTATTTTCATGTTTTAGTGTTTTAAATTGAACTGGTTGAACCACTGTCCAATTTAAGTAATTTTAGAATATTCTCTTAGGATAAAATCTTTTTAACTTAAGTCATATTTTAGGGTCCACACCTCTACACGAATTTTAGAGGGATTGTTTTGTATTAGGAGTCAGCCTAGTGATCAAACTCCTAGGCTGAATAGGCTGAATAGGAATTAGGCCATTGGCCATATTATAAATAAAGCAGATCGTGGGAGGCTCCCCCACAATTCAGAATTCAAAAATTAATCTTTTGCTTGCTGCCTTTGCTGCTGCTGCCTTGCTCTATTGAGTGTTGCCTTGTGAGTTATATCAAGGTGAAGGGACTGGTGGATCTCCAGTTGATTCCTTGCATCTTGTAGATCGAGAGGACCTGCTACTTGTCTTCAAGCTGTTGCCATTGAAGACCTGCAACACCAAGTAAGTGGTTATCATTAAGCCATCCCCCCTTCTTCTTCTAATCCTCTAAACCTAGCCCCATCGATCCCCCTTGTCATCCACCATTAAAACCCATCGATCCATTAAACCCTAGACCTTCACAAATCTATCCAGCATTATTCCACCATCAGAATCACTTCAAATTCAACCCACAACATCCCTAGTACATCCCCTCCACTCGATCCTAACCCCAGGGCCATTCCATCAGCTAAACCCTAATTCCCCTCATCTCCATTAACAACCTAAAACCCTAAAAATCCATCTAGACAAATCCAGCCATCAAAACACATCCCAACTTTGGCCGAGTATTCATCTCTACCCTTAGATGACTCAACCTGAAGCCCTTGCTCTAATTCCGCCTCTAAACCCTAGATTTCTTAACTTCCCCCTTTTCAAAAACCCAAAACCCTAACCCTAGTTGCTGCCCTAATCCATGTAACCTACTTCTAACCATTCAAAACCTATAAAACGTAGTTCATTAGACTCCCTTACACCTGCCTAGCTTTACCATATAAGATACATCTCCATTACCCTAACCCTAAAATTGACCTAAGACCTCAATTCTGCCCCCATCGAACCAGCAGTTTAGTAGGTCTTGGTTGTCTGGCTCCTAGTAGGTTTCCTACCTATCTAGGACTACATTACCTCCCCCCCCCCTCTCTCTCCTTTGCTTCCCTTTTGAATTGAATTATTTATTCATCCAAAAAAAAAGGGAGACAGTAGGGAGCTGGAACGGAGAAGAGGGGGAAGGGATCAATGTGAAGAGAGACGGAGATGGGGACTGATTCTAGAAAGAAAAGAATCGTACCTGAGAGGGGAGTTTTCTAGTAGTAGGGAGGAGGAAGGAGCTAGAAGACTTACTGATGCCAGGGGAATTTGAAACACCCACAGGAAAGGAAAACAGGCCTTAAGGGGCCTTGGAGGCAAATAGGCCTTAAAAGGATTTTTCTTATGCTTTTCCAAACAGGCCTTAGTAGCCTGTTTAAGTGAATAGCTGCTGGGTCCACCAGTCAAAACCTTGGGCTAGCGGTTGGCTGGATAGTTAGTTGCTTTTAAGTTCTTTTAATACCTTTTTATTTATTGTTTTAAATTGTAATAGGGCTCCCCCACATTAAAGAGTCCTTTTTTGGCTTTTAATTTATTGTTCAATTTGTTGTTTTAAGTTGTAATATGAGTTATGACTCCCCCACGTTAAGTTGTTTTTACTTGCTTTTTTTAAAGACTTGTAAGACCCAAGGTTCCCCCACGATTTTATGAATACAGAAATTTCTTGTTTTCTTCAACGTACCTGCTGTGAGACTCAGTGAAGGGTGGGAAATCCTTAGGATCAGTGGGATTCTGGTCCAGGTTATTGGTGGTAAGCCATTGGTTGCTTTATCCTCTCTGTACTCGTTTGCTTCAAGTAAGTACTGTTTCTTGCTGTTAGTGTTCAAGTTTGCTGGAGGATTATTTGATATGGATATTTAAGGGTATTATGCTACTGTTATTGCTGATTCAATACTGTTGATAAAAGCATTAAAGTTCTAGCAAAAGGAACCACCACAAAACCCGGTGTCAGCCCTGTTTTGGGCTTGGTTTTGCTGAGATTGATTGTGGGGATTAAAGGGTATCTGACCATTAGATCATCCCCATCCTTTGAGGCTTTAAAGGTCACCTTAGAAGAGCCCATCGATCTTCAGGCAGATCAGAGGGTCAGAGCCAGGGTGAAATTTCTCCCAAATCTGTACCCTTGTGTTTCCAGGTATGGTTCTTTTCTTTGTGACTTCAATCCAACCATTCAAACCCCGCAGTATTTTGGGGTTTGGTTAGTCTATTGATTTGTGAATCTTGGTCAAAATCTGAACTCATCAGAAAAGGTTGACTTAACTTCTGTTTGGGGCTTACTTGTGATCTTGTTACGGGTGTGTGAAATTCTGAATTTAGGGTTCATTCTTGAGCTATCTCCTACCACTTACCGGAGAAAGAAGGAAAGAGGAAGATAAAATACAAACACGATGGCCAGCAGGCCCAGGCCCATGCCACACCAAGGCAACTCTGACCAATTTCGTTAATTCATTCAATCTTTATTCTTGAGAATACCGATTACAATGTATGAATTGGATGCTACCAACTGACATTGAATCTACAATGAAACAAGAAAACTGGAAGATAACTCAAACAAGGGAACAGAATAAAGACTCTGCCATGTATCTAACTCTATCTAAAATTCCCATATATAAAAAAAAAAGTAAATAAAAGTTACAAAGTAACCCGAGTCATGTGCATGGCCTTGTTTGGATAAAAATTGGTTCAATGAAGAACCAGACCCTTTCCTCTCCTTCTTTCTACCTGCATCATGTGATCAATAGATCACTCAAAAATTGTGGCTAGGGGTTTTTTTCATTGTCAAATGGTTTGTGGATCTTGACTCCCCCTCTTGTGCAAAACTTTGTTTTTAAGCTCCTGCCTTTTGTTTTGGTGATTGATTTTGAGTTATGTTACAGGTAACTTTCACTTCACCTAATGAAGATGAACTTATTGCAATGGCAAATGCTGTGTCCAGTGAGGATTTGTTTTCTCCAATTCAAAGGGTGGATAATGATGGAAGTACACAGTCTATAGAATCTTTTTTCTTATTACTTAAGCCAGCAATATGGGTCTTACTTGAAAAAGGTGTTAAATTAGTTGTAGTGACTCTTGGATCAGATGGAGTGTTCTTATGTTCTAAAGGTGGAGCAGAGTTTACGACTGTTGATTTGAAGAACACTGAACCAAGTCACTTTGGGAAACAGCTGAGTGAAATGGTGACCTTGAATTGTCGAAATCAGTTTGTTAACACTGAGAAGTTCAACAAGAGTAGCTCTCATCTTTCTGTTGTGCATTTTCCTGCACTTCCTGCATCAGTTATGAGGCTTACAGGGGCTGGTGATTGCTTGGTTGGTGGAACTCTAGCATCTCTTTCTGCTGGTTTAAACATGATGCAAAGTATGGCAGTTGGTATAGCAACTGCAAAAGCAGCTGTGGAGACTAGGAAGAATGTACCTTCTGAGTTTTGTCTAGCTACAATCGCAGGTATTTCTTATTTTAGTAGTTTCTGTTCCATAAACTCAGCAGCCAAGAAATACAGATATCTGCAGAATTTCCATGCAGCCTTGCTGCCAAAATCTCTTACATAAGATTGTTTCTTTTGAGATCGTGAAGAGACTCTGCAGTTAAGATAAATCATGCCTGTGTACCAAAATCATTCTCTCGACATGCTTCTGTTATATTAATGATATCTAATTCAAACTGCTAACACTTCCCCTCAGATTTAATATGCCCAATTATAGCCACTGTTGACCAAATGTATGGATTAATCTTTTTCATATTAGAACAGATTTCAATGGATTACTTGATTTATTAGTTTATAATAACCTCAAAAAACAAACACGAGTTTGGTACCTCTAGGAATCTGGAAGAGGAATAAGACCATATCTACCATTATCTAGGCTTTATATTGCTTGGCACTTTTAGCCGTTGAGTTACCTTTGGGGTTTGAGCCCTTTGAGTGAAAGAAATGACAGCTTACAAGTTTTTATTTGTCTATTATGTTTTTGCAAGACAACATGGCTTGATAAAATGGTGGGAACATGAATTAATAGCAGAGTGTAAGAAGAAATAATTTTATAACCGACTGAAGTGCATTATTAACTATTGCAATTATGTAAAATAGTAATGGGGTGCAGGAGGGAAGCCACGTTCTATTAAATATTGCTGAAACTTAAAGAGAAAAATAGCTAGTTATTTTGGTGCTACAAACTGTTGATTGAGAATCTTGTTGTGGACTTGCTTGGTCAGGATGTTGATGGTTGATCCAAAGGTCCCAAAGCAATTTTTTTTCATTTTGTTCTCCTGTTTTGTATGTATGTAGCTGAACTATTGCTTGATGTGTTTTGATGCAGATGATGCGAGGAGAGTATATTCTTCGGCAAGGGTTGTGTTTGATCAATCAGTTGTGTAAATTATCAGGTAATGCATCAGCTTGAACTCTTGTTTTAATTTAAATGTCTGCCATGTAGGTGTTAGCCATTATCCCTGGCCACTTTTCCTTTTTTTGTTCCCCTTTCTTTTTGGTTGGGGGGAGAGAGAAGAGCATTTTCATCTGTCTGTGCACATGTAGCTAGCTGGGTTGGGCCTCACCATTTGAGGTTTCCTGTGTAGAAGCTCACCCGAGCCAAAAATTGGCCTGACTAAGTGAATTATTCTTTCTCTTGATTAGTTGATTTATTTGCTGTGTAGTCTTTGTGGTCCTTGAGAATGGAGAAATGGATGCTAAATTCATCTCAGGAGAACCTTTCGCTGAGTCTGCCTGGAGAGCTCTGTGGTGAGAGGCATATAATGGTGGATCACAATCCCTTGTCTCATTGTATGTGAACTATGTCTTCCATCTATAAATATAATCAAATTTTAATATTTATGATAACTCTCCTTGGTATTTGCTTTCTTGGCAGTTCATATTATTGGTTTTGAATCTCACTCATGTTAACCACAAGACAGGAGTTGACAGTAATCAGAATCATGAACTTGACTCTTTTTAACTCATTTTTCGTAATTCGCTGGACGAATTACAGAATGGCGGACACGAGAACTGTTCACCTACTCTCAGGTTTTTGTTTTTGGATCAACAGATAAACTTCAAACATGCTGGTCATGGTGGATGATGACCTGCCACTCATACTCTAATTTTCATATTCAGACTAGGTTCCAACAACCACCCACCATTACAGAAAGAGGGTGAAGGGGCAGAATGCAACACGCCTTATTAGAATGGAGAATTTTGGATTATAAGGTGGTAATGTCATGACAGGGACCTTCTCATAATGTAAAGACCAAAGTATTATCAATCGTCAGGACAAATGTCATGGTTTAAGTGGCTGATCTCATGTACTCATTGAACTGGCTACGTCACCCAGTAGAAAATAAACATTAGGGCACAAGTGGTGGTGGTGGAACGCCCAAGTGTTGAACTTATTTTTGAATATTTCTTGGCCACCCAATTCCAGATACACGCATCTGGTTTGTGTTAGGTATGATGATGCCTTTTGGAATAGATTTGATAATGAAGTGAAAATATATTTAAGGTAAGGTTTGAAGAATGAAATGATCGGGGTTGATAGATTCAAATCTGATTCGATCTGAATCAATGATTCCATTTTGACTTCTCAAAGCATGTTGATGTATTATATATATATTTGGGAAAATGTTCATCAGGGGGGATGCAGGCCATGCCAGACACATTGGGGTGAAATGACTGCCCCGCCCCCATGAAAGGTGTAAATTTTACCTTAAGGTATCAGCAAGCACGCTCTCCTTAGCTCTGTCGAACGTGTGGCCCTTGCGCGCCCCATAGAGAACGCTCTTTCATTATCCCATATATATATAAATATTTTTTGGTTGAAATGGACATATGGTGTGATTGGTGACCATTTGAGGAGAATCTGGAAGTATCACTGGAAGGGTATTATATTTAAGGGAGAATGTTCTTTATGTCGCAGCGCAGGTTGCACCTAGGCACATGGGCAGCCTGCGCAGGGGGGCAAGGTGGTCATTGTGTCCACCCCATGTGCCTGGGTGCAGCCTGCGCTGCGGCACAGAGAACAACTCCCTTATATTAAAATTGAGCAACGCTAAAAGTATATTAGCTTTTGGGTGCACTCATGTCAGGGAGAGAATGTGGGGTCATTTTCCCATTATTTTTGTTTTTCTTTCTATTTAATGGGATTCGCCCCAAAATCTGTTGAAGGAACTAAAATAGCCATGTGCATACCTAAAATGACTTTAAGGAAAATGGTGAGGAAAGACAAATATAGAGGAGGCTTTTTTTTATCAATTATGATTTCAAATAAAATTGATTGGAGGGTAAGGATTTACGTAGCTGATCCCATTTAGATGGGATAAAGTTGAATTATTCTAGTTATAGTTTTGCGAATCACCTCTGGATTGCTTCAATAGATAAGACGATTTGTATCGGAGTCAGTGGAGAGCGATATCGATTCTAGGGTGATCCGTATCTATGCATGGTGAAAGTTAGATCAATCCAGTGTCTCTATGCGTTCACATAGGGTTTAAAGAAGCTTGAAAAGTCACTCGTGAAGAATATTACAAAAAAATTAAGATTAAATGTATGGTGTGTACACTTGGGATATCAATGGGAGATGACTTGCAAAGGAGATTTCAAACATATCCAATAGTTAACTTGTCAAATCATCAGTCCATTTGACTAAAATTACACGTTGATTAAAGAGACTCTGGTCAACATGTGATAGAAACATTCCTTGAAGTATTTACTTTTTTGGCCCTTATTATGAAGATTTTATTTACGAAAGAAAGTTTTTTGTCTAGGAGCATAGCCTACGCTAGCGCCCCTTATGTCTATCTCTCTCCTCCCATGCCCTAAAATGACCTATCTACCCCTGAAATAATTCCCTTATGGGAACAATCATTTGGTGTTTCCTGTTAGCGTAGGTTACGCTCTTAACAGGAAATACTCTTATTTTATTAATAAATTTTATTTTTTGATAAGAATGTTGTTTGGTTGCATGGAGTTTGCGGCTTTGCACTCAAACACAGGAGCACACAAAATTACCGACCCACCCCCATAAAATAAAAAATCTCATCCATGCTCTGCGCGTGCTCTCATCAGCCCCAACATGCAACCAAACCCTATTATTTTTTGTCCTTTCCCTTTGTGATATCATTTTTTAGGGGAAAAGAACGCTACATAGTCCCATGCAATGTACGGCTCCTGGACCTAGACACAGGGCTACTCAAAATGACCATTACACTCCCATGGCAAAGCAGAAATTCCTAAGGGTGCGGCGATCACTTTCACTTCATGCAACCCTATGTCTAGATGCAGAATCGCACCCCACGCTACCTGGTAGCTTTCTTTTCTCTTTCCCCACTTTTTATTAGAGGTCAAAGTCAAAGGCTGACTAATTCTCACCTCCCAAACCCAACCGACCAAAGGTGAAGCTGAAGTCATTTTTACCCAAAAAAAAAGCTGAAGTCATGGGCTTTTGACTCTTTCTTCTATCTGACTTGGAGGGAACACACATTGATAGTGACTTAGACGAAGCTGTTAGCTGTCTAACCAACAAACTAATGTAACATTTCATTTTGGTTTCCTTTGGGACATGTTTGGTTGGATGTTTATCGTGAGAATCTGAATTATATATATAATTTAAGTCCATTCTTATAAATATTTATTTGATGTTAAGTTCCTAATATATCAAAGGGTTTCTTTAATGATGATGGATATGGGTTTGTGGGACAAACTAAATAAATAAATAGTTAAATAAAATAATGGAAGTAGTTTTCTATTTGGGAGTGTAGCCTATGCCAACATTCCCATGTGTCTATCCCTCTCCTCCTCAATACAATGGGGTAGAGAATGGGGTAGAGGTGTCATTTCAAAAAGGGAAGAGAGAAATAGACTCGTGAGAGTGCTCGCGTAGGCCACACTCCTGGACAAAGAACTTTCTCCCATAAAATAAATAAAGAGACAATTTTTTATAAAGAAATAATAGTTAAATAAACCAAAATAACATGTGTCTCAACTCTCAACATATCTTTTAATAAATTTCAAGGGACTTTAAATGATTTAACTATAATCTAAACAAAATTAAGATGCAATCTAGTATTCCATTAGGACATGCCTTCCACCCCATTCAATATAGTTCAATTTAAAACCATAAAGTCAAATATTTGTTTGATGTAGGATGCTTTACTTTGTTATCTTCTTTTTTTTTTAGTGGTAAAGAGAAAAATCAATAAATAGAAAATAAAAATATCTAAAAAATTCATAAATAAGAAAATTATATATTAAAAAATCAATGTTTTACTTTGGATTAAGTTTCCCTACCTTAACCGTCGTGGAATCAGACTCCCATGGGTATGAATGATTGGAGGCCCGATATATTTGACCGTTGATTTCCTTCACCAACTTTCCAACTTTAACTTTTGTATCAATTAGTATAAATAATTGTTAAAAATATCCAAACACTACCTTTATGCCATCTTATATATATATATGTTTCTTATAACATATTATTTAGAAAAAAATCCAATTTGGAATAATTATTATGGACCCTTTAGTAATTTACGTGCTTTAATAACTAAAACATTCTACTTAAGAAAAGTGTTGTAATACCATGATTCAGGTTTATATACATTGACTTCAGTCAGATTTGTCAGAATCAAATAGAATCCAATTTATGGATCCAGATCTTCTACGATGCGGACTGTCCGTCCTATCGTACTGTGCAGACACAAGACGGTGCACATTGATCGCCTTACCCCTGTCTAAGCACCTTGCCTGAGTGGGGGTAAGACAGTCAATACGCGCCACCTTGTGTCTACACAGAACTGGCAGGACAGAGCAGCACGCCGTAGAAAACCTGTGTTGCCAATTTGTTGCAATTCAGCTCACTTTATTTATTGACAACCAAACGCAACCTCAGAAAATTTTTTCCTATTCTAGAAAAGAAGGGTCACATTCACAAATCACAACATGTCAGATGACCGTTGCATTCGCCTTAGGGGTTCCACGTGTTCCAACTTTAACGCTCATGTGAAAGACACGTGGCATAACGGTTAGCCTCGGAGTTCGTATCTCAGGGTTATCCACAACTCCAAATCCTCTCAACTGTTCCGTTAAAAAACAGACTTATTCGTTTTGTTGGCCCCGCGAAGTTACTTCCATTTTCCCGCTCTAGTGACCTAGTCTCCTTCTCTCCCTCCCCCTCTCTCTCTCAAAACGAAGCGAGCGAAGTGAACAAAGTCTAAATCCAATCTGAAAACCATCGTCAAGCTCTTAACCTCTATTGTCTTTGCTGACGCAGTTAAAAAACGGCGCGATAAAGAGCTTTCTTTCAGCTCCAATCGATTTATTAGGGTTTAAATTTTTTTCCCCTTTCGATTGGTTTGAGTTTCAATACAGTTGAAGAAGCTCGTTTATGTTGTTTGGCATAAGAAGAAAAACAGATAATTAGGTTTTCAGTTTTGTTCTGAAATTTGTACGGAGGAATCAGGTTTAATGTCGGGTACTAGTAAAGAGGACAAAGATTCGCCCGTGGAGATCGGTATTCCGTCGGGACTGAATCGAATTAAGACTCGACGAGCATCTTCTTTGAAAGATGGATTGGGTTCCAAAGCTGATAGTTTGCGTTCGGGCTTCGATTCCCAAACTTTTGAGAGATCCTCTAGCAGAGTTCCTAGGCCCCAGGCGAAGCAGAAAACTACACAGGAAAAACATGGAAAGACCGATGGTGGTAAAAAAGGTTCGACACCTCTGTTCACAGTTGTATTGTTTAGGGTTTCTCTCTTGTGGAGAATCTGGAGTAATTTGATTATTTTTTTAATCCTTATTAAAGTTATCTTAAGATTTCAAGTCCTATATCGAGTTACTGCAATAAAAGATTCATCTGAAGGACTGTCTGTTGATTGTGCAATTTTGGTTATGTAAATTATTGAAAAAAGATGTTATTTTATTCTCCACAAACATTCAAGTTATGTATTGCATCCATGTAAATGATTAGGCGTTTTATGGAGATTACCATTTCTTTTCTCACTTCTACAAAATGTGATTTAGACTCAAAATTTGATCCTTTATATTTGTGAGTTTGAGAGATTTCTGTATTATTTTCTGATCTAATACCTTGGGTTTGTCTTCCCTTGCGGCTGCATAATAATACTGTAGTGGTAAAACATGCAATAGTTGTGATCTCCAATTTTTTGGCTTTTTGGCTCCTCGAAAGAGTGTTTAGACTTGGGGACAGTAATGGCTAGCTAAAATTCCAGTCAGATGCTTAATATTTTGTTGGATCGGTTGTTTGGGCTATATTGGTCAGTATGATAGACTCTAGATGCTAAATAAGATCCTCCTTTGCCATCTTCTATCTTTGAACTCTCCATTTTTCTGCTTTCTTCATGCCACTCTACATGGGTTCAGGTTTTGTGGCAATGGTCCTTGGCTGATTCCGTATTGTGAGTTGAAAAGCATCACCAGCTGGGTTTAAAGGAAAAGGACATTGTCCCAGGCACTAGAACTTGAATCTGAGGTAACTCAATAATCAGCATCACAAAAAAGGAAAATTTAAAAAGTACAAAAATATTGACACAAGCAAATTTGTCATATTTTTCTTATGTCCTGTTATGGAATCAGAATAGAGAAAAAATAGAAACCTGGAAGGAAAATCAAAAGAGAAAAGACAAAAGGCAAATATGTAGTAGTATGGCTGAAAGCTTTATTGAAACATTACAGAGATGAGACTTCATTTTATCCATAAATGTTTAGTAATCTAGCAACCATAGACATGTGTTATCTTGAAAGTACAGGAATTCATTGTGAATTTTATGCTGGATCATTTAGTATTAAGATATCCTTCAAAATTATCCCACTAGCAGTCCAGATTACTGGAATATTCTAGTTTGGTGCGTCTATTACATGATATGGAGAAAATTAAGAATAGCTTGAAATTTTTTATTCAGCTCTCCTAAGAAGTACGTACCAATAAATCAACGCTACTTCGACCAACCAGGGATTGTCATTAACTATTCAGAATATTATGCAGAGCTGTTCTATGTGTCACATTGTTGGCTAAACTTTGAGTTGATGACTTTGTGGATTTACATCCTATATAGTCTTTGACTGCCAATGACCTTGCTTGTGCTTGGCCAAAGCTTGTGTTCGTAGAATGTTCCTTGATTTAGATGACTTTTTATTACAATCTTCTACTTCGTATGCTGTTTCTTTTTTGTTTAAAAAGAACTTAGGTGATTTCTTTGCTGGGGACACCAAGAAAGAACACCATTGTAGAAACATAATCCTATAATGATGCAGAAAATGAATGGAAATAGCAAACAACCACACACCGCAAAGTTTTATCTGGTTCAGCAAGATTGCCTACATCCATGGTGAGATGAGAACTGCTTCACTAACAATGAAGAATGAGAGTTACAGCCACTCATCCTCACGCTTCCTCTTGATCGGAGAGTACCCTCGCCACAAATTCATAGCAAAACATGAACAGGTACAGTTTACGGAAATACCCATATAACCTTAAAAAAATTTCTTCGGAGCCTGATGCCTCCAAACCCCTGCATGGACCCCCAATTCGTCAAGGCCCCAGTAACCAAGATGACATGCAAGCCCTTCAGGCTTTTAACGGCCCTTCGGAATCAGTCCACAAACCCATGCGACAGAATACAAGATATCATACCCCCAACAGACCATATCAGCTAGAAGATTCTATGTGGATCCAAGGTGGGTGTTTGGATTTAGGTTATTTGCTTGAGGTAAATCTTGCTTTTGTGGGAAGTGGAATTACAGAATCACGAAGGATCCTCTCATAATTTAGGACACGTAGTTGGGATAATCAACTATGTTACCTACCTGAATATGTGTTTTTTTTTCTTCCTGGAAATGCCAACCAAGTCACCCTGGCTTGTCCTTGAAAAAGTATCCATTGGTTCATATTTATCATTTCCTCAGTTTGATGTTCGTTCGTCTTTTCTCAGTATCTCCAAAGGAGAGACAATTCTAAAGTGTTCAACTTCATCTCAGACAGGGATTTTTTGGAACTTAGGATTCAGGTTGGAGTGAAAGATTGTTGAATTATAGGTGGCAGCTTCCTTTACTGATTTACTTCTGTGGGTTTTCATTTCACAAGATGAATGGAAAGGGTTGGACTTCCATGGGAAATGGTTCATTCTCTTCTAAATTCTTTTCCACCAGCCTTCGTCTGAACATCTTTTAGACATAAGATCACTTGGAAGGTCTCAGCTTTCCCAAAATGTGGCTACTGGGTGGTAACCGTCAACCACCTCCTCTTCACCTATTGCAAGTTTGCCAGTTGGATATCCCACAAATCCTTTAGGCTCTTTGGCTCGACTCTGGTGCACCAGATGATGTTGGTGTTATGCTTCTTTTAACAAGGGGCAAATTTGTAAGAGTATATACTGTCAGCGATGATATGGTTTTAATGTGGACAGAAAGAAATGTTAGCATTTTCTATGATCATTTACTATTTGACTCACCGCCTCTTCCAATGTAGCATGTGTTAGGCTTCTTGACTTCCTTTTGTGTTCTTATTTTTATCATCAGTGCTTTAATTATTCATTAAAATAGAAACACTTGGGTGACATCTGGTTGTCTAAATTCTACAGGACATCATAAAGGGAGTAAGATATCTAGATGGTTCAGTTCATATCTCACCAAGGATTCCAATCAAGCATTTAATGATATTTCTCTGAATGCTGAGGTAAGACTTCATTTAGCATTTGACAATCATGAGTTACCCCATGATATATCACAAAGGTTGTATGCTTTCTACTGATTGAAAGTATTAATCATGGCCTGCCTCCAATTTGGCAGGTCAACTATTCAGCTCGTAACTCACTTGATAAGGAAGTTTTTGTTGGAACTAAATATCACACAGATCAGAAATATTTGACTGGAAAGAAATCATCAATGGAGAGCACATCCGCAAGAAAATTACCAAAAGGTCTAAAAAGCTTTTCCCATGAATTGGGACCAAAAGGTGGTATTCGACCATCTGCTCAGCCCCGAGCCCACAGCTATAATGATTTGAAGGTACTACTCAATTGTTAATTGGCTCATGCAAGATTTTTTTTTAACATTGAGATTCAAATACACCAATTTTAGTTTATTTGAGTTGGTGCATCTTTACAGGCAGACCTGCTTTAGTTTCAATATAAATTAATTTAAGTATGCTTGACCTTATTCAGTCATCTATTTATTTATTATTGTGATCTCTGTAGTTTTTTTTTTCTCCTCATCATTTGGCCTGAGTTGATATTCAGGAGCTTTTGGGATCTTTGCGTTCAACATTTGATACTGCAAAAGAAGTGGTTAATGTAGAGCTGGCTAATTTTGAAGGGGACCTTGTAGATATTCTAGAGAGGAAGGGCTCCTCATCTCCAATAGGGCATAAAGTAATGGAAGATCTTCTGATTCTTGCCAGAAAATGTATGGAGATGACTTCCTGTGAGTTCCGTACAAAGTGTGAAGGGATAGTGCAGGATCTAGCTGAGAAAAGGCAGCATCATGAAGCAGGATTACTGAAGCAGCTCTTCACACGTATGCTTTTCATTTTGACTCGCTGCACAAGGTTGTTGCAGTTTCAGAAAGATAGTGAGCCAATAAATGAGGATTCTCTTCATAGACTTAAGCAATGTTTCGATAGTATTCCTGATGTTGAAATGCAGTGGGTACCCAAACCAGGCAGTTCAGAATATGGTTCAGGTAGCACTTTGAAACAGAAGGACAGTAACAAGCATCAATTGCAGGGAGAGGATAAGGTATATACCGTCCCTGAGATGACATGTTCTGGATATGAAGAACAATTAGATGACAGCCGCACAACTTCCAAAAAGCCTGCTGCCTTAGTAAGGAAGTCATTATCTCAAAATTCACAGATTGATGTCCATTCAAGTGAAAGTAGCATCTTGGAATCTGATCCATGCATCTCTGCTCCTCGAAGAGTGAAAATTTTCTCCTCATATGAAGACGATACCGTTCAACAGTGCCATAAAGCTGATTATAGTTTACCTGGAAAGTTAATTCGAAAGTCCAGTTCCAGTTCATTTCATGAGCAACCGCAGTCTTCTGATGAAGCTGACTCTGTTATATGTCGGATCTGTGAGGAAACTGTTCCAACTTTACATTTGGAATCACATTCCTACATATGTGCATATGCAGATAAGTGTGATTTAAAATGTTTGGATATAGATGAACGCCTCTCAAAACTTGCAGAGATATTGGAACAAATTGTTGATTCCTGCAGTATGAATTTTAATCCATTCCATAACAGCCCTGATATTTCAAGAGTACAAACTACAAGCTCCTTAGTTGGATCAGAAGGTCATTCTCCCAAAATAATTGAGTGGCACAACAAAGGAGTGGAAGGAATGTTTGAAGATCTCCATGAGATGGACACAGCTTGTATAGATGATTCTCATCTTTCTGCTTCCAGTAATTTGAAGGGTCAATTTGGTCTAAAGTTTGGCTGTGGTGCTCTGTCATCTAATGGAAGTGTCACATCATTATCCTCCACAAATACCCCAATGGCAAGCCATTTTGACTTGTTCTGGTTAGAACACAACAATCCCTCTGAGCCAGAAGATGTGCAACAGGTGAGTTACCCAGGTAGTGATTGGAATCCCTTTTATATCCAGTTGCCTGCATCTATTAGATTTGCCAATAATATGCATATTAAGCCATGTTTTTGAGAGTAATAATATTGCTCTTAAGCTCTCATTCACACAACTTAAATAAATATCTTTGGACCTGAATAATTACTTGAGTGCTCCATCGTATTGATGAAACATTATCTGTCCTAGAACCTCAAGAGTGATTTGTACTTGGTGCATTGTAGCCCAAGTCATATCAACTAGTAGGGTCCATTGCTTGCTGAAAAGAATTTGCCTGGAGCCTGGATACAAGAGGGATGAACTGTGAACCAGTAGACCCAGCTGATAGCAAAATGAATTTCCTTGTGTTGTCTTGGTATGCATCTGAATGATATTCATGAATCACACAATATTGAGTTCACAGTGGAAGTGGCATGTGATAGAAATCAAATTTATTCCATTTCAATTTATTATTTCTCTTTTTTCCTCCATCCCTGGGCAAAAAATTTGTCGCACTTTATTTCTTGGGATACCCTATGTTTTCTTCTCCTTTGTCTTGCCTGCTTATCTTGTTATGATGGATGGTCCTATGAGGTCCGTAGGATTATCTTGCTTCATTATTAGAATCCAGGCAATGGTTTTTTGTCAAGGATAAGGGTTACCTGTCTAGATTTAATGTATGTAGAGGCTAAGGACTGTGACTGTATTGTGACTCAGCCCTAGTATTACCATATTTGTAATCCATATCCAATCTATAAATAATAAAGGGCCTCTGTCACTACCGACAAGCCAATCATTCTCTGGCACTTCTCCTCTCAACTTTTTTTTTTCATCAGGTATTGTTACTGAAGTTTCAACGTATTGTTCAGCCTGAAACTCCCAAGCTTTTGATGCATACTCTGATTGGATTATCTTGCTTCATTATTAGAATCCAGGCAATGTTTTTTGTCAAGGATAAGGGTTACCTGTCTAGATTCAATGTATGTAGAGGCCAAGGACAGTGACTGTATTGTGACTTAGCCCTAGTATACCGTATTTGTAATCCATATCCAATCTATAAATAATAAAGGGCCTCTGTCACTACAGACAAGCCAAATCATTCTCTGGCACTTCTCTTCTCAACTTTTTTATTTCATAAGGTATTGTTACTGAAGTTTTTAACGTATTGTCCAGCCTGAAACTCCCAAGCTTTTGATGCATACTCTTATTAAATTAACTTCCCCTTTAATCCTTCTGCTAAAAAAGTGTCCCAGTGCACGAGGCTCTCGTTACTGTAGGTTCTGGGAGGGGCAAATGTACGCAGCCTTACCCCCGCTTCGCAGGGAGGCTGTTTCCATGTTTGAAACCCACAACCTGATGGTTGTGATAGTGAAAATTAAACATTGCGCCAAGGCTCGTCCACTAAACCCTTTAATCCTTTAACTAAAGGTATTTTGTACCAAGATCTGAAATGTACTGCTTGTATCTCTTCATGTTCATGTGATGTAGATCACAGGTCCATGTGTAGTCACAGGAACAAACTCCAAAACCAGCCTAGTGTAGTTGTGGGATTCAACTGCTGTGAGAAGCAGCCTGGTCTGATGATGTGGCGGGTTTTTGTTGGTTCGAGGAGCATCTCATAAGGCAGCCCAAGTCCAGATTGCGTGGAGAAACATGAAGAAGAAAAGATCAAAACACTGTTCATGTGAACAGTTTCACAGCCTATATTTGCTCAGTTTGGGAATACGTTTTAGTGATCTGGTGGGCCCAATAGTCAGCTGGATGAGATCAGTTTGAAGACATCAAGTGACTTGGTCCCCAAGTCTCTACTGCTGCAACTTCAGATCTCTACATAAGGCCACAGAATCAGCCCATCTTTGGGGTAATGATCCCCTATCTTTAGATCATCATTCGATCCAAAGTTAAGCCCCATCTATTGGCTCATTCTGTCATATTTTCAAATTCTGGGTTTTCTGGTTAAAGAAGCCTGCGGCCAGGAGAGTTGGTTGCTGCCTGGGTTGTTATTTCTACTACGGTTGATTATTTATAATTGATTGCTGCCTGGGTTGTTATTTCTATTGGGGTTGATTATTTATAATTGGCCTTACATTATCATGCCTTTCTATCAAGATTTGCAAGTTAATATATTGGGCTTTATAAATTGGTGGAAATTGGATCGCGATTCAGCTGTGAGCATGAGGGACCCATGAATTGTGCCCTTAATATTTTAGCAATTAGGTAACTGTTAAAGATTGTTCATGATGGGGGGGGGGGAAAGTGTCCCCATCATGCAGTGAGAGTTATTTTTATTTTCTTTCCTTCATTCTACAGAGACATCTATTAGTAGGATTCCTACTTAAAAGTATAAACCTGTTAACTAAATATTATAAATAAAGGTAGTAGTCCATGATAGAACACACCGACTGAATCTATCGTGGTTCAGCACGTATTCTTTCCCATCGTTCTCTCTCTCTCTCTCTCTTCTCTTCTCTATAGATTCTAGTTTGATTTGTCTTTGGTTTTTTCACATGGTATCAGAGCAATGAAGAAGAAGAAGAAGAAGAAGAAGAAGAAGAAAATCTGAAACCCTTGTTGTTGAATAATGAAAACTAGGATTTATTGTGCACGAAGATTGATGCTGCTGAAAAATAAAATCATACCTGATGAAGAAAATCCTATTCTAAGCAGGTATGAACAAGTGCCTAGTGTACTTGGTAGCATGTGGTGCCTGGAACCCCATTGCTACCAGGTCTTGGGTTCAAGCCACCTGGTTCACATCTCCCCTTCCCCCATAGAATAGGATAGAGTAGGACCGATCGAAAAAAAAGAATCCTACTCTAAGTCTAATCGCTTGCCATTTTGATGAATATAGTCTGCCCTTTTGCTGCCACTGCCCCAAGTCTAATTGCTGTTTGAGAGAGCTCTATCGACTTGAACAGAACTAGGTTAGCGCTGAGTTGATGAGAAACAATTTGCCGCAGAGGAAATCTCACCTATGGTTTTGATGAAGATGTGTGAGATTGCAGAGGCATAACTCGGTTCCATCATAAAGAGTACCGCTGGCTGAAATCCTGTCCCCTTCGTATGCGCTTAGAGGATTCATCAGGATAAGCACTTCTGGTAATCGAACCTGCTGCTACTGCTGATTGAAGAACTGATATGGCTGCTAATTGATCTCCTGTTGATTTGCTAAAGACAGTGTCTATTGTTGACCTTCTGATTAATTCTGGTTATGTCTTGAGGTAGGAGACAGCCGGTTCATCCACTGCTGAATCGATTCCCCTATTCCTCTGCTAGTTTTTCTGGTTACGTCTTGAGGTTTTTGTTTAAGGAGAGAGGGGTGGGGGTGTTAAGAATAGTAGTTTCAGGGGTATTCTTGTACATAACCCCATGTTTTTTATGTTTCTTCTGTTATTTGTATAAGGCCAGGGACCTCTGTGTAATTACTCATTCTTTTCAATATAAGGAAGTTAGTCTCTAGTTTGAGACATAACACATTATCCCCAAATCGTGTTTGCTCCTCTCTTCTTCTTCCTTTCCAAAACTTAACATGTTATTAGAGCATCTTGCTCCTGGAGTTTGAAGGTGATAGAAGGCTGTTTGGAAGGTGAAGAGCAAATCCTTTCCCTTGTTTCTTGTTGGTCTTTGAAGGAAAACCTAGATACCTTCTCAGATCTGTTTCTCTCTTGTTTGCAATCCAAATGGAGAGCAACCAAGTGCTCTAGTTTCGTTTGGATGTCCTTTTTCTTCCATTTGTATCCTCTCAAGCCTCTTGGAAACTGCTAAGGGTCAGAATTGCATTTCGGCCAGGCCATTTCTGCTCTTTTTTCCGCCAGCCAGAGTTGTTGATTCGACAGAGCTCTTCAATAGAGCTTGGTTTGGGAGATTTTTCGGGCTATCTACGATCGTTTCTTGGTAAGGGAGGTTATTCCTTTTTACTCCGTTGCTGTTTGATGATTGTGTGAAGTTCTACAAGCTATTTTAAGGTTTTTTGGTCTGGTTTGTCTCTGTTTTTGCTGCTGTTTCTTGAGAACCAACTGTTTTTACTTGCGGTGTTGTTGTTTGGCCCCCCAAGGGTTTGCTTTGAAGTCACAATGGGTGAAAAAACTGTTGAGACATCTGAGATCCCAACTGTTGCAGCAGCCTTGCCTTTAACCCCTTCATATGAGAATGCAAATGTTCAGCTCCCCATTGTGAAGCTCATAGTTGTCATGGCGTCGCCATGGCGTCCTGGCGCTAGAGGAATGCGCATATCGAGCTACGCCATGGCGTCCTGTCTCTCTTTCCCTCTTCGATTTCTTCTTCTTTAGTTTTTTGTTTCTTCCCCAACCTTAGACCCACTCCCTGTTTCCCCTAATCTCCTGTTTTAGCCTTGGTTTCTGAATTTTTTCTTTCTGGGCAGTACTACCAGATTCTGGAAAGCCATCATAGGTTCCTTACACAAACATTGACTGGTTCTTAGATTTGATCCATAAGTTCTTTTCTCTTGGGCGATCCATACCTGGAAGTTTCATATCCAGAAGGCTCTCTTTCTGTGAGATTCAATTTTTCGAAGTAACCTGCAACTAAGACTTCCGCCAGATCTGATTTCAGATCTCACCATTCGGTTGCTAGCAGAATTTTGGGGCTTTTTCTTGTTGGGATCAGCAGACCTTGGTGTTGCGATTTTGTTCCAGAAATTGCAGGAAGAATCGTCTTCATAAGAAGGAGTTTCCCCTGCTGGAACTACCCCAGTTCACTGTAATGTAGAACTGGAATGAAAGTTCAACCAGTCCCAACACAGGATCTGAATCAGGGGAAAAGAGGTTCAATTCGATGGGGTTAAGGCTGTGAGGGTTTAATAGGATATGGTATAGTTCAAGGGTGGGGGTAATGTAATTAGAGGGAAATAGGTATAAGGAAAATAGGGAAGTCAAGGGGTGATGCAACAGATCTACAACAAGTAGTAATGATGAGTTTCGACTGAAAATAGAATGTCTCTAATGGCTGGAATGCTTGAGAAGAATGATAACAATGATTGAAGAGTAACCTCCTGGGCTTCCCAACGCAAGGAGTCAGCTTGGATCACACATCGGCTCCATCACCAAGGATCAAACACCATGGATTTACTTCAAAAGAAAGCAACTGCTTACAACAATATTCAATTATCAAAGTTGTTCCTTTTAGCTGAAAACAACCTTACATATAAATAGAAGCAAAAGCTTCCAAGAAAGGAAATCAAAACCCAACTTTCCTAATACTTGACTTTAGGAAACCTTCTACCAAACTTTGAATTATTACCACCAACCCCTACCTAACTTTGACATTGGAGCCTCCCTTTGACAATGGAGCCTTCCTTTGACAATAAAACCCCCTGTTAATGACAATACCTACCACCCACACATAACACATGAAAAAAAATATAGATTGACCAAACTCAACTTGCATGGGTTGGGCCTTAGTCTTGGGCCTAGGCCAAAGCCCATTAGGACTAATAAAAGTTGGGCCTATGATGTTGGATTTGATCCACATCAATAATTCTAGCCCATTATAGGTCAATAGGCCTAGCCCATTAAGGTTGGGTTGATCTTCATCACACAAGCAACAACCTTCTTCTTTTTCTTCCTTGAGTACACCCTTGGTTCTGCATCACACCGCCTCTCTGCCTCTCTTTCTATCGTGTTATTGCAAGGTTGAAGAAGACATTAAGTCTTTAAAATGGCAAGTACGGACAACTTATATTATTTATATAAAACCCCCTATATTCTCTATTGCTATTCTGTTTAGTCCATTCACTTTTCTCTTTAACTCCATTAAATTACAGTTCTGCCACTCCTTTACAACTTCAGATTAATTACAATTCTGCCATTGCTCTTATAAATCTTGATTTATCTACTAGTTTGCCATTCAACTTTGGATTTAATTTCAATTCTGCCATGGCCGACATGATCGCCATGGCGGGCGACGTGTCGATATATCGATCAGACACCCCTTCACCGACTTGGATCACCATAACAACTATGGTCAAGCTTGACAATCATAATTACTTGGATTAGTCACGGTCTATGAAGCTCATTCTTCGGAGTAGGGGGAAGTTGCGATACATATCTGGGAGCTTTAAGGCTCCTTCCTCCACTGATCCAGGTTACTCCAAATGGGAAACCGAGAACTCCCTTGTGATGACTTGGCTTATTTTTTCGATGAAGCCGGAGATTGGAAGAAGGTTTATGAGCAAGGAGACTGCCAAAGACATTTGGGATAGTGTTGCTCGTATTTTCGATAAAGTGGGGGACTCTACAAAGGTTTACCAACTTCTCCAACAGATTGTTAGCTTGCGCCAGGGGGACAAAAGTATCTCTGAGTACTATAGTCTTGTCGTGGGACTTTGGGAGGAGTATGATCACTATAGAGACCTCCAACTGTGTCCTGTTGATGAGCCTAAAGTGCATTAGTTGTTTGAGAAGGAGAGGGTCTTGTTCCTTCTTGGAGGTCTTAACCCTGAATTTGCACCTTTAAGGGTGCGGATCCTTGGCTGACCAAGTCTTCCCTCCCTGGAGGAGGTGTGTGGTTATCTACAGAGTGAGGAGACCCGTAGAGGTGTTATGGAGACCCCCCCACTGTTGAGCGCTCTACTCTTGTTTCATCCACTCCTCAGGACCGTACTCCCTTCACTAAGGAGGCTGGTAAAGATTGATTCTCTTGTGACTATTGTGGCAAGTCTGGGCATAAGAAGGAGTTTTGCTGGGATCTTCATGGGAAACCATCCTCTACTTCATCTGGAGGACAGAAAGGACAGAAGAAGAATGGGCCTAAGGCCCACGTTGGAGTTCATGAGTCTGATCCATCCTCCCTCTCCAAGGAAGACATAGCTGCTTTTCGCCAGATTGTAGCCCACTTGGATGGTTCCTCCTCTACTGCTACCACTAGTTCCACTGCTCTACAGGTCTCTACCTCTTCTGGCACCACTCCCTGGGTCATTGACTCAGGGGCCACAGACCATATGACTGGTAGGTCTCAACCTTATAATTCCTACTTTGTTTATTCTAGGAAAGATAAGGTAAAAATTGCTGATGGTTCCCTTTCTTCCATTTCGGGTAAGGGAGATGTCCAAGTTACTCCATTTATCCCTTTGAAGTCTGTCTTTCATGTTCCCAACTTTGCTACTAATCTTCTTTCAGTTAGCCAATTGACTAAATCTTTGAACTGCTTTGTCACTTTTTTTCCTACCCATTGTCTCTTTCAGGATTTGGTGACAAAGAGGGTGATTAGCCGTGGACGTGAAGCAGATGGATTATATGTTTTGGACACTTGTGCTTCCCTTGTTGCAAAAGCTCAATCTTATGTGTGTGGGCAACATGGTGGACGTACACAGGAGGATACTTTGCTTTGGCATCGGCGTTTGGGACACCCTTCTTTTTCTATTATGAGGAAACTGCTGCCACATTTATTTATCTCTTTTCCTGTCAATCATGTTTTTCATTGTGAACCTTGTCTTTTTACAAAAAGTTGTAAGACAGTTTATCCATCTTCTGGTAATAGATCTATTTCACCTTTTCACATTGTGCACACTGATGTTTGGGGTCCTTCCCCCGTAACTTCTTTACGTGGCTTCCGCTATTTTGTCTCTTTCATTGATGACTTCTCTCCAGTTACTTGGGTTTTATCTCTTGAAACAAAAGAGTGATGTCTATGCCGCGTTTAAAAATTTTTGTGAGTTGGTGTATACCCAGTTTCAAACTCGTATTCAGATTGTCCGTTCTGATAAAGGTGGAGAGTATATGTATGGTGGTTTGGAGTCCTTTTTTTCTGACCATGGCATCATCCATCAGGTGGCTTGTGTTGATACCCCTCAACAAAATGGGGTTGCTGAACGAAAAAACTGCCACCTATTGGAAGTGGCTTGGTCCCTTTAGTTTACAATGCATGTTCCAAAAACCTTTTGGTCCGATGCCTTACTCACTTCTGTCTTTGTTATCAATCATATGCCCTTCAGTGTCTTGAACTTCAGAGTCCCTCTTGATGTCTTACCCTCACTTTCTTCTTCTTTCTCCCTTCCCCCAAGGGTATTTAGTTGCATCTGCTATGTCCATATTAGCAAATCTGCCCGCACTAAATTGGATCCTGTTGCGTCAAGAAATCGTTGGGCGGTCCTGCGAGTGCCATCATCTGCAAGAGGACCAAGGGGTCACTAGAGTGAACCGATGTGGTTTCGGCCTAGGACTCTCCGATGCCAAAGTTAGATCTCCTGAGCAAACAGATGAATGTAGAATTCAATATGAGTTTAGATGTCCCCTTTGATGGTGGTGTACCTTTCCTTTTATAATGGAGTATGATGATATGGAGAGTCCCAATTTGATGGCGAGTGTGCCGTTGAGTGGATAGAGGCCCTGGGTAGTGGGGCTCTATCCTGATTGGCCATCTCCCCGCGGGAGGGAGTGTCCTGGTGGTATCAAGATCCTTCGCGGATAGATACTCGTGTGTGGTGATGACGTCATTAGTGCTTGAATCCGTCTGGGTGACGTGACTTCTAAGCGGTGGCCCAGAGTCCTGGTGGTGGCATAAGTCTGTAGTGACACGATTGGGTCATAGACGAGTGGCCTCGATGTCCGTGTACATCACGTCTGCGTCTACGATACCTCGCCTGGGTGTGAGACCATGCCTGGGTGAGAGGCCGCGCCTGGGTGTGAGACCACTCCTGGGTGAGGCCGCGCCTGAGTGCAGACCGCACCTGGGTGAGGCCGCGCATGGGTGAGGCTGCGCCTGGGTGCTGGCCGCTCCCGGGTGGGACCCCCGATTGGTTCTCCTTGGTTCTGGAGCGGGTCGCTTTGTGACACGTGGCAGCCGCTGACTGGTTCAGTGAATCTTGGATGTATCAGATCCTAAGGCCTTTAAGTGCCTCTTTCTTGGGTATTCCTCTACCTCCAAAGGATACACATGTTATATCACCCTCCCACCCGTCGATGGCTTCTCTTCAAAGATGCCCATTTTTTTGAAACCATCCCGTATTTTCAGTCACCTCTTCAGGGGGAGTGTTCATCCCTTGGTGGTGAGGTTGAAGAGGTTCCTGAGTTTGTTTCCTTTCCTTCCTCCTCTCTTGTTCCTATTCCCCCTTTTCACATTGACAAGGGAAAGAAAAGTTCTGTGGATACTCTTGTTGAGGGGGAGAGTTTTGTAGATACTGTTGTTGAGGAGGAACTGCCTTGTGCACAGGTGAACAGAGAACAGAAGGAGCTACTGGTGTATACAAAGAAGATCGGCAGCCAAAATCCTTCTTCATGGCTTCCTATAAAGAAGACCTGCCAAAATCCCCTTTCGTCTCCTCATCCTGAGTCTTCATCCATTGAGACATGTATAGCTCCCTCTACTTCCACATCCTCAGACTTAGATCTCCCCATTGCTCATCGCAAGGGAACACGGGCATGTACTAATCCCATTGCCAAGTTTGTCTCCTATGATTCTATCTCCCCTACAGACTGTGGCTATCTCCTCCATATCTATTCTTAAGAATGTAGCAGAGGCTATGGCTGATCCAAAATGGAGAGAAGCAATGAATACAGGGATGGTGACTCTTGAGAAGAATCACACTTGGGATCTTGTTGAACTCCTAAAGGGGAGAATTCCTGTCGGATGCAGATGGGTATTCATAGTCAAGTTCAAGTCTGATGGTACTGTGGAGAGGTATAAGGCAAGACTGGTTGCCAAGGGCTATACATAGGTCTATGGCATTGATTATCAGGAAACCTTTGCTCCAGTGGTCAAGCATAATTCCATTCGGGTACTTCTCTCAATGGCTGCAAATCTTGATTGGCCATTGTACCAGCTTGATGTAAAGAATACATTCTTACATGGTGACTTAGAAGAAGAGGTCTATATGCACTCTCCTCCTGGGTTCAAGCATCCTGGTGGCAGTGGAAAAGTGTGTCGTCTTAGGAAGGCTCTTTATGGCCTCAAACAATCTCCTAAGGCTTGGTTTGAGAGGTTTAGACAAGCTATCCTACAGAATGGATACACCCAAAGTCAAGCCGATCACACTTTGTTTATACAAAGGAAGGGTAGCACTGTTACAGCTCTTATTGTATATGTTGATGACATTGTGGTAACGGGAAACAGTGAGGCTGAAATCTCAAAGCTTAAACTTTACTTGGCTCAACAGTTTGAGATCAAAGATCTTGGTCTATTGAAGTATTTTATGGGGATTGAAGTTTCAAGATCCAAACAAGGGATCAATGTTTGTCAAAGGAAGATCTACTTACAGAGACAGGAAACTTAGGACCGGTCTCCTCCCCTATTGATCAGAATCACAAACTAGGGGAAGATTGTGGTGAACCTCTTGTAGATGCTGAAAAATATCAGAGATTAGTAGGCAAGCTAATCTATCTTTCCCTTACCCGACCTGACATAGCTGTTGGAGTGGTAAGTCAGTTTATGCATGTACCCAAAATGGGACATCTTGATGCAATTTACAAGATCCTCAGATATTTAAAGTCATGCCCTGGAAAAGGTCTTCTCTTCTCTAGAAATGTTCACTTGAGGACTGAAGCATACATTGATGCTGACTGGCCTGGATCTATTTTTGATCGAAGATCCACTTCAGGATACTGTACTTTTGTTGGTGGAAATTTGGTTACTTGGAGAATTAAGAAGCAACCTGTGGTGGCTAGGTCGAGTGCTGAGGCAGAATTTAGAGCCATGGCTCACGGGGTGTGTGAAATCTTGTGGTTGAAGAAACTTGTTCAAGAATTGGGATTTGAGACTGTTAAACCTATGAGTTTATATTATGATAACAAGGCAGTAAGTATTGCCCATAACCCAGTGCAACATGACAGGGCAAAGCATGTTGAGGTTGATAGACATTTTATCAAGGAAAAGATTGAGTGAACGACCATTTGCACTCCTTTTGTGAAGACAAATGAACAAGTGGCCGACATCTTCACCAAAGGACTTAGCGCTCATCACTTTGACTGTTTGTTGAACAAGCTGGGCATGTCTGACATATACCACCCAGCTTGAGGGGGAGTGTTAAAAATAGTAGTTTCAGGGGTATTCTTGTACATAACCCCATGTTTTTAATGTTTCTTCTGTTATTTGTATAAGGCCAGGGACCTCTGTGTAATTACTCATTCTTTTCAATATAAGCAAGTTAGTCTCTAGTTCGAGACATAACACATTCTCCCCAAATCGTGTTTGCTCCTCTCTTCTCCTCTCTTCTTCTTCCTTTCCAAAACTTAACAAGGGGTCCTTCTAAACTCTTTTTAGTTTCTTGGGGAGATTTCTAGTGAAAGAAAATATTTAAAGAAATGCTGGTAGCTTTAGGCTTACTGCCTTCTCTGGAAATAGTCTTCCCTCCCTTGCTGCATCAGTAAGGTACGGCAAGCAACAACTAATATACTGTTAGCAATAAGACTGGGGCCCCTTCCCCTGTAGTAAAGGTGCTACTTAGCTCTACTAGCTCAGTCAAGTGAAAACCAGAGTTCGGGGCCTCTCGGCTCTCATGACCCAATCGGTCTAAAAGGGCATGGCATGTTACGAGCCGGCAATCTTTGAAAAAAGAAAGAAGCTTCTCAGTTTGCTAGTTGTACCTTGTGAAAAAGACTTCTTTTGTGGAATTAACCATTCCATTTCTTTTAGAAAGAAATTCTGTTCAACTAAGCAAATATGACATGGTTACAGGAGTCTATCATCGCATATAGGCTTTAAGGTAGACAATTGATGTTCATCCACTGCTGAATTGATACCCCTATTCCACCATTGGTTTCATCCAATGCCATTGTTTTTTTAATTCTTGGAGTATTATTGATTGGGTGGGCCATAAGCGATTCAAGATGGATTTTGGAACCCCGGTAATGTAGCTCTAAATAGGAGAAGGATCCTATTAGAGGCCAAGCAACAGGATATCAAAGGGGGCTGCTAGTTCGAATGGGCAGAATTAGGGTTTTAGGTCAATTTCTAGGGTTAGGTTTATGAGAATGGAGCTAAATCTTATATGGTTTTAGTAGGCAGGTTTTAGGGAGTCTAATAAGCTAGGTTTGTTATGTTTAGATAAGGATTTGAAATTTCAGAAATTAAGGTTAGGGTTTCGGGTTTTGAGTTTTAGACTTTAAGATGAAATTAGGGTTTGGGATGGGAATTTGGGGCAGGGCTTCTGACCAAGTGCTATGGGCAATGGGAAGGGTGCTCGGTTGTAATATGGTGTAATTCTGATGGCTGAATTGGGCTATACAGAATTTAGGGTTTTTTTTTTTTTTTTTTTTTTTTTGGGTTTTACAAAGACAAGGTAAATTAGGGTTGGAGTGGGAGAATGGGGCTGCAAGTTGGATCGAGTGGAGGGGATGTGGTTTGAATTTGAAATAATTCTGATGGTCAAATATGGTTGGGCAGCAAGATCTAGGGTTTAATGGAATTAGGTTTAATGGAATTCAAACACAAAAATAAAGGGAATCGATTGGGGGGAATTAGAGGATTATAAGAAGAAGATACTGTAAATTTAAATAAAGAAGAAGAAGAAAGAAGAAGAGAGAAGAAGAGAAGAAGAGAGGAGAAGGAAGAAGAGAAACTGCACAATTGGGGTTCCAGCAGTAACACTAACTGCCCCCAAAACATAATATTAATAGGATAAAACAAAAAAATACACAAAGACAAAACTACCCCCAAATATAGAGAAATCGTGAATAGGCTAGCGTCAGCCTATTCACGATTCCCCTTTCCTCCCCCTTACTCCTAACACTCCCCCTCAAGCTGGAGCATAGATGTTAATCATGCTCAGCTTGGTACAAATGCAATTCACTCTCATACTTCCCAAAGACTTGGTGAACAAGTCAGCAAGCTGCTCCCCAGTGCGAATATGGCGAGGGGAAATAATCCCTTGCTGCAGCTTCTCACGAACAAAATGACAATCGACCTCAATTTGTTTCGTTCTCTCATGAAACACCGGATTCTCAGAAATATGAATGGCAGCCTGACTGTCACACCACAACAGCATAGGAGAATCATCACCAAATCCAAGTTCAGTCATCAACTGTTTAATCCACATTAGTTCACAAGTGCCATGAGCCATGGCCCGATACTCCGACTCTGCACTAGACCGAGCTACTGCAGTCTGTTTCTTGCTCTTCCATGAAACTAGGTTCCCTCCAACAAAGACACAGTAGCCTGAAGTAGACTTTCGATCAATAGGAAATCCTGCCCAATCCGCATCAGTAAACCCTTCAATCCTTTTATGACCATGATTAGAATACAAGAGACCATGCCCTGGATCCTTCTTAGCATATCGCAACACCCTTATAACTGCCTCCCAATGAGCTGTCCTAGGGGAGGACATAAATTGCCTCAGCACACTGACAGAGAAAGAGATGTCAGGTCTAGTCACAGTCAAATAGTTGAGTTTCCCTACAAGCCTTCGATATTTTTCTGGATCATCCAGAACATCCCCATCCTCTACCATGAGTTTCACATTTGGATCCATTGGAGTATCCAAAGGCCTAGATCCCAATAACCCTGTCTCTGAGAGTAAATCAAGCACATATTTTCGCTGTGAGAGAGAAATCCCTTTCCTTGATTGAGCTACCTCAATACCCAAGAAGTACTTCAGTCGTCCCAGGTCCTTAGTCTGGAATTGCTGTCCCAAATATGTCTTCAAGCTCTTAATACCTGAAGGGTCATCCCCTATAATAACAATATCATCTGCATAAACCACCAAAAATATCTTCCTTGCATCTGACTGCCTGAAAAACACTGATTGATCACTCTCAGACCGAGTCAAACCAAACTCCAGCATAACATCTGTAAAGCGGCCAAACCAAGCTCGCGGTGACTGTTTCAGCCCATACAAAGATTTCCTCAGCTTACACACCTTACCAGATTCCCCCTGAGCAACAAAACCAGGAGGTTGCTCCATATACACCTCCTCAAGGAGGTCCCCATGCAAGAACGCATTCTTGACGTCTAGCTGAAATAACGGCCAGTGATGTATAGCAGCCAAAGAAATCAAAATGCGGACAGAAGTAAGCTTTGCAACTGGAGAGAAAGTATCCAAATAGTCCACACCATATACTTGGGCATAGCCCTTAGCAACAAGATGGGCCTTCAACCAAGCCACAGACCCATCTGGATTAACCTTCACCACAAATATCCAGCGACAACCAATAGCAGACTTACCAGATGGTAAAGAAACAAGATCCCATGTCTGATTGTCCTTCAGAGCGGATAACTCCTCAGTCATGGCAGCCCTCCACCTAGGGTGAGCCCAGGCCTCTACCACCGACTTAGGAATAGGATAACTGTCAATAGTAGACAAACAAGCAACAAAAGAAGAGGACAAACGAGCATAGGACACAAAACGATCAATAGGGTGTTGGGTACAACTACGTACCCCCTTACGGGTAGCAATAGGAACATCAAGATCAGAAATAGGAGGTACAGTAACAGAGGAGGAAGTGCCTAAAGTGGGATCTGAAGGCGAGGATAACGTGGTAGATGGTGCTGCCTGGGTACTGTATCTCTCCATAGGTGTAATGCGATGTGTCGGTGCATCAGGCGGGCGACGACGAAAAACAGCCAGTGGTTTTGTCGGAGGTGGCACCGGAGGCACAGGAGAACAAGTATCAACAACATAAAGAGGGAGATCATCGTCCATCTTTGAAGTAGGCAGCGAGGATGCAACAAAAGGAGTAGATTCAAAGAAGGAGACATTTGCGGTAACAAAGTACTTTCGCAAATCAAAAGAATAACACCGGTAACCCTTTTGGGTTTTAGAATACCCCACGAAAAGACATTTAAGAGCTCTAGGATCCAACTTAGAGCGACCAGGACGATGATCCCGAATAAAACAAACACACCCAAAAACACGTGGTGGTAAGACAAACAATAGATGGGAAGGGAACAACAAAGAATATGGAATGCCACCACCCAAAACAGAAGAAGGCATGCGGTTAATAAGGTAACACGCAGTCAAAACAGCATCAGCCCAAAAAACCTTAGCCACTTTCATCTCAAATAAAAGAGATCAAGTAACTTCCATCAAATGTCTGTTCTTCCTCTCAGTTACACCATTTTGTTGAGGTGTATCCGCACAAGAGGACTGATGAATGATCCCATGTTGAACCATAAACTCATTCAAGGGAGCAGAAAAATATTCTTTTGCATTGTCACTTCGAAGAACTTTCAAGGAAGTAGTGAATTGATTCTGAATTTCAAGCACAAAAGTACAGAAAATGAAAAATAATTCAGAACGATCCTTCATTAAATAAATCCAGGTAACTCTGGAAAAGTCATCCACAAAAGTGACAAAGTAGCGAAAACCCAACATAGAAGTAACAGAACACGGACCCCACACATCAGAATGAACTAAAGAAAAGGGTTGGACAGCCCTGTTACTGACTCGAGGGGGACAACTTACACGGTGAAGTTTCCCAAACTGACAAGACTCACACTGCAAACTAGATAAGGACTGAAACCGACTATCTAAAATCTTCAAACTTTGCAATAAAGGATGACCCAAACGACAATGAATCTGATGAGGAAGTGCCACACTCGAACATGCCACAGTGGATGCGCCGTCAAGCAGATACGGCTCCCCAGCTACGCGACCTCTACCAATCGTCTTCCTCAACTGGAGATCCTGAAACTCACAATAATCAGGAAAAAAGGTAACCGAACAATTGTTAGCTTTGGTAAATTTGCGAACAGATAATAAATTGAAAGGAAATTTGGGTAAGTAAGAAACGGAAGACAACGACAAAGAGGGGGTAACATGCACAGTGCCTGTACCCCGAACCTTAGCAAGTGACCCATCGGCTAACACAACATTGGAAGAAGATTCATGAAATGAAGAAAAAATACCTGATGCTCCAGTCATATGGTCTGAAGCACCCGAATCAATGATCCAGGGACGAGAAGTAGATGATAGGCATGCAATAGCATTACCTGGCTGAACTAGGGTAGCAGTGGAGAATTGAGATGACTGAGAATTCTGAAATTGAGTAAACCGCTCATAGTCTTCTTCAGACATAGTCACTGTTTTACCCTCAAGCTTAGAAGGAGGGGTAACCACCGGATCACTGCTGGCGCAAACTGAGGTGGTTTACCATGAAGCTTCCAACAAAAGCGCCGAATGTGATCAGCTTTGCCATAATGATGACAAGTGCGCTCCTGTCTTGAAGTCTCTGAAGTACCAGGTGTGGGTGCTTTACTGTTCCCTGACCCACGACCACGGCTACCACCACTGCTGCCCGTACCTGTCCCACCACTGGACCCACGGTTGGGAAAGGCTGCAAGGGCTGAACTCTCATTACCATGAGAGGAATCTTGGCTGTTCTCACGAGAAACCCGTAAAAGTCTTGAAAAAGCTTCTGAAAGTGTAGAGACTTTATCCCCACCGAGGATTTGAGACCGTACTGGCTCAAATTCTTTTCGAAGTCTACCAAAAAATACCATAACAGCCAGCTGCTCTCGCTGTTGCTGCATCTCTTTCACATCAGATGTGATAGGAAGAATAGAATTCAGCTCCTCATATAGTCGCTTGAATTCAGCAAAATATTGGGTTACAGTCAGAGTCTTTTGATCCACTTTATAAAAAGCCTGGGATAAGTCATAAATCCGAGACAAGTTGTCCTTCCTAGAATAGAGGACATTCAAGTAGTCCCATAACTCCTTTACTGTGTCAATGTGAGTGACCAGGTTTGCAATCTGATTATCCATTGAGTTCAACATCTAACTCAATATTCTTGCATCCACCGTATCCCATGTTGCCTCTCCTTCAGGCTTTGGTTTTGTGAGATGATCCTGTTGTTCACGCCCCGTCAAGGCCAATTGAACCACCTTTTACCATTGCTGAAAATTAGAAATCCCTTCAAGTTTCCTTTCGGTAATACAATGAGAAGAGGAGGACAACTCAGTCACAGTGGTCTTTGCATCACCCATGCTTCACTACACAAGTTAAATCTTCACAGAGAAGTCCCGGACAGATTGAAATAAATGGACAGCAATCACTTCTGAAATTATGGACAGCAAACACTTTTGAAATTATAAACAGGGCAGCCACACTCAACAGACACGAGCCAGCAGCAAGTAATAACCAACCTCCAGTCAAGAAACTCACAAAACCAGAATCGATCTCACCCTTGGCACATACCAAAAATAAAACCACAAAACCGAGACCAAAACAGTCTTCACTTCATCCAATTCCTTCAAACACACCCACAAACAAGAGAAAAAAGACCTAGTTCTTAATTTGTGCCATGAACTAGTCTTCAAATAGTCCCAAAAAAATACAGCATAGTGCTGCACCCCATCAACAGAAAAATAAGAGAAGCTGAGAGTCCTTCAAATCTTCAAAACTTGTCAATCTTCAATTGTAGGCTGTAGGAAGGAGACAAGGAGATTCACGAATGCTGTAGCAGTGTCTATCCTTGCTCTGATGCCATGTAAATTTAAATAAAGAAGCAGAAGAAAGAAGAAGAGAGAAGAAGAGAAGAAGAGAGGAGAAAGAAGAAGAGAAACTGCACAATTGGGGTTCCAGCAGTAACACTAACTGCCCCCAAAACATAATATTAATAGGTTAAAACCAAAAAATACACAAAGACAAAACTACCCCCAAATATAGAGAAATCGTGAATAGGCTAGCGTCAGCCTATTCACGATTCCCCTTTACTCCCCCTTACTCCTAACAGATACTAATCAAATTGCAGTAGAACTCCACTAGCAGCAGCTTGAAAAGGGTTGAAGGATAGAACCACCTTTGGATAGGGATCCTCCCGGCTGTCACGGCTCAAGGAGTCACAGGAGATCCACCTGCCCTTCTTCCTTGATAAAATCACAAGGCAAAACACTCTAAAGAGCAGTGGCAGCAACAATCGGCAGCAACACATTCTATTTTTTTAAATTCATAAACTGTGGGGGAGCCTCCCATGATTTCAATACTTATAATAATAGGCCAAAGGCCAAAACCTATTACAAATTAAACACATCCTTCATAAATTGTGGAAGGGTGTTGCTAAGCATAAAATAACTTAAAACTTAAAGTAAAAAGACCTAATTGTCCCTACTAACTTAAATGAAAAGCCACTTAACTAAACCACTTAAATTGAACCAATTGAACCAATTGGATGCAACCAATGTGAACCGGTTCAATTAAAAATCAGAAAAATAAACTAAGTATAGGAAATACTATAGTGCAAACCTACTCTATGGCTCCCAACCTAAGCCTAGGAAATACTATACTGCAAACCTACTCTATGGCTCCCAACCTAAGCCTACTTTCATGGCTTCTTCTTCTTCTTCTTCTTCCTTCGGATGTGGGCACTTGGTTCTGCATCACCCGGATTGCATTATTTGGTATTAATTCAATACTATTCGTCTATTCTACCATTACAGCATTACTCTTATGAACTTCAAAATATTTACTATTTTGCCACTGAGCACTTGATTTGAATCTTCTCTTGCTTGGGTGGCCCATAAGTGTGGCCAAAATTCACAAAATTTCATTGGTTGTATATTTGCAATTTTATTGCTTTAGTGGGCCCCAGATCACATCAGTTTGGGGTTGTAATTTTGGGAAGATTGGTACTTGCATGGAGTGATGTTTACTGTTGCTATTATTGGAGATTATTTGATCAGTTTGTTTAAATCTGGCCTATCTAGTATGTTATTTGCTACCGTGAGAGGGAGATTGGATATTATTTTATTAGGATCTTATTTGTGGCTGCTCTTGATTATGGGATTTATGTGATGCTCATCCTTCGTTGTGCTGGTTATTGCTGCCATATGATGGTGGATTATTCTCTATTGCATCCTCTGCATTATTTGTCCACGTGAGGGGGTGGTTGAAGATTATTGTTATTAACTGCTCAATTCATCAGCTGAAGATTATTATTATTTTGTTCATGTTAGCTACTCGTGTCCTGAACAACAATTTCATCTATGAAGATAATTATTTGTGGTATTCAGCAACAATGCAATTTATCTGTGGTCCACAACAACCTTATGCTGTGTGGTTCCCAACAACCTTATGTTGAGTTATTTGGTCTCCAACAACCTTATACTGTTACTTGGGAAGGTTCCCAGCAGCCTTATTTTGTTACTTGGTTTTCAGTAACTTATACTGCACTTTTACCAATGGTTTGCAGCGACCAAGTTGCAATTTTATCTGTCTTCTTTATGGAGATTACTACCTACTGCCTGGCTCCCTTGAGAAGGGCTGATGTTGATGTTTACATTTTACGCTGCCCTTCCCTAACAGTTCGAGCTTTTAGGTGAAACGGTAGCAAACATGGTATCAGAGCAGGGAGGTTGTGTTCGACCCCTGGGAAGTGCATCGGAAGGTTTTTTTCCCAACATTTCTTCTTCCTAGGTACCATGTTATCTTGGCCACGTGCAAGGACCATGTGATCTTGGCCTGCACGTGTGGAGGAGTGTTGATGTATATATTTTACGCTGTGCTTCCCTAACAGTTCGAGTTTTTAGGTGAAAAGGTAGCAAACAGCTTATGATGTTGTTGTTGCTAATATGATATTTTGGATTGCTGATTGATGTTCTCTACCATGTGTTTCTTCGTTGTTGGCTAGATTTATTTGACACGAAGATTTTTGTCTACCATTGCTGCAAGCTGGGGCCTTGTGATATGTATATACTCTAGCTTGAGGGGGAGTGCTAAAGATAGTTCACGATAGGGAGGAGTGTCCCCATCGTGCAGTGAATTGAATCTCTTAGAGTTGTTTTTATTTTCTTTCCATCATTGTACTTAGACATCTACTCTAAGTAGGATTCCTACTTAAGAGTACATTACCTGTTAACTAAATATTATAAATAAAGATAGTAGTCCATGAGAACACACAGACCAAATCTATCATGGTTCAGCGCATCCTCTCTCCCATCGTTCTCCTTTTCATAGACTCTGGTTTGCTTTATCTTTGGTTTTGTCAACAGTAACAAGTTACTAACTAATTGCTAATGGTTATTTTAAACTAGAAAGTCACTGATTGGGATCATCATCCTATAGATATGGGAATGGGTTAGGTATTGAACTGTGTTCCCATTATATTTATCCAGCCATTATAATGCGGAGAATTTCAGAATTGGTTCCACTTCCTTTCTTCATATAACTATTCAAAGTTTGATTCATGAAGGTGAAATTTGCATCTTTTTTACCGTTGGGCGTTCAATGGTAATTGTTTTAACAAATTATATGGTTTTGTTGTTAAGTATTGTTTGACCTTCCTATGTGAGAGCTATGTTTTACACCATACTTGAGGAGTTTGTATGCTCTAATATGTGAAACTTTAATTTGCAGACGACCGACCTTGCAGACATTTCCCGGTGTGTGGCTAGCACAGATCTTGCAAAAGAAGGAGCTTCTGAATATTTGCTTGCATGTATGGAAGATTTACAAGATATTTTACAGCATAGCAAGGTGAAAGCTCTTGTAATTGACACGTTTGGGAGCCGAATAGAGAACCTTATTAGGTAATTTTTGGAACTGACTAATTTAGGAACAATTAATTTGAATCATGTTTGAAGCAGCCCTTTGTTGATTCTGACTTTCCCTTTCAACACCTGTGAAAAATCATACCCAGAGAAAAGTATCTACTAGCTTGTGAGTCGATGGATGGAAAAAGTGCCAAGAGTGAAAGCAAGTATAAAGAAGGTGTTGGATTCGCAGCAGATACTGCATCACAGATTAGTGCAATCTCAACTCCTGTACATCCCTCTAACAGAACAAAGATTGATGACTTTGAAATTATGAAACCCATTAGCCGTGGTGCCTTTGGGAAAGTCTTTCTTGCACGAAAGCGAACAACAGGGGATCTATTTGCAATAAAGGTGAACTCTGTCATGTGATCATGTCGATCCTCTATTCTCCCCCTGCCATTCTTTATTATTTGCTTATATGAGTTAAGGTTGTCTGTGTAATTAAGTAACGGTCATGAGCGTACAACATTACAAACTTAAAGGTCTTCTTTGGGCATTGAAGTGTTTTCCACTTTTTCATTTTACCCTTTTCCATTTATTATTATTACTGTATTCAATGGTTGAGGACCAAAATCTACCACAATATCTTATAAAATAATTAAGATCAAAGAATGAACAAGCATTTAATTTGGCAACAAATTTATGTGGTCCAGCGATTGTTGCTACTTCCAAGAGAATGAGGAGGAGAAGGTTTTCACATGTCAAAACATTGCTATTTGTGTGTAGGGGATTAATATTGTAACTGTGGTTTGTTAAGGTCACCCTTATTCTTTCTTTTTCCCTTCCCGTGTGTGTATAAGCTTTTCAAAAGTTACTTTTAAGGGTTAGTTTAGTCATTGGGTTCTTAGGTTTTTTTCTTAATGCATTTATTTATTTATTTTATTAAGTATAGCTGTTTGTTCTTTTTAAGTAACTTAACACCTCTATGAGTATTTTTATTCACCCAAAAAAAAACACCTCTATGAGTATCTTTAGCAAATCGTGATTGATTTTCATATTTGCTCCTGATTTTCTTCTATTTATTGTAAGAGAATTCATGGCAAATCTGGTTTTTCTATTTTTAGTATGCATGTGGTATCCTTAATGTGGAAACAACCTCTCTGCGAAAGCAGGGGGTAAGGCTGCGTACATTATGACCCTCCCCGGACCCCACAGTGGCGTGAGCCTCATGCACTGGGTACGCCCTTTTTTTTTTTAATGTGGTGTCCTTTATGTGGTGGTTCTTTAGTTATTTAGTTGGGTCTTTTCTGTTTTTTAATCTTATTAGGGGTTGGTTAGTTGTACTCTTATGTTTTTTTTGGGGTGAATAGAATAATTCACTACCAAAGAGAAAAAAAAAAACAACAGCCCCAGAAAAAGGGGAAGAAAGAAGAATCAAAAAACATAAAAGGCCAAAGCCTCAAACAGAGGAGGCAGAAGCTCGAAGAGAGATAGAAGAGATACCCCAGGAAGCAACAATAATCCTGTTCCTTGGGGAGTCATTACAAATAGAGGGAACAGCCAAAGAGAGCTTGGCTTTAATTTCGAAAGAGATGGAATCACAAATCTGTGCCAAAGTCCTGGAGTTGGAAGTCCATTTCCTGATATTACACTCCATCCAAATATGATTGATAACCGCACAAAAAGCCAACTTGCCAACCGAGTCGCAGATAGTAGAACCAACAAAAGTCATATCAACCCAGATCCATTCTTTGTTGAAAGAGAGAATTCTCCTACTTCTAGGCCAGCATTTTGTAAGGATGCTTTTCCAGATGGAAGCAGAGAGAGGGCAAACAAAAAAGAGATGGTCAATATCTTCCACAACATTCCAACAAAGACCACACATAGGGGAGACAACGATTTGGTGATGGCGGAGAAAGGACTGCATTGGAAGGCAGTTGGAGAGAGCTCTCCAGGTGGTGAAGCAGTGCCTAGGGATGTGATGCTTGAACCAAAGAATGTTCCTCCAAGGAGCCAAGGAACCTCTTGAACGGATAAAATTTCAAGCAGCTTTAGAAGAAAAGGAACCAGATGTGCTTGGAGACCAGATAACAAAGTCTTCACTCCCAAAGGGTCTTCTGGTGATAGAAGACAAGACACTCCAAATATTGGTGAGCGCAGGAATGAGAGAGCTTGGAGGAGTCCAACCAGCAGGATCTAAGATATCAGTCACCAAAGCTTGCCTAGGAAGACCAGAGCTACAAATAGTTTTAAAGGTAACAAGATGAGCAAGGATTCCCATAGGGTGCCAATTATCCAACCACAAAAGAGTAGATGACCCATCACCAATACAAGAACAAATAGCTCTAACGACATAAGGGTGAGAAGCAAGGATTTTGCGCCAAACCCAAGAGGCATCAGACAGGATAGGGACTGACCAAATAGGATCCGAGCGAAGCAATCCCGAGTAAATCCAATCAACCTAGATACTTCTCTTTTTGGAGGCAATCTTCCAGATTAGCTTAATAATTCCAGCCTAGTTCACCTCTTTGATTCTCCTAATACCCAAACCTCTTTCTTTCAGAGGAAGACAAACTGAAGCCCAGCTGATTGGGCGAAGAAATCTGGAGGAGTCAGAGCCTTTCCAAAGAAAAGAGGACATGAGGGACTCCATGGTCTTGACTGCAGATCAAGGGAGACCATAAATGCCAGACCAATAAATATAAGATGACTGCAAGACAGATTTGATGAGAATCAATCGCCTTGCATAGGAGAGAAGCTTGGCTTTCCAAAGCTGAAGCCTTTTTCTGATGAGATGTAACATAGGAGTGCAGTGATGAGCGGAAAGCCTAGCCAGAATCAGGGGCAAACCCAGATACTGGACAGGGAGATGGCCAACAGAGAACCCAGATATATCAATCAAAGCCTCTTTTTCCGCTTCAGAGACCCCAACAAGGAAAAGAAGGGACTTTAAAGGGTTAATATGAAGCCCCGAAAGATCTTGAAAGTGCTGCAGGCAATACATGATATTTTCAAAAGAGCTAATTGAGGCCTTGGAGAAAATCATGAAATCATTTGCGAAAGCCAAATGGGAGAGCTTGAGAGCTTTGCACTTGGGAATAGGAGAGCTGAGCTGTTGATTAGTACAAATTTGGATGTGCCTAGATAAAATCTCCATAGCCAAAGTGAAAATGTAGGGAGAGAGCAGACAACCTTGGCAGATACCCACCAACGAAGCAAAATAACCAGCCGGGCTACCATTGATCAGGACAGAGAACCTGGGAGAAGAAAAGCACTGGTGGATCCAATGTATAAAAACAGGAGGAAATCCCATCTTAGACATCACCTTGACTATAAAGTCCCATCTCAGAGAATCAAAAGCCTTGTGAATATCAATCTTCATAAGAGTAGTAGGGGAATGATTTTTCCTTTCAAAGCCTCTAACAATCTCACTACACAGGAGGATATTGTCCGAAATATTTCTACTCGGAATGAAGGTTAATTAATTTTCACTGACAAGAGTGTCCACAATAACCTTGAGCCTGAAGGCAAGGATCTTGGCAATGAATTTGTATAATAGATTACAGAGGGCAATAGGCCTAAAATCCGCCATCACTGAAGCACCTTCCTTCTTTGGAATTAGACAAAGAAAAGTGTGGTTAATCCCTTTAACCTGACTGGGATTAAGGAAGAAACTCCTAATGGCTTTTATTAGAGCATCCTTGATAATATCCCAGGAGGCTAAGAAGAAGCCCATGCTGAAACCATCAGGACCAGGAGCCCCATTCACCTTCAGAGACCGAAAAGCAGCAACAATTTCATCTTCATTTGGGATGGACTGGAGAGAGGAGACGAGCTCAATGGGGACAAATTTATTGAGCAAGTCATTTGGGATAGGACCCGAATCAGCCATAGTACCACTAAAAAGATCTTTGAAATAATTCGCAGCCATATCTTTAATATCCTTGACTCTGGTAATAGGGGAACCATCGGGAGCCATGAGCTGCAAAATGGAGTTGATATTTGACCTCGATTTCAAGGAACGATGAAAATAAGCAGTATTAGAATCACCCAAATCCAGCCACTTAATCCTCAATTTCTGCTTAAGAAAACTCTCCTCTTGAGAAAGCAAAGAGGACAGCTCTAAAGAAGCCACTTTCTCATCTTCGACAAGAGACCCATTGAAATTATCAGATTGGAGCTGAATCTGAATAGAGGTAAGCTTCTCCTTGCAATCTAACACATTCTGAGAGATATTCCCAAAGATGTCATAATTCCACACTTTAAGAGCAGCCTTCACATTGCGGAGCTTCTTGGCAAAAGCAATAAGGGGGGAAGAGAAGGCTTGAACAGGCAGATTTCAGGCTTCCATGACCGTAGATAGGAAGGATGGATGAGTCGCCCACATATCAAAATATTTGAAGGGTTTGGGGCCACAAGAAATAAGCGGCTGAATGTATAAGGAGATGGGACAGTGGTCAGAGATACCTGGAGGATCAAAAACTGCATGAGAATCTGGGAATGAAGAGAGCCAAACTTCATTAACAATAGCTCGATCAAGCTTGCAAGCAATGTGAGCACTACCCACCCTTTTGTTGTTCCAAGTGTAAGTTGGGCCAGTCCATCGAAGATCATTCACTCCAATATCCTCAAGGCAATCATTGAAGGAGTTGACAGAATCCATATCCAGATGATCACCACCCTGCTTTTCATGGCCAAATCTGATCACATTAAAATCACCTCCCAAACCCCAAGGAAGCGAGCCACTCTGATCAGCAATAGTGCGCAAGTCAGTCCAAAGAGAGTCTCTCAGCAGGGACATTGGAGCCATAAATAACAGTGAAGTGGAAACTAAACTGGCCAAGGCAATCAGCAAAATTGAGGTGCATGAATTGGGCAGAGGATTTAAGGAGAGAAATATTGATTTTGGAAGGATCCCAAAGGACCCAAATTCTGCCAATTGGTTAGAGGGTTTTCACCATACCAATACTTGATCCTTGATTTCCAAGGTAGCATGCAAAGGTTTTGACCATTGGAGCAACCAAGAGCAATCTAGACGCTGCAATGGATGTTTGGGAGTGGCAAAGATCCCATCTTGCATTCTTGTTGGCTTATATGAAGTGTCCAGGCAACATAGGTTGCAATTATGAATAGATTTATTCCAAACAGGGGAAATTGGCTCATGGCAACCGTTTTAAACTCGAGGCAGAAGCTGAGCTGAGATTTTCTTTTTAGTTCTTTTAACTCATAACTATAAATAGAGCCACAACTTCCAAATGTTGGCAGCGTTCATGAAATAAAGTTTAGCCTTTAGTGGTCCTTACCAGCCTTTTCAGACTCTAGGTAGCAACTTAGGTGAGATCTTCTTCTCGCTACTTTATTCATCTTTGCTGTTCTAACCAGCAGTCCAATTGGCCAGATCAGCCCTCCTCACGGCTTAAAAATGATGGATTAAGTAGATAACCTTTTCTTAATAGGGCTGTCTATCTAATTTTTTCCCTTATCCCTACATTGTAGTTCAAGACATCCATACAATCTCCTTGGTTTTAATTGAAAAGCCATCCTGGAGTAACCCTTTGCTATCTCTTCCAAGATGCAAATCTTTGATTCCATGTCCCAGATCCTTCTTAATCATGTCCTCCTTTATCCATCCCTGTAACCTGGCTTCATTTTTTGCATAAGATCAACTTTGTTTAAAGAACCAAGCATCCTTGGTGCTATTCCTTGCTGCTTGCCACTTGAGGCACAATTTAATCATCAATCTGAATGATCTTGCCCTTAACTCTGCACTTCTTTTTGGTATAACTTACAATATGGTCTTGACTCATTCATTCTAAATCGGTCATTTTTTTAATTATTTTGCTGGCTGGATCGTAACATGGCATTGTAAACTTCTAAATTGCCTTCACCAGTCCAAAATAAAGGGAACCCTTTCTTGCTCCTCTCTCCCCCATTTAAGTATCACCTCTGACCTCACATTGCCAACCACTCCAAAACTCTTCATAATTCCCGTCTTTGTGCTGAATGCAAAAGAGATGCTTTATAAGTTACTCATTCTGTAACTCCCATATCCAGCTTGCTATAGAGTTCAGGAAGCTCCAGGTATGTTCATGGTTGCAATCAGGTGATAAAGATGGATCCAAGCATAAATGGAAAAATAACTTTTATAAACCCAGAGGCCTTGAAAAGAAGAACAGATAGCTGAAATCACAATAATAGATTGTTATGCATCACACACTTAAGAGACCTTGACTAAAATTATAGTCCAAACTTGACATGGGTAACACTCTTCTGGAGTATTTCTTAATCATAGTTTCTATTTCAAGATCTAATTAGTTTTATTTTCTGTTTAGTTTTTTTTTTTGGTTTAGAAGATTTTATTTCCATGTAATAAGTCCTTGCTGCCATGTGCAACACTAATTCGGGATTTTGTTTCCTTTTGTAACTTGCAGGGTGGCATCTATATTATGTAATGAGTCTTTGGACTCTCCTCATGATTTGATGAAATAATGAAAGTTTGGTTTTTAACCATGGCTGTGAGATACAGTGAAGGAGAGAGTCCTTGAGGTCTGTGAGAGACATACCAAGGCCATAGGTGAGAGGCCTTGGTCATATCTCCTTATCTTCTTCCTCTTTTCTTGCAATTGATTCCTCAAGTTCCTATTTTACTTCTCTGTGGAATACCCATCCTCTGAGAGGAAATCGAAGGCCTTTGTTACTGTTGGAGTTGCTACTCGACCCTGAGAAGACTGTTGTGTGGCTGCTTCAACAATACCTGATGGAAGACTGAAGACCACATTCTGCGGGTTCACTGGATAATGCTCCATTGCTGAGAATTTAAAGCTCTTTATTCTCCAGACTGAACCATTAGATCCAGTCTTGATGCAGTTAAGATTGTCCAATTGGGTCCATTGAGCCTCAGAAGACTTTATTTTGGCTTGTGGTTGGATTCTATAGACTTTGGGCTTATTATTTTTGGGTTTATTGATGTCATGGGCTTAATTTATAAGCCCATAAGGTGCCAAGGTGGGGATAATGTTATTATGTTAGTACACGGGATTAATAGTTAAATTGAGTGTTTGAGTTAGATTAGGATACTTAATAGCTAGATAGAATTCTGTTTTGAGTTTATTGAATGTATTAGAGTGATTAGGAGTGTCCTTTTATGAGTCAAATTAGGAATTTTAGAAGGTCTATATACATGTAATCAATCAGCAATTTTAGAAGGTCTATATATATATATATATATATATATATAGAGAGAGAGAGAGAGAGAGAGAGAGAGAGAGAGAGAGAGAGAATTCTGTTTTGAGTTTATTGAATGTATTAAAGTGATTTGAATAAAGAATATGTTTTTTTTCTAAGAGTTTTGGTGTTGTTGAGCAGTGCATATGGGATTGGTATCCCAAACATGATTTCTTCTCTTCTCTTGTATTCTCTTCTTCTCTCTTCTTCCTCCCAAGAAGATCGATCTCATCTCTCTTCCCTCCCCTTAACAACACAGTTGCTTCCTTCATCTCAGATCTGATCATAGATTTGATTAGTGGGCCTGCTTGCATATGAGATTCTTAATCTAGATTTCCAGATTGCATCAATTGGTATCAAAGCTGAACCTAAGGCTACATCATGTAGGTTGATCAATACGATTTACTCCTTTCGATTAGAGATGGTTTTCGTAAATTGCAAACAACACTTCTTGATTTGAAGATCGGTTGTTGGGAGCTTGCCAATAATAATAACCGCTTCTATGATTAGGTGTCAAGTATGATACAATTTTCAGGAGGAGGTTCAGATATGGAAGAAAATGTGAACAACGAAAGCGGTGATCAAATTGAAATACATTGTCCGATCAAGGTTGCAGTTGAAGAATTGGTCGACTGTCCGAATTCAGTTATGAAACCCTACGATCAAATTCCCATCGAAGAGATGCCGTTTGCTAACGACCATTAGAAGATCAGGACGATCGATCATGAGGTGCGTTGGATCATCGCTTCATCAAAACTGATGTTTGTGGATGCCGATCAAGTGGTGCTGATTCTCTCGTTTTACAAAACTCGAGGTCGAGTTTTTATCAACATCGTGAGAATTGATGCAGTTAAGATTGTCCAATTGGGTCAATTGAGTCTTAGAAGACTTTATTTTGGCCCATGGTTGAGTTCCATGGACCCTTGGGCTTATTATTTTTTGTTTATTGATGTAATGGGCCTAATTTATAAGCCCATAAAGTGGGGATAATGTTAGTCTACAGGATTAATAGTTAATTGAGTGTTTGAGTTAGATTAGGATACTTAATAGCTAGATAGAATTTTGTTTTGAGTTTATTTACTTTATTGAGTGTATTAGAGTGATTAAGAGTCCTTTTATGAGTAAAATTAGGAATTTTAAAAGTTTTATATATATGTAATACATCCCTCATCAATTAGAGATGATTTGAGTAAAGAATATGAGTTTTTTCTAAGAGTTTTGTTGTTGTTGAGCAGTGCATACGGGATTGGTATCCCAAACCTGATTTCTTCTCTTTTCTTCTTTTCTCTTCCTCCTCCCAAGAAGATCGATCTCCTCTCTCTTCCCTCCCCTTCCATCAATCTGATTTCTTCCCTTAACAACACAGTTGTTTCCTTTATCTCAGATCTGATCATAGATTTGATTATTGGGCCAGCTTGCATCTGAGATTCTTAATCTGGATTTTCAGATTGCATCAAGCCCGAATTTTGGTCTTCCTTCGATGGTGATTCAGTCCTGATCCAAAGGCTGGATTGCTTTGTGTCTATGAGTTGCTATTTTGTACTTTACTTACTAATTTTGAAGACCTGTCATATCTTGATATTCAGCCAACAGACTAGGCTGAGTTTATTAGGAGTTCTTCCAGCTTAAAGGCACTACACTCGAAAGGAAGATCTACTTTGTCCAAGGTGTCAACTGCTAATTCTGAAACCTTGTCAGATATCAGCATCCAACCATCAGATCGGGCTGAGGTTTTGAAAAGTTATTCAACACTGAAAGACCTACCTTCGATAGGTATATCATTACCATCAGAGTGGGTTAGTTACTAAATCTGAATTAGTTACTATTTCTGGGTGGTGTTCACTTTCTGTTCAGCCAACTGTAAAGGCTTCTATACTATTTTGTTGCTGTGACAGGATACTACCTTAGAACAGATTCAGATCATTGTGACTTAAGTGTCAAGGTCCCTACTGACAGCATTATTTGTCAGAATTTGTGGTACTGATGTTAGAGTTGGAAGGTCCTAACGTAGGTGGGTTGATAACTGCCTACTTGAGTCCTAGCTTTACATTTGACACACTTACCTCTCCCACACTCGCTCATTTCTTTAAATTTCTTTCCTGCTCCTCTGTTCTCATTTCTTCCTTTGAACACTTCTTTTCCTTTTCTCTCAAGTCTCAATTGCGCTGAGGCTCTCATCAAAAGTGATCCGCCCGATCTGAGAATGTCTGCTTAAGCCTTGAAGGTTTTCATCTCACTACTTGCACAAATACAAGGCTTTTTCTGGGGATTTTTTAGGGTTGCACAATGTGATTCCCCTTGCTTTTTCTTTAATTCGCTAATTCAGGAGAGATTTCTGTTGAAAGTAGCATTAATTGGAACTTAGAAGAGTTTCAGTGGTTGGATCAGATTGGTTAAGTTCGGCGTCAAAGGATTTGTATGCAATTCGGTTTTGTTTGTTTGTTATGGCTGAAATTGTGGAGATTTTCGTTCGAGGACTGGTAATGGTTTGGCATGCCCTAGAAATAAGAATCTGATGTTGTGTCTGGACCTCTTGAAATTTGACTCCTTGCTTCCAAGCCTGACTATGCATCGTGGCTCAAAATTTTAACCGAAATGTCAAAATTTTGGCGATATATTGTGGTTTCGACATTGATCGAAATGATATGGCATGCGAATTGAGGGATCTTCAATGTTTTGATTTTTTTACCAAAAAGAATCATATTGAGGTGCCATTTCGGTGTGATATTTTGGTTTCGACCACGGTCGCAATCCCAGTTGAAACTGAAATCTTGAACCTTGCTTTGTATCTCACGTCAACTTGTTTCAAGGTGCTCCAATAGGTGATCATGCTAATTAAGTCTTTCATTTTCTTAGGAATGGCTTCCACAAACAAAGAAGGTTATGCCAAAATTGTAAAGCATTTAATGAAGAGTGGATTTGGCTTTCCTTCATAGTAAACAAGTGTTTAGGCTGAAATTTCCTCCATGGTATAGGAATCCATGATGTATATTTCCTTGTTATCGAGAGTAACAAATTTTTGTGTGAATTTCTTGTACCTTAGCAACAAATAAATCATGATTTATTTGACTGTACTAGGAGTCTCTAATCAATCGTGCATTAATGGTTTTTATGAGCTCATAAAATTAATTATTGGTTCATTGTTGAAAAATATTCTGAAAATATCCCTCTCTCTTTTGAAATGTATAAAATCCACGGCATTCTACTGATCATTTGATTTTTCTCTGGAGCTTTGATTATTGGTATCTGTTCATTAACAGTATTTACATTTCTGAGGGGATCTAAATAGGTTAATGTGTGCAGGTACTCAAGAAATTGGATATGTTACGGAAAAATGACATCGAGAGAATATTAGCAGAGCGTAACATATTAATCACAGTTCGAAACCCCTTTGTGGTAATTCTCAAATTTTTTCTTCGCCCCATTTCTTATGTATTAGCACCTCCTAGAAATGTCAAACAAATTTTTTTTATTGAAGAACTTGGAGGTAATTTCCATGACATAAGCTGTCCATCTGCTGTTGTGCTCCTTGATGTTGGGTGCATTGAGCTTCCATCCTAAAAGTTTGACTCTTTGAAGGAAGGTGGTCAAGTTTGTCTGTATAGATTAACACAGTAAACAAATAATAATGCTTGAACAATGATTCTGTAGGTCCGGTTTTTCTATTCATTCACCTGCAGCGACAACCTGTATCTGGTTATGGAGTACCTCAATGGAGGTGATCTGTATTCCTTGCTAAGAAATGTTGGCTGCTTGGAGGAAGATGCAGCTCGTATATATATAGCTGAACTGGTCTGTTCGTAACTTATTTGCATTGGCAGTGTGCTCATTTTGTTATTGGCCTTATAATAATTATCCTTTGTATAGGTTCTTGCTTTAGAGTATCTACATTCTCTGGGAATCGTGCATCGTGATTTGAAGCCAGACAACATATTAATTGCGCATGATGGGCACATCAAGGTCTAGCATATAAACCATAAACATGCTGAATTTTCATTTAACTTGCTTAAATAATACTAATATTTTGCTGTTGTATGCTCTAGAACAATTTCACCTTTTATTTTTCTTCCTTCTTCATGACTTACTTTTTGATAGTATAAACTGGTCTTGATCAAACATATACCTTTAAAAAGAGTGTCCCAGTGCATAAGGCTCCCGCTACTGCTGGGTCTGGGAGGGTCAAATGTATGCAGCCTTACTCCCTGCTTTGCTGGAGAGGCTGTTTCCAAGTTTTGAACCCGCAACCAACAGGTTGCAATTGCGCAACGGTTACTACTATCAAACATATACCTTTATTAGGTATTTTAGATCTTAAGACAATTATAAATCAGGAGGATGAAACATCAATTTTTTTTTGTTTTTATGGCATGAGTTATTCTTAGTACTTGTTCTTGTCTAGCTTCTTACATAGTGGGTATGGACATTGATTTGCATTCACAAACTTGCATCATTGATATACCCTGATTGTGTTCTATCTTACCAGCTTACAGACTTCGGACTATCAAAGATTGGCCTTATGAATAGCACGGTTGATTTGTCTGGATCTGGGACAAATGGGACAACCTTATTCAATAGCAATGACCTGCGTACTTCTTTCGAACATGCTCATCAAACAGAGGAGAGAAATCGGAAATCAGCTGTTGGCACACCTGATTATTTGGCTCCAGAAATTCTTCTTGGAACTGAGCATGGTTTGGACAAAATCTGCATTCCGGTATTTTCCGAGTATACTGGACAGATGAAGTTACCTCCCTGGGCATTCCTGCAGGTTATGCTGCAGACTGGTGGTCAGTGGGAATTATCTTATTTGAGCTTCTAACAGGAATTCCACCTTTCAACGCTGAGCGTCCTGAGGTATTACTGACAAACTTGAATAGTCCTTTCTTCATTTAGATTTCACAATTTCGTTTCCTTATATATTCAGATATTATGTTAACATGTCCTAACACCCCCTCCGGAGAAAAACAATAACATATAGATACATTAGAATGTCCCTGCCAAAAAAAATAAAAAGTTTTTGGCTTCTCTAAATTCTCACTTATGCTTGAAGCACTAAGAATAGCAAAATAAATTAAATCCGATGAATTTTATCATCTGATGGTTGAGGACAAGGAGTTAAGGACAACATGATAATAGGAAAGTAAAAGAAGACATTTTCACCAAAGTCATGATGTGGAAATGGACCCTCATCAAAGTCAACAAGTAAATGAAGGGGAACAATGTTCTGACATAAATCACTCACACAGAGGCCCATACTCCCAGTATGCTGATCAATATTGGTTTATTGTTGTTAGATATATGGCCAGAATACCGTGGGGGTATTCTGGACCTCTTTTCTTTGTTATTTTATTAGTTTTGTATTATGTGGTTTAGTCCCACATTGCTACCGTACAGATGTTTACTGTTTTATTACTCTTATAAATAAAGAGTGCTTGGGATGAATAGATCATCCAAGCTTTCCCTAATTTTAAATCTGTCCACATGGCATCAGAGCAGATTTCGAGTTAGGGACAAAACCCCTCCTTCGAATTTCAGTTTTCTTCTCCCTCTCTCTTTCGATCTTCTTCTCTTCTAGTTCTCTCTTTCTTCTCCCTTGTTCTCCATTCCCATATAGGGCAGCACTGATGAGGTGATCATACAATCCAGTTGCTGCCCCCATTACCTCTTTTATGCACTATAATTCTGCTCGATAAGGACCTGCCAAGCCTGTTTGCGATATTGGATCTTCAGTTTTTTTGGAGCTTGCTTCTGCAACAACTACAAGGCATTAACTCCTTCCTTTGAAGACCACAAACTGCAGCAGGATTCCTTTTTTATTGGTTCAGTTCTTATCTACAGATTTGAAGACCTCCTTGAGATCGATCCTACTATCACAGGGTTTTTTTGCAAAACCCTGACACCTATCGATCTTGGAGTTGTTGCAGCCCAGTGTTCCTGATTTTTCTGCAGGCTGTTTTTTCCAGTATAGAGGGTTAATTGACCTCAGTTGAAGCCATTTTTCTGCAGAATTTTGGACTCCTTATTATCCTCATCGATTTCAGCAATTCAGGTCTTATCAAAAAACCCTGACATTATCGATATAGGACTCTTCACTGCTGCTGTCTCTGATTTTTTGGAGTTAGTTCAGCCTTCACTTGAAGACATTATTGGACTTCTTTACTAGCAGTATGGGTGACTCTCTCGATTCTTCAGCTACTTCAGATCAGCCACCTACCGATGGTCACCACAAGACTGACTACCACAGCTTCACACCAAATCCTATTAAACTTGATGGCTCGAATTACCTTTTATGGTCCAGATCTGCCTCTTTTGCCATTGCTGGCCGTGGTCTCACCAGCCATATTAATGGCACTAGTGTTCAACCTACTGCCCCAGGCCCTGCTCAGGACAGGTGGCTTGCTAATAATGGTGTTCTCATGTCCTACTTAATTGGTTCAATGACTACTGATTTGCGCATAACTTTCTTCTTCTAGACACTGCACTGATTTGGGCTGCTTGCAAGGAAACCTACGGGCAGCTTGGCAATGATGCCCAGGTATATGAACTTAGGCAGAAGGTCCTCCATACCACTCAAGGTGAACTTTCAATTTCGAAGTACTATGCTACTCTACGCAGTCTGTGGCAGCAATTAGACCACTTCTCTGACTTCCACCCGTCTATAGTTGCTGATATTGCTTCCTATAAGAAGCATGTGGACAAGATCAGGGTCTATGATTTTTTGGCTGGCTTGAATGTGGAGTATGATCCAATTCGTGTTCAAGTGTTGGGCCATAAGCCTTTTCCCACACTCGAACAATCTTATGCATTGGTTTCATCTGAGGAGAATTGTAGGGCTGCCATGTTGCACCCGCCTATTACTGATAGATCAGCTCTCAAGGCTGCTGCCCCGGCCCCTTCTGTACCTAGTGGCACTGCTTCTCTTGGTGATTCACTCTAGGGATGTTGTTTGTGAGCACTGCCACAAACCCTATCACAACAAAGAGAAGTGCTGAAACTTCATGGGAAACTGGCTGATTTTGAAGCTAAACGGGCTGCCAAGACAAAGATAAAGACAAAGACCAAGGCCCATCAGACTGAGACTGTTACTGCAGCCCCTACTACTGACACTGGTCTATCCCAGGATGATCTACAGGCCCTCCTACGTATGCTCAGGACTTCCGCTGCTGCTGCCTCTACTACATCAACTACTGCCAATTCCTCAGCTCCTTCAGGTTCACACTTTGTCCGGTCAGGTATTCCATTTGTAGGTCATTGTGCTTCTGTGGCTTCCCATCCTTGGATCATAGATTCGGAAGCTACAGATCATATGACCGGTTCCTCTAGTCTGTTTCACAGATATTCTCCCACTTCTGGGAAAGATAAGGTCAAAGTGGCTGATGGGTCCCTTTCTTCAATATCTAGAAAAGGACTCATCAACTGCACTTCCTCTCTTCCCTTGTCTTCTGTTTTACATATTCCTAATTTTACTACTAACCTTCTTTCCATTAGTAGTATTACTCGTGATCTTAACTGCAAAGTCACTTTTTTTCCATCTCATTGTGTGTTTCAGGATCTGGACTTTGGGAAGACGATTGGATTGGGTAAAGTGCATGGTGGTTTGTACCTGCTTGATGACGGTCGCTTCTCTTCACCACCATTGCCTTCTCCGCTGCATCAGAACTCCTTGGTCTCTTCTGAACTTTACCAGTGGCACTCTCGGTTAGGTCACCCCCCTTTAGGAATTTTAGCTCATTTATTTCCTAGTTTGGTCACCCTACATACTAAGGATGACTTTTTTTATGAGGCTTGTGTTCTGGCCAAACAGACACGTTCAACTTATCCTATTTCAAATAAAAGGAATTCTTCTTGTTTTAATTTGGTACATTCTGATGTTTGGGGCCCTAGTCGCAAGCCCTCTATTTCTAGTCATCGCTGGTTTGTCTCTTTTATTGATTGTCATTCTCGGAACACTTGGGTATATCTTTTGCACACTAAAAATCAGGTTTTCTCATGTTTTCAGCATTTTCATAAGATGATTCAAACTCAGTTCCAGGCTACTCTCCAAATATTGAGAAGTGATAATGGAACCGAGTTTACTGAATCACAATTTCAAAAATATTTGGCTGATCATGGCATTATTCACCAAACTAGTTGTGTTGATACCCCTGCCCAGAATGGTGTGGCAGAAAGAAAAAACTGCCATTTGTTGGAAATGGCCCGGGCTTTGATGTTTGCGAGGAATGTTCCTTCTCAATATTGGGGGGATGCGGTTCTCACTGCCGCCTATCTCATCAATAGGCTCCCTTCTCGGGTTCTTAATTCCCGTACCCCCTCTGATATTTTACTGGGCCATTCCTCCTTTATTGTCCCTTCCAAAGTATTTGGGTGTGTGTGTTATGCTAGGGATACCAGATCTCCAGGCAAGCTTGAGCCTCGTGGGCTTCGTTGTATTTTCTTGGGTTATTCTCCAACCCAGAAAGGTTATAAGTGTTACCATCCCCCTTCCCGTCGTACCTTGGTGAGTATGGATGTTGTTTTCCATGAGACCCTTTCTTATTATTCTTCACCACCTCTTCAACGGGAGAGTTCTAATGAAGATGTGCCCTTTGAAATTCCTCCACTAGAGGTTCCTCTGGCTACTGTCCAACCTCCTTTGACGGCACCCACGGCTGCTGCCCAGCCTCCTTTGACTGATGCCCAACCTCCTTTGGATGATGTCCAACCTCCTCGCTGTTCCTCCCTCACCTAATGGGAATCCTTTACGAGGGGAGACCATAGAAAATAGTGTTGTTAATGTTCCTATTCGGGGGAGCGACTCAGTCCGAGAGAACTATTGGTGAATTTCGAAGAGAATTGACAATTCCAACATACTCACCTACACAAGGGGTAGAACCAACAGAGGGCAGTTGCAATCCACTTTAGCACCAATACCCATCCAATTGCCGGCTCCAGATCCAGATCCTCCATCTCCTGGTAATCCCTCTTCTTCCGACCTACCTATTGCTCACCACAAAGGTACTAGGACTTGTACTTTACATCCCATATCTCGTGTTGTTTCTTATAGTTCTCTTTCTCCATCTTTTCGTGTTTTTGTATCTTCTCTTTCTTCTGTTTCGATTCCTAAAACTTGGCAGGAAGCATCTACAGATGGAAAGTGGAAGGCAGCAATGTTGGAAGAAATGAGAGCACTACATAAAAATAATACATGGGAGCTTGTGACTCTTCCTCCGGGAAAGAAACCAGTTGGATGTAGATGGGTCTTCGTGGTCAAACAGAAGGCTGATGGTTCGGTGGATCGATATAAGGCACGTCTGGTTGCAAAGGGGTTCACTTAAACTTATGGAGTTGACTATCAGGAGACCTTTGCACCAGTGGCGAAGCTCAACACTGTCCGGGTGCTATTATCTTGTGTTGTAAATCTTGGGTGGGATCTTCAACAGTTAGATGTAAAGAATGCCTTCCTCCATGGGGAGCTTGAGGAGGAGGTATATATGGACATTCCACCAGGCTTCTCTGATGACAGGACCAAGGGCAAGGTTTGTAGACTGAAGCATGCACTTTATGGGCTGAAACAGTCACCTAGGGCATGGTTTGACAGATTTCACAAGGCTATGATTTCAGCAGGTTATAGGCAGAGTAATGCTGATCACACTTTGTTTATCAGACGAGTTGGTGACAAGGTAACTCTTCTCATAGTCTATGTGGATGATATTGTGGTCACTGGTAATGATGGTGATACTATCGAGGATTTGAAGCTCCTCCTTGGCGTGAGTTTGTAAGTCGAAGATCTTGGTACTCGAAATATTTTACAGGGATAGAAGTTAGTAATTAAAATTTTTTTTTTAAACCATTTAATAGCTTAGATGCTTTGCTCCAAATCACATACACTAAAGAAAGACTATTGCTATCAAGCTTGATGAAGCAGTTAGCCTATCATTTGATTTTTACTATTGCTTTCAATTATTTGATAGGTTAATCTATATTTTCAATTTTTCATACTTTCATATACACTAATGGATATTAGTTACACTTTCATGAATTAAACCATAGTGGCATAGTATATTAGTAGTAGTGTAGTACACTTTCATGTTGATTTTTGATGTTATAGGACATATATTATACCATACTAAATGACATTAAAAATACGAAAAATAAAAAATTAAACATGGTCGACATGCTGCGCATGGCAACGCCATGGGGGCGACATGTCGATATATCGACGTGACACCCTTCCACCGACTTGGATCGCCGTGACGCTGACAACTATGGATGGTGATACTATCAGGGATTTGAAGCTCCTCCTTGGCCGTGAGTTTGAAGTCAAAGATCTTGGTACTCTGAAATATTTTCTAGGGATAGAAGTTGCTCGCTCTTCAAAGGGCATCTTTCTTTCTCAAAGAAAATCCCTATTCCTCTCATATGGATGCAGTCCGTCGTATTTTGAGGTATTTGAAGTCTGCTCCAGGAAAGGGAATCCTTCTATCTCCCACGGGTCACCTTAAGATTGAAGCCTATACTGATGCCGATTGGGCTGGTTCTCCTGACAGGAAATCTATCTCTGGTTCTTGTTCCTTTGTTGGTGGGAACCTTGTCACATGGCGTAGCAAGAAGCGAATGTTGTGGCCAGGTCTAGTCTTGAAGCCGAGGTTCGTGCGATGGCCCAAGGAATTTGTGAACTCGTGGCTTAGAGGATTATTACAGGATATCGGTGTTGCTGTCCATCTTCCCATGATGCTTTATTGTGACAATAAAGCAGCCATTAGCATTGCTTCATAACCCCGTCCAGCATGATCGTACTAAACACGTGGAGGTTGACCGGCATTTCATCAAGGAGAAGCTTGAGGCCGGCCTCATTTGTGTTCCTTTTGTGAAGTCTCTCGATCAACTGGCTGATGTGTTCACTAAGGGACTGAGTAGCAAGATGTTTCATCCTATCTTAGTCAAGTTGGGCATGCATGATATATATGCTCCAACTTGAGGGGGAGTGTTAGATATATAGCCAGAATACCGTGGGGGTATTTTGGACCTCTTTTCTTTGTTATTTTATTAGTTTTGTATTATGTGGTTTAGTCCCACATTGCTACCGTACAGATGTTTACTGTTTTATTACTCTTATAAATAAAGAGTGCTTGGGATGAATAGATCATCCAAGCTTTCCCTAATTTTAAATCAGTCCACAGTTGTCTACAAAATCACAGCATTAGTGTTGAATGTTCATAAATTCCATGCTCTTTGTTGCTTTACTTTATCCATGATGAGCTTAGCATGTGTGAATTGCTCGGTGAGATTGAGGTCGGACCAGTGGAGTTCGCCTGTCCGCATTTCATTGAAATGGGTAGAACATCTTAGTATTTTACTCCTTATTCCCTGGGTGGGAGGGAAGAGGAAGTTTGGTTTACCCGAAGAAAGTAAGTTTTCTAACTTTCAGTATGTCGCTAGTGGACAAAAATTATACATTTGTTTCCTTGGTAGGTTTTCCTTTCCTATTGTCTTAGTTTAAAGTAGGGTAACATGATAATGGTTATCAAGAAGGCATCAGCTAGATATTCTTCATGATATCGTTCTTCCAGAATCAATGATGAGTGGTTAGTTGTTGATGCCATCTGCAGCTTCCAAGATGCTGGTTTTTCACTGATCTTGTTGATCCCAAACATTTGAAGAGAAACCTATGTAGTTCTTAATCCACCAAGGTTCATCTTCAACCTAAAGTAGATTGATTCTGTAAGGCATCTAGGTCTATATCTAGGCCCCCTTTTATTTTGATAAAAAGACAATAAGATCTTTGTTAATCTTGAAAATGGTTAGGCATCACTTGTTTGCCCTTGCCTCCAATTGATTTGAAGGCATAAGCAGCAAATTGTGGTCTATATTGGAGAAGCATTATGCCATAATGAAAATCTCCTCTGTTGCAAAACACCACCACCACACCCCATAAAAGAGAAAGAAAATTGAAGATATGATTTGGAACCACCCCACTAACTCTGGCCCATCTTTGTGAGAGCTTATAGCTAAAATAACTAAAAGATCCTGATTACGAAGGAAGTCCTCAGTTTGGATCCTAATTGACCACTTGTCCTTCTTTGATTTCCCTATTTTGGCTAGGAGAAACAAGATGGATGATGTTGTAGGGAGAAGTTGGGAAAGGTAGGATGAGATTGCAAGTGTAACTCACGGTTAATTTCGAGGATTAACCAACCTCCCAATTTAGACTAAGAGTCTTGATGCAATTCAACTCCTTTTGCCTTTTCCAACTAAGTGGACTCTTTCTTGTCTAACGTTTAACTAGGAATTTAAAAGTCTAATTCAAATAACAACCCCACTAAAACAGGAAACCAAGCCACGTATCATCCCTTCCCCCTAAGATTCAGCATTGTCCTCAATGCCAAAATCGAGAATGCTTCTTCACCCATGATCCATTACCACGTCACCATCATCCTCGTCTTCGCAACAAGCCTCAATTCAAAATAGCTTATTGCAACGATGTCCATGGAAGAACTTATTGTTGCAATTATAACACAGACCCTGGGCACGCCGCTCTTGCAATTCGGCTTGGTTAATTTTTTAACCGGAGTTGATGATTTACTGATAGAATCTTCCTTGCTGTTCATAGGCACTGCTTAGGATTCATTGCGAGCTTTTTACAATCTAGCCAAACCGATTGCAGATGATAGTGATGTGAGTTGTTTAACCTGCACATCGGTTCTGATGGATTCTCGTAACCCACTGACGAACCAACTAACCTGTCTAGCTTGTGGAAGAAGCCCAACCTTGGAAAGGAGCCGTTCAAACTAGTTTTGATAATTCCGCATCGATCCATGTATTTTAGTGTTTTTTATCTCATGGATTTAAGATATAAAGTTGGAAAAGGAAAAAGGAGTTGAATTGTATCAAGACTCTTAGTCTTAATTGGGAGGTTGTTTAATCCTTGAAATTAACCTTGAGTTACACTTACAATCTCATCCTACCTTTTCCAACTTCTCCCTGCAACATCATCCATCTTGTTTCTCCTAGCTAAAGTAGGGAAATCAAAGAAGGACAAGTGGTCAACTAGGATCCAAACCGAGGACTTCCTTTGTGATCCTATCAGCTTGGTATTGGAGCTCCTAGGGATGGACTAGCGGGTTGAGCAACTGGAGATTGTCGTGCAGTCTTTTCATCTAGCCAAAAGGAGATGATGAACCAAATGACAGAAATGATCGAGAAGCTGACTGCCCGGATAGACCAACTAGCTACCCAATCCAATCGAGAAGTGAATGAAAATGTAGGCAGCCGAGCTAACAGAGGACGAGGCAATGGTAATGGCAGCTAGCACCATAATGGCTCTTCATCGTCATATGCTCCTAAGCTTGTGAAATTGGATTTCCCACGCTTCAATAGCGGAGATGATCCCACTCTGCAGGGCAGGGCAAATTTTTTCAATTTCAGGGGATCCTTACGGTTGACCGAGTATCTTTGGTGTTTTTTCACCTTGAAGGAGATGCCCAATTATGGTTTTAACTGCTGAAACAAGAATCGCCCACCATAACTTGGGAAGATTTCAAGGAAGGACTTCATGCACGTTTCGGCCCCAACCAATTTTGTGACTTCTTCGGCGAACTCAGTAAATTGCAACAACATGGATCGGTGTGGGATTACCAAAACCAGTTTGAACGGCTCCTTTCCAAGGTTGGGCTTCTTCCATAAGATTGACAGGTTAGTTGATTCGTCAGTGGCCTGTGAGAATCTGTCAAAACCGATATGCAGGCTAAACAACCTACATCACTATCATCTGCAATCGGTTTGACTAGATTGTATGAAGCTCGCAATGAGTCCCAAGCAGTGCCTATGAACAACAAGGAAGATTCTGTCAGCAGATCATCAACTCCAGTTAAAAAAATTGACCAAGTTGAATTGCAAGAGCAGCGTGCCCAAGGTCTGTGTTATAATTGCAACGATAAGTTCTTCCTTGAACATCGTTGCAAAGCTATTTTGAATTGAGGCTTGATGCGAAGACAAGGATGACTGTGACATGGTAATGGATCATTGGTGAAGAAGCACTCTCGATTTTGGCATTGAGGACGATGCCGGATCTTAAGGGGAAGGGATGTTAAGTGGCTTGGTTTCCTATTTTAGTGGGGTTATTATTTGAATTAGACTTTTGAATTCCTAGTTAAACGTTAGAGTTGAAAGAGTCAACTTAGTGGGTTGCTATGGGGTTGTGCCAAGGTACTAAAACTCGGGTCTCGATACCAACTCGGCCCTTGGAAAAACCGTCGAGTCGAGATCTCGCCGAGTTGGTGCATTTTTTTTTTCGACTCGCAGCCTCAACTCGGTGGGTTTTAGACCTAGTTTGGGTCTGAAACTTTGTATTCAGCCTATTTTAGGCCGTTTAAACACAATGACACTATCAGATTTTGCAAAAACAAAGCCCAAATATGAGTTTCAATTCGGACCATAGGTTGGTAGGCGATGACATACTAAAATACCCTACTCTACACATAATTTAGTAATAGAAAGCAAGCAAAACATTCAATTAATAGCTAAACAACTTAAATAAGAATTAGAAATGTTAAAGTGATACATCAAACTATTTAACAGTGTTACAACTATCATCACATAAAATGACTTTGAATCAAGTATTCAGTCCCTGCTAGTGTCACATAGTCTTCCCATGACACAGTGTTGTTGTAATGTTGCATATAGTGCTCCACAGCAAGCATATAAAAGTTTTGTCGAGTTAGGTAAGTAAATACATAGTAGATGGGTCATTTCCATGGGTCAACCCGAGATCTCGCCAAGATATGTCGAGTTCTGTCGAGTTAGGTAAGTAAATACATAGTAGAAGGGTCATTTCCATGGGTCAACCCGAGATCCGAGATCTCGGTGAGATATTGCACTTTTATGTACCGTATGCCATCTTGTCTCGGTTTCTCAAAAAACCAAGAAACTCGCCGAGATCTCACCGAGTCGAGACAAGTTTTAGAACTATGGGTTGTGCATGTGTCTTCATTAGGAGATCTAGACTTTTAGTTTATTGGGTTATACCAAGTCTTTAGGAGATTAGTTTGGAGTAATTTTTGTGAACGTGGGAGTCTCTTACATTTTAGTATTTTTATCTCATGTATTTACAATGTAAAGTTGGAATAGGAAAAAGGAGTTTAATTGCATTAAGACTCTTAGCCATAATTGGGAGGTTGGTAAATCCTCGAAATTAACTGTGAGTTACACTTGCAATCTCATCCTACCTTTCCCAACTTCTCCCTGCAACATCGTCCATCTTGTTTCTCCTAGCAAAAATAGGGAAATCAAAGTAGGACAAGTGGTCAACTAGGATCCAAACTGAGGATTTCCTTCATGATCCTATCAGATACGTTACTTGTAGTTCTGATTATGACTTGGTAACTTGAGCAGGCTAATTATATCTAGAGTTCTGCTTTATTCCTTACTAGTAGAAGTTCAAAAGGTGTGGGGAATTGCACCTTTGAGGCTACCTTGAGGGACAGCTCTAGAAAGAACTTAGTACCATAACTTTGAAGGCTCAAACAGCTCAAGGCTCATGCATATCGCAGTAAATTTCACCTCGCTGGTGCCTTATCTGAAGTTGTTTGCAGTCTTTGAGCACCATCAGACCACTTAAATGTTTCCGTGGTGACAACTAGTTGATCAACTTGACTATCAACGACTCTCTCAACTGCATTAGGGTACAGTCGCTTGACATGTACTAGGTAGGCATTGTAAGTGGACTAGTTGCCCTTTTTTTCTTTTTGTACTTCAGAGTTCAAAGAGGAACCTAGAAATCGTAATGTTTATCAGTTTATCTCCTCAATGGAGCATAAATAAGTCATTTCCTTCAGAAGCCTAAATTGTATGTGGCATTCTACTAGATTTTAAGTATTACTCAGTTATTTATGTTTTAATATAATAGTATTCTATTATTATTCCAGCCCCACCTTCCCCCCCCCCCCCCCCCAAAAAAAAAAAATATATATATATATATATATATATGGTAAGCGAGGAATGCCTTTCTTGTCTTCACTATGAGGACCTAAATATCTGTTGTGTAACAGATTAGTCGGTATCCAATTTTTTTCTGGTGTTTTCTATCCAAAAGCATTACTAGTTACAGCATGTGGTGCAATTTAGAGATCAATTTTGGTTGAGATTGGACAGCTGGGAAAGGTTCAATAGGTGGACATATGATTGAGTTTGGCTTGGGAATCTAACAAATGGCAAACTATGGGTAGAAGTATAGAACTATAACATCATTCCATTACTTATTTGATGACGGAAAAATTCACAAGAGAAATTTAAGAGGGGGGCATTTGATTGAAATGAGCCATGAATTTACACATAATCCAAGGGATGCCTTAACTACAATGGTCAGATTGACCGTGTCAGTCCTCAATGGGGATCAAAGATTACATCCCGGTGACGAATGCCTTCCTTGTCAGCTGGATGAGGAAGCATTTTCACCAATAATGATGATGATGATAATGTCTTTATGAAAGGTGTAGAAGTTGATCCGTATGGATGATAATGTCTTTAGTGGCAGGCATATAAAAAATTTAGATGTGTCATACTCTGGTCATTGTACTAACCATAATTTTTAAAACTGGATCAAACCAGCAGTCAAACTGGAAAAACAGAAGTGCCATATTTTTGGGTTTGCAGTATTCCCGGTTTTTTCTTTGGTTTTGCATCAGAACAGCTGAAAAACTGGAAAAAAAGGGGAACCACAGCCTTTTTCAGTTCAACCTCCTGTCCAGCTTCAAGAACTATGATACTAACTATTAATTGATGCTGTGCAATATGTCATGTTAAAATGTCATTGAGTTTTTTCTATTTCTTTATTAGGCAACTTTATTTAATCGATATTCCAAGTTTTCTTCTAATGATGTACCATTGTGGAGTATGGACTGATGTTTCTGTTTGTAGCCTTTTGTTGGACAGAACAAGGGACTGGATGCTTCATTAACCTTTCCACTTTTTCTTGGCTGCACAGATAATTTTTGAGAACATCCTAAACGGGAAAATCCCTTGGCCTTCTGTTCCAAGTGATATTTCATTTGAGGCCCAAGACTTGATTAACAGGTCAGTTACAACAGCAGTGGTAATTTTTTAGACTTGTGTTTCTGTCCGTGTTTCTAATTATTTGCCTAGCTTGTCCCATAAGGATTTGGGTTTGCCAATGTTGTAACATGATAATAAGTATTGATACGTACACACCATAACAGTCTGACTCACACAGTTCTCACCTTAGGAGACAATGCTGATATGATAAATTAGTTGCCCCAAAGGAATCTAGTCACAAAATTAGTTCCATAATAGAAAATAATTACCTAAGCGGTCCACTGGTCCCACCATTTTGAGCCACGTGGATAGGTAATATGGTAATTCCAATTGTTGGATAGAGAGGACATGGTCCGGGTTAGCAACATGTTAAATTTCAGAGCCTAATTCAATCAAATACCCTTCCATATATTGGCATGCATCCCCATGTACATCTATGCATGCCTATGGTACTCCAACGGTCCGACCAACACTATGCACTCGCCCATGGTCCTGGATTTTCAAGCTCTATTTTGTCATATGGTAAACTCTGATTGGGCTGAAATTTGACATGTGAGAAAGGGGCCTATGAGTATACCTGTCCACAAAAAACTGGGCCCCATCTGATTTTCAATGTTTAAGACTTTTAAGGCCATTTCAGTAAAGCTTCATAAGTAGATCTTGTAGGAAACCTTTACCCAAGTAATTAATAATATGTATGGTTTGTCTATATTTACATGTTCAGTATGCTTCTTATTACTTTTTACCTATTAATATGTTATTGTACTTGCCATTGATGATTTGAATAAAAAAAATTTGCTGCGGAATAAATTTGAATCTTCTTGACTTGTAGCAACATGCTTTAATGACATGTTATCATTATTTATTGTTTATTTTTGTATTATGCTTAAAAACACTGCTTTGCATGTATAAATGCATATCTTAAGCGTATCCAGCACCTCTTAGCGTCTCTCTGATATGTCTCTGAGATGTTTCTCGTATCCAGCTTCCTGATATGCTGTTTGATACCGACTGTCAGACACTTGATACCTTGTTTGCAAGACTACAGGGAGAGTCCTGTTCAGTAATAAAACAAATTAGAAGAGAAAGGCGGTGGCCAGAAGAAGGGAGAATGTGGTTGGATCATAAATGGACATGAAGATTCAGTGACAGAATGTCACCTTTGGTTGTCATTTGCTTGATATTGTTCACTTCCTGCATATTTTCATTAATATTGGTGTGAAAACTATGATTGATTTGTGAACTTTAAGATAAGGGCTGGGGTGCCAATAGGTTGGGTTTGGGTTGGGCACTTGAGTGTGAGGTTTATGATTTGATACTTCCTAACCTTCATGTATTCATACATTTTTGGGTATTCGATAATGGACACAAATAGAATCAATCCCTGCTTAGGTCCAACATTTTATTGTGAATCACACTTGTATATTGATGGTAGATGATCCTTCGAATCTCCCACACTGCTCCATTAGTTTCTCTTGATTTTGATATACTACAGAATACATCTTCAATATATAGTGTTGTTTATTTTACTGTTTTGAATATTTTATTCTTGCAGGTTTCTTTCTCACAACCCAGACCAGCGCCTAGGAGCAAATGGAGCCCCAGAGGTCATCTTCCACCATCAGTGTATCTTGCATTGGTCACCAACATACTTGTCTCGCCACTGCACCCTGTAGTCTTGAAATAAAATGAATAATATGCTGCAGTTTTCATTCACTGTTTGGACTTTGTTACAGGTAAAAGTGCATCCATTCTTCAAGGGAATCAATTGGGACACCGTTGCCTTACAGAAGGTAGGGATGTGCGCTAGTAATGCTCTTGTACGGTATACTGGTTTTGTGGAAAATCAGAAAATCTTGAATTCAAGCCTTCCAGTGGTAGTTCCCTTTAATCAACTACTAGATCATTGTTGACTGTGACAAATAAATTTGTTATCATTTCAATCTCAGAATGGATCTGAAGTAGGTAGATGTGCCTAGTTTTCTGGCCCAACGGTGATTTCTTTAAGGTAGATCATCATTTTATATAGAAGCAGAAATATGATTAGATCAGCTCAGAAATCTGTCTTTTGATGCTAGATATTCGTAATAATTAGTTGTTATGAGGAAATAATGATGGTCATCATTTGAATTATCATGCAACACAAGTCATGCTATTGAACAGAATGTTGGAAATTAAGAAACCTGACTTATATGGAATGACTGTGAGTGTGTGACATAGATGAGCTACGGTGCATGAATGTGGGTGCAGATGTGCTAATCCGACCTGGAACAAGGTGTCTGACTCAGTGAATCCCAATTCCCAATTAATAATAGGACACTAAAGAAAAAAAGGTTATACAAATTTATATTTTTGTATTTTATAATATTTAATGCATATCACATTGTAAACCATTCTACATATGTGATCAAAGAGGTCAAAGTATTTTATATCTGCTTGTGCAATTTACATTATTATATATTTTTAAGGGTAGTTATTATTGTAGATTGTGTGGCACTCTTAGTAATTTCTTCAAGTCCCTCCCCCTTAAAAAAAAAAAAAACTGTTCTTTAATAAGTGAAAATTACATATTGTAAAGGACAGAAAAGACCTAACTGTCAGTGTGCGCACTTGTTAGATGTGGTTTTGATTCTATTTTCCAATGTCCAGATACCATAAGAAATGAGGATGTTGTGATGAGTGTGAAGACCATATTTTGCAATTCAGCATATAGCAAAAATCCAGAATGTAATCACTTGAGCTGTTTGGCACGTAATCCTGGATCCTGTTTCCAGGATACAAGATTCCCTGATGTAGGATAGTTTTGATGTACAATATGCTATACATGAATCTTAGTCCTTGTGATTGAGAAATTCATTTGGGTGCTATTGAAATCCAAATGGTATTTACCAAAAAAAAAAAAGAAATCCAAATAATATTGCCCTTCTGTCAGTCATATCACTTCCCTATATTGAGTATTTTTTATTTTTTTATTTTTTATTTTTTTTTTGGGGGGTGGGGGGTGGGCGGGGGGAGGCACAATATTTATAATTAATGTAGATTCCTGGGATTGAAATCCCACCTATAGACCAGAACAGGATCTGGATAGGGGTTGAGACCTTATTCTGGACCTGGATCGTTTTCTGTATCTGAATCCTAGGATTTAAATCCAGGATTCTATTCCAAATTCACCCACCTTGGATCCTATGGAATCCTGATCAGGATTACTATCCTGGTTTACAATGCCAACGAGCCTGAGGATTAAGGATTGAGATTAGATTTTGGATCATTCCTGAGCAATACTGATCTGATCCAGGGTGGATCAGTCAATCCACACATTCAATCAGCTAATCCATTACAGATCCGATCGGTCCCATCCAATCCTGATCCCAATCAGGGTCATCAACCTTGAAAACATGACAGGAATAGTTTGGGTATCATTTGATTTCATGGACTGAAGATGTGATACAAATATTTCAGTATGGAATAAATGAACCACAAAAAGTTCATCTAAGAATTATTTACTTTTGATACATTCCTAATTGACAATTTTGGATCAAGTTTTTAAAGGATTCTATCCAATCAAACTATTGAAATATGTACAGTATTAAATGTTCCAAAAGTACCTGAACTTCATATTGGAGCTGTATAATAATGATATGACAAAAGGCTGATTGGACCCAAGTCTAAAAAAATGTATGGGAACTTAGTGGGTACTCTGTATGGAAAGATGAGGGAAGGTCAATTGAGATGATATGGTCATTTGCAACATAGACCAATGACTGTACAAATGGCTGGAGTAACTTGGTCTAAATTGAGGGCTTTGAAACAGAAGGGGAGCATACCTGAAAGAACATTGGATGAGGTAGTAAAAACTGAGTTAATGACTCATGCTTTGACAGAAAAGCTTCACCTAGATGGCTAGATAGAGGAAATGTTGGCATAATACTTTTCTTCATTGTATTGCAATCTGTCCAGTTCATCATAACACCCTTAATGTTGCTTGGTTGAGACTTTGCATCTGCATTCCCAAAAGATGCGGAAAATCATATCATCTTCTTAGTGTAGTTGAAGTTAATTATTTGAAAATCATTGGTGTATTTGTATTGAGAGTTCATTATTTCTTACTTATGCATATTCTCTTTCAGTTTGATTCTTCTTTAGAAAGAGGAAGAAAAAAAAGTTTTAAAAAAAATCTCATTTTTCTTGTCACCTGACTTTCATTTTTCGTTTTTTTCCTCAGTCTGTCTTCTTACCAAACCCTGAGGGTGCAGATGACACAAGCTATTTCATGTCAAGGTTTTCTCAAATTTCTAACGGGATACAAGAGGACCAAAACTGCAGTGATTCTGCCTCTAATACAACTGATTCTCACTCAGACACTGGAGTTGAGGTGAGTACATTTAATGTATGAACCAACTTCTTAACATGATTAAACAACATATGAGGATAATCTCTCTTTAATTTAATTGGTGTTGAATTTTTTTCCTGAGGTGGGTTACATAATAGATCACATGATGCAGATCAAATAGTTACAATAAATCCACTTTCCTCCTCACGGGAGGATTTCTCAAGTGAAGAGGGGAAGAATTTAATAAGTTGGTTGTTTGGGTTCAAATTAATGGGCTTTGGGTTTTTTATTTTAATGCTCTGGTTTATAAAACATAATAATAGGTTTAAGTGGTTCACACTAACTTGATGTTACTTTTGTCTGTATTTCTTTTATTTTTCTATAGCCAAAATAGGAATCAGAGATCAGATTAGTCAACTTAAGATTTCTAGTTAGAGTATGATGTCTACTAACTGATATCTGTTAGCTTAATATAGGCCTGGATAATTAGATGTTATGTAATGCAGGCCCCGTTTAAATTTGGGCGAGGTTTTAGTATACGTTTAGGTTGGGCCTTAGTTTTTTGGGTGTTATTATTGTGATGAGTTGAATTATAAAGCCCAAAAGTGGGGGTTTAAGGGGTTTCATGAAAAATATTATTTTTATTGGTGGTCCCATGTTTAGAGTCAAAGCTTATCTTAGCTATACAAGAGTCCTATTGTTAGTTATTTTAGATTAGTAAGAATTTTATTAATTTTAGTGTTCATTTAGAGTAAGAGAGTAATAAGGAGTCCTTATGGGAGTGAATTTAGGAATGTTGAAACTTAAAATTACAAATATGTATCTACCCCCGCCTACAATTTGGAGTTAAATGGATATCTTTTTAAATCGAGTGCCTTGCTGGTTTTACTCTCTTCTCTTAACTTGGTAAATGGTAAGAGACTCCTCTCTCGTCCGCACCTCATGGTTACTCTCTCATTACTTTTTCTCTTCAAATCTCTACGCTCATTATTTTTCTCTTTCTCGATTCCCACGGTAGGAAGTTTTTTCCCTTTCTCTTCTTCTTCTCTTCTATTAACTTATTAATTACAAATCCTATTTTAAGGAGATTTGATCTCTTCCCTCTCACAATATTACCTGTCCTATTCCCCCTCTCTTTCCTTATTTTCACTGCCATCAATCCATCCATCGATATCTTAATCATGATTGGTCATTCCTTAAAGAGTAAATTTGGAATTTCAGATATTAATATCTGTTATTATTCCTCATTAATCTGAACCATTAGATCTAGATTCAGATCTAGCCGTATCAACCATTAGATCAAAATCAACCCGTAAAATCTGCATTCAGATCTGGCCCATATCTAGATGTCAGATCGGAATCTCTTTCATTTCTTTCGTGGGCCAATTACTTGCAGGCTAATCAGGTCTTCCATCAAATCTGATCGACCTGCATCATTATGTTAGGAATTTATGAGAAAACTGGCAACAGTTTTACTGAATTGGTCTCAAGGAACGGATTTACTTGATGGTTCACCTGGTTGTGCCACGTGGAGGGATGATGTGACAATTCCGACTCTTGGATATTTAGGGATCGGAATGGGTTAGCCACATGTTGACTTTCAGACTCAAATTAAATCGTATATCCTCCAATTTGTAGGCCTTTTCCCTCATATTTCAGATGTCCGTTCTTTTCAATCATTTTCATGGGTTCACTTTTTTTTTCCCACTGGATTTTCAAAACTTTATTTTGCCACTGGGCCAATTCCATCTGACTTGAAACTTTGTGTGATCATGGGACCTCGGGCCTTCCTCGGTGGGCCATCCAGGAAGACCACTGCCTTTGAAGTCCAGTTGGTTAAACTAAGTTATATTGTTGCTGCTGTTTATTTATGTGAGTGGCTGTTAAAATTTCCTAATACTTTTGGTCTCTGCGAATCCCTATCCAGGTCAGGTTTTTTTCCAATTGAGTTGGCCTATCTAGCCCCTCAAATCTTTTATGTTTTCGGTCATTTTTTTCCAAATCTTGCAATTTATCAAATCGTAACGGTTTCTTGAATTCATACCTTTTAAGTAATTGTTCTTTTATTCTTGAATTCAGTTCAAGAAACTCAGTCCTTGATCAGATCCCTATCTTCCTTACAAGATTCGATATTTATCAATGAATGCAATCAAACTATATTGTTTTTTGTATCTCAGTCTCTTGTTTATTGGTGTTCTTTCATCTATAATGATTTATCTCATTGTCCATAACCCTACACCTTCCTGCTACTTGGTAAGGTGGGAGAAATCTCTCGCATCCAAATTTCTGAAACCTGGCCCCATTTACCCATTCGTTTTGCCACCTGGTGGTGTGTTGCTGGTTCAACCCATGGGTAACTGCTGGGTTGAATAGTGTTGCATTAATAGTTTGTCATTTGTTCAGACTTTGGTCGAACTCATTACTTCGGTTGCTCTTGATGAATTACTTTTGTTTTAATATGGCCAGCCTAATCATAAACAATTCTCTTGCAATGTTACTTAAATATCTGTTCCAGCAATTCTGAAGTAAATATCAATCTGCTAGATTTGACGATCTTTCTTCTACTTCACAGGCAGATGAATGTGGTGACCTCGCTGAGTTTGAAACATCCCCTCTAAACTTTGCATTGATTAATTTCTCTTTCAAGGTAAGGCTTGTCCATCTCTTCAAAAAGAATGGGAAATCATTAAACAATTTAGTTCAAGAACATTTAATAAAATTTGTGCTCGATGGCACTTATGCTGTCAAAGCTTGGTCTAGTTGATTTTAAAAGGGTGATATTCCAATGATGCTAGATCAATCAATTCAGTCCAAGATATGCATGTCGAAGTTATTAAGATGATTCAGATTTGGGATTTCTGCATATACTGTTGTCAACATTGTCGGTTCAGCTTCTGTCCAACACTCTTACTTGTCTAGATAGATCTTCAGATAATGTGCTTGTGTTGCAGCGTTAATGTAGCTCCAGATTTTCCAGAAGGAAATGGAGCAGGTCAAAGAGCCTTGCCTCACCCTGCTGTTCCTCTATTGGTTAGGGTACTATATGATCCTTATTAGGGTAGGATTGGTGGTATTTATGATACCCTAGGGCCCTGCTATTTCTTTGAAAAATTGTGAGCACCATGCATGTTTGACAGGGTGGGGATTGGGTCAAGAGCACTGTTTTAATAGGGTTGGTATAGTTCACTGAAACACACCCTGTTGTCTTGTACCCAGAAAAAGATAATTTTGATTACTACTGATGAAAATATTGTCTTTGCAGAATTTATCACAATTAGCAACAATTAATTATGATGTGCTCTTACAAAGTGGAAAAGACACGTCAAAGTGCTCATCCCCTGCAAGAGGTCCTAATTGATAGTAAATTGCTTTTGTAGTGCAGAAGTTGTGTCTTTGTATTTCTTCTCTTTTTAGTCATTACTGTATTTTTCCATAGAAACATTAAACAAGGAAGAGGGCATTTTTTGGTTTTTTTTGGGGGGGAGGGGGGGGTGGGTGGGTGGGGTTTGGTGGTAAAAGAAAATAAAAAGAGATCAATAACAAGTGGGAGAAAACATGTCCTGCTTTTCCATTCCTATTAATGAATCAGAAAGCATATGCAATCTTTCATGATCTGACACTCCTCTAAGAACTGCCAATGATTTATTATTTATTGGTAGAGGGATAGGCACACTGCCGCATGCGGTAAGTTAGTGGGCCAGTGGGAATGCAGGACGGGGCATCTGTACAGTAGGGACAGGGAGTCATTTCAAAGGGGAAAGAGATAGACACAGTGGTCTATCTTGCTGTATACCAGCGGTGTGCCCAGTCTTTTACCTTATTGCAAATATTTAAACAGTTGGGAATTATAGTGATTTATACTGGATAATGTTTTTAAGCCGACCTATTTAGTTTGGATAAGGCTGAGTTGTTGTATATTGTATAATATATTTACTTGTGCATATTGGTAATTGAATCCATGTAAGGTGCTTCAATGCCCTTGTCTGATAGGAATTGAGATCTCCACCTAATTTTGTGAGAGTTTGATTTCTATTGAGATATAGGAATTAGTTGCTTTCAGTGAGAATCTAATCTCCCAATTGAAATGCTAATTATCTTGAGTTAACAGCTTATCAAATTCCTGTTACTTTCAACCTAGCCGTGTTATCCATTTCCTGTGCCTGTTTGGGTATGTGGTTTCTTTTTCCTATTCTGTACTTTACTTTTTATTTTTTTATTTTTTTTTGGTGGGGGATGAAAGGTGGCAGGTGGGATTTGAGTCCTCTGTAACTCGACAGGAAATGTAGCGCATCATCCGATGGCCCGCAGTGTTTGGGCACGCAGCCCAACACACAGGTAGGGTGTTGGGCTGCATGTCCAAGCACTGTGGGCCGTTGGATGTGTGCTACACTCTTGGTCACGCTACAAAGGAGCCCAACGTGTGGAGGGTGGGGGATTGTTTAATAACCATCGATAGTTTAGTATAGCTGATAATTGATTGCATCCCATTTATGGATCAATTCAAGGGATATGGTTAAAAACAAAGGGGGTTTTGTTGTAGCAGCACCTTTTGTGATAGTATCATAGCTCAACATTGGCCTCTACCTTCTCTGTGCTGGTGTGCCTTCTCTTGAAGAGGATCATAGTCCACCATTGACTGGTCTAATGTAGCAAACTGCCTCGGCTAAACGATTGGTACGAGTTGACTCGCTGTTGCCTGGATTATCATAATGCAGGTCCAGTTTATGATTTACTTTTATGAGGTAAAAACTAAAAAGAGCAATTTGGCACATTACCATCCAAATATCTGATATCTACAATCTAAGGAAAAAATAAAAAACCATGGAGAAGCTAATAAAAAAAAAAAATTTAAATATTTTGAAAGTGATTTACCATTATGTCATTCCTAAAAGTTGAAATTTTCATGCACATTTTTCAAATACATATCAAATGTTAGGATTTTATGCTGAATTCGGGTGTCTTTCCCCAGCTTCCTCACCTCCCTCCTTCCCCCCCAAAAAAAACCTTTAAAAAACTGTGCATATCGAAACAAAGTGGTTAAAGAAAAAAAAATATATGAATTAAAGGATGCCCTATTGGCCTATTTGATCGCCCACTCCTTCATTAGTTGGAAATTGCACTCTAAGCATCGTTGCAATCCCTCCCCCTGAATTATACTTAATAACAAAGTATGCCCTTTCTTAATTGGTTATTAGTTAGTTATTTGAAATACTAAAAAGTACTCTTACAAGTAGCCAATTGGTTGGTTACTGCCCAAGGTTTCAAGAATAGAGAAGGCGCTCTGCAACTTACTGGCGACAAAAGTTCCCATTTGTTCCTTGTTACTTATCTGTCATGGCCACCGGAGATCCTCTTCCGGTGGTCCAGAATGGAGGTACCCCTCATCCAATGTCGGTTAATGATAGGGTGGAGGGACAGAATGCTCCCACATGGGCTAGTCTCTTCCCGGGTGGACAGATCCGTGCTGGTGCTGAAGATATCCCATATATTGCACCGGAAATTGCCCGTTGCTGTGTGGATGATTTATTGCAAGAAAAAGAGCGTTGGAAAGCGGCTCTGGTTGGGTATGTGTTTGGACTTAAGCCCTCCTTTGCCGCTACGAAACGTTTTGTCAAGGATAAGTGGTCTCATATAGGTGCCGTTGAAGTCTTCTGGTTTGAAAAACAGGGATTTTCATTTTTAATTTTCAAGTCGCTGAATTAAACCACCAAATTCTCGACGAAGGTCCTTGGTCTCTGGGTGCGAGACCTTTAATCCTTCGTCCATGGTCACCGGATATTTCACTCACCAAGAAAGAGGATACTCAATTACCACTGTGGATCAGATTATATGGTCTTAACCTTCAGTTCTGTAATCGTTCACTTAAGAAGAATTGCTAGCGTGCTTGGCAAACCAATGTGCGCTGATCGTCGAATCCTTTGCCAGATTTTGTGTTCTCATCAATGCTGAAGATGGCCTCCCATCTACAATTTCAATTGCCCTTGAAGTGGGAATCGGAAATCAGATCAGATCGAAATCGATGGTCACTGCTGCTCCTGATTTCTAACGATTCAATATGACCCATTCAATGATCAAAACCCTTAAATTGTTGAAATTTCAGATATAAGTGCCTATTCCAGAGGATTTGGAACATTTCTGAGGAAGGAGAATTTTATAATAAGATCTAAAACATTGGAAGTTGGAATGTAGAAGAAGGAAGGGCTGAAAGCGAGTCAATATTTAACTTCTCAGGGAGTAAAAGAAGAGAAGTATTCCGGCGATGATAACTATTCGTCGTATCCCATTATGAATTGGTGATGTCTTCTTCTCTGTTGTCTCTTTCATTCTAACCAATTTGAGGGAGGCATTATTATGAGTAGCGTTGCCTTTGAATCTGGCGAGGCGAGTAAGACACCTGCCTCCAACCTCGTTTTCACCAAAAACTTCTTCTTCTTCTTTGGCAACGTGAAGCCCTCTAGGAATTAATTCTCTGAATCTTCTTGTACTACTACAAGAACTCCTACTTCGTTTTCCATCTTGAAAAACAGAAATTATTAATTTCATCGAATCCCTTATGGTATCATCGTCCATTTTTGTTTATGCAAATAATTCATGGCGAGGCAGCCTTTGTTCTTCTTTGTTGGGATTCTGGCTGTACGACTCCTCTTTTATAACCTCCAAATCCTCTCTCTCTCTCTCTCTCTCTCTCTCGCTATTAATAGACACAACTAAGAGGTGCTTGCAGCCCAAGATGTCAATCGATACGGTTTTGGGATATTGGTAAGGTTTCGGTTCAATACGGTTCATTGCACATATACTCCATATTGATATCGTATCGAATATTGATTTGGTATAGTTATCTTATACCGATATCGTATCGAATCGATCCAATATTATTAGGTACTATATCAAATATTGATTCGGTACAGGTATCTCATATCGATACCATATCGAATTTATTCGGTACAAAGTATAGATAATTCGGTATGAAAATAGTTTTGGTATTCGGTACTTGGTACACATTGACACCCTTAACGCCTTCCAGGGTGTTAAAACCAGGAATCAATGATGGAATCAGTCTCTGCTGATTTTGATTCAAATCGGATCAGAATTGATCGAAAGAATCTTAGACTTTGCCCGAAAGGTAGAAATGAAGGGAATCTTGGTGTGAATATTCCAACACAAAATGATAGAAATCGGGATTGATCCAGACCGATTCTGATACAAATCGACTGATTCACTGAATTTTGAAACACTAGTTGTGCTTGCTCGTCTTGGTGCCTTCAACAGTCAACAACACTCAAGGAGGCTTACCAACCTCCTCAGGCGGAAATCCCATCGATAGCTCACAGGCGCCTATTTGTTGACAAATGTAAAAACAGTTTATCGCAATTCGAATCAAACTGTTTAGGTGCTGGAATCATCAAATTATTTATCGATTTGTTTAAGGCCTGATTTGTTATTGGAGTTTACATGGTGGTTTTTGTTTCAGAAATTATTTGATTTGATTTGTACACTTTATTTTAGTGAAATAGAAATCAGATGGAATAAAAATTCTGAAACAACTAAAGCAACTGTTTCAATTTTGAAATTGGAATTGGAATTGAAATTGATTTCATTCTTGCTCTTTAAATAGCACATGGTTAATTATTTGATGAGCAAATCAATAATGTCATGTTAAAAGGAAAACGTCACCCTTCTTCTTCTCCTAATGATCTCATCACCACCCAACTCCAACGCCGCCACCTCCACCTCCACCTCCACCTCCACCCTTCTATGGTGGCTTTCTTGACATGGTCATGAGGATCATGATCATACAAGCAAGGGATGGTCAACTTTTTATTGCCAACCAAACCATTGTCATTACCATAGTGTCAAGGGTCAGTTTAGTCATTCAAGTAAGTGGACATTCACATTAAAATGGCAGATAAGTACGCTTTTTGGAGAACTCTTTCATTATTGCCAAATGTATGTGGTCACCCTTGTTGCTCTCTTGTTACATAGACAACTACCTAATAGTACTGCAAATGCAGTTAGCAAAGCATGAGACTCAAAACCAGAATTGCATGACTAACAAGAAGAAGTTGTAATGTGGTGATGATGTTGTAGATATATATATATATGTGATTGTAATTAATTACCTATTTAAAGGAAAAAAAGATGAGTATGCAACTTTATACACAAGATTAGTTCTATAAAATGGATTAGCAAATGTTCTCTTGGTGAGTTTTTTTCTTTCTGGTATGATCTTGATGGTGAGTTTTAAAAGCAGAAAACAAGCTTTTTAAAGAAAAATCAAATGCCACCTTGGCATTTACTGCACTTAAAATAAAATTCTACTCTTTTGATTGGTGATAATTACAATTTAATATTGTCTTTTTAGGTGTTTTGAAGTGGAAGACGAGTCAGACAATACCATTGTATAAGGAAAATGGTAAAGTTATAGAAAAGAATGAAAAATAATGAAAAATTCATAATAATTTTTTTGATTGGATCTAGTATCCTATTTTACAATTATTATTAATCAAGGAAAAGAATTCGTGATTAAAAAAAAAAAGAAAAGATATGCTTTGATCAGAAAAAAATCGTAGTCAAAATATTATATTTTTATTATTTCTTTTTCGAATACGGATTTTGTGGGTAAAGAGAAATCAAATGGATCCAATTGAAGTTTTCTGATCAATTGTTGACTTCTTTAGTTAGTTTTAAGTTTTGTTTAAACAAATATTAAAGTCAAATCCCCCCCTCCCCTTAAAAAATCATAAAGTCACATGATTTGACTTTTGAGTTCAGAACACCCACCAAATTAAATAGTGTATTAGATGTAAAATTTTGATCAAATTTTAATTTAATGTCGATCAGCATTGAATCAAACCTAAAAAAGAATTTTTTTTGTAATCATTACCCACATGATTATATTACTAACTCCAAATCATTCTATATTTAGTTATAAAATTTCATTATCCATCTAAATCTCTTGGATTTGAAAAGTAAAATAAAAATTACATCTAAAAGCATCATTACTAAATATGGGAAGAAACTTTAGTAGTTTATACAATCATGTAGATAATGATTACCAAAGTTTCCTTTGTAGGTTTAAAAATTCTCACTTCCTTTTCTTTAATTCCCTTGAAACCAAACGGAGCCTACATGATTGTACCTACGTATTTCTTAGACAAAAGGAACTTCTCTCTAAATCTATATCTCCGGTGTATAATTTTCCCCAACCTCAAACAAAGAAGAACCTATGAAAATTATTATTATTATTATTATTTTGGGGTTGGGGGGGGGGAAGGTGGAGAATCTTGGGGTAAGTATTTTTTTAATCTGAAAAACAATTATATGAAAACATTTGTTAGTTTACATGACAAGATCTATGTTACTATGCTTAGGGGGTTTCAAAGGGTATATTTCCTAGGAAGACACATGCATAAACCAGCTACAGCTTTTGCTTTGAAACTTGAATAGTAGAAGCAATTCTAGGACAATTTGCATTTGTTACAGGTTGCTATGTATGGTAATTAGGTTAGAAGTCTCACTACTCACAAATTAGATTAAGGAGGAAATTAACTATAGTTGTTCAAGTTCAATGCTCTCTAATATTGCCAAGAACACATTGGTTAAAAATATGAAATTTACCAAAAAAAGGAAAATATAAATGTAAAGTCCTATTGGAGAATTCTCCTTGATGAAAATCTTCCAAGTCATAGAATTCTTTTAAGGTCATTAATTTGTAGCTTTTTAGCTTTCTTATGGAATTGAAATACTAACAAGGCAGGATCTTGTTTCTCTAGAACTCTTAATTCATATGGAACCATATGAGGTTACTTGTTAGCAATGGTGATGCTATTTAAGTTAGGGGAAATAGATGGTTACCATCTTCAAAGGGTTTGATATGATTTGAGTCCCTTATTAGGACAATACCAATAAAAAAATGTTCCTTCTAGTTACATACAAGGTATGGATTGAACTTTTCCTGTTTGGGAAGAAGAGATTGAAAGTGTTGAGCATTTGTTATTACCCTCATTCAATAGCAATACAGTTTCTTTCCTCACTAGTTCTCAAAACCTATATTTTTGGGAATTATACTATTGAGATGGGTGGAAGTGGTGATTAGAACCACCAAATGATACATCTTAATCTGAAATTAAAAGTGCCTTTACTAGTATTTGTTGGGCCATTTGAGTTTTAAGAAACAATTTTTTGCTTTTAATGGCAACCAATGGAATCCACAAACTCTCATGTAAAGCTTTGACTATGACCCTCCATTCTCTTCTTAAGGAGGGAAATCCTTTGGAAATTACCATGGTAAGAGGGTCTCTTAGTAGCATGGCATTTGATGCCAAAAAAAGAAGAAAACCTTCCTAGAACTCCATTAAAGGAAAGGAGAGAGAGGAAATGGACATAAGAAGCTGTTGGTTGATTATGCATCCTTGAGTTAGTGCCAACTTAAACTAATTAGGTATTAGAGTTCTAGACGATGTTCCTAAATAAAAGGCTCTTATATAATGATGTAGTTGACGAGTTGTATATGTAGAATGATGGAAAAATGAAAAATCCCACATCGAGTTTTAAAGCCGTGAATCCCACCTATCAAAGTGGACAATATTGTGTCATCCATGAGACTAGATTCATGGCACTTCAATATATAACTAAGATTTATAACTAATGTCCTATCAATTATTATTAGGCAACAGAAATTCTCTCTATAACCTAAGTCAAATAAGGATACAGCTAGTGGGGTCATGGTTAGTAAATTTAGGAATTATTTTCCCAAATCAAATTTTCTGAATTATCTGATTCAAATCCTATTTGGTTCCAAAGGTTTGAGAAAATTACATTAGTTTGGATACTTGTGAATAAATAGGTGTTACAAAAACCTAAATGAAAATTTAATAGAAAAAAGAAAGGCAGACTTTAGGCACATGTTTCTTCAAATGTAAATGATTAATACATGGTTGAGGAATCAGAATCTAATAGGACAATTAGAGTCGTAATTGGCCGAGCCCGATCTTGATTGTGGACAATTCCTGCAACTCTCTTTTGAATTGCCCATGATTCATGTTTGATCTTTATCTTTTGTTATTTTCTATCTTGAGTCTGTAAAATAACTGAAAATCAATAAAACTTACATCTTACAGCAAGATCCACAAGTTTATAGAATCAAAAGTTCCCCAAAAAAAAAAAATCACAGCTTTAAAGAAATCTTAACTTCTTCTAGATTCCAATTTTAGGGTTCCAATCAATTCAGGTCGATTCTGATCTAAGTCTGACCAGAATTGATGGAGGCCCAATCCCATGTTCGATCCTGGGATAAAACCTTGTGAATTTATCTACTCCGGACAAATCGAATTAAACCCAATCTTTCTCTTTTTTCCAATTTATCGGACCCCAGTTTCTCTTCATCAATGATGAAGAAAGAATCTCTTCAATCATGGGATATGGCCCACTGAATGGACTGGAGAAAGGTATTTCTCTCTCTCTCCCACAATAGGGTAGTTATGTCATTTCATAGAAGGGAAGAGAGAGAAACAAAGAAGCACTAGCATACACTACGCAGCCTGGCAGCATTCTTTCTCCATAACAATAATATGGCCTTCATAGTTATTTCACCCAATATCATGTTACCGATAGTTATCATGCTAAAATTATGAAAGAATTTGGTCTTTGGACCATACGAATCGGAACCAGATCAGGTGAATTGCCCGATTTAAATAGGAACCGACGGCACTTGATCTCGATCCTCGTTGATATTCTTCCCCCTTTTTTAGAATCAGTGGTGAATCATGTTTGGTCTTCATTTTGGTCCATTGTATTCCTCTTTTAGTCAGTAAAAATAACAAAAAATCAATGAAACTTACTTCTTGTAGCAAGATCCTCAAATTCATTGAATCAAAAACTCACTAGCATCACGTAAGTCTTCACAAAGGAACATTACGACTCCAATATTAATGCGTCTCCAAGCATCGCAACTGCAGTTAAATGGGCAACTAGGAATCAAAAACTATTTTTCAATCTCATGTCATTAGGGTTTTTGTGGTGCAAATTTACAGCCACAAAAATGTTCTCTCTCCATTTGAAAAGGACCTCATCTGACAAGAGATTAAGGTGTTAGGCAGACACGGACCACTTCAATAATGATTAGAACAGAAGTTCACAACCTAACAACAGGAAGGGAGTTGGAATGTTATCTCTAAGCAACCACAACACGCAAATATAAACCCAAGATTATTTGCTGAAGCCAACCAAGATCCTTAAATGGAATACAAACTTTTCTAGATTCTGCACTAGTTTAGAAGATTTGCTAAGTTTATAAACTATCACATCACATCCTTAATTACCAAGATTGTCTACCACTTTGATTACAACTTTGTTAGTTTATCAAAACACATGCATAAACAACATGAATGATGCCCATTGTAGAAGAAAATTCTCGGATTAATTAAGATTCGCTCCTTTAACATCAACTTGGGAGGAGCTACTGTTCAAAGATAGGCCTTCAATGTCACCTAAAATTTTCAGAGACTACAAGAAAACTTCTCTTTTTCTCTCCCCCCCACCTCTTACCCATTGTTTTATTAAGGAAGCTTCACTTCTTGGCAATAAATTTTCAGTATCATTATATTCTCTTGTCAATACATCTTTCATCAACTTCAACTGAGCAAATTACTTCCCACTCTTTTCGCTTCTTAATATACATTGACAACCCAAGCTAACAGGTAGTATGCAAATTTCAGCTCCAACTCTAAGTGAGATTCAGCAACCATATTCTGGATTTGCGGTTAGCTTTCTTATTCATGTACAGGATTCCTCCAAAGGTGGGGAACCCATCCATAATATTAGTATCTTTTCCTTTTTCTTCATGCTATAAAGTATAAATATATTTCATTCCTTCTCTTTCTTTTCAGCCAACCTCCTTGGGATGCCAAGAAGATATCTGCCTATTTTCTTCATGACCACTTCTTTCTGATTTTTGTTCACTAGAGCTGCCAAAATATCATCTCTCTTTCATATACTAAAGTTTAATCTGCTTTACTCATCTGGAAAATTAGAGAAAGATATTTTTAACTTTGAATTGTATGTTGCTCTTTCTTTTCTGTTGTTTTCCTGCTTGTTACTCTCACTTCACTAGTTAGGGAAAAATTGAAGAAAGGAAAGACAGTCCAACCAACAGGAAATTAAAATCTGAATACTTCTAAGGTTTAATGAGGTATTCTTTGACAGGATGAAGTCACAATTAAAGTGTGTTTCGGTTCCTGGAACTGTGATAGTTGGTGCAGGGCCTTCTGGGCTAGCCACAGCTGCATGCCTCAAAGAAAAAGGTGTCCCCTATTTGATACTTGAAAGAGAGAACTGTTTAGCCTCCCTATGGAAACTTAAAGCATATGATTGCCTAACAGTTCACCTCCCTCGGAAATTCTGTGAGCTCCCTCATATGACATTACCACCAGATTTTCCTGCATTCCCAACAAAATTACAGTTCATAAGCTACTTAGATGCCTATGCTAAGCACTTCTCTATTGAGCCTGTGTTTGGGGAGGAGGTTCAACAGGCAGAATATGATTCAACCATGGGATTCTGGAGGGTGCAGACCCTGAGGTACAGATTTTTTTGTCGCTGGTTGATTGTGGCAACAGGAGAGAATGCAGAACCTATATTGCCTGAGATTCCTGGGATTTCAGATTTCCAGGGGGGATACCTCCATTCTAGTTTGTATAAAAATGGAGCCAATTTCAAAGGTGAGAAGACTTTGGTTGTTGGTTGTGGGAACTCAGGCATGGAGATTAGCTTGGATTTATGTAACAATGGTGCCCAGCCTTTCATGGTAGTAAGAAACGAGGTAACATGCTATTTCTATTGTTCATTTTATAATAATAATTAGCTTCTCTTCATTCCTTGCTTGTGATTTTAACTACCCCATTTCTTTTGTATTCTTGTTTTGACTAGAATGAATTATAGTCACCAAGTCAGGTGGCCTGATACTAGGACCAGTGAATTTTATAATTGGCTTAATGTTTTGCACTATTAAACTAATTTCCCAAACCACCAATCATTTTGTTCTTTTCTTCATCAGGAAATCATTTTGCACCTTCTTTTTTTTGGTATAACTTTCTTATTTTAATATTTGTTTTGAGTTTGGTGTTTTCTTTGAATTTGTAATTCTGCACTCCATGATATTCTTTCAACTATATTGTCTGTCTCCTGCTCTTTTAGATTTGAACTTCATGTCCAGTAACATTCACTTGTATTTGAAATTCATGACAAGCACTTCATGATCCATGTCCATCTTTTCTACAAAAGAAAGGGTTCATGAGCCCTAGTCCTTTAAGCACACACCTGTGTGGAGTAGATCATTCAACAACTGCGGCACAAGTAGACTTGAGTCCAAAATCCATCGAAAAAATCCTTCCCAGTCGACGGGACTCTACATGTGACTGGGAGTCTATCCCTTGCTCGGGCATAAGCCCTTACCCTGTCGGTCTTGAAGTGATACTCATTTTTTTTATCTCATTATGACTTGGTCATTTGGAAGAGATTCTTTCTTGATCAGAATAATGGAATGGAAGGCACTACAAGAAAGATTGCATACTTATTTCATCATTACTTCAGTATGCAAACTCTTTTCTTGCTGTCAATGCTAGCTTCCAATTTTTGTTTTTGTTTTATACTTTTAAGATCTCTTACATTTTTTTTTTATTTGGCTTCTTTTCTAAATACACAGAGTTGAATGTATGGCAATCATTGGAGTAACATTTCTTTCCACATCCTTACTTTTCTCCCTCTGAATTTTATTGGTTTTACCATGGCACTTCATCCTAGAAAATCTTTCTATGATATTTCATTTCCATTCATTTCTAACTGGTTTTAATATACGATCTTGCAGTTGCATATTTTGCCCAAGGAAATGCTTGGGAGATCAACATTTGGTCTGTCAATGTGGTTACTTAAGTGGCTTCCTCTAAGGATAGTTGATCGGTTTCTAATCCTCAGTTCGCGGTTAATTCTTGGAGATACACGGCAATTCGGTCTTAGGAGACCCCAAATTGGGCCCCTTGAATTGAAGAAAACTACTGGAAAGACCCCAGTTTTGGATGTTGGTACTTTAGCCAAAATCAGGACTGGTCAAATCAAGGTCCCTAGTCCCCACTAGTTTCTGTTAATTAAATATTTTCTTCACTGTTGGAGTTTATTGGGGGAAAGAATTGTTACTAGTTCTAAATGTCTCTAATGGTTGGTTACTAACACATCCTATGGTATTACATAAAAATGAGACTACTACTTTTTCTTTCAGAAAATTGAGTTGCAGAGGCTCAAGATTTCAAGACAAATAAATTTGGGGGTTTTGGGTGTGGGTGGATTTCAAATTCCTATACTTACCCAATTAAGTTCTATGCTACATTCACTGGGATTATGCATGATATATGGGCATCAATGGGCATCAACAAATTGGGATGTTGGGCCAAGCTCTGACACCAAGAACAAAGATATAATGAAATAAATGATTAAGTAGTTCTTTGGAAAAGATCTTATGAAGGGAAAGTTAGGTCAATTTTGTTTTTTTTTTCTTTTTTCTGTAAAACCATCAAGTGTACTTCAAGACAAGATGACATTATAGTCTTTCTAATATACAAGAATAAATTTTTAGGAGTATTTAACCATGATTTAGACGGACAAAATAAAGGATCAAATCCAAAAGAGGAATCTCAACACAGAAACAGGGGAGCATGACACGAATGCTTATGTACAGGAAGGCATTCATGAGTTGCATTGTTAATGTCTCATTCTTCGTGGTGTCTCCAGGTTGTTCCTGGTATACATAGACTCACAGCCAGAGGCGCAGAATTTGTGAATGGAGGAGTAGCAGAATTTGACTCGGTGATTCTAGCTACAGGCTACAGAAGCAATGTACCTTCATGGCTAAAGGTAAAATGGAACTAACTTGTATATAGTGAAAACAGAAATGTTTCAATATCATCATTCCAGAACTTGGTGACTCAAATCTTTGACGGGGCACTGTCCTAAAATATATCCACTAAATAACCTAAATTATCTAATTTAGGGCCTAAACCATGGATGGAAAACAAGAAAGAGGATATGTTGGTAAAGTAAAGTTGATATTTTGGATAGTCTTTGATACATCCAATATTCATCGGGCCAATCAGTGGCCGCCACGTGTCACAGGGCGACCCGAACCAAGGGAAACGAACCAGGGTCCCAATACCCGGGCGCGGCCAGCACCAAGGCGCGGCCACACCCAGGCGCGGCCAACACCAAGGCGCGGCCACACCCAGGCGCGGCCTGCACCCAGGCGGTGCGGCTCGCACCCAGCGCGGCCTACACCCAGCGCGCCACACCCAGCGCATGCTCCGCACTCAGCGCTGACTCGCACCCAGCGGCCTGCACCCAGCGCGCGCCTACACCCAGCGCGGCCACACCCAGCGCGGCTGCACTCTGTGCGCGGCCTACACCCAGCGGCCACACCCAGCGCTGCCTCGCACCCAGCGCTGCTTCGCACCCAGCGCCGCCACACCCAGCGCGCCTCGCACCCAGCGCTGCCTCGCACCCAGCGCGGCCACCACCCAGCGCGCGGCCACACCCAGACGCGGCCACTACTCAGGCGCGGCCTCACCTAGGTGCGGCCACATCCAGGCGCGGCCTCTCACCCAGGCGTGGCTACACCGAGGCGCGGCCTCACCCAGGCGCGACAACCACCCAGGCGTGGCCACATCCAAGAGCGGCCTCTCACCCAGGCACAGCATCGTGGGCACAAACGTGAGGTGGGGGCCACTCACCTATGACCCGATCGTATCGCTACAAGACTCATGTCACCACCAGGACTCTAGACCACCGCTTAGAAGTCACGTCATCCAGACGGATTCAAGTACCAAGGACGTTATCACCATACGCGGGTATCTATCCACCAAGGATCCTGATGCCACTAGGACACTCCCTCCCACGGGGAGATGGCCAATCAGGATAGAGCCCCGTTACCCAGGACCTCTATCCACTCAACGGCGCAATTGCCATCAAACTGGGACTCTCCACACCGTCATATGCTACTATAAAAGGCAAGGTACACAACCCCATCGGGACATCTAAACTCATCTTGAATAATCACTATTCATCCTTTTGCGCCAGAGATCTAACTTTGGCATCGGAGAGCCCTAGGCCGGGACCACACCGGTTCTCTCTGTTGACCCCTTTGGTCCACTTGCGGTGACGGCACTCGCAGGACCGCTCGACGATTTCTTGACGCAACAGATTGGCGCCTCAGGGAACGACGCTAGCCATTACGACTACTAGCTCGCTTCCATACTCATTCAATGGCACGAAGGAAGACTACCACCACCAACAACGGAGCAAGGAATGGATCACCACCCCCAGAGGGCTCTCGCCGCAGAGCCAACGACAGACCATGTCCCTCTGGGAGGAGGAGATCCCCTTAATAACCGGGGCGTGATCGCCGAGCCCAACAATGACGAGGCCAACGATGTGGTGGTGGAGGTGACACTTGACCCCAATGCTCCAGCCCATGTGGGTCGATCAACGACCGCAACGGCAGATCCTCGGTGAACAACGACTCTTTCGAGAATACCCAGGCGGCGACATCTCACCGTCGGAGGACTTCACCAAAGCAAGGGTGGAGTCCATACCTCAACAAGAGCCAAACCCTAGGAGATCATCTCCCGGGGCGCGAGATCGAGAGACTGCGCGACGAGCAACCCCACTCCGCACAGGGGAGCCTTCCCAAAGATCCCAGGAGAACAAGAGACCTCTCACCACGGTCGAACGTGGGAGGACGCCAACACCCGGGCGAGGTGTCTAGCCCGCAGAGATCGGTCCGGAGGTCTCGTGTTCGACTGGACGACTAGAAGAAAGTCACATACCACGACGAAGCCACCCCTTCACCTTCACGACAGGATTCATCACGGCGTGACCATTCCCCATCCTACCAACACTCAAGGCGGGAGGGGACATCCAGAGAGAGCGTGAACGAGGTCGCGGCGAACGTTCGGCCAGCGTGGGGGCGTATACGGGACGAGGAGCTCGATCAAAGACTCCGCGACCTGGATGAGAAGTCGGAAGGGTTGAAGAAGCAAACCAAAGGCGAGACACATTCCATACCTGGACAACACCCCTTCTCGGCAGAGATCATGTCACCACACTACCTTCCGGTTTCGACTACCCACCTTTGAACTCTACAAGGTACCACCGACCCTAATGACCACATCAACTACTTTAATGGCATGATGACGCCGTATGGGGGTCGGACGTGGTATCCTGTCGGGCATTCCCTGCGTCCCTTAAGGGAGCAGCCACATCATGGTTCTCCGTGCTACGACCGAGATCTATATGCTCGTTGCGAGCTATGTGAACAGTTCGTCACCCGTTTCCAAAGCGGCGCAAGCGTAAGAAGACCACCGTCAATCTACTAAATGTGGTACGTAACCTGGGGAATCTCTCGGGAATACGTTACGGTTCACCAAGGAGTCCCGGAGGTTCGAGACTTGGATGACCGACACGATGCAGCCCTAGCAGGAGGTATTAGGGACCTGGACTTGATCAAGGACCTGGCACGCCATGAGACCAGGACTATGAAAGAGCTCCTGGAGCGGTGCAACGAGTTTGCAAATATGGCCGAGGTACTACAAGCTAGAACAAAAATAATCGAGGCCAAGCCACGGACAACAAGAGGCCAGACACTGATGACCGCAAAGAGGGTAAGAGGTCGAGGACAGAGCGCCGACAAGAGCAGAGCGATCGCCCATCCAGGAGGACAGACCGCGCCCGTAGAGAAGTGAGAGGAAAGCACCCCGAGTTCACACCATCGAACACCACCAGTCCCGTATACTCATGCGAGATCCAGACCGTGACCTACTCCATTGGCCACGACCCATGCTAGCGGCCAGAGAAGCGAAACCCTAACAAATATTGTCTCTTCCACAAAGAGAATGGGCACGACACGAGGAGTGCTATCAATTGAAGAGAGAGATAGAACAACTGGTAAAAGCAGAAGCTTGAACAAATATGTGAAGGGGAGACGTGACAACCGCTCGGGCCAAGGAGATAGAGGTCGCGACGGAGACAGAGTGGAGCCGAGACGAGAAGAAAGAAGAACGGATCGAGAGAGAGCCGCCCGTAAGAGCGGAGAGATGCCACGGAACCTAGTGGCACCAAGGGACCTCCCATCCTCACCATACTTGGAGGACCAGGGCAAGAGTCCACCGTAAAGCTAAAGCTCATGCCAGGTTCGTGGGAGTGGCAGAGAAGCCCAAGAAGATAGCCAAGATCGAGGCGGTGATCTCCTTCTCGATGAAGACTTGGAAGGACTAAACTTCCCGCATGAAGATGCCTTGGTAGTACAGTGGAGGTAGCCAATCGACCTGCACACGTGCGATAGACACAAGGCGTCGTTGACGTACTCTCCTTGGACGCCTATCGACGATTCGGGTTCGGGGACGACCACTCAAACCAGAGCCCACTTATCTCCATGGATTCTCGGTGCCACCGCCTCCATCGAGGTACCATAGAGCTACCCGTCACCTTCGGGTACACCCTCAACAAGTAACCATCATGGTAAATTTCATGGTAGTCAAGTCCGTGGTGTCCTTCAACGGCCTCCTAGGGCGACCATCACCGATGCACCTTAGAGGAGTTATATCACCACTTCACGAAGATGAAGTTCCCCACCGAGAATGGGGTAGGCGAAGTCCGAGGAGATCGAAGAAAGCAAGGGAGTGCTACGCCACCTTCATGAAAAAGAATAATGGCAACACCGTGGAATGGCACTCTGCCTAGAGAGCATGATCGATGACCAAGAGATGAACTGACGGAGAGAAGGGGAAAGCCAGGGGAAGACCTCATCCCATGGCCCCTCGGCCAGACGACCCCTCCAAGGTCGTTCAGTCGGCTCTTGCTAAGCAAGGAGCGAGAAAGAAGGGCTTGGACACCTCCTCCAAGCGAACATGGATGTCTTCGCATGGTCGACCTCCGACATGCCAGAATACCACGCTCCATAGCGGAACACCGACTACATGTCGACCCTACCAGAAGCCCGTTCAACGAGCGGCGTAACTCGCCCTCGACCAACAAGCGCAATCAAGGAGGAGGTCGAGAAGTTAAGCCGATCGGGGTTCATCGAGAAAGGAGAAGTTCCCAACCTGGCTCGCCAACGTGGTCATGGTACCAAAGCCAAGTGGGAAGTGGAGGATGTGTGTCGACTACACCGACCTGAACAAGGCATGCCCAAAAGATGAGTACCCATCGCCCGGATCGACCCATCGACGACGCCACCGCCGGCCATGAGATGCCGAGTTTCATGGACGCCTACTCCGGATACAACCAGATCCTCATGTATGAGGATGATGAGTCTTACACCGCATTCCGACGGACAAAGAGAACTATTGCTACAACGTCATGCCGTTCGGGTTAAAGAACGCAGGGCCACCTATCGGAGAATGGTCAACAAGATGTTCGAGGAGCAGATTGGGCGCAACATGGAAGTATATGTGGATGACATGCTCGTGAAAAGCGTCCACACCAACCAACACCTGACCGACCTAGAGGAAGCATTCACAGATCGAGGAGGAACCAGATGAAGCTAAACCCGCAGTGCGCCTTTGTAACGTCGGGAAAATTCCCGGGGTTCATGGTCTCGGTCCGTGGAATAGAAGCCAACCCATCCAAGATCAAGGCCATCCAAGAGATGGCACCTCCTCGAACGGTTAGGGAAGTGCGAGAGGTTGAATGGAAGGGTTGCCGCCCTTTCCAGGTTCGTGTCACGATCGAGTGATAAGTGCTTACCATTCTTCAAAATATTGAAGAACCTCCAAGCCCTAAGGACTTCACATGGACGGAAGAGTGCCAAAAGGCGTTCGGAGAATTGAAGGAGTACCTAGAGAGCCCACCCTTGCTTGGGCGACCGGAACCTAACGAAGAGTTGCGGCTCTACTCGGCCGCCACCCCTGTCGCGGTCGTGCAGATCGTCTAAGGAAGAAGACAAAGTCCGAGGCCCATCTACTACGCCGCCATGTCCTCGATCGATGCAGATACCAGTACACTAGGATCGAGAAGGTAGCCTATGCATTGGTAATGGCAGCCAGGAAGCTACGACCATACTTCCAAGCCCATACCATCATAGTCCTCACGCACTACCCCGAAGAAGATACTACACAAGCGGACGTCTCCGGGAGATTGATAGCATGGGCGGTGGAGTTAAGTGAGCATGACATCGGTTCCAACCCAGACTACCATCAAAGGCCAAGCCTTGCGACTTCGTCGTTGAATGCACCTTACCAGAGCAGAGCCAGGAAAAGAAAAAAAAAAAGGAAGAGAGAGAGGCCAAGTGGCTACACAAGAGGCCATGGCCAAAAGACCACGACCAAGAGGCCACGGCCAAAGGGCTATGGTCGTCACCTATCAAGAAAAAAAAAATAATATTTTGGGTGCCATCCGTCAAAGGCACGCCCAAAAGCAAAGAAGAAAAGAGAGAAGAAAGAAAAATAAAATGGGGGTCTTTGGCCATGGCCAAGGACCACAATCGAAAAACCATGGTAGAAGTTCAAGGTTCGAGGTTCGAGGTTCGAGGTTCGAGGTCCGAGGTCCGAGGTCGGGAAGTTCGAGATGGTTCGAGTTCTAAGGATCGAGAATGCAATCGTTGATGCACTGTCCAGTGCTAGCCAATGATGAACTCGTAAACCTAGCCAATGCAAGGTACGTGGAAATATTACATGAGCTAACATGCCGAGAAGCAAGTTAATGAGATTGAGGAGGGGCCTAGCTAGATGGACCCTATACTCAACTACCTACAGGACGACGCCTTACCGTAAGACAAGGCCGAGGCAAGGAAGGTCGGATGAGAGCTGCAAAGTACACCGTCCTAGACGGGTATCGTACAAGCTGGGGCAACAAGACCACTACTCCTGCCTAGGACCCAAGGGGACAGAGTACGCCCAGCCAAGTCCATGAGGGGATAGGTGGAAGCCACATGGGGGACGAGCCCTAGCCTACAAAATCCTCCGCCGGGACTATACGGCCACGAATGCAAGAGGAGGCCATCCAATATGCCAAGAAGTGCGAGCAATGTCGGTTGTTCGCCCAAGACCCCATCTACCCGCCACCAAGTGACATCAATCCTCAACCCCATACCTTTGCCATGTGGGGACTAGACATCTTAGGCAACTTCACCGCAAGACCAGGAAAGAAGTACCTGGTCGTCGCGATCGACTACTTCACAATGGAAAACAATTCAACAACCCTAAATTCCAAGCATTCTCACGGCTACAACATCGACTATCGGCCGTGTCGGTAGCATACCCACAGCCAATGGTCGTGTGGAGGTCACCAATGTAACGCTACCGAAGGAGTCAAGAAAAGGCTAGAAGGAGCCAAAGGCAAGTGGGTAGAAGAGCTACCAAGCGTCCCGTGGGCATACCAAACTACGAGACGGACGCCCACAGGAGAGAGCCCATTCCGCCCAAAGATATGGCACAAACATTGGCGCCGTAGAAGTCTCGCCCCATGTCCCATAGGGTTCTCGCACTTCAATGAACGCACCTATGTCGACGATCGCGCCGAACCTAGACTTTATAGATGAGGTCCGTGAAAGAGCACTACTAAGGAACGTCGCCTACCAAGAACGCATCGCCAGTGACCATGACGCAACAGGGGTCAAGGAAAGGCTATTCCACCAGGGAGATTTAGTACTACGGAGGGCAAGTGCATCACAGCCCACGTATGCGGGAAGTCGTCACCCAACCGGGAAGGACCCTACATAGTCTCCAAGCAAATACGCCCAGGGACCTACCGCGGAAGACTCCGGGGGCAAGAAGGTAGACCGTGCACTGAACTCACTATACTTGAAGAAGTACTATCGCGAAGTAACAACAATGAGTTTGGCACCACCAACAAGAGTAGTAGATGGCATTACGGCTTTCAAGGATGAATTGAAAAAAATTCGGAATACTCGCTTCTTCTACTACTCAACGAGGCTTCGTGCCTAAGGCGATATGCCAACATTGAGGCTTCGTGCCTAAGGCGATATGCCAACATTGAGGCTTCGTGCCTAAGGCGATATGCCAACATCGAGGCTTCGTGCCTAAGGCGGTATGCCAACATTGAGGCTTCGTGCCTAAGGCGGTATGCCAACATCGAGGCTTCGTGCCTAAGGCGGTATGCCAACATCGAGGCTTCGTGCCTGGCGATATGCCAACACCGAGGCTTCGTGCCTAAGGCGGTATGCCAACATCGAGGCTTCGTGCCTAAGGCGGTATGCCAACATCGAGGCTTCGTGCCTAAGGCGATATGCCAACATCGAGGCTTCGTGCCTAAGGCGATATGCCAACACCGAGGCTTCGTGCCTAAGGCGACATGCCAACACCGAGGCTTCGTGCCTAAGGCGATATGCCAACACCGAGGCTTCGTGCCTAAGGCGATATGCCAACATCGAGGCTCTACGCCAAGGCGTTAACCCACCAAGGTCCAAGGATCACCAAGGCACGACGCCACTACCAAAATCCTATGACTATCAAGGGTCGAAAGCATCAACGCGCAAACAATCACCAGGAGACAATGCAATCAATATCAAGGCGACAAGGATCAAACCATATCAACATCTAAAGAAAGAGTCAAGGACATACAAAAGTAAGCATCACAATCCAAAAGTTATCATCAAAAAGTCAACATCCGTAAAGAACATCTATAAAATCGGGGCATCTAATGGAGGAGCAAATTCTCCGATCCGTAGGAGACATCATATCGCCTCACCGGACAAGCAACACTCTCCTCCGGTAAGACGGCACCCTCTCTGTCACCACAACATCATCCTCGGGAGAGACACGAGCCACTATAGCAGCCTCGTGTAGCAACAGAGTGACCTCGGGAACCTTGAGAAGTCATAATCACGGGTCTTCTCCAGGATGCGAACCGCCAAGTCCGAAGAAGTCAAGACGCTAGGAATGAAAGCCAACTTACTCCTAAGGTCACCAACGAATAGAAGCTCTGAGGCCCTACGATTCCTACCGGGTGGAATCTCCAGAAACCTCCTCCTCCCCTTCACTACCAACAGGGGAAGGCAAAGAAGAAAAAGTATCCGCGGGGAAGAAGACTCCTCAAGGGATCCAACCACGACCGCAATGATCGTAGTCATTAGGTGATGACATGGATAAAATAATGAAGCGACTAGCTACTTGCTCGAGCAACGATCTCCCGACAAGAAGCCAAAGAAAAATGAAATGAAGACCACCTGCAAAGTATAAACAGCAGATCCATCACGAGATAAGAAGAAGGGGAGTGGACAAGCATGAGGGTCCATCACACCCACACCGTGGCCACCATAGGCGCGGCCTCACACCCACAGCACCATCCCAGTGCGCACCTCACACCCAGCGGCGGCCACCCAGCGCCGCCTCACGCAGCGCGGTGACCCAGCGGCCTCAAGCCCACAGTGCGGCCACCCAGCGCGGCTTCGCTCCCAGCGCGCGGCCTCACCTAGGCGCACCGCATAAAGAAAAAAAAAAAAAAAAAAAAAAAGTGTAGGAGGTAAGGTTTGAACCCCAACCTCTCCTACCTCATTACTAGAGTTACGGTGTAAGCCCCGCAAGGAAAGTCCGTTTGCGCGGACCCCTCACTATGCATCTACTCTCTTGGACATCCTATCCCAAGAGAGTGGGGGCAAATGATACATCCAATATTCATCGGGCCAATCGGTGGCCGCCACGTGTCACGGGCGCCAACCAAGGGAAACGAACCGGGGTCCCAATACCGGCGCGCCAGACTAAGGCGCGCCACACCCAGCGCGCTAACACCAAGGCGCGCACCACACCCGGCGCGCCCGCACTCCAGCGCTGCTCGCACCCAGCGCGCCACACCCAGCGCGCCCGCACCAGCGCGACTCGCACCCAGCGCGGCTCGCACCCGCGCGGCCTACACCCAGCGCTGCCACACCCAGCGCGGCTCCGCACCCAGCGCGCCTCGCACTCCAGCGCGGCCACACCCAGCGCGGCCGCACCCAGCGCGGCCCGCACCCAGCGCGCCACCACCCAGCGCGGCCACACCCGCACGCTGCCACTACTCAGCGCGGCCTCACCTAGGTGCGGCCACATCCAGCGCGCCTCTCACCCAGCGTGGCTACCGAGGCGCGGCCTCTCACCTAGGCGCGGCCTCACCCAGCGCGACAACCACCCAGCGTGGCCACATCCAGGAGCGGCCTCTCACCCAGGCACAGATCGTGGGCACAAACGTGAGGTGGGGGCCACTCACCTATGACCCGATCGTATCGCTACAAGACTCATGTCACCACCAGGACTCTAGACCACCGCTTAGAAGTCACGTCATCCAGACGGATTCAAGTACCAAGGACGTTATCACCATACGCGGGTATCTATCCACCAAGGATCCTGATGCCACTAGGACACTCCCTCCCACGGGGAGATGGCCAATCAGGATAGAGCCCCGTTACCCAGGACCTCTATCCACTCAACGGCGCAATTGCCATCAAACTGGGACTCTCCACACCGTCATATGCTACTATAAAAGGCAAGGTACACAACCCCATCGGGGACATCTAAACTCATACTGAATAATCACTATTCATCTGTTTGCGCCAGGAGATCTAACTTTGGCATCGGAGAGCCCTAGGCCGGGACCACACCGGTTCTCTCTGTTGACCCCTTTGGTCCACTTGCAGGTGACGGCACTCGCAGGACCGCTCGACGATTTCTTGACGCAACAGTCTTAAAACAATTAGAGTTGAGTAATCGGTATCCTTTTTTGGACACTGGCCCATCCAAGATGCCGGATACCTATTAAATTGTTTGGAATGGACACCATCACACGCTCATAACAAAGAATTCAAACATTAGAATGCTAAGTGAAACTTGCAGACATCATATTTCACATTTCACAATAAAGTTTTTGTACAGATGCATTCTTGATATTGGTGTTACCTCTGCTTTGTTTGTTACTTTTTGTTTCTTCTCACAAGGAGGAAGAGTTCTTTAACAAGCATGACGGATCTCCAAAAACACCATTCCCCAACTGCTGGAAAGGCAAGAATGGACTATACAGTGTAGGCTTTAGCAAACAAGGCTTGCAGGATGCTTCTATAGATGCACAGAGAGTTGCCCAAGACATTGCAAGGCAATGGAAGTCCGAGACAAAGCATTTGCACTTCGATTACCACATGGAACGAATCGTATCCCACCCACGGCTCCACGCACATATTTCTTCTATCTCATCTCTTCGTTCAAGACTTCAAGTTAATCAAGTTGGTTGACACTTTGAAATTCATCTGTCATGGCTTAAAAAGGGATCATTGTCAAACATATTTCTTAGTTGAGCAATCTGAATAAGAGCTCTAATCCATCTGAGCAACAAATCCTTGTAAAGAATCCATCTTTCTGTCATATGAAGTCATATAAAAGTAAAATTAGTGTGAACTGAGAAGGATCCTGACTTTCTCGATTCTCTTGCTTCTCCCAACTGTTACACCTTTTTTTTTTCACTACCATAGAACATACAAGCATTGTCTACCATCCAAAAGAGAGAATAGATCATCACCAGTTAAGTTACCCCATCCATAATTGATCTTAACGGATTGCAGGGGTGGGAGATAATGTTTCATCACCGAGTTGTGGGGATTAGGGCTTAGGAGACACACCTTGGAAGACTTTACTGTTCCTAGTTTTCCAGATGTTCTGGTTCTGCCACATCACGGAACAGAGAAGAAGGTTTCGTCCCAACTAAGAAAAGGGTTCTGAAACCAGCTAAGGAACCTCTGAATCAGCGAAGTGCCATCATCTTCCACCATGGAGTTGGTAAGCAGTGCCAAACCACATCAGCTTAGCAACTAAAATGGCACCCAAAAGCTCAATTATCTCTGACTTCCCTTCTTCACAAAGTGGTTAAAGATTTACGTATCCATCGTTGCAGTTCGCTCGCCTGCAAATTCGAATGGGAAATTATCAGGGCCACCCCTGACGTTTGCCTATATTTTATAAGGCATACCCACTAACTAATTCCACATATATCCCTTACCGTTAGTTAGGAACAGTTAAGTAGTGATGTCATCCATTTAATATTTTTTAAAAGACATTTCTACCCTTCTTAATGAGAATTACCTAATCTACCCCTTCAATTAAAACACCCATAAACCCTTCTTCTTCACACTCACCGACAACTGCAACCTACCGTCTTAAACTAAGTTCGGCGATGCTTCTTTCTTGAACAGAGCTGCCGAGAGGAGCAAAGTCAGCTGTGGCGTCTCGGAATTATTCGATTCCTTCCATTGAATTTAAACTGAAAAAAATAAAAACTAGAGAGGTGGATACTATGATCCGGAATCTCTCTGCGTTCTTTTTTAGAACCTCAAAAGCGGAGGAACCCCCACCACTTCCTCTCCTTCCAACTTTGATTCATTCTCAATTATAGTTAATTAGTTATTCTAATCTGCTTCTTTTTTTTTTCTTTCAAGATAAAATTATTTATTATTAATGGACACTGATAATGCTTCCACCATTAGAATCAAGTTCGCCAGAGCTAAAGCTTGGTATGGTCAAAAAAGTGGAGTGCCTCGACGAGGGGTTTTAATCGGATGATGTGGGGAGCTTTAGAGACAGTGGCGAAAGAACCGCCATCCTCGACGTGGGCTTTTAATCGGATGATGTGGGGAGCTTCAGAGACAGTGGCGAAAGAACCGGCGAACCGCCATCCTCGAGGTGGGTGGGACTGGTAGATCACAGGAATCGAACGGACCAACTTCGTCGATTACAATATATTCGTAAGGACGGTTTGTCCTTGTCCCTGCTCTACATTCTCCATCATCGGGGTATCGATGATGATACTGCTACTGCTGACAGTGGCTGGTAGTACGGTTGGAGTGAGTATCGTTGGATATGTCGACACCGAGAATCCTATGTTGCAGTTCACCGCCGGCGGTGGTCAACTGCCTGATTGTGTTTTCTTGGTGGATGACTTCTTGTTCTTCACTTCCCGACCCCCATGAACTATCAACCAGAAAGATTAAATCAAATTAACACAGAAAAAGAGAATAGATTTGCTTGATAAGATTTGGGATTTAAAGGGGAAAAATTGACTTCAGAGGTAGGGTCATGTCGAAGAGGCTAGATCCCGACGTCTACGATTGAGGTTGCTTCACCGGAGGAAATACTTCTGGGCATGACTGGCGATCTGGGTTGGATTATGAGTCTTGACAAAATTTCTAGAGATACCCCTCCAATCTCATTTCCCAACCTTCTGGAGACCTAGTTGTAGCCATTGTTGCCGCAGTGAGAACAGTAGGGCGACATCTTTCTTTACCTGTGCCGTCTCCGATAGGTTTTCCGGTGTATAGAGAGAGGAGAGTGGGGGAGTTCGTTTGCAGACGGAAAGGGACGGGTGGAGAGAAAAGAGAGAAATACGGGAAAGAGGGTCAGGGTAGAATGAAATGGGGGAAATTTAGATGTTGAAATACAGCCGTTGGATTATGATAAATCACGTGTAAAAAGGTGTATTGGTCAAAGAAAATTTTTATGTTAACACCGTTAAAAAATGGGTAATGGTTGATATTATGATAGTTAATGGGTGTTCCTTAAAATATAGGCAAACATCAGAGGGTAGCCCTGATAATTTCTCAATTCGAATTGATATGTATTTAAGCGAACATAATTCATTTGCGGGGTGAACCACTTGATTCCCCGTAGCTTCTTCCAGGAAGACTAGGGGGTTGGAATGTTGGATGGAGTTCGGATGAAAGAGCGTTGGGCTCCTCTCTAGCGCGACAGGGATTGTAGCACACATCCAATGGCCCTCACTGCTTGGGCATGCAGCCCAATACTGCGGGCCGACGGATGGTGCGCAACAAACCCTGTCATGCTACAGAGGACCCAAATCCAATGAAAGAAGCCTATACTCAGGGTTTAGAAAATCGGTTGAATCAACCGAGACCGATCCCCCTGATTAGAAGTGTGGTCATGTAGAGTAGTGGAAGGGTGCTGGACACGAAGAGGGACAGGAACAACGACACAGCTCTAGAAAGAGAGCAATCCTGGAAGCATGGAGTGAGGAATTGGTATCGGATGGGCCGATCCATATCAAGGTTCTAAAACTCGAGTTTCAACTAGGTTTCGACCAACTAGAAATCGAGTTCATCTCGGTCGAAACCTAGGACTTTCTCTAAGCTAACTTGAACCTTGGTTTCGAGGCCTAGAAATTGTTTTTTTACCCTGATTCTTGTTGTGCTACCCATTTTGGACATTTTAAACCCAATCCATGCATTAGTTTCACATAGAGAACACTAAAAATATTACTTATGGTTTTGATCCAAGTTTGATATTGTATATTATTCTTGGACATGATATATCTAATAAGGTTTGATCAACACATAACTTCTTCAATATAAATGAGATTTAAGCAATCTTGGATTTGTTAGAAAACTTTGTTTTGATAGCTTTCCAACAAGTCCAAGATTACTTAAACCTGTTTTACATTGAAGAAGTGATGTACCGATCAAACTTAATTTGGTATATGCGAATGCTGTCAAAATCGTTCTACATGAAAATATTTTTTGGACATCAAAATCAGTGAATATTTTACCGTACTTTTGGTTTTTAGCAATGTTTTACCATATTAAGATTTATGAAATTTTTAGATTTAAGAAAAATCTCAGTATTAGAAAGTTGAAAATTACACTTACCATCGAAAATCCAATTTTTGTTCTTGAACTAGGGAGTTGATTTTTTTCCTTTTGAAATTTGTTTTGTAATTATTTTTATTGGATTCAAATAGGGGGTATTTGCTTATTTATGAATAATATCTTAAGTAAATGAAATACAAATACAAAAATAACATAACTAATTAGTGTCTATCCAGGTTTTTGGCTTGGTTTCTGGCAATTTCTGGCATAAATACTTGTCTATCCTAGTTTCAAGTCAAGTTTACCTAGTTTCGATGGGCATATGTGTCGAAACCACCAAAATATGGTCAAAACCATCGAAACCCGATCAAATCCTGGGATTTTATAAAATCCCCCCTTCAACTCGTCTCGAAAACCTGCAAAACCGAGTTAACTCGGTGTTTCGACAGGTTTTGATCGAGTTGTTCTTCCATGATCCATATCAGTAACCAATATGAATTGAGGTCGATACCTGGGCGATCCTATATCTACGTATCAATACGTACCAAAGGTAAAAACTAAAAAGGTTTTAAAAAAAAAAAAAGGGCAAATCCGTCCAATCTAAACCGATATAGGTCGTCTCAATAGGATCAATATCGTCCGAGATCAATATTGATCCCGATATCAATTACAAATCCCAGCCTAAGAAGGATGTGGCAAGACGAGGAGGGGGAACGGAGGGAAGGGAGACGGAAATGGGCGATAGGGGTGTCAACCGATTGGACCAGTCAGTTTCGATCAGGCCTAATCGATCTCCACCAATTTAAAGTCTTGCATTTTTTCTTGTCGTTTACCGATCCATAACTGGGTGTAGATTAGTTGGACTAATAGGGCTATAATGTAACTAATTGGACCATAGATGATCCTTAAACGGGTCATAAACGAGCTATAATCAAACTAAATGAGCTTAACCAGGGCATGAATGGGCTATAATCAGATTAAATGAGCTATAATTAAATTATATGAACTTAAATAGGCTAATGAGGCTATAAGCGATAGAACATTCGTCGGGCCACTGCCTTGCATCGGGAACGCCCACTTATTCAATTCTTGGGCACAATAACATTTAATAATCGAACAGGCCGGTCGAAGGCCTCAACCTATCGGTTCAACCATAGGGGCATGGAAGAGGGGAGGATGCAGGAGAGGGAGAGAGTATGTAGGGTGGTGTGTTGCAGCAGAAGAGGGAGGGGAAGAAGACAAAGTGGGCGCAAGAGGGGCAGCTAGAGAGAGAGAGAACAGAAAAAAAAGGGGGCAGGGGAGGGACGAAGGCAGGGGCAGTTGCAGTGAACGCTAGGGCGGGGAGGACAAGGATGGGAAGAGAGGACGAGGAGGGAACGAATGGGAGAGAGAGACAAGGGAGTTTCTTCGATCAATTCATTTCCACACAGTCGTCCTCTGTATTTGCAACGTATCCTTCATTTCTTTGATCTCGATTTGCCTTGTTCTTCACATCATTTTCCTTTGTGTTTCTGGTTCTATAATGGGATGTATTGGGTGGGCAAAGTCGTCATATGTGACAGAACTTGGCTGCATTGTCTGTGAGGAATTGTCCGAATTTGGGCCTGGCAAGGATGGCTGGTCTAGAACAGTAGAACCCCTCTCTCCTTGCTACTCATTCTCTCGCTATTGCTGGTCATTGCATCATTCCCATCCTTGGCTGGAACGAAGATGATCCTTCCATTGTTGTTGCCTCCCACTGTAGACGGGGGATCTACAGGCTACAGTGTTTCGAGACAGCTTGTAGACAGCAAGGGGAACTTCGCCGAGAGGGAGAGGGCATTGCAGCTTGTGTCGAGATTTCGTAGGAGGAGACTTGGGTGTGTGTGTGAATAAGCCGATTCAGAAAATGGCTGGGTTGGAATCGGGTAGACCTGATTCTGGTTTTTTGCAATCACCCAAAAAAAAAAATTCTTCACTATAACAAGGTCCATACATGTGATATTTCAACAATGCAAAGAATGCATTCACATTCCATTCAAAGAAAAAGCCTTTAATGCTGCCACTGGTTGGTGATCAGCCCTCAAAGGGAACTAATAGGAAGTACTGAAGAGCAATAAAGAAACCCAAAATTATTGGAAATAAAACCCAATAGAAACAGTGTGTTTGTATGACAACGTAGGAAATTTTCAACAATTAAAACCAACTAAAAAGAAATTTCACATCTCAAGATTCCACATACTCTCAGCAATTATTTTCGGCCTTTTAACTTCCTCTGCCAGATTGAGAGATGCTGATATCTGCAGTTGGTTTGGGGGGGGGGGGGGGGGGGAGGAAGTTAAATATCCTCAAAAGAAAAATTACCTTCTGAAAAGAAGACTTGAAAGGATATCGTCTTGCCCATCAGTAGTTTCGAATAGCACATTATTCTTGTCAAGATCGAAGATCCTAATGACAGTTTAATAATAGGGAAGCGCAGAGTTCAAGTCAGGGTTTAAAAACTCAGAATCAGGATCCAGATCAGTCCATGCGAATTCCGATCCAGATTGTCCGGAATTGGGACCCGCCTCTGCCTATTCGGATCTGGATTAGCCAATCCTATCCAATTTTTCAATCGCTGCTTCAACTTGAAGTTAGGCTCCTTTTTGCACTGTTTATCTAATTGTGTCGGGGTTAGTGTTAAATATAGGAAAATTGGACATCTTAGTGCCAGTGCTGTGGAGCAAACATCTTATTATAGGTTTTGCAGCTGCTTCAACTTAAAGTTCAGAAACTGACCTGTTTATGGAAGAATGGAAATATAGAAGAAGAGACGGGAATCCACCTGCCGAAACCTATGAATCCACACAGCATCAATTAGAAAACTGAGAACTTTATTTACCGTAAACGGTGAGGAGGCTCAATACATATATTTAGACTTCTGAAACAGACTTTCCTAATCCTTCTCTAAACTGGAAAACAAAAATAACAACAGAAAAGCCACATGCTATGCGGTTTTTGAATTCCTACTAAGACTAGGACTCTTCACTTGGGCATAAAACTTCAAAGAAAAAATACAAATGAGATGTAAATTCCTAATTAGACTACGATTAAAGACAAGACTCAAAACAGACACTAACTTAGAAAATTGACCCCGACATGGGATGAATTACACTAAAACTAGAAGCTGATCTACCCATGGGATAGCCCCCTCTCTCCCTACCCTTAGCTGCTTCATACAGTGTTGTGTGCGCTCCATAAATTGAGAGCTTAGACTACACCCTGAACCCCTAACCTTGCCCCTCAGCCCTCTACAGAAAAGGAATGACAAATTAAATTGCCAAACTTCACTGAAATGAATGGAGTTGCACAATGAAAGACTTCTTAGCTGACTGGAAAGTCCATCATATCTATAAACCAAGAAACCAAGACAACACCTAGAGGCACCTATGAAATCTTACAAGAATCATAATGATTGTAACAAACCTGCAGATTATGCAGAGAGAGGTTCCATCTTCTTAAGAAAGAAAAAAACTTTAAGGAACTTGTAGAGAAATATCATTCAACAAAAAAGGGGATTTGCAGAGAAATATATATGTGAGAAAGAAGTGGAATGCCAAGTCACTACTTGATAGTCTTAAGTGCAAAAATTAGATACATATTTGTCATAAACAGGTATAGGACAGCAGATATGTACGCAAAAGCAACTTTCTGTAAATCAATGTGTTCTGAACGGGGTGTTTCTTCACAGTTTCTGTGTGATGTTGGGAAGAGCATGTTCAAGAATGATATATGTACGTAGCGAGTGCGGGCGAGAAAGAGAGAGAGAAGATCATCTCTGATTACCAAAATTTGCTGTATGACAGCATTTTCGACATCAAAGTTGTTATTAGACAGCAAACAGCAGGGCTGGATTTCAAGCTCGATGCTAGAGCATTGGATGCCAAAATGGATACATAGAGCTCTGTTGATAAGTTATGGAGTGGAAGAGTGTTTACTTGAAGATCGGTAGAATTTCAGGCAATAATAGTGCCTTCTGAAAGCAATTATTTGAACATTTAAAAAGACCATAAAGGGACACCAATTTAAAAGCTGTATACACGGCTGAACATTAGCAAAGTCAAGGATAAGGGAGTTGATCTGAAAGGCCATAATATGGGGCAAAGGTAGGGAAGACAGGAAACAAACATCATGCGCCATGTAATAAAACTATCATAATGCTACATGCATAGATGAGATATTTAAGCTTGACAAAATAAGTTCGTTATTGATAATATGGAGAAGAATCGCAGATGGAAATAAACATCACCTCCAACATGTAGCTGGAGCAGGTACCAGTAAATGTGGGGATCTCTAAGCAATACTGATAAGTCTAAGTTCTAAATTTCACAATTTGTCAAAAAAAAATACAGTTTTGGTTGGTTCTTCTAAGACCGCAAGATGTTTTGCATATTTTGGAACAGTTACATCAAATTATGGTAGCATGTAGTCTATGACAGTAAACTTCATTTTCTTGGTCTTTTTTAGGTCATCAGAGTTCTGTTAAATGAATCTTGAGTTATATTGGAGTTTTAGTAAATTATTTTGGGATTTAAATTTGACTACAACTACTTTTGCTTAGAAACTATAACTTATTTGAATTTCTTTTTAGTCACTTAATAGTATCCAAAGGTCAAATGACTCCAAAGGATTTCACATATAAACGACATATGTGCTGATTTGGCACGCAGATTGGAAAGAAATAGACTAATAATCTGACATTAGGAAACTACATTTTAATTTCATAGTCATGGGATCACTTGGTAATTATGAAATGTCGGACATCTTCCACTAAAATTTGTAGAACAAAACATTCTTGTCTTCAGAACTTATGTTATCTGAAAAACTGACATTCTCTACCCAAGTGTAATAGAACACAAATTTTTCTCTGAAAATATTTTCAATATTTGACATTACAAATTTACAACAAATGAGCCTTCATTGAAACGTGTAGTCACTATGAAGCTCCTCGCCATTGAACATGAAGGAAATGAACTCCAGCAACAAAAGAATTGGACACTAAAAAGAGGTGCAGGCTCAAGCTTTCAATAAAAATTCTAGAACGCTACGGGAAAAGTTTGTACCTTGAAAGACCCGTTACTCTTGGAATCTCTCCACCACTCCAGGCCCATGACCTTGTCGGATGTCTGATACGAAGCCCTAAACACATCGTCCCCATAAACCCTTTGTGACAACGTAAAGTCCCACGAATTCTTGGCGAAATCGTAGCACTGCTCAAAGGTCCTGATCCCTCCATGCACATATGTGTACTTCAATTTGCAGTTCCCAGAACCCAAAACATAATTAGCTGAAACTTTGTTAGCTGAATCGAAGACAATGGTGCCATCGAAAATCGTCCGGTTATCACCACGCCCATGAATGTAAGTCAAATTCAGAGGTTTATCCGAAACCTTAATCGTGTTCATGAACAGAAACCTCACATCCTACGCGGGTAAACAAAATAAACAAAAAAAAGGAAAATTTGAGCGCTAAAAAACCCTAGTTTTCTTCTCTTGCGTAAACCTCAGCTTCGAGGTTTAAGAATTACCTTTTCGGGAACATTGTAATCGACAATGAAGGAGCCGGGCTTTTCAAGAGAAAGAGCGAGACCATTTAAGCTAGGACCATTGACGACCGTGGCGTCGGTCATGGAAGCACGGAGGTTAACATCGCCAGCGTTAATGGCGAGAGTTGCAGAGGAAATGCTTTTTTCGGTACCGTATCTTCCCCTAATAGTAGCCTTCATCTCTCTAGACGCTTTCACTCCTGATACGTGAAGCAAGATAACGAAAGAGAAAGCGATGACGGTTCTTCGCCGCCTTGTCTTTCTATCACTCTCTCTTTCTCTCTCTCCCGCCGTCCCCGCGAGCGCGCGCACGCCTCCTCTTACACCCGCTTATGTGTCTCTCCGGTGAGAAGAACACTTGGCTGGAGTTCGTGAGTCACTCTCCCAGACTCCCTCCCGGATCTTTATCGCCCCCAGTACTGGGGGCGGTCAAGTGCCATCATGCGGCTGGGGCATCACCCATGTGTGCATGGTGGGGCCACAGCCCACTATGCACACATGATGGTGCCCCAGCCGCATGATGCAAAATTGACCGCCCCCAGTACTGGGGGTGATAATTTTCCCTCCTAGTCCCTAGTAGTGGAAAATTAGGATCAGGATTGTCTCCAAGGGAGTTCACATCGTCTACAGTTCCTTGACCGGTGCGGTTTCCTAGTGCCTCTCACAAGGGGGGGTGGGACCCACCCAGGACACCTGACCCAACACTCTGCCTGGGTGGGGTCCACCCTCCTCTTGTGAGAGGAACTAGGAAACCGCACTGGTCAAGTAACCGCACACTAAAAAAAATTCTCTCCAGGGAGCAAGTAACGCGCCTAGGGAGCTGCCAGCCGTTGGGCTATGCGGCACACATCCTTAGGAGTGTGCTGAGATGTGTGCGGCACGTCTCAACCGTCGGATGCCCCCTGGAAGCACCCTGGGCGCACGCCTCCCTGGAGACGAGCTAAATTGGGAAAATCACCGCCTCTAGTTTTCTGCCCGGCCCAGTTCCCCAGTTCCTCTAATAGGGGGTGGTGGATTCCACCTGGGCAAAGTGTTTGGGTAGGGGTAGGGTGGTCATTCCAGTTCCCCTTTATTAGAGGAACTGGGAACTGGAGGTGATAAAGATCCCCCTAATAGTAGACTAGTAGTACTAGTACCTACCAGTGGAGCGGTGGATCGACCCAGAGTGGGTCGGGTCGAGTGCTTAGACTACATTGCAATAAAGCGAGAGATTGGATGCAGGGGCTATAGATGCTTTCTAATGTAAATGTCTAGTCAGCCAACAAGTCTTTGCATCCAAGTCATTCTTTGTGATGTTCTTGTACTCAAGTACCTCTTTTTTTTTTTTGAGAAAATTACAAGATTAGCTATTTTTGGGTTTTCATTTATTCCACCCTATGTTTGAGTTAATAAAAATAGACAAAAACAAGTTAAGGTTTATAAAACTGGACAAAATATTGTCTCTCCCTCCCACATTTATTTTTTTAGACATTTTTACCCCTGTCATTGCCTTCTCGCCCAGGCATCCTCCGTTCCCTGCTACCCTACCCTTGTCCCAGCCACTGCCATTCTCTGCTACCCCAAGTAATAGAGGGAAAAAAAGAGATTTTTTCAGAGGGAACCTGCCGAGGAAGGAAGGAGAGTCATTATTTTGTCTAATTTTGTAAAACTAAACTTGTTTTTGACTATTTTTGTTCACTCAAACATAAGGTGGACGGTTTTGTAAATGAAAACCCAAAAGTAGCTAATCATGTAATTTTCCCTCTTTTTAGTAGGGTTTTGATTTCACATTTCATGGAATCACTTGTGTTGCCCCCTCTTAAATCTTGCCCTTCTAATTTCGTGAGACTTGAAATTGAGTGAGAACATACTTCATAATTTAAAACTCTATATTGGGACATTGGATTCTAGAACTTTAGGACTGTTCTTCAAAACATCATGAATGTCAAGGTTTGTGGCAATGTCTCATGGTTACTTGTAAATTTCAAGTTCTACTTGATGGGTCTTTAACTGAAATTGTTAAAGCACTTGGAACATGAGCATGTTCCAAGAGGATGGTGGTTCGAATCCACCAATGTCTTTTTTATTCAACTGTTCATAACATAATCAGTTACGACAATAATCCACACATGAACCCAATTTTAATGGCATTTTTTTAATTTGAAATTGAAATGGCGATTATGTCATATTCCATAACAATTTTTTCTTCAATGATTGGGGTGGGAAATTGGGAATAGAGAAATCTTTTCATTGCCTTTTTGTTTTTTCCTCAATGCAATTGAGGTGGTGGTATTTTGCATGATGGTCTTATTCCCTGTTCACGGTTGAAGCTATTTAAAGACCCAAATTCCTTTAGCTACAGAAGATTGTTGTCATTTCTTATAGATATTGCAAAAGATAATTCCAGTAATTTCTTCTCCCTTCGGCTTCTTCTAAAAATTAAAATTTGTAATTTGCGTTAAGGTTGGTTAAGGGGTCAATGGCTTTTACAAGTGTTATTTGGTTTAGTAATGAAGATAATGGCATTACTATAATTGTTGGTAAATAAGCAAGAACATGTTTTACCAAACGCCATAGTTGTTCCATAACTATTCCCAGAACAACTGTGGAACAGATTTGCCAAACAGTCAATTTTATTTTTTTTTCCTGGTAGAAAAGAAGGCTATTCAATTACATGCAAAGAACATTGTTCCAAGTCAAAAATAACAAAAAATGTTCATTGAAAAGAGCACTCGTTCTAGAACATTACCAAACATAGCCTAAGTTGTTCCATGAAACAACAACACAAGTCTGAGGTGTTTCATAAATGACGTTCTACAGACTAAAAAGCTGTCCGATTCGTTCTTTAGGAACAAAAAACAAACCATTTTGACAAACATAATTTGCCTGTTGTCCCGTTCTCACAAAATGAAAAAACGGAAAAACCTGTTCTAAATAACATTACCAAACACAGCCTAAGCATATTTCGAACCATGTTCATAAGTGTTCCATTTCTTTTTCCAGCTTTTATCAACCAAAAAAATATATATATATATATCCAGCAATGTTATTTTGATCTAGTGATCCAAGCATTGGTATATTGTGCTATAATACCTCGCTCTTATAGGAATCGAGCAAACGGATCAGGCTTATGTCCAGAGTTTGTGTACCTTCTATCGTATCCATAACTTATGTCTAGTCTAACAATTTTATCATCTTGTCAATATGTTTCTCTAATTCTAACTCGTAGTAAGCTTATCAATCGGTACGGTTTCGATACGGTATTAAAAATAGGTATCCAATATCAATACCATACCGTATCATTTAAGAATATCATTTTCAATATCGATACCGTACCATTTCAGTACGGTTTTGGTACGGTATGAAAACGGTATAAAATCTGATTAATAAAAAAACGATATTAAAACTGTATAAATTCGATATCCATTTGGAGAATCACCGGTTCATTGACCAGATTATCAGAAAACATATACATTAGATCAAAAGAGGAAATGAAAATTCTTTATTAGGTTAATTAAAAAGAAAAAACTTAAAAACTTAAAGAAGTTAAATCCATGGGATTATACATAATTCTAATCTGAAAGTTTCTTCTTAGAATTTTAAAGAAAAACAAAACTCAGATCCAAGAAGAAGTCTAAAACAAGAAACCGGAAAGAACAAGCAGATGCAAACGACATGAATGACGGAGAAGAAGAAGAAAACCATACCAGTAAACTCAAGTTCAACCTTCTTCATAAATTGAGAGAGGAGACGTTTATGAACTTGAAGAGTCAACAGAGCTACGCTCCCTGAGACTGCGAAAACTGCCATGAATCCGACTCCCGTGGAGCTTCCCATCTCTGGCTCTGTTTTCTTCTTTTGTTGTCTCTATGAGGAATGAGATTTCTTTCTCCTCTTCTTCGTCTTCTTCTTCTTTTTCTTCTTCAAGTCGAAACTGATCAGATCAGGCCTCAGACATCGGAGAATCCCTCTTTTAAAGAAAAGATTATGAAAGTAGAAGCGCAGCAAAACATCTTAGAGACAAATCAGGTAGGAGAAGGAGAAGGAGAAGGAGAAGAAACACAACAAATGAAAAAGGGTAAGGTGCACTCAATCGAGGAGGCTCTGCAACCTCTGCCGGAGTGCTTCTCTGGGCGCCGAGAGGACCAGGAACGGTGAAGGGGAAAGGGCCGAAAGGAATTAGGGTTGGTTTTAGCCTTTTACTTTTAGGATTTAATCTTAGCCGTTTAGATTTTAGGTGTTTGTTTTTGTTTTTTTTTATTTATTTTACTAGTATACCCTCTAAACGGTACGGTTTCGATACCATTTCGGTATAATGGTACGGTTTCGGTATGCATCGATGGTATTGTACCCAATATCGATACCATATCGTACTATGATCAATATTGTTTGATCATACTGTACCATACCATTTTTGCAACAGTGCGATTTGATACGATTTTACACGGATGGTTTTAGTTTCGATATACGATTTCGGTTCCAAATTGACACCCTTAGTCTCGTAGTTCTTAAATGCATCTATTGTTTCATGATTGTGAATTAGAAGATAGAGATATCTTGTATAGTCATCTATAAATGAGATAAAAAATCTCTAATCATTTAGACATGGTGTAGAAAATGGTCCAAAAATGTTCGTATGCATGATCTTGAGTGTCTTAGTTCTCCTTCTAGCACCCCTTTGTATTCTTGTTGGTCTACTTTCCTTGAATAGAGTCCGTACAGACTACCAAAGTCAATAAATTCAAGAGTCTCAAATACTCCATTAGTTACTAATCTTTTAATTATTTTGATAGATATATGACAGAATCTATAGTGTCGTGACTTAGAGGATTTCTCATTTACAATATTAATTTTAAGGAAAATTATCAACGCTACCCCCTAAGATATGCCATTATTTTAATGCAACCATACCATGTATACAAATATCAGCCTTAACCCATAATCTAACGGCGTTAACTTTATGGAATGCAAACTAAATACCCTCTACACTAAAACATTAAAAAAAAAAACAACCCAGTCTCTTTCAACACCATCACCTTATAATTTGCAGGTCTCAGAGTTACATGGTTAAAGAAATACCTTCTAACCAAATGGCTCTATACAATGGATTTCTCAGGGATCATGTGCAGCCACAAAGGATAGGTTGCTCGTATTAGATCTCTCTGCAAGTGTAACCATCCATGTGATTAGTCTCTCTGATTCTAGTTCTTAACTCGGTTTTGTATATAGATGGAAGTAGAGGATCCTCTGCTCTGTTCTAACAAGCCATGGGAAGAAGGTGGGTGATGGTGGCAACCATATGTTTGGTTATTTTATTTGAAAGGGTAGAAGATTATTTTATTTGAAAGGGTAGAATAGATAGTTCATACATTGATAACAGCAAAATTGTCTTTTAAAAAAATTAACCTGCTGACATCATTACTTAACAATTAAAAGCCCCGTTAGATTCGGGGTTAAGGTTGATATTTGATACTTAGTGTGATTGCAATAAAATAATGACATATCTCAGGGGGTGGCAGTGATAATTTTCCTAATTTTAATGCTAGTATCAATAGATGAAGACAATAAATTACTTTCAAATGAAAAATTTGAATGCACTAAATATAATCCACCCATCAAAGATCCACAATCAACATTAACATTGTTCTTTTAACAACTTAAAAGTTGTACTCGTAAATTGAAATACATACATATGATGTCAACTTAGACACTCATAACAAATTCTTCGAAAATGATAGAACGTAAAAACATGTCTAAATCGGACCCTGATCTCCTATGGTGCGCTGCCCATAGTGGCGTGCAATGATCGCCTTACCCCCGCTTTGGCAAGGCGCTAGGCAAGGGGTAAGGTGGTCATTATGCACCGACATGGTCCGCGCCGCTCTCGCTACTACGAGCAGGCGCACCGTAGAAGATCTCGATTGGTCTAAATCCAACATATAATCGAATTGCAAAACTTTTTTTTTGGTAAAAATCGGATTGCAAAACTAATATGTAAATTCCAATAAACTCCACTTGAGAATACATTCAATTGTTTGAAAATATGCATCTTTCAATTTCCGTCATATACTACTTTTTCTACAGAAAGCCCTAAAAAAATTGGCCATATAAATTGTAGGGAAAATTACTTGATTAGTCACTATTAGGGTTTATGATTACAAAACTAATCACTCATTGATTTAATTAATAAAATTAATTAAACTGTTTTGAGTTTGGGTTTACAAAACTAGCCAAAACAGTGTGCAATGCTCTTCTTTGACAGTTTTACCCCCTCCCTCCTCCTCCTCGTTGCCACCCCACCAGGCACCAGCCATGTTTCACCCACATGGCCCCACTTGCCTCTACCCCCCTTCTTCTTCTTCCTCCTACCCCTTGCAATCCTCTACCCCATCACGAATGTATTCTTCTTTACGGATCGTCCCGCAGAGATAATAGTGTCTTCCAAAGAAAGTGCTGCCTTCTCCATGTTTGATTAAAGGTTCATGTAATTGCTTAGATTTCTTTTGTTTACGCTCGGATCGCAAAGCTTTGCAACATTTCAATTAAGTTCATGTATGCGTCAATTTGTGCCGACAGAAAAATATTTTTCTTTCTCGGTCTCTTAATCTAGTTATTATTTTGACATTCCAGCAGTAATGGCATCCGAACTTGTGCTTGGCATCAGAAAATTCCAAGAACTTCGAAGAAACAAGGAGGTCGTGGCAGTAGTGATAGCAAGCGCAGCTGACAGAACAGGGCTACTTCGGGGACCGCCTTCTCCACTTTTTCTTCTTCTTCGAGACCATTGCCCTCACCCACCCTTCAAACCAATTAACCTACCACCATGCCAACCTCCACTACCCAAAGCCCTGACCCCAGCCCATCCGCATGCCAGTGCCCAAGCCTTTGCTCCCGCGGCCCCATCAGCACACTCCTCCCCACGACTCCATCAGAGATCGATTCCTCTACCCCATTCCCAACACCTCCCACCCAATCCCATCCATCCCCACCTCTGAAAGCTTCCTTGGTCGCTACTGCAATAGAAGAGAGACAGTGAGAGATAGATAAGATGTGAAAAGGGTAGAGGATTGTAGGGGGTAGGAAGAAGAAGAAGGGGGGGGGGGGGTAGAGGCGAGTGGGGTCGTGGGGGGGTGTGTGGGCACGAGACATGGTTGGTGGGGTGGCAACGAGGAGAAGTGGAGGAGGAGGAAGAGAAGAGGGGTAAAACTGTAAAAAGTTATCCTTAGATGAGCAATGGGAACTGTTTTGGCTAGTTTTGTAAATTTAAACTCAAAACAGTTTAGTTTTGTTATTTAAAACAAGGAGTGCTGTTCTCTGTGCCGCAGCGTAGGTTACGCCCAGGCATATGGGGTTGGGGGCAATGACCACCCTGCCCCCTGCACAGGCTGCCCATGTGCTTGGGCGCAGCCTGTTGCGGCACAAAGAACATTCTCCCTTAAAACAATTAGTGGTTAGTTTTGTAAACATAAACCTAATAGTGGTTAATCAAGTAATTTTTCCTAAATTGTAATTCTCGAATAGGCACGTGGCACACCACCCTGTGTGCGGTAGGCAAGCGGGCAGCACCAATTGGAGCATCATACATGAGGGATAAAGGGTCATTTCAAAGGGGGAAGAGAGAGATAGACACCGTGGCCGTTACCGTGGGATACACAGGCAGTGTGCCAACCTTTTTCCCTTGGGGACCCACCCTAAAAAATCTTAAAAATTTTCCGACAGGTAACTGGACCGTGACGTCACAACGCGTGAGATTAGTGTTTTCAAACGGTCCCGATGAGGCGATAATCGATTGTATCGCTTTCCCGCCAAAAGCATTTGGCGCCAGATCTCCACCATTTAAGCGTACATAACCTTGCGTTTACAATGTCTTACAGTCTCACTCCACGTCTCCACTGCTAGTCTATCTTTCCCTGTGTCCGATCCTTGACGGCGGAGCGTTGAATCTCAGGTGAGTTCATCTTTGTTAATTCATTCGGTAAAAATTTGGAAGATTTTTGTCGATATCCTTCATCGATGATTTTAAGCGTCGTGGGATGAGAATCTCTATACTTTTATTTCTCCTTCTATTGCTGCTGATTCATTCAAGTAGAACTCGTTTTGTAGATGTTAAAAATTTTCACCTTTCCTCCTTCAAATCACTGCGATTAGTTCCATTGCGCCTTTTTTTTTTTTTTTTTTTTTAAACTTTTAAGATTTAATTAATGAATCACAAGTTGCAGTGTTTAGGGTTTTATTTGGTCTATTAATGCTCCGCTAGGTTTTATCATTTGTTACTGGAGATTAACATGGTTTCCAGTTCTAGTTATTGTGGAGTTAGGGTTTCTATAAACGAATTATACCATCTTGTGTTTCTTACACTGTTTCGTCTTAAATGGAAATGTAGCAATTATGTATGCTAATGCTATTTCTTTCTAACACAGTTTGGAGGAAAATGCATTAATTTGATCAAGGATTCAGGTCGTGTTTATCCACAGAAGGTATCACTAAGTGCAAGTGTTTGAGCAGCCGTGAGCTTGTTGATATTGTACTTAACTAGAGATGATTTTTTTTTTTTTGGGTGAATAAAATTACATTAAAGAAAAGAATAATACATCAGTCTTGATGACAAGACTAGGGAAAAATCCCAAATGAAAGAAGCAAAAATCTCCTAAAGATGAAACATCAAAATCAGGGGGAGGGAAGAAACAAATGAAGCGATAACTCCAACTAGAAGTAATAACAAATTAAGTTTCCCATTCCTTGGAGCTAAGGTAGTATGGGGCAAATCTTAAGCGATAACTCCGTCTAGAAGTATAGACAACATGGCCGTCAGAATCATTATATTTGTAGGGCGTTTCGAAGATGCCTTAGGGTCATCCAAAAGGCAAGCTGAAGAAGGAGACTTACAATCATGAATGCAAAGGAATTTCATGAGGGTTCACTCCAGAATGGGGGAAAGGGGCGTCATATAGTCACCCTCACACGATTTCTAAGCTCACATTAGAATAGACCTTAGAAGTAGAAGGCTTCTTATTTTTCTTCTTCCTCTTGGCAGAGGGCCGAATAGGATTTTTGTCAGCTTCCTCATCTCTTTCAATAAAAGTAAGATTCCTTGATCATCTTGATTATCTTGATTTTGAAGAGATGGCATCTCTTCCCCAATGGAGAACCTTGATTTAATTGAGAGTTATGTACATTGGCTACATCTGAGCTGTTACTAGGCATAGAATTTAAAACATGATCATTCTTCACTAGAGTGATCCTTGATTTTCTCCCTCATAAAATCTCCACTAGAGTCATCACCTTCCACAATTGCTGCCCCTATATGATGACCCAATTCCATATCATTAATGGTTGAAAATATACAAAGATTACTCTCCTATAAATCAGCTTCCTTATCCTCATCAACTGCCCCTTCTATATACATGCGAGCTGGTTCTATGCAATCCCCCAACAATCTTTCTTCCTTATCCATATCCTCATCAACTTCCTCAATTAAATCCAGTGAAATTGGAAGGACATCTTCCTCCAAAACAGCAAATTTAGATTTCAAAATTTGAATTTGAAATTGATGTTGCACCAAACCTCAACCTTCTCTATTGCATATGAAGTAGGTATACCAGAAAATTTTAGACTCAGAAGTGGGTTATTCTCTGCTTATTGATCTAGGAGTTTCAGATTTTTTTTGGGTGTTATGTCTTTGTTCATCCATTTGTTTCATCTGAAGATATTTGTCCTGATAAGTTTTCTGTTTGTTTGAATAGATTTAATTATATATTTGTTACTCTTGTTTGGTTTTTGGTTTACTCCGTTAGTAAATGGATCTAAAAGTTATAGTGCTTTTGCAACCATTGGTGTGAATAAAAGAAAGAAAAGGGTATTTTATGCTCCACATTGGATTAGAATCTCTCCCTTGTCTTCTCTCCCTCGTTGACATTTTATTACACAATTATTATTTTATATCAAGGTCACTAATGCTCTTGTGGTTTCTTTTATTCTGCTTCACTGAACTTGGCATGAGGTACACAAGGTGTTCCTCCCCCCCACCCCTTGATGAGTTGTCTTTCTTTTGTTTTTTTAGAACTTGTATGAGTTCATTAATGAGTTTCCAACACTGGGAACTTAGATGTTTCACCCACAAAACTGCCTCATATTTTATTTTAGACACGTTTTCCTTTGTCTACCATGGCCAATGAATTATTTTGTTTTGAAGGTGGTTGGAAATTGACATTTTTGTTTTACAAATTAAGCTCTTGAGTGCCATTATTTTATTTTCTTGTTCAAATATAGTATTATGAATCAGATTCTTATCATGTAAAATCACTTTATGTTGTAGGTCCAACTATTTTGTCAAATGTGACGAGTTTTTCTCTATTATTTTCTCCACAAGAAGACAGAGAGAGTATATTGTAACTTTAACCAATGGAATTGAGGAACTTAAGCCATGTGTATTTTATTGGGGCAATTAAGAGGGGTATGGTGGAGAAAATCATTAATGTAGATTCTCATGGAAGACGGGCCCTGAGGTTCAAAACAATAGAGGCTATATATGAATCTGAAGATGCCAAAAATCTAGGTTCCTGCACAACATTTCAGCAGCAAGAAGGGAGGTTGATGGGTTCACCATTTGGTTGTGGTGGGGTCAAGATTGACAGGCCAGTTCTTCTCATGGGTGGCAGAAAAATCAAAATTAACCCCGGACTTTGTCATTTAGACAAGGATGCTTGTGATGACATGGATGACCTTAGCTTTAATGAAATGACACTAAAACAACTTAAGGAGAGATGCAAAACAAAGAAGCGGAAACTTCCAAAATCTGTTGACCTGAAAAAAGGTCCATGCAGTCATCTGAGTGAAGATTATGCTAAATTGCAATTGAAGGAAGATGATTCTGATCTGGAGGAAAATCTCAGCAGCTGGAAATTAAAGCTGTCAAAAAAACTGAAGGCCAAACGGAAGTGCATCAGGAAAGAAGTGCATTCACCTTGTAAATCTGCTGATTCAGTTTCAGTATATGAACAAATACCTAGTACCCCTCAAAATTCACCTCAAAGTACTGTGGATCTAACTGGACCCATTAAAGCTGAGATTGAGATTTCAGGACCTGAGTTTTCAGAGTGCCCTAATTTGGATGGTTTTACCTTTGGTGCTACTCTCAATTCCCACTCTACAGTTGATATCAGTGCAAACGTATCTGATGAAGTGGCAGGGTTATGTAAGAGAAGTGAGTTGGCCATTGGAGAATCAACTTTTCTTACTACAGAGGGTCCAAGTTGTGTTGTTACAGAAGTTTCAATTGAACGTTTGGATCATGACAATTCTCTCTCTCTTCCTGCAAGTGCCGCAGTGGGGGAAGTAATGGAGGACAGTTTTTCAGAGGTGACTGGTAAAGAAACTCTTTCTTTCCCCATTTCTGAACTTGATACAAATGTTAGCATTATTCAGTCAACTCCTGACATAAGCCCTATGGAGGTGCCATTGATCACCAATGAGCCAGATTCTGAGACATGTGGAAGCTGTGAAAGCTATTCATTTATGCAGGGGACATCATGTGAAATAGATAGCAGCTGTGTGATTCATATGCCTCATAAGTTGAATGATGATGGCTTTAGCTGCACAAAACCTAACTATGATGGTGGATATATTTCAAATGTGGAAATGGGAGATAGCAGCATGGAGGATACCGTTCCTGACCCTGAAACCATAAGAAACTCTGACATTCTTTACATGTCATTTCAGAAGTCGTATCAGGGCTTGAATTCTCCTAGTGATTTTAGTTCTATTAGTTGTAGTTCACCTACAATTGAGGATAAGCAGAAGAACTCATCTTTGTCAGTAAAGGGACTGATGTCTACTAGCATGGAAACGGAAAGTGATGGTGGCATCAAGGAGGATAACCTTCCTGATCCTGAAACCAGTGTTAGTTCTATTGGTTGTAGTTCACCTACAATTGAGGAGAAGCAGAAGAACTCATCTTTGTCAGTAGAGGGACTGATGTGTACTGGCATGGAAATGGAAAGCGATGGTGGCATCAAGGAGGATAACCTTCCTGATCCTGAAACCAGAGTTAGTTCTATTGGTTGTAGTTCACCTACAATTGAGGAGAAGCAGAAGAACTCATCTTTTTCAGTAGAGGGATTGAGGTGTACTGGCATGGAAACGCAAAGCGATGATGGGATCAAGGATGATAACCTTCCTGATCCTGAAACCAGTGTTAGTTCTATTGGGTGTAGTTCACCTACAATTGAGGAGAAGCAGAAGAACTCATCTTTGTCAGTAGAGGGACTGATGTCTACTGGCATGGAAATGGAAAGCGATGGTGGCATCAAGGAGGATAACCTTCCTGATCCTCAAACCAGTGTTATGAACAGCACTGACATCCTCTACATCTCGTCTCAGAGTTGCCATACATGCTTGAATCCTCGTAGCAGTTCAGAGGATTTTAATTCTGCAACTGACGAGAAACACTCATTTCCCACAGAAGAGGAATCAATGTCTAATATTGCTGGGGTTAGAGACTGCTCTGTGAGTTCTGATCAATCTGAAATTACTGCAAGTTGTACGGCCATGGAAGTGATTGAGAATTTCTGTGATTTGAAGCTGGAGTGCCCTCCAAAAAGGCTCCTTTCAAACAGAAAGGTGTGGACATTATTCTGCTTAACTTCAAATTTGCTTATTTTTGTGTTCTATGGAAGTGGTTTATGACATGTTTTTTCAGGCCATTTCTCCGACTTCCCAGGAAAAGCTTCGTCAAGCTGTGGATGCTGGCTGCTTAAATGAAAACATAGGTCTTTCCAGTAAGTTCTGAAATCTTCAGATTTTTGTATTCTTTGTAAGCTAGTATACCCCCCGGGGGGTGAGCGAGTGCACATTACTTTGTCTAGACCATTTGAATGGCTTCACCTCTAGGATATACCATAACTTAAAAATGTATCATCTAGCTTTCTGAACCATCCATGAAAGGGAGACAAATAGAATGGATGGTGGAAATAATAGAAATTGTCCAACTTGTTTACTATGTGACCTTCACCATCTGAAAGTATTGCTCCATCTGTTTATAGCTAGGCAAATGTGCAGCATTTTCTCACTGTTTCTGATTGATTTTTTCATCAACAGAGTGTAGGGAGAAACTTTGCTTTGGGAAACAGTCTAAGATTAGGGCTTCTTTGACAGCATCTGATCTTAAGGAAGTTGAAGTCAATGTAATCCCTCAGAGGATCATCTTGAAACTGAAGAATGAAAAGAGTAGACCTAACTTGTTGCTTCCTAAAGGAATTCTCAAGTCTCCAAATGTTTCTTGTGCAATGCCACACGCTGCAGCTGAAAGCACCTCTGCCAACCCTTTTGCAGAGAGTGCTATGGCATTCTCTCAGCGCCAGATGCGTGACATCGAGTGTCTTGCAACGAAGCTTGTGAAGGAGTTGAAGTGCATGAAGGATATCGTAGAAGAAAATCTGCACTCTGAAGTCTATCCATCTAAATCTTTGAAATATACTGTGGATGAGGTATGCCAACATGAATAGCTTATAGTTTAGAATGTCCTTTGTTACCTACATTGTGGTCGACAGAAAATAAAATGCAAAATAAAGGGCCTAAAGTATCTATATTTTGTATTTGCTCTAACTTTTAAACTATAATATCTAGTAGTCATGTTCTACTTTTGTAGTGGTTATAATGTTATTTGATTAGTACATCTGAACTTGTTTATCTGTTGGCTTGTTCTGGTGTTAACAACAGGGGCTGACGTTAACAAGGGACCAAGTGCTCCCCTGAAAATCTTGGTTTTAGGGTATATTTTGTATGATATAAGTGTGTCAAGAATCAATTATCTTGTTCCCCTACCCCCCACACTAAATTTATATTTATGCTTATAGGTAAACAAATGTATTATAATGCAATATTGATATTATAATGTTCGTTTATGTGTTTACAAAGGCAGTTTGGTAGCCCTTGATCATCCAACGCTGCTGGTCTTATAACTGTCCTCTAAAATTCTCCTTTTGATTTTTAAAGGAATACGTCGATCACACAACACTCCGGACCCACCCCTCCACTTCATCTACCCTATTCTAATTTTTTGTGCAACATATTCTATTTTTCTCCTTTATTTATGATTGACCCTAGGTACCTAAAATTTTTATTTTGTGGTATCTCGCTATCATCAATATTCACCACCTCATTTTCAGTCCTATTGTTACTAAAGTTACACACCGTATACTCTGTTTTTGTTCTACTTTAAAACCTTGTGATTCCAAGGTTGACTTCCAATTCCAACTTTGTATATGTCCGTGCTTTTGTTTCATCAACTAAAGCAATATCATTAGCAAAAATCATACACATATGGGCTTAAAGCGGGTCCTTGACGTAATCCAATTGTAGTTGGGAATTCTCTATCCTCCTCCTCCCCCCCCCCCCCCCACACACACACACAATTCTTACCGTAGTCACTACACAATTATACAAATCTTTAACTATGTTCACACATTTACTCGAAACACTTTTCTTCTCTAACACTTGCCAAATTAACTCTCTAGGGACTCTATCGTAAGATTTTTCTAAGTCAATAGAGAACATATGGAGATCCTTCTTACATTCTCTAAAATTTTCTTTTTTAGTCACCTAAGAAACTAAATAGCTTATGTGGTTGATCTTCCTAGTATAAAACCAATTTGGCTATCTGAAGTAGTAGTTTTTTTTTTTTGGGGGGGGGGGGGGTCTTAAGCGGGTTTCAATTATTCTGTCCCATAATTTCATAGTATGGCTCATAGTAATTATAGCTTTGAATAGCACCTTTATATATCAATATTTTCATGATTGAAAACTGTTGATTGACTACTTATCAAAAAAAAAAAAAGGGGGGGGGGAACTTGTTGACTAACCAATATATCATAAGATCAAACATTTCGGTTTCTGTATCTATTAAGAGATTTAAACTTGAAGGCCTTTAGTATTGCGTACCAATGCACTTCAAGTCTAGCATCATTTCTTGTGTTAGAACTTCAACGTTTGTGCTTTGTTTATTAAATATTAGAGCATATCCTTTGTTAACTTATTAGATTGTTGATTGGGCTTTCGGATCTTTATCTGTTGGTTGCAATAGTTTGATATCTAGTGGAATGTTTAATAAATGCTAGCCTGACATTCGTCAGGAAAAGTACTTGATCATCAGATAATTTGCACCAAAAAAATCTTATTTGCCTTTTCCAATCCTTATTTCTTGGGTTTCCAATGTGGGTTCAGATTGTCACGCTAGCAAAATCCTTTTTAAAACAATGCCTATTTTGTGGAAAGTAGGGGTGATAGAGATGGTAGCAATGTTGGAGCTTGGGATTTTCACTATAGTATTTTTTATGCAGTTGCATTAGACATTGATCCCGTATGGAGGCCTTTGAGTAAGCTTGGGAGGCCCATAAAGTGCTGGTGGCAATCCAATGGGCTGAAATTGATCATTGGGTAGTTATATTATAGGTTGGGCCTTTTATTCTTTTGAGCTTCATTGTAATGGGCCTAATTTATAAGCCCATAAAGTGGGGATAAAGTTAGTACACGGGATTAGTAGTGAAGTATTTTAGGGTTAAATTAGGATACTTAATAGTTTGAAAGAGTTCTGTTTTGAATTTATTTACTTTATTGAGTGTCATTAGAGTGATTAAGAGTCTTTTTATGAGTCAACCTAGAAATTTTAGGTCTTTATATATGTAATATACCCCTCATCAATTAAGGATGATTTGAGTAAAGTATATGATTTTTTAGGAGTTTTGATGCTGTAGAGCATGCATATGGGATTGGTATCCCAAATTTGATTTCTTCTTTCACACGTTTTCTCTCATCTTCCTCCCAATAAGATTGATCTCATCTCTTTTCCCTCCCTTTCCATCTGATTTCGTCCCTTAACAATGCAATTTCTTCCTTTATTTCAGATTTGATCACAAATTTGATCATTGGGCCTGCTTGCTTCTGAGACCCATAATCTGGATTTTTAGATTGCATCAATCTTTGTTCCAATTGGTAGTGTCCCCCTCACCCCCCAGCCCCCCAAAAAAACCCTAAAAAAGGAAAATTGTGCCTCTTCTCCTGGTTAACAAGATAACTTGGATGGCTGAAGTCTCTAATTTCTAACTGGCATTCTATTCTATTCTTTCTTAATTATCAGTTAGATTTTAAGGGAGATGTTTCCTTGATGATGTCGAGATAAGCTTGTCTACATGCCCTCCCTTTTTTAGCTAAGTGAAGGGCTGAACTCAGTAAACCAACTGTCTAATGGGTAGTATAACCCATGGGTTGCCACCTGTCAAATTTGGGGTCCCTTCTCAACCATAAGGCCTATTGCCTACCATCTTTAAGCTTCAAAATTTTAAATTTCTGCATCACAAACCCTTGCAGCCAAAGGTGAAATTTCAACCAATTTTCAAAGTTTTAAATCTCCATGCAGGAAATTTGCTTGAGACTAACCAGATAGATAGATGGTAATGTAGTCGTGCCCATGAAATCTCAGGGCCAACTAAGTTACCTCATGGTAGATATCTAGGTCCGTCAAGATATGGATTGTAAAAGGCATGTTCTCTCTGCTTATTTATTTATCTTTTAAAATTTGGTTATTAATAGGACATTGTTATTTGACAGTTACCTAGTACCTCTTCATTCACAAGGATCTTCTGAAGAATGTCATCTGCTTCTGAGTTTGATGTGCAGATCTTGCTCAATTTTAGGGAGAATACAGAATATTTCTCTCTCATGTCTGTCTTTTTAGCGGTTAATATTAATAAGTTCTAGAACTAACCTGCCAAGCGGCCCACATAGATCAGATATATATCCATCTGTCCACATTTGAAAACAGGTTACTTATGTTCATGCATAATTCCTTGCATATTCTATGCAGGTTTGTTTTTTTTTTTTTGGAGGGGGGGGGGGGGGGGGAGGGGGAGTGGTGTGTGGAGAGAGTTGGCTAATTTATTTTCCATAATGTTCTTTGTCTGTGACAGATGAGAGTGGCTGTTGACAAGGCTGGAGAAGTTGAAGAGACCACAAGAAAGTGGCTTTCCATGATGGCAAGAGACTGCAGCCGTTTCTGTAGAATTATGGTTTGTTCTTTTCTTCTTACTCCTTGTTAAAGATGCTAGCTTATATGATGCTTTACCATGTGGAAAGATCTCTACTTTGACAACCCCCCTTTTTTTTCTTGGGTAATTTTATGGCCAACACAAATAGGCCTTTAGATTTGCCTTGAGAAACATGGTATCTTATATTGAACTTCTGTTCAGGAACGACATTGCAAGAAATTTCAAAGAAAACTGTATCCTTTTGAGTTCTGGCTTTTTTTTTTTTTTTGGGGGGGGGGGGGTGGCAGTGGTTGGGCTGGAACTTGGAGGGAGATAGTGATGTGATAAACTCATGGAGTCCTTTCACCTTATCTGTCATGTGTGAACAATCATGGACATCCTAAGGCCTATCTATAATGTACTTAACCAGTCAATTTTAGTTGAAATTTGAATTTTGTTTCTCTTCTAATGATCTCAGAGATCGACTGGAAACAAGGGTGCTGCTGCTCCAACATCTAGTTGTGGAGTTTACAAGGACAGGAAGAAGATAGTCTTTGCAGATGAAGCTGGTCGGCCTCTCTGTCACGTCAAGGTTTTTGAAGATCAAGTGGCTTCTCTTTGTGGCTCTGACTGAAAATGAGAAATGCCTAGCCAACTGAAAAAAAAAAAAAACAGAAGAGTTCATCCCAGTGCATGAGGTTCCTGCTACTGCAGTGTCTGGGAGGGGCAAATGTACATAGCCTTACCCCTGCTGCGCGGAGAGGCTGTTTCCATGTTCCGAAACCCGCAACCTGATGGTTGCATTAGTGCAACTTAACTGTTGTGCCAAGGCTCGCCCCCTTTCATGCTCAAACAGATGGAGCCCCAGAAGATCATTTTTTGTAGTTATGATAAGCCTAAGAGCTCTAAAAGCTTATTTTCAGGTCTCTGTTGATTTTCTCAGGCATCATTTCCTACATTGTTATTTCATATTGATTTTATTTATTTTGATTTGATTGGCTTGTTATGTAACATTTGAAGCAGCTTGATAAAGGAGTATTTAGGCTTGTAGCTTATGGAGGAGGGTCTAGATTATGTTTTCTGTCTTGATTCTCGAGTATATGGATCTATATGACAACAAAGAGAAGGAAAATGAGAACAGAAAGTTTGTAGCATTAAAGAAAGTATACATGGACATGGATTTGTAGGAAATAAAACTAGGGAAGGAGAGGCCAAATGGTACTGAGGATCAACTAGGGTGGTTGATTGAGCATGGTGGATATATAGGCAATTCCATCATCATCATCATCATCATGAATTGTCTAACCAGCATTTTTATATCAGTAAATTTAGTCACTATTTTTTTTTAATACTCTTACCCATTGAATGGTCAGCTACTATCCCTGCTAACCTTCTCTTTTTGCAAATGAAATGTTAAGAGCATATCGCCAATTCAATCGATGAATCACTCTTTGTTTTGTTTACAGTTTAAATTTGATGGCCTATCTCAACTATAAGCTCCACTCATCTACTTGCATATTTCCATGGCTCATTTTGTATTCAACCTTTTCTCTTAGCATTGTCAACTCTTGAAATCATGATCAGAGTGGACCTATTAACTAACTCATGGGCTGGAAATCTAGAACTAGCTGCACGAGTCAAGTTATTAAGGCCCATGAGAACTCATAGATCATAGGTATTCTTCATGCTTTCTATTGAAATCAATTGGAAGAAATAGGGTTCAATCTACTAGTGTACATGATTCATAAAATTGAGAACAACATTTAAAAAAATAAACTACAATAAAGAAAAGGAATACAACTAAGAGACATGAGATTCTTGACTTTCGGGTCGGGATTAGCTCACAAGTTTCTGAAGTACATAACCTTTTTTTTTTTTTAAAAGAAAAAGATAATAATGAATGATTCAAAGTAAATAAATACACCGCAATTACAACAAGAATCCTTATCCTAAAATCAAAGAAATTTATGGAAAACAAGATCCCCATGCCCAACATATGGTCTACATATGGTCCGTACTAGTTAAAGTAAAAAATTTTAAAGAACTAACTCAATACAGATATGAGAATAAACTAGGGAATAAGGGAACAGGAGAACATACTCTAATCGAAGTGTGATGAGAAATATGCAAACATAGATGGAACACAAATCAAGGAAATTTTGAGAGAAATCTAGTACTATTGATCGAGCACCAAACTCTGAGTGGTGTATGAGTACCAACATGATTAGTATATGATTTTCCCTTTTATTATGCCATGGATGCCTTGCATTCAGTATATTAATCTTGCAGGGCAAAGATGGATTTAGGTATGCCATCCATCATTCTTCATGATTTTTGTTTGTGATTCCTAGTATGCTTGTTTAGTTTAATTTCGACCCATTTAAAAACATTAACTTAGGTTAGAAGCCCGGTTTTTACCGGGTGAACCAGGGTGCCTAACACCTTCCTAGAACTGCAAATTGAGATGACCCCAACCAGGGTGTTCTTGAACGACCTATGGAGATTTTGGCTTTTGGGATTTTGTCTCTATTCGAATCGATTTAATCTAACAATTAAATCCCTTCCCCCATATTAGCTCCCAATCTGTATTAAATCCCCACCCCCTCTCGTTCTACCTATTGGTTCGTGACCACCACAAATTGCCGCTGCAGACACGGGATTCATACGCACTTCAGGTAATGCACTTCATTCTTCTTTATTTCTTTAAATTCGTTTCTGTTTGAATGTTGCAACTCTTTTTTTTTTTTTTTTCTGATTTATTCTTGAACATTATTATTCTGTTTTACTTCATCTGGTTTATTCTGTTCTTGATATGGTTGTTGCATATTATAATTATTTACTATGTCCCCATCCCCTTGAGTTTAAATATCGACCTATGTTGCTCGGTCTCATTTGATTAATGTCTATCGCCATGCCCCGATCCCTCTATTATTCTGCCCATTTTATCATTGATCTGAATGCTATGATTCCATGTCATCTTTGCCTTACCTTTGTTTCTGGATTTTTTTTTTGTGTTTTCGGTATAACCGAAATAGCATGGATCTTTGGGTAATGCATGACATCGGCCCATGGGCCGATGGTTTTCCAAGTGAATGATTTCGAGTGTGATCAAATATTGGGCCCAGGTTTGGTTAGGCCTCCAATGTTGATAAATCAATTAATTGAGAAATGGGTTTGGACTTGAGATTACAAGGCAATGGGTTGGTTTGGTTTAGATTTTGGGTGTGGACCGCGTTTCGAATTTGGGCCCACGTGATTTTGGTATAGGCATTAACCTATCAACCACGACTGGTTTGAGTGGGGGGTGGGGTCCATTGTTTTGGGCCTATGAGTGTTTTCTAGCCTACAGTTTAGGATACAAAGTTCACATCTCCTCATTTCATTCGATTGGGTTTAAGGGATTCCAAATGAATTTCTAAAATCGATTTTAGGTAGGATTAAAACATGTGCGAAGGAGTGAGAATGCCCATCTAGTGGTCCGAGTTGAAACACTACACATTGGGATCCCGTGGGACGTAGATACACGCTCTTTGGAACGGGAGTTGGGCTGGCCCGTCATCTAGCCCATGGATGTTTAAAATATCTTATCTTCAGTTGGTGCATGCTTAGAAACTTGCTTCGTGTTCCACGTTTCATGGTTTATTATAAATCTCTCCATGCCATGCTTATTTTGAATGATCTCTTTAATATTTCATGCCCAATATTTTAGCCTAGAATAATTTAGAAATTTGGTTTAGGTTGTGATTTTTTGTACATAAATACCTAGTCATAGGTGTTCAGTTTTAGGATGACTTAGATCTAGAATACCTAGCTTTAGGGTTTGCAAGCAAGTTTAGGCATAGCAATGGTCTAGAAAAGGACGACCGGTTCCGGCCGGGCGGATTGGGTGCCTAACACCTTCCCAGTCCATAACTTGACATTTACTTAGTGATCTGGGCAGATCATGACCAATCCATTGAGTCATTATTCTCTCCCCATCAATGGGAGAAATCTGCGGGTCTTAGACCCTTATCTAGGTGACGGCTCCAATATTACCCATTCATCCTCTTAGGAGGATTGGGGTCATTACTTTAGGGTTCACCGGTGAGATCCGATTCACATGTGGAAACCCCTTGTCGGGTGGATTTGGATTTTCGAAATCCATGGTTCTTATAGGAAAAAGAAAAAAAGGAAAAAAAAGACCCAAACCTCTACAAGGAAGGAAAAAAAAAAAAAAGAAACTGCAACAAGGACAAAGAAAGTGAGAGAGAGCCAATACTCATCGGCATTAGTATAGATAATTAATGAGTGGAAGAGGGATAATGAGATAGAGGGAAGCACCTAGCCGACTTCTACTAGTCTTGCAAGTTTCTCGCCAAATAGATAGAAAAGGGAATTCAATAAGTTGTGCAAACGGTTACACTATTAAGCATTATCTTTAATTTTTTTTTAGGAAAAAAAAGTGAGTCAAAGGATATATTAGGAAGTTTAATTACATTTTTTTGTTGGGCAGGACGGGCACTAACTAATTTGGAGATTAGGTAAATCTTTTCAAAATATAAATTTATGGATGTAAAACAAATTTAAAATATACTTATCTGATAATTCTTTTTTTAATCTCGTAGATCTAAGAAATTTCCCCATATATATATATATATATTACCGGGGGCCCCCCCAAGGAGAGTTGATCTTATAACCTCTTATTGAGGTGTTGGTCTTTGCCGACTGAGCAACCCACCTTGGGGAAAGGAAATGGGATCTTAACGGGTATTTTAAAAAATACTAAAATCTAGGAGGGTATTTATGAACCTAAAGGGGAAGTGAATTATTCAATTTCCTTGGCTGGCAGGAGGGTAACAAGAACACTTGTAACAAAAAAAAAAAAATTTTGATAGAATTTTTTCTCTTTTTTGGGTACTTAAAACATTCTCTTGTTGTATTTACCTTTCTGACCTTCAATTTTGGCCTTTTCCCATTGAAAGCAGTTATCAATTTTTATTGGTTCCATGAAATTAATTAATTATAGGGTAAATTATACGATACCCCCTAAAAATCGAATGATACTCAACTCAACTCACTTCCTCTTTTTTGAAAATACTCACCCGTCCTCTGTATTGATGCACAATGTGGTAGTAGTGGTCTTTGCCTTTGAGGGTTAATAATCTATATTGTCTTCATCATTTTGTTGTTATTATATTTGGAGCATCCACTGATCCATGGGGTGGCCCATGGTTTTTGGGTGGGCACAATGGGTCAAGCTTTTAAAATTCGGGTACAAAATCGTTCTGGATCAATTTTGAGTCAAATCGTCTTAGAATCAATTTTGAAATAATTCTGAAATAAATCGGTCTAATTCGAGCTCACTCAGATATGTTGAGAATTTATTTTGAATGTGAGAACCGGTCTATCTGAAATCTGACTCGATAAACAGAGAACAATTATTAATACCGTGCATGTATCGGAGAGATGATCATTATCACCTCCAATTCCTGCCCGCTTCAATTCCCTCCAATCCTTTACATAGGAGCGAAAATGACACCTTACCCACTGCCCGAACATACTGCCCAAGGTGAGGTAGGGTGGTCATTTCTACTCCTATGTGAGGGATTGGAGGGGGCAGAAATTTAAGGTGATAAAAATTCTCGGAGAGATTCCCAAAACAAAAGTCAACATCCTCCAAAGGAATGCTGATGTCTCTGTTTTATCATCACCTGCCCTTTTTCTTCCTCCAAAACTTCAACCTACGGGGTTCTATATGTATGAGGCGGCTGTGGTGAACTAGAGAACCCAAAGGATTGGCAACCTTCCGAGTCTCTTGGTTCCTTCGGTCCTCTAAAAATCTAAACACCTCTATTTTTGCATGTGAGACCGATCCGCTGCTGCTTCTGCTCGCCCATGGCCAAGACAGGTAAGTCGAGTCTAAGTTGGAATTGTTAGACTTAAACGAGGTCACGTAATTGGTGGGGATCATGGTGGGGTTGGAAGGAGGAGAAGAGTAGTTCCTGGTTCTCAGGCATGAAATCGCCTTCTGATTTTTTAGAATCTCCTAATCTCAAAAGTTTATCCCAAATGAGTATCACATATTGAAGCACCATAATTGAAACAGGAAAAATACAGAGCAACCAACGAATGGGATAGAGTGTTAGATTTGTAGCTACCTTGAATTTCAAAGTGAAAGTCTTTCAAGTTCCATCTTTTCAAGGTTTTGAATCTCATAATTTTCTTTTTCCCTTCTCTTAATCTTTTTCCCGAAGTAGTAAAATCTCATTCTTCCTTGCAAAACCTTAGGATCTTGAAATTGTTCATTGACAAAGTTGCAGACAATACTAGTGATGCAATATAAAATTTCCAAATATGGGAGGAAGAAGAATTCATAAATGGGTGGGACAATATGCACTTGAATTAGTAGCGGAAGCTGTTAGGATTTTTCTGAAATGCGACGAGTGTGGGTTTAATTAATTATCGGGTCGATCATTGATGGGGATCAAGAAATAAAAGGATTGACGTGGTTGCTACTATTTTATTGAGATGGACCGGACCGGCCTGGCCCATTGTGGAAGTGGGTTAGGGTTTTGGAGAGTATTATAAATACAACTGATGAGGGATCCCTGCAGTCACTATTCTCTTTTCTCTTTTCTTCACAAGAAAGGGAGCTGTGGGAGAGTTTAGGAGGCGGTAGAAGATCCCCATCGCAGATTGCATTTATTCTCTGACAAATCGATGCTACTTATGAAGGCGTTCTTATTTGTTCTTCATTAGTATACGTAGGTGCCAGGTACACCTTGCTTTCCCTATTTATTTTGATTCAATCGTATTCTAGGGATCTGTATGGGGACGGATTCGGGTTTGATAAAACCCTTGAATGTTTTAACAAGTGGTATCAGAGCCGACCATATGGACCTAGGATCGATTGATTAAGAACCTGGACCGAGTTTTGACGGTGAAAATAGGGATTTTGGCCGGATTTTAGTGGAACCGCACATTTTTGCCGCTGTCGGAATTTTCCACCGACGAAAGTCGGATATTTTTGTATGGGTGTGAAGTGCTCGCCGAGACAATCACGGCGGTGGGTGGATCGTCGTCGCCGGTGGCCGTTGCAAAAAAAAAAAAAAAAAAAAGGTCTCCATAGCGATGCTGATGTCAGCCCTGTTCTTTAAGGGTCAAGTTTGACCCGATCAAAGCTAACCCGATCAAAGATTCCTGACCCGGTCAAGGTTGACCCGACCCGAGACCGAGTAGTGACCCATTTTTCGACCCGGATGGGTGGATCGATGATCCGGTTCAGGCGAATCAGGTTTGGTCCGGGCTGGTTTCTTTGGTTCGTTTTATTCGGACCGGTTCGATTCGGATTTAAAACAAACAAACAAACAAACAAACAAAAAAAAAGGGGAAAATAACTAGAAAACTTCAAATGGACCGTGTGGGATCTTTTGGATGAATTTTGAGACGCGGTTTTTTCTGGTGTGTCTGTTTTTTTCGTGCTCTTTGATTTGATATGCAATTTGGCATACTTTGTATGAATAGATATTGTGGTTTTGACAATTTTTGTGTTTTTCAATTGTTTTGGGAACATAATTGATTGTTTTAGAACGTTTTTAATTGTTCTAGAAGCTGTTTTTCCTGTTTTGGAACGTCGTTTTGATTAGATTCTGTTATGGGATGCCTGTAGGTGCAGCGGACAGAGGGTCGCTGAGCGTGCACCCGGGGGGAAAGAAAGAAAATGGAAAATGGGAGTCGCCACCTAGATTTAGGGTCTAGGACCCATGAATGGTGCCCCTCCTTCGCAGAAGGGGCGCTAATTTAACTCCAATGACTCAATGGATGGTCTGCCCCAGATCTCTGGGTAAGTGTCAAGTTACGGGCTGGGAAGATTTTAGACACCCAGCAACCGTCTGGCCGACGGCCGGTCTTCCTAGACCAAACTCTGTTGTGTACTGTTGTTTTATACATATTATGTACCTAATTAAACTAATTTTTTTTGAAGATTTTTGATTATCTTAATTGAAATTTATGAACCTAGTTAGGCTAATTAAGATTATGTTTTAATCCTAATTACTACTCCTAAGTTTGGTGATTATGTACATTATGCATCCTAGTTAAGCTACTTAATGGATTTTACCTAAATTAGAAAACCTAACTATATGGTCTAAAACATGGTTGACTGTAAAAAAGAAAACCAAGTCTAATTATATCATGGAGAAAGACAATTATATTGACAAGCAAAACAGCTTATAGGCCAAAATAGCCAAAATTATGAAAATGTCACTAAAGGGCCAAAATATGTACAAATGCATGAAATCATATTTAAATGCTGTAAATAAGCAAAACATGATTAAATAACATTAACATCATGCATTCGGATCATCAAGAGCACATGAAATGGCAAGGAAATGTGGGGTGGTAAAAATTACCAAAATACCCCTGTTATGGCAAACATGTAGAAAATGCATGATAATTCATGAAAATGCTGACTTATGCTTAAAACATGTTTATTGAAGTTAAAACATGCGACAAAAGTAGCAGGAGCCTTTCTGGGGTCCTAAACAAGGTTTGGTAGCAAAATGACCAAAATGCCCCTAAGGGCAAAATGGCAAAAGTGTCAAAAGACACTTAGAATCATTGTAGGCATCGAAAGTGATGTTAAACATCCTAAAATGACTAAACACACCAAATGATATTTCCAGAATGATAGCCTAGGCCCATGTTTGGTAAATTACCAAAATGCCCCTAGAGGGCGCAAATGACTTTGTATGCATATCTATCAAGCATGATGGTCACATATGCATATGAAAAGATCCTAAACCATTCTAAAACAGCATGTCATGCATAAAAACATTTTTTCTTATTTTTCCAGAATTTTTCATTATAATTAGAAAAATGACATTTATACCCTTAAATGAGGTGGGAAATGTATAAAAACTATCAAACATGCATGTCAGTGGATAATGATTCCATAAAATCAAGCATGATGAAATATGCATTCCATAATTTTTTTGTGAATTTTTATGCATTTATATTATTTTTAATATTTTCTAAAATACAAAAAAAGAAGGGAAAACAAAGAAAAATACAAAATCCCCATCATAGATCCGAATTGGATCAAACCAGAGCCCATTCCCACTAATCAAAACATGAGCTTTAACATGGTCATAACACTTTTGCCCAAATACCCATCCACATGTTTAGATTTTACATAATCCGAAATCCTTTACAGGGGCAAAAATATCACAAAAAAAATGATTTAGAGCTTGAGAAAATTAACGTTGTCAAACATAGTGACAAGAATCATCCCTGAAAATTTCATATTTTTATCACTCTTGAATTATTTTTAACATTTTTATAACTGAAAAACAACCTTTATTGTAAAGAAAATCAAAACAAATACTTAGAAATAAGTAAAAAATATGGGAAAATACCCTTGAAGCGTGGAAGTGCCTAGGCTCAGCTTGAGTAACCTTGTGTGACCATAAATAGTCGTCAGAAACCTCCAAAAGCTGCTCCAAGTGTGGTTGTTCCGAATGGCAAAAGTGGTGAAGAAGGGGTATTTATGGAATTTTATATCAGTAATGAAGCATAAACTATGGATGAAAAAACCATGGTTGGAAAGAGGGGATCAAGGACTACGTGAAGGTAATTTTTCACTAATTTTTGTCTGTCCCTAGACCCTCCAAATGGCCTCCTATTTATAGGAGAAAATCTGTTCGAGGAAAGGTCTCAAAGACCCTTGGGGCCTTAAGGGCTATGGGCTGGCTTGCATGTGGCCAGGCTTGCTGAGCAGCCTGGGCTTGCGTGTGCCTAGGCTTGCTGTGCAGCCTGGGCATGCATGTGCCTAGGCCTGCTGGGCAGGTGGGCATGGGTGATGGGCCATGTGTGGCTTAGCCTAAATGGTGGGGGCTTGTCCCCTGCCGACAGTCCAGCTGGGCCGGGTCAAACTGGGTTGACTCGGCTCGGGTCAACTCAGTTTGACCCGGTTCGGGTCAACTCAGTATGACCCACCTTTTTTATTTTATTTATTTTTTAATAAACCATTTAAAGATTCCATTTTAAAGGTCCACGTTCAAATGCTAATATCTCCCAATCCATATGGTCGATTTTGACGCGCCACATATTGCCGCGAAGGTCTCAACCTGTACTTTCCATCCATGTGGCAGATATGACTGGATTTTACCTAAAAATGACACGGATCTCGAGGAAAGCACATAAATGGTATTTCACACCGATCAAGGTCCAAATGATACCAAAATTACATGAAATTTTACGTGTAAGCATAATATGACCAAATAAAGTTATCCAAATGATATCAGGTCACATCGGGTGGCTCGGGTACCAAGAACCATGCCAGGGGCAAAATGGTCATTTTCACAAAAGTTACCCGATTTGACTGAAACTTTATGTGAAAACTTAATATGATCAAATGAGGTCATCCAAAGTATTTCAGACTAAATCGGGTGGTCCAGATACCGAGAACCATGCTAGGGGCAAAACGGTCATTTTCATGAAAGGTGTTGGATTTGGGTGAAACTTAAAATGGTTAAATACGGCTATATTAAGGGTTTAGGCTCTATTTGGGACAGTTTGGTTACAAAAAGTTGGGTAGGGGTAATTTGATAATTCTTGCCATTCAGTCACCACACGAGTTACGTCCTTAATCATCATTGCCAAGACATACTTCCAAGGTGTCAAAATGTGGTGTCTACAGAATGCCCCCATTTGACAGAGGGCACGCAGTGGACGAAAGTCAAATGAATGATTCCGTATTTTGTCACAGGGGAGCGAAAATACGACCTGCACCTTGCTCAAGGATGCATGCGTTAAAATGAAAATCCGAAAACCGAAAGCCCCCTCGGCAAACAAATTCCAAGGATTTCTAAAAGAGAAAAATAAGCAAGGTAGATCGGAAAAGAAGTCGTTAAAGATCAACAATATGAGATATCCAATAACCCAAATAGGCGGTTACCCGATTGAAAACCCGATAAATCCCTTAACTATTCTAAACGTCCGGCAAATCTTGCTTAATTTAAAGGAAGGAGGTCAGATACTTACCTGAATCTCCGAAAGAATAATGCATGATGAAGTGGAATCTTACAGTTCTTATGCCAATAAAAATGAGTACGAAAGTTTCAAATTGCGATCAATTGCACCAAAACCCTTGCGGGCTAAAAACTTTGTTATCCTGGGACTAAAAACCCGGAGGGTTAAATACCTCGTTGTTTTGGGACTAAATACCCAGAGGGTTAAATACCTCGTAGCTTTGGGACTAAATATCCTGAGGGTTTAATACCTCGTTATTTTGGGACTAAATACCCAGAGGGCTAAATACCTCGTTGTTTTGGGACTAAATACCCTGAGAATATAATACCTCGTTATGAGAGTTCAAGGCAAAATGCTACTTTTGTTATTTTTATTTTCTTAAGAATGCTAGAAAATAATGCATTTATTATAACATGTTTAGTGATTACCAACATATTCTAACACAGTAATGGTCAAGCAAGAAGAACTTAGAAAGAAAGCAATCTATCACCATGTTATTGAGAGCGTGTGGCGGTGTGGAAATTTGAGATGGGTACATGATGTCATGTGTATACTTGAGATGGGCAACATGGAGGGCAACAAGATAATGGTGCGAAATCACATTGCATTAAAGTCAAGGTTACAAAAATACAAACATGGGACATGAGAGAGGAGTCAAAGAGATCTAGATGCCCCAGTCCTTGATATTCGTGACCCACTTTATCTTGAGGCCTGGTCCTGATGCCACCCCCATAGCCCTGAGATCAAGCGAACCGTCCTATCTGACAATTCCTCAGGCGGGTGAAAATTCACAACCTCAACCGGGTCCCCCTAAGTTAGTCGATACTGTCTAAGAATGCGAGTCGGCATATAAAATGAAGGTCAAGCCCATCAATCTGATGTAATTATAGCCTGGAGATCTTAGTATTGGGTTGCTCTCTCGCCACCAATGACAATCCCATCGGATGTCCTCAACTGTCTTATCTTGGAGAAATTTCTGCCAATCACTTATCAGATGAAAATTTGTGATCTCTCTCCTGCGCTGATAATGGAATGTATTGAGGTGATCAGCTGGTAAGGGCTTCAATAATTGCAACCTTTCAGTCAACCAGAGTTGGAGGACATAAGGACAACCTGCGAAATGATCTATACCAAATTTCTGAAGTTGTTGCATTCGGTCAAGACCCTTGAAAGCTAAGACTGTAGGCACAATGTCGCGACCCTCCTTGAACTGTTTGATCACATCAATGATAATGGGGGATGCACCACACCTTGGGGCACGTAAAAGACATCGAGCTATCATGCAAAAAAGATAAGCATTCTCTCTTTGCTCATGAAAAATTTCTTCTGCGTATCGTCGAGGAGCGAATGACTTGGCGACCTTCATGATGTCGATCTTCCCAAAATTCATAAATTGCCTCATTTCTTTGGTACTCCAGCCGAAGAATTGTTGGATATCTTGAGAGTAATCCTGTCGTAGAGTGGGGCAGAACACATTGCCTTGAGGAGGAGACAGTAAGCAGGCTCTCAATTCTTCAATGGTAGGGCAAATCTCTACTGATCCAAATTGGAACACATGCAAATCAGGTATCCAAAATCGGGGTACTTGGTGCAAAAAATCATTATGTAGCTCCATACATCTCATGCGGCTAAGGACCTGGAGTTTGACAGTTTCTAGAATGTCGGACTATCCGGTGGACCTAGTGAGGGTCCATCCTCGTAGTAAATCATCCAAAGTCTCGGTGTGTGGTCGATGCATCTGTACCATAAGCCACAAATTAGTCAGATAAACATACCACATCCCCACACCCTTTTTCTTTCTTTCTTTCTTTTTTCCCTTTTTTTTTTTTGGTTGCACTCCCCTTCTGCTGCAACTGAATTTTTAGGATGACCTATTCAAGAAATAACACATTATGTCTGGACCCACTCAAACCTATGACAACCATAAGAGACTTTTTTTTTTTTTTTTTTAGGACTCCGCAGGGACGTTCGATGGCTCTACCACGGACAGAGAGACTGGAAGGAATGGTGAGCTCGCGAGAGAGGTCGCACCATTTTAAAGAAGTTGATGGTTTGAAAGAAAAGTGGATGGCGGGTTAGCAAGAGCAGATCCCGTTGACGTTAAAGATGGATAGAACTCTTTGGGAATTCTACCGATGGAGTAGGTAGTGGAAATAATTCAACTAAGATGATGGGAGGATTAGATGATGAAAATAGCGATGAATTCATCGTTCCCTCAAACTAAAAGTCTCTAAGGAAATTCACGAGAAGCCCAAAATGATGGTTTTTATGGTGATGATGATGTGATGGGTGGTGTAACCGGGCTTGAAAGCTGCCTACGTATCCCAAGTCGGGAATCAGGTCGTGGGGGTGGATGGATCAGACATAATACCTCTTCAGCTGATCCAAGTTGGTCAAATATTGTAGTTCTTGGCCGTCTAAGTCAACAAGACGAACTGCCTTCCCTGGGAGGATCTCTGTTATTCTGAATGGGCCGCTCCAATTTGGTCGAAATTTCCCCCTTGGGTCAGAGATGGGAGCCCTCTGCTCCTTCAACACTAAATCGCCAACATTCATAGGGCGTGGGTGGACTTTCTTATTGAAGGCTCTTGCAATCCTCTGCTGATATTTCTTTGCATTGTCCATGGCCCTCATTCTCCCTTCATCAATCAAGTGCAACTCTTCATGCCTCGTCTTCAACCATTCAGCTTCAGGGAGTTGGCATTCCATGAGTACTCTCAATGATGGTACTTCTATTTCAACGGGGAGGACCGCTTCCATACCGTAAACCAAGGAATATGGGGTTGCCCCAGTCGGAGTACGGATAGACGTCCTATATGCCCATAGTGCATATGATAGTTTATCGGCCCAATCTGAGTGGGTGTCAGCCATCTTTTGGAGTATTACCTTCACATTCTTATTGGCCGCCTCAACCGCTCCATTAGTCTGAGGTCGATAAGGCAAAGATCTGTGCCTAAGGATCTTGAATTGATCACATATCCATTGGGCCTTCCCCCGAAAATGTGTACCTTGATCAGAGATAATCTCGCGGGGTACCCCATATCGACAGATGATGTTTTCTTGGATGAACTTAGCTAGCTTAGCCGCTGTCAATATTGCATAAGATTGGACTTCGACCCACTTCGTAAAGTAGTCGATGGCCACTAAGATGAATTCATGCCCATTCGAGGCCTTTGGTGTCACTTTCCTGATGATATCGATGCCCCATGTAGAGAATGGCCAAGGAGAGCTTAGTGTGTGTAGCTCTATTGGTGGCACATGGATTAGGTTCACAAACACTTGGCATCTATGACATTTCTTCACATACTCAATGCAGTCTGCCTCCAAGGTGTTCCAATAGTAACCCAACCTTAGAATTTTCTTTGCTAGCATGCGAGCATTCATGTGTGGCCCACAAATCCCCTGATGTATCTGGTCCAAGATGGTCTGGGCTTGATCTTCGTCAACACACACCAATTGTACACCATTGTAAGATCGCTTGTACAAGATATTCTCATGTATGATGAACTGGGTGGCATAACGCCTAAGAAACTTCTTTTCCCTCAAGGTCGCATCTGTCAGATACTTCCCTTCTCGAATGAAATCTATAATGGGGGCGAACCATAGCCGGCCATCAAGGGTCAAAGTGTTAATGCAGTTCTGATATGAGGGTTGGCTTCTTAAGTCTACCATGAATGGTTGAATCTTCTCCTTTGGGCCAAAATTGATCATTGACGCAAGCGTTGCCAAGGCATCAGCATATCTATTGTTGTCCCTTTGGAAATAGTCAAAACTAATCTCCACGAACTGCTTCATCAAGACTTCTATATTCCCTTGGTAAGGCTTCAGCTTTTCATCTCTTGTCTTCCAATCGCCTCGGACCTGACATACCACGATGGACGAGTAACCGTACACTTGCAGGTTTTTTACCCCTATGGAGAGAGCTGCCTCCAAGCCAATGACACAAGCTTCATATTCGGCCATGTTGTTGGTGCATTCGAATTCCAATCTAATGGCCATGGGCATGTAGACTCCCTCAGGGGTTATAAGTAGAATGCCAGCTCCGCATCCTTTCTGATTGGCTGCACCATCAAAATACATTTACCAAGGTTTTATCTCCCTTTCTGTATTTATCACTGCTATTTCTTCATCAGGGAAGATATCCTCTAATCTTCGTGTATCCATGATTGGATCTGCAGATAAATGCTCTGCGATGGCCTTTCCTTTGACAGCATTCTGTGTGACATAAGTGATGTCAAATTCTGATAAAAGTAGTAGCCATAGGGCAAGTCTCCCTGTCAACGCAGGCTTCTCGAATAAATACTTTAAGGGGTCCATCCTGAAAATCAAGAGAATCGAGTGAGCCAACATGTAATGCCTCAACCTCCGTGTAGGTCCAAATGATACCAAAATTACATGAAATTTTATGTGTAAGCACAATATGACCAAATAAAGTTATCCAAATGATATCAGGTCACATCGGGTGGCTCGGGTACCAAGAACCATGCCAGGGGCAAAACGGTCATTTTCATAAAAATTACCCGATTTGGCCGAAACTTTACGTGAAAATTTAATATGATCAAATGAGGTCATCCAAAGTATTTCGGACTAAATCGGGTGGTCCAGATACCGAGAACCATGCCAGGGGCAAAACGGTCATTTTCATGAAAGGTGTTGGATTTGGGTGAAACTTCAAATATGAACTTAAAATGGTTAAATACGGCTATGTTAAGGGTTTAGGCTTTATTTGGGAAAGTTTGGTTACAAAAAGTGGGGTAGGGGTAATTTGATAATTCTTGCCATTCAGTCACCACACGAGTTACGTCCTTAACCATCATTGCCAAGACATACTTCCAAGGTGTCAAAATGTGGTGTCTACAATGCCCCACTTTGCTTGTATTTTCAAGACCGACGTTTTGGGTATCCTGTTTAAATATTTTGTCAAATTTTATGGGACCTGTTAATGACGACTGTGTCACCTTCGAGTGACGTATGGGCTAGTGGAGCGTCCGATTGGGCTCCGGGTGGTCTTGTTTCATTCGTAATTACAAGACCTATCCACTGGTACCTAGTTTTGGGACTTCTAATAATCTCAGGGGCCTGTTTTGGACGATTATGCTGTTTTGAGCATATTTGGACTATATTGGGTTGACCATTGTCGCTTTGACGATAAATATGCATGTCACAACACATTATGGATGATCAATGTGTTTACTTCCATATATATTGCTGCATATCTGGTTGAGGAATTATGAGAGGGTGAATGGTGATCCACCAAAGTGGCCCATTGAATCCTTTTATGGTTGTGTCAAGGCAGCGGAATAGGTGACATTAGCCCAAAGGCGATGTTACCAAAGTTTGACGAGGTGATATGCATATGGATTGGAAGGATAGTGGTCTAAGGGTTCTAGTTGCCCAAAGGTGCTGGGATTTCTGAAAACTACTGATCTCTTCACGGAAAGGCACTGTGTTCAACCAAAGATAGTGTACTCAAAGAATTTGGGATGCGTGGCCTAGGGGTTTTTTTACTGCCTAAAGGTGGAGGAAAATTTTCGAAAGTCATGGACATCTCGCGGTAATTGCAATGCGATAAATTGTTATTGAGGTACATAACCTAGGGGTTTCTCTATCACCCAAAGGTGGAGGGAGATTTTTGAAAGTTGTTGCTATCTTGCGGTATTTACGGTACGATAAAGACGTGTACCAGTACGATAAAGACATGTACCTTTGACCCGAAAGGACAAGAATGCAATGTTGTTATAAAGAAGTATTGTTGTTTGATATTTATCATCTTGATTGTATATAACTTTGTGTCTGATGTGTTGATGATAAATATTTAGAACCACTGATTTTGTGATAATATGTTGATACATGTTTGAATGATGAATGGACATGCGATGGTTAAAGAACATGTTGATTTGTGCGATATAGAAATCTTTAATATTATAATGTGTTGTTTCTACATATGTTGATGAAAATTATGCTGTTGACGAATGACGGATAATAACTTATTATGATAGATGAAATAATAAGTGAATAATTATGGTAATTGACGGTTAACCAACGAGCATAATGAACCATGAACGAATAATCCATCAATAAGAATTGTAGTGATGAAAGATTAACAATTTGTAACCTATAGGGTATAACAGGCCTTGAGCCATTTGACGGAAGCTACTTCGGTGGCATGGATTGAGAATGCATCAATAATATGAAAAAATGAAGCCAAACACTGAAATAAAACAAGGAATAATAAAAGGAATGGATGAGTGAATTGAAAATCACGAAGAATATGTTAAAGAAATTGATGCACTTAACAAACTACGAGTATACCCTTGAAAGAAATTGATATCTAATTGTGCACAAGAAAGAAAGAAAGAAAGAAAGAGAAAGAATCTTGGGAATGATAACTAGAATAAGAACGAAAGAAATAATCAGTTTAGTTTGACGGTTTTGATTACTTTGTACCGAAATGTGTGGTTTGAATTTTTACTTTCAAACTTGATCGATTTAGTTTGCTTGATTATCTTGATCAGTAGGAGTGCTTCTTTACATGATTGTTCTGTTTGTGGATTGAGAGTTCTTCCTATCTCGTTGATATGCTTGTTGAGTGAGAGGAGTTAATATATGTTTTGTTTCGATTGTGATGCTTCTGTTCGTTGTGATGAATAGCATCTGCATGCATGCATATGGTTGATGTGTTGAGGACCTTTTGGTCCATGGATGTTCGATTGACGATGAGCCAAGTCGTTCATCTATTTCTAGCCACGGATGTTCGATTGGTGATAAACCAAGTCGTTCGATTATCAACGAATCATGATGATGTTCAAAGGTAATCCATGAGTCGTACGATGCTCATGAGACGTTCGAGGACCCACAAGGAATGATGACGATATTTATGTGATCATAGACATGTACATCATTCCTTGTACAGAATTATCTCAAGGCGATTCATGTTAGTAAGTAGGTCTTTGTTTGTAGCTGATAGAAAGAGATATGCCGTATGTTGAGGTGTATTCTCTGCTGTTGCTCGACATCGATGTATTTGCTGACTGGATCAAGGTTTAGTAGCATTATTATTGTATTGAGATCCCATGGCCACATCTGATAATGATGACTTTATAATTAATGTAGCCCAAGTGGAAGATTGTTAGGATTTTTCCGAAATGCGACGAGTGTGGGCTTAATTAATTATCGGATCGATCATTGATGGGGATCAAGAAATACAAGGACTGACATAGCTGCTACTATTTTATTGAGATGGACCGGACAGGCCCGGCCCATTGTGGAAATGGGTTAGGGTTCTGGGGAGTATTATAAATACAACTGATGAGGGGTCCCTACAATCACTATTCTCTTTTCTCTTTTCTCCACAAGAAAGGGAGCTGTGGGAGAGTTTAGGAGGCGGCAGAAGATCCCCATCGTAGATTGCATTCATTCTCTGACAAATCGATGCTGCTTATGGAGGCGTTCTTATTTGTTCTTCATCAGCATACGTGGGTGCTAGGTACACCTTGCTTCCCCTATTTATTTTGATTCAATCGTATTCTAAGGATCTGTATGGGGACGGATTCGGGTTTGACAAAACCCTTGAATGTTCTAACAGAAGCAACTAAGGCATTTATGCCGGACCCAATGCCTTCGAGAGAGAGAGAGAGAATCGGAGCTGAAGCAAGAGTTGGAGCCGAAGGGGTTAGTTAGTAAGAGGGAGGGAGAGGGGGAGACGGAGATGAGGACGGGAGATGGAGGAGGGAGAAATTACATAAAAACCCTAATCTTAAAATTTTGTTAAGTAAAGTGGGGTGGACAAAAAAGTCCGGTTACAACATAACTGAGTTGGTTACAAACAGCTTTACCCTTCTATCAATATTGTGTTTTTTTACTTACCAAACAAAATATTGTGTTTTTTTCTTTTTTAATTCTTTCCACCCCATGCCACCATCTAATTAAAGACGTAGGTACCACTCAAGCAAACCCTCTCTCTCACCCTGTTGGGTTTTGGGGTCGATTAATGTGGGTTGATTTTTTGTGTCAATCTTGTATCGCTTCTACTATTTGTGGGATTAACTAATCCAGTCTATTGTGGGGTTAGACTAGAGTTAGAGGCTGTTAACAAGGCTAGAGAAGTTCAAGCGACCACGAGAAAGTGGCAAATTATGGTTAATTTGTTCTTTTCTTCTCAAGATTCTTTTTGTTGAAGATGTTAGCTTATATGTTGCTTTATCATATGGAAAGATCTCTATAGTGACAACCATGGAAGAAAAACTCGAACGAAACCTATCGAAACAACTGAGTTAATTTGGTTTCGCAGGCTTCTGAGAAGAGTTGAAAGGGGATTTTATAAAATCCTTAGATTCTACCGGGTTTCAATGGTTTCGACTATATTTCAGTGGTTTCAACACATGCCCATTGAACCTAGGGAAAACTTGGCTTGAAAGTAGGATAGACAGGTATTTATGCTAGAAACTGTCAGAAACCAGGGCAGAAACCAAGACACACACTTAGTTATGTCTAATATCATTTAAGTAATGTGTGTATGTTTTTGTATTTGTATTTCATTTAAGATATTATTCTATTTGAATCAAATAAAAATAGTTAAAAAATCAAATTTCAAAAGGAAAAAAAGCCAACACCCCAGTTCAAAAAAACAAAAAAAAAGAAGCTAGATTTCAACGATAGGTGCAATTTTCAACTTTTTAATGCTGGGGTTTTTCTCAAATTTAAAAATTTCATAAATCTTAATATGGTAAAACATTGCTAAAAACCCAAAGTGCGGTAAAATATTCATTTGTTTTGATGTTCAAAAAAATATTTTTATTCAGAGCGATTTTAACAGCATTTGTGCACACCAAATTAAGTTTGAACGGTACATAACTCCTTCAATATAAATCATATTTAAGCAATCTTGGACTTGTTGGAAAGCTATCACAACAAATGTGTCTAACAAATCTAAGAATGCTTAAATTTCATTTATATTGAAGGAATTATGTTCCGGTAATACCTTATTAAATACCATGTCCAAGAACAATATACAGTATCAAACTTGAATCAAAACCACAAGTAATATTTGTAGTGTTCTCTATGTGAAACTAATACATGGATTGAGTTTAAAATGTCAAAGATAGACAACACAACAAGAATCAAGGCAAAAAAATAACTTCTGGGCCTCGAAACCAAGGTTCGAGTTAGCTTGGAGAAAGTCTCAGGTTTCGACTGAGATATGGTCGAAATTGAAACGAACTTTTTTTCTGGCTGATCGAAATCTAATCGAAACCCGAGTTTTAGAACCTTGGTGACAACCACAGATTTTTTTTTATTTTTTATTTTTATGGCCATACAAGGTTTTTGAAGATCAACTGACTTCTCTCTGTAGCTCCGACTGTGAAAATGAGAAATGCCTCTAGCCAACTATTTTAAAAACCAAGAGAGCATGTAGTGCACAAGCGTCTTGCTTTTCAAGGTCGGTCTGGGAGGGGCGAATGTACAGTCTTACCCCGTTTCAGGGAGAATTTGTTTTCATGTTTTGAACCCACAATCTGATGGTTGCAATAGAACAACTTTGCTATTGTGCCAAGGCTTGCCCACTTTCATGCTCGAACAGATGGAGCTCCAAAAGATACGATTGATGCCTTCTAATTAGTTGATTGAACAAGGTGGATAAGCAATTCCATCATCATCATGTCTAACCAGCATTTTGCGTCATTAAATTAGTCACTAGTTTAATACTATACCAATTGGATGGTAAGCTCATCTTCAGGCTAACCCTTCTTTCTATGCGAAGGTTAAAGGGCATATCACGAATTCAACCAATGGATAACATGGCGGGAAATGGACCACAAAATTTTAACGAATACGGAAATTACCGTCTAATCTCCATGTAAAGGTGGAAATTTCTATCGTCCAAGATACTTTGTGTGTCTAGGCACGGTATCCTTTTATTAATACTGATAAATTTCAAATACGAAATTACCGCTATACTTATTTATTAATATTGACAAATTTTAAATAGGACATTAGGATTTTAGGTGACATTTGTATTTTCTATTTCTTCCTTTGCGACTCGAAAACGAAATCCTTTACAACCTGAAAACGAGATCCGTACTTCATAAGATGTAAATAAATGAAAGTGAAGCAAAATAAAAGTCTCTGAATGCCTCTTTTTTTTTTTTAAATGAAAGGAGAGGGTTCCCTCGCTATCAGTGTATGAAGGAATCTTCACGCTACAATAGATGTCTTCAAAATGGTACCATCGAAATGGGCAAAGAAATTATGAAGAAAAGAAAAGAAATATTCTCAAAGGAGCTTTGCTTTAGAAATTAGAAGTAAGGTTCTAAGATTAAGTTTTCTTTCATCCGTGGTGAAGAGAGAATCTCTTCACAAATGATGATTGATCTCACCCCTTATTGTTTATAATAACTTCTTGTATTTTATGTTTTAAAAATATCTTTTTGAAAGTTTCAAAAACACTTTCCCTCCTCTATTTGAATTTGCATTTGGTAGTGTGAGTTAAAAGGAACAAAGTGTGTTTCTTTTAGTGTCACATGGGAGTGGAAGAGAATTGATAGAGGCATATACGCGCTTGCTTCGTGCGTAGTCGTGGTAGTGCGATCGTGTCGAGTCAAGTCGTGGTAGTGTGATGTGGTGTATTTAATTTTGATTCAAAGTTAGTCGGTTCAAAGTTGACCTGATCTTGGGTCATTCTTTGGTTCAAAAGTTGGTTAAGTTTTTTGGCTAATGGACATGTCTTTTTAAAGAGACATCCATTTGTATAAGTGCATTCATAGCACTTGGATTGAAATCTTTTAATCTAACCCATTGAACCAAGAGACACACCTACAGCATGGGGTATCTTCAAGAGACACTTACATATAAGTGTTTGGATTGAAAATTTTTAATCCTATCCACTCAGGTCAATAGACACACCCATTCCATGAGTTGCCATGAAAGGATGCACCCACCACTATAAATTGAGGTGAAATGGATAGTCCAAAGCATTCCATTTTTGTGGTTTTTTCGTTTTTTTTTCTTCTCTCTCTCTCTCTCCCTTTCCTCTGTCCAAAATATTTTAATAGTACAAACAGAATACAATAACAAAATTAAATTATGTTGTGCTTTGGCTTCTCACTACCATCCGTCGTTGGCATTAAAGAGCTTCTTCAAATCGTTCTGTAAGCCTAGCCTTGCTCTCCCGTTGCAGTCGAATACTTTTGTACAAGAACTAGTAGGCTTGAGGTTGAGTAATCTTGGAGGTGAAAGCGCAAGAGACCCCGGTTGCACTCACATAGGCGTTTTTAGACCTTAAGGACAACATCTATTTGGTGCGTCTCAACCTGTTTTGGTTCAAGTATTCTTTATATTTTGCTATTTCTATATCTTCTACTTGTCTTATTACTTGGACTCCTCTTGATTTAACATAATTTTCTTCAGTCCAATCAAAGGATCAGATTTGGTGGATGACGAGATTCTCTCTTCACCATTAGTAGAGAGAAAGTGAGAAACTTGTCAAACGGACCCTAAAAACTTTGGTGACAATTTCGTCGTTTGGAAGATAAAAACCAATGTACGCGTCTTCTTTAATCTAATAGCCCATGGGACATGCGTAAGCCTATGTACCAATCCCATCATTTGAGGAGAGAGAGAGAGAGAGAGAGAGAGAGAGAGAGAGCTTTGCGAAGTCATTTGAGGAGAGAGAGAGAGGCCCATGCGAGCTCATGGATCATGGATGCTACGTGATGGACCTGGGACGTGGCCCAGACCAGCTCATGGAAATATTATTGAATTTAAAGGGGGATTAGGTTTTCTTTACTATTTAGGGTTACGAGATGTCGAGTCACGAGTCATGTGTCATGAGTCACGACAGGGTTTCAAAAATCTGTTATGTTTTTTTACAAAAAAAATTTATTTGTTTTTATATTTTTACCCTTGTCTATATTGATATATTTCCACGTTTGCAAGATGGAATTTTGCTAGAGGGCAAATTTGGATCAACATATTTTCTCTCCGTGAAGCCTTTGTAATTTTTTTTTTCTTTTTTTTATAATTGATATTTGGTTTTGTGTTTTTTTTTTTTTTAATGGTGCAATAATTGATATTTGGATGGGTGGTGGTAATATGGATATTCTACCAACTCATTATCACGTTTTTTTATTGTAACAGACTCCTATCATCCAATGGCATTGCTGCATCCATCGCTGTGCTGGTGTAGGAAGGCAAGACAACACTGCACTACTGCAGCAATACGGAAGCCCATCCATGATTTAATTCACTTTTTTGTGACATTACAGGCTCGAATCCGTGACCTACTGATGTTGATTGCTGAGAAATGTCATAACTCATAAGCCACCTGAGCAAGGGGCTATTGACCATGTGATTCCAATACTTGAAACCATGTAGTTATAGAATAGAACATGGATCCAGGATCCAAAAGATAGATAAAGATAGATATGAAGGTCTAGAGAATTGACCGGGCCTCTAGGGCCTGCACATGCACATCTCAATGAGAGGGTGCATGGAGGCATCATGGGGGGTGGGATTTCTATCTTTCCATGGGGTGAGGCGGTCATTTCACACCCCTATGTTTTTAGGTGCAACGTGTGCTGGTTCTGTTAGAGTTATTTTTCCCTTAAAATTATTTAAGGATAATTTACACGAATCTCTCCTGAGGTTGGCTTTAATTACACATTCAAGGATAATTTACACATATCTCACCTGAGGTTGGCTTTAATTACACATTCACCTGTGATGTTTAGAAAATAACACGTACTTCCCCTGCTTTCTTAACTGATGAATAACCAAACCCACTCTGTTAATTGTTTCCGTTAGTTGCAAACGATAGGAGTGTCGAAGTCATTTTATGACCAATATACCCTTGATTGGATAGAATGACTTCTTATTCTTCCATTGCACCCATCAAATTCAAGAAACGCTCCCTAGCAAACAAGGAAGTACATCTCGGGCTTCCATTAATGGCGGTTATAACAGAGGAACTAGAAGAGAAGGACGAACCCTAACCTAAAGCCATGACCGCCGACCTCATCCTTTACATGTCAGTTCATTTAATACGTATAACCCACATTCTCTTTTTCTCGTTCTCCCTCACTCCACTGATGCCCTAACCTTAGATACCAATGATCTATTTCATTTTTTTCTCAAACCATATGGGGTCTTATACAATCTTGCTTCAATCAGCTTGAACCCTGTTAGAAATTAGAATGCTGTCATTCTTCTAATTCTGATCTCTAATCGACGATCGAGGTGAGGGTTAGTGTTTCGAAGGGATGGAGACTTCCGGCTACAGTTCAGACCCTTACAAGAATTCTTCAACCAACAGAGTTGTTAATTCTAGTTTCAGAGACCACATTCAGAATCGGCTAGACGATCTTGCTGCAGGCGACAATGGCAGACATGTTTCCATTAGCTTAATCGGTGCCGGAGAACAAGAGGATGTGCGGTTGGGAACTAGCCTTCCAACTTCACCCGTGGTTGGGAGAGAGGCAAATTCTGGTGACACCGGTGTGTCCGCTGACAAGATGGTCGCACCAGTAACAGCTGCATCAGATTGTCAAGGAGATAGTGACATTGAAGGAGAGACTGCACATGGCCTTTCTTCGTCAACTTTGACCTTCAATTCGGGTAGTGAGAGCTCTGATGGCGAGGCAGGGAATGGTGTGGGAGGTAATTTTAGGGACACTTTTCTCTTGTTCTTGTTGGTTGTATGGGGAGATGAGGAGACGGTGTGGCCATGGATGGTTAGGCCGGGTTCTTCAAGAATAGAAATAAGGGAAATAATGAAGAGATATGTTCATTTTAGCATGTAGGGCATTTTGTCAACTAATAAACAATTCTAACGTTTGCTGTCACAAGTTAACGGGGTGGATTTAGTTAGTAACTACTTTGGAAAGAAGGGGAAATATGCGTTATTTTCCAACCTCAGGGGAGGTATATGTAAGTTACCCTTCATTTAATAGTTACCATTAAATCAGTATGGGTTCTCAACTGCTACCTTATCATGCTTGTTACTGCAAATTGGTCTATAAACTGATGACAAGAATTGATGATATGACAGTATCAACTGTAGTGCAAACTGTTTTTATCTTCATACTTTGTTGCTTGTAATTTTAACTTTGTTCTAAGGGAGATTAACAGTGTGGCTGTTTGCCTGCCTCCCTGGCTCGGAGGGTTCTGTCGATGACATGTACAACGATTTTGAACAATTCCATTCCATGGATTCTTGAGATGTGTTCTTCTCTTTCCATGAGTTTTACATGTTGACTACAAATAGAGTTTAGTGATGAGGTGTGATGAAATTATTTAACAAAATAAAAAAAAGTGAGAGATAAAAGGATAGAATTTTTTTTTAGATAGAAATAAGGGATAGATATTGGATGAAAAGGGAAACTGCCTATGGGCCTGAGTATGGCAGGCATGGACACAATTATATACTGTCAGTTGGTTATCGATCTTTAATTGGGCTTGTACTAATTCGGGCTAAATGGGCTTTTGTACCCTTCACCACAAAATAAGTTCTAATCAGACCTATCAAAAAAAATAAAAAACACACACTCTAATCAGACTCTAAGGGTCTTTTCTAGGATCATTTTTTCATGGGAAATTATCAACGCCATCCCCTGACGTTTGCCTAAATTTTAAAGCACACCTACTAACTACCATACTATCAACTGTCCCCCTTACGTTACCAATCTAATTCCACAGAGATCCCCTATTGCTAGTTGAGAGCTGTTAAGTGGTGATGTCAACAGTTAAATAATTTTTAAATGACAATTCTGCCCTTCTTAGTGGGCGAACTACCTAATCTACCCTTTCAATTAAAACACCCACAAGCCCTTCTTCTTCCTCACACTCACCGGCACACGGAGAATCCACTACAACCTACCGGTCTTCTGAAGAAGAGACCTACTCCGGCGAGCCCGACGTCAACCGATCACCATCTTCCTCACTCCGATTCTTCTTTTAATGGTATGGAAATATGGTGTTCTTCATTCATGGTGGTTTCAGTTTTCAAATTGGTTTATGAATGCCCAAGTTCGGCTGTGGAAGCCTATGGATTTCAGGTACATTATGGTCAAGTTCTCTTTTTGCCACACGTATTTGAACAATAATGGCGTCTCTTACGCTGCCGAAGTGCCTCTGGAAATGGCTTGGAGTGCGAGAGAAGTGTAAGTCCTGGCTACCCCTTTACCTGCTATCACTTCAAATGATGAAACCACTTCTTCCATTCGATGATAGTAATGCAAGAAAAAGATTCCACTTTGATGTGTATCTCTTCTTCCATTTGATGTGGAACTTTCTAAGCGGAGATTAGTTTTTTCTCTGTTACTGTTTATCTCTTCTTCTTCTTCTTTTCCCTGCCATATAGAATTGTAGAAAGGTAAACAATGCCAATGGCCGAAAGCAATGTACACGAACCAATGGGAGATCCCTTTCCTTGAGTTATGGACGTCAACGCATCAAATACTTTCATTGTAAGACCAATCCTGTGGTAGAGAATGTCACTAAAATTGATATTTAATCGAATATCTTGTGACGTCTATGGCTTGCATCTGCAAGGAAGATTCATCAAGTCTATCGTTTGGCTCAGGACAAAGAACCCAAAGTTGCAATCCCATAATTCCCTCCTCTCATTGAGGGCCTGAGGCAGACAATCGTCTCGATGTGTCAATTTCTTGCGCACAAAAGAAGGGCTTCAAGCATCGAGAATCTATATTGGAATTTGGAAATCATCGATCATGGTTTCCAATTTGCTTTCGTCTCCATCTCTGTCTCCATCTGCATCCCCACCTCGCCCCCATCAAGAATCGTGGTGATCATATCCTGGCTGCCGAGCAGCCCCAATCGCTTAATGGCGCCTTCGAGTAGCGTAAGATCACTCAGCCAGGTCAATCCCTTCGAGATCAGAATGTCTCCTCCGGCGCACAAGTTGATCGCCCTCTTCGACATCAGCTTCATGATCGCGAGTAGAACTACAGAGAAGTCAAGGACATACAATCATCGATCATGGTTTCTAAAGAGAACAAGAAACACCGACAAACGATCTGGATTACGATTGCCGAATCGATTGTTCAATTCAATTATCAACGACGAAGAAGAATAGTAAATGGGTCCCACTTCTATTGATAAAAATTAAAAAAAAAAAAAAAATGGAAGAGAGGGAAGAGAAGTTTATGGAATAGGGTACAACGAGTGGGTTGTGTTTTTTATGTTTTAAGTGTAGAGGGTGATTTAGTAAATTAAATACATTTGAGAGGTTATCACTGTTAAAAGGTGACGGTTGATATTATGGTAGTTACTAGGTATGTTTTAAAATATAGGCAAACGTCAGGGGTGGCCCCGATAATTTTCCTTTTTTCATTTTGTACATCAAAATAATAGAAAAATCATAATGGAGTGGCCAAAAATCATTTTTAGTCATTTTCTTGAAACATTAGTGAGCATGTGCTTCCCAAAGTCGAGGGTAGAGGAATCATTTCCTCCTCTAATTAGAAACGCAAGTCCCGACCTCTTCTTTTTCTTCTTCCTTCTCTTTGCAAACCTCCTCCCCCTTCCCACCCCTTGCGTTCTTCTTCTTCTTCGTTCTATAGGCAATCACCCTAGTGTCACCATAATTTTGTTTTCTCTCTGCATTCCAAGACAGTTGCAGGGTTGGAGTGGTCTTCAGTGGATCATCTAAACCTGTCAGTGAATCCAGCTTATTCATCATGAGTAAGATCGGGATTGGCAGAGACCTGTCTGAACCCTGATTTCAATCAGCCCCGGGAGAATATCTAGTTAAAATTCAAGGATTTGAAAATGATGAACAAGAACACAAGGGTTAATCCGTGTAGAGATTAAACATGTAGAGCTGAATGAATGTGGAACTTTTTTTTTTTGTTTGAAAAATGAACGTGAACTTTACTCGTCCTATGTTCCACCCCACCGGCCCCTCTTCTTCTTCTTCTTTGAGAAACCTGCCGCCCCCCCCCCCCCCCCATCCCCTGCTGCAACCCAAATCACTCCAGCCGTCCCTACCCCAACCTAGAACAGAAGCAGTAAGAGGAATTGATTTTTCAACCCAAATAATGGAAAGGGCTTTTGGGTAGAAAAGAAAAATGGAGATTAAGAAGATTGGGGGGGGGGGGGGGGAGAAGATGACTGTGGTTGTAGAGGGAGAGTAAGGCTCGGCTGGGTTTTGATTCAAGAAGAAAAGAAAAAAAAAAGAAAAAGAAGAAGATGGAGAAGAAATCAGGTAAAGAATGACAATGATAAAGAGGTTTCAGAATGGGGAAGAAGATAGGTGAAGAGATTTCAGAATGGGAAGGAAGATGGGTGAAGAAGGCAAATGGTGAGGAAGATGGGTGAAGAGATGCCCTCTTCACCTATCAAACCTCCTTGGGTAAAACATCCCCTTTACCACCTGTGTGCAAGTTAATGGAGATCCACAACGATAACCAAATATGTGTAGAGTAATAACACAACAAAACAAATCAATCAAACCACAAAAGCACACATCGATTTTAACGTGGAAAACCCTTTCAAGGCGAAAGGGAAAAACCACGGGACCTCGTCTAGGTAAAACTTCTACTATGCACATAATAAAGGGATTACAATACTCTTCTCTAGACAATATTAGAGGTTATCAAAGCATCAAGAGAAATAACCAAATACCCTACTCTTGGATTACAAAATAACTCATCAAATAATAAGGTGGATACACAAGAACAATAACACTCTCACCTCAATACTGGCAAAGACAAAATGTAGAAAGAACTGCACCTTTTCTACTTCCCAAGATCAGGAGAACGTTGCCACGCCGTACACCAAAAACCCAATATAAACACCCAAGAACTTTGCAGTTTTTCTTCTATCTTTCCCACGGATGTTGGTTCTCGTAGAAGCTTATCATCGGTTCGTACTGGATGTAGTGGCTTGAGTTTTTGACAAAAACCAAACAAAGGAAAATGAGAGAAACGTTCAATTTTTTCTACTGCCACCGCCCCCTTTTTTTCTTTTATATTGAGAGAAGAGAGAGATTGAGAAAAACGAGAGACATTGAGAGAGGGCGGTTTGTGCTTCATCGCCTTCAAAACCAAACCAAATGTGGGTCCCCCTCCATGTGAGGAGGAATGCCACTCAACAAACTCCCCCTCCGACTCACGAGGAGAGATCTCCAAATCTGTCACGTCAACATCTGTATATCCCTATAACACAGGCTTCCCTCATGACAATCACTAAACTTCGAAACATGGAACGGATCACAAATCGTACCTGTTACTTGTACTTCATCATGTAGCTACTCCACTTGCATGGCTTTCGCATACCCATCGACTTTGCCTTTTTCAAAGCATTTTGGTTACCTTCATATACTGATGTGGTGGAACTCTAGTAGACAGCTATCGCTCCTTGGTAGATCATCTCATCAATTGAGGTTCAACTGGTGGCACTTGAAAGAGGGTTGCTCCCCCTGCTCACATCACCTATACCAACTGTAGAGCATCATCATCGCCAACATCACCAACTACATCCCATTATTTTGTTGTACATCTCCCCCATCATTGCATGCCATGGGAAGAGGATCTGAAACAAAATCAATGAGGTCATCAGTACGAACACCCCGGTGAGGAGGTGTGACAGGATCTAAATAAGATCGCCGTCTAAGCGGTGGTGGAACCATTTTCATCTGTCTTCTCCTCATCCTCTTTCTCTTTCTTTGAATCTCTTTTGAGCTTTTGCACTCCTTTTTCATATGACCTTCCTTTTGGAGTAATGACATATAATTTATTTTCTTGATTTGTTTTTACTTCTCCCCCAATTTTCTGTGACAAATGCTTTTTGCAGAGGCGAGTCCAAGGATTTCCTTCTTGTCTCTTCATTCAACAGACATCCTGTTACTTGATTCATAGAGAGCACCCCATCTGGTGCAGAATTGCTAAGAGACACCACCAATGTCTCCCAATTATCAGGTAATGAACTGAGAAATAACAACGCTTGCAATTCATCTTTAAGTGTCATCTTCATAGAGGAGAGTTGATTCACAATACTTTGCACCTCGTTCAAATGTTCTGCAACTGAGCTTCCTTCTCTGTATTTTAGATTCACAAGCTTTCTAATCAAGAAAGCTTTGTTGCCAGCAGTCTTCTTTTCGTACAGTCCTTCTAGTTTCTTCCACAGTGAATGTGCTGACGTCTCTGTGGATACAAGATGAAAAACGGTATCATCCAAAAATTGTCGAATGAAGCCAACGGTTTTCCTGTCCAAGAGCTTCCATTCAGCATCTGTCATCTTCTCTGGTTTAGCAGTAATACCCTCTACGGGTGCATACAAATCCTTGCAATATAGCAAATCTTTCATCTTTGCTTTCCATATCATCCAGTTGCTTCCATTCAAACTAACCATCCGTGTTGTGGTGTTTCCCTCCATCCTTTACACAGGATTCAAGAACTTGCTCTGATACCACTTCTTGGGTAAAACAATCCCTTTACCACCTGTGTGCAAGTTAATGGAGATCCACAATGATAACCAAATATGTATAGAGTAATAACACAACAAAACAAATCAATCAAACCACAAAAGCACACACCGATTTTAACATGGAAAACCTTTCCAAGGCGAAAGGGAAAAACCACGGGACCTCATCCAGGTAAAACTTCCACTATGCAAATAATAATGGGATTACAATATTCCTCTCTAGACAATATTAGAGGTTACCAAAACATCAAGAGAAATAACCAAATACCCTACTCTTGGATTACAAAATAACTCATCAAATAATAAGGTGGATACACAAGAACAATAACACTCTCACCTCAATACTGGCAATGACAAAATGTAGAAAGAACTGCACCTTTTCTACTTCCCTAGATCAGGAGAACATTGCCACGCCGTACACCAAAAACCCAAATATAAACACCCAAGAATTTTGCAGTTTTTCTTCTATCTTTCCCACGGATGTTGGTTCTCGCAGAAACTTATCATCGGTTCGTACTGGATGCAGTGGCTTGAGTTTTTGACAAAAACCAACCAAAGGAGAATGAGAGAGACGTTCAGTTTTTTCTACTGCCACCGCCCCTTTTTTTTCTTTTATATTGAGAGAAGAGAGAGATTGAGAAAAATGAGAGAGATTGGGAGAGGACGGTTTGTGCTTCACCGCCTTCAAACCAAACCAAATGTGGGTCCCCCTCCACGTGAGGAGGAACGCCACCCAACAAACCTAACCCACCAAACCTATTTTTCATTCTACAATCAATTATGTTTAGTAGTTACCAAATAGTTTTTATTTTTATTATTATTTATTAGGGAAAGTTTTCATACACGGTCATGTAAACCGTGTGTGTGAGAGGGTGGGAGTTTCAAGGCATTAATTAATGGGTGGGGATTGATGACTTTTCCAAATCTTTGCAAGAGACCCTCTCACATACACGGCTTACACGTTTGTGTATGAAAACTTTCCCCTTATTATTTTTTTGGGAAGCAGTTTTCTGTATGGGAGTGTGGCCTACGCCAACACTCCGATGTGTCTATCTCTCTCCTCCTTAAAACAAGGGGGCAGAGGTGTCTTTTCACATGAGGAGGAAAGAGATAGACTTATGGGAGTGCTGGCGTAGGCCACACTCCCGGACAGAGAACTTTTTCCCTATTTTTTTTTTTTTTATCAAAAATGATTTTCTATAATGATGATTTTTCCAAATAGACCAAAAACAAAATGAAATCTGATACCAAAAACGATACCAAAAAGACCGTAAATGGGTTATTGCACCATTTGCCACCAAACGAGCTATAACCGGGCTCATTGCCTGAAAATCTGAAATGGGCTTTTGGCTCTAAACGTGTATGCCTGAAATGGGCTATAACCTAACACTAATTATAACATACGAAAGCAAAATACAACATATTAAACCCATGAGTCATGAGTTTGGGGTTTAGATTAGGGATTTTACATGATTTATAAAGGGTCATGTTGAGTCGGGCTGTTAATTATGGGTTGATCTCAGTCGGGTGACTGTCAAATGGGACCTCCGCACCAGGAATGACCAAATATTATTTGGTCTGGGCTGGTGCTGGACACATTCAGCTGACATGTAAGGCCGATTCGGGTTTTAACCAGTCACGCTAACCAGTGTGGTCCTCCAATTGACACCCCTAGCTCAACCAATCTCCCATCTACTCTTGGGACATAACTGGTAGTGATAAGTAAGATCTATTTGGAAATAAAATTAACTAAAAATGTAAGAAGATACATGGACCAGGATCCTCTGCAGTATCGGTGGGGCGGCGAAGCATATCCGAGTGCACAACAGAGGACATCATCGGTTATATTAGTTCTTGTTCTAATTCACCTAGTAGAAACAACTTAGCTACTACAATAAAAGACCTATCCTTCTTAGTAGTACTTAGTATAATTTCTCAAAATAGCTTATTCTTTGCAATCCTTAGAGCAATCTCCTTGCACTGGCCTCTTGTGTAGTCCCTATATGAACAAAATCCCCACACACAATAGTAAAACTTTTATTGCAAATCACCATAGAAGCCCAACCTGCTTCACCCAATTCTTTAGTAAAAGTACCATCACATATAATGGTAATAAAGTGAAGTTGTGGAAAATGGTAGAGATTTTGGATTGAGATCCATCAATTAATATTGTTCAGAATAATATTAGGATCATTTTGACAGTGAGAATATAAACAGCGATTCCTAGCATTCCCACAATTAAGAAATAACTGGTAATAGATTATATAGCAAGGAAAGAAAATTTATTCTCAGTTGGGGATGCCCTAGGAATTGATAGATGGTATAATACTTGGAAATATTCTGATCGTAATCCTAAAACCCAATGGGCCTTGCATCTTCGTATAATACCAACAATATGATCAGCCATGTAGTAGACTAAATGGGTCCAAATGTTAGAGACAAGAATTGCGATCCGGCTTTAAGCAATGAAAAAAAGAGCGAAAAAAAAAATACAGCTCTATGAATAGTTATAGACCGTTGGATATAGAACCATACAATTAAAGGGAAAAAGAAGTCTGTCAGATCTTGTGGATTCAACCCAATAGCTGGATGTCCCTCTGGGCACTCCCTGAGCGCTGGGCTCCCTGGAGAGGAGCTCAAAAGAGATGGGCTCACGGGATAGGGTGATAATTTCACACTCCTTGTGTCTCGACTAGGGGTGTCAAACCCTAGCGGAATTGATGAAATGGCCTAAACTGAAACTAAAATGAAACTTATTGGATTGACTTTGTATTGGGGTTTATTGAAACCAAATCCAAACTGGACCGCACCAAAATAGATAAGACACCGAACCAATCTTAGAAAAGTGGATCCAAACCAATATAACCTTATAAGAAACCGGGTCCATCCCAAAAGTCATAAAAAAACACTAGTTTTCCCATATTATGAATACATGTCAAACTAAATTCGATACCAAACCGATAGAAGCCAAACCCAAATCGGATCAAAACAAAATCAAAATTGGTGCAACCTACCAACAATTGCTTAGCTCAGTTGGTGAGTCGTGGTGTCTTCTCGCCCATGCTCACCAAGAGGTCTCGAGTTCGAGTCTCTTGGCTGGTATCTCTGCCCATAATTAAATTTGAACTCAATCTTAATTAAATAAACATTCCCACTGCCGCCTCATTGGAATGCCAGGTGGCAAAAAAAATTGGGTTGGACCAGATTCTTTTTGTTTTTTTTTAATCTTTAAATATTCAGCTAGTTACCACATGGCGTCTTATACTGTAGCGCACTTATGTTTTAGCTTTCCACTTAATTTCTAGCATTCCATCATTATCATATTTCCTTCGTATTAAAAAATAAAATAAAATCATTATCATATTTCCTTCCAAAAATTTCTCCTTACTAATTAAGTAATTATAGAGTCTGTCGGTGGGACTTGAGAGTATGGAAAATGAATAAGCCACACGGCTCCTCCATGGTAAGCTTGAAGAGACAGATCGACTAACAACTACTTTCTTTCTAGGGAAGCACTTACGTAATCGGTGTCGGTGTATCGACCGATACCGATACCAATTTTGATGGACCGTATCAATCTAGATCGGTTCTGTTTTCATCAAAAAATTAGTTTTTGTTTTTCTTTCTTACAATCTTACCCGTCTATATCGATCCATTGGTATAGGATCAGGGTTCTAAATATCAATATTATATCATCCATATCGGACAATACGTATAGGTTTTGCTAGTCATTGATATTGATACTATGCTGATACCATATCGATAGCGCTGACAAGAGGTAAAATGATCAAAAAACTCATTTTTTAAGAAATTTTAAAGATAATTTTATTCGATACAACCAATCTAGACCAATACCATATCAATATCGTATTGATTTTATGTATTACCGATACCCGTTCCGATACCATGGACTAAAACTTTGTACGGAATCGACATCTTAAGCTTTCTTCATTCTTCTTTTAATCTATCCTCTTGGAAACGTGACAATCCAGCAAATATCCAAATAAATATCCAAATGCTCCACTCAAGGAAAAAAATGATAGCATGAGACTACATTGATACGAAATGGTGCCTCCATCCATGGTCAACGTTTACCACTTCACCCCCACCAACCACTATGATCTCATAATTATTCTCTAACCGATAATCATACGATGACATGATCCATGATGGAATGTAATGGACAAAGATTTTTTTTCACAAACGGTCTTCAACCATCATTGTGATCTCATAAGTATTTTTGGAAAATTTCAACTTTCAATAAATTAATTCCTCTTGTTGCAACAGTAAGATTGCTTCATTTCTAGGTTTGATTGAACAACCTCTCCTCAAAGCGAGGGTAAAGTTGTGTTATCCTTTTCAAATATTCATCGATATTCCATGGATCAGAGTAGTTCATCCTCATACTTACAATATTGTTAGAGCCATAATATGAGTTTATAATTTCACAAATATTAAAAGAGTAAAGACAAAGTATAAAACATTAAAATATCTTAAATCTCGATCGGCCACATGGCACGGCAGGAAGAAGAGAATGACCCAGGTCCAACTACATTGAGACTCATCCTTGGCCCAAGAGGAAGAGACCCAGTAGGTCACTCAAGGACCAAGATCACTACACAGGTCAGTATGATGTCATCACCATGATCTACTTCATTCTATCGGCAAGGGAACCTTATTCCAAAGGAGATGAACCTCACCTACGTACAACTCTCAAGGATCTTATCCAATACGTGAGGGGAACACATATCCATCTATTAGGGAATACCTTCCCTACCCGGACTCTACCTCCTAAGAGTAGATAATCTACTACGTGATGGACTCTACTACCAAGGAGACTATCACCAATTACCTAGACTCTTCACCGCCATACACAACTATAAATACCCAGGTAATCTACCCCATTAACCCATCTTGAACTCCAACAATTCATCTGTTGCTCAGAGAGATCTAACTTAGGCATCGGAGAGTTCTAGGTCGAAGCCACACCGATTTTCCCTTGTCCCTGACCTTCTTTTGTAGGTTGCAACACCCGAAGGACCCACAACGATTTCTTGACACAACATTATGGACCAAGTTTTCCTTCATTCACCCATTTTTTGTGGTTATATGGGACTCTAGAATAATGAAAAAAAGGACATTTTGGACCTTCACCAATAGGGGAAAGAACAATGAGTAGATCAACTAGCGGGTAAAGATATTCTATTGGTGAAGGGAAACTTTTCCCAAAATTTATTATTTAAAGTAAATATATATATTTTTTTAACTAAGTTTTCGCACACCCATGGTCAAGGGAGAATCCCTTGATCGATGGGTGCCGATGGTATGGAGAGGGTATTGTGCACGGGTTGGGGGCATTATGAATTTCATCCTATAGAGATCAGACATTACTAAACCCTAGGGTGACTGACCGTTCAAGGAACAGGAGAACTTCATTCCCCTCCCCCTCCCCCTCCCCTCCCCCTCCCCTCCCCTTTTGTTGGGTGTATAGAAAACTTGGAGTTCAGACTCCCCATATGGTAACCCACCCAATGGGTGATCCAACTTTCCATTGTGTGGTCTGTGATAAAATAACTGATGCAGAAACATTCATGGAGATCAATGAGCATACAAACATAATTATGGAGGTGTGATTGGCGTACCTAGATTCATGGTTATGGAAGCCGGATCTTTTCTTGGCAATCCGTCGCACACAAACTGTGTTGGTCTGATCTACCATCTTTCACAACACTTTAAGGTTTTCTCAAGTTGTGCATTTAATGGATCGATCAGTGACAACTATTTATAGTGGTGAGGGTAGGGACCAACCCTGCAAAGAAATTAAGGTTTCCTTCCCATTAAGGAAATAATACTTTAGGTCCACACATGAAAACTTGACTCATACCATTACCGTAGCACCCATCAATATTATTAAACCGATTTCATTAAAACAAAATTGGGACTATATTAGCTAACCCATCTTATAAAAATCTTACAATTTGACCACGAGTGAAAAGTGGCAGACCAATCTATGAATGATTGGATCACCCATAGGTTGGTTACCACATAGGGAGATAATCTCCACCCGAAACTTTGTTCTTATCAATCCATTAGATTCGATTGCTATGATGTGGCAGATACACCTCACTTGGTTCATAACTGTCCAAATTTGATTTCTCTTCATATTAAGTTGCTCTAATTTGTCACTATCAGACTTACTTGGCTGACTTACCACCTTCTGAATTGGAAAAACCGACATAATTATCACAATTCATATCTAATTCAAGGTGAGTTAAACGATTTGATCGTTTTCCAATCCCAAGTGGTTTTTTTTTTAAAAAAAGGTTCTCCAACATTTGGTGGCTTATATTGAATCAAAATATTTTCATTTTCAAACCGGTGATCATATGGATCGGACAACTTAGCAAAATATATATATAGAAGAGATGGAGTCATGAGTTACCCACAAGCACACACGGCCTCAAAGAAGGAGAGTTGAGAGAGAGAGAGAGAGAGAGAAGCAGAAGAAGAAGGCTGTGGGCAGCAATGGAAATTGAGGGTAAGAAAGAGCAGCCGAAGCTGAACAAGTATGCACTTGGATGTGCTATAGTAGCTTCATTGATCTCCATTATATTTGGTTACGGTGCGTCTCTCTCTCTCTCTCTTTCTTTCTCTTTCTCTATTAGATGTTTTAGATTTTCCATTCATAGATGAATCTTCGAAAACACAAGCGATTGATTCACAAAATGAACTCCTGTTTTAAAAGACAAGGGCGACCAGAAGATAAACTGAATCAAGAAATTGATGAAATTAAGCTAGGAGAAAGATCTAGAGAAGAAGGGCCAAACATCTATTACCTTTTAGACTAAATGACAAATAATTTACTATTTCCTTTAAGAGAGTCCCTATTTTGTTTTATTTTAAACGGGAAAAGGCTGGCCACAGCCGACAGGGTACCCATCCTATGCCATCTTCTCTCCGGAAAATTATCATTTTAAATTTCCTATGGCCCGATAGTGTCAATGAGCTCGCTAGGACTGTTGAATGTTTGAGCTGCCACGCGTCGGATATCCATATTAGTACTATCGCCCTGCAAGGCTATAGGGAATTGGAGAGGATAATAATCCTCTTCTCTCCTCCCCCATTTGAAAAAGATCACCTTGCTCTCTTGTGTTTAGTCTTGTGATTGGTGTATATTGTTAGTTTATCAAAAGCTGATGGCCTTCTCAATCATTTCATATCTAATGCGACCTATTGGTCATAGGTTTGACATTTGAGTCAAAAAACAATCTTTCTACAAAGTGAGGGTAAGACTATTTACACTGGCGAAAGTGTCGTACACTTGGCCCTATATCTTGTTGAGGACAACTATACATCTAATGGCACTTTTGTTTTATAGGATTTTGTCTATTTTTTATTAGGTGCAGATTGAATTAATATTATTATTATTATTATGGAAGAAAGTTCTTTTTGTGGGAGATTTTACTGTCAACGCCTAGCATAGAGGGAGTGAAACGATCACCCCATCCCATGATGCCAATGTGCGCTCATTGTGCAGTGGCCACCCTTCCTACAAAACCATGTTGTAAGGGAAAAGGCTGGGCATGGTGCCCAATCTATATCATCCTCTCTCCTGCCCATCTGAAAAAGACCACCTTACCCTCCTATGTCTAAACATGTGATTGGTGTATGCCGTTAGCTTACCGAAAGATGACGGTATACCCTATCCTTTCCCATTTTGTAAATTATTGTTTTATATCCATTGACCTAGTGGTCATGGGTTCACTTCCATTAAACCGGGCCCAAGAGCAGCCTGTTGTCCCATGTCACGATCAGCCTTTGAAATTACAGGTTGTGGTGTAACTTCCACTAAACCATTGGTAACAGGTCCCTTGTGCCCCAAGTCACGACCCTCCTTCAATTCAGAAGAGTGGTTATTAACCAACACCTTCTCTTTGCCACGTCTTCCTTCATTCTCCTTAGGAGATGGAGCAACCACCTTGTCCACTGAGACACCTTTTGCCACATCACGTATCACTAAAGGACCAGCCTTGACACCTGTACAAGAAGCTTGCACCTGCTTATTAGATGCGCTACATGGCACCTCAACATCCATGTTTGCAGTTACACATCCACCAGATTTGCCTTCGGTTGACACCTTCGCCGGAGGCACTGAAGACTCCGGTGGTGCAGTTCGCTTACCACGACCCCGTTTTCTCGTAGCAGGCCGCCATGGCTCGTCAACCTGAATAATTTCAACTTGAGACGCCTCTGAAGCATGGCTGCGTTGCACCGCTGCAACCGGACAGTCCTTGTCCACATGACCAAAGAGCCTACAGGAATTACATATCGGTGGAACACAGTCATAGTGAACAGCTTGTTCAACCAAGGACCCGTCCTCCATTGCAATATGAATTGTAGTAGGCAAACCATCAGTAGCACTGACAGACACACAAAACCTTGCAAAGGATAGTTTTTCCCGTTGCACGGTCCTCCTATTAGCGCAAATAGGACGACCCAACACACTGGCAATTTGTCCCAAAGATCGACTACCCCAATATTGAAGATTGAGACCATAAAGACGAACCCAAAGAGGCAACTCAGTCTCCTCTCGCTTAGAGAGCGAGACATCAGGGGACCATGGCTTTAGGATCAGAGGCCTGGTGCCAAAAGTCCATGGCCCCTCATCAAGGATTTGATGACTCAAATCAGATCCCTGGAAATCAAAGATAAAAACTCCACTTTCTAAGCCAAACATTTCAACTGTTCCAACATGGCTCCATTTGTCCTGCACATACATTTTCATGGAGGAGAAAGTAGGTATAGGACCAAACACATAACCAACTAATGCTGCTTCCCATCGATCAGACTCCTCCGCAAAATCCTCTGTGCAACACACTGCCACCTTCTTCCCTGCAACAATTGCAGGCTCAACAAAAGGAATCTCACAAGCAGCATCCTTAACTTTGCCACCCGAAAATAAACTCACCCAAGAACGCTTGTGCCCATTATCTTGTCCAACACCCTTCCCAACACCATTTGCAGGGTTCTTGTGATCAAAACTCCGTCGCTGCATAATTTCTTGGGGCCACCCGCCTGGGGTTCACTAGGGCTCAGTCTTTCCCGGTTCGTATGTGGCGCGGGGGCTTGTACAAGCCTAGGGGGGATTTAGTCGGCCTATAAGTCAGATATCCCTCCTGTCTCCACAAAAAAAAAAAAAATGATATGGTGAGATTACATTGGTAGGAACTGAAAAAAGTTTTCCTCCATCCATGGTCAACGTTCACCAGTTCATTCCCACCAACCACTGTGATCTCATAATTATTCTCTAATCGATAATCATATGATGACATGATCCATGATGTAATGTAATGGAGAAAGATTATTTTCACAAACGGTCTTCAACCATCGTTGTGATCTCATAAGTACTTTTGGAAATTTTCAACTTCAATAAATTAATTCCTCTTGATGCATCAGTAAAGATTGCTTCATTTCTAGGTTTGATTGAACAACATCTCCTCAAAGCGAGGGTAAGGTTGTGTTATACTTTTCAAATATTCATCGATATTCCATGGATCAGAGTAGTTAATCCTTGTACTTACAATATTGTTGGAGCTATAATATGAGTTTATAATTTCGCAAATATTAAATGAGTAAAGAGAAAGAGAAAAACATTAAAATATTTTAAATTAAAGAAAAAATTTTATGGACCAAATTTTCCTTCATTCACCTCATTTTTTGTGATTAGATGGGACTCTAGAATAATGAAACAAAAAAGGACATTTTGGACCTTCACCAATAGGGAAAAGAACAATGAGTACATCAACTCGAGGGAAAAGATATTCTATGGGTGAAGAAAAATTTTTCCCAAATTTTATTATTTAAGGTAAAGAAGTTTTTTTTGAACTAAGTTTTCCCACACCTATTGTCAAGGAAGAATCCCTTGATCGATGGGTGCCGATGGTATGGAGAGAGTATCGTGCACAGGTTGGGGGCATTATGAATTTCATCCTATAGAGATCCGACATTAATAACCCTAGAATGGTGACGGACCCTTCAAGGAATAGGAGAACTTCATTCCCCTTTTGTGGGTGTATATGTAAAGAAGAAAATTTGGAGTCTTGATCCTTGTTAGAGAAATTGGGGAATTGGCCGGGCAGGAAACTAGAGGTGATCCAACCGTCTATTGTGTGGTCTGACCATGAAAAAGAAGTGGCAGACATATCTACCAACGGTTGAATCACCCATAAGGTGGTGAATATGGATCCTCTACTTCTACCTTCCCGGTACTACCGTACATCCTACACATAGTAAGGCAGTAAAGCCCCCGCTTGAACAGGGGTAAGGCGATCTTTTCACCACTCTGCTGTGTCCATTGGGCGCACAGCAGTATCAGACGGAAGTAGAGGATCTCGATTGTAAGGTGGTTACCACATGGGGAGATAATCTCCACTCGAAAATTTGTTCTTATCAAATCCAATAGATTCGATTGCTATGATATGGCAGATACACCTCGCTTAGTACATAACTGTCCAAATTTGATTTCTCTTCCCATTAAATTGATCTAATTTGTCACTATCAGACTTACTTGGCTACTTACCACCTTCTTAATTGGAAAAAACCGATATAATTATCACAATTCATATCTAATTCAAGGTGGGTTAAACGAGTTGATCGTTTTCCAATCCCAAGTTTTTTTTATTTTTAAAAAAGGCCTCTCCAACATTTGGTGGTTTATATTGAATCAAAATATTTTCTTTTTCTTTTCAAACCGGTGATCATATGGATCGGACAACTTTTTCTGTACGGGAGTGTGGCCTATGCCAGTACTCCCATGTGTCTATCTCTCTCCTCCTTAAAACAAGGGAGCAAAAGTGTCTTTTCACATGGGGAGGAGAGAGATAGACTCATGAGAGTACTGGCGTAGGCCACACTCCCGGACAGAGAATTTTTTTCCAATATATATATAGAAGAGATGGAGTCATGAGTTACCCACAAGCACACCCGGCCACAAAGAAGGAGAGAGAGAGAGAGAGAGAGAGAAGAAGAAGAAGAAGAAAAGAAGAAGAAGCTGTGGGCAGCAATGGAAGTTGAGGGTAAGAAAGAGCAGCCGAAGCTGAACAAGTATGCACTTGGATGTGCTATAGTAGCTTCATTGATCTCCATTATATTTGGTTACGGTGCGTCTCTCTCTCTCTCTTTCTTTTTCTCTTTCTCTATTAGATGCTTTAGATTTTCCATTCATAGATGAAACTTCGAAAACACACGCAATTGATTCACAAAATGAACTCTTTTTTCCAAAAGACAAGGGCGACAAGCTAGAAGATAAACTCAATCATGAAATTGATGAAATTAGGCAAGGAGAAAGATCTAGAGAAGAAGGGCAAAAAATCTATTACCTTTTATACTAAAAGACAAATAATTTCCTATTTCCTTTAAGAGAAAGTCCCTATTTTGTTTTATTTTGATAGGGGACAGGCTGGCCAACCCTGGTACCCATCCTATGATCGTGCTGTCCAGACACAGTACTGCACATAATGACCGTCTTACTCCCACTTGGGCAAAACGTTTGGGCAGAGGTAAGGCGAACATTGCGCATAACACCGTGTCTGGGCAGCACGGTCCTGCCGGGCAGCTCGGCAGTAGAAGATCCAAATTGTCCTATGCCATCCTCTCTCTGGAAAATTATCCTCTCCAATTCCTTATAGCCCGACAGTGTCAATGAGCTCAGACCGTTGAATGTTTGAACTGCCACATGTTGGACATCCACACTAGCACTGTCGCCCTGCCGGGCTATAGGAATTGGAGAGGATGATATACCTCTTCTCTCCTCCCCCAATTGAAAAAGATCACTTTGCTCTCTTGTGTCTAGTCTTGTGATCGATGTATATTGTTAGTTTACCAAAAGCTGATGGCATACCCAATCATTTTATATCTAATGCGACCTATTGGTCATAGGTTTGACTTTTTAATCAAAAAACAATATTTCTATAAAGTGAGGGTAAGACTATTTGTAGTGGTGGAAGCGTCGTGCACTAGGCCCTATGTCTTGTCGATGACAACTATACATCTAATTGCACTTTTGTTTTGTAGGATTTTTTCTACTTTTTATTAGGTGCAGATTGAGTATTATTATTATTATTATTATTATTATGGAAGAAAATAGTTTTTATGGGAGATTGTACCGTCCACGCCCAACACAGAGGGAGTGAAATGACCACCCCATCCAATGATGCCAACGTGCGCTCATTGTGCAATGGCCACCCTTCCCACAAAAACACCGATCATTTGTTTATATGTTGTAAGGGAAAAGGCTGGGCATACTAACAGGGTGCCCAATCTATGTCATCCTCTCTCCTGCCCATCTGAAAAAGACCACCTTACCCTCCTGTGTCTAGACATGTGATTGGTGTATGCCGTTAGCTTACCGAAAGCAGATGGCATACCCAATCCTTTCCCATTTTGTAAATTCTTGTTTTATATCTATTGCGACCTAGTGGTCACGGGTTTGAGGAAGGAAACAGCCTTTCCACGAAGCAGGGGATAAGACTACCCACACTGGTAGGAGCCTTGTGCACTAGGTATGCCATATCTTGTCAAGAACAAGTAAACAACTTTGCATTTAATTGCGCTTTTGCTTTATGAGATTTTCTTACTCTTTTTTTTGGATCATTAGTAATTGAATCTATGAAATGAAGATGAATATTAATCCAAGAAATATATTTGATTGAATCTCTTTCTAAAATTTGCTGTAACAGACACTGGTGTAATGAGCGGAGCTAGTATCTTCATAAAAGAAGATCTCAAACTCAATGATACCCAAATCGAAATCCTAGCAGGAATCCTAAACGTATGTGCTCTAGTGGGTTCACTCCTTTCTGGCAAAACATCAGATATGATCGGTAGACGTTACACAATCGTTGTAGCCTCTCTTATCTTCTTCGTTGGTGCAATCCTAATGGGTTACTCCCCAAACTTCGCAATCCTCATGACCGGACGCTGCATCGCCGGCCTTGGCGTCGGCTTCGCTCTCATGATAGCGCCCGTATACTCAGCTGAGATATCATCATCTTCACACCGAGGTGCTCTTACTTCTCTACCAGAGCTCTGCATCACCTTAGGTATCTTAATTGGTTATATCTCTAATTACGCATTCGCGAAGTTGCCGTTAAAGCTTGGGTGGCGTATGATGCTTGGTGTCGCCGCCATACCATCGATTGGTTTAGCATTTGGAATACTTAAATTGCCGGAATCTCCAAGGTGGTTGGTGTTGCAAGGCCGTTTAAAGGATGCTAAGGAGGTATTGTTTGTGGTTTGTGATTCAAAAGAAGAGGCACAATCTAGGTTTATTGACATTAAAGTGGCTGCTGGGCTCAGTGAGAACTGTGATGAAGATGTAGTGATACCATCACAGAAGGCAGCTACCGGTGCTGGTGTTTGGAAAGAGCTCTTGATTAGGCCAACACCAACTGTTCGTCGAATATTTATTGCTGCTTGCGGGATCCATTTCTTCCAGCATCTTACAGGTAAGGTTTTAAATATCCTTTGGTATCCTATTGGTATTAGGAATTTTATCTGCTGCTGTAACTGGAGCGCTGCTGTGCGCATCGTGTGACGCAATAGCGGCCATGTGTGCACAGCGGCCATTAATCAACGACTGGTATTAGTACTGGTATTAGTACATGTAAGAAACCTCATCTTTTATATATAATCAATGACTAAGTTTCCCTCCATCCACGGTGAATGAGAGTCTATTCACCATGGGGCAGGAGAGAGCGAAAGAAACCTATTAGAAGTTGTGAACCCTAGGATGGTGGGTGAATCGTGGACTCGGCTCCTGTTCAGCACCCTGCCCGGGCTGCACATGCAGCGCCGGACACAGTGAGGCATGAAAAGACCAACTCACCCCTGCCCAAGCGCCTTGCCCGAGCAGGGGTGAGGCGGTCTTTTCACGCCTCACCAAATCCGGCATTGCACATGCAGCCTGGGCAGGGTGCTGGACATAATCCTTTTCGGTGAACCGTCCTTTATGGGTGGAGGAAAAAATTTTTCTATAATTAATTGAATGCACTTGTCTCGTTGTATTTTGTTCTCTTTTTGATACATACATGATATGTTTTACATAATACTTATGGGAAAAAGATTGGTACACAACCCTTGTGCAGATACCTTTATACCTTATTCACATAATAAATAGTGGGGTCCATATTAACAATTTTCTTTTCTATTCTGACCATGTGGGTCTCATAAGGATGATTCCATTTTCTAACCCCTCATTGTTTAGTTTGCAAATTCATTCTTACACTCTGTAGAGAATCCTCTCCCCTTATAGTGTTTTACGCTTCAAAATTATATTCTGCATATACCTAAGTATTTTCATATGTTTATTGGTCATATCCATGTATCTAGTGTATCTTTTGTTTCTCTGATACGATACGATACATCTCTTAAAATCACCGTTTTGATACAATACATGATACCAATACTTTAAACCTTGCTTACAGGTATTGAAGCTGTGATCTTGTACAGTCCAAGAATCTTCAAGAAAGCTGGGGTTGTAGGGAAGCAAAAGCTCTTGCTTGCAACAATTGGGGTTGGGATTACAAAGGCAATCTTCATATTGACTGCTACCTGCTACCTAGACAGGTTTGGGAGGAGAAAACTGTTGTTGATTAGTGTTGGAGGAGTTATTACATCACTAAGTATATTAGGGTTTTGTTTGACAATGGTGGATCACTCCAAAAAGGAACTTCTTTGGGCTCTTTCTTTAAGTATTATTTCCACATACATATATGTGGCTTTCTTCTCAATTGGGCTAGGTCCCATTACATGGGTTTATACATCTGAGATATTCCCATTAAGGCTTAGGGCACAAGGAGCTTGTATTGGTGTGGCTATTAATAGAGGTATGAATGCTGCAATTTCTATGAGCTTTATATCAATCTATAAAGCTATAACTATTGGTGGGGCTTTCTTTATGTTTGCTGGTTTTTCGACTTTGGCTGGATTGTTCTTTTTCTTCTTTTTGCCTGAAACTAAGGGAAAGGCTTTGGAAGAGATTGAAATGTTATTTACTAAGGGCTCTGATGTTCAACCTAGAACTGAAGTAGTAACTGTGTAAATTCAACTTTTAGAGAAAGTGTTGAATATAGCTTGTTGTGTATTGAAGATTGATATTTGATTATGTTATACCAAAAAAAAGGGATTTCTTGTTCTTCTCCTCTCTTTCTTTCTCCACAATTACAAGTTTCTCAGTGAATCATGTCGACAATCTTTTTTTGTTTTTTGGATAAAGTTTTTCTTCATTGTCGAGTGAAAGTTCAACCATCATCCAAGGGTTCACATAATCCCTATAAGGGTTCAGAGTGGTTATTGCGCACCATGGTTTTAGTGCATGGTATCGGAACAGATATCAGTAACCTGCAAAATCGATACGATACCGATATGTTATTGGCCTGGATTGGCTGTATCGGATAAAATTACCCCTAGATCTCCTTAAAAAATGAGTTTTCTGACCATTTTACCCCTTGTCCGTACCATGCTACCAATACAGTATCGATATCAGTGACTAGCAAAACCGGTACGTATTGCCCGTATATCGGAACGGGTATCAGTAACCTACAAAACCAATACGATACCGATATGGTATCGGCCTAGATTGGCTGTATCGGATAAAATTACCCCTAGATCTCCTTAAAAAAATGAGTTTTCTGGCCATTTTACCCCTTGTCCGTACCATGCTACCAATACAGTATCGGTATCAGTGACTAGCAAAATCCATACGTATCGCCCGACATGAACGATACGATACCCATACTTAGAACCATGTTTGGCACACCTGTGTCTGGGCGTAAGGGCCACGCTGCCTTCAGGGTTCTTTTACCCTTTATTTACTTATTGGAAAATTTTTTGATTAACTGATATCATTGAGGAGGAGATCTATAAAGTTGGGCCTTGCCCAATAATCTACCAAAAGTCCATTCCATTCAACAAATTAAATTTTATCAGTATTGAGGATTGAGGCCCAAGACTAGCTCAGGGACTTAACTCAAGTTGATTAGATTAAACTGGCCCATTGTAATCTCTACCTTTTTTCTTTTTCTTTTTTTTGGTGGAAAAATCTCTACCTATTTGTCTTGTAATTGAAATAGATAAAAAAAAAAAAAAAAAAAAGGGGAGAAAATCTTGTTGTAACTTGTAACCAAGGTTAGTTACAACAAGATTGTAATCTTATTTTTTCACCCTTTTAGAATAATATTTTTTTTCAATGAGGATAAATCTTGTCGTTTCACATAAAATCTGCACTGAATAATATTTTAATTTTCTAAAAATTCTTTTTAACCCTTGCATTAAATAACTCTTTGGACTAAGACAAGGGACCTTCAATTAAAAAAAAAGTTACAACTTCTTAGTTCACCACTTTGGTATCAACAAATTATTCTTTTGGACAAAAGACCCACTTTGTTACCATACAACTCAACTCGATCACAATAATACCCTTTTTTTTTTTAAAAGGGGAAATTTATTAAACCTCACTAGGAATTTTCGATGGATAAGAGATCCTTGGGAAGGAGTCGTCCTAAAATCCTTAGTTAGGGTAATTCAATTTCCATTTCGCAATACTATAGGCATGTAAGTTCTCTACTTTATAATCTTAAATTTCTTTTACGAGTTTTATATCCATGAGAAAGCAGTTGGGCTTCATGTTCTAAGTAAAGAATTGGAAATTGACAATCAACATTTTGAACTCCAACTTTAATAGTAGTTCTCATCTTGAGTCTGAGTGCTAAGGCCTCACCAACAATTGTTGAAACTGGGTATAAGTGATCTAAAGTAATAGAAACTACGCTCTTGAGCAACATGATCCTCGTCCTTGATGATGGTTTATTTTTCAGTCTCCGCTCTTCTCTTTCTCTCGTGGCTTATGCCGATGCCGATTGGGCCAGTTGTCCCGATGATCAGAAATTCATCTCTAGTTATGACATTTATATTGGATCTCGCTTAGTCTCATGGTGCTCCCACAAGCAAAAGACCGTCTCTCGGTCTTCAACTGAGGCAGAGTATCGATCTATGACTGCTGCTGCTACTGAGTTAGTCTAGGTCCGCTCCTTACTTAAGGAGCTTGGTGTCTTTCTTTCTACATCACCCGTTATTTTGTACGATAATGTGGGAGTTACCTATCTGTCCGCCAATCCTGTATTCCATTCTCGGACGAAGCATATAGAAATTGATTTTCACTTCATTCGGGATATGATAGCTAAACGTCAGCTGATCGTTCGTTATCTTTCTACGGTGGATCAGACGGCTGATATCTTTCTAAAGGGTTTATCTAAAGGGTTTATCTCGTCATCGTTTTCATCAACTTCGTGGCAAGCTTATTGTTGGGTCACTCCCCGTTCGCTTGAGGGAGCGTGTTAGTGATAAACCCTCATAGTTGTGTACACCACCACACACTGTATCATCTCTCATGTAACCCAGTGTAACCGTCCACGTGCTTCTGTTATTGCTTGAGATTCCTTCTTGATTGTATATATAACACTGTAGTTCACTATTGATAATTAATGAGAAACATTCATTTCTACATTTTGATCATTAAAAATAAAGCATCCCAAACCCATAACTCTTTTTGTGGTAAAGATCAGCAATGTATTTATTTTAAAAAGTATAGGGAAGTTACATCTAGAGGGAGGTATAAACCGAAGCCAAATCTGGCCATTCCCATCCCCAACTACAACTCATGTAAGAGCTCATTCCACCCAAACCCTGGCTAGAACCTATAATAGGGTCGACCAGAAGCTTCCCATTCAATAGCCTGAGCGATGAAGGTCGGGGCATTGTTCCAAACGAGGGATACATGTTGAGATGCTGCTCTTTTTGCAAGAGCATCCGCTATAATGTTTACCTCCCTGAAGCAGTGAGTGATCTGCCACTGAATGGAGCTTAAGAATTCAGATGCTGCCCACCACTGCTGCCCAAACCCATAATTTTAGATCTCATTGTTATGTAAGATGCAAACCACGCTTGTTGAGCATAACAGCATCCTATAAATTTGTGGTCGATGATTGTCTTTTTCATTTCACCGAGGGGTCATTTCTCCCTTCCTGTGTTTGGGCGTGCAACTTGACAATCTTCTTTTTTCTTTTTTCTTTTTTTTGGATAGAAAACAGGACTATTCATTCAAGCGCGCCCAACGCCAAAAGAAAGAAAACAATAAACATTACGCAGATAGTTGACATGTGATAAACAAGATTTCAAAACTGACAAGGTTCAGAAACCAGGGAGAGACATATGGTCTTGACATATATGTCATAGGCGGGACCGGTCAGGGGGGAATGGGTAACAACCACATCCCAAGGAAACTCGCTGTAGACACAGCTTACATAATGAAGCACATGCACGAACGTGCCATAAAAAAGGAATACATCAGCAATAAACAAAAATAAAACATCATTTTTTTTGCCACATGCCAGACACGACCCTGGGAGATAGGAAAAATCACATTATGCATGCGGTCCAATGAAGTTCTTGATGGTCGTTGCATTGATTCTAAGGCGCACATTCCGAGTAATTTGCGATGGTGACCGCCCAAGAAGACATCATTTTTTTTCCCTTTCTTATGTTATCTTTTTCAGTTTTACTACTTATCAATTTCAACATGTTCACTTACATTAGTAGCATATCATTTCTATGTACTTCATATATGGTGGGTGAACCATCCTCTATAGATGGAGGAAAACTTTATCCAAATTAAAAATAACTCTGAGGCAAAAGTTTTCCTTCACGGTGAGTGAAAGAAATCAACGAACAACACAGCCAGCCGACCCCATTATTGAATAAAGTCGTTCATACCCCTAGGATTTCAATTCAAGGAAGATTAAGATAGGGAATCCCTAGATTAAGAAAGGGAATCCCTTCGGCATGGGTGAAGGGAAACTCGGTCCCATATTGTGCATGCATGTTTGTTTGATCAGTTGTAGGTCTTCTCACCATTGAATCATCCAAAGAAGACAAAACAAAAAACCACGCACACACACACACTAAGGCAGTGTAGGTCTTCAATGCCCCATTTGATTACCATTTGTGTTAACATAAGGTGTGGTTGCTCCAGTGAAATAGGTCAACCTATTTCAGGTTTTGTATACATGTGAGACCCATTCAGTCTGAGGAAGAGTCTAAAGCACCTGCCTCTATGCTACTTATTGCTACAGGTAAGGTTAGGTGATTATTCTTTTTTGCTTTCATAAATACCCCTTTCATGTATTTTTATTGACAATAAATTGAACTAAGGATGTCAAATTTTAATAAAAAACGAAATCAAACCAAACCAAATAAAACTCGATTTCAAATCAGATAACCGATTTAAACCTTTACGTTGAACAGATGTCACTAGAACCGAACCAAATAACCGATTCTAAACCGATTTACACCCTTAAGTTGAACAGATGTCATTATCTAACCATATGAGTAGGTGATTCAGATTCTCTAAGGAACCCATGATCACCCACTCTATTATGATACAATCTACAAACACCTTGTGTCTAGGCTGCCAAATATCTCATCATTAAAGATGGTAAACCCATCTCATGTAATAGCACTTTCTTTCATATGGCCTCATGGCCAAATCCAATCTACCATGAGAGGGACTGAACATGGACATGATCTAAATCAAATCACAAGTTTGAAATTTGAAGTTGCAGCTTCCAACCCTTTCTCTCCCAATGTACAAAATTGTAAAATGAATGAATGAAGCATGAATCATACATTAAACCCTCTATCAAAATCTACACCTACAAATTGGTGTGTAGTGAGTGCCACTTGGCAGTCCAAGTGACACATGCGACAAAAATGATGATTTTTTTTCCAATTCTGACTTGTATGACCATTACCCATCCACATTATTTGCCACAAAGTTTTCATGGCATTGAAAGCTAACTCTTATTGTACTTAACGTTACGTGTTTGTGAAAAAGTCCAAGAGAAAAGTGGAAGTGGTGGCTTGGGGAATGAGGGTGGCCGGGAATACTTTTCTCTCCTCTTTCTGAGATTCCTATACATATAAATTCTGGCCATGATGAGCCAATGGGTTACTATGACCTCATATTGAAACCATATATCTTCTCCACTTTTGAATGGAAAAAAGAAGAGTGGTCCATGCCCTTTGGCCAAGGTGTGACACTTGTCACAAGTATAAATATAATAATAAAAATAAATTAGGCTCACCATCAGTATAAGATGTGATGTTTAACATAAAAGAAGCAAGGGTTTATAGAAAACGAAACCTAAAATGATGTAAAAAATAATGAAAAGATTTACGTGAGTTGATAAAATTGTTTATGTCTACGGTGAAATGAGATTTGTTTAACTATCTGTTAACAAATTAGGGTTAGGGTTTCAAGTCATTGGAAGATATATATGTAACGCTAGGTTCTCAATTACTTGAGATTACAAGCCCATGAATGCAAAAACTTTCGAACAAAACATCTTCTCCAATAAGATTACAATCAATGAAAAATAGGGTTACAATCGCTCATCCTCATACCTCTCAAATTACAGAACAGATCATCTCGCTATAAATATATAATGAAACCTATCTAGACACATATTACCAAAATACCCATATAACTTTATAAAAAACTCTTAGGATTGCCGCCTCAATCGCACCATAGACCTGCCAGTTCATCGAGATCCCCAATAACGAAAATAACACACAAGATGAATCAATTCCTCCGAACTTTTGAATCTTTAGATATAAAGTGGGTTCCAATCATCTAAATTCCAACACGTGCCTTAAACATATCCCAATCATTTAAATTTAGATAAGTGCCTTAGACATTTTTGGCAACAGGGACAAACATGGCTGTATAGTCAAAAAAGAAAAACTCCATTAATTATTCTTAACAATTGCTTTTTTCTTCCAATATGGTTTTTTCAGTCAAAATGGTTCTGTGCTGTTGTGTGAAAACATGATACTTAAGAAGAATATAGAAAGAAGAGATGAGAGATCAATTTAGAATTTTCAAAGCTCGTGCTCCCAACTTTTGAAAAACTTTAGCTATTTGAAAAGTGATCCTTGTCATTAAAGCTAATCTCATTTGAAGGGTTTCTTCTTCCTCTTTAATGAGGTTCAAACTTTGTAAGAGAATAGTAGTCAAAATGGTTGAAACTGATTAACTTAATCAGAATTTGCGTCTATCTCTAATTGTTTGACATGTAAACAATTGGATAATTTAAAAAAGACAACTGGGCTACAATTCATTGAACTGCACAACAAGGATCATTTATGGAATACATAACTTTGTGGGTTAGTTATAATGTTACTTGGGACATGTTAGGTAAAAGTAGATTTAGATTTCTAGATTGATTCTAGCTAATCTTTAACTTCTGGTTGAGCTGATTAAAAATTTCTGATGATGGCAATGCCGAAGGTGGAGTTTCTAATATTTTCTTGGCTGAGTATATCTACATGTTATAATTTATTTATTTATTTTTTTTTTTTAATTTCATTACTGATTTTAAATCAAAAATAAATTTATGCGAATATCTTTTTTTTTTTTTTTTTCCGTGGGTGGGGAGAGAGATTAAAACAATAACAAAATGACCGAGTTTTCCTTCAGTCACGGTCAAGGGGAATACCTTAATTGATTGTGGTATTCGGATTGACGCGATAGGTTATTATCGACTTCCCCCAATTGGAGGGAGGGGGGGGAGATGTTTTAGGAACCTAAGATGGTGGTTGCACCCTACACTATTGGTGTAGGGAATCTTTCTCTATAACAAAAATGTAAATTTTGTTATTAAAGGATTTTATCATTAGGCAAAAAGTTTCATACACGATCGTGTATGGTGCACGATCGTACTATCAACCATTGGATGGGGATAAGAAGCCGTGTATTGTACACGGTCATGCTCATCTAATGGTTGAAAGCATGATTGTGTACCATACACGGTTGTGTACAAAAACCTGTCCCTTATCATTATACAAAACAGATTAGAATTTAACTAGCTTATTAAGCTCCTAAATTCTTTCCGGGTTTTAAAATCATATTTATTCTAAAAGCTTCTTTGGGTTACAGGACCATTAGGTTTGTGTATGGAGTATCAACAAACTCGTTCTTTGACTTTACTAGTTAAGTCTTTTCTTGCTTGTAACTCATTTTCAAAAGATAACATTATGAGAGTTCTTTCTATTTTTGCTACTACTTTTTACTTCATATGGTTAACTCGAAATAGACCTCTTTTCTTTGGATCCAAACTCAATCCTTCCATTGTCATCCAAGTTATTATTTCTCCTTGGTTTCAAGACTCTAATGTGATCCCCATTGTTGATAATCCTACTCCTTTCTTGGAAGAGTATCTTATGATTTTAATTGAACAACAAAGACTTTTGTGTAAGGAGTGGTTGTATCATCAATATGTGATGGGGTTGGACTCACCTATAGGAGATGCTGGATGGGCATATTTTCTTGTGGTTGCTTTAGATTTTGGCATTGCAAGATGCACACACGAATTCGAAGCCAAAGTCTTCTTCAAAGACTTTAAGATGCCAAAAGGCAAGGATAGGAAGAAGTAGAAGTTTGGTCTGACTGAGAGAATCTGATTTCTTGGCTTAGAACCAATCGCTGCGTGCTGATGTAGGATCCATGCGACCAGGCAGCAATATATCTTGCCCATAATTTAAATACCTGATTTACTTATTCGAATATGGAAGACTTTGAAATAGATGAGAGTGATAGGAAGAAGGAATATTCCACTTATTCTCTCCTAACTTTTTTTCTTGTTGGTAGAACATTTTTTTTTTTTTTTTTTTTTTGGAGTAGATTGTTGGTAGAAGCCAAAGTTGAGACGTACATGTAACATAAAGAAAAAGGACATTCTAAACTTTTCTTTGGTTATATGTTCATATCTATTTTCTTTCTTTGAAGTCTGAATTAGAATTTGATATTATAAGAGTCCTTTGACTAGGAAGGAGTGCCTACCTTCACGCATTTGACTCAAAATAGTGATTAACCATTACTCAATCGGTGTGACTCTTAGTCACACAGTAGGCTGTGTGGCCTCTGCACCAACGCGAGGAGGGGGGATTATAAAAACACGTAGGAACATTTAATAGGGGTGGAATTTTTCATTTCACAGGGATGGGACAGTCATTTTGCTCTTTCTATGCAAGCATCACACAGTCGGACAATCTTCTTTTTCCCATTATGTATCACATCATATAGATTTTTCAATAATTTTAGAGATCGAAAGTTTTTCGTCAATAAATGGTTAAGAGAATCTTTTCATTTATCATGATTTGAGGTTATGATTAGACTTCTTTTTTAATAATAAGTTTTCTTATTCATTATTTTTCTTCTCGTGTCCCATCATCGAAGGTCCAAAATACTTTTCCTCAATCAATTCAGACTCTGGATTAAGAAATTTTATCTTCGTCATGAGTGAAGGAAAACTCAGTCCTAATCACAACGAACCAAAAATCTTTTCTTCAACCTTCTTCAATTCATTATGTTGGATGGGATTCTTTGAGTGCCCATAAGTAGTTTCAAGACTTAGTCCATTAGTGGGGAAAGATTATGGATAGAGAATCTCATCATCATGGATGAAGATTCGAATGTAACTTTCTCCTAAGAGAAAGGTACGGAAAAAAAAATTCTCACAATCTTTTTTTATTACATGAGATTCTTTATTATTTTCTCTCTCCTACTCTTACTATTCTCTACACCATTGTTAGTATCGCACACAAATTTCCCTACACACTAACATCGTGAGGAACCCTCTCCCTAAAGATAAATATCCATTCTTAGGTTGAATAATTTTTTTGGAGGATTGGGGAGGAGGGGGAGGAGGGATATGTGTAATAACCTTGCATAGATCAAGCTGTTTGAAAGTAATTAATGAAAGAGATATTTGTGTGACCATGCATGGAGAAAAATATGCAAATTGGCTGGCTTCCAATGAAACAGTGGAAGGCCTAAATCTGTACTTGTCACACTTTTCTTTCTCCATCATAATTAAACAAACAATTTAAGGCTAAATGAAGTCACTATCTCTAGATTATCATGCATGGCAGGTAATTAATCATTCAAATTAACAATAACACACACTGACCACAGTTTTTTCTGTTTGACTGAGATAGAAATGCCTCAGATATTTATTTTGTTGGTGGGTGCAAAAGGTGCAAGGAAGTTGTAGAGAACTCCTTTGTTTTAATTTGCAATTATATTAATCATTAAATTAAATTAAACTAAACCTCAAGCTTCCTACTCTAATCCTCCTTTAAGGGTCCCAATCTTAGTGATGACCTCATTATAAAAAGATGATGGATACACCAACTGAGTGTGAGAGGAGATGATTTGGAAAAGGAGGTGGGCAAGATTCTACCTGCTAAGTTATTAACAACGGAGATTTCAATCCAAATCATAACTATAGCCACTGAGTAATTATGCAAGTTTTAAAACTATTATGTGTAGAGTGGATGGTAGGTTTGCAGGGTCCATGGGTAATAAACCTTTTTCTTAAATTGGCAAATAATTAAGACATTCGGTTTGGTTTGGTTTGGTTTGATTTTTATTTTTTCGGTTTTGAACGGTCCAGTTAATTTGGGCTAACTTTTGACACCCCTAATTTTGAATCGCATACTTAATCACACCGATTATTGGATGTGTAGTACCCCTTGGATGTCTCATCTAATGATATGTTTTCCATTGTGGAACTTCTAATTTATTTCATGTAGTTTTATAGTTAAGATGTCAAAGTTGATTTCTCAATCTAAATTTTCAAAGTTTTGTATTACTATGTGGGAAAATACATGAATGCTTATACTTCATGGGTACATCTTGTTGTCACCAAAGTGGTAAAGTCAGATGTTGTATAATCTTGTTTTAATTGCCCATTGTTTCATTTCCAAAAATTATTTAAGTTGGGGATAAAAACAAATTTTAAAATAACTTGATTTTTTATTTTTGTAAAGTAATAATTTGAAAGTTACTTGTCATTATGTAGTGTCATTGTCACATGTGAAATAATAAGATTTATCCTCATTGAAAATACAAGTGTATTATACTAAAAGTAAGGATGTTAATTTAGAATTGGAATTGAAAACCAAACCAAAATCGAGCTGAATTGGAAAAAAAAAAAAAATGGTTCTATTTTGGTTTTGAAAAGTGTACTTTCATTCGATTTATTTTTGGTTTTAGAATAAAAATCATCAATTTGAACTAAACTGTATACATTGAAGCAAATTGAACATAAATCATACTAAATCTTACAATGGCATGTCTTTGTTGAGTTTTGTGAAATTATCTACTATGAATTTCTTTGTCGTGTGTGTAAAAGGGATGAAAATTACTGGACTCACATTTTTATACTGTATCTGCGCTTAAGGTCCATTGTTGATCTTGAAATTATGAAAATTATTTGGTTTTGGTTGGTATATATTGTATTATTTTGAACTAAGTTGAAAACATTTTTGAACTGAGTTGAAAACATATTTGAATTGATTGACACCCTTAACTAAAGAGACAAAAATGTAAAATTACAGCTTCATTTTTACCAACTTTGATTGCATCAAGATTTTCCCAAACTTTTTTTTGGTAGAAAATTTTCCCAAACTGAATAGATAGATGGATGAACATGTGAAAGTCAACTTAATCAAATTTTAAGTGTCAACTAAACTAAAACATAAAAGACATTAACTTATAGCCACATAGAGAGGAATATCTTAATAAGCTACAAAAAGAAACATTATCTCTTATCATTATTAATGTTCTTGGTAGACTATCGCTTATGAAGGAAGGAAAAAAAACTCAAATCATGTTACTTCACCAAAAATGACGTAAAACGAAGCATAATTTAAGGAAAAAAAGATTCCCATGAGGTTGGAGTGGTGATTCCTTCTCACATCATCTCATCTAATAAACCATGGAGTCCACGTTGATACTTTCTCTCTCCTCAAACAAAATGTGATCCTATTAAACCAAATTGTCTCTCACCCTCTCATCGATGCAGTTTCCCACGATCGCATCAAGAGAAGCCCTATACCCATAACAACTTAATTATTTTTTTAAACTCTATATGGTTACATGAGTTATATTTTATATAAATATTTTCTATTAATATAGTTGTTAACCGATTAACACGCCATAGTGAAAGGCTAACTCTAATTAATTTTGATTTTCAAAGGTATAGCAATAGAATATTGAGAATAATAATGTGTCCAGTTCTTTGTTCAGACAAGTGGCCAGAAAAAAAGTCCACCATTTTCTTTCTCTTCCTAGGTTGGACACCTAAGTACCTAACCCTCATAATGCAGTGTTATAAAAGAGGGAAAGAAGAAGAAGAGGGACTTCACAAGAAAGCCAGAGAGATGTAGAGAAGCCAATGTAACATATTGTGGAAGCATTATAAAAAAAACTGAAAAAACAAAAAGAGAGAAAAATGTTTCTTGTAGGGGAGTGTACCGCCAATGCCTACACAAAGAGGGCGAAATGACCGCCTCACCCTCATGAAAGGCAAAAATACTAACCCTATTGATGTCTCGCATGCGTTCTCATTGGCCCCCGGTGTGTGAGGGGCCACACTCCCCCACAAAGAACTCATTTCCAGAAATATATATAAAAAGGGATTAGGGGGAGGGTTCTCTGAGCAAGTATGGTATTCTATACCCACTGTTATTCATTTTTGGGAGAATGTTCTCTGTGATGGGAGCGCAAGCTGCGCCCAGGCACATGGGGTTGGGCGCAATGACCACCTGCCCCCCGAAGTGGCAAGCCCATGTGTCTGGGTGCAGCCTGTGCTGCGGCACAAAGAACATGAACCCCTTTAATTATTTTATTGAACTTTAAAAAAACAATATAACATTTTTGTGTCAATTTTTCTCCTCCTCACATGAAATGATCTCGCTGCCCTCCTATGACATTTACCATTTTGATGCAACCCATGGTGCGTTCCCCTAATGCCACTTGTTCGGAGAACCTTCTCCCTATTCAATAGAAAAAAATGTTCTCTGAACCTAAAAATGACCTTAATGCTCTCCTGTGTGTGAAATCATTCACCTCATTGGTGCACTCCTCTGTGCCACTATTCACTAGCGCAGAGAAACCTCTCACATTTTAATATAAGACATAGACACCCAATACAACAGTTTGGGACTTTCTTGTCTTTTTTCAGTTGCATGACAAGCATAGTCAAATATACTGCATCTCCCCTATGTCTTATATCACTTTCGTCTAAATGTTGATCTTTATCGTTAATAATCTATTAATCTTAGTTTGTTATTGTTCTAATGAGATTCTTTGTCAATAAATGCTTGTTGAAGAGAAAAATGAAAACACGTACACCGAAACTTAGGCACTAAGTACGCCAGCTGAGACACAAAAATAATTGAAGGGTCACACGTTCCAATGTGGTCTTCAATTTCTTATGACCATCTTGAAGACGATCATGAGATGCACGTCTTACCACATATATTTATATATCCAAGAGTCCAAGATTCAAGCTACGGCACCATATGACAGCTCTTAACAGATAAATCCAAGATTTCAACTTTAGGTTGATTCTATGATCCATTTATCTATTTATTTACTGCTGTCTCTTAGTATTTGAGATTATCCACTTCTTTGATTAAGCTTTGACTTGTATTTCTTGTGTTTACAAAACAAGAATTAATTGGGGGAAATGTTATTTGCCTAATGGGGTTTCAACTAGTTTAGTATGAGGTAGATTAAAGGGTTTGATTTAATGTGTTTCATCAGTTTTAGAGTTTTTGACATATCGATTAAGTACCTAACATTTGGTATCAGACATTGCAATATTATTCGAGTCACGAAAAGGATTACTTAGGAATGGGCTAAGGCAGGGTGGAGCAACAGAAGTGTGGTAATCTGTCATGCGCTTAATGGGGCGTGATCTAGTGTATGAACACTAGCTAGATTGGTTAAAGAACTTGATTTAACGCATTCCATCAGCTTTAGAACTTTGGAACTTTTGGACCAAAAAAACCCACAGATTCTATGTCCATACAAACGTCACAATAGATGCTTTGGTAGGATCAGTTGCTTTGAGACCCTGATTTTGGTCGATTCAAATGGCCGATCTTTTAGCTTTTTCTAAGCTTTAGACCACTCTAACTGATTCTGGTTGGATCGGCAAATCAACTGATTTGAAATAGAATCGATCGAATCCTATCCTGATTCTTGTTGTCTTGGAGCAGGTGATTCATACATGGTTTCTAGGGTTCAGATAGAATCTAAACAATTCTCAGATCGATTCTGGCCAATCCAAAACAAAACACATTAGAATCGACTAGACCCGATTCAAATACCGAATCATTATTTTAAAACCTGGTCATATTGGATTGACCCAACTTCAACTTTGCACCCTTCCTACTCAACTTGGCTGCTACATGTATTTTGGATATGGAACGAAGATCTCCACTTTAAAAAAGAGGGTGACCTATGAGGATTTTTTCTTTTTTCGGGGTCAGAAACTATGAAGATTGAGTACAAGTCTACCAAGAAGATAGACACGAACAAATACACAAAGAAAGCTATGAGCCGCCACCCTTGAATCCTTTGAACCTAAAGTGCGTTTGGTGGATCCTTAGGATTTACATCAGAAATCCATTTTATGGGTGGAAGCATCAATTGAGACGAGATTTTCTACATTTCATGAGGGGTAGAGTGGTCAAAGTCGAGCAAGGACTCAGTACCGACAATAGTGACAGTAGCTTTCTATCCCCTCTATTCATCAAATTCCTTATTCCGGCTGTGTCTCAGTCCCAATGTGGCTGATCATCCTCTCGGACCAGCTACTTATCATTGCCTTGGTAAGCTATTGCCTCACCAACTAGTTAATCAGGCGTGAGCCCCTCCTTGGGCGGATTCCTCCTTTTGCTCCTCAACCTACGGGGTATTAGCAGCCGTTTCCAGCTGTTGTTCCCCTCCCAAGGGCAGGTTTTTCTTTACATTTCTTCCTAGCTGCTTGGCCTGTAGTAGGTATCTGGTTCACTGCTTTAGGTATTACCACCATGGCTCTACCTTTCTGAATGAAACCGAAGGAGTGCCTCATTATGATCTGGATTGCATCCTTATCATTAATTTTGATTACTTATCACACCTCCCTATATTTGGGCACAGGTGCCGTACTGTCTTTCAAGGTTCTTTTTCCATATTAATAAATAGGTCTAAGAAATTTGCTTGCAGCATGACTTCTATGTCCAAGTACAGTTCAGCACGAAATGACTATTGAGCCCCTTGTGAAATGTAAAAATCCCAGCCATGTTGATGTTCCCTTGCGGATTGTGATTAGCCTGTGTGTTTGTGCAAATGCCATGCTACCAGGTAGAGAACCCTCTTCCTAATAAATAATAGGGAAAAAAGACTCTATACAAGAGTGTGGTTCCTACGCCAAGACACAGGATGAGACAAACTGATCACACCCCCCCTGAAAGACGGAAATCCATTCTTATTGATGCTTCTACGTGTGCTCCTGTTGACCTCGTGCTGATGTAAGGCCCTAAATAATATTCCACAAATAAGGACATTTCATATTTCCATTTCTTCCCCCCCCCCCCCCACCCCCACCCCCACCCGATTTTTGTAATCATTAATGCATTATTATTATATTGAAAGAAAAATCCTCGCGACACCAGAGTGGGATTTTCCCCCACTCTCTTTTAAATAATGAGCCCTGTGCTTCACGTTAATATTGATTAGTGTGATTTTTTATTCTAGTCTCATATTATATTATAAGTTATGCAAAAAAAAATTTTAAAAAAAATTCATAGGGGTTTTTTATACTCTATGGAATGTGGAGGGCTCAGATTCACCATTACATGGATAATGGATCACACACCATTGATTTCCTAACAAGGGAAAATGTTCTCAGTGTCGGGGATTTTCATCCTTTGGAGTGCGGTGCACTGCCTAGTGCACCACACTTAAGATTCCAACCTTAAAACATGGGTAATGGCATCTTTTTATCCTCTCGAGTATTAGGTGAACGGTTGAATTCTTAAGTATTGAGAGGATAAATTTTCTTGTGCCAAGGGCACAGACTACGCCCAGACAAATGAGGATGGCAAAATGAGAACCCCACCCCTTGAATGATGAAAATATCGCCCCCATGTGTCTAGGCACAACCTGTGTTGTGACACAGAGAACATCAATCCTATTAATAATTAGGGTCTCCAGGCGGTTCTTGTCTACTATTTAAACAAGTGGCAAGTAATTGTTGTTTAGTCGTGTAATGACTACAACAGTGTAGGAATCAATAAGACTGAATAAGATTTTTTAATTCACTAACAATTGGACGATAATTTCAAGCGATCCTCTGTTTGGGCGTTGTGACCACACGACCTGTTAGTCTTTTTTTCCCTAGTTTTTTCCCTTAAACAAATCACTTAATAATTAATAATTAAGTCTGGTTCCATCTAATGATCAAAGACCTTAATCCTCTACACATGAGACAAGTGTCTCATTTGGGTCTAGGTGGACCGGCTTAACAATGCTTTTAACAAAGAGAAAGGATTTGATAAATTGTCAATAATTGAAGGATGGGACAGAAAGGGAAGTAAAACATATATATTTTGAAAAATACAAGTAAGACAGTAGATGGGCTGATTATTTTTTTTATTTTTTTTTTTTAAATGATTAATCAGCCCATCTACTTTGACCCACGAAGTCGGCAAAATGGGGTCCACCTTTGAATCTAGGAGCATTAAACTAAGTGGACCAAAAACAAACCAGAAAAAATAGCCCATTTCTACCTTCTCACTCCTTTATTGAAAATAATTTTGTTTCTTTCTGTTTGACTCGCTTGACTTAAAAAGTTAAAAATCCGAAAATGTTTACCACCGCTTCATGTTCTCAATTTCGTCACCATGGACCCACATAAGGCAAAAGCGATACACAATATCCCCTCCACCCAAATTCTTACTCTTTCTTTAGACCATCTAAAGATGGTTTGTTCAGCTGCACTGTGAACGCTGGGTGAATGGGTTTAGTCTCATATCGGATGTGTGCGTGTGATGTGTTGTGTATATTCGTCATTTCATAATTCTGGAAGTCAATTAATTTTTTGGGATTGATGTGTGATTGGTGTAATTACACTTTCATAAAAATAAAAAATAAAAAAACAACAAAAGATGGTTTGTTCAAGAGATTGGGTTTGGTTTTCAATTTCGGTCCGACGTGATCCAATTTTCAACTTGTTTGGTTCAATTAAACTTTTGGTCGGTTTGACTAGTTTAGTTTAGGGTTTGACACCTCTAATCTTTGTTATTGCTTTTTTTTTAAGGTACTTATCCCTTTTCGTAAACACAATCACAACTAGTAAGCTATGTTTGTAGTTAATCTTAGGATACCATTCAATTATTTATGGTGGCAAGACTCGTGCACGGGAGATTTCCCCTATCGAGGGATCTTCATCCTTTGGTTTTTTGTCCGGTACAGTTCATCCAATTCCTCTCATAGGGGGTAGAAATGACCACCTTACCCCCTGTCAGAACACACTGCCCGGATAAGGTCCACCCACCTCTTATTGGAAAATTATCCTCTCAGGTTCCCTGCCTAGTACAGTTCCCTAGTACCTCTAATAAGAGGACGGTGGACCCCATCTGGGCACTGTGTTCAGGCAAGGGATAAGGTGGTCATTTTTGTCCTCTATGAGAGGAACTGTACGAACTGTACTGGGCAGCGAACCTGAGAGGACAAAGATCCCCTCTTATTAGAGGCATTAAGAACTGTATCGGGCAGAGAACCTAAGTGGATAATTTCTCTCTATCGAGTATGTCTTATAAGAGGGTCTTTGGTCATGTCGAATGAACATTTTACCCATCTTTTTTTTGGTAAGAACATTATACCAATCGAACTGTACTCAATGCAGACGATGCATGAAAACTATAGCCAGTATCCTCCATCATCGCTCATCTTCCTGTCCCCCGTTTCAAATGGAAGGAATCATCCATGATATCCTCTACCTTGCTGCGACACGTAATTGCTGTAGTTTTTCATATATTCCTAGAGAGATTAATGGCGTAGCCCATTCCTTAGCCCGGAAGGCACAGTCCGTGGCATGTCGGACCTGTTGGCCGTGTTCCACTCCTTGGATCCTGGAAATTTGTAATCAGGACTCCTTGGCTTCTTCATGCCTTTATCAATGAATTTGCATTAACCAAAAAAAAAAAAAAACACTATAACCATTATTACAAGAGTTATTATAATTGCAAAAGAACAGCCTTATTGCCCGAAAGAGATGGGCACCCCGCACCCCCAAACTCCAAAAACAGAAAAGTTGGCTCCGCCGTGTAAAGCAGTGGGATAAAGAATGTTTTGGATGTGACTTTATGGCTTAAGTGGATCTGTTTACTTTATGTGTTTTTCATGCCTTTGTTTCGATAATTTGGATCCTTTATGATCGGGCAATCAAACGGCCACGGTGCGGCCTCACCCAGGCAGTGCATGGATCCCACCTGGGTAAGGTGTTTAGGCAGTGGGTGGAGTGGTCATTTCGATCTTGCCTGTGTAAGGCCGCACCTTGACCGCTCAGCTGGCCTCCCGTAAAGGATCACGCTCAAAATTTGAAATCACTAAACTAAACTACTTCATTTCATTTAGGCTCCTTCTATCTAAAAGTAAAGTTAATGAAAAAGATGAAATTAAAACACACATAAAATAAATTCTTTTTTCAAAGATGAAATGTTATACTTCTCATTCTCACTACTATGGAGACCGAGGAACGTATTTAAAACCCTTAAAAATTGTATTTATCTATTATGAATAGAATGCTTTTAGAGATGGCTCAATTTCACCAAAAAGAAAAAAAATGCCGGCTTAATGTATTTCTATTTGATTTTAATTAATTTTGATTTAAGAGAAAATCTTATTGTAACCAAAGTGGTGAATTTAAGTATTTGTAACGATTTTTTCCCCTTCTACTATAACACATTTTTTTTCTTCAATAAAAGTTACCATGTCATTTAACATAAATATCACATTAAATAATTTTAAACTTTTAAAATTTTTTTTAACCCTTATATTAATTACTGCATTAAATAACTTTTGAAAATAAATCAAGGGACAGTATCAGTGGGGTGGCGGTGTACATCCGCCGACACAGCAAAGGCCATGTGTGCCACCTGGCCTCTGCTGTGCCGTCAGATGTGCACCGCCGCCCCACCGGTACTGCAGAGGATCGATCCTCCTAGTTCACCATTTTGATAACAACAAGTTGCACAACGAAATCATAATTGACGGCCAATTAAGCTAATTCAACCATTGAGTTTTCCCAATATACAAAAAAAAAGGGGGGCTATTATGAAAGAAAATGCTTCATGATGTATTGTTTTCTTGCCACGTGACAAATTTAAATGGCATGGAATGATCCATATGATATAAAACCCCATACCCATGTAAGTAGTCAAAAATTAACTTGAAACAAACAATGGAAGTGATTAGGAAGTAAGTCTAAAACTTACTTGATTTGAATTCTGTTTTTTTTTAATAATTTATTGATATGAAGATCAACAAAGTGAGCGTGGGTTTCATTGGAAGAGAAACAAAAGGAAGGGAAATGAGATCAAATTAATATTTAGAAGAAGTTTTACTTCACATGTTTGTGTAACCAACTCTAAAGCATTCAATATGATTGTATTAAATTAAATTTTATTTCGTAATCAATTCCTTTTGAATTGAAATATAAAATTAATATAACATATGTAAATTATAATTCCCAGATATGGCAAGAGTTTTAGGTAAGTTACATAATCTTGATCATCTGCATTTTCTTTATCTTTTCTTGCCACGTGACATCTTATATTGACATCTGATTGACAAGTTAAATGATCGGCCGACCGTCCATTATAAACAGCATAGCCTTTCACTTATAGCAAACATGAGTTATGAACTTTCCTCTCATAATCTCTCTCATATGCTAAAGAAATACACGACTCTCAGTATGTACTTTCCTTTAATTAATTATTTTTTTGTTAAACATGTAAGTCATTGTTTTCTTATCATTAAATTTATTGTATTCGTTTTTTACTATTGACTTGGTGAATAAGATGTCAATATAAGTGAACAACTCCTATGAAAAACCAATCCCCGAAAAAGATGGAAGAGTGTATCAATGTGAATCCCAAAATGCATTATATGAGAAGGCGTGTGAAGAGACCCTTAGTCATTTTTCCCCTTTTCGCCATGAGTCATTTATTAGGTTATCCAACTTTGATTAGTGATTAATTTAAACATGCAATTAAAACTGGGTTCATTTAATTCCTTTCCTTCCATCAAAAAAAAAAAAAATGGGTTCATTTAAGTGATTTGGAAGAACTATAGCGAAGCGGTGAAAGTTTCAAACCCACGTGATATCCTAATCTTGAAAACCCTGGTGTACAGATTCGTCATTTCACATGAGATCCGAATATTGTTAAGCACATTTAAGTAAATTCAACTACACTCTCAAACATGTGGTATGTCAGATTCTCAGTATGTGGGAATGGAGGAGATCGATTGTTACGTGAGGCTAATATAGCTCGTAGACTAGTACAGTCATTTGTCTTCGTGATGATGTAAGCCTCAGTCCCCCATTTCTCTATTTAAACACTCCAAGTCTCGAAGCTTGGAGAGCTCAGAGATAGAGTTCTTTCTTTGCCCCCCCCCCCCCCCCCCACCACCCTCTGCTACTCCAAGTTGAGGCGGGTAGCTCTTTGACAACTGCTCTCCTTCTCTGTTTTTTCTCTAAGAAGAAAAAAAATGGCAGAATCCAAAGCTTCTAATAATGCAGCTTATGGACCACCGGAGGTGTTTCAGTCTCCGGGAAAACGCCCTAGAAACAAATATGCTCTCGGTTGTGCTACCTTGGCGTCCATGACTTCAGTTCTACTGGGCTATGGTGAGTATTTATTCTTCTAAACATAACTCTATATAGAGTTGCTCCTTGTTTCCTTAATTTTTACTTAATTTGTTTTATGCTCAGATATTGGAGTGATGAGTGGAGCAGCACTTTTCATCAAAGACGATCTGAAAGTTACCGATACACAAATTGAAATCCTACTTGGAATTATCAATATCTACTCTCTTATTGGTTCAGCAGCAGCTGGAAGAACATCAGATTGGATCGGACGTCGGTACACCATCGTCTTCGCCGCCGTAATCTTCTTCGTAGGTGCTCTTTTAATGGGTTTCGCCACCAATTACGCTTTCCTTATGGTCGGAAGGTTCGTTGCTGGTGTCGGCATTGGTTATGCTCTCATGATCGCCCCTGTTTATACGGCCGAAGTTGCCCCAGCTTCGTGTCGAGGATTCTTAACTTCCTTCCCTGAAGTCTTCATTAACGCCGGAATTTTGCTGGGTTACGTTTCCAATTTCGCGTTCGCTGGGCTTTCACTCCACCTAGGATGGCGTCTCATGCTCGGAGTCGGAGCGATTCCATCGATATTCTTAGGGCTTGGTGTTCTCGCCATGCCCGAGTCACCGCGTTGGCTCGTTATGCAGGGTCGACTCGGAGATGCCATCAAAGTTCTTGACAAAACATCCGATTCCAAAGAGGAGGCTCAGTTGAGACTCGCCGACATCAAGGAAGCCGCACGGATTCCGCCGGAGTGTAACGAAGACGTCGTGGCGGTACCGAAACAGAGTCACGGTGAAGGTGTATGGAAAGAGCTCTTCCTTCACCCTACACCAGCAGTGCGACGTGTCGTAATCGCAGGCATTGGAATTCATTTCTTCCAACAAGCTTCGGGGATTGATGCTGTGGTGTTGTATAGTCCACGGATCTTCGAGAAGGCCGGGATCCACGACAAGAACAAGAAGCTTGGAGCGACTGTAGCCGTTGGATTCGTGAAGACGATCTTCATCTTGGTCTCTACCTTTTTCGTAGACAAGGTTGGACGGCGACCGTTGCTGCTAAGCAGCGTAGCAGGCATGATCCTATCATTAGGGTTTCTCGGATTCGGGTTAACGATGGTGGATATCCACCCGAATGACAAGCTGGTGTGGGCCATAGCGATATGCATACTGATGGTGTTGGCTTACGTGGCGTTCTTCTCGATAGGGATGGGGCCCATCACGTGGGTATATAGCTCTGAGGTTTTTCCGTTGAGGCTGAGAGCACAAGGTTGCAGCGTCGCCGTGGCGGTGAACCGTGTCACGAGTGGTGTGATATCTATGACATTCTTATCTCTGTCCAAGGCCATCACAATCGGCGGCGCTTTCTTCCTATTTGCCGGAATAGCTTTGGTAGCATGGCTCTTCTTCTTTACATTCTTGCCGGAGACACAAGGGAAGAATCTAGAAGATATGGATGCTCTGTTTGGCAAGTTTCATTGGAAAGAGTCCCTCCACAAGAAGGGCAACAATGGAAGCAAAGAAACCACCTCTAATGGAGATGTCCAGTTAGGTAATAAGGCTTAGTTAATTAGTTTTTAATACTTAAATCTTCTTTGGTAATACAAGAAGTTAAAATATACTCTGTTGTAATTACCCTTCTGTCCTTCAATTTGCCCTCTTTTTTTTTTTTTTTTTCTTGCCCTTTCGGATTTTAGTAAAGTAGAGGCACGAAAAGACAAAAGAAAAAGTCCGTGAGGTGGTATTGATGTATGCCTCAACATTGAAAGCCATTATCAATGTCTCCTCCATGAAATTATATGTGAATGAGGTTTGTTTGGTGGGCACAATTTGGTAGTGTCTTTGGAGGTAAATAATCATTTTGTTGTTATTATATGTGAAGTATCCATGGGAATTGGGTGGCCCATGAAATCGTTCTGAACAATATTGAGTCAAATCCATCTTAGAATCAATTGAAATCACTCGAAAATCGATCAAACTCCGTTTAATTCGCTTAGTTATACATCGAGAATTTATTTTTGGGTAAAAAATTTGCATAACACGAGTTTAATTACAAAATTACATGCGGAAATTCCTCATAAGACTCAGATTATTGTCACACCACTTCATGTAAAATGACTCATATATACCCGATCTCTATTTTAATGTTTTTTCATAGAGAGAATGTTCTCTGCGCCGCAGCGTAGGCTGTGCCCAGACACATGAGCCTGCCATTCAAGGGGCAAGGTGGTCATCGCGCCCATCCCCATGTGCCTGGATGTAGCCTACGCTCTGGCATAGAGAACAACGCTATGTTCCCCTAATATCTCTCCTCCAACGTATGAAACTACACACCGGCGTTGAAGAAAACTCATTTAAAACCGAATTTTAAAACCCTTAGTCCACTCTCCTTCAACATATGACCTTTTCTAAGGACAACTACCATGTGGGATTCATATCTCTAAACATATCCTTTGTATAAAAGAATCCAATTACTTGGCAGAACTGGCAATGAACCATCAGAAATTTATTTTTAATTTATTGCGTGGGGTGTTTATCTTAGGTTTGACTTTAGTAGCATTGGGGTTCACGGGTGGATACCGTTTTGTCACTTTCGTTTATATGTAAATTTTAGGAGAATTAAAAATTGGTAAACAACGCATGTACTTGTATCGGTATATATTAGACCGTATCGGTCCAAGACTAGACAAAATTTCAATAAAAAAAAAAGGGGATTACATATCAATCGGTATCGATTTCCGACGATACCAATATATATACATATAACCCAGTCTCACTGTTACAAATTAGCTAAGGGTGGGAACATATATAAAACATCATATGTATCTTAACAGTGTGAATTTGGCTTTACTTATTTGAAAAGAATGAATCAGACATTTCTTATGATTGGGGAAAGTGAAACAAAAGATGAAAATATAGGCAATGCATGGCAAATGCTCAATTTTTTTTTCTTTGAAAATAAGATTATTTATTAATACGTGTTCAACGCATGGAATCCGAGTTATGCGAATGCACCATCGAACCGTCAAAGCCTTAGCTTTGGGGACCAGAATGGTAAAGGATCCATATACATAGACAGTTCATTAAATGTTCTTGCTGGTAATAATTTTATATCTTCTAGCTTTAAAATTTAGGAAAAAGAACGTTAACCAATCGTGTGATTCTTGCACCTAGACACATGACCACTCAAATTACTGTGCTTAGAGTTTGAACTCTCCTTGGACTCACGCTAGACCTCCTCTTGATAGTTTATTATTATTATTTTTTCTTTGATGAAAAAAAAAAAAAAAAAAAACAGATCTAACATACAAAGTCCCGAAGTGTTGTGTAATCTAGCATGGTTTGCCAACCTATGAATTGGCAAGATAAAAGATCTAGGTTGCTTAATAATAGTTACAGACTCATAAAAAGAAAATAAAGTCTAAATATCATATAGTAAATGGAAAAGTTCCAAAAGGCCAAGGATATTTAGCATTATCCATCAGCCAATTCATCATCTCCAGAGAGTCAGTCCATATTGTTAAGTTCCTGCATTTCATTTGGAGTTTCCTTTCGATTCCTTCTAAGTTTCGTTTCCTGTGTTGAACCTGCATAACCATAATTCATATAATAATCCACAAACCCATTTTGATGCAAGATAAAAGAACCCCAACCTTCATTGTTATTAGACTTATCAAAGGTTCCATCAGAGATAATTAAGCTGCAATCTATTGAGAACAGGTTTAGGTAGAAGCCGAGGTTATGTTTAGCCACACCAAGGGTGTCACCCTCAAGTTGAGTTAGCTATTTTAACAACTTATGCTCTTAAGTTAGCTATTTTAACATGGTAACAAAGTATCAGACCCATGATTTGTAATCTCGGGATCAGTCTCGGGATCAGTCAAAGTTAATATCGATTAAGATTGGTCAAAATCTGTCTAGATTGGTCAAATGTGCCCAAAACTCAGTTTTGTTGGAACAGTCCTAGAATCTACAATATTGGTAAAAAATATTAAAATAATTAAAAAATAGAAAAAATCCCAAAAAATCAGTCCAAAAAAAAAAATCAAAATCCTAAAAATTTCACATGTATTGGATCAGAATCAAGCAATCCAACCGAGTTGACAAAATCAGGGAGTGATCCACTAATATTGGGCATGATCGACCATTATTAGACCGATACTGATCCAATCCAAGATTTCAAACCATGACCAGGCCTATTATTATCATCGATATATACATATATGACCACCCAAAAAAAGAGGTCACATGTGCCACATATATTTTTTTTTTTGATAAAATGGGCTACATATGTTGCTGCCTAAAATAGGACGAGTAAATCTGAAAACACGAGAAAAGTTGAAATAAATTTTTTTTTTTTCGGTAATAAAGTCCAAATAATTAATGGTTCTCTTCTTTGTTTCAATAAAATTGCTTGGATCGAAAGGCCTTTTAATGGACCTAAAAAAAAAATAAAAATTGATGGTTATTGAAGGAGGGAGGTGGGAGAGATTCGAATCTAGATCAACTACCCACATGCGGTGCCACATCCATATGGTGAGAACCAATCAAACAAAATCTTTATACCGATCCCTTCTGACCATGTGTCAGATGAATGGAGATTCTGTTTGATTGGTTCTTACCATGTGGGGTGGCACCCCACATGGGTAGAGTCTATACATAGTGGATATAATTAGAGTGAGACAAAATAATTGTATGCCCAATCTAAAGAATATCTTATTCATCAATCATCAGAAAAGGTCTAATAAGCCCTTCACAAGATGAATATACATTGCACTCATCTTGAAGCTTGGGTTTGAATTTTCACATTTATCTTTAAACCCCCTCCTCCCCGGACTCAAGTTCACAAACGAGAACGTTCTTGTACGTTTGGATGCCATCCAGATGGAATCCAAAGGAAGAATGGATTCCATCTAAATGGCATCTTGGTGTACTAGAATGTTCTCTTATGTGAACCTAACCGGCCTCCTCCCCTCAAAGAACCAGTCTAATTGAGGAGAGAATTTATTTATCCACCATACGGGACCTCTGATTGAATTAGAAAAGGGTATTTTAGTAAGGATGGTAGGTAATGAAGAATCTAGAGTCCAATCATAACGAAATGAGTTTGTGTAGAAAACTGACATATGAAGGCAGAGGACCAATCATACAGGTTTGGTATCTAGACGCAAACCAAACAGGACTCTAAACAATAAAATATAAAATGGTCAAAGACATCCACATCATCTCTAGACGTGGCTTTCGGGCAACAGCAAAAGTTTCTATGCATGGCTAAAAAATGAATTTAGCTCGATTTCAGGGATGCATGCGCCGAAGGTGTTGCCAGGAGGCATCTAGTGGTTGAGCTATGCCGCATGCTTAGGGATGTGTATGACACAGCCTAATGGTTGAAAGCTCTTTGGGAGTTCTCTGCTCCCTAGAGACGATCCTGATCCCTCAAAAATAGGGATGATTTTTTTTTTTTTGGGTAAAAAAAAGGGAGGAGTTCAGAAGTCTTGACGTGCCACTAGAAAGAGAATTTTTATTCAATCCTTGGAAATAGAATAATAGAAACCATGACATAGAAGGCCCTCCTCCTCATATAGAACTATAGAAGGTCACACATGTGGCTAAGTTGGCCGAATTAATTTGGAATCAACCGGGGCCAATTTTAATTAAACCCGATTCAATGTATATTGAGGCCGATCAAGTATATTTGATTTTAAGTGTTGAAACCTTGGGCGCCAATCATTCGTATTATGTTTTGTCCTTCTAGGTGTTACTATGCATAGTGAAATATAACATTTTAGTATTTGATATTTGACAGTATATGGGTTAGTAAGGCATTGAACTTCTCTCCAGAGACCCAGTGCCAGGGAGTGCCCAGGGAGGCATCCGACGGTGCTGGGCCACTAGGGATGTGTGCCCAGTGCACATTCCGATATGCCCAGTGGCCTAACACCCTCGGATGTCCTTGGGCATTGGGCTCCCTGGGGAGGAGTCAGATCCGTTAGTAAGTTAGTTCATGTGGTAGAGGACCCTACATATATCTCAATGACCAAATTTTAATCCAAAATAAGCAAGAAATTTTTTTCACTCTGATTCAAAGGTTTAGTAAAATTATCAAAATGACATCAAAAGAAGATGAATATGAAATACAAAATGGTATTTTTCGTAATTTTAGCTACTTCATTTACTTATTTAAATTAAAATCATATCAATGAGATGCTTGCCTAGTCCTCTATCACATGGACTAATACTAACATATTGCCATGTGATTCTTATCCCTGTCTAAGGCCATCACCATCGGTGGCGTTTTCTTCCTATTTGCCGGAATAGCTTTGGTGGCATGGCTTTTCTTCTTTACATTCTTGCCGGAGACACGAGGGAAGAATCTAGAAGATATGGATGATCTGTTTGGCAAATTTCACTGGAGAGACTTCTTCCAAAAGAAGGGCAACAACGGAAACAAAGAAACCACAACTAATGGAGACGTCCAGTTAGGTAATAATGCTTAGTTAATTAGTTTTTAGTACTTAATCTTCTCTGGTAATACAAGAAGTTAAAATTTACGGTGTTTCCATTTTCTGATTTTTTTTCCTTAGTTGATCATGCGTCTGCAGTCGGCAGTTGTGCTTCGCCTTTGCCGCTGGAACCCTTTCACCTTCGCTGCTGCAAGTCTGCAAACCCTTACCCTTCGCCTTCGCCGATGCAACCCCTTCACTTTCGCCGCTGCAAGTCTGATCTACTTTTGTAAGCACATTTGAAACCATCCGAACTCTATGGAAGCTACTAGTTTCATCCATTGAAACCCCCTACTGAAGATTCAAGTTGCTGTTGTTCTAGTTGAAGATTTGAAGAAGTACTAGGGGTGCAACTTTGGTCCTGTAGGCCCGATCCCGCCCTGGCCCGTCCTGAGCCCGAACAAGGCCTGGGCTGAGATACCTAACCCTGAGGGCGGGTCAGGGCTGGAAATTGCTGTCCCTGAGTCAGGGTTGGGTCGAGTTAGTGTTGAGGCCCGCGCTGAGCCCAATCCTGTTTTAAATTATACTATAATATATATATTGATATACTATAAATATTATAAACTTTAAATGTCACACATATTTTGTTATATAATATATTATATATGAAGATAATAAGTGATAATATATTTTATTATAATGTTATTTTATACAAAGTTGATAATTTTCTCTCAGGCCCTACCCAACTCAGTCCAGTCCATGCATCTCTACCTTCCCCCCATTCCATGATTAGGGCCAATCAGGGTCAGCCCCGCCCGACCCTGAGGGCGATTCAGAGTTGGAATCAAAGTTGGGCTGGGGTTTTGAAAAGCCCGACCCAACCCGACCTTGTTGCAACCCTATGAAGAACCATCCCAGCCCCTACGATACTGTTTTTCGGGACAGGTCTGTACCAGTATTGATACAAGAGGTATCAATCCCAATACCGTCCCATTTAGTAAATGATACCAAACCTAGGTCTTAGTCCTGATTATCAATGGGATGTGATGGTACCAGTTCCTAAACGATTATAATCCGATAAAAAAAGGGAGAAGAAGTTCAATGGTTCCGAGATGGGTCCATTATTAAAAAACAACTTAGAATATGAAACCAAGATAAATTTCATGGATTTATTTTTTCAAAATCCTCCCTAAGATCATATGTAAGCTTCTCAAAATAACGTCTAAGAATTAATGAGGACGAAATAAACAAGCCCATATATGGTTTTAGAGTCATCACAAAACAAATTTATAGAAAAAAAAAACTAAAGGTCCATTAATAAAACCTCTATACGAGAAAATACCACTAAAATACATCAAACTACGCCCATAAAACTTCAACACAATAACATAAAATATACCCTTTGAAAGTCTCATAGAAACCAGTACAAATCCATATCGTATTTTGGGTGTTAGAAAAGCAATATAACCTACTGATCTTAAGTATGAGTTCAAAGTTTTGTTACTGATATAAGTCTGAAACCAGTACCTATATTTGGTTGTAACTATGATCCTATCTGGGTTTGGAAGCTCCATAGTCAATACTAATCCTTACATTAATAAGCTTATCAGGTTGGGCCGAGAAGTGGCAATCTCCCATTATTTTAATAAAATTTTCCCTAAAATCAAATTTGATCCAAAGAAAATCAGGCAATTTCATGGTCATTTGGACTTCAAGAGCAAAGAGCCCCTTTAGAGTTAAACGGCTCACTAACCCATCTTACGCCCATTTAACTCGATTGTAGGTGACAAGATTAAAGACCAAATCGACCGACCGAATAAAAATAAGACAACGCCTGCCCAATGTAAGCCTAAATGCTTAAACGGTCGGGGTCGGGCACGGTGCAGTCTGCAAATTTGGTTAAGCCCGACTAGGCCCGACCGAGCCCGACCGGTTGACACCCCTAGTTTGGTGGGCACAATGTGGTAGTCTTTGGAGGTTGATAATCATTTTCTTGTCTTCATCATTTTGTTGTTATTATATGTGTCGTTCTGAACAAGTTTGAGTCAAATCGTCTTAGAATCAATTGAAATCACTAGAAATTCGAAACTGATGATATGTTAGTTTTCTGGCCAAAAGGCTTCTATTTGTGTCACATTGCTCTCCAATTAGCTCTATTTGAAGTCATACAAGGAACGAGATCTAAGCTAAACATGTCTTTCTTTATCACTTCTCCTATGATTATCTTAGGCCTGCATCTAGTTTTTTTGGTTCTCTCAATTTGAATCAGGTCGCTCCTTCAAACTGGGGTATTCAAAGGCATCCGTTGAAAGACATGCTAGATATAATCAAGGAAATACAAAGACCAAAAAAAAAAGAAAAAAAAAAAAACAAGGCATTGCTCTCCTGGTACCATTTCATTATCATTTATTAACTCTCAAATAACATAATTTAAACACATTTTTCATTTCTGAGACCCATTAGAACAAATTAACAAAATAAACAGATAGGAAAAAGGAAAGGAAATTTACTGGAAAAAACAAAAAAAAGGAACAGAAAGAACCTCAGCCAAAGCATTGGTCTCCTGGTACTGGTACTGGGCCAGGAAGAGAGCCCTTCTCCAAGAACTGCAACCCAAACACAACTGCTATAGCAAGCAAAGCCAAGTAAGATAGCCCTTCCACAGCTCCCAAAAGCCCATAAGGCCCATTAGGCAAACCAGAGCCTCTTTTGGTCTTGGTGTACAAAGACCAAGCCGTGATACCTACCACCACTAGGTAGCTCACACCTTCTAGTGCACCTATTGAGCCCCCTGGGCCTGGTGGAAGGCCACACCCAGTTGTTTTAAGCGTGTAGAGAGACCACCCGATCACCGGCGTCGACACTAAACCACCCAGTATGGCTACCTTCTCTATGATGCTATCGCCGCTGCCACTGCTTTCCTTTGCCATGCCCACCACCTTAAGCGGCGGCACAAACCGTCCATTTCTCTTGCATTTTGTGTTGTTACTTGTTCGCCGCTGCTTCAGCGACGGCAGCGTCACAGCTGTTTGCGACAATAACCGGAATTTTGTTGCTTCCATATCTGTCTGAGAAGACGATGTGAGAAGGAAAGAGAGCAGAAGGGTTTGAGTCGGTGAATTTTCCTTCCAAAGGTTTCGAAATTTTGTGAGGTAAAAGTGCCTCTCCGTGTATATGATGGAAGTGCTCACATCTGTCTTTGATCTTTTCCAAAAAAGAAAGAAGGCGAGTGAAAGGCGCGTGGTCTAAGCTCATTTATGCTAAAGTGCGCCTTGGATGCCAGGTTGCTCCTTCTAATGGACCGGGCTAGCTCGAATGCTCCATGGACTTAGGGATCATCGTTGATGTAAATCGAGCTTGCGGGCCTGAAATAGTGTTATTTTTCTTAATGAGTTGGGCCTAACCATTAAGCATTAGGCCCACCCAAATAGGCGTGCAGGGTTAACAGTTAGATATATATGCCTGGCAAACTCAGTAGGTCGGAAAATTGCTGAAATATTTTAGGGTTTAAGGTAAGAGAAGCCGCTATTTTAATCCGACAAGGGGTTTTCTTTAGATACGTTGTCGCCTTCCAAGGTATAATTTTCTGTTCATGAAGTCTTACCTTTTGAATCTTTTGTTTGTTTCTGTTCTGACGCAAGGTTGTATCTATTTGATTCGTTTTTCGATTGATGGCCATTTGCATTTTATGCTTTTATTTAGGTCTTATAATTGTTATCATGTAACTACATTTGCTTCGCATCGAGTCTTCAGATTCTTCACCTCTTTTTCCTTTAAATGCCTATTCTGCGTAGTGTTCTGGATGATGTACATTCAACTTCATGATGCTCTTATCCTAGTTTAGTTGATTGTAGGGTTTTGCAATAGAATAGGAATTACAATGGTAGTTATGTCTTGGCCAATTGCGTTTGTTATTATTTTGTTTAATTTATCAATGCTTGTTTCTTCATTTTCCCTCTCCTTAGATTGTTTTGCCCCTCATCATTGAGATCTCTGGGATTGTTTAAGGCGGCAAATGATGACAATAATCTTATCCTACACACTGAATTGTAATGTAGACCACAACTCCACTGATTATCTGATGATGCCTTCTTAATTCTATTTCTTAATGAGTTTTTTTCCCCCTAAAAGCTTTATTTCCCTAATGATCAAATTTGTTAGTTCCAACAATTTGTAAGGCATTAGAAGTTGCTTGTAGTGTAAGTGTGACTTCCAATTGTGGTTCATCAATGGATTTACAGATAATTTTCCTAGTTTGAGATTTAATTCAGCTTGTTCTGATGTAAACTCAATGATGAGAACAAATCAGACAGGCGGTCAGAACCTGATGCCATGTTGAATGTCTGCAAATTTCCACTTGTGGAATACTCTGAGAATCGTTTTGGACAAGTTCTTTGCTACTTGTTTGTATATTTGCGTAGTAGCATGTGCATGTTGATTTCACAAATGTTATTGCCAACTCAGTGTATATAAATTTATCTACATTTAGGCCTTAAATTCACCATCACATTTGATTTGCTGCTTAACCCCCCCCCCCTTTTGTTACCCAATATTTTTTAATGTATACATGGTGAATTGTTATAAACTTCTACAGCCATATCATATCATCTGTTATTTATCATTTTAATGGTTGAATCTATTAAATTGCCTCTTACAAATGGAAACTTCTTTTTTTTTTTTCCCCCAAATGTAACTTGAATTGCTTTAATCCTTTACCACGGACACAATTGTTAGGGCATACCTCTACTTTTTTTTTAATACCATCAGGTAGTACTTGGAACAAGCTTTTCAACGACGTCTGGTTTGTGAAAGTCAGACAACTGGTTCAGAAGCTATTTCTTTCCAAAGTTTAAGGCCAGAAGATGTCAAATCAGAGGCTTAGAAGGAGTCACCTGGTAGCCGGATGTTGGCCCGCAAAAGCCCCCTCTCTTGGGCTTTAGAGAATTACCCCCTTTATGTATCTAGAAAACCCTAGAATATTTGGAAATCTTTGGAGAAAGACTGAAATGTTGAGATAGTACGGAATTTCCTCTGCCTTTATAATATTTTAAAAGAATGAGATGAGGAGATCCGGTTGACCCCATCAGGAGTCAAGAAAGGTATTCTTCTCTCCTTTTTCCCTTTAATTAGTATAAATTATTGCTAATTAGTTATAATAATGTATATTAGTTTAAAGGGCGAGGGTTTCCTTCGATGCCCGTTCGCAGGTTATGTACTAGTTGGTATCGTGGGTTTCGAACTGTCAAATAGGGGGATTTTTTAATGGAAGAGAGAGAATGTTGGTTCCACTGTTTTGTGAAGGGGCATACGAAGGAATCTGCATGACACCGTCATGCGGTTCCTTTTCCCTTGTTTAACTTAATTTAAATTAGTAGAGGGATCTCGGCAATGGTAAGGTTGCTCCATTGCGACCTAGTGGTCTCAAGTTCGAGTCAGGAAACAGCCTCTTCGCAAGTAGGGGTAAGGTTGCATACATTATGACCCTACCTAGACCACATAGTGACGGGAGCCTCGTGCATTGGGTATACCCTTTTTTTTAATTATTTAAATTAGTATAGATTAAATATAGGATGCATGTTAGATTAAAGTAGTGTAATTAGTTAGATTAATTAGGTAAATTAGTCTGTATGTTAGATTAAAATAATATAAACTAGGGGAAAAAGAAATTGCATGACAGCGTCGTGTGGATTCCTTTACACGCCCCCTCACAAACAATTGGGCCACACACTCTCTCGTCCTTTAAAAAACCCCTATGTGACGGTTCAAATCCGCTCCAAATTGCACCCTGGCGTCGGAAGGAAACCCTCACCCATAAAGTAGTTAGTGTAAAATTAGTTAATTAATCATGTTAGTAGTTAGTTCAGATTAGCTTAAGAAGATTAGATTAGAATAGTTAGTTAGATATGCATGCTAATTTAAAATAATTTTAATTAGTTTGTTACTCTTATATTTGCTTGATTAAGGTAAGTAGTTAGTTTAATTAAGTATAATATGATAATTTAAATTAGATTAATTTATTTGCTAATTCTAGTTAACTTCTCTTAGCTTCGTTAGACAAAGATAATGTAGTTTATTTTATGTTCAAGCATGCTAGTTAGTAGAGTTAATCAATCTTTATTCTTTAATATCTTTTTAACTGATAGATAGTATGACATAGTAGGAAGATCGGTTTATTGGATGCCTAAAATCCTTATAGGTTCCGTAACTTGACACCTTTCCAGACTCTATGAATCAAACCATACCACATTTGAGTCAACCTCTTAAATTTTGTGTCTCCCCTAGATCAGGGTCTAGGAACCAAAAAATTTTCTAAGAGGTTGACTCCACTAAGGTATGTTCTGGGAAGAGAGTCAAAAAGAGTCAAGTTATGGATTTTGGGCACCCGGTAAAACTGGTCTTCTTCCTATGCCTCATACTATCTAACAATTGAAATAAAGATAAAAGAAACAACCTACTTACTAACATGCTTAAGCTGAAAGCAAAGTACCCTCATATAACTAAATTAATTAATTAATTAAACACAGTGGATGAAAGTTAAAGAAATAATTCCTCATTTTGTCACAGCCAAGCAAAAGACTTCTTACACCTTACTCAAGGATGTAGGAGTGGTAAACATTAGTAAATGTGGTAAGAAATAGGATTGTTTCTCATGACCGATCTGATTAAACACGGCAAATATCCGATGGGAAAGATACATATCGTAAACCAGACCAGAATTCAACCAATCGGACTAACTACAGCAAAACACGTATAAATGCAAGAATTGTAAACCAGGTCAGAATTCGACCAATCGGACTGGTCATAGCTAAAGCAAGGATAAAGGTGAGCACTGAGCACCTTAAACCAGACCAGAATTAACAAAATGGATTAGCTACAACAGATACGATGACAGATATAAATGTAGTAAACTGACAATGGTACTTATGATCTCCTGACTGATGGCAAGTATGAGTATGGGTAGATGTGAAAGAAAGCATTGTGGCAGCTACAACTTCTGAACCGCAAGGCACTACTTGGCTAGGTTGGCACTACCTGGGGAGGGATTGATAAGTAAGTAAACCCATAGATGCACTCTATTGGCAAGTTCGAGGTGAAAGAGACAATCCTCAAGACACTTGGTCCTATCCCAACCAAACTAGCTCTCAGAATTTGCACTTATTGACATTGACCTTTCTGGCATGGGAGATTGTTACGTGCAAAGATAATCTAAAAATTAAATTAAAAAAAAGAAAGAAATAATAGGGAGAGAGAGAGAGAGTATGCTTTACGAACAAAGCAAGGGTGTCTGGCTTGGGTGAGGAAGCCTACCTTATCTTTAAGAGATAAATTAGGGGATTCAATATTTTCCTTCCATTTCATATTAGCCTATTAAATAGGCAAAACCAAGGAAGTAGTTACAAACTCCTAAAACTTCTCCCTCATCTCCCACTCCTCACGTACAACTTCATAACTTTCCTAAATAACTATAATATTATATGTAACATATTACAAATAAAAAGTAATTAAATAATAATAAAATAATACATAACATTCATTTTCCCTTGAAAGTGTCTTTGTCCTCAAGGACAAAGAAATTGAGGAAATAATAATTCCACCAGGATCCCTTATCGTAATATACAATATCCCAATTACTAAAATCAGAATGATTATCTCATGGTGAGTCAATGTTGTTGTAGAGAATGGAATCTCCTTGAATGATATCTTTATATTTTTCTTCATCTTCTTCGTCATCTTCATCTTCTTTGTTGGCTGCGTCGAGTACACCATTATTGCTACCTTTTCTTCCTTCGGTGTCCTTGCCTTACTTGAAGATGCTTCCATTGCAAGGTCATTGGTTGACGTACTGAATCCAATTCTGGTAAATAACTCGGTGAGCTTTTCCATGGTTTGGGTAAGCTTCCCCAAAATTTGTTGTTGCCCAATGTGAAGTAAATGCACGGCATCTTCCAATTTCTCGACCCTTTTTCTCAAATCTAGCTTTGATGCCAATTGTTACGCACACGGAAGTGAAGAGAGAGAAAATAGGTGGGAGAGGGAAGAGATAACGTAGGATAGTTGATAGGGTTGGCATCACAGGCGAAACCATGATGCCTTGGCTTTACTAAGGAAGCCGGACCTCCTTTTTCAGAGAGAAAACATAGGAACAAATTTGATGCAGATTCATCACCCAAATGGGCTTATTTTATTAGAAATAAGCCTAGGGTTGGGATATATACATGTTGGGCCTTTGTTCCCAAGGGTTTTCTATGTATTAGGCCACTTTAGTGGCCCTGAAATAGGGGTATATAGGTTGCATACGGGATTAGCCCAATACTTAGTCTTATTTTTGTGTTTTTAATTGAACCGGTTTAAATTGGTTGCATCCAATTGGTTCAATTGGTCTAATTTAAGTGAAGTGATCCTATTGGCTAAGAGGTTCTTATATCCTATTGGCTAGTAGGGAATCTTCTTTTATTTTAAGTAGTTTAAGTTGTTTTTAAGTCATTAGGACTCTATTTTGAGTCTATTTCAGTTTCCTAGTCAGTTTAAGTTAGCTAATAGGTTAAGGATTGGGTTAGGCCATTCCTTTTTAGTGTTTAAGTCTAATTTTGAGTCTTTTATATAAGGTTCTAAGGGGGCCAAGTATTGAATACGAATTTGATTAATGAAAAAGCTTTTGTTTGCTGCCATAGCTGCTACTCTGCTCTGTTGAGTGTTGCCTTGTGAGTAATATTAAGGTTACCTTGTGAGTAATATCAAGGTGAGGGATTGGTGGACTCCGATCGACTCCTTGCATCTTGTAGATCGGGAGGTCCTTCGTCTAGTTCTTCAAAGCTGCTACCATTGAAGATTTAATCTTTCAAGTAAGTAGTTTATTAATTCAGCATTTAACCTTCTTCTTCATCCTCTAACCTAATCCACACCCCCCTCCATCCATCAAACCCTAATTTCCATTAAACCTGCAACTCCTACTTCAACTAGGACTCCCTTATAACTACAGATCTGGCCATCAATTTCGAACCATACTTCCAGCCTATATTCTCCACACCTCTCCCTACACTCGACCTTAAACACAGCCTTTAGTCTCCACTACAACCCCTCCATTCCCCCACTCCATTAAACCTAAAATCTGCAACTCTATTCTGTCCAGAATTGCAGAGTTTTAAAACCTTCCCAAATGTTATTATTTTTATACCATATTGACCCCCTAAACCTGCCCATTAATACCTTATAAACCCCTTTCCCAATATCCAACCCAAACCCTAGGAATTGACCTAAATCCTAGCGCTGTCCATTCGAACCAGCAGCCCCTTTTGTTGTTTGATCTTGTTGTTTGGCTCCTAGTAGGTCTCCTGCCTATCTAGGACTACATTAGAATTACATTCAAAGTCTCTTCATTATTCTTTAATTATCACATATAAATAAGAATTACAAGTAGTTAAAACTACTTAACCCACTACTATTATAAGTTCCCACTAAGACTCAATAACTACTCCTATTAAAACTCATCTCTACGTACAATGATGAATAAATAACTATAAAATAATAATAAATAATAATATAATATTATACTCTTTATGCATGTAACAGAGATAGTCCTTAAGATGCCAAGTCCTTTTATCCCAAGAAAAGAGGTTTTCGGAACTGCACTTATTGATTTTGGCTTTTCCGTCACTAGAGTCTAGAGATGGTCCTCAGGATGCCTTGTCCTTCTATCCCAACAAATGAGGTTTGAATGGGGTAATAGTGACATTGGAATCTCATCCGCTGACCCTGATATGGATCAAGCATTTTGCTTGGTTAGGTTCAACAATTTTAAATAATGTAAGTGTGTCAGTCTCTAGAGATTACTGACAGAGTTTTGACCCACGGTGGTAATATCACCAGAGCTTAGTTTCGAATTCTAAGAGGAGCTGACAGTATATCTCTGAACTTCAAGCTCCGTAAGGTCATCTTTTTCTTTCTTCTTTTGTAAGTCATTGAAGAATTACAAACTCTTGTGGTGTTTAAAGTTCAAAAACATACTCAGTCTTCTCAGAGTTCTAGCCTTGGCAAAGGAGAGATCTCCTTTGCGAATCCCAACATTTTCAGAATGTCAGAATCCTGTCCAAGATTGGCACCCCTTGATTACTGGGCAGTGGGCACTACTGTTTCCATAAATGGGTTTAGTTGGGCCAAGGTGCTTCTGAGAAGTGAAAGGTTGGGTTGCAATGGTTTGTGTAATCTCCCACTTAGAAGATTAAGATGGTAATTCGTGCATAACAGTTGCATAAGAATCCAGAGGGTCGAGAAATTGTTGGATAAATTATAGCAAGGCTTTTACCCATTTCAACCCAAGTCTATGGATTCCATGCCGGCCATGCTACAGCCTCCCATCATATACATCCACAAGTACAGCAAGATTGTTATTGTTGGCTCCAAGGATCGGTTATTCTTGAATTTTGAGGGTCCTTTATGTACGTGGTGACACTGAATATCACGGGTATTTGATATATTAAATATGAATTTAGGACCCCCTCCAAATGGAAAGAAGGGGAAAAATTAATGGTCTATGTCTTCCCCCAAATGATGTCCTATTTCAGGAAACCTCATTTGTGTTTGATTCACTATGAAGATTACTGAGTGATACGATGTTTATGATTTTCCCACAAAATAGAAGATTGATGCCAAGATCCTGCAGTGGCGGGAGCCTTGTGCACTTGGTATGCCCTTTTATAGAAGATTGATGTCACTTGAATTTGTGGGGAGAAATATTACTTCCATTTGGTTATTAACCATTAATCTTATAATTTACCTTTATAAGCAGGTTGTGTGTCACCTGATGGACAGCATCGTAGATTCTCTGAGCAATGCATATCAGGAGTTTGTTGCTGCTGTAGCTGGTGTACTTGAAGCCAAGGAGGCTTCTGGTGTCCAGGAGACAGGAGCCACAGATGCTGCATTAGAGAACTTTAAGCAGCGATGGGAATTGTTTAGAGTAGCTTGTGATCAAGCAGAGGAGTTTGTGGAGTCTGCAAAGCAACGGATAGGCTCAGAATGCCTGGTGGATGAGGCAACTGGTGCAGTGGCAGGGAGGACCGGACAGGGTACCAGTTCTGGTCTTCCACCTATTAGTGCTGTTCGGTTGGAACAGATGAGTAAAGCAGTCCGGTGGCTTGTTATTGAACTGCAACATGGTTCTGGAGCTTCCAGTGGTCATGCTCATTCTCCTGTTCCTTTTGACACCAGATTCTCAGAAGATGCTCCTCAATAGGTATGAATCTCCACAACTCAGTGATGTTCTTTTGCTTCATTTTCTTGGTTGTGTTAATGAGAAGTTTGCCATGGATTGGTTAGATTCATTGGACATGTGTTCAATCCCTCCTGGGAATGAGAGGTTTGATTGGGCATTAAATTGAAAATTATGTAATTATGTTGCCTGGGTGCTTCACTATGAGCTGTCCTTTCCTACACATGCAATTCAATGAGAATGCTAGAAATGGAATCCTTGTTGCACCCAACTTGTATCCTTAGCTGTGTCTGGGTGATGTAGTTCCAATCAGTAAATTTTAGCCTGTGCAGTTATGGAATTAATTAATTTCATTCTGGTCTGCAGGAATGAATTGATTTTATTCGGGTTTGAAGAATACTTGAGCATGGACTTATGATACATGATATGATGTGGAAAACAGATATACTAGGTGGATAATGTGGAAAAATCCTGACTTTCAATGGGATAGGAAATCCTTTGGATTGGTTAGTGGTTGTCAAAGAAGTGAATCTGGATTTTTTTTTTTTTCTGGATGAAGTGAAGCTGGATTTTGATTGTAATTGGTGAAGAATATGCAGGCTTGGTGGAGTATATGTTATTTTGATGCCTGGATTCTCTGACCACCCAAATTGAAGACATTCTTAGTTTCTATCCCTTTGATCTAGCAACTGACATGCTCTGAAGAAACTTTCATGTACATCTGTGGATTGTTTTTTGGCCATCTACCTTGATAGTTGTTTTTCACTTTGCCATTAGGAGTGTTGATATGCATATGGTATCTCTGTACTTTTATCTGTATCTCTATAATCTTATATGCCTCCCCCATTTGTTTGCCTAATTGCCTTTTTATTTTTGCATGAGAATAGAAAGCACGTATGGTGTGATAGACTTGAAATCTTGGTTGATAGTAAAGGTGAAATGAAATTCAATCGTCTCAGTATAGTTAACAAAAAATGTCTGAATTGGACGGTGAAATGAAATCAACTATATCTGTTTGGATGGTAATACTAATCTGTTTGCATCACTTGGGACATCTTTATACCTTTCTTAATGTGGTCGTGAGCATCTCTTTCTGTGTGTTGGCCCCCATCAACAGCTTAGCTCCCAGAATGACTTCTTTGTGGTGCTTGCTCATTTGCAGCAGAGGTGTTCGCATTGCAAATTTGCTATTATTTCAAAGCCTAGCAATTTCTTATAAAACTATAAATTGGTTCCTGGAGCAATATTTTTGTTGATAATTATTTCAAGTTCTGGTACAACTTTTTTTCCTTGTTGGGGGGGGGGTGGGGTGGGGGGGTGGAGAGGGGTTTGGTTTTAAATCTCTGGAAAACTGGTTTACAGTATAGGCCTCGAGTGTGAGAACCAGTATCATAAAAGTAGTACCTTTTCGAATTACCTACTTGGAGGCTTTGATATAGTAATATTGGGTGGAGCTTAGTTGGTTTCATAAGACTTGGGATCCATCAAATGTGAGATCCTTATCGCCTGCATTGTATCAATACCGAAGGCTTTGTTTGGTTGCAAGGGGAATTAAAGGGAAGGGAAGTAAAGTTTTCAAACTTCAAAAAGAAACTTTTAAAATAATTCCATGTGACTCTATATTTGGCTATTAATTTTCACTGTATGTTGTATTCAATTCCCTTTATGTTGTAAAATGTATCATTACTAAATATGGTATTTAAATAGTTTATACAATCTCATGGATTACTTAGCATAGAATCTCTTCCTTCGCTCTGGGTTTTGGAGGTGCTCTGCTCATGTGCCAAATCAAGGGTCTCCCCTTGGAGTTTAAAATTATCCGGCTACATTGCTTGGGGCCTGGACTCCTGTTCACCACCACTGCATTCCTGCAAAATCTGTTTAAATATGGTCATGGTGCTTTTGCAATGGTATGCTAATGAAGATCCTCACCATCCCATCAGAAACAGAGTACTCTGCCTCCATGCCTGACACCTCATAAGCGATCTTTGAAGGTTTGATCTTGTCAGAGGTCACAATGAATGACTTCTTCAGTGTGGAGTTTGATGAATCAAAAGCCCAATGCAGGTTAAAGCTCAGTTGGGGAAGATGATTGCAGTGTCCGTAAACTCGGTTGTGAACTTTTGGGATGAGCAGGTGAAGGAATGAGAAGAGTGGATTTGCAGAAGCAGCACTGAAAAGCCTAGAAACGAATACGAAGTTGTTTAGTTTAAGTAAGGGATTAGGTACAAAAAGAATAATCCAGTGGCAAGCACCGGGGATAAAGGATCTATCTAGTTGTGACTTGTGACCGAGGTTGATTACATTCTAGCACATCACCAGATCACAATTTCTTCTCTCATGGCGACCATAGGTGGGTCTGTGTGGAAAAATCTAAACGATCACCATTTTTTCCTTTTCATGATCCTCTGTAGCTCAACCAAACGTATCTCATTGATATAGCAACATCGATTGGGATTGAAATTCTTCAACAATCGGCAAGGAAGTTGAAGTTATCAATGAATTAGGAAACTATTTATATCTTCTCAATGGAGTTCATCTTAATATAATTGCTAGCGCGGTTAGTCAGTGCCTTTCCGTAGAGTGCAAGCCGCTAGGAAATCAAAGGTTCAACTCTCTTGTCTTCACCTTAGTCATTCCGAAATCAGGATCTTATTGTTTAATTTGGATTGAAATCTGTCAAGGCCAATCTTGATCAATCGATTTAATGAATTTCTAGAGTACTACGGCGCATTTTGGACAATTCTAGCTTATTACAAATAGATTCTGAGATCTATCCAGATCCTAATTCCATTCTTTTAAACCCTAATTCCATCGGGGCCACCAAGACCAGGTAGATGCTTCTTGAGATGGTTCTGTGCACTAGTCAAAAATGAAAATATTGTTTACAAAAGGGGTAAAGTGGGACATTCAAATGATAACTTCTCACCTGAATTTCTAATATATTAAGATGAAACCTTACTCCTCTAAAAACTAGGGATTTAGTAATCGGTATCAGGAGGTATGGACTATGGATCGAGATCGATATAATAACCAGGATTGGTTTAGATCGGTTGGCATGGAAGAAGAACTCAGTTAAAATTCCATTGAAACTTGAGGAAACCTGGCTTGAAATCAAAACAAACACTTATTTATGTCAAATATCATTTAAGTATATTTTTTTTATATTTGTTATTTCATTTACTTAAGATACTATTCATAAATAAGCAAATACTCCTAATTTGAATCCAATAAAAATAATTAAAAAATCAAAATTTAAAAGGATAAAACGTCAACCCTTAGTTTTTTAAAAAAATTAGATTTTTAATAGCAGGTGCAATTTTCAACTTTTAAATGTTGGGATTTTTCTCAGATAAAAAAATTCCATAAATTTTAATATGCTAAAACATTACTAAAACCAAAAGAGCAGTGAAATATTCATTTGTTTTGGACATATTTTCAATCAAAACAATTTTAAACAGTATTCATGCACACCAAATTAAGTATGACTGGAATACAACTCCTTCAATATAAATCAGAGATAAGTAATCTTGAATTTGATATTGAATGAGTTATGCTTCGGTTAAACTTTATTCGATACCATGTCCAAAAACAATATGCACTATCAAACTTGGGTAAAAAACCACAAGTATTACTTTCAGTGTTCTCTTTATGAAATTAATGCATGGATTGGATTCAAAATGTAGAAAATAAGTAGCACAACAAGAATTAGGGTTAAAAAACAACTTCTATCCTCAAAATCAAAGTTTCGAGTTGACTCAAAATGTACCAGGCATGGTTCGTGATCTCGGTATCGGTTGGGTCGAATCGATCGATATGGATTGAGATCGCCAAAACTCAGGCAAATATGACATTTTTGTCCCTATTTTCTTATATTAAAAAAAAAAAACTAATTTTTTTACATTTTTATCCTTGTTCGTACAGTTGGATCGGATCGATATCAGGATTGATCTCGATCGATACCAGGATTGATCTCGATCGATACCGATCCAATCCGACCAAAATCGATCAAACCAATCCAATACCTCAAACCATGGTACCAGGTTGAAACCGAGATATAATCAAAACCTAATCTTGAGGAATCTCATTTTCTGCCAGATGGAAACCAGAACCGATACCGAGTTCTTGAACCTTGTTGGTGGGATTTACCTAGTCAACACGCGGGACAAAAGGAATATGACAAGAAAGGACGAGGATGAGATGGCTGATGGCGAACTCTTATACCTATTACCATCTATTATCAGCGTCATTATAAGGGACAGACAGACTTTTTTATTGCTTTTGGTTGAATCCTCCCGATCGATCATCACCAGTTCACCACACAAATATAATCGGCAATGAAACTCTCAATCTCACGTACCACCTCATGTGAGTGTTGTGACGTGTCTCATAGTGGTTGGATTCATCTGGTTCCAAACAATAAACTGAATGATTCACAATCTTTTTTTAAGGTTCCAGGAGATGGCCTTCAAATTTGTATACAGAAAAACTAATAGGCCTGCTGATCACTTGACTAGGAGTCAGTCCTCTATTGGTGAGACTTTTGTTCTCCTAACTAAGTATCCCTGAGCTGCTTCAGCTCCTAGGTAGGGATGCTTTAGGGTCTCTGTGTTTGCGTCTATCATCCCTTGTATTTTCTCTTTCTTATTTTAATATATCTATTATATCTTTCCTTTTTTCCAAAAAAAGTGAATGATTGAACAGTGAACACATGTGAAGCTCATGCATCGAAGTCCAACGGTTTCTGAATTTACTAACCACTTTACAGTTTGTACAGGAAGCAACGGAAAAGCAAAGAACAGAAAAAGAGCAGAGAAAAGTTTGATCAAGAACAGTTATTTCTTCCCTCTTTATTCTTTCTTCTTCTTTCTCACACCGCCGACGGAATGCAAGAATGCATCTCGGTAGACCAGAACTACTCAAGAAATCGATTGCTTTTCCCTTTTGTTTTTAAGACCAACTCCTCTGAAACATTTTCGACCAGTCTCAGTGGGTTTCGACTATGAATGCACAAAAACCCTCCAATGCTGATTTTTTTATCAAATCTTACACAACTAAGAACAAGTGGTTTTTTTTTTTTAAATTAATAGTTTTACTTGAATTATAGAAATTTCATTCCTATTGTTTATTTAAGCTGTTTTACTTGAATTTTATGTATTCTAATGCTAGAGTTTGTGTGGAATTGGTCATATCAGTATATATATATATACAACGTACCTTACCAATCAAGGGTCCTAGATCAAACTACCATTTTGGGTGTGATTAAAAAAAAAAATTCCTGCAAGTGTCATGACCTAATTATGTCGTGTCCATCGAAACCAATGACTGAAATCTCCTCCAAATGATGTTCAGATATACAGCAAATCACCTCAAACGTTGTTGTTGAGAGACAAGTTTACTTGTTCCAGGTGAGGTTTGGTGAAATTTGAGCAAAAGATGAGGTTTAGAGGTGTTTTCCTTCACCGAGAGACACCGAGACTGGTCGAAATTTCGACTAGATCTGGTCAACACTGTATTTATATCAAGTGAGTTGGTATCTTTTATGCCGAAACAAGATATCGGGCCGAGATTTCGGCATCCGCGAGAGAAACCATGTAATGATTTGGTATCGTGTGTGATTTCGACTCGAGTCTTGTCAAAACCAAGAAAATCACCGAAATCTCTCGAGACCTCAAACCATGCTGTTGAAAGGCGGTTGCTAATTCTCTTGTATTTGGACTCAGCACTTGGTGTTGTCTTCATAACACTTATCATTCAATGGCATATAGGAATTATTATTAGAAACTAGTCTCCCCAGAGGTATAGATATAGGGTTTACTATCTCTGTTGCTGTATTAACATATCCTGCAATCTTTTTACTCCTTCATTAATTGAATCTTATCATTGAAATGTTAGCTCTTGATAGATATTATTTACATCTTTGCAGATTTATGGATTTAGGGGATAAAATCCAGAGGATTCTCAGATCAGTTGTAAGTAACTTCCTTTACATGAAATTTTTTGTTTTATTCATATGCATATTCTGTTTTGTTTGTTGTGAAATTTTGAAGACCTTATTCACTAACATTCTCTAATAGACATAGAGTTCTATTTCTCATGAAAAAAATCGTTTTTCATATGCATATTCTGTTTCATTTGTTGTGAAATGTTGAAGACCTTATTCATTAACATTCTCTGACAGGCATAGAGTTTTATTCCTCATCCGGATGAAAAAAAAATCTTCACAATTTCTGTGAGGACCATATGATCTCATTGTGTTAAATCTCTAACTCATAGTGTTTTGGGGGGTGACAAACAGTTCAAGAGCTCTCTATGAATTGTATTAATCATTTCAGTTTCTCTTTTTGTTTTGGTTTTGGACTGTAACTTAATGTTGAATCAGCTCCTGAGTACAATTTTCTGCTATTTGGGATAAGGACCTTACAGAATGTACCTTCTCTCTTACACTGTCAATGAGCCAGAAAATAAAGGTGTTTCCCCAATCATCCAATCCCTCCTTCCCCAAAACCAAGTTAAAAGATAAACATGGTGGGATGGGCTTTAAAATTAACGTCAAGTGAATACAAGCTGGATCTGGGTCACTAACATAGAAGGACCAACCTTAGATCAACTATGTCTTGTATTGGTCATCTTGACGGAAATGTCCATTTTGAAATGTGGTATTCACCATTCCATGGGTCCTGGTGCAAGGCTTGTGGTCCCCTCCCCCCCCCCCCCCTGGTCTCCTCTTTGTTGACCACAAAAAAATCATATCTACCGTGAATTAATCAATTTTATATTTTTGTGTGAAAGCCATTAAGTGGGAAAAACAATAAACTATGCTCATCTATTACAAGGTCATGTATACAAGAAGAAGAATGTTTCTTTCTAGCACTGATTGAGTGTCAAAATCTGCTACTCATATATCCACATGAATGCAGTACAAAAAGGGGATTTTTTTTTCTCTATATTACATTAAATGGATGATTGATTTTCCTGTGTGTTTGTATCCCACATTTGAATAGGATTCTCACTATGACTTTTGTGCTAGTGCAGACATACTGTGTGCACAACTTAATCAAGCTTTTCCTTCTCCTACTCTGGCATTTACCACATCTTGCAATCAGCATATTGTATCTTGGGCAGGGTATAGCTCTTATGCTACAAAGCTATCTTATCTCAAGCAGGCTATTGAGGAGGTACAGAGTACTCAATCTAAGTAACCTTCGGTATCTAGCCATTGTGGTAGACAGTGAAGAAGCTCGACACATTTCGAGGGTTATTGAGCTCTTAAGCTGGTTGTCAGAAATAGGTATCAAGCATGTTTGCCTTTATGATATTGAAGGTAGGGACAAATGTAAGATGCCGTACTGCTGTTATTGGATATATATCAAAATGTTTTCCCGCACAGCCATTTAATAAAGAATCTCCTTAATGGGCACACTTAGTTTTGTCATTTGAAAGAGTGATGTGGCAAATCTGACTGTTGGATATCTAGGAAATGGTTTGAATAGCACACATGTCACAATTCATTCCTCAAATTCAATCATCCACTCCACCCATCGGATGCCATGCCTCCCATATATGTCCATGCACCAACACTATATTCCTATGCTCTCTCTTGGTAGTCCCAGATTTTTCACTTTCTTGTTTTGCTACTTGACAAACTCAGATTGGTTTGAAATTTGACATGTGAGCAGAGGACCTTGGGTTCTACATGTCCGCAAAATTTCAGCTCCATCTGACCTGCCACATGGCAGATCTAGGTGCCTGTTAAGGAGATTCTTTCCTTAATGTCTATGTAGGAAAACTAGATCTATACATATACACATATGTCTTGTTTTGCATGTCATTTAATTTTTACTTATTTGTTTTTCTTAGGAGTTTTGAAGGACTCAAAGAAAATTATTTTGAAGAAATTGGGCAATGCAAGGCCATTGGAGGTAGTGCTTTCTAGTTCAACATTTCATCCTAGTGCATCTTTTAGTTCCAAGGCTCACTTCAACCCTTTGGCAGAAGTTTGGTCATTTGAAGGACTTCTCCTAATTTCTTCCCTTCATAACCTATTAACCATGGATAACTATACTTGTGTTGAATGCTAGTTGGAAAAAATTAATTGGCCATTCATGTCCATTGATAACTTGCCAGGGTTTAAAAGATAGTCTTTTAATTGTTTTTTTTTTTCTTTTAAAAAATTTCATGTGGTGAATGTCTTCAAAGACTCTTTGCTTTCCCAGATTTATGGTTGACAAAGTGACTCTCTTTACAGCAACTTAGGTCTTGGCATTTTAGTAGGAGTTACATTAATTGACATTATCTTATTCATTAGTTCTCTCAGTAGTGATAACAATAGAATTCTTATAAATGGGATTATTAGAACAAAGTATATACTTATTCTTTCCTTGTTTCTAGCGCTTAGTCATGCTTATTTTGTATTGCGTGAGTGCATACACTACGAAAGGTGGATTAGCTTCTTTAGATGAGCAGGCACGCAATCTGTACCATGTAGTGGCTGAGGTTCTGAAACAAGAGGGGGAGGGGAGAGAGAGACATAGAAAGAGATGTATACCAGTTTACTATTTTCTGTCCTGCTATTCTCAAAAGATAACACACATGTATATACATATATACTTATTTATTTAGTCTATTGTTGTGCTATTAGGATGTCCCCTGCAACTACCAGAGTTCTCATGAACTTCATGCTTTTTTACAGGGAGCTGATGAAAGGAATTTGTTTCTGGAAAGAAAGCATATGGTTTTGGAATTTGTTTCCTTATCTGATGGGAAAGAGGGGGTAGCTAAAGCAGCTAGCTTTCTTTGTTCCAAGTATTTAAAAGATGCTAGTAGAGGTGGAGATCAGGAGACAGTCTTCACAGAACTTGAAATGACCAATGCACTGAGAGCCGTTGGTTTGTTTTTCATTGTTCCAATATGCTCAATCTGAATGTGTATTCCCCATTTGAAAAAATAAAGATAGTTCTTATATCATACTTTTTGATGCGTTATTTTCTTTTTGTGTCAGGTGTTGGGGGGCCAGAACCTGACCTTCTTCTAGTATATGGGCCTACAAGGTGCCACCTTGGATTCCCACCATGGAGAATGCGGTACACAGAGATTGTGTGAGTGTTGCCTCAGTTCTCTGCATGCTACCCATCATTATACTGTACAAAAATGCTAGTCCTACTACAGTGAGATCACGGTACCTCAGCTGCTCAACATGGTGAGCCTCACCATGTAAAACAGTAGGACCCACAGTATTCAGTGGCTGAGATGCTGTCTTATTGTTACAATGTTGTAGGGCTAGTGTTCTTCCTATACTGTGTGAAGTATTCTCGGAAAGGAATTATTGATTTTATCCATTTGAACCATAGCCAGGATAAAGCTCCTCCAAAACCTGTAATTCTCAATCTCATGCTCTATCTTCATGGTTCAAAAGTTTTTCAAAGTTGTCAATCAACCAAGAAGAATTTAACTCAGCCAGGCACTTGAGACTTGATTGACTAGTTGAGTTTGGTCACAGGTTGATAAATTTAACTCAATTACTCAATCTGAACTTATTTTTCTGGGGCATTTAAGATTTGGTATATAGGAAGATTGCTTGCTCATGAATTTAGAATCCTAGGAGTCACTGAATTACCTTCTCAATATCTAAAATTTCTAATTGACCTTTTATAATGCATTCCAGATATCTATTTAGATTGTTTGAAACTTGTTAAAGATTAAATTTACACCTCTACTCAATGTAACTGATATAATCTTCTGCTCAAATCAGGTGTGGATAGTTTTTGCAACAGGTTAGGTTTGGAATGGGCTTCACAAATGCCAAACCAGACACTAATGCTCGACCCTAAACTGCCCCACCCTGCTATATATGAATGGGCCCTTTTCTTTAAAAACTAGACTCGACCCTAAGCAATAGGAGTGGCTGGTTTTGTCTTTACCAACCCGGTTTACTCAGTGTAAACAGTGGTCATACCATCATGGATTCATGGGCTGAATGATATAAACATAAATCAAATTTAATTCTCCTTGATGACTTTTTTTCTTTCTTTCTTAATAAATCATCATCGAGGACTTATTTGTCATAATTTTAACTTGCAGCTCCTCTTTGAATGTTTACAGAGTCAGAGATTGTAAATCTCTCTTTTTCTTTCATGAAAGTATGCATTCTTGAAAAGTTCCCTTCAATTTAGTGTGATAATTTTGATTTTTCTTTCTATGTTACAGACATATGGGATCACTGAAAAACATGAAATATGGTGCCATCATAAAATCCATGTGCAAGTTCACAATGGTGCACCAGAACTATGGTAAGGGTTTATGTTTCTCTCCACCTCTTTGATCCAAGGAAATAAAAGACTATATGCATCTTTTCTGTCTCTATATTACACTTCCCCTTTTTGTAGCGTATTACGTTCTCTTATCATGATATGAGGATCGTTTTTTTTTTCTCCACTTCTATTACATATTGCGGGTCATTGCTTGGAGAAATGGTTGAAAGCTAGGGTTGCAACGCATTATGGCCCTTATCTATTTCTAGTTGGGCCCTCCACAAGAAAGGAATATGGAGGACCTTATCACCCATCTATCAAAACTATGTTCTCATGGGACTACACTAGAAAAAAATCTGTTAATTTATAAAATAGTTGAGAAGTGTAGCACAATAATGCTCTAGCCATATAAACCTTATTTTAAGTTTTAAGGAGAGGGTTCTCTGAGCAAGCAGCATAGGGGAGTGCACCAATGAAGTGGTGCAGAATGGTTTCATACATAGGAGGTTAGCTATGTAATTCCTTATGAGGAGAGAGATAGAGAGAGACTGTTCTTTAAATCAGCTGTTCAAAATAATAGCAAATAACACATTTCAACACTTTGACCAACTTAGATGTTCTTACCTTTTTGTCACGGGTATTGGGGGTTTCCCTTCTCCGCCCCAAGACCCCCCCAAAGACTAGCCGAAGTGGGATTGGGGGGATGGGATTTGCGAGACCGCAAAAACTGTCTTGCTCAATCCCTGGCCCTCGCCGGGGTAAACCCCCCTCCCCCCCATGTAGGATCCACACTTCAGTGCCCCTGAACCCACATCCCCAGTTCCTCTGGGTGACTCAGAAACTACTTATCAAGTGTCCGGTCCACACCCCAAAAGATGCATCCATTGGCAGGTTTCCCTTCACCACTTATAAGCCCCAAACACCCCTCCCTCCAAAAAAGCTGGCCAATGTGGGATTGGGGGTGAGTTTCTTGATGGTTTTTGGATTAGGATGGGGAAAATCAGGATAACATACCTCGTAAAACAGTAGGTATAAACACGTAACATTCTTTTTCTTTTTTTTTTCTTTTTTTGGGAGGTGATCAATATAACTATGGTAGATAGGCGGCAGACCCATTTTCTGCTCTCCTCTCTTTCCATGGAGGTTGAAAGTAGTGTTGAAAGCAAGCTTTGTTCCTGCTTTTTATACAAGGTTTATGAAAACTGTCTTGGGGCTGTGGGCAGACTGCAGACTGCTCACACCCTACTAGGTGTCATTTGGGGCTATCCAGGTTGAGCTGTAGCCTGGCAGGACAAAACCTGCTTATTGCTGACTCAATGGAATATCTTCTGGTGTAGGAATTGAAACCCCTCAATTTGATAGTCCCTCATAACACTTGCCTAAATTTTATTTTAGTTGCATCAGACTACTTCTAATTTGATTGGCATAAATTTCTCAGCTGAGCTTTAATTGAAGAAATATCAATTTATTATATTGGTTTATGTAATTATCACATACGTGTATCGGACATCAGGTTCATGAGGTGAGTACTGATAATGGTGCTGCAATCAAGAAATGCTGTTGGATCAGATGGTAAAAGATAAATTATTGTACAGTGATCACAGAAAATATTGAAGTATCCCTGCTTGCACCCAGCCACCTATGTGAGGCTAGAAATTATTTGGGAAATCATACGGCAAGAATTGGAACTAGCTCATCTTGCCATTTTGGTTTGTAACCACTGCCATTTGTGATTTTCATGAGGGGAAAACAATTGTTTATCTTTTCCAATGCGGGTTTGTTCTATGTAACTGGTTTCTTTACCCAATTTGCTAAATTGGTGATTAAATGGTCCGCATCACTTTACACTTAAATATTAAATGGATCTTCTGTTGTATATCATTCTGATTTGCATCTTAACAAGCATGACCTTTATTCATTAAGAGTTTACTTGACTTCCAGTTTTTATGTCATCTGGGAAAACAAATAATATAATTTTCAGAAATCCTTTATTCAAAAGCATATAAAATTCTTTCATAGATTCAAACACTGGCATCAAATTTTTCAGTTTTGGTGGGGTGTTTGGAAATGGTTCTGGCCCTAATGCCCTGGGGCTGATACACTCCAGTTGTTCATCGGAACCTACATAATGGCCTTCCTTACTCCCATTTTCTGGTGTTATATTAATCTAGGATGAAGCTTTTGATCCTGAATCCTGATACATGAGCAGTGGAGGAAATGGATGTTGTGCTTTCATTGATGAATTTTCTGTTCTGAAAAATAATTGTAAGTGACCAAAGCAGAAATCAATGTTTTTTTAAATGAAACTTCAAGAGTGGCTTTTAAACCAAGAATTCTAGAACTGCATCCAAAATTCTCCCTTTTATGGGATTTTCTTCTTCTGATGTTGTATATGTTTCTGTTTTCAAATGTATTCAGGAAGTCTAGGAGTGATGGGATGAACTTCTCCTGTTACTGTATGTAGTTCAGTTTATAGTAATAAGGTTATCCTTCATAAAAGAAAGTTGGAGAATGGAGGCTTTCTTTTGCCACCTATTTATAATATATTTGCTTGAAACTGGACAAATCAGGAGAAGCTGACGTGGCAAACGTTGGTGAAGAACTTATTATTCAACTTCTTTGGTCAACACATCCTTATTATTTATGAAATAAAATAGGGAGAAAGAACCCTACCTGGGTGTGTTCAGTGTGGTGCCCTGTGTGCAATGCCACACCTCCATGGAAAGGCAAAAAATCCTGGGTTGCGGCGATCATTTCGTGCGTTTCTGTGTCTGGTCGCAGGGCAGCGCACCGCACATGCCAGATAGCGGTATCTTTCCCAACAAAATATTAGAGGAAAAGAGCACTACCTGGTCGCGTGGCTACTGCCTCAAGACACAGAAGCATGCAAAAAGTACCACCTTGCCCTCCATGAAATCAAAAATCATATCTATATTGATGTCCATGTCTGCTCTCTCATTGGTCCCCACCCGGTAACCAGGCAGTGATCTATTGCCGGAAAAATTATTAAGTACTCTTAAAATCTTAATCTGGGGCGCCGTGCACTGTCTCCTGCAAACTGAATAATAGAAAATGGCCGGTAAGTAGATGGGGGGAAAAAATGGTGAAGAAAACTTCATAATTAGAATAATTGCTTTCACTGAGAGTTGAACTCAGGACCTCCCGCTTACTAAACGGGTGCTCTAACCAACTGAGCTATGAAAGCATGTGATGATAGGTTGTGAAAGAATAAAATGATCACCATAGATTAGTTTTCTCAATTTTTCTTTGCTATGAGAATCAGTGGATCACTGTTCCTACATAATAACCACCCCCAAACCCAACCGCCTGGGATACATTTTCAAGTCTCTGCAAACCTTACTACCAAGCCAAGGGTGGCATCTCGATCAAGAAAACAAGATCTTACAATGCAGATCAACATCAAAAAACCCCTATACGACTGATCCTAGTGGATAGTTTATGTAGTCTATGAGCCAGATGAACCATGTTCCTATGTAAGTGATAAATAACAGTCATCTATAGAACACAAACTATCTTAATATCAAAAAGTACAGAAAACATCGGCCAAGGTCAGGTTTTAAACATTCCGTTGTTAGATCATATGAAGCAATCGGATATGACAATTACATGCTCAAGATGCAACTCCTTGCACAATGTGATGGCAGCTCCAACTCCTCTGATCTTCAGCTTCTAATGCTGAAGATGTCGCAATGTATGGATACGCTATCGCTGCTGCTGCTGCTATGCTCATATTTCCGTCTTGACTATGTATCAGATCGTATCTTCCCATCTTGGGTCATATCACCGATTGGGGGTCTATACGATCCGATACATATTATTTTTGTCCAGCATACCTAATCGGAGCATGTCATATCAACAACCCAATTTATGAACATATACGGTCCAATACGTATGATTACTTGATTCTTTGGCTGCTAGCAACTTTCCATGACTCTGCGTAATCTTTTTGACACGTGGAAAATATATGAGAACCTTCGTACAGATCTTGATCGTGTGGTTGACAATAGCTGGCAGTAAAAAAGATCAGTGTGCGATAGGGATGTTTTTTGATGTTTTTTGTTAAAGGAAAAATTACACGTACACTCCTTGTACTTCGCCTTAAGTGCAATTGTGCAAATCGATCAGATGTTTCGAAAAATGAACGTGTACACCCCTGAACTTTTAAAACCATGCAAAACCAACAGTTTGTTACCCATACGGCCATACAACGTTAAATGATGATGTGGGGTATAAAGTGGACAAGAAATTATTTTTTTACCCTTATCTTTTATAGTAATATAGTTTAACTTAAGCGGTGGGTGAAGAGATTCCCCCTTCTTCCATTTTCAGGATGGGCATGTAGGTGTCCTTGAAGAACATATTGAGATAGTCCTGCTTTGCAAAAGTAGTGGGAGGAGTGACCTGGAGATTCCTCAAGAGGTCGTCGTGCAGGTGGAGAGGCTAGGCTCGAACACAAAACATGCCAGTGTTGAAGTAGAGGGCAGGTGTTGAGCCCATCTCGACAGGCCATTTGACCTTGTCTGGGCACTGCTGGCAGTACCCGATATTGTATTGTGAAGTGTGGCTCCATGTCTTCTCGCAGAAACAGTCTATCACAGCGTAGAAATACCCATTTTGAAGCTAAAAAAGGTGGAGAATGGATCATCTACACATACTAATAGGTGAACGTACATCTCAGAGCCAATCACATTTTAATTTTGTTCCATAAAAACCCCTCTTCTTGTAAATGGCAAAAAAAGACATGTGGGTGATTCTCACATGTACGTTCACCTGTTGGTACGTGCAGAGGAACCGAGCTCAAAAAGGTGATCTATGTTCTCGTATACTTGGATGTCCACGTCCAAATATACCATCTTGGTGTACTCCACGAACTGCATACACAAAACCAACTGTGGTCAAAATGTGAAATATGTACATTGATCTATCTATGATTCAAGAGTGAAACAGAGAAAAAGAAGTTTTCAGAAAGAAAGAGACAAGAAATTAAACGTGGGTACCTCCCGAATACTGAGTTTGGAGTAGTTGATGACATAATAAGCCATGGCGAATTGAGTTTGATTCTCGGGTGGATACACCGGCTCTATCTCTCTAAAGATGCAGCCCTAGGACTCGAGAATCAATTTGGATCCTCTACTGCCAAGCTGCCCGGCAGGACCGTGCTGTCTAGACACGGCAAGGCATGTAATGACCGCCTTAACCCTGCCCAAATGCCTTGCCCAAGTGGGGGTAAGGTGGTCATTGCAAACCTCAATGTGTCTGGGCAGCACGATCCTATCGGGCAGCTTGGCAGTAAAGGATCTGGATCCCTAGACAATCTGGTGATGTCCTACCGGAACGTCAAGCAAGCTAGACAGCCACCACGAGTGGATAAGTGCTCTTCACTTTCGTAAGCCCCTTGATCAGACCCATAGAAAGAAGAATTCAGAAAGAAAATTTTGGGAAGGAAGATAGAAGAAGGGACAATTTCTTCATCCATTGCTTAGGTTAGTGGGTAAAAAAGTAATTTCATGTTCACTTTGAACCCTACATCATCACTTAAAGTGGTATGAACAGACTATTATTTTAGCATGGTTTTAAAAGTTAAGGGGGGTATATACGTTAATTTTTTAAAACTTGGGATCAATTTACACTCAAGACAAAGTATAGGAGATGTATGCATAATTTTCCCCAAAAAAGATTTGGCGAAAGTTCAACTCCTCGATATCGACCACAAGACGGAAAGGATGGGGAGAGGAAAATGAAAAACAGAAGCCGTCCGATCATTTTATGATTTCTTGCCCTTAAGATTGATTTCTTATTACTTTTTGCACGAAACCTCATTACACAGATCATTTCACTTTCACTTTTCGTTTGTTACTTAAGGCTCTAAGCAAAGGTTGGATTTTTCATGCTTTTATTTTTTATTTTTTTGGGTCAATGTCCAACCACTACCAGAAGGTGGAGTACCCACAAGGAGGGACAATGGGGGAATTACAAGATGTCAAGCATTTGACAGGAGAAGAGTCGAACAAGTGACCTCTACTGGGACAGGTCAGCACTCAATTGCATGCTACGGGCCATCACCACCATGCCCAGAAACATTTCATAGGTATCGCACTTTATTCAAATGAAAAATAAAAAATAAAAAAAAATCTGATGGTATTAAAAGTTGGTCGTGTATGTGAGAGGGTGTGAGTTTCAAGGCATTAATTAATGGGTGAGGGTTTCTGACTTTTCCAACTCTTTGTGAGAGGAGACATAATCGTGCATGCTTACACAGCCGTGCATGAAAACTTCCCCCTTAAAAGTTTTAGAAAAAATGATATGGATCCCTCATCCCAAATTTGTAATAATGATAATAGTTGAAATTAGTGTCATAGTGCCAATGCCAATCTAAATCTTGTTTCTTCCAATCTACCACTCTATACCGTCCCTTGATTCAACAACACAGCACCTCAACCAGCATGTCTAGTTTCAACATCAAAAGCACCATCTGTGAGGATTAACACCGACTGTGGCATGCAAGGTGTACAGTTGGTCCGAAGCACCTGAATAAGTTCACAGAGCTTAAAAAAAAAAGAGTACAAGTAAGAACAAGGGAGCTAGTGATCATGGAGGACCTTATGAAGGATAAGATTGTCGGGTTGCCAGTCTCCCTGCATCATTTTATATAATTGCAGGATGTAGGAAGGGTCCCAAGCAGCTTTGCTTATTATCTCCTTGTTTGCCAAATGAAATAAGGCTAGCAAAGTAGGGTTTTTTTTTTCAAAACTAAGATGGTGAGTGCCAAATTGTACTGATTAAGTCCTGCACTGAACTGCAGACAATATGTTCAGTCCTGATTCTTAATTTGGAAGAAGAAGATAAGAGCCAAAGAGATATAACTTACGTCTGAACTCAAGTTGGCAGATGGATAGTTCCATCCCAACAACAACAATAAGAAGAATTTTATTGAAGGGAAAAGGTTGCCCACTGTAGCTCAACTAAGAGACTTTCTGACTGCCTCGACCATTTATGCCTTGTGGAATTTGTCATTTGCTCATTTTGACCATTGGATAAATGAATAATCCATAAATAGGCCACATACCAAATTTGAAAGCTTGTATCAATCTTTTAGTTCATCATATATGCATCTTTTTCACATTGTCCTTGTCCACAAATGGACTAAGTTTTCTAGTCTAGCAAATCTAGACAGAACTCGTCAATAAATGATGACATAGATAACATGTCCACAGACTTTGGGCGTCCAATGCCAAGACACCACCATGTAGCAAAAAACTGAGATGCAGTGCAATATCCACCCCCTTGTTTCCACAAGAAGTTCTTTGACATGCGGACCACCAGATTCCAGAAACCAAAACACCAAACCCAACCCCCTTCCCCACCCCACCCCACCCCACCCCACCCCACCCCAAATAAAAAGAAAGATCTCCCACCAGTCCACACTCCACAGCTTTTTATTTCTCTGGTGCAAGACTTACTTGGGTTTAAGAGTGTTACATGAACTGCTGAGCAGTATGCACATACCCCTCCATACAGAAGTAGGTAAACAAATTCAGTTGATCTACTCTGGATTCAGGAGTAATGCAAGCAACCAATGCCCTTTTGGTTTCAGCCGAATCCGGTCAAAAAACCCAAAAATGTAGCCCACCAGTGTTCACCAAAAAAATAATAATAAAACCTTCCAAAGAGATGGTTGATCATGTGACAGGACATTATACAAAAATCTTACAAGGTAAGGGTTCCTGAAAGTGAGTAAACAAATTGACTTACAAGATAAGCCCTCAGCTTTGAAGATTATTTACAAATTGAGAACTTATTCGTAGGCAGCCGCAACATGATATGACACCCTATTAGATACCCAGAGCCTCGAGGCTATTGTCTCTCAGTATCTCCACCCCGATCTGCTTTCTCACTGCCCTTTTGACTCCCAGTCCCTTTGGGCTCTGGAAAACCTGGCATTATCTGAGGTTTCTGCACAAACTGAGCATAAAGAGGTGGCCTTGTCACAGAAGGAGAATGAAACTGCCATGGGTTAGAGCTCCCACTTGAGGCTTGGGGACTGGAAAATGGGCTTGGCCTTTGAGAACTTATACCAGCCTTAGCTTCTCTATCAACCTTCTCCTCAAGGTCTGGAGTGCTAAGCTGAGCCTCATTGATATCAATACCTCGACCAGAAATCTGATTCCTCTCACCTGTTGGCCGAGAACCAGGTGTACCAAGTGGAATCGGGGGCTGTTGGGGCTGCCAGATGTTTGTCGCAATATTCAACACACGTTCTGTGTTCCCCACTCCATAAGGTGATGAACTAGAATTGGGTACTCGAGAATTGCCTTTACTTTCAGTCTCTTCTTTGCCTCTAGCTTGATGATCTGTCTCTGAAAACTCAGCTGACTTATTAGGTATGGTAACTTCAGCTTGCTTATCTTTGTCCAACAAGGCAGCAACATCAGCCAGGTCTGTTCTAGGAGCTGATGATCGGCCTGAGGTGATTGAAGTTGTAGGGAATGCTTTCTCCGGGGGGACAGCAGGAGTGTAGTTAGCTGGGAGAAGATCATCCCAGTTTTCTAGCAGCTCCTTGTAAACTTTCCTTAGAGTGACCTCAGTGAGACCTGTCACTTTGCAGATCTCTGCCTGGGTCTTGCGTTTGTCTTCTAGCTGGCATGCCAGATAAATTGCAGCAGCAGAGATGCTAATTGGATTGCGCCGGGTGCAGAAGCATTTGTTGATCACCACCTCACCAATGTGAGTAGCCAGTTCCTGACAAGGTTGGAGGTTGATTGAAGCATCATTGTGAGTGTAAAAACTTTAAATTGTTCATTAATGAAGAAAATAAAGAGCAAGAGGTTGAAAATTCCAGCAATCGGGCCATTGACTTAACACTCCCCAGATGAGATTTTGTAGCTGGGAGAGTTGAGCCCGCTTGCAAGTTATCCAACCTTAATGAAGTTTGAAGAGAGTTTTCCAAATCATTATCTTCTTTTCCCTGGTAAATTACCTGGGCTGACTTGTTGAGTTGGAGGAGATTGCAAAACCTTGGCATGTGGAATGCTATGGAGTTGCTGTTAATGGGCTGACTAAGTTGCAGAGCTTCTCCCAATATCTTGATGTATTTACCAATCTCCTTTTGGGGAACATTGGAGGCGATTGAGATTTCCTGTTTTGTCAAACAGAATGGTTAGATACGTTCTAGAACAGATATTAGAAGGGGCAAGGGAGGGTTGCTCTGTCCTACATATGAAGCAAACAACTAGTTCAGCTACTTCAGGAGCTGGAATCCATTTCCTAGCATTTTCATGTAGTACAATGCGAAGGATACTACCCCTCCCCACGCTTTAAGTTGGTTCATATGGAACCAAAGAAACCCAAAACAAACTCCAGGGTTTCCCTAGAGTTACCCCAATCCCTAATGTGAGGGAAGGCAAGCAAATACAACGACGAAAGGTGGTCTGTGAAGCACTATGCTCTTATCTATCAATAAATACTATGAATTACCCTAAACATGAGGGAAACTAATAAAGAAACTTCCAGGAATTTGAATGGAGGCTTGGAACTAGAAAAAGAACATCAGATAAGGACACTAAAAGAGAACTGAATTTAGTCATATGAATATTCCACCATTTTCATTACCGAGTCACTGACAATTGGCTCCATATGAAGAACAAATGAGCTTATTGTTTGAGATTCACTTACTCTCCAATGCATGGAACTATATGCATTCCCTTCATATAAATCCTTCCAAAATTAATACACTCACCAAAATAGACAGTATGTAAAAATTCTCCTCAAAGATTCCGGAGACATAAGCGAATACAAACTATACAAACTTAGGGGACAGAGATAAGAACGTAGATACAATATTGTAAGAACAAGAATAAATACAAAGAAAATAAATTTTCTTCTTTAGAAAGGAATTACCAGAGCTTCAATCTCCACCTATACCAACTCCAAAACCACCCTTCTCCTCCCCTCCCCCCCCCCCCCCCCAAAACCCCATACACAAAATGTCTAGAATGCTCAGCTTTTAAGCTGCAAAGACAGTTATTTATCTTACAAATCCTTATTGACCCAATTCTTTCTCCCTTTCATACGGAACAGGATTCTGGTGAGGTTTTTTAATTCTCAATTCCTGACCACTCTTCTCCTCCACCCCCCCCCCCCCCCCAACACACAAACCCCATACACAAAATGTCTAGAATGCTCAGCTTGTAAGCTGCAAAGACAGTTATTTATCTTACAAATCCTTATAAACCCAATTCTTTCTCCCTTTCATACGGAACAGGATTCTGATGAGGTTTTTTAATGCTCAATTCCTGACCACCAAATCACAAACATTCAGAGAACCATTTCATACTAAAGGAATCCAAGCCAACCCAATTAACCAAAACAAGAATTAAACAAAAGGAGCCCAATTCAACAAAAACCCCTCACCGCATACACAGACAAGCAAACTCACACATTCTGGGGACAACATCCTATTAACACCAACAGAGAACAGACAGGAAGCCCGAAAGAGTAATACCTGGAGTGTCCTAGGTTCCTGAGCCTCCCTGATAGCCTGAACCAGAGCAGCAGTGGCAAGTGCTTCCACACTGCGATTCCTCAAACAAGTAGCAGAAGAACAGTCCCGGAAGAGTTGAAAGGCGTGATCAGAGATATCGTAATCGAGACCCAATTTGGAAGTTACGTCGATGATCTGGAGATAAGCACGAAGGTTGTCGACAACGACAACGCCACCCGGTCCGGAGGAGCTCGTAGAGGAAGAAGAAGAGGAGGAAGACGAGTCGAGGGCTCGCTCTAGTTCAGCGAGGTGACCGGCGAAGGAGAGGGAAGAGCGAGCAAAAAGAGGGCTGGACTCAAGAGACCATGTAGAGAAAGCAGTGATGAAGCCAGTGGGCTGGAAAGGGTCTTCGTCGTCACCGTTGGTGTCGCCCACAGCAGCGGGAGAAGGGAGAGAAGAGAGGTCAGAGGTGACAAGGCAGAGAGGGGAGTCTTGAGCACGCAGAAGGAAGAGATCGTGGGCCTGTGTCTGTCGCTCCACTACCACTCGCCCGCAAGAGCAACACTCCGTCACCGACCGCCCTGACGTGGTGATTGTGCAGCGACCTTGCGCCCCCGAGCAGTAGGGGCACCGCATTTCTGAAATCCTCCGCCTTTCTATCCCTCGCAGTCTTCCTATTTTAAGGTTACCAAGTGCTATCTCACTGTACAGTTGGATGGATGAAGTCTTGAGTTACCAGGAAGTCAAATTTCAAATGTAGTTTCAACCTATAAAAAAAAAAAAAAAAAATCAAATGTAGTGACAATCTCAAGTTTTCAACCATATGGATTACTATGTATTCATCGTATCTTCTATGTTATGATGCATTAGGGTTTTGATGTCTGATGTTTACCATTAGGGCTACAACAGGGTCGGGTTGGGCCGGGCTTTATAGAACCCTAGCCCAACCCTAAGTCCCCTTAGCTAGGCCCAAGCCTGACCCGACCCTGACTCAGGGCTAGAAAAATCCAACCCTGACCCGCCCTCAGGGTCGGGCCGGGCCGACCCTAATTGACCCTGATCATGGGGAGGGGGAAAGAAATGCATGGGTTGAAATGGGCTGGGAAGAACTTATTAATTTTACATAAAATAATAATATAGTAAATTATATTATAACACTTATTGTCTTCATATATAGTATATTATATAAAAAAATGTGGGTGAAATTTAAAGTTCATAATGTATAAATTATATCAATATATATTTTATAGTATAACTTAAATCAGGGTCGGGCCGGGCCAGGCCAAGCTTAGCTCGAGGCCTCAACCCTAACCCGACCCGACCCTAACTCAGGGCGAGAAGTTTCTAGCCCTGACCCACCCTCAGGGCCAAATATCTCAGCCCAGACCCTGTTCGGGCTCAGGGCAGGTTTGGGCCGGCAGGGCCAAACTTGCACCCCTATTTACCATCCCTGATGAACACTGATTGATCTACAATCATCGTACAATTGTGTGTGAGGATGCTTTGTTGCGGTAGCACAGCAAACAATCACTATGTATTCCTCCTATCTCGTAGGTTACCATGTATTAGGGTTTTGATAGCGTGACGATCACAATCCCCTACTAAATAGTTTAAAAACCTTAAGGATGTTTAATAATCAGATAAAGATTTTCAGAATTTTGATTGAACTAAAAGTCTTTACGCAAAGGTTAAGTAGCACTATTGCAATCATTAGGTTGCGTATTCGAAACATTGAAACATTTTCTCCCCAAAGCGGAGGTAAGGCTACGTACATTTGCTTCTCCTAGACCCCGTAGTAATGAGAGGCGGGAGCTGGGACATTCTTTTTATCTCAAGTTCTTATACAACATTCCATTAAAAAAATTAAGGCAACCATACAATATTTTTGTTTTTCAAATGGTTTTTACCTTTCTAATTGTGATTACTATTTTAATCAATTTTCAAATCATTATTTTATCATATTGGTAATGAACAAATGATTATATTAATGGGAAAGGGGTTCCTACACAGTAGATTCTCCCATCAACTCCATCAAATAAGGGATGTAGGGGCCTTTATATCATTTCGGATGGCATAAATGCCAATCTGACTACATTTAATGCAAATCATACACATGCACAGGCGTGCATGAAAACTTTTGCCTTAATTTAATCTTATACTTTGTAACTAGAAGAATCACTTTTATTGCAAGTTTCATTTATTCAAGGTGCACTTCTCAGTTTAGCATTTTCATTCTTTCCATGGTCTTTATCATTTAAAGTTAGATTGTAATTTGAACTAAATTTCAAACCTTTGTTTTTTCATACTTCCAAACTTCCAGTCCCATCCCCATTATTTTGTGGGTTTCCCATGCCTAAGATCTTGTGTGTGACATGTTCACATAGGGCAGGTAGCAACCTGTGGGGTAAGCAAAAGCCCTTAATTATATTCTCTAACTTAAAGGATCTCCTTCTAACTAATATAACCTCTTGACAGGTATAGTGTTCTTCATTGTTCATTAATTCAAGGAATGCTTAGTAGTTTTTAATAGTATTTGCATTCCACTAAAACATGCCTATACATTACAGCTTTGACCTTTGAGAGTATGCAAAAGAACTTGTTTTGATCTCCTTTTTTCTTTTATGGCAAAATTAGGTCTGCTAGCAAATCTCTTGCTCAGTTGCTCTGATTGAACTGGGGGGTAAGAACAGCTTTTGGAATGTACTTGAAAGCTTAAGCTTCTTTTTGATAATCTCTTGTCCACCATACTAGCTGAAAACCAATCCCATTTGCTGGCGAGAAGGGGCTGCACTGCTTAATATTGTGAAGATTTAGTGGATACAATCACCCCTTATTCAGTCTCCTCTGATATGACCCCTCAAATTTTAAAAGAGAATTCCAGTCCATGGACTATTCAAATGCAAAGAAACGTAGCATGGGGCCAGTGGGAGCATGAGCATGGGCATCCAAGGGGAGGGGCAGGATGGTTATTTCACTGCCCCATGTGAGAGGGTGCAGGGGGCATGCTGCCGGGCAGCATTCTTCTTCCCTTAATTAATAAACCAAAGCACCAGCAAATTGTTGAATAGACATAGAAGACTTTGCAGATCTAGGTAAAAAAGAAATAATATCCCATACATTCATCATCATTTCCAGCCCAAGTTTCACCCTTCACTAGGTTAGGACAACAAAACTGCCAAAAATGTAACCAAGCAACTGAACCAAAACAAAGCTAAAATGGGATGAGAATTACAGGATTTCACAATCTAGATAATTGGAGTTTCAACCTGACTTTACGACCCTCTAAATCAAGCATATCAATATTGTATTAAAAAAAATAAAATTCGAGATAATATTATTCACAGGTACAGCTTGAAATCACTATATTGCACCTTCTTCGAAAAATTAAGATATGAAGATCAATGAAGGCAATGCAGTGCCTTCAAAAGCTTGGATTCATCTCCACCTCTAAATTTAGTATTCAGTCTCCAACACACCATCGATAAGACCAAACTCCAAAGCCTGCCCAGTTAGCCAAAGAATGAGTACTAATAATCAGTATACCTATTTAGAGAAACAAATATCATGCAGTTCCCATAAAGTTCATGTTGGAAAATCTACCAGATGGTATAGATCATAAAGGAGGACATGACCCACAATTGCATCAGTCCTACATAGGACATCTCCCTGGACAAAACTTTACTGGATAGGTACTTGTGTTTCAACAGACAAGTAGAGTATATGTACCAATTTAGTCCTAAATGATCATCCAAACTGGACAATTTTATATACCAAGGAGATCCTCTGGATGGAGAGGATTCCTAACTAAGGCTGTCAATGGATTCTATCATGATCAATAGCTATGGGTGGGCTCATGCAATAAAGGACCCTACACCTATTTCACTGGTCAAGTTTCATCGCAAAACTTACACAAATGACACTAGATTTCATCATAGTCCATATGGCATTTTTATAATCTTATAAAACTTTATACTCCCCTTTTGTACGACTTTTGGTTCAGCTCAAATATGGCTAGTGATATGGGAATGGGGTCCTCTATCACATGGACCCAGCCACAGCCTATCAAGTCTTCCACATGGCAAGAAAACACAGCCTCATGATGGTAACAAGAGTAGTAGTAACACTATATATCTATTGTTTTATCATCTATCCTTTTGTTTCAAGTCTTTTCCTAATAGAACCATCATTATCCACACAATAAATTATGGGAAAAGGCTGGGTATGCTAACGGTATACCATAAGTTAGCACCCTATGTATCTATCTCTCTTTTCCTCCCTTTAAGGGGGAAGAGAGTCATTTCAAAGGGGGGAAGAGAGAGATAGACACATAGGATGCTAGCTTAGACACATAGGATGCTAGCTCACGGTATACTGCTAGCATACCTATTTCTCTCCCATACATTATTAATGTATCAATTCACTTGGATGGTTTTGCAAGTTAAGAATCAGACGGTTATACACATACATTCAAACTTCAAAACCCACCTCTGGCAGTTTGGCTTCTTGTATTTATGTTTTATTAAGGATGGGTATGTCCAAAGGAATTCGGAGCTCATAAATAAGTAAGAAAAGGGCTTACACAGTGCACGAGGCTCCCGCCACTGCGAGGTCTGGGGAGGGTCATATTGTACGCGACCTTACCCTCACTTCGCGGAGAGGCTGTTTCCCGACTCGAAACCGCAACCACTAGGTCGCAATGGAGCAACCTTACCGTTGCACCGAGGTCCACCCTCTCTGAGCTCATAAATAAGTAATCTAATTGAATTCAGACCTCTGATCCAAATCCAAATTACAGCCCACTTCAAATGCATGTGGTAAACATGTATCACTTGCCTTTAACAGAAACCTTAAATTTCTTCTAAGAAACCAAAAGATACTATCATCAGGTGCAGAACAAGATTACCTCTGAAGATGAGAGAAAACGATCCCTCTCAGTGTACTGCTGCACTTTCTCAAGAGATTGACCAGTAAAAGCAGCATACATCATGTCAATTTTCTGCAACAAAATTAAGAGGAAGCTAAAGCAGGACAGAAGAAGAATCTTGAAATCTTGATAAAGGTTGAAGTCCGAACTTAGTTCAGCATTGTTTGAATAGCAGACAAAACTTATATTGTGCAACTAACTGAAAATAATATCTTAAAGCTCAAACTAATTCAAAATTCTTTTGGATTCCAAGTTGATTCACTCAAACAACAAATAAAACTTCCAGGACAAAATTTGACAACCAACATTAATTGTTGAGAAAAAATAATAAATCATTGACTAGCAGGGTTTCATCATGGTACCTCGAGCTTCCAAGTCACCCTCAAAATAAAAAGATCTAGACCAAATTTGACAAGCAGAATTACTCAATAGGACAGCAAGTAAAATAAATTCACCCTCTCCGGTTCCTCTTAGAAAGGGTATTACTATGGATAGAACCGATCCCTCTTATGTGCCGTTGAGCTGTGGTGAGGTGTCAAATGATGTTGGGCTCACTGACATGCATGTAACGGCTAGAACTAACTCCGTTGGTTCATTGCCACAAGATTCTACTGCTCATATTTTGAACTCTAAAGACATTAGTCACATGGGCATGGGGGCCCACCATTCATTACTTGAAGCTTCAAATCTTTTGCACTTAAGCTGTACTACTACTGATCTTTGCCCTTCTTCTGCTGTTCAAGTAGATGTCACATCTTTCTGTCCTGTGATGCAAGCTCCTCAACGTCACAATGTTGTTAGCCAAGATCCCTCTCAGAGCCGTGGAGAAATATTTGGACTGATGGATGCTGAGATGGCTATGTTGGAGAATTCCTCGCAAGATACGCTGACTCATCTGTATTCTCAGATCGAGTCGGTGCAGGATGTGACTACTAACAATCAAAAGGAGGTCATGATGACCACTCCGCCTAGTGCAGATGACATTGGCATTATTGGTAGGGCGAACGGTGCCTTTTTGGAGAGTTCTTCCTTAACTTCAAACCAAAGTAGGAGTTAGATGATCCCCTCTATTCCTCCCTATAACCCTAATGGGAAGAAGGTCAATTTTATTTATAGGTGATTGGTTGTCTGGATTTGACTTTGTCTTTTTATCCCTCTTTGGATGGTCTCCCTTCAGCTTGATTCAGCTGTAGGTTGTCTCTTGTTTTTGTTGTGGAGGTTTCTCCTTGTATTTCTTGTTCTTTCTTCCCCCCCCCCTTTTTTTTTGGAGCCGGGGGGGGTGTTTCTCTTTTCTTCTTTTAATATATTTTTCATTCATCCAAAAAAAAAAAAAAAATCACGAGGAGAGTTCCAAACTGGAACCCACAGTCAGTCGAAAGTCGAAACAAGTTTCAGCTGACCAAAAATGTCTGATATTGACTTTTATGCATAAGAGACAACCATGATCAACTAAAGTTAAAAAATGGAAGAAAAATTGCTTAAATCAACAATCATTATAAGCATGCAACTACATATATTTCAAACAGCAATAACATCTTACATGACGAGATTGAACAGCTTCGTTGACTTGGCGTCTCACGTCCTCCACATGACCCTACAAACAAACAATGCACAAATTTATAATCTAGGGTAAAGATGCGAAGTTAAAAACAGAGGGTGTGAATGATGAAAATGTCACTCTGCAACGGAAGGAAATTGAACATGAAGATAGTGATACCAGAGGCATGGAGCATAAATAAAAGATCTTGAAAATGAGAGAAGAAAGATTGAAGAAGTATGAAGGTGCTTAGGACGTTTTAGCATGGATAAATAAGAGCTGTAAGCTGGAGGGGAAAAGGAATTTTGAAAAAGAGAGCCTCTCCAAGGTTTTCACAGAGCAGGAAAATATTGATATCAGGGGTAAAGTGAAGACAAAGATGCAGTTTGGCACAATGCCAAGGATCTAGCTGGAGTTAAATCTCTTCCTGTTCTTGGTAAAGTAATAGATAGTGGAGCTGTTGTTTTGACTCCTCAAAGATCAAAGCATATTTGCCAATGATGATATTAATGAAAAGGCTGATGTGCTATAAAATGTAGAGGTTAGAGAGCAAAAGCAGAGAGCAAAGGCTTACAAGTTACAAGGTTGCAAAAATGGATAGGATATATGAGGACAAGTTCAGTAACGAGGATGGTTCCCGAAAGAAATGCTTCCAAGTATGATGATCCTGTTGAAGATGAGGGTGTGACCTTGAATGAAAGTGGACACTTTAGTGGCAAAGCAGAGAAGAAGATAGAAAAGCTCCTTAAAAGGATAAAGGGTAATGGAGTTATGCCCCATGGGATTTTCTTTTAATTATGGGTTGGGCTTTCAGATATGTAATGGGTTTATATGGCAAGCCTGGATTTAATTTAGTTTTGGGATTTATCACAACCTTCGGCCTTAAGTTGAACCAACGTCAACGTTTATATGCATAGCAATCAATCGGATCAAGTAGTGAATGTTTACCCCACACCCGCTCTGTGGTTGATGAATCATAATACGTGCATTTGGCATTGCATATCGCATCCCCTTCTCTCCACCCGCAAGAAGAAGTGCTCCTTGGCTTGCAGCTACTCCAAAACATACTGTGCCTACTCTAGGCTTTATCTGAACATTAAAGATGGATGAGCAGAAGATTGTATTAGATGTACAAAAACATTTTTCCCCTCAAAATATAACAGTAACGGGTTCATCGCAGTAATCACAATTTTTTAAATCCCAACCCCCCCCCCCCCAAAGAAAAAAAGTCTTGCCAACTAGAGACAAAAATGTTAATGCAAACAATATTTGAAATTCTGAATATTAAAAATGAGCAGAAGATTTTATTAGATGTACAAGACCCTTCCTCCCCCCCCCCCCTGGTCCTGTTTCCTTTATGAAGTTACAGTAATAGGTTAATCACATTTTTTTAAGACAAAACCCTCCCCCCAGTAAAAATTTTTGTCAACAAGTAACAAGACATTAAATGCATACTATCCAGCAACATGGTCCATATTTACATTAAGCCACCTCTCAACATCTCAGACCAATGGAACTCCCTAAATATTTAGCGAAAGGCAAAACCTAATGTTCAATCAACTGGGACAAGACATATCCTAGGAGTAAATATAATTTGTTTTGGGTGTGTGGAAGGAGTTTTGGGCCACCACCTATGAGGTCTTAGACCCAGTCAGAAGCTTATAAATATTCTGGCATCACCGGAAGATCGGAACCACATTTGTGGGCCAACAATTTTTCTGGATATGTAGAAGTATTGGAAGCAAATGGAAAAGGAACACCGAGAGGGATCAAAGAAACTAGCGGACTGATCACTAAACAGATACAAAAAGGTGCAAATTCTGACATCACCACAGCCCACTTCGTTCTCTCACTCTGCTCGTGGAGCGGCATACTGAGCACCCCTTTTCCATTCATAGAGAGATCCAATCGTAAATCAATAAAAAGGCCATTATGGACCAAGATCCAATTTGTTAAAGTGTGTATCATGGTTAGTGTCCATGGGACAGTGTACCGTGGGATTATACTTAGTAGCTGATTTGTAATTAGTTAGTTATTTCCTATTGTAATTAGATTTGGGCTCTTAGTAGGATTCCTACAAAGAGCGGGTTACTTGTTAATAAAAAGGAGAGAGCTAATCCATGATCGAGGTATTGTCCAAAGGCCGAAGCCCTCCTGGTCTTCTCCGGGCGGAACAAGTAGGTCCCCCTTGCATTGATTGTAATCTATGACAACTTTTCCGTTGATTTCTAGCCCCTGCAAAGTGGGGGCTGTTTCTTCTTCTTTGCAAACACCCCCACCCGCGCTAGCCGTTGTATATAGTTGGGCCCTTCCTCATTGCCTCTGTTTGTGATCGTAAACCACCCTCCATTTGGTCGTGCTACTATGATGTAAAGTGCAGTTGTCCTGAGGCAGCAGGATGTATGGTATAGGGCCCCTTATTTCCTATCCCTTAAAGTCTTAGTGGGCAGTGGCTTATTCGGCTCCTAAGTTAGCGAAATTCCTTGTCGAAACTGGGTATGTTGCTTTGTGAGAAAGGCGGGAGATGCTCTTTCGTCAGCTGATACTGATTCAGATAGATACTCTTCGGCGAGAGGCCTATTGGCTCTATCGTGTTCTAACTCCCTCAAAGTCTCGATTTCATCTCTCTTCTCTTCAACTCTTCTTCTCTTCATTAATGGTACTTTAAGCTTTGATATCATTACAGGGTATCAAACTTTCATGGTACTTTAAGGCTTAAGCGTTCATGCTTTAGAATATATCCAACGTGAAATATCTAACTTTTGTTCTGATCATGGCATGATAAATCAAACTAGTTGCACTTATACTCCCCAATAGAATGGTGTGGCTGAGCGAAAAAACTGTCACTTTCTAGAGGTTTCTCACTCTTTAATGTTTCATATGCATGTTCCCAAGTATTTTTGGAGTGATGCAGTTCTTATTGCTTGCTATTTGATAAATCGCATGTCATTTGTTGTCCTTGATAACCAATCTCCCTTTTGTGTGGTTTTTCCTAAATCTTCTCTATGTGCTTGACCCCCACAGGTGTTTGGTTATATATGTTTTGTTCACAACCTTCGCCCCAGAATTGATAAATTATCACCGCATGCTACCAAGTGTGTGTTTCTTGGATATGCTCGCATTCTTAAAGGTTATCGGTGTTTGATACCATCGTGCATCAACACTTTGTCAATGTTGATGTTACCTTTTAAACTACACCATGCTTCTCTGCTAAGAGTCGCCAGATGGATGTTGATGTTCTTATTCCTCCACCTATTCCTGCACTTATTTCCCTAATTGACTCTCCCACTACTAGTTCTCCACCTAAGAAATTGCAGGTTTACAAGCGCCTTCCCAAGTCAACTTCAACGGCCCCAGCTGATCCTTTGCTACCATCCTCCACTTCATCAGACCCTCTGTTTGGGGATCCTTCCTCTCCTAATCTGCCAGCTGCTCTTCGTAAAGGTGCTCGCACTTGTTCTTAACAGCTGCACTTCATCCTGTTTCTCAATTTGTTACTATGTCTCATCTTCCACCTTTACTTCGCAACTTTGCTATGTCTTTATCTACTATGACTATGCCTATTAAGTGTCAAGAAGCTTTGTTGAATCTTGGTTGAAAAAATGCTATGGATGTCGAAATGGATGCCTTGTTGGAACGTTAGACACGGTCTTTTACTGAATTTACCCCCAGAAAAGGAGGCTTTGAGGTGTCGTCCACGTGTCCATACCCGAAGGAAGAAGAAGAAGAAGAAATAGTCATGAAAGTAGGCATAGGTTGGGAGCCATAGATTAGATTTGCATTGTTAGCATTTACTATACTTGGTTTATTTTGATTTTTTTAATTGAACCGGTTCAAATTGGTTGCATCCAATTGGTTCAATTTAAGTGATTTAGCTAAGTCTTTTATTTTAAGTTATCCGGGGTAGATAGGTCTTTTGACCTTTTAAGTTTTCAAGTGTTTTAATCAGGTCCCTCCCTTCCATGATTTAAGTGAGGGAAGAGTTTAAATTGTATTAGGTTTTGGCCTATGGCCTTTATTATATAAGATTAAATCGTGGGAGGCTCCCCCCACAGAGTTTTAGAATTTAAAAAAATTGTGTTGCTTGTTGGCTGCCATTGTTGCTGCTCCTTTGCTCCTTGTGAGTGTGCATCCTTGTGGTTCTATCAAGGTGGAAAGGGATTAGTGGAATCCGATCGACTCCTTACGCCGTGACGGCTGGGAGGATCCTTTACAGCTGGAAGGTGGTTCTATCCTTCTATCACAGAGCTGCTGCCTCCATTAAAGATCTTCTTCAACCAGTAAGTTATTTATTTAGTTTTATTCATCCCCTTCTTCTTCTCATCCTCTAACCCAACCCAGCCGATCTTCCATACCACTCCCTCCATTAATTTCAATCGATCTACAAAAACCTAAGTGGTCTAGTTTCTGCCCAGACCAATTCCACCAGCCAAATCCTTTTAAATTTCAAACATAACTCCTTCACAGCCTTCCCTCCACTCGACCTTCACTGCAGGTCCATTCAGTCCTCAAAACCCTAATTCCCCTCATTCACATAAAACCCAAAAAAAAAAAACCCTAAATTCTGTATAGTCTAATTCAGCCATCAGAAAACCCTCCTAATACAGCCGAACCTTTCCCCTAGCCCCTCTAGCACTCGGCTAGAACCCCTGGTCAAAACCCCACCTCTAAACCCTAATTTCATCTATTTCCCTAATTCCCAAAACCCGAAACCCTAACCCTAAAATTCTGAATTTTAATTTCTTAATTAAAACTTCATCAAACCTATACCATTAGCTTCTCCTAGACCTGTCCATTAAAACCATATAAGATTTAGCTCCATTCTCATAAACCTAACCCTAATTCTGCCCTAAATTACCCAATTCTGCCCATTCGAACCAGCAACCCCTTTTGATCCTATTGCTTGGCCTCTAGTAGGATCCTTCTCCTATCTAGAGCTACATTACATAGTTAAGTACCTACTAGATGGTTCAGTTGAGCGGCTGAAAGCTCTCTTGGTTGCCAAACAATACACTCAGACGTATGGAGTTGACTATTTTGAACCTTTCTTTCCAGTGACTCGTCCAAATTTTGTTCGTGTTCTTATCCCCTAGGCTGTTAATCTTAATTGGGCTCTGTTTCAGCTAGTAGATATCAAAAATGTTTTCCTTTGTGGTGATCATAAAGAGGAGGTGTATATGGAGCAACATCATGGGTATTTTGCTCAGGGGGAGAATGTATCCAAAGTATGTCGTCTTCACAAGGCTATTTATGGCTGAAACAATCTCTCCGTGCCTGCTCTAATAAGTTCAGTAAAGTTATTGGTGGTTATGGATTCACTCAATGCTTCTCTGATCACTTTGTATTTGTTCGTTGTCATGGAGCTAAGGCCGTCATCCTTTTTTTGGGTGAATAAAAATTCATTACCAGAGCAAGAAAATACAAGGAAACCCCAGAATACAGGGGGGGAGAGGAGAAAAAACCAACCAGCAAAACAAAGGGCACAGAGGCCCAACTAATGGGGGGATAACAAAGAAGAGGGGAGGTCCCAGGAGGCAATATAATATGCTTGTTCCTAGGGGAAGAAGTACAAAAAGAAGCAGAGGAGGGGGGTTGGGATTTAGTTCTGACTTCAAAGGAGATGGAGTCCCAAATTTGCTTGTAGGATCTAGAGTTGGAAGTCCATCTCCTAATGTTGCGCTCCATTCAAATATGAGAAATAGCAGCTCCAAAAGCAAGCTTTCCAATTCTTTCCCTCGCCTTGGAAGTGCTCTCAAGAGATATTCAATGCAAAACTGATAGGCTCCTTACTATTCCTATGGCCAAATGCAAGCGCCTCAAGATCTCTCACTTGGCCTTGACAAATGATCTCATGACGTTCTCCAAAGCTACCTTGGGATCGATTGAGACTATTATGGGGTGTTTATCTCTTTTTGAAAAAATTTCGGGGCTCAAAATGAATCCTCTTAAATCCCTTATCTTTTTGGTCGGTATCCCAGAGCAGGTTAAAGCTCTTCTTCATGAGATTTCTGGAATCCCTCTAGGGCACCTCCCAATAAAATACTTGGAATTACTCCTTATTCCAGCCAGCCTTTCTGCTCACCATTGCTTCCCTATCCTTGAGCTTCTTCGCAAAAAGCTCCAGCTTTGGAAAGGGAAACTTCTTTCTTATGTTGGGCGATTGGAACTGATCCACTCGGTTATGCAGTCAGCTTATATCTATTGGTCTGGCATCTTTGCTCTTCTCCAATCCATTATCAAGGGCATTGAATCCATTAAGAGTAGCTTCCTTTGGAAAGGCACGCAGTCCTCTAGATTCCTTCGCCCTACTAGCTGGGCCTCAGTTTGCCTCCCTAGAAAGGAAGGAGGTCTTGGGTTACGAAGAATCAAAGAAGCCAACAAGGCTGGCATCCTCAAACTTACTTGGAAGACTGTTTCTAAACATAAGAGTATTTGGATGGACTGGATATATTCAGAGATTCTTAAGAGAGACTCTATTTGGACTATATCTTGCCTCCCTGACTCCTCTTGGATCTGGAAGAACATTCTCAAACTCAGAACCCTAGCCTTTGGGGCAATTACCACCAAGATTGATGACTGCATCCTTGTTGTGTACATTGATGACATTATCATTTTTAGTAATGACTCTTCTAGCATTGAAGATGTTGAGGCATATCTACACCGGCATTTTTAGATGGACTAAGGGATGCTTATGTACTTCTTGGGAATTGAAGTTGTTTGTTGCAAGAAGGGTGTCAATTTGTCTCGGAGGAAGTATGTCCTTGATCTCTGTCTGAGACTAGCATGATGGGTTGTAATCTCGTTGATAACCCTATCGATCCTAATCTGAAACTTTGGACGTGTGATGACAAAGAATTTGTGGATAAACATCAGTACAAAAGGCTGGTCGGGATGCTTATTTATCTGACTATTACTTGTCTTGATATTTCCTTTGTTGTTGGAGTTATTAGTCAATTTATGGAGAATCCTAAACAAGCTCACTGGGATGCTGCTTGCCGCATTTTGAGATATCTTCAAGGTGCTCCTGGGAAAGGTCTTGTTTATCAACGTCATGATCACACTAGTCTTGTGGGTTACTCTGATGTTGATTGGGCTGGTGCTGCCACCGATCGTAGGTCTACTATTGGATATTGCACATTTGTTGGAGGTAATCTTGTGACTTGGAAGAGTGAGAAGCAGACTATTGTGGTTCGGTTAAGTGTTGAGGCTGAGTACAGCTATGGCACATACTACAGCGAAACTGATGTGGTTGAAATCTCTCATTCAAGATTTGGGGTTCTCAATTGCTAAACCCATAAAGATGTATTGAGATAATCAAGCTATGATTTATATTACCAGTAATCCGATTTTCCATAAGAGGACTAAGCATTTTGAGATTGACTGTCATTTTGTGAGAAATGAAATTATGTAAAAAATTGATTTCGACTCCATTTGTCAACTCAAGCGATCAACTTGGCGATATGTTCACCAAGGCATTGTCCCAACTAGGTTTCTCAGTGGTTGTTCCAAGCTGGATATGGGAGATATATATATATATATATATATATACACACTCCAGCTTGAGGGGGAGTGTTAAAGTGTGTATCGTGGTTAGTGTTCCATGGGATAGTGCATCGTGGGATTATATTTAGAGGTATTGGCTCTATCGCATTCTAGCTCCCCCATAGTCTCGGTTTCATCTCTCTTCTTGTCAACTCTTCTTCTTCTTCCTCTTCATTACTGGTATTTTAAGCTTAAATATTATTACAAAAGTAATAGATTTTTTCCCCTAAAGCATTTAACAGATTCTGGCAGCTTATGACCCACAGGCAGATCAAATTTTCATTCTTCACAAAACTAATGTACCATACGGCAAACAAGAAAAGAGAATCCACACAAGTTAACATTTTTATCCTCTCCCAACCTTCTGATTCAAACCTTGTTTTGACCAAAATGGCCAATAAGGTTCCCGTTCAGTCATCATTTCATTACATTTACTATGAGCAGCTGGAAGTCTCATCCTAGTATGCATCACCATACAATCCCCATATCTTTTTGACCACGCAAATGCAAACAACAGATTATATGATGCCATCTAATCTGGATTCAGGTCAGAAATTATGACAGGCAATTGAACAAATAGGCCCATCAATGTGGATTGGTCCTTGGACTCCCTTGCATGTGGACATGTATGTGGCTGGCGTTACCCTTTATTTACATCAATTAGAGTCGTCACTGTAGAACTTCAATGAAATAAAAAATAAAAAATAAAAAAACGGAGAGTAATGCAAGGTTCTGTCAAAAAATAATGTATTTATTAGTATATGATAAATACTCAAGTACCACTACTATCCCATCAAGACTCTTAACAGATTTGTTGAGCACAGAATTGATCAACATTCTCACCACCCAAGAGAAGATGATTGGACTTCCCCATGAATTCAATTACACAATATAAGGTATCACAAAAGTTACCATAAACTTCAGAGCAGGATAACTTCTAAGAACAATTCAAGACCTCTTTAGGTATGGAAAATAGATTCTGGAACTAAACCATAAATAAAACTTGAAGTGGCCTGAACTGGAATTTAAAATTAGAATAAATTGGGATTTCATGGAATTTCAGAATAGTCTGAGGCCTTAGGGTAAAACAGAAACAAAATCTGTAAGAAAGGCTTTTCTGAATTATTAATTCTCATCAGTGGAGTGAAATATAAGACAACTTCAGAATGGAGGCATTTTTAATAAATATTCAAAGAATCAGTCCTTAATTGGGAATAACAAAAGAGGTTGTCTTCAACCTCTCAACAAAATAGATTGATGCAGGAACAAGGAGAAGAACCACGCTCAGCTCAATGGTGGCTAAGTCCATCCAGTTTGAGGGCTTAGTGCAAGCTCAGTCATGGCCTTAGTTAGTGGGCTTAGTTAGTTAATAGTCTTTTATTTAAATTAAGTATTTTTTTTAAGTTGAACTCTCACCCACGTGTGGGCCTATTTTCCTTTTAGGGTTAGGGTTTCTATTTGATTTATGCTGCTAGTAGTAATAGGCGTTTACTCTCCTATTCAGATTAGGATTCTGTTTCTAGCTTTTTATATAAAGCTTGTCATGAGCCAAGGGCTCCAAACGATTGAAGATTAAGGAGCATTTGAGTTATTCAATGGAGCTGTGCGATTCAATCTTGTGTGAGAAGCCTTGGACAGTGAGAAGCTGATCCTGTTTGGTGGGAAGCCTTATCTATCTATACTCAGTTTAAATTGCAGGCAAGGTACTGTTTTTTATTGATCTTGCTGAATAATAAATTCCCTGATTCGATTCAATAGCATCATATGTCAATCCATTAATGATCCTATTAATCTGTTGTGCTGTTACACATTATTAAAAAAACAACCCATTCAAAGTCTGCATTACCCTGTTTTCCCCTCTGGTCTCTTTAATCACCTGAAACTGATTTATTCATTAGCTCAGGTTGGAACTTGGGGGCATTCAAGGCCTTCCTACGAGAGACCTTCGACCAGAGTTTAGTGGGGACTGACCCACAGATCTGATTCTATCAGAAATCTCCTGGATTTCACTGTTTTCTGTTTCAGACCTGAATATCCTTTAATATTTTTAAATCTGGCTATTAAACTTGATCCAATTTTGGGATTTGATTAAACCTATCTAGAATGAAACTCAATTGAAGTTTGGGGCTATTATGATTCTTGGATTTGGTTTAATTTGAAATCTCTTTTCTGCTGAGAACCAATTTGGTTTTATGCTAGGAAGACCCACAACAGAAACTATCTACCTACGTAGGAGACTCATGGAAAGATTTAAAGAGAGCAAGAAGGATCTCCATATGGTCTTCATTGACCTTAAAAAAGCTTATGACAGAGTTCCTAGAGATTGAATCTGGCATGTGCTAGGAAGAGAAGTGTTTCAAGTAAATATGCAGACATAATTAAAGATATGTATGATGGTGTCTAGTGTAAGAACTGGGGGATCAATGGAGTGAATTCCCAAATCCCAATTACTATTGGGTTATATCAAGGTTGAGCTTTAAGCCCTTATTTGTTTACGCTTATCATGGATGAGTTAACCAGAGACATCCAAGATGAGGTTCCTTGGCGCATGCTTTTTGCTAATGACATTGATTTGGTGGATCAGACAAAAGTCGGTATTAACGCCAAACTGGAGTTATGGAGATCAACCGTAGAATCACAAGGTTTTAAGATAAATAGAACGAAGATGAATTATATGGTGTGTAACTTTAGTAACTCCGAGACGGATAATAAGAGGGTGAAAGTTGATGAGATGGAGATTCTGCAAAGTGATCATTTTAGGTATCTAGGATCTATCATCAATAAGGAAGGTGATGTAGAAGAGGATGTCTCACAAAGAATTAAAGTAGGATGGTTGAAGTGGAGAGGGGCATCCCGAGTGTTATGTGATCGATGGATTCCTTTAAAGCTTAAAGAAAAATTCTATAGGACAATCATAAGACCGGCTATGAAATATAACGCGGAGTGTTGGGCAGTTAAGAAACGTCAAATAGATAAGCTAAGTGTAGCGGAGATGAGGATGTTGAGATGGATGAGTAGCAAAACCAGGAATGATCATATTAGAGCTGATTTAGGAGTAGCCCCGATTCAAGATAAGCTACATGAAAGTCATCAGAAGTGGCATGGCCATGTTCAACGGAGGCCTTAAGATGCTCCAATTCGGAGGAGTGACTTGATCCAGATTGAAGGTACTAAAAGAGGTAGGGGCAGGCCTAAAATAACCACAGGACAAGTGGTGAGGAAAGATATGCATAAATTAGGCCTTGTCTCCAGTATGCCGTCAAATAAAGCTAACTAGAGGGCAAGGATCCATGCAGCCGACCAGTCGACCACAGGTAGTGTGCATATGACTAAGTGTAGTTGTAGTTGTTGTGTTCCTTTCCTTTTACTTTTATTAATAATAATTTGTCTTTGCAAGAATCCATGTAGCCGACCCCATTTAGTAGGGATAAGGCTGAGTTGTTGTTGTTGGGATCTTGTCCGGGAGGTGTTGGGGCATCCTACCTACCCCCCCTCCCGCCATAGAGAGGGCATTCGATCAACCTGCTTTCAGATGTGATATTTCACTCGAAGTAATCCAATCACATCTAAAATTTAGGGCAGAGATTCCTAACCCTTAGGATTCTTGAATTGACTCAAGAAACAACCAATAGAAAAATAATATTTAATTACTGAAACTAAGTCTGGCGATAGTTTCAAAATCAGTCCTCAAAGATGATTTGTTTCTCAGCAAAGGAAGGCTCTTATGGAGTTATGGGTTCAACATGGGCAGGCTAAGTCGCTCTAAGGTGAGGATTCATGTCCCTGACTTTGACCGAAAGGAGCATCAAGGAGATCTAGTTCTCTCTTGATGGGTTCAATTCTGACACCAGAACAGGACATCAGTTCACTAACCACAAAATTTCAAACAAAAGAAAAAAGGAAAGAGGATGGGAAAAGGAATAACAGAAGGAATAAGGGAAGGAAGACAGGAAGAAAGATCTGACCTGATGAAGAGTCAGTTTTGGAGTTGCACAAAGAAGAGAATCAGTTGCTTACAGCACTTCACAGCATATGAACTCGGAAGGAAAAGCTTCATCCAATCAACTCCAAACTCAATATTGATCCTTGATTACATATATAACTTGTGAAAGCAAAAATCCTATTCATACTCTAAATACGAAGAAGAGTTTTAACAAACTCAACTACACGATTGCAAAACAGAATTAAATATTAGTTATCAATTTACAAAAATAACCCCAACAACTAAAGAACCCCTAAATATCCTTATTGGACCAAAACCCAGGTTTGAACTTGGTTCTTCATGGTCTGGAATTCCAGACTGGACCATGTCAGTCCATCCATGGATATGCAACTGCATCACATATTTTTCATGAAGCAAGAATTATCAGAAGACGAGGTTAAACCCTATAATTTATATAGATACGGAAGTTAGTTGCAACAGTCACATTGACTCAATTGACTAACATCCAAATCCATTCAGAGAAAATGACTTATTGGAGCTTAGTGATTTTCCCAAAATACCTTATTTCATCTAGTACAACATTTTCAAACACTTAAGGCATTATGCAAGACATTTGACGTAGTAAAATCGTGAGGCTTAAACAATCATTGAACAATAGCCTCACAAGCATATTATAAATATAAATAAATACATAAATATATGAAAATATAAAAGCATGCCGGGCACCTGAGCAAAAACCTAGGAAATCCTAATGTTCTTTACTGGCTTTTCAAACCAAACCTTAGGACTTTCAAACGGCTTAAAAACCCTCTTCAAACCTATCCAATCAATCAGCTCCAATTTCTATAAATCTGGCCTAATCGACTAATTGATTGCTGTTACCAAGTGGTTAAACACCATTCTAACTTCCTCTTGGAACATCATCACAATATCCCACGCAACCTAAAATACGAAAGTAAATGGGGAAAAAAAAACTCTTCAACCTTTATGTTTTTGCCTCCTTTGCACTGAATATGTGATGTATAAGGTTGTGACCATTTTTAGCTTAAATCATAATATCCAAATAAACATTTGTTCCAGCAGTAGAGTTTGAGATATGACCTCAATGTGCTGCATCTCAGAAACTAGCTCAAACCATCCAATTCAATAGATATTCAAACATTACCGCATCAGCGGCAAGATTAAAAATTTCGAACTATGGTGGGATTTCGACCCCTACCGGAATTGAAATGTTTCCAAGAAATAGCCAAAATCCTACTGAAATTTGATCCATTTTGGTTAAAATACAGAAATGACCGTTTTGGCAAAAATACAAAATGGTCATTTCAGTACTCAAAGTGGAATTTTTCGATGAAACTTCACAGATTGCCTATTTAAGCATGACTACACATGTTTGAGTCATTAGACCAGGGGGGTGGGGGGACCCAAAGTGGTCGTTTGATTTCAGACCCTACGACATATGACGGCCATGTCATCCTCTGCCTGAAGAATCTCTCAAAGTCCATTACAGCAGCCCTATAAGTGAATTTTGGAATTTCGGGAAGTTTGGCCAAATGATGCTTCAAATCTACCCAAATGTTGAAGTGGATGCTCCACAGTTGACCACCTAGCCGGGATTCAGTAGCAAACTGAAAGATTTTGCCAAAAATTGACATTTTCTAGCAGTTCAGGAGCACTCAGGCGAAAGGGAGCGAAAGCTCGAAATTTTGACAAAAAGAGTCACAATTTCGTCAAAATCTTGCTTCTAAAGTTGGTGTCAGAGTTTGTAATTTCGCTGAAATGAGTCAACATTTCGCTGAAATCTAGAATTCCTTGTAAGTTACTAGCATTTCATTTCGGTTTTTGTTGAAACCGAAATATTTTGAGCTATGATCAGTGGTGAATTACTGTTCAATTTTTGTATGGTAGGCAGTAGGCACTTCATATTGAGGTTTTGAAAGAACTGAGCTATCACAAACCCCCCCCCCCAAAAAAAAAAAAGCCACACGAGAAAAAAGACTGCTCATAGTTACGAAAACAGTTACTGTCTGAATGTAATATGTTACAAGGAGAATTTTATCTAATGCATTGTGATAAAGCTAAGAAAAGCATACTCAAAGATGAACTTTATGACTTTACCCAAGACATGCAGTCATAAATTGCCAAGACAGAGTAAGTGCTTCCACCAGGACAGTTCAGGTAGACCTGACAAGAGATAACACTAAGCCTTAAGAAGCAAAACCTCATTAAAGCAATGGCATAAACTGAAATTATGGATCTGACTTCCTCATCTTCTGGGCTAGGCTATGTAGTCCAATGTACAAGATGCAAAAAAATGCAAAAACAATATAACATGGTAAGGAAATAAAACCACACGAGGATATCTGCATCTTCATCAATAGTTGCTAGCGTCACAAGCTGTGATATAACTCGTTGAGCCACTTGTGAGTTGATAGGTTGTCCAATAAATATTATACGGTTCCTAAATAGCACAGATGAAAGATCTAAAGGTCCTCCTGGAGTCATCACAGCTGGCATTATAGGTGGATTACCCTTTTTGGCTTCTATTGGAGCATGGTTACTGTAAACACAAGAAATGCAACTATTCAATAGAATATCAATAATCAAAGAAATGTAATTTCCAACAAGAGTCTAAGATCAGAAATTGAAGAAACACAAGAATCAGAAGTCTGATATCAAGAATAGACCATAGATAAGTGCGCTGTTTCTATTGTAAGAAATACAAAGGTGAATTCTATCATTTTTTATCAGCAATAAGAGAATAATATTATAAGTAATTAAAGCACCTAATTTTGGCATGTTAGAATTGGTGGGATGTTCAATTGTCCAAACAGCCATTAAGACTAAGAAAGCTAGTAATAAGACATGGCAAAGGACTAAGGAGCTAGAGGATCTAAAAAGGTATAAAGCTGCCAGAAATGAGGTTAAGAAGATTGTGGGGAAGGCAAGGACAAATATGATGATCTTTATAACAATTTGAACATAAAGGATGGAGAAAAAGCTATCTATAAGATAGCTAAAGCAAGAGAAAGGATGAGTAGAAATGTCGACCATGTTAGATGTATTAAAAGATGATAAAGTATTAATAAGGGATGAAGATAGTATGAAGCAATGGAATGAGTATTTCGGCAATCTTCTAAATGAAGACTTTTCAAGTAATAATGCCCCAGAGAGTTGTGTTACTCATCGTGTCACCACTTGTCGTAGATATATCACAAAATAGGGTGTCTAAAGTCAAAGAAGCCTTAAGAAAGATGAAAATAGGCAAGGCTCCAATCCCAGACGGAGTCCCTATCGAAGTGTGGAAGAGCCTAGGTTTATGCGGTTTAACCCATAGTTCTAAAACTCGCCAAGATCTCAACAACATCTCAAATATCTCGAGCTCCTCGAGACGAGATTACATACGAAACTTAAAACCTGCAGTGTTTCGAAAATTTTGGCGAAATCTTGAAAATCTTGGATATCTCGACTTGCTTGAGAAGAAACTACATTTCTTTCTTCTCGAACACTATGATGTAGCATTCATATGTCATGCAAACAGAAGACAATACACGTCGGTTCCATCAGACCATGAGTGGACTTAATCCAGCACGTCATAGTTCATAGCAATAGACAGTCATAAACTCACAATATTGTACTGCTGATTTGTTGGGACATGGAAGACTATGGTGTCTATGACATATGTATTGTTCATTGTACTTGGGTGTCTATTTAATATGTATTGTTTATTGTACTTTGTAGTTTTTACTTTAAGTCTTAACTATTTCTTAAATAATTATTCAATGTTGTATCTTCATCGATTACTGCATAATTTACTTGTTTTATTTGCCCATTATGTCTCATAGCACTCAAACAATGTGTATAGACAAATATCACATAAGGATTCGGCGTTTATTGCCAACCACGGGTGTAAATCCAAAGCACAAAATTGGGTGCTTTTTTTATACAATTTGAAGATTTAAATGTCTATTAAGCATAAAACAAGCTTCTCTTAAAGTTTTGGAGCCAAATATGGCCATTTGCCCACCGAAACAAAAAAAAAAAATGCACTGTCTCGCCGAGATTTCGGCAAGATCTCGAGAATCTCGACTTGGTCGAGACACCTCCTCGAGACAAGTTTTTGAACCCTAGTTTAACTTGGCTTACCAAGTTGTTTAACAAGATTTTGAGTACAAAGAAAATTCCGAATGAATGAAGGAGAAGCATTGTGGTTTCGATTTACAAAAAAAAGGGGATATTCAGAGCTGCAATAGCCACACGATGAAGTTAAGGGAGAGGGTTATTAATATCCACTGAGGAAAAAAACTATTATTTTAGAGAACCAATTTGGCTTTATGCCATGCAGATCCACAATGGAAGCTATATTCTGGCTTAGGAGACTCATGGAAAGGTACAGAAAAGGCAAGAAGAATCTACATATGGTCTTTATTGACCTAAAAAAAGCCTATGATAGAGTCCCTAGAGAGCTAATTTGGCACATCCTAGAGAAGAGAAGGGTTCCATGTAAATACGTGGACATAATTAAAGATATGTATGATGGCGTGTAACTACCATAAGATCTGTGGGGGGTTAAGGTAGTGAGTTCCCAATTACGCTTGGGCTCCATCAAGGATCAACCTTAAGGCCTTATTTGTTTGCGCTTATCGTGGATGATCAAACTAGAGACGTAGAAGATCAGATCCCTTGGTGTGTATGTTTTTTGCTAATGATATTGTGTTGGTCGATGAGACAAAAGCAGGGATTAACACCCAGTTGGAGTTATGGAGATCTGCCTTGGAATCAAAAGGTCTTAAGATAAGTAGGAACAAAGACGGAGTCCATGGTGTGCAACTTTAGCCACACTGAGACGGCTAATGAGGTGGTTAATATTGATGATAAAGAGATACCTCAAAGTTATTATTTAGAAATTTGGGCTATATCGTAAATAAAGAGGGGGATACAGAGGATGATGTTTCCCAAAGAATTAAAATAGGATGGATGAAGTCGAGAGGTGCATCCGGCGTACTATGTGATCGACAATTACTTTAAAACTCAAAGGAAAATTTTATACGACTGCTATACGACTGGCTATGATGTAAGGTGTGGAGTGTTGGGCAGTTACGAAACAACACATAAAGGAAAATTTTATACGACTACTGTACGACCGGCTATGATGTAAGGTGTGGAGTGTTGGGTAGTTAAGAAACGACACATGGATAAACTAAGTGTGGCGGAGATGAGGACGTTGAGATGGATGTGTGGCAAGACTATGAAGGATAAAGTAAGGAATGACCATATTAACATGCATAATTTAGGCCTTGTCTCAAGTATGGCCTCGAATAGAGCTGATTGGAGGGAAAAGATTCATGTAGCCGACCCCATTTAGGCAGGATATTCCTGAATTTTTGTCGTTGTGTGGTGCTCTTTTCTTTTTACTATTATGTTTAATTGTTTTTTTTCCTTTCAAGGATCCATGTAGCCGACCCCATTTAGTTGGGATAAGGCTGAGTTGTTGTTGTGGAAGTGTGTGAACAGCTCCCCATTATTAAATTCTATTAGTTGGATACTAATGATGCAACCACTCCACTTTCTAGAGATTGTTTTTGCCAAAATATATGTGACTTTGTCAATCCCATGGACAAAAATACAGGTAAGCGGCTTAATATTCCTATTAGTGTATTCTTCTGGATATTGTTTACATACCACCCATCACGATACTTTTGACTCTTCTCGTCAGTTTGAGATGACTTTCCAGAGCACTTAAACCATTTACAGTGTTAGTGATGCAGATTCATCACCGAAACGGGCTTATTTTATTAGAAAGAAGTCTAGGGTTGGGTTATATACATGTTGGACCTTTGATCCCATGGGTTTTTTATAGGCCACTTTTATGGGCCTAAAATATGGGCAATTAGGTTGCATACAGGATTAGCTGTTTTAATTCCTTAGTTTTTATTTTTATGTAACTAGTGATCATGTGACTTGGTTAAGTGGTCATGTGATGCAAGTTGGTCTGGATTAGGACTCTATAAGTCCAGCCATGTTTTGAGTCTATTTCTTTTAGTATTTAAGTTTCCTAGTCAATTTAAGTTATCTAATAGGTCATGGATTGGGTTAGGCCTTTCCTTTTTAGAGTAGGAGTCTATTTTTGAGTCTTTTATTTTTTAGCCTTTAAAGGGGGACAAACATTGAAGACGAAATTGATTGATAAAAAAAAAACTCTTGCTTGCTGCCAATGCTGCTGCTGTTTAGCTCCATGTGAGTGTGCCTTGTGAGTAATATCAAGGTTGCCTTGTGAGTCGCATCAAGCCATCAAGGTGAAGGGATTGGTGGACTCCGATCGACTCCTTGCATCTTGTAGATCGGGAGGTCCTTCTTCTAAGTGTCTTCAAGCTGCTGCCATTGAAGATCTGCTCAACCAGTAAGTTATTTTACTGTTTTAACAATCCCCTTCTTCTTCTTACCTTCCAACCCATGCCATACTTATTCCCAATCGATCCCCATTAAACCCTAGGTTGTCTAAAGACTGTCCAGCACCATCTCTCCATTAGAATCATCCCATATTACAACCTCAGCTCCATTAAACATCCCCCTCCACTCGATCCTTAGTTCAAACCCCATTCCTATGTCAAACCCTAAAATCCCCCCAATCTCCATTAAGCCCAAAACCCTAGAACTTTCAGATCCATCACTTCCAGCTATTAACACAGCCTCATACCTTGGACGAGTGGAGTTCCCTATCAGTGCAGAACTCGATCTTAGCCCCCCGCCTTAATTCCTAATCTAAACCCTAGATCCCATCACTCTCATCTTCCCCAAAACCTGAAACCCGAAACCCTAATTCTTTGATTTTTATTTTCTCACTCAAACAACATCAAACCTATATCATTAGCTTCCCCTAGACCTGCCTAGCTTTACCATCTATCACACTTAGTCATTACCCTAACCCTAACCCTAGAATTGACCTAATTCCCCAATTCTGCCCAATCGGCCAGCTGTTTAGGAAGGTCCTGGTTCACATGGCTCCTAGTAGACCTTTGTCTATCTAAGACTACATTAGTTAGGCCAGCTGTACAACCTTTAGCAACCCTAGTTTCAAAGGAAAAGACGGATAACAAAATTTCTCCTGTCCAAGGTATCAACGGGTTGCATAACACTGTCCGAGAAATGAAAGAACTGATGGTTGACCTTGTCTGGAATCAACCGCCCAGAACAAGAGGCAAGGCTGGTCAATAGAAGAAGATCCCAAGCTAATCCTGGAATCTACTCTAAGCCTAGCAAGTATTAATGGAGGTGAAGACGATTCAAATGAATCTGTTATCAATGACTCAAGATGATATTCACAACTGATGGGGAAACTGAAGAAGAAGAACTCGATTTTGAAATCGAGAATTTAACAGAACAATTCGAAACCGAACCCTATTTCAGTGGTGAAACGGATCAGGAATGTGATCCAATCAATCAAGGAACTCAAAGTGGAAAAACATATAAACCACACGAACTAAGTGTGGAAAATCTGGCAGAATTGGCCAGACAAAAGTAGAAGGATACCATCGCCAATAATCAGCCAGAAGAAGAGAATGAAATACTTATACTCTAGCTATTAGCCTCCATAGGTGCTTTGAATATGCTTATTAACATGTAGTTCTTCACTACAAAGATAGTTTAGAATACTTAATCTATGATCCCAACAACTGAAAATCTGTATGCTATTTTCTTTATCTGACATTTGTTTCATTTAAAAGAACAATGATGAATCACTTTGACAATGAATAAACAATAAAACATGAACATCTACACAATTTAGTATAAGAGCATAAAGAGAACCTTGGATCACTAGGAGGGGATATCCGAGCATTTAGCTTCAAAGGTAATCCATGGCTTCTACCAGATGGTCCTGGTCAAATGTAGCAGTTTATATAAGCAATTACCATTACGAAACTGCGTATACATACCAATAGATTTTTTTTTTTTTAAACATCCAAATATGCAAATAAAATGAGACATTTTCATCGCTTGACTCGCAGCCACTGAGTGCATCTGTGAATGTATGAATGAATTATGTAGATAGTATGCACTTGTAGAGGATTAAGAGAAATCACCCTTGTTAGATTTTGTAAGCATTGAAACTATTGCTAACCATGTTGAACATAACACTTAAGCCAATGCTTAGTCAATTAAGAGCGACTCCACCCAACCCCCCCCCCCCCCCCCAAAATACAGTTAAGAATTAAACATTTAACAAATTGCAATCCGAATTTCTAGTTGAGGGTTTCCTAGTTCTTCCAAAGAAAATGCATAAGTTGAAAAAAAAAAAAAAAAAAACTGGATATGGTAAGATGTAGAGAAACTCAAAGTCGAAAATCTTACCATGATGATTTGGAAGAGCAGAAACAACTAGTTTGGGTGAGCTTCTGCAGACCAGAATAGGAGGGGGAAGGTGAATGGGAGAAAAATACCAATATAGCTATCATTAGAGGGAAAATAAATTCAAATAAAGCCTATCAGATGGAATTGCGATTAATTGAACAGGGATTTAAGAAATATAATAAATTGAGGTACATAGATAACGGGAGCGACCTCCGAGCAGAGTGTGAGAGGAAATTAGTGTTCCAAGATGAAGCTAATGAGCCTGGAGGCGCAGATATCGCCACCGACGCTACCATTCTCGATCTCTGTCACTCACAAATACACGGTTCGGCGGGGGGGAGAGAAGATAGAGAAGATATAAAACTCGAAGCAAATTATGAGATTACTCTTTCTCCTCTCACAAATCCTGAAAACGTAAGCTGTTTCATGGAGATAGTAAATACAGTATTTTTTATTTTATTTTTTTGAGTAAATAGTAAATACTGTATAACTCTAACACTCGAACAGATGAGGAATTTTTTTTTTTTCACAAAGCTTGGGCTATGTTTGGAATGTTAAAAATGGATTTTTAAAAAAATAAATGGGAGAAAGACCGCCACCTGGTCATGTAGCGCATGCCACCCCCTGCGTCCAAACACAGGGGTGCATATAATGACCACCACACCCCCTGAAAAGATGGAAATTACCAAGGGTGCGGCGGTCATTTCGTGCCCCCTGCGTCTAGGTGCAGGGGCTACGTGCGCTGTGCAGCCCGGTGGTGTTCTCTTTCCCCAATAAAATATAATAAGAAAATATTGATAGGGATAAAGAATGCTATCTGGGCACGTGCGGTGCGCTACTCCTACGTGCAAACACAGGTCAATGATCGTTGTGCTCCCATGGAAAGGCAAAATTTTCCAAGGGCATGGCGGTCATTTTGCCCACCCATATATCTAGGCGTAGGGGCAGCGTACCACACGCAACCAGGTAGCGTTCTCTTTCCCTAAATTTATATGTTTAATTTTAGGGGAAAAGAAAGCTACATGGTTGAGTGGCTCTTGTGCTACTTGGTCGTGTAGCTCTTGTGCCTACACATAGACACACGTTAAAGTACCGCGCTGCCCCATGAAGAGGCATAAATCTTGTCAAGGGCGATGCTTGCGCGTGCGTTTCCATTGGCCAACGTGAGTGCAAGCTCTAGAGGTCGAGGCAATGATCTTTTTCTCTTCTTTTTAAATATTTTTCTTGCACTCCAAACATAGCCTTAGTGTTTAGGTGATTCTAGCTTGCATGTGTAGGTGACCATTGATCGTATGTCTCCAAGCTCAACGATTGTTGGAGAAGCACTAGCAATCCATCTAGGGTTGAAGGGTGTATGTTACTAATACCTCTCTAGGTAATAGTAGCATACACTAAGATGATGATTTTGATTCTATTTTGATATTGTTTTGTTTGGATTTTTTTTTTATGAGAAAGATAGAAAATATATATTAAAAAGAAGGCAAATTTTTACAATGTTCATAAATACAGGGTAATTTAACCATGCTGGCCTGATAAGCCAAAGATTTTAGCCAAGTTAGCAAGAAAATATTAGGAATAGGCCGATATGTAATGTCTTTGGACCTATTCGAAATCTGCAAAAAATAGGTTAGGACCTTAAGAGGCCAGGGAGATTGGGATGGAGTTGGAAGAAGTCCTTCCAACTCCAGGTAGCGTCTTGTTGGAACACCAAATTTCTTTTAACTTTAACCCTCTCTTAGCTGCAAAATCTAACCCAATGGTGATCCCAAACAGCTCCGGTTCCAAAACATGATGATTTTTAATCAGACCTGCAGTGAACAAAATGATTTTGCCATCTAACAAAATGCCAAAAGCCCATCCAGAAGATCCTAGGTCTCTAGGATCAAATCATGCACATAACAAAACAGAAAATTCTAGAATAGGTAAATCAGAGATAGGAGTTGCAAATAAAACGTCCTCATCATAATTAGTTACATTCAGGGATGAAATTGGGGGGGGGGGGGGGGAGAGGGCAATTAAGATCCTTCATCCAAATTGCTTTCCTTCTCATCACCATGAGAGGGTTAGGTTTAACTGATTTAAAAGAACAATTGTTTCTGGCATCCCAAATAAAGTAGCAAATATAATAAAAATAGAAAGAAAACCAGTTGAGAGTGAGCTTATCAAGCTTGCGATTCAAGAGAGTAGATATGCAGAAATGTTCCATAGAGGGGTGGGTAATAGACTCGGTTCTCAGACCCAAAGGATCAGCTGCCCAAATATGTTTAACCCAATCACAGGAGAAGAAGATATGCTAGAGGGTCTCAGTACAAGTGCCACAGTAAGCACAAGTGGGGTCGATCTGAGTCTATTTTGATATAATATCTTTAAGTGGAATCCCTGCATGTAATACACGTCTGAAAAAACATTTTAAATTTAGGATGCAACTTAAGTTTCCAGAAAAAATTCCACCGTGGAAATTGTAAAATCACTATTAGTGGAGTAAGAGTGAAGAAAATTAGCCGCACGCTTAGTGCTAAATCAGCTATCCTTGGCTAAAGTACACCACCAACTGTCAGTAGAATCAGAGATAGGGATATTGATAATGTTAGAGACAAAAAAAGGAGCAGTTGCTCTAATTAAATCGGTATTCCACAAAAGATCATTTTTAAACAAACACACCTTCTCAGGATAAGTTCTTTGAGTTGACTCAGGGTGAATTGCAAACCTTGGAATAGAGGGAGTCTCTTGGCCATTTACCAATTCTTCTAAAACTAAAAGATCTTAAGAGAGGAATAATATGTGTAATGATGTTCCAAGTCCAAGATCCTCTTTTCAAAGCAGTTTTGGGGTCAAAAAGAGAGGAATTGGGGAAATAATGGGCTTTAAGAATCCTAGCCCATAAGGAGTTGCCTTCAGTCAAAAGCCTCCAACCCAATTTTAGAAGGAAGGCTTCATTTTGAACTTTGTTTTTCCTGAACCCTAATCCTCCCTTGAAAATGGGAGAGCTAAGTTTTTCCACGAGATGAGAGAACTTTTCTTTTTCCTCTTAGAACCACCATTCCAGAAATTCAGACAAATAGAATCAATTATCCTACAAATGTTTAGAGGAAAAGAAAAACAATTCATGAGATAAGCAGATAAGGATCCCAAAACTAATTTAATTAGGACACTTCGTCCTACAAGGAGAGAAAGTTAGATTTCCAAGAGGACAATCTATTATTTATCCTATCAACCAGAGGGGTTAAGGTTTTGGCTTTAGATCTGTTAGGGAAAAGTTTAGTCCCTAGATAGCTAGTGTCCTTTGACATTTCATAAATACCTAGAATGGAATTGAGTCGAGATTTATCCGCCGAGGGTACATTCTTACTAAAGTGCATTCCACTTTTAGAGAAGTTAATTTGCTGCCCAGAGAGGTCAAAGAACAGATCAAGGATAGCCTTAATCGTTAAGAGATCCTCAAAGGTTGCTCTACAAAAAATGAAAATGTCATCATTGAATAATAAATGGGAGACCCCAGGAGCAGTTTGGCTACTTTGATTCCACGAAAAAGGTTCAGCTCCCTATAGGCAGACATCAATCAAGACAAAATCTTCATGCCCGAAATAGAAAAGATAAGGGCTAAGAGGGCATCCTTGTCTAATACCTTTGGAGCCCTTAAAAAGGCCAAAAGGGCTTCCCTGTGGAAATCAGAGCCCTAAGTAAGTCACACCAGTAGTTACCAAACCCAAGGAACTTAAAAATGGAGGAGAGAAACAATCACTCAATCCTATCATAGGCCTTAAACATATCTATCTTAATGGCCACATACCCATCCTTACCTTTCTTATGGTCCAGAAAGTGAAAGATTTCCTGAGCAATGACAATATTGTCAGAGATTTGTCTTTCTGTCACAAAGGCAGCCTAGCAAGGAGAAATGAATAGGGGAAGAAAGGTTTTTAATCTGTTGGCCACAATCTTGGCAATGATCTTGTGGACAACATTGCAAAGACTAATAGGTCTAAAATCCCCAAGTTTTGGAAGCTGAATTAGATTTGGGTATAAGGCAAATAAGAGTATGGTTTATACCCTCAGGTAGATTAAGAAAGGAGAAGCAATTAAAAACGAGTTTATGCAGATCATCTTTTATCACGTCCTAGAATTTTTGGAAAAAACAAGCTTGAAACCCATTAATTCCAAGAGCTTTGAAGGGGCCCATGGAAAAAACAGTTTTTTTTTTTTTAAACTTCCTCCACTGATGGTGGGTCACACAAGAAGCTAATTCTTAGTTGATACAACAGATGAGAATAAACCCTCCACAAAACCAGTATTAAGAGGGTTCAAAGAGGCAAACACCTTACAAAAATGGTCAGCAAAAGCATGGACAATGTCATTTGGATTGGAGACTTTTCACCATTATCCAGAAAGATATGATCGATCCGCCTTCTTCTCAAATTTGTTTTAACCACCGAATGATAGAATCTAGTATTTCTATCCCCATTTCTGATATACATGTGTCTAGACTTCTGAAGCCAAAAGGCTTCTTCTGCCTCAAAAATCCATTTCATTTTGTTTGAAATGGAAAGAAGGGAATCATTGGGAGGATTATCTTGGTTCTCAAGGACTTCAAAGTTTACAAAAAGTTGATTTTTTTATTCCCTCAATATGACCAAAAGTGTTTTTGTTCTAACCCCGTAATAAATTAGCAAAGGAAATCAGACGATAGTGAAACGGATCATTTGATGGGGAGGACCAGAAAGTCTTGTAGAAATTAAAGAAGTCCGGGTGAGGTGTTCAAGCAAGTTGAAAGTGAGAAAGCTTTTTAAAAGAGGGTCTACCAGGGTGGGTGTCGAGGAGCAGAGGATCATGGTTCGAACAGATGTAAGAGAGCTTTTTGATAGATGTAAGGGGGAAGATGTTAAACTAGAGAGGTGAGCAAAAGGCTCGATCTAAACATTCCTTTATAATTTTATTTGGATATTAGTTTAGTTTTGTGGTGATTCTTTCATGTTATAATGATTGTTCTTTTTATTTTATCATTATGTCATTTTATTTGCATCATTTGCATAGTTTTACTATATACAAAGCATGTGAGTTTTTATTAACCCTCTTGTGCATGTGGTTTTGTTTGGTGTTCTGCGTTAGGGTTAGCTTTTCATAGTATGTCCCTATGCTTTCATAGATGATTCCATGTATTTTACTATGGCGTCTCATGTTTTCTTTATTAGTGTTATTATTTGGATCAATTTGTTATAGGTTTTAGCATTGCAATATAAATTATTCTCATTTTTTGTATGATTTTGATCATTCTGTGTCTTCTCAAGTATAATTGTCCTCATCGTTCTCATTTTTTTACTTATTAGGTTTCATTCAATCTTAGGAGCATTTTCAACCCATTTTATCATGTATGAATTTTCTATTATTTTTACGACATTTCTAATGTTGTTAGATGTGTTGATTACTATTCCTTCTTTTATTTTCTCACATTTTTACGATTTAGTTTGATACTTTCATGCATTTTCATGAATATAGGGTATAGGGTAGTTTAGATATAATTAAAATTACTTTATTATCTTTTGTTGTTTATTATTTCTCTATTTATAATTTAGTGGTTTTATATGCACATGCATGCTAGGTTATATTATCTTTGTTAATCCGTTCATCTAGCTAGGGTTTTGCATAGTACTGTCTTTATGTAATTATAACATGTTTACCGCCTTTTCCTTTTTAAATATATATTAGTTTATTTTTTAATATACTAACATTTGTTTTGTAATTAAACACTAGATGTATTTATCCCCCCCCCCCCAAAAAAAATAATTTTATGTCCTATATTTCCTTAATTTATCTTTCATATTTTTATTTTATTTTATTTTGACAAAGTGAATAGGAAGATCGGTTTAATCGGGTGGATCAAGATTCCTAACACCTTCCTTGGTCTGCAACCTGATTTGTACCTTGACCTATGATTTGATGAGCCTCCATTGGAGCTCATTATGGATTCATATATGTTTTATGTGGGTCCTAAGCCTTAATCTAGGTGGTGACGATAATCCATTCCCTCTTTCTCCTAAAGAGAGAAGATGTTTCCTCTTGGGAACAAATACATCGTTTCATACACTAAGGGAGAAAGAGATATGGAAATTTGCTTTATCTGAGAGAACCAAAAAAGAAATTTGGGGTAGGAGAATTTGAAAAAAGATACAGCTAAGTATAGGAGAGTGATTGAAATTTTCCCTAATAGATATTCAATATGGACAAAATCTACTTTGAACGTGGAAATCTACATTCCTAGGCCGATTGTCCACCATAGATATTCTAAACGATGATCATCATCCTCCTGCTTTTAGTTTTCATTAAAAAAATAAATAAAAACATCATCCTTTCAGTGCTTATATTAAAAATGTCATATTGGTAGTTAAAACTCAGTTTTGTTGCTTCTAATATGCTACACAAAGGGGACGTCATAATAACATTATATTTGTCATCAAAGTATTGCTAACCTTATTAAAGTTGTGAGGGCACTAGTCACAATTTTACAAGGTAGCTTTTTTGTTCTTCTCATAGAAACTCTGAATAATTTGATTGTTTCAAACAAAGTTTTAAAAGAAAACAAAAAACAACAACAAAAGAGGAAGGTCTCCATACCAAAATCAACAAAGTAATCTCATCATATATACATTACATTTAGGCATTCTAAGGAGAACAATGTGCATGTTTTCATTCGTTTTTCTCATGATCAAGGTTTAAGATTATGGAATTGGGGTTGGGGTTGGGGTCGGTTTCATTGGTTTCAATTCTTGCTTGATTGGAATAGTCTAAAATATGATGGAATAAGTTGAAACCCTATAAATGGAAATGTGAGATTTTTTCTAAAGTATGTATTCTTTCCATAATTATTATTAAAAAAGTTTGAGAATCTTACTACAATAAGAAATAAACATATTCATCACTTTAATTTTTTTTTTCTAAAATATGTATTCTCTTCATAATTATTACTTTAATTATTTTCTTTACTAGACAGTGAAACAGTGACCGGTGACCCCCTTCCCCCCCCCAAAAAAAAAAAAATAAATAAATAAATAAACATATTCATCACTTTTGAGAAAATGTATAAAAGAAAAAGAAAGAATTTGCCATCCAACCCAATTATGTTCACCCGATTCAATTTTGATTCTCAGACCTCTCTCGAGATGCAACCAAAACTAGCAAACTCAGACTCTTGAAAATGAAGCAAATCCTTAGATTGAGCAAGTTGTTTTGCCTTGTGAGACCTCATCAAGCATGAAGAATACTTCTGGGCTCAAAAAATTGCAAAGTTAAATTGTTGCAAGTTGGAGACCAAAATATAGCCTTCTTTTAAATAACGAGAAAAATGAAATTAATTTGTATCAAATCTTTTGAGACTGGAGAGCCAGTGGATTTCCGATGAAAAAAGCCAACTTTGATACCACTTGTTGGGATTCGAATATCAATGCCCTCAAACTCATCCAGTCACTTCATGTAGGAAGAAAATTTTGTGTCAATGTTGATGGCAATCTAGTCAAACCTAAATAAGATCCATAATCATGTCGAATGGAGCTATCTTGATGAAGTTATGATTCAAATAAAGTTTTCAAAGAGATGGCACAACTAGATTATGGAGTATATTAAATAAGTCTCGTGTAATGTGCGATCAAACAAAGATCTCATGACTAGTGTCTATTGGAAGTGTGTCACCATCAAACCCGATTATTTAAATTAAATTGCTTAATTATTTAACATGATTTATTATTGAACCCAGTCCATAGGTCTTTTAACTTAAAATTGTTTACGACTAGAGACGGAATTAGACACCCCATTTATATGGTCATCCCACTGTGTATACCTAGGAATGGTGATTTCGGGCACAAGTGCGAGTATCCATATTGTGTGTACATTAAACCGGATCATTCAAGAAATTCTCATGTGGATTACTATTAGTTTAATGAAAATGAAGTTCTCATAAGTAATGTGCTGTCGGGGGGGTCCTTAATGATTCGCTCATGCATTATGTATTTTGGTACACCAACAGTTGATGTCTCCTTGATTATATATCGGTGCACTAGATTCATAGTGTTGGGTCATGTTCGAAAAAAATTTTCAACATAGAATCCACTACCCTAAGTGGGTGAATATCGAGGAAAGAGAATGTTTGTAATAGATTGGGTATAATTCTGGATCCAGTTGCATTTTTGTAAAATGTTTGAAAACTGATATAATTTTTATTATTTATTTTCACAAACATTTTGAAAAAAGTTTTCTCGATCCAAACAGAATTTCAAAATATCTATAATGACATTTCTGGTTCACTAGGGACTTGACTATAATTTTATCCACATGCCCTATAGTGAATCATGCGATAGTGTATAGTGGGGGACTGATGCTTAATTAACTACTTTATTTGGGTATTATTGGTTACACCTACTTAGTAGTGTATGTGTTGGTATACTTATAGAGAATATGGTGTTTGATGAACACGTGTTCTGCTAAGTGAAATTCCAATGGAATCCTACCCATATTCTATTAGTCCAACCCATGCATGTAGCACTTTTATTATAAGACCCTTTGTTTGTGGCCATTGGAAAAAAACTGGAGGGAGATACTGAGAAAATGAATCTTTTCTATATACCTTATGGGATTGAGAATCCAATTGCAAGAAAATCATATCCTCTAGAAAACAAATCACAACACTTGCCAAAAAGAATTTTTATGTTGTAAATTGATAAGAGTTGTCAATTGCTATGCAAAAGAATTATCCAAAATCGTATTCTCTCTCTCTCTCTCATTTGGGGTTTTTGTGAAAAACCCTAAGTGTTCTGGATAGTGTCTTTGCATTAACGGGAAAACAATGATTGACTACGAAAGGGTTAAGATCACATGAAAGTCTTGTGCGAATGAGGATTAAAGTAATTACTAAACCCCATATGCGTGGTGATTTTTTTATGACTGCCTCAGTCGCTAGGACAATCTGAATCGTTTCTATAAACCTACATTCTCCCTTTATTCTTCATGTGTATCGAGGGAATTGTTATCCCCTCCAATTCCTCCAATTCCTCACATAGGAATGGAAATGACCATCCTACCCCTTGCCTGAACACACTGCCCAAGGTGGGGTAGGGTGATCATTTTCGCTCTTATGTGAGGAATTGAAAAAAATTAAGACAGACAGCGAATTGGAGGTGATAATTATTCGTGTCGAGTTCTTGTCTTGTATGCTGCAAACCATGGAGCAAAATATGCAACTTTCTGGTATCAATAGGGTTCCAAGAATCGGCGAATCGAATCAGGAACCGTCAGTCGTCTTTTTTTTTGGTAGAAGGAATCGCCAGATTAGTATTGGAATCAACAGTCATCAATCCCGATTCTGATGATTCGATACGGCCAATTCCTGGATTCGGTGTTTAAACTTGTCCTCCAAGCTTTGAAAGTGGTGGAGAAATTTAGACTTTTGTCAAAGTTGAAAGAGTTAGTGGCATGTTCGTTATTTATTTGAAAGTCAGAGGCATTACCATCCTGATATTTATAGGAATATCTGAAATGACTCTCTTGTCCTCCATGTCCTTTACCACTCTGTAGAAACAAACACAGCAAACTAAAATCTCAGCTGTTCAATTCCATCCACGTCATCAATCCGCGTCAAAAACATCCAACGGTGTAGAATAAAATATTTATGCTCTCTCGCGCTCATGCTCGCTCGAACTGTACGGAAAGGGGCTTAACCCTCAGAACCCCGAACCCTAACCGTGGCTCTGGAGTCCCCGCCGGTTACGGTTAAGCTCGCGTCAATAGAAAAGGAAGAGAGAGGAGAGAGAAAGAAGCAAAGGTCGTTCGTTTAGGTTTCGATTTCTCCTCTCGCAGTAGAGCAGCAGAGACGAGAGGTGAAGAAGAAGAAAAAGAAAGGTTATCTACCTGCGAACTAGGGTTTAAACTCACTGTTATGGTTATGGTTTCTACTTCAGTAATTGATAACTTATATTAACGAGTGTAGGGTTAGGGTTCCTTTCATTCATTTTGATTTGCAGATATTGAGGTCGATTCTCTGTGCTACAGGATACGTGAAACCATAGGGTTTATGTGATCTCTGTGCTGTATCCATTTTCTTGTTCGATCTCGGTTTCTGTTATTGTTGAAATCCAGGGTTTTGCTCTTTAATGGATGAGTTTTGGGAGAGAGCCGTGGAAACGGCTCTCGTCGGCCAAACCGATTGCTCATCTACTCGTTCCCTGACCCTGGATGGCGCAGTGAAATGCTTCCAGGGCCGTCTCCCTCCTCCAAGTTTGTTAGAGAAATATGAGAACCTCGAGCACCTCTCCATTGCAAACGTTGGTGTGTCATCTCTAGAGAAGTTCCCCCGCCTTCGGAACTTGCAGAAGCTCATCCTCTCTGACAATCGTATTGCAGGCGGCCTTGAATTCCTCGTCGAGGCCGGTCTGGGGTCGCTGCGGGACCTTGACCTCTCCAACAATCGAATCCAATTCCTTGAAGACCTCGCTCCACTTGCGCAGCTCAGGCTCATCTCTCTCGATCTCTACGAGTGTCCAGTCACGAGGATCAAAGATTACCGATCTAAGGTCTTTGGCTTGATCAAATCTCTTAAATACTTGGACAAGATGGATGCTGATGAGAATGAGCGGCCTGAGTCCGATGAGGAGGAGGAAGAAGAAGAAGATGACGAAGATGATGATCCTGGGAGTGGAGAGATCGACGGTGAAGATCGGTCGGGAAAGATGGGTAATGGTGGCAGCGTTGGTGGTGGAAGAACCGTTGTCGACGCTGACGAAGACGAGGAGAGCGATGCGGATGAGGAAGAGACGGAGATCACCAGGGTCGCAAATGGATCGAGTTCGCACCATCAGTCTAATGGATATCGGGTCGCGGCCTCGACAGATGGAGACGAGGATGAGGACGACGTAGAAGACGAGGAAGAAGATGATTTGGGTGAGGAGATTGATGAAGAAGAGGGTGAGGAAGAGGATGTTGTGGAGGTCCATGAGATCGATGACAGTGACGAGGACGAAGATGGGGTAGAAGAGGATGATGATGGTGAAGACGAGGAAGAGGAGGAGGTAGAGGACGAAGAGGAAGATGTAGAGCCTGGTAGTACGGGGCGACTGACCAGCACTGAAGGTGAGATTGATGGTCATGAGCAGGGTGAGGAAGACGAGAATGGAGAGATTGGGGAGGAGGAGGAACCAGGCGTCGAAGTAGACGGTGAATATGAAGAAGATGATGGTGATGATGAGGTGAGAACGTTTCTCCCTTTTTCTTACTGTCTTCCCTTGGAAAAGCCTGTTTATTTTCTCTTACCTGTATTTTTCCTTACTACGGGTCACTTTTCTTTTTCCCTCTGTGCTTGTGTCTTTTTATCACGGGCTCTGTGTTTGCTCTTTGAATAGTTTCTCTGTTATTTGACAAGTGGCTTAGTTGAAGTTTTTCTGTGTAGAGGATGGTTGATACGTGCTCGTAATAGGTCTATACCAGTGAAAGCGTAGCTATTAATTGTTTGCCTGTTGTTTCTTTGTGTTTTAACTCCATTGCATTTAGATAGAGATTAATCAATTGCATGCCTGTGACATTTATATGCATATATTGATACTTTGTATGAAGGTGGAGACTTCCAGCTCCTAGTTGGAAGGGAAACCTAGCCTGTAGCATGGTCATGGAAATTATTGTGGGTATGGCTCCAACGTCATGTAAGCATGACATGGAATATTTTAGGGATGAAGCTTTTTGGACATGATCTTCTTAATGTGATGAAGCTTTGGCCCTTAATTCTGAACATGTTCCCATTCAGATTATAACTAGCTGTGCTATGCTACATCTTACTAAAGAAATTCTCAATAAAATGATGGGCGTACCCATTGCACAAGGCTCCTACCACTGCAGGTTTTGTGGAGGGTCATAATGTAGCTTCCTGCAGATCTTAATAAAATGAAAGTAGTAAATTGATTTTTCTTCACACCCAAATCAGGATGTGGTAAACACCAACAAGATAGTTGCCTATATTGCTAGTCAAAACATTTTCCACTGCCAGCTTGATGGTTCTGATAGAATAAATGGTAGTAATAGAAATCTTACGCAGCTCTATCAGGATGACAGGATTTCATATGGCACTAAAAAAGTGAGTTGTCTATATGACCAGTAAAAATATTTCTTAGAGCTAGTTTTCTATTGTCTATGCAGCTAGCGGGTTATTCAGTTAAGAGTTTTTTTTGTTTCTCTTTAATTTTCTCTCACTGTATGATCCATTATTTAGAACTTTCCACCTATTTCCTACCATTAATTCTTTCTTTTTTTTTCAGAAATCCATTTTTTTTATTTCAATCTTCCTTGTTTGATCTCCCTTATATGTTCTTGAACTTCTAGGAAATAATTTTTTGGTACAAGTCCTTATGTATTAACAATAACCCACCAGGGTTTGGAGTATAATAACGAATGATTTAGTGCTTTGGCGATTTCTATCAGCTGTGGCATGGTAGTAGGGTTGTTTCATGGCATGTGGTTTTGGGGGGGGGGTGTTGCTTCTTTAGTGTATGTGGTTCGCCTTGTTTGGAAAGCAGAAGCTTCTACTGATGAGACTGATGGTCTTGCTTATCTCATGATTGGATAGAGCTGTAAGAGTCTAATTGTAGTGAGTCAGTTGATATTTGCTGGTAATTAATTAAATTCTTTTTTCAAACATCTTGAATTTTAGTTAATTTTGAGATCCTTTATACTCTTAATAACTGAATGAAGATCCTTGATAATCTGCTTCATGGGAGAGGTGCCCTCTCTCATGTAAGCCCTTTCATGATCACAGGAATATAGCATTTGGATGTTTCATAGTATTAGTGAGATTCTGATCTTGATGATATGGATGAAAAGGGTATCTTTACTCCCAATATGTTGGGAACTTTAATGTTCACCATTTTCATTCTATAATTGTATGATTTGGCAATTTGATGGTTGAGTTTTTTAAGTCTTTGGTTATCCAAATAGCTGTACATGTTTGTTGCTATCTTGTTCCATGCAAACATTCTGCTTATTGGGGAGCTGTGTTTTAATGGATGATCTTCTTTTTTTTTTTTTTTTTTTGTGTATGTTTTTGTCTTGCTAATATTTTGAGGTTATGAATCTGATTAAGATTGAGGTTGTATCGAGCTACTTCGTAAACAGAGTAATATTGCTCTGGTGCTTCAACGTCTTCGTTATCCTGTTGTATTTATATATTTTGATGCCGTCTGTGATTCCTAATGTGTCTTATTTGTTTGCTCAATGGATTTCTCTATTTAATTTATGGTTTGCCCGGCTCTAAGTTCTGGCTAGCATGATCTGAAGATGATGTAACTTTGTAGATTGTTCAAGCAGAAACTGTTTCCTGCCTGTTTTATGCAGTATGATTTGCATGTGTTATCAGGGGCTTTAGATAAGTTCTCTAGTTAATGCTTCTCTCAGACAAGAATGTTCCCATCTTGTGTGCTTGTTTGGTCTTGATATTAGGTGAATTTTATTTTTATCCTCCTTTATGACTGACGTGAAGTTCATTTCTATGGCAGGAAGAAGATTATGGAGCAGAGTACCTGGTTCAACCAATTGGGCAGGCTGTAGAAGAAGATGCTGAAGGTAGCGATTTGGAGCCAGGTAATGAAGATGATGCCGAGGAAGAGGTTGAAGATGAAGTGGACCTCCTGCATGGCAAGGTGAAACCCCATCCAACTACTTCGTCTCAGGCTAAGAGGAAGAGAGAAGAAGATGAAGATGATGATGACGACGACGACGACGATGGTGTTGAAGATGCGAAGTCATCTAGGCACCATTAGCAGTTCATGACGTGCTCGTCACTTCACAGAGAAGGATGAGGGGGAGGGTGAAGAGGGATTGGAGATAGTTGGTGACTCTTGTCAGTTATCTTCTTCCTGGATAGTTATGTTGTGGGTGGTACTTGGTTCAAAAAGTCGTTAGTAACTTAGTCCCGGAACACTTCCCTTATATAGCCGTTAGTTCGTTTTTCAAATAGCAGTTATAAGCGGTTGATGCTCCTCATCCCGGGGTTTTCAAAAGAGTTAGTTTGTGGAGGGAACACAAGGAAAATTTCATTTAAACCTCTTCTCTTCCCGCCCTTTGTCTAGAGTAGTTTGAAAATGCCTTTTGTAAAACAACACAGGGTGCATATATTTGTAGAGTTCTCTTTGCTGGTAAATTTTTTGTTTTTTGTTTCTTTTATAAAACCCTCCGGTTCTATTCCATCAAAGTGGGGCTAATGCCTTTTATTATTTGATGAGTTGGTCAGATGGGTGCAGGGTTTTATTGTAGGCCACCAGATGGGAAGTGGTTGGATATATGATTGAATCCTGCGGATGCTTGATGATTACATATGATTATTAATTGCTGGAACAATCTTGGTTGCTCACCCAATCATAACCCAGTGATATGATTTGGTGATGGTCTAAGGTTTTAGAACAAGGAATCGGGGACAGAATCGGTGGGTACTGGCTGGAATCAGTTCCGATGATTCTAGGGTTTCTTGGCGTGAATCGGTTGTGTCGGGTGACCTGGAATTGGGATAAGAATCGGCTGGTTCATCTTTATGATTCGCGATCCTTTAGACGATGGTGATGATGACATGAGTATGGATGGTGGTGCTTGGTGAGCTGCATCTGTAGGTACCATTAACATCAACCTTTTGTCTTTAATCTGCAGCATAATTGGAATAAAACGGTATAAAGTGACAGTATTCCAATCCGGTGGTGTGCGTGTGGATCGAACCCATGATGGATTCCATTTAACAACTTGTTGGAAGTGTCTGTTTATCCTGAGGATCAGGATGCATTAGAAATGATATCTGGCCGCCCCTTTGTAATTTATTAATGGGAAAAGGTAGGGCATGTTGCCAGTGTACCGTAAGTTAGCATTCTTTGAATTTTTTTTTCCCTTTGAAACGACTTCTTGCCCCTCCTGTGTAATATCCTGTTTCGTGGTCCCTATTGGAGCTTGCTGCCTGTTAAATTACCGCACACGGGTCGTGGTGTCCCTATCCCTCTCCCTCTCCCTCTCCCTCTCCCTCTCTCTGTTTACTTGCCGCACATGGGCTGTCCTTATCCCTTAAGTTCCCTTATTTTTTTTATTGTTCTTTGTAGGGGGAGTGTGTGTGGTTCTGCACGCGGGAGCGGGGCCAATGAGAGCACACCAATTTGGGGATGAAATTTTCACCTTTCATGGGGGTGGGGTGGTTATTTCGCCGTACCTCTATATCTGGGCATGGGCGATACACTCTCCCACAAAAACTTCTTCATTTACTTTTAAAGAAAAGGAGCAATAACCAGTGCTGTGCCTCGGTGTGTACCTATACCAAGTATAGCTGCACGTGAAATGATCGATGCACCCTTGGTCCTTTCCACCTTTTTAAGGGGTGCGCTGACCATTTTGCGCGTGGCTGTGCCTAGGCACAAGTATGCACCGAAACACAGAACTGGTTAACATTCTTTCTCCCTTGCTTTCTATAGGGATCTGTCCAAGAGTGTCCCTTACACCAGCACTTTGGCCAATGAGATTGCATGCATAGGTATTGATCAAAGGGATGCAAAGGTCATTTGGCATGCCAATGTGTGTGGACGTAGAGGCACCCTTCCAGACACGTTCCTAGTTTTTTTATTATATGTTATGTCCACTTCACTCCTCATTTTGTATTATTTTGTGATCCTTGTTTACGCTCCTCACCCGGTGATTTTCTTTCCTTGCAGGTGTGAGTTTACTTGTTCTCGATGATGGACTTCGTGTTCAAACAAGTCCCGTACCTTATGTTCTTCTCCTGGGGTAGGGCCTAGAGGTGGTAAAATTTATAGCGTGTCTGAACTAAATTGTCCATTGTGCAGAGATAGCTTGGTAGAAATGTTATGCAACCATAAAATGAGAAAAAACTGTCTGGTAGTGGTCTACGTCAGCTATCCCATGAGCTTATCTCTTTTCTCTCCATATGAAAAGACATCTCTACTCCTTTGTCTTGAGAAGGAGAGTGATAGACACATGGGAGTGCTAGCGTTCCCAATACAATAGAAGAAAAATGACTACACTTTACCAGTAGTTCATGCCTTCTCACAATCTTTGATTGTCTCTCTCCTTTTTAACCATGCGACCCTTTGTATATGCATCGTGAGACACTTTGTTCCATGTGCCTATTAGTTTGATGTGGGAGATGTCAATACATGCGGACACCATGTGGATCTGTCCTAAAATTGAAAAAACTCAAATTACTATGTGTTTGGATGTGGTTAAAGGTGTGACTGAATTTCTTTTTGGTAGAAGAAAATTTTATTCATATTCAACGTGTGAAACTCATGACAAGAGTAGAACACATCATTTGATTGAACAGAACTTGATGGGAAAATACCCCCTCCACGCTAGACTATTGTGTGAATGTTGGCTTACAACCCTATGGGCTGAAGATTTCTTATGTGATGGTTTTAGTATAGACATATTTAGGTTTGTTCTCATGCCTTCTACATATGAAGACATGTCACCGCTCACAATCACGCTCTCTCTCTCTCTCTCTCTCTCTCTCTGTGCAATTCAACCTTATTCTTTGGCCACAATATCTTGGTTGTATTCGTAGACACATTTATGTTGGTGATGTGGCCACATGATCTCATCCACAACCCAGTAGACTCGGTCAAGTGACTTGAATGGAGAGAGAGTAGAGGTGATTCCACATTACCGGAAAGAACCGTTGTGCTCTCCCATAACGGCTCAATAGACTCCTATAAGACTAAGTAGGGAGTTGGAAAAGACATTCTGAGAAGAACATAAACATAAGAGGAGCCTTACGAATTTCTAATAGGAGGAAGAGGAAAAATAGAGAGAAGTGGCAAAAGAGGGTCAGAGTGGTTGCATGGTGAGTGGTCGTGTAATTACAACTTAGAATGGACGGTGTTGAGGGGGGTGGGGGATGAGGTGTTCTTCTTGGATGCCAATGTTCAGGAATCTGGGGTGCACTTCTCTACAAATCCTTTTGAGACTTAGAGGGGCTGGGTGTCAAAGATATAATTCAGGCCCAAAGCACAGAGGATGGATTAATTAGTTTAAGTTACAATCACAATGACATTCAGATAAATGAGTCTCCAAAATAATTTTTTTTTTCTTAAATGCATTGTCAATCCTTAAATTTCATACCTAACAGGGAGTGTCTAGCTTCTCGGAAAATTATCTCCTTCAGTTCTCTGCCCGGCCTAGTTCCCCAGTTCCTAAAATAGGGGGTGGTGGACCTCACCTGGGCAGAGTGTTTGGACAGAGTTAGGGTGGTCATTTCAACCCCCCCTTATTAGAGGAACTGGGGAACTGGGCCGGGCAGGGTACTGGAAGAGATGAAGATCCCTGGTTTCTCCAATCAAGTAGAAGGGTCGGGTTCCTCTCCAGCGACTACACCTAGTCAGTGCCGAGTGAGGAATCCAACAGGGGCTCCTCTCCGCATGCCGAGATGTGCACTGGGGTGTGGCCAGGCACACATGGAACTTGTAGAGCAGCCCTGCAGTTGGATGCCACACTGGGCATTCACCGGACGGGGTGCTCGTAGGAGAAGAGCCAAATCCTAGAAGCTGTTAGGTTGTAAGAAGCCCTGATGACCTTCTGTGCTGTTGTGTTGTAACTGTCAAAGAGGAGAGACAAGTTACCTCCCTCCTCGTCAAATAATACGGGCATAAAAAAAATGTGTTTTAATTTAATTAAAAAAAATCTTGTTGTAATCAAAGTCGATGAAAAAGATATAATCTAACTTTTTTGCCCCTTTCACTTCAAGTAGAATGGACTGCTGTTTGCTTGTTACGATCTGGAGCTCTTAAAGGTCAGGCGATATTTTTACTCTGGTCTTTGTTCAAGGGTCATCTGGAAGCTGGCACACAACCTCCAAGACATCAAGCTCTTTTTTTTTTCAGTGAGACCGACACATCAATGTGTCTTCTCCGTTCTATACCGTGAGACTGTCCACAAAGTTATGGTGACTCCATCCGTCGAGCTCAGGCAGTCATGCACTGCGCTCTTCCTGTTCCTGAGTTGTTGTGATGCTACAAAATCAACAAATTCTGTTAAAAGCATAGCCCATGTCTTTTTTTCCTTCATAACTTTTCACCAAACTCTTGAGAGTCCCACTGAATATCTATCTCCTTTCCCAAAAGACCATCATGAATTCATTTGTTATTGGGAGAATAGGCACGAACATAAAGGCCTTCAAGAGAGCACTAGTTTCCAACAAAAAGATGCACAAGTACACTTATAGTTCTGAAATAATAAATTAACAGTGAATTGCATGGTTAGTACTTAAGATTCTATTTGATACTTCAAGGGAGAAAGGAATAAAACGAAGAATGTTGAAACTTGTTTGAGGAATCAAAGAAGAAACAAGCACATGGTTACCTTGAATTTTAAATTAACCTGGCCTAGGCCTTTCTCTTAAAAATAAGTAAATCACAGGGGCTCTACCGCTTAAATATTAATTACTCCACAAAACCGCTTCAGCTGACACTCGTGCTGCCTGCTGCTGCTACTCTATAGAAGAGGGGGGGAGGTTAAAAAAATCCTAAAACAACATTTACAAAGTGTCCTTCAGACAAATGTATTTACAACTTTGCCTTCAAACCTCTCCTAATCCTCCAGAGTTTGAATCTCACCCATCATGATGCGATTACTAACAACATTGAACCCCAGAACCGCTGAGCTCACCTTCTTCCCTTTCTTTCCCTTCTTCTTGCCTCCTGACTTGGTAGACCCATCCGCTGCCATGTCTGAATCAAAGTCCCCAGCACCTGCACTCTCTGTATTTACATCTCCAACACCAAAACCATCCAACCTTCGATCGTTCCGAGATCGGAAGGCAATCTCAATCACATCAGCTGACAACAGCTCCTTGTAGTTGAGAAACTTGTCAATGAACTCATGATCAGGATCAAATGAGGCAAGATTCTCTATCAGAAGTGTCTCAGCCTCCGATGTTGACTGCTTTAGACAAAATTCCAGGAAACTTGTATCTGGGGAACCAGAGGACCAAGAAAACTTATAATCAAGTCATGACTATGAAATATATGAGCAGAAAAAATCAAGGTACAAAACCCAAATATCAGATCTTAGGCAACAAAATTAACTCGACAACCAAAGCTTCTAACCCCTCCCCATCTATATGGCCATGGTTAACTGGAATTTTCCATCACTTTGTCATCCTCGAAGATCTAATGAAAATCCATGTGTCAGCCTCCTGCAGTCCAGTGCAGGATACTATGGACTTCCAAATTCCAATTAAACTCAATGAGCCAAAAAGGCAAATGAAGGTAGCATCCAACTTCCCTGAGAGAGGGGAAGCAAGGGATCATAGGAAATTATTCTGCCTTGGACATGATCAGGTTTGGCTGACCGGACATGATTTTGGATCAAAATAAGACCTTAAGAGCGAAGAACTAAAACACACGTGAGTGTACACACACACACAAAGCAGAAAAAGGACATATTGAACTTATCTATTCCAAGAAGGGGGAATTTGAAAATTCGTCAAAACGCAAATATTTGAAAACAAAAAAAAAAAAAGATAATGCAAACCATGGAGTAGCAATTAAGTACCCTTTGTCCCAGTAAGCCTCACAGATTCACTTTCACACCAATCTCTGAAGTCCATGGCCTCTGCAAAACATTAACATTTAAAGATCAGTTAAAAGTCCAAAATTTATAAAAAAAAATTAGGGAAAATGATTTGTCTGGGAGTGTAGCTCCAGTGCCCAGACAGAGGATGGGTGAAATGACCACCTCGCCCACATGAAAGTTGGAAATCCACTCCTCATTGATGCTTCCTGGCGCACTCCCATTGGCCCCCCGCTAGCAGCCTGGCACTGGGGCCAAGCTCCCAGACAGGAAAACTCTTCCCCCAAAAACAAAAAAAAACACAACATTTGCAGGGGAAAGGAGGGAGAGGCTCACCTGACTGTTTGGATATTGTGTCCCGCTTTCCTCTTAGCAAGGACTGGGAAACAGCAGAAGAGGAAACAGAATAATCAGTTGATCTGCTTCCTGTGGACTTTTGCCGACTTGTGGATCCTGCTACAGTCCCTTTTACAGCTGTGGCTTTGGATCCCCAACCGCTCTGCTTTGCAAGAGATGGAAAATCTGACCTGCTTATAATGAAAATTACATTAAATAGACTAATGAAAAAAGAACATACTTTAATTCTTTGTGTTCATTTAATGAAAATTACATCAAATAAACACAAAATGCACATGAAAGCACAAACTCTAATTAAACCAAACAGAAATAAAAGAAACTCAACCCAAGTTCTGATCCGTAAAAAACTCAACTCAAGTCCTCATCCATCATACTTTAATTCTCTTTGAGGCATCATCTTTTATATCACCTTACTGATAATTGATCCTAGATACCAAAAATGGTCACTTCATGGAATCTTTATCTCATCAACTTCCACCCCCTCATTATCCTTCCCAAAGTTACTAAAGTTAAACACCATATACTCCATCTTCATTCTACTTATCTTAAAACCTTTTGATTCCAATGTCGATCTCCATAACTCCAGTTTGGCGTTGATTCCAACTTTTGTCTCATCCGCTAAAACAATGTCATCAGCAAACAGCATGAACCAAGGAATCTCATCTTGGATGTCTCTGGTTAACTCATCCAAGATAAGCGCAAACAAATAAGGGCTTAATGCTGCTCTTTGATGTAACGCAACTGTAATTGGGAATTCACTACCTTGACCCCCCCCCATGGTTCTTACATTAGTCACAACGCCATCATACATATCTTTAATTATGTCCACATATTTACTTGACCCTTCTCTTCCCTAGCACAGGCCAGATTAAATCTCTAGTAACTCTGTCATAAGCTTTTTCTATGTCAATAAAAACCATATGGCGATCCTTTTGACCCTCTCTAAATATTTCCCTGAGTCTCCTTAGTAGGTATATCGCTTCGCTTTTGTTGTGGATCTACCTACCATAAAACCAAATTGGTTCTCTGAAATAGTGGTTTGCTTTCTCAGTTGTGTTTCAATAACCCTCTCCCATAATTTCATGATATGATTCATTAGTTTTACACCTCTATAGTTGTTACAGCATTGGATATCGCCTTTATTTTTTGTAAATCGGTACCACAATGTGTTTTCTCCATTCATCTGGCATTCTCCCAGTGCACATAATCTAATTAAACAACTTGGTTAGCCAAAATAAGCCACAGATTCCTAAGCTCTTCCACACTTCTATAGGGACCCCATCTGGGCCTGGAGTCTTGGCTATTTTCATCTTTCTAAGTTCTTCTTTTACTTTAGAAACCATAATTTTACATATAAAGCTTCGACAAATGTCTAGATGCGTAATGTCTTCTTCCAAATTACTATAACTCGGATTGGTTTCATTAAGTAGGTTGTAGATATAACCATTCCATCTCTCCTCGATGTTCTCATCCTTTACTAGGATTCTACCATCAACAATTTTAACCTCTAGTTGTTATAGCATTAGATATCGCCTTTATTTTTTGTAAATCGGTACCACAATGTTTTTTCTCCATTCATCTGGCATTCTCCTAGTGCACATAATCTAATTAAACAACTTGGTAAGCCAAAATAAGCCACATATTCCTAAGCTCTTCCACACTTCTATAGGGACCCCATCTGGGCCTGGAGTCTTGGCTATTTTCATCTTTCTAAGTTCTTCTTTTACTTTAGAAACCATAATTTTACATATATAGCTTCGACAAATGTCTAGATGCGTAATGTCTTCTTCCAAATCACTATAACTCGGATTGGTTTCATTAAGTAGGTTGTAAATATAACCATTCCATCTCTCCTCAATGTTCTCATCCTTTACTAAGATTCTACCATCAACACTTTTAACACATCTAACCTCGTCGAAATCTCTACTCATCTTTTCCCTCATTCTAGCTAGCTTATAGATAGTTTTTTCCACTTCCTTGGTGTTTAGATTGTTATAGAGATCTTCATATTTCTTCGCCCTTGCTTTCCCTGCAATCTTCTTAGCTTCATTTCTAGTAGATTTATACCTTTTTAGATATTCTACATCCATAGTCTTTTGCCAAGCCTTGAAACTAGCTTTCTTAGCCTTAATGGTTGTTTGGACCTTGTCATCCCACCACCAAATCTCCCTAAGAGAATATGATGTTTTCCTTCGATTCCCCTAGGACCTCTTTAGCCACCTTTTTAATACATGTAGACATCTCGTTCCACATCAAATTAGTCTCTCTCTCCAAGTCCCACTTTCCTAGTTTGACCACTTTGTCAGTAAATGACTTCGGGGAGTCTCCTCTCAAGTTCCATCATCTTACCTTAGGGCAGATAGGCTCCCCTATCTTACGATCCTACGCGGCTAGATACATATCCATGACAACCAAACCAAGGTGAGTGGTTAAGCTCTTCCTTGGAATAACTTTGCAATCCTTACAAGAAAATCTGTCAGACATTCTTGTTAGGAAGAAAGTCATTTGGCTAACATGATGTCCACTTCTGTGGGTGACTAAATGCTCCTCTATCTTTTTAAACTAGGTGTTTACAATGGATAGAGCATAAGCCACTCCATAACCTCCACGCATAATTTCATAGCCTCTAGGCCCTCCATGATCTCTCCCTACATGCCTACATGTCCATTCAGATCACCCCCTATAATAATCTTTTCTCCTTGACTAATATCTTGCACTACTCCATCCAAGTATTCCCAGAATTGTAACTTGCTGCCGTCGTACAATCCAACTTGGGTTGCGTATGCACTGATAAAATTGACTACTTCTTTCTCAGACACAAGTTTGATGGATATAATTCAATCTTCAAGTCATTTAACATCCACTCAAGGTCTTAGGACTAAGTTTTGTGCATGATTTCGCCCAGCCACGAAACCGAGTTCTGCCGAGATCTCGATGAGTTGATTTATTTTTTCCCTTCATGATTCGATGGTGGGTTACGGTGGCCATATGGCCAAGATAGGTCCTGAAACTTGACATCAACCCTATTTTAGGCCTTCTAAACACAATGGAAACATTAGTTTTTACAAATTCAAACCCAAAATGGTACTTTGACTTTGGACCCTTAATGTAGTCCTAGATAGGTAGGAACTACTAGGAGCCAAATAACAAGATCAATAGCAAAAGGGGTTGCTGGTTCGAATGGACAGCAATAGGTTTTAGGTTAATTCTAGGGTTTAGGATGGGAATTTGGGAATGGGTCTTATATGGCTTTAATATGCAGGTCTAGGGTGCTTTTATGGCATATAAATAATAGGATTTGGGAAGGTTTTAAAATTCTGAAATTCTGGACAATTGAGTTGCAGGTTTTGGGTTTTAATGGAGTGGAGGAACGGAGAGGATAAAGTGGGAGTTATGGGCTGGATTTAGGATCGAGCGTAGGGAGAAGTGTGGGGGTTGTATGCTGGGAGTTTGGCACAGATTTGATGGTTGGAAGGTAAATGCTTGGGGATCAAGCTAAAATTCGAAGGAATAGTTGCAGGTTTAATGGAGGGGATGGAAGGCTGGTTGTAGTGATCTGATTGGGTCGATAAGAAAGGATGGATTAGATTAGAGGATGAAGAGGGAAGGATATATGCAGGAATCTAAAATTACTTACTGGTTTGATCTCCTTCAAAGGCAGCACCAGCAGCTTGAAGAAGCTCGATTGAAGAAGAAGAAGAACCTCCCGGTACTAGATACACGCAAGGAGTCGTGAGAGTCCACTCACCCTAGCACCTTGAGATCCACAAAGCAACACTCACACAAGGGAGCAATAGCAACAACAAAGGCAACAAGCATAAAGCTGAGTTTTATTAATCAAAATTCGTATTCAATACTTGGCCCCCTTACAACCTTATATAAAAGACTCAAAATTAGACTCCTACACTAAAAAGGAAAAGCCTAACCCAATCCTTAACCTATTAGGTAACTTAAACTAACTAGGAAACTAAAATACTAAAAGAAATAGATTCAAAACATGGCTGGAATTATAGAGTCATAATCCAGCCCAACTTACATCACATGACCACTTAACCAAGTCACATAATCACTTAAATTGAACCAATTGGATGCAACCAATTTGAACCGGTTCAGTTAAAAAACATACAAATAAACTAAGTATTGGGCTAATCCCGTATGCAACCTATATACCCCTAGTTTAGGCTCATTAAAGTGGCCTAATACATAGAAAACCCTAGGGAACAAAGGCCCAACATGTATATAACCCAACTCTAGGCCTATTTCTAAAGAAATAAGCCAATTTCTATGATGAATCTGCATCAACTCTCCCCAACTTGAAAAAATTCGTCCTCGAATTTTGCAGTGATGGGGAGGAATCAACATGTGATCAGCAGTTTTGACCATGCCCAAACAAAATTTCGATGAGCCAAGAACATTGGGGATAAAGTCTTCAATGCGTAGAGCTTGCTTTTCGAAAAACCATGGTGGCATAACAAACTCTATGTGTTCTTTCTTTGAATCAGTAGCAACTGTCAATGTCTCATCCATAGAGCCTTCAGTGTTAGCAACCTTCTCATCTAATGCATGAGACACAAGCTCCACCTCTTCAAGAACAGCATCTTGAAGGTCATTGTTTTCCTTTGGAATGCTCTCAATTAACTTTTCATCTTGTACTGTTTCAGCTTTGTCTACTTTGTTCTCTTCAATGTATACCTCTTCAGTAAAATCTTCTACAATTGTGTTTTGGACCTCCACATCAATTTGATGGCCGAGCTTCTCAATTATGATCTCAACTACTGGTGCAGCTTGGTCTACTTGAATTTCTTTAGCTATCGGTTCTTGAATCTCTTCAACACAAACTGCCTTAGTAGAATCTTCTGTTGGTACATCTGCCATTGGTGAAACTTCAAACACAGTCGATGCCACTTGTGTTTGAGTTGACATGTTCGACAGTCCCTGTGGCTATACAGTCAATGTGGTCACCTTTGGTTGTAACCCTTTTAGAGTAAACAAATGGTATAGACGGTGTCGATCAGGTAGGACACACGCGTTGTTTTCAGGTTCAATCCAACCTTGTCGCTCGTCCAACCAATGACAACCTACTGCAATAACGCTCCTTGGAGATGGTAACCGCTTACACCAAGCACCGTCAGAGTATGAACACCCAAATTCAACAAAGACTTGACCTGTAGGCATAATGAGAATATCTCCTGATTGGGACAACATATCCACCACGGATTATGAAATAATGTCGTTAGGTCGCCTCTCATCAACAATTAATATGGCTGTGCTCCCATTGGGTAGACGAACACGGGTCTTAAAAACGGAGGAAGATGGGTCTTTCGAGGTTTGGTTGGAGCTTTCCTCCGCCATAGCTCTGATACCAAATAATGTAGTCCTAGATAGGTAGGAGACCTACTAGGAGCCAGATAACAGGATCAATAGCAAAGGGGGTTGCTGGTTCGAATGGACAGCACTAGGTTTTAGGTTAATTTTAGGGTTTAGGATGGGAATTTGGGATGGGTCTTATATGACTTTAATATGCAGGTCTAGGGTGCTTTTATGGCATATAAATAGTAGGATTTGGGGAGATTTTAAAATTCTGCAATTCTGGACAATTGAGTTGCAGGTTTTGGATTTTAATGGCGTGGAGGAATGGAGGGGATAGAGTAGGAGTTATGAGCTGGGTTTAGGATCAAGCATAGGGAGAAGTGTGGGGGTTGTATGCTGGAAGTTTGGCACAGATTTGATGGTTGAAAGGTGAATGCTTGGGGATCAAGCTAAAATTCGAAGGAATAGTTGCAGGTTTAATGGAGGGGATGGAAGGCTGGTTGTAGTGATCTGATTGGCTCGATAAGAAATGATGGATTAGGTTAGAGGATGAAGAGGGGGAGGATATATGCAGGAAATTAAAATTACTTACTGGTTTGATCTCCTTCAAAGGCAACAGCAACAGCTTGAAGAAGCTCGATTAAAGATGAAGAAGAACCTCCCGGTACTGGACAGACGCAAGGAGTCGTGAGAGTCCACTCACCCTGGCACCTTGAAATCCACAAGACAACACTCACACAAGGGAGCAATAGCAGCAACAAAGGCAGCAAGCATAAAGCTGAGTTTTATTAATCAAAATTCGTATTCAATACTTGGCCCCCTTACAACCTTATATAAAAGACTCAAAATTAGACTCCTACATTAAAAAGGAAAGGCCTAACTCAATCCTTAACCTATTAGGTAACTTAAACTAACTAGGAAACTAAAATACTAAAAGAAATAGACTCAAAACATGGCTGGACTTGTAGAGTCCAAATCCAGCCCAACTTACATCACATGACCACTTAACCAAGTCACATGATCACTTTAATTGAACCAATTGGATGCAACCAATTTGAACCGGTTCAATTAAAAAACATAAAAATAAACTAAGTATTGGGCTAATCCCGTATGTAACCTATATACCCCTAGTTTAGGCTAATTAAAGTGGCCTAATACATAGAAAACCCTTGGGAACATAAGCCCAACATGTATATAACCCAACCCTAGGCCTATTTCTAAAGAAATAAGCCAATTTCTATGATGAACCTGCATCAACCCTAGGTTGGTAGTCTACACTATAGGTGAGCTCTACCCTAAGCTATTCCCCAGAATATTTAGAACATATACAATTGAAGTAGAGGTGTAAAACAACGAAATTAAGAATTAGGAATTAAAAAAATCAACGAATAAAGCATTTAATGCATTAGGCACATAGTCATAATCATACACGGTTTTTTAAAATGTAGCTCCCTCTCTTGATGTTGAAGCTTCAATCTTAAGTTGATGTTAGATTTGCCAAAAAGAATCACCAAAACCCACACTTGGAGGGGTTTTTCCTTCACAGTAGGGCGAGAGAGGCAGAACAGAGCGAGAAATAGTGAAATTTTGTCGAAATAGGGTATAAAACCCATGTGACTTGGTCTAATTCGACTGAGTCGAATCAAAGTTGAAAAATGAATCAAGATCCCGATTCGAAACCGAGATCTTGCATGTTTTCTATAGCACATGTGGTCTCGACTCGCCGGGCCACAAAACTGAGATATTTCCGAGATCTCCCTGAGATCTTGTACCATGCATCCACTACATCATCTTTAGAGCTTTATCCACTACTATCCCCACTCAATTTCTATTACTTTGCTCCCTTGTATACCATAGTTTAAAGTCGTCCAACTCCTTCGCTTTCTTACCCTTCCATCTAGTCTCTTGAATACATACAATATTAATCCTTCTTCTCCTCATCACATCAAGCAATTCTAGGCTCTTTCCCGTTAAGGAACCAATGTTCCAAGAAGCTAATTTAATCTTGCGCTTATAAGCACCTTCTTAACCCGCACATGACCACGGTACGAGAGCCCATGACTACCTGTCACCACATAGGGCTCCAATGCAGCACGTCGCTTACAGGGGACGCCCTAGCATGAGGTCGCATAAATGCTGACCTTGGGAAACATAAATAATAATAAAACACTTAGAAAGGGATCAATGCAAAAGAAGATTGAAAAAATATAATATGGTGTGGGCTGCCGAGCTGACGCACCAAAAAAATATATATAGGCAATAGAACGCTAACTGGCCGTGTAGCGTCTACACTAGCATGAGGGCCAATAAGAGCGTTTGCAAGAGCATTTGACTAGATAAAATTTTCATGTTCACTAGGGGTTGAGCGGTAATTTCACACAATCCTGTGTCTAGGTGCAGGAACCACGCGACCGGTTAGTGTTCTTTTCCCGTAAAAATGTATACTATACAAAAAAACAAACAAACTAAATATGAAGGGCCCCCCTCAAGTACATTGATATAGAAAAGGATACATAAACCTGAGACGATAAAAACTAATAAAGTGAGAAGGTTCTAAAACCCAATAGTGCACGACGTCAGGTCTAACACATATACTATGAAATAAAAGATACTACATACCAAGATGAAAAATGGCACATATATATAATATTTAAAAGGGTAAAGTAGTCTGTAACCAACAACCTGGTTACAATACATTAGGGTAACCGGACTTATTTGTCCACCTCACATTGCATACCGACTTTTTGAGGTGAGGACTCTTTTTGTAATTCCGCCTCCTCTTCCCTATCCCTTTCGCTCTACCCTTCTTCACCGTCAACGACTTCCATCCCCCTCCTCCCCTCCCTCTCATCTTCCACAACCCATGTATATAATATTTAAAAGGGTAAAGCAGTCTGTAACCAACCTAGTTACAATACATTAGTGTAACCGGACTTATTTGTCCACAGTTATCAAGGCGGCAAGGCAACCTAAGGTGGTAGAGGGGTGTCTAAGCACTTAGGTGATAAAGCGCCCACCTAGGCAACACGCCCAAGTGTTATTTTTTATTTCCCCTCTTTTCTAACATTATTTAGTATGCTACAATATGTACCTTATATCATAAAAATCAACATTAAGCCACATCAAGTCCTAAAAAAACCAACATTATGCAACATCAAAACATAAAAAATCAACATTAAGTCACATCAAGTAGTCAAAAATCAATATTAAGCCACATAAAGTCATCAAAAATCAACATAGAATAGAAGAGAGCAGAACTGAAGAAGTAGCTACTGGAAGTTTGAAACAATCAAAACATAAATTTGGTTTATACTGTTCTTAGAAAATATGATCTTAACAATAAGTAATTAAATTGCTCTTGATTTAGAATAAATGTTCTTGTTCTCTAAGAAGTTTGACTGATCAAATGATTTTATTTTCAAATGAGACATTTTGTATTAGGTTAAACACAAAACCAGCTTTCCAACCAATCCAAGATTGCTTAAATCTAATTTATATTGAAGGAGTTATGTTCCGATCAAACCTTACTTGGTGTGTGCGGATGCTGTCAAAATCGCTCTGAATGTAAATATTTTTTTAGATATCAAAACAAATGAATATTTTACCGCACTTTGGGATTTTAGCAATGTTTTACCATATTAAGATTTATGGAATTTTTAGATTTGAGAAAAACCAATCATTACAAAATTGAAAATTTCATCTACCGCCAAAAATCCAGTTTTTGTTCTTGAACTGGGGGGGTTGACTTTTATTCTTTTGGAATTTTATTTTTTAACTATTTTTATTGAATCAAATAGGGGGTATTTGCTTATTTTTGAATAATATCTTAAAGTAAACGTTTTTACAAAAATATTTACTAAAATGATATTTGGCATAAATAAGTGCCAAAACCTGGTCTGATACCAATTAAACCAGTGCAAGGCACCCTGCACTATGGCAATAGTCGCCAAGGCCCCTATAGATCCGCCTAGGCAACGCCTTGACAACTATGTTTGTCCACCAAACATTGCTTACCGACTTTTTGAGGTAGGGGCTCTTTTTGTAATTCTCCCTCCTCTTCCCTCTCCCTTTCGCTCTACCCTTCTTCACCGTCAACGATTTCCATCCCCCTCCTTCTCACCTCCCTCTCATCTCCCCCAACCCTCCCTTCCAGCAGCTCTCTATCTCTGCACAAATTCCTTAATCAGAAGTACTAAGCCTTCAGAATAGCAAGTCCCACACTTTTGCTTTTGAAGAATGATTTAGCCATCCCAATTAAACTCTAAACGCATCGTCACCCTTCAGATCCACAAGCACAGTAGAAAGTCTCTGTTGCAGACTGCGAAACACCAACTCAACAATGAAGAAATGACATCAGAAAAAAGAAACCAATATCAGCATTCACGGTTTACTGGGCTGGTGGAAACTTTTGCTTCATTTGCATGGTTTCTGGTATTTTTAGGAGGAAATCAAAACAGTGGTGCATTGTGTGTGTGCGCATCAGATCGCACTAACGTGAACCATGTGCATAAGACAAAAGGGTTCATATGTACTATGCAGCACCTGCGAGTTAAGCGTTCTCGCTGTTTGCTATAACTCACCAAATAGAACAGGCAAGGAGGCAGCGGGGAAGTGCAGTTGCACAGGGATAGGGACGGGGGACGGAAGAGGGGGGGACAGCCGGACGGGCAACGACGGGGGATTTTCTCTCTCCCTCTCTATCCTCCGTGTGAAAGTACATCATTAGGTATCTTATTATATTTCCGTCTCACTTTATGGAGGGCAAAAAAGTCTGGTTACGACACCCCCATTTAAAAAAGGCACATAACAGGATGAAAAAAGGATCTAATCATTTAACATGTGAACCAACTCAGGCAGAGCAACGTGCATTAAACCCAACAATCAGGGAGATCAATAAACAATAATGCGAAGTGTCAAACAAAATTACCAATCAGGGTCAGCCAATCAGCATTACCAATAAACAGAAATATTATAAAGATGAGGTTAAATAAGGCAAAAATAAAAGCCGATGAAAGCTAGAGCACAAGAGGATAAGATGTAGAAACACGAAACAAGAGCTAAAGACTACTAAATAAATAGTTGGAAGAGTGGTAGAGGGAGTATCCCTTACTACACGGGGGCACTCTGTTCGTGACGGTTCAACCACCAAGTCATAACAGCCTCTGAGGCAGCAGGAACAACCTGCTGAAACCTTCTGCAAAACGTAAACAAACTTGTACCCAGATGAACAGATGCTGCCTACATACAAGAATAGGAGCTGCACGGAGCCAAATCGTAACCCAATGACCGCCGGCCACAGTAACAGAGGAGATCTATGTAGCGCAACGAAGCAGTTCGCAGGGTACACAGATCCAGGGACGCCGCCGAAGTTCAGAGAGTGCAGAGTGCCAGGCATAGTAGATTGAATCATCGAAACAATCCATCTCAGATCTGGTGTCCTCTGTTGTTCCCTGCTGATGGGTCTATCTTTGGCGTAGATCTGGTGCTTGGCGCAGGTCAGTTAAGGGCAGGAACTACCTCTGTAGACCATCGACTACAACCACCAGAGTTAGGGCAAGAGGTCTACCGAAATCCGACAAGGCAAGGATGCAGGTCGTCGGTTTCCTTCGTCCTTGTGAGCCGAAGCGGAAGTGACAGTCTTAGAGATAAAGGGAAGGGGATGAGGGTAGATACGCCTGTGCCTTCGCTAAGTAAAAGGAAAACGCTGACAAGTTGTCAGCAGCGAGAGCGATTGCAGAGCGAGGACGATTTAAGTTTGAGGCTTTCTTCAACCAAGCATTACTAATAAAAGGAGAAGGAAAGGGTATTTTCAGAAAACAGAAATAAGGTCTTTAAATTAACTTACGATTTGAGGTTGAGGTTGTCTTCAACCTCTACACAGCAAACTAACGACCTGTGCAGCGAAGGAGAAGCCCTTGTGGTTGATAGAACTCAGCCGATGGAGATCCAATCCTCTTGAGATTTTAGGGGAGACTCCAACTCAACAATCTATCGAATGCAACCAAGGAGTTACCGAAACAGCAAGTGAAGAGAATCGAACCTCTGAAATCAGATCTAGATGGCAAGGCAACAACCATCTGTAGTTGCTGGTTTGCAACTCACCACAAAGGGGGTCCTTAAGGACAGATAAGGGGTAGGGGTATGCTAGCAAACCCTAAAAGATCAGTCCAAATCATCGAGAGGCTGCAGGGCTTTGAAGTTTGTTTCTCAGCCACGCAGTATATGCAAGCAGAGAACAGAAAAGGAAAACAGCAAAGGATAACAGGTAAGGGGCAAGGAGAGAAGAGGATTAGGAAGATGTAGAAGAAGAAAGGGAGAAAGAAAGAATATGGAACTGCAGGGGAGAAGAAAGGATAACGTACCTGAGAAGGAAAGGAGAAAGAAAGAGAGTGGGGGAGCAGAAGGAACAACATCCAAGCTGCCCTAGGCCACACAGGCTTCAACTAAAACAAAAACTCAATATTCCATTATTCAATTCAGAAACTCCATCACAGTACATGCCATATAAATAAGAAAAGACTCCTACCTACTAAAACAACTATATCCAGAATAGGAAACTAACTCAAGCAAATCTCCTATTTAATCTACCCAATAAAAATAAAAGCTTGTTAATCCCAATATAGAAATAAATCTTAAATATCCTAAAATTGCTTTCCAGTAACCTACTAACCTCAAGCTAAACAAGCTTATAATCTGTAAATGAAAGAAACATTGCATGTGGATTAAAGCTTATAGAAATTTGATGGAGTGATGAAAGAATACGAAACAATAAGCAACATGCACAAAATAATAGACCACAGATAAATTATAATAATCACAAAAAAAAAAAAAAGAATTAACTGCAAGATATTAATATAAAAATAAAGAAAAAGGTATCATCAGAAACATACTGTTTCGCTTCTTGTTTTGATTGATCCAGTGGACCCCAGAACAAATCATCCTCTGCCTTAGATTTTGAATGGACAGAAGCAAGGGAATTGATTTGAATTGGAGACGCAGCCTTAGATGGAGATGACCCAGAGACTGGCCATGAAGAGCCACTTCCACGGGTGTTGCGGGTTGATTGCACTTTCTGGGGAGATGGGATTTGGATTTGGTTCTGGACTGAGGAAAACTTTTTCTCCTGTTCCTTTAGGATGTCCCTTAGTGATGTTGGCTTAGTTAGCTTCCCTGAGTCAGTCGACCAGGCCGGGGCAGGCAAAGGATTTGCAGCCTCCCCCTTCCAGATCACAAAATCTCCCAAGGATGGACCTGACGGTGGAGTGGGTAACGCATCCTTCTCCTGCTGTACCTGACGAGAACTCTTTGCTTTCTCAATAGGACTTGATGCAATCGGCATATCAGCAGAAGCAATGGGTGTTGAAGCCTTAGCAGCCATACCCTTACCCTTCGCAGACTTTTTGCGGCTCTTTTTAGTGTCTTTTGCCTCGATGAAATCATCATTGTCAACAATCAGATCTGCTTGGATACTGACTGGCAGATTAGAGACATTGACAGAAACCTCCGTAATTCTTTCATTAGACTTTGCCAAAACTTCTTCGGCCAATAGGTCATGTAACTGGCTCTTTTTGCTCACTGGGTTGACAGAACTTTCAGCTTTTCCAGTGATAGTATGTGCACTAACTGCATCTTGATGACTATCTCTAACAATCTTAGGCTCTGCATTCGCAACAACCCCAGCCCAAGGGGTTGAGGAGCTCATAGAGTTGACGGATGTGGCATTCTCAGAGATAGTCATCTCCATCTGAACCTTCCGCTGTTCTTCCTGTTGAATTTCCAGAAGGGACTTAGCTTTGAGACCAGGACCAGATTTCCAAGCTTTTTGTCCTGAATGTCCCTGTGTGCTATGCATTGTAACAGATTCGACTTCTCTTGTTTCAACCTTGCCTTCTATAGATGAAACTTCATTCCTAGAGATGCTACCAGCTAAGGCGCTCTTATTAAGTTGAGAAGCTAGTGTTTCAAAAGTAGATACTCCTGTTGTCACTGGTGATGTGCCATAAACTGCTTCTCCCACATCCATGTGCATGTCAGATTTTGCCTCTAATCCCACAGTTTCAGATTGCTTCAACGGCAGAGTAGGAGATGCCTTGGATATTCCCTTTGACTGGTCCACGGAGGATTGAGCCTTTGAAGATTTTTGCTTTCTGGACTTCTTCTCTGAAGCCTTCTTTGCCTCACGTACTTCAGCATTTTTAACTTCTTTTACAATTGGGGACTCAATTTTACATTGCTCATTTTGACCTTGCAGTTCCTCGACAAGACTAGCCGACGGAGGCTTCACATCATTCATTTGTTCACAAACAGATGTTTCAGCCTTGTCAGCCCCTGGTGGAGCCTTAGAAGGGATTTTTGGAGATGCTAGAGGTATAGAGATCGAAATAGCTTCGGGTGTACATTCTACAACAGGTTCACCACTTGTGGGTGTACTTTCTGACAACTGAGCTTGAACTACATCAGCACAACTGTCCAAAGTAAGCACGTGTTCCTGTAGGGTAGGAGGCTTAAGTGAAGTATTGTCCATTACTTCCAGTGAGGGTGAGCTATCCACCACAGTTGGCACCAACAATGAATCCTCCTGCTGAATGTCATCAATCCTTTCCGGAAGTGTAGTACCACCCCAACCCTTTGGATGTGTGGGATTACCAAAAATTTGATGCGGTAAAGGTAGAGGAGAGGCTTCGGAACCGACACTGTAAGCAATATCCTGTGGAAGTTGCGAGGACATAGTAGTAAAGTTAGCCATGTGACTATCTTGCAGATTGGGAACTGGCATCTGTGAATTATTCTGAAACATATCATGTGGCGGACGAAGCCCACGAAGGTCCACAGAAGCATTTCCGGCTGCCACATGTCCATAAGATGGCTCAGGAAAGTGATTATGGGGCTGATGTTCAGACAAAACTTGTGAAAGCAAATGTTGCTGCCGCAATAGCTGCTGCTGCTGCTCCTGTTTCTGTTGCTGCTTAAGCAATATGAGCTTATCTAGCAGTGAAAGTTGTGCGGGAACAGGTGCCTGCGGATTTAATTGAAGTTGGGATAATAAATACTGCTGTTGTAATATACTTAGCATCTGTGGATCTTGAGAGAGACCAGAAGTGAGTAATTTTTCCGGGGTTACAATGCCAGTAGGATGATCTATGTTTTGAGCAATTAAAGTTGGCAAAGATGGCTGATTCTGTTGTTGCATCCTCTGTTGCTGCATCACATATGCGGTTTGGCCAGAGAACTGTTGATTATGATGCATGTCAATCTTATCCTGGCGTGCATCCAAGCCACTCTGGACAGGAAAATTTAACCAACTGGAAATTCCATTAACAGAGGATGAAGAATTGTCAGATGCACCTCCTTGTAGTACAGACATTAAGTCCACATTCTGAAGATGAGGAATCTTATGATGGCCATCTACCATCGAAGATGGGAGTTTCAACTGACTAGAAGGGTCAGGGACAAGCTCTGCCTTGGGAACCATGGATGCTGCATCTCTCCCAGGCCAATATGGGTGAGCATTGGGAAGAGACCTCTGTCGCTCTAGTGATATTCTCTGTGCCAAGAGGTAATTTAGGTCATTACCACTTTCTACTCCCACTGGAGGCATTCCACCAGAATTATTCCCAATATACCCTTGCAGACCTACAAATCAAAACAAACCCACTTGAGTAAGAAAAGCCGCTTTATAACAAAAGCGTACAAATATCTGATGAAGAATAAAAACACAAGCTGCAAAATAGGCTGTATTACAGAATTACTCAAACTTGAAACAGAATCTATTCCCATCGCACAACCTACCTTCTGGGAAAGCAAACTTCTCTCGTGCAGGACTGCTCATGTTACCTGACATCAGTGACTCCAAAAACCTATTCTCAGCATCAGTCCCAGATTCATGTCTACTCCTTGATTCATTTTTTATGATATCAATCTCACTGGAACCCGCATGAAGCTTTCCAAGACTGCTGAACTTTGGCCTACTTAATGTATCTGTATTTTCATTCTGTTTCGGTGAACTGAATCCTGGTGGAGGCCTTGCTTTTGCTCGCAAGTGTGGCATAACATCCCCAAGCAATGAGAAAGGTGTGTCAGGAGAAGCACTTGCAAGGCGTACTTGCAAGTCTATGCTAAAATATCCGGCTTCAAACCACCCAATAAGGTCACTTCCAGAGAAAGGACCCTGAACTTCACCTTGTGGATCTTTATAACACAGGGATAACTCCTCCGGAGAAGACTGCAGCATAACCTTCCGATTTTCCCTTTCCCTGTCAAAGACTTCAGATGATTGCCTTCTAAGAACAGAGTCACGACCAATATCGGAAAGAAAACCCTCACCAACTTGCCAGTTAGATTCATCCTTGTAGTAAGAAGGCGGAACTGTTTTACCAATCTCCTGTTCTGCAGCCTGCTCCTTTTGTGAATGTGACCAGCCCATTTCAGAAGTTGCTGACCGAACTTCAGTAGGAAAATCTCTCCAATCATGCAATGGTAAATGTGAGCGCTCTCCTATTGACTGCGATCTCCATGGAATGCCTGGATGAGCAGAGGAATTTCCATGTGCACTCATTTCCCTACTAACTGCCAGCTCATTAACTTTCTTAGTGGCAGTAACATCTTCCCTAAAAGCTGCACAAAGACAATGAAAGAAAAAAAAAAATTGGTTAAAATAAACTCACTGAAGTGGTGATGGTTAAGCATCCATGTTAAAGCAAATGGAAATGATGCATAAGAAGAACTTGTGTATTCCTGAGAAGGGAGTGCTCATCGTCCTACTCTAGTGCGACATGTTAAAGAAAAATGAGAAAGCCAAGGACACAGCATTCAACAAGACTCGGTCTTATTTTTCAATTAAAAAAATCAAATTAGATGATCATAACCACCACCTTCATAGACATAGACCTTCCAGTTGGGCATGGTTAGTTCAAAGACTTTGTGAAAGTTACTTATCAACTACTAAGGTCTCACCCATCAAATAGTGACGACCTCCATCCTCGCCATGGCTTATACAATATGTGGAAGATACCAAGATTTTTGGTATAGCATTACTGTAATTTATAGAACTGCTACCTTCTAGACTAAACATGTTATCAAGGTATGCCTGAGGATCCTCAACTGTTTCCAACTTTGGGTCAGCCGAATATGTGTACATGCCTTTCATAAGAAATGCTCTCATTATAGTTTAAATGCCCACCTTTCGAACTGTCAGAATCCTCCTTGAAGTCATCAATGGAAGACGGTAAATCTTCTCGACTACCTGCTAAAATGAAAATATATCAATTAAAATAATCTGGGTAATCAAATTCACTACAAAGTACAAACTTGATAATTGGTGTTAAGTGGGCCGGAATCAGCAGCATATAATATTGGCATCCAACATTTAGAGTGCTAATAGGCTGGCTACCAAAGAATTCAGGCCAGAACTGTTTAAAATATAACACAAGCCAGATCCCCAAGTACACCCCGACTATATGTAGATATATTACAGATGTATCATGAAGGGGTACAATACCAAGCTTCGTTCGTCTAGTTTGCACCAAATCAGTTGAATTTCGTCCAACAGAACCATCTTTAGAAACCTGAGGAATATTACTGCTCACTATATCACCCCTGTCGATTCCCTTTAGGATAACCTATTCAAGCAACAAAAAAAAATTAGACCAACCAAAACCAAAAATAACAACATAAACTTCAGCAAATGAAATTGTGTCAGAATACCAGTTCCTCCACAGTAGGTGTGGAAAGTGCCAGAGGTTCTAATGGCTCTGCTTGTGTAAGAGAATGAACTTCTACAAATCCATCTAACTGCTTTCCATAGGAAAGCACATCAGTCATCCTGTATATATCAAGCAATTTCGTCCTACTATAACTTAAAGGGGAAGACTCCACATGAGCACTTTCACCCTTATCTGAGACAGTACCTAATGACTGAGAATAGGCAGAAGTGCTATTCACAGCACTTCCACCAGAACTAACTTTACCACGACCAACAGAGAAGATCGGAAGTGCATTTTCTCCTCGGCCCCTGCCATAACCAAGTGTAGGAGTCTGCTTGTTAGGTGTCAGAGCTTGGTAATGAGGCTCTGCCCTTCCTCGGTTTTGGGAAGAGTTAGATCGCCATGGCCTATAATAGTCTCCCTCCTTGTCATCTTTCCCATGATTGTTCAGATGAGATAATCCTTTATCACGAGGCACTTCACCATCTCTGCTAGAATCTAGCCACTTCTCACGCCAACTTTCTGACTCCTTATCTTCTGGCCCCCAACGTGTGTTCCATTTGCTCTCACGGCGTTGTTCATAACTAGTTTCCCTGTTACTAGAATCGGTCCACTTCTCAGATGGGGCACGGCGTGCTTCCCCAGAGTGTCGAATGGAGGGGTTATCCATCCACCTGTCCATTTTGCGTGCATCACCAAGCTCTTTATCTCCCTCCCTCCAACGATCTCTGCGGATAGAGGAATCTGTGTCTCGTTCTTCATCACGCCAGCAGTCCCTACGACCAGATTCTGCATCGAGCAAGCTTGGCCGATAAACATCCCTTTTCTTCTCATTATCTTGGATTTCCTCACCATTTCCTGAAGATTTTGAGGCATCTGCACTGCTGGTATGACCTGGACTTGGGCTGAAATTGGATTCCTGTACCATAAACAAACAGAAAGCAGAAACTGTGAAGTAGATTAAGTTATTTCCACATTGTAAGGTGGACAAGCATTTAGATTGGTCTTATATGCATCTCAATGTATGGCAATTTACATTGCCACAACTTTGTTTGGAGATAAGCAGGTTAAACACTTGGATAGACTACGAGAAATTAAGATCACTCACCCCAGTCACCATTCCAGGTTTACCATCCCCAGGCTTTGGCAAAAGCCACTGCGGTGAAAGGGGGATGACATTATCCAATCCTTGCATTTCTGTAGAGTCAAACAGAAGAATGAACACACAAAATCATTAATTAAACAAAGAGCAAAATAATTGCTGCTAAGATAAAGGTGACACTCATGAGACATTATTTAGTCTGAATAACAAACAGCAATTATGAAACTTAGCATTTAAGAAGAGTTGAACCAACTGGACTATAATAAAAATTGACTCCACCTCAATATCCTGATCACATTACTATAAAGTTCCACACACTTTGATCTATAAGATGACAAAACCATGAGTAAGTGGCCATAACCATGGCAATGGCAAATACCAAGGTGATTTGTGCAGCCCAAAACAATAGTACAATGACAAGGTACTCCCGAAGTCTATCAATATAACAAGGCAGTTAACTTTTATGGGAAATGAGTTAATACCTAGCATCCATGCTAATGTAATTATTTGGATCTTGGAACAGTTTCATGTACCTTTCAACAAGGATGGATTGCTAAGTTTGAACCTAACAAATGTAGAGGCACATCAAGGGTATGATGCATAAGCAGACGCCAACAAGTTGCCTGCAGTCAGGCTCAGTCAATCAAGCCAGCAGACCAACTCCCCAGGCTAAACTTACTTTGATCACAAAGAAGTTTACCACCGAAGTGGAGACCACTTTTTTTTTTTTTGGATAGATAGACCCCAGGGAGAATTGAACTCATGACCTCTTAATTGTGAAGGCATGGACCTTGCCAACTAAGCTACCCGCTTCCATTGATGACTTCCCCCTAGAGAGGCTGTTTCCAGAGTCCAGACTCGAACCCATGAGCACTTGGTCACAATGGAGCAACCTTATCGTTGCACCAAGACCCACCCTTAATGCTCTACTTAACTATTGATGCAATCTGAGCGATGAGTCAACGGATCCAGAGGCTACAAAATGAATGTCGCATGTTTTTTGTGGAAAACAAGAAGCAAATTTTGTTCTGAAGAACCTAATAATTCTCTGCACCACCTCGTAACTCCTTAATTCAATAACAAACTTCGGCTAAGCCATAGGTTAGGGATGGTCCAGAAGGGCAATAGGACAGTCCAAATTGTGTAAGCTACATCTGCACCACAATAATTCACATATCTAATGATATACCTAAGTTAGCTCCCTTCTACACCTCAGGAAAAAAAAAAGACCCATTCAACTTGTCAAGACTCAAGAAATAATAGGCCCATTTAAAACGTGCATAAACTATGTGAGTCTACACCACAGTAATAAATCCACATTATGCATGCATAAACTGTATCACCACCATGAAGATTTAGGCTGTGTTTGGTATGCATTCTGAAGAGAGAAAATAGAAAAGAATCGGGTTTTAAAATGCGTTCTAAACCCAGAATCTATTCCAAGAATGCATACCAAACACAGCCTTAGATTCTGACCTTTACTATACCATGACTGCTGTCAACTACACTTAATTTCTTTACACAAATAACACACAAAAGAACAGATTCTAATTAGCATGTGAAACTCCACATGCATTACTAAGAAGACAATAAAGACCAGCTCAATATTCATGACACATTTAGGTTTACAACAACAACAACAAAAACTCGACCTTAACCCAACTAAATGGGGTCAGCTACATGGATCCTAGCAAAGACAAAATAAAAAGATGAAAAGAAAAGAAAAGGAACTAAATTATGCATGTGTAGCATAGTTGTAACAACAACAAATCAGTCTTATACACAGTAACCGGGGTCAACAACGCGGATCCTTTCCCTGCAAACAGCTCTATTTGACGTCATACATGGAACAAGACCTAAGATATGCACATCTTTCCTCACCACTTCTCCTAGGGTCATTTTAGGCCTGCCCCTAGCTCTTTTAGAACCTTCAATCTGAACCAAGTCACTCTTCTTATCCTCAAAAATCAAATCAATGGAACTACAAAGTGTGAGTCAGTTTTTTGCTCATTTTAATGATTTTTTGTTCTTTTAACGTGTTTATTTACAGCCAGCATGTCCCTAAATTGTTCTGGACAATTCAGGACAAAGGAGTACCAACACCAGGACTGAATTTTAAAATGACTGGTCCATTTTTTAAGCACTGCTTAAGCATTTCATTATATGTTAATTATTTATCAAAAAATAAGGACTAAAGTAAGTCATGCAACAAGGGTACCAAATTTTTGCAATGCATCAATGACAGACATATGTAGTACCAACATGCGTATGCCAACACTTCAACTACAACCATTTCTTGGGGGGACTGAAAATTACTTGCAATAAATCTTAATTCTTTTTCCAACATCAAAATATTAACCATCTATATATTTTTCATGCACATCACGCAACCTAATATCATCCTTTCAATGTCATACACTTCCATAAAAAATATGAACATCATGAGCCTAGGAACTAAGGCATCATGATTCTATAATTTTGCAATAAGCTGTACACATTTCATGCATATATACTTGATCAGAACCAGTGTTTAATGTACCACACCAAGGAGATTTCCGGAAACAAAAATAAAAATGATTAGTTCGAACATTTGATAATTGAACCTTTCCAGGGAGACTCATGAAGAGTATTCACCCTACAGAAAAATAGAATCAATGAAATGTCAATAACTCTGAGATCATATGACTACATTGGTTCATGGCCATCTCAATATCTAGAGAGGGATGTATGAAATGTGCATGATTATCTACCGCATGTCCACCATTGGGGCATAAAAAAAAGACAAGGTTCTGAAGATTGGATCCAGAATCAGAATGGTATCAGTATCAGGCTATCAGCCAATCCCTGGTGGAAATGATGAAAATTCAGCCCATGGTTTCAGGAACCAGTATCAAATTGGTCATGACTAACCCAAATCCAGATCAGACGATGTGATTCCACTATTAGAACCATGATATAGAATTGTTTATCAGTAAGGACAACTTTAATGCTTAGACCCAAAAAAATCTACAAGTACATGGACATCATATGCAGGACATTTGCTAAATGGGTGTGTCAGAAATTCAACTTGTTGGGGGCAACACATCTGGCACTTCAAGAAACTAACCATTACAATATTCCTTATCCATGTCCTGATCGACAATCAATGTAATACCTTGATATAGAACTGTTTATATTTTCTGAAAATGGCAAGTATGATATAGGCCTGTTTATCATCAATTTGAATAAAGTGAAAAGGGAATTTTTGAAGTAGATATCATAATGCAAGGAATAAGGATGTGTAAACAATTGAAACTGATGAAGGGAACATTTAGCCATTAGAATGGCTGTATGAAATGCATTGGACATCAGAGATGCTACTTAAACCAATGTTTCCCCAGAACAGGAACTTCTCATAACAGAAGAAAATTAATAGGACATTTCACAGAAAAGACTTTTGAAGTATAAGAGGAAAACATAATTGGTTATGTGCTACATGGAAATCAAATACTCATATAAAGGGAAATCGATCGCTGCCTGGGCTTCTAGAGCCTGCACACACACGCTGGCCAATGGGAGCGCGCGAGCAAGCATCGCCCTAGGCGGGATTTCCACCTTTCCATGAGGGCAGCACGGTACTTTTGCACGCTTCTGTGTCTAGGCACAGGAGCACGGGCCACACGACCAGGTAGCGTTCTTTTCCCCTTATATGAATGTACAATATCGCATAAAAATGTTCAACTTCCAAAAAAATGGTGGTTCTTCCCAAAGAAAAAGCCTGTGTCACGTCCAGTGGGTAAACTTTTCAGACATAGTAGTAAACATACAGGCCCTTATCATTAAAGTGGATTGATAATAGTGGAACCAATATCCTACATCTCATTTGACAATATGGAACCTATAAACTAATCTGGAGGAATCAGTTAAGCAATTTTCTGTAAACATGTCTGCAAAGAAAGGAACAAGTGGAGCACAACAGCATTTACAGAAAACAAATTAAGCTCAATTTTTTCTGTTCTTCAGCTAGTCAGTAATTATGAAACAAGGACTGTAAGTAATCAATATAGATGGTCTTTAGTAAAGTAACTGCTAGGCAAGGTGTTGAGGAAGAGCATTTGACAACAATCCACAGATAAAAAACTCTATATCCATGCATAAATAGAGACTTCATTTTGTTCCAATTTTCCTGTCACTTGACATGCTTTCCTTTTAGGAGAAATATCAAATTTTCCCCGTATAGCCCACTGTGTGTTTATGAGTTCTGCGCGGGGGGAGGAGATCATGACCAAACAGATAATTGATTCCTGTTGGATACCACTTGACATGCTTTCCTTTTAGGAGAAAATTATTACTTGATTTAGGGAAGAAAATTAATATAAACGAATAGAGAACGAAAGAATGAATCAAAAAAAAAAAAAATTAATGCCAAACTTGATAATGGAATGTCAGCATATTAAAATTTTGAGGCTTGGTCGGGAAAATCTGACAAGGCATCTCAGATTAATATAGTGAAATCTGACAGTTATTCTCCATTACACCCGAGCGTGCATAACACACTAATGAAGAAGTTGGTCGATAAAAAACTTCTAGAGAAAAATGCAAAGAGGAAACTATATAAAATAGTCAAAAGAAAAACAAGGGATAAGGGAAAAATGAAACAATGATAAAAGAACATTAGGCAATCAATACCTCTCAGTTTACACTGAATTTGTGAGAGGAATAAAAAAATCTCTTCTAAGAAATGAATTTTGAAGAATAATACCAAAATCCAAATAAGACTGCAACTCGATAACCTCAGAATACGAAAATTTTAAGAATCAGAGTTATATAGTTAGCCGGGCAAAGAATATGGGTGATAAATCTCACTCAGGAGCTAGGGTTTAATGTGAACAACAAAAAAAAAATAGATTTTTATCTGAAACTCCATGCAAATATAGGACAGCATAAGAATCAGAGAAGTAATATTGAGCTCCGCGAGTGCGGCCAAAGGGGGAAAAAAAAAAAAAAAAGGAAGAACAGAGGACAAATTTGAACATCACCTTTGGTGATCTGCGGGGGAGTGTTAACAGAGAGGTGATGACGAGTATCAGCATTGCTCTTGCCAGCCATGATTGATCAAGGAGAGTTAAGCCTGGAAACGAGAGAGCAAACCCTTTCTTTTTTTTCCTTCTTGAATCTTGACGGCTTGTTCGGAGATGGGAGAATGAGAAGCAACTAAGGCCGAGAGGAATATAAGTTAGGGACAAAGTAAGTAAGGATAAAAGCGGATAGATGAAAATACATCACCAATCGGCTTACGTTAGCCAAGAGCCCGAGTTATTGTTTGACTACAAGCAATGCCAGCCCGAGTTAGAGTAGTCTACTTCAAAGTCTTCAAGTGCTTCCTTTCCTATTCTTCTAACTCAGTAGTGCGCATGTCGCATATGGCGTATTTTAAGGTGACGGTTCATTTCCGAACCGAGGTTGTTTGTACTAAAATGTACCATAGGTTGAGAGAGAGAAGTGTGTAATCTGGATTAGACGTAACCCTAGCTGCGCCAACGCTGGGTAGACCACCCGTCAAAAAATCGAAATTACTAAAATGCCCAACAAACTTAAATAGTTTCTCATATTATCGACATTCGATTAGGTTTCAATCATTTCCACTTTTAACTTTGGAGGTACAACTCTCCCTTGCTTACGCTTTAAGCAAGAATTGAAATTGTAAACTTTACATTGATTGCCATCGATCTTTGGTAAGTCGATATACATATCATGGCTTAAAGTTTTCGGCCCTTGGGTAAGCACATGTTTACATAAGTAAAAGGGTATAGGTTTCTACCAAAACAAAAATAGAAGGGTATATGTTATGGACTATCCCAAAATCTTTCTTTCATTTCTATGGTTTAATGTTTGAATTAAGGATGTTGATTGGGGACGGTATTAGTTATTCGATATGGTTTCAGTTCGGTACATAAGACAGAAAGCAGAAACTGAAAATTGAACCGATTCAATATGTTTCTATTCGGTATACATACAGTTTCGTATTCATGTTGGATCCAATTCCTTATTAAATTCCTTAGTAGGTACTATCGTATGATCTCACTAATTTTTATCATTCGTGAATAGGATTAAAATGGCTAGGATGTTAGGTCTATAGGACTTGGGGTTTTGACTTTTGCTAAAATACATACATGTTTAGACAATATCCTTGGTTTTGGTTCGATAAAAAAATAGACAATTCGATCTGGTTCAATATATACTGTTTACACCCCAAAATGGTTCGGTCTGAAAAAAAACCCAACAATCCAAGAACTGGCCGGTCCAAGGTAGCTAATGGAAAGCTGGCCTAGAGAAGCCGTTACGGCCACGAAAAGATTGGCCCATGAAGTTGGAGACAAGTAGGACTCGTCGTGGTGGTTATTAGCGCAAGTGGGCAAATGGGGCTAATGATAGTGTGCCTTGGGAAGTGGGCATGACAACTGAAGGGCCGTAACTAATTATGTTGAGAGAGACGTAAGAAGGCCAGCCGCTATAAATAAGAGGCGAGAAAATACGGAAAGAACCTTCAATAGATCATTCAAATCCCGCATTTAACTTTATCTAGGAGTAGGAGTAAAGTAGCATAGTTCATTAGATTTCTTCCCCTTGTTACAAGAGCAGCTAGTGTATTTCCGTCCTCTTTTGAGTGCATTTGAAGTCCTTGGAGCAATCGAGGCAGAGGTATAATCCATTGTTCGCTTAAAGAAGTGTAGGTTTGGTTGTTGTTTCCGACGTCTGATTGAGTTTCGGTCATTAGACATAAACTCAACAGAAACACATACCAAACGGTTTTGCTTTAGAAACCAATACAATAAAAATTCAAAGAATATGTCTTTTCAAAATACCAAAACCATACCGATTCTCCTTTAGTTTGGTACGATATAGTTTTAAACGATTGATTTTGGTTTCAATTCTAAATTGATACCCTTAGTTTGAATGCATGTGAAGGAGAAAGTTTTCTTCATCACGAATGAAGGTTAACCATACCATCCTAAGGTTCACAACCCCTATGGGGTTTTTACTTTTAATATATTTTCCAAAATATCCTCCAGCATGTAACTAAAGCCTGTGGCGAATGGATTTTCATTCACCATGGTTTAAGGAAAACTTAGTCCAAGTTAAAAACAATGAAACTGGCTTTAATCTAGGTTTTGAAATGAAGATTGACGGTCAAAAAACTAGATTCAATTAGGGTGCCCATATCCATTTATTTTAGGTTGAAAATTTTGATATCGAGTATGAATTTATATAGCTTTTGGTATCATAATAACTGAATGAAATTCTGAAATTATTACTAAAAATAATAATAAAATTTATTAAATTTATATGTAGTTATAGTCTATTTATACTTGATATATTCAGAATATCCTATACTATTTTATACTTTCATAAGATATAAAAATTTTGTTAAATTTCTTAATATTTATATGGGAAAAATAATGTTGCTCAGACATGTGGCTTTTGCACTTTGGCATAGAAGCATATGAAATTACCACCCAACCCCATGTGAAATCAAAAAATCCCATATGTGTTGATGCTCCCACATGCACTTTCACTATCCCCCGTAATGATGCAGGGTTTACACGACCAAGCAACGGTCTTTTTTCCCTATTTACATATTAACATTAATAGACTCAGATTTTGGTAGTCATATGAAGGATTCATCGGATTTCGAGTTGAACCCATATAACATATAACAAATTGAGTGCGTATAACAGATACGCTAGTTGGATACAAATTTTGTATTAGTGAATTTGCCCCGATTATATCTATAGACCTCTCTAAGTTTGTCATGTGATCCTTGCAAACTGTTTTTTTGTGGGTGGGGGGGGGGGGTTAAACATGATCCTTGCAAACTTTAATAACCTAATAATTCACGATTTTTTTTCATGAAGATCTGAGTAGTTGGTGTCATGTGGGGAGCGGGGTAGCCCTCTGGAGTTTGGAATATGTGTTGCAATAAGAAAAACTCAGGGGCAAAAATATCTTAAGCAGGAAGACCCATAAAGAACGCCTCATGCTGGATCCCACGGCGACAAGTTGAGCTCCCAAATAAGATTTTAAGTTATGACTAGCATGTCACATAAAACTTAGTTTGTGCAAATTATCCCATTATTACATCTTTTTTCATGAAACGTTGCGGTGTATTATTGTTGATCCCATTGAGTTATTGTTCTTTTTCTTTATAAAAGACTGAATCAAAATTTTAATGCATACATGCATAACGCATCACCCATGTTGAAAGCTTGTGTTGGATATCATGCTTATAGTTTTAGCTCTTAAAAAAGTTTTTTTTTTTTTATTCTTTTTTCTTTTTCTTGTTTTGGTTAACCTAAGTAAGTTTTCAACTTGCCTCAAACATGTTGCACAAAATCCATTTTGGGCAAACTAACCCATTATGATGCATTCATTTCTATAACATTTCTATAAAAAAAAAAACTATAACATCATATTCAATTTGTTGAAACCATAGCAGTGACTTTTTTTCTTTTTTTTTTGTTTAAATGAAAAACTGAATAAAACTTCATATATATATATGCATTCGTATCTATAAAGTTTATCTGAAAAGCCCATTAAGACAATCTTATTGACATCCTATGAATCTCTAAACGAAAGGTAGCTTAGTTGGTGCTACAAAGTTTTGGAAATATTGTCCATATGATTTTTTTGCCCCATACGATTAGTTTCAATATAAAAAAAGGATTATCCCACGTTAAGTTGCTTTGAATAGTTATTGAAAATCTTGCTTTCAATTCAATAAATACTATTTTTTGTTGTATACAAATTGGACTAAGATGCTCAAATAACATTTTTTTTATATAGTTGTTTTTAATACCTTTTAAACAATATTTTGATGAAAAGAAAAAATCATATATATATAATGTATTCTCTCTCTCTCTCTCTTGTGTGTGTCATTACTTAACACCATGCCATTTTAACTATGTTACTTCCATATTACTTAGTTCTCCCGATATGCTCTTGCTCAAACTTAGTGAATTTTTTCAATAAGAAACTAATTTGAACAAAAAGTTAATTCTAATGTATTGTGTGAAAATTACATAAAACCAATAACTATAATTGAACCTAGGTGAAGAAAATTTTGTTTTTATGAAACTAAAATAAACATAGTCGAATAAGTAGAAAAATAACAACATTCATATCATTCATTGAGGTCGTCCACCTCATCATTTCTATCCTATCGTGCCTAAAAATATAATGGACTAGGTTAACAACAGTCCCCCAACTGGTTCTCAATTACAAATACATTGCACTTCTTAATAAGATAGATAATATCAAGTACAATATGAAATATTCTCATGGTTTTATAACCTCATTAGACTTCAGGAGCAAGTGGGTTCATATCTCAGTCCGCACTTCTATGGGTTTACAACCCAGTAACAATGCTCTTTGATCCCTCGGAGTTGTTCACTGGCTTCTACCACTGTTGCACTTCGTGTCGTACCAAAATCCAGCCCAACAAATATGAATTGCTTCTAATAGATAGGATAAGGTGCATATTTTGCCTCCTTATACACTTGATTAAAACTACCAACAAAAAACAAAGATAAAATAATTTGTGGTAAGCAAGTCTGTATAGTCCATATATACTAAAAAAAATATATTAATGTGTGATGGAGAACAAGAAGTGGAAGGAGGCAAGGGTGATATATGAAGGTATGGAATCCATCAAGAGATATTTTGTAAAATTAAAACAAGATTAAGGGTTTTTGAAAAGCCATTTGGTTCTTATGAATCCATATGGAATATAAAGACGTACATAGCTATAATGCTAAAAAGCCATCGATGTTCGAAACTTGACAAAATACCATTAGTTAAAAGAAAGGAGAACAAACTTAAAATGAATGTACTAAAAAACCTTTCAATTCTCAGGCCCAACACCATTCCAGCTCATACTCTTTTAGATAAATTACATGAAAAGAAAACATGCCAAAAGGTTATAGTTTCAATTTTACAAATAACACACACATCATCTATACCAAGCCATTTTGAAATATGATATTTGATGGGAAGACCACCAACCTGTGTTTTTACGAGAATTCATTAAAAGAAACATACCCAACTCTTTAACAAGAATCTAGGTCACAACCATAGTGGATAGGATACCCACTTTAGAAAGAGGACATATCTACTTACTAGGGCATGGATGGACAGTGTTATCTCTCATAATGTAAGAAGCAATATGATAAAGAAAAATAATAGAAATAAGACTTGTTTTTTGTTTTGTTTTGGTAACAATAGAAATAAGATTCAAGTTTCATGATCAATTGACCACAAGTTAACTAACTGTGTAAATAAATGTTATAAATGGACAACTACAAGTAAAAATGTTCTCCCTAAAATTGACTGTGTTTATTTATTTATTTTTTAAATTTATTCTCATTATTTAGTGTTTTGTATTTTATTAATTTTTATGAGAATGATGAATTAACTTCTTGAGAAATATATAAATCAAGTTTTATGAGAAAAATATAATGTGTAGTTGACTTGTACAATTAATAATCACTTATTATAGTTAGGTATACTGTAGGTCTATGTTGCAGAAGATTTTGTTGTGGAAAGTCAAATATTTTATCCAATAAAGAAACACAAAAAATAGAAAGTCAATTCACAAATCAAATCATTGGTTTTTTTAAAGGGGCCCAGCCGGCCAGGTGATGAAAGTTCTCATTCTCTCAAGCGGTAAGTATGTTGCTTATTTTTAAACCAAAGTTGGTGATGAATGTAGTCAAAGATTGATGAAAAAGTCATTTTGCAATATTTCAATTAGGGATGTCAACCAGTTGGGCCTAGTCGGGTCCCATGATGCTTAAAGCCTGCACCGTGACCACCCATTTAAGTTTTTGGGCCGAGTCTGATCGGATTAGGTCGGAATTCGTGCTATAATTGGATCATAACTGATGTTTAACTTTAAACAGGTCTTACTCGGGATCTAAACGATGCAACCACAGAGGGTTGAAGAAAAGATAAAAAAAAATGAGAAGCACCATTCAAGCTGTCCATTTCGACCCATTTCATCTTGAACAAGTCAATTTTGAATATAATGGGCTTATTAAAATAAGATACAACGTATGGACTATGGGCTTGGTAGACAAGCAATTTTCATTTTAGAGAATATGATGAGAAGAAAACAACATATAACAAGATTAGACACAAACACACAGGGGAGACCGGGAGTGGGAAGGAAAGGGGAATTTTTAAGTTAAAGAGTTGGGCTAGGTCGGGCTGTAACCCGGAGGGCTAGATCGGGCCTGGAATCAATCGATCCGGTTGGACGCCCGACGGGCTATAACCCCACACTAAAAGCCCTACATGTTTAATAAACGGGTTGGGCTTTAACCGAACGGGCTCAGTCGGATCTGCTGGGCCAGGCCTGGAATTGACACCCCTAATTTCAATTTACGCTTTATTTTGTCATGTAATAAATAAGTGAACCATAGCAAAATAGGAGGAATTGTAGCATAATATATTGTGTGTCCAATATGTGAAATATATATCCTTATTGTTATTAAACAAGTGCCTATTTTGACCATTTATTTCTCACCCTAATTCATTAGTTTAGTATACATATCAGATCGTGTATCATCTTTATAACTATATTTGTTCTCGAGATATGTCTGTGAACTAAACGAAAGGGCCAATTATATTGTTTCAAGTTTTCTATAAAAGTAAATATTATTTATTTCAAGGGAAAAATATTGCTACACTGTCCTTGTACATATTCCTGTATACCATCCTCACATAATAAATAGTGAGACCCACATAGTCAATTCTATCACTTATTACGACCATGTGGGTCACGTATGGATGATATCATTTTCCAACCCTCATTGGTTGCAACATGCATATATTCCTTGTTACACTGCCCTCGTAGGAAACCCTCTCCCTTATTTCAAAGCACTGTTCACTTTTACTTTTTAAGATATGATATTAATGAAATAGATTGTCTTCAGTAAAATATTTGTAAGGTTACCCTCTTCTGTATAATAAAGGGAACATAACGTTCATATGATTGCACATTGTGATGTAGTTAATTGAATTCAAATTATTGAGAATCGTTAATAAATGATCTCAACATGAGTTGGTATAACAATTTAACCCAATCAATTTTGATTTTGCTATACTACCAAAACTTTTTATTTTGCTCAAAATGGCCAAACAAATCAATAAAACAAGGCAACTCAAACTTGTATTTTAAGTGAATAGCAAATTGAAAAGTCTAAACACATAAAACATCAAAATTTGAGCTAATAGATGTGATCGATTAGGACTTGCATACACCCCCCTACACTAATGGACATAGCGAATTATTCCCCCTTCGATTTGGGGAATAGTGAATGCTTGCCCAAGGTCTTCTTCTTTAGTAGCGCATTGGTATATGGGCACATTAGTACAATGTCCTCGGAAAAATCAGAAGGAAAAGGTGCCACCAGGGCTACAATAGGGTTGGGTTGGGTAGGACTTTTCAAAACCCTAATCCGACCTTGACTCCCCTTAGTTGGGCTCAGGTCTGATTTGACCTTAACTCAGGGTCTGGAAAATTCAACCCTGATCTATCCTCAAGGTTGGGCCGAGCTGATCCTGATTGACCCTAATCATGTAGTGGGGGAAGGTAGGGATGCATGGACTGGACTGAGTTGGGTAGGGTTTGGGAGAAAATGATCAATGTTACATAAAATAATAATATAATAAAATATATTATCACTTATTATATAATATATTATATAATGAAATCCGTGTGACATTTAAAGTTTATAATATATATATAAACTTAAAAACATGGTCGGGCCGGGCTTAGCTCGAGGCCTCAACCCTAACTCGACCCAACCATGACTGAGGGCCAGCAATTTCCAGCCCTGACCCACCCTCATGGTCGAGTATTTCAGCCCAGGCCTTGTTTAGGCTCAAGGCGGGTCAGGGCGGATTCAGGCCCATAGGGCCAAACTTGCACCCCTACAAGAATGTTGGGACGCATGTACACACGTGGGAAAATATTCAGTATGGGATTTGACACATGGCATAACTAAATTAGAATAGTTCTTAAAAAATAAAATTTAAAATTGCTGTATCATTGAAGTAATAAGATTTTATTCTATGCGCATACACAAGGTAGAAAATCTTTTGCCGAAACGTTTAGTTACGTTCCAGTTCAAAACCATCAGACGGTCACATTTTAGTTATACCGATGACCTTATCAAGTAGTACACTTGCCCAAAATTTTGGACGGTGCAGCAATAAAGTACCCACATATGAAATGACCAAAGAGACCTTAGAATAAAAACATTAAAGTGATTAAACAATAGAAACAGCGCTTTCTAGGTAAGAGGAGAGAGAGTCTTTCAGTGAGAGGAGAGAGAGAGAGAGTTGAATACTTGAATTATTACAGCTACATGAGGATGGGGTGTTTCTTTGGAGACGACGATCGCAGTGAAACAAAACCCTGAAACGATGGAGAAGGTCCGCGAAGCCGGAGCTACGGCAGCTAATGTCGCCACCGCCGGCGCCAGCAGCAGCATCACCGCCGCAAACAGTTATACTTCGACGACGAAAACGCCAGAATTGCAGGTCGTAGAACAAGCACCTAAAAGGAGAGTTGGTGCACCCAAAAGAAAAGCTAACAATTTCAATACATCTGGCATCTCTTCAACGCCTTCGAAGCGCCTTGCAAAGGAGAGACCCCTAGTACCACTGCCTCCTAAACATAATGGCCCTTGTACCCGCGCTCGACAATCTCCAAACAAGCTTGCCTTGGCCGCCGCGGCTGCAGCTGCTGTTACTTCCGGCCCGCAGAAGCCGGTGGAGTCAGGGCTTCCTCTTGTTTCGTCTTCTGCTGGAGAAGGTGCTTCTGCTGCCGAAGAATCGAACGCCGCTAAAGAGTACTGGCAGGCGTTAGAGCCTGTCATGGACGCCGAGTTCGAAGTTGTCAGATCCCGTGACGCTAACGCTCATGTCGTACCTACGCATGCAGGTGATTTTTAGTGTCCCTAATCGAAGCCCTAAATTCAATTTCTGTTTTTAGCTTCGTTCGCTGGTTCGGTGTACTTGAACATTTCTCTCCATTTTTTCGTGTTCCACCAGTCAATCGACTCAAATTTAGGGTTTTGATTTGAGATTTGCATGACATTAGCTCACGACGAATTCAGCGGTGGTAGTATTTTGGTTTCTTGTAAAGCATAGTTATCAAGTACTAGTAAAGGTATAAATCGATGAAATCATATTTTTATTCTTCGATTAATAGGGTGGTTTTCATGGACCAAAATTCATCCTCTGGAGGAGCGTTCCATGCCTTCGTTCTTCAATGGTAAGTCTGAGAAGCGGACGCCTGATATCTATATGGGAATACGCAATCTCATTATGAAGAAGTTTCATGCGGATCCTCAGACAGCTGTCGAGTTGAAAGATCTGTCAGAGTTATCTGTTGGAGAGCCGGATGCAAGGCAAGAGGTCATGGAGTTCTTAGATTACTGGGGTTTAATTAACTTCCATCCCTTTCCACCGTCAGATTCTGTCATGGCCAATGCCGAGGTTGATGGAATTGTAAACACATCTTTGCTTGAGAAACTCTATCGGTTTGACACAGTTCAGTTTCGTTCATCGGGTCCGAGGAGGACAGATGTTTCTGCACCTGTCGTGCCACCTCACTTATTTCCCGAAACTTCAATTGTTGACGATTTGGTGAGGCCAGACGGTACGGGAGTAGAGTACCATTGCAACTCATGCTCTGCAGATTGTTCTCGCAAGCGCTACCATTGCCAGAAGCAGGTGGGTTTCATAGAGTTAAATTTTGTGTGCTAGAAATGCTTGCTATAGAGATATAAAGTAGGCAGAGCTGCCTATAGCTTCTTGTTTGTTTAAGGTGAAATGGTTTGAGGGGGGATGGCTGCACTTGTTTTGCTTTAATCTGGTTTGGGTGTAATTTAAGGACTGAAAAAAATTCAGGTGCTTGTTAGAGCAAAAATTTTAATGTCTGAAATTTGAACCACTGTTTACAGAGTTTAAGTCTTATTTAACCACCATATTAACTTTACTCAGCAATCATGAAAGCGATTATTGAACCATTTATGTCCAAAATGAACCACTACTCATAGTTATGGTCCCAACCCCTTATTATTAGAATCCTTTTCTCAATGAATCTCCATATACAAGCTTTCATTGTACTTGGAACAGTCCAATATGCGTGGGTGTTGCTACAGGAAGTTTCGGTAAACTGTTCTCAGGAGCATATCTTATAGTTATAGTATTTGGAGTATGAAGTGCCCTTTATCACTATAATAGTAACAATGGTTAGATAAAATAACTAAAACATAATTTTAGAGGATTTGACTATCACATATTAATCAGGAAGTAAAGGAATCGTGAGATGCTGTTTACTTATTTTGAAGCTGAAAGAGCAGGAGAGTATTAATATCTTTAATAAGGTTCAATTAAGTGCAATGTAAAGTGACAGAGCAAAGAGATTTGTTTAACTGGTGAGATAATATCCAAGGTATCTGGTTGAATTGAGGGATTGGGTTGATTGAAAGAATCTGCAAATTTGGTGGAACTGGAGATTCTAGGGAGGCGAAGAAAAGGATGAGTAGCTACGGAACGAATGAATAAAGATTATGATGGGAATAACAAATTGCTCCAGTGTTTTTTTTGGGGGGGGGGGGGTAGTAAATATATTTATTTCCTAAAGAAAAGTTCAAAGCAAGAAACAAATATTGGTAACGGGTAGATACAATTTTTTTTCATAAGCATTTATTTACTCTAATAAACTTTGTTATTCATAAAAAAAAAAGTGAATCTTGGCAGATAGAATGTTGATTGAGGATGTGGAGGAAGTTGAGAGGCACTTGGTAATTTTGAATCACAAGGAATTATCAAGTGTAAGTTTGCTCCATTGCGACCTAGTGGTCGCGGGTTCAAGTCGGGAAACAGCCTCCCCGTGAAGCGGGTGGTAAGGCTGTGTACATTATGCCCCTCCCCAGACTCTGCAGTGGCAGGAGCCTCGTGCACTAGGTGCCATTGTAAGGAATTATCAAGTGTAGATGGATTAGAGTGTGGAGTTTTGAAAGCTTTGTGGCATTAGTACTGCTGTAGTTTTGTTTTTGAAGGTTGGGATTTGAGAGTAGTTTTTGGGTCTCTAATTCTATAAACAGAGTTGTGCAGTACTGCTCTGCATCCTTAACAGAATGAAATTGAAGCTTTCTGCTGCAGCCAGACTCTCTAAAGAAAAAGTCAGTGTCTTGGATACCATTTATTGAAATGGCATGACATATTATTATGAGTACATAACTCAAACTGATGGATGGCAGTACATTAACAATATGCGGTGATCTGCAGCTCCTATTGGGTTATAGCTGTTTGCCTAGATTCTTACTTCGGACTGGATGCTAATTTGGATAATTTGAAAGATCGGGAACCCAATTGGTGACTAGATGTTTGTGCAAGGAGGAGGAAACAAGAAAACAACTCCTCATTGCCTGCGATTGTACGGGAGTGAATTGGTAATGTGGAGTGGATGTCACCAAGAGATACTAAGATTATTTTGCATATTACCAAATATTCACCTTGCAAGTATACATATCTTATCGAAGATCTGTCTAATGGACTATCTGGATATGGAGAAATTGAATGATATCTGAATAGAAGGCTATAGATATTTTCAAGATAATGTTCAGTATTGAGGGCTGATTTAGCTTATTTGCCTCTGTGAAGGATAAAAAATAAATTCACTGAGTTTGTGTTTGGCCCTTTGGCAGTTTTTATATTAATGCAAATCAATATCCTAAAGCCTTAAAATATGGTCTCAAAGGGGTAGGGCCTGCAAGAGAGAATGATAGCAGAATTGAAGAAGATAATCAAATCAACTAACAGAAAGCAGATTATTTAAGGGATGACAAAAAAAATAAAAAATATCAGAATTAGGGAAATAGAGAGAAATCTGATGACTTTCAACAGTGTGATCTGTTGGTCACCTATTTCTGGTCAAGTGACCTTCCTGTTTGGGCTGTCAGGTCTGTAAAATATCTTAAAATTTTAGCTATCTAGAAGGGCTGATAGGACTAACTTGTGGAAACTATAAAACAGGGCAGGTTGTGAAAATGACCAATATATGAATGGGAAAACTGAAAACTTAGACCAGTTCCTAAGAGAGAACAATAAAACTAAGACCAAATCCCAAGAGACAATGATAATAGAAGTCTAACCACCAAATTTCAAAGTAGATTAACTAATATTGAAGAAGACATGAATTACTGAAACAAACTGAAATTGAGTGAAACCAGAGGTGCTGCAAGGTTTTAAAAGAGATGAAACTGACCTGAAACTTGTAGAGATCTAAAAGAAATTGAGAAGAAGAATAAATAAGAGAAAGCATGCAGGAATCCACCCGCTGTGGATAGTGAATCCACCGATAGCCCCTTGAGAATCCAACCAACTTGAATACTGAATCCAAAACACACACAAGTTGCAGAAAATCAAATTCGTGGGAAGGCCTGTGGCCTGTTTATGTATTTATAGACAGTAAAATACACTCTGTACTGGTTCTACAGTTCTTCTACAATTTTGGACTTCAAGATGACCAAAAGAATGGAAAACATACCGTGCATGTGCCTTTTCAAAATTTTAGTACTCCTACTGACACTAGGACAGACTTAAACCAAAAACTCCAGATAATACTTACTAACTTCCTATTACTGCTCAGACTTACTCAAACTTAAATCAGAAATAAGAAAATTAAAGCTAAACCCCACAAAAAAAAATTCCAAATCAAGAGATCAATTCTAGATCGAGTTTTCTGCTCTCGCTCTCTCACTCTCACTTACTGTGATGGTCGGATTTGTAAGTTCCGATGAGGCCAGAACGAAGGGTGAACACCTCGCTCTCTCGCTTCTACCTCAAGCGGATCATCTGCACCTTGCTCTGGTGTAGTACTGTCATCTCCCACAGTTCCATCATTCTAGCAAAAGCTGTGGTTCTGAGGGCTCTACTGTAGTTGAGGCCCGGTCGTTCTACCGTTTTGAGGAGTGCATCTCTTTATTGACGCCCAGAAGCTCCAATCGATTTGAGGAGTTCAGCCATACATCAAGGTTTAGAGGAGTTGTGCCTCACTATAAGGTGAGGATTTGACCTGTTAAAGCATCACCGAAATCTCAGGACCAGCGAGGGTTAGGTCTCTTCCTCTTCAAAGGGGGCTTCAACGGTATCCCGAAGCACATCCTCACTCTCGATACTATCACACCCCACTCTCGATTGTATTGCCCAACTAACCCAATCCCTATATCCCTAAATGTCTCTCGCCTACTTCCCCCCCCTAAATCTCACTCGCCCGACTAATCCAATCTCTAAATACCTAAATCTCTATCACACCTTCTCATTACCGATTATCTAGCTCAGCTGCCAATTTTCTCGCCCAACTCTCACACTCCAAACTCTCGCTGCCCCTATTGTCTCTAGCCCACTTTCCCATCCCCGGATTTCCAGCCCAGCTTTCCCATTCTCATGTATACCCCCCCCCAATTTCTCTTCCGCCCCATTTATCTTGCGACTCACACAAAAGTTGCGGCAGCTTGCGGGGTGGGTACCTTCCGGATTTTGGATACATCACTGCGGTAAGACGTAGTAGGACAGACATGGTCTCCCCCACGGTAAGAATTATTGGCCCATTAGTAGGAGACCAATAGGCATCTGCTAACATTGCTACTTCCTCGCTTGGTGCGTATCTAGTAATATTAGTATCTGTAAGCTGAACTTCTGCCTTCTGAATTACCCTCTGGGCTATAATTCTTGTGCTCCTACTATTTATTTGGATCTGGAAAGTGCTACATCTTACCTGTGTAGTTCTATACGGCAGAGAGCTGCTTGCTCTGTGCTGAAACTTGAGATTTTGATGCTTTATTGCTCTGTGATCTTATATTGGTATGTTACTTTACTTTGATACCTATTAGGTTATTTGTGGTTGTAGATTATTACCATATAACCCTTTCATATTTACATATGCGCTGCCATCCTTTGATTGCCTTTGGCAACATATGTGCGCATTGTTAACTACTTGATTGTTTCCTTTTCTTCGGCTTGATTTGTTGTAGACCTGATAGCATTTCTTTAGATGTCATGTTTTACTACCTGCCCCTCTTAGTGACGCTAATTTGAATTACTGCTTACGTGATCATCACTATTTGTTTAATTTTAAGCACTGCTTTACCATCCCTGTACCTTGCTCTGCTTAATTGTGTACCTTACTTTACCTATTGAGAGTGCCTTTGAACGCTGTAAGTGTGTCCTCTCTTTTCTTCCCTTTTGCTTATACTGTTCTAATTTATATATATCCTTTTTCTATAGTGGTGTGTCAGGTTGGCAGCCGGCACTTTAATTTATTCTGCTAATTACCTTTTGCATGGTCCTTATGTGTTATGATCTCTTTTCTCTTGTTCTCATGTCTTCCTCCTCTTTTTATTAGGGCGACCCCCATAAGCGACGTGTGTTGCTGTCGCCTGAGTGCGGTGATAAGTAGACAAGGGCAAGTGAGAGCATAATTTTCAGCCCAAAAACGTAGGATTAGATTAGCTTCCTAGAACATTGGATCCTTTAATGGGTAAGAGTTTGGAATTGGTAGATGTTATGAGGAGGCGTAGGATAAATATCGCATGTATCCAAGAGACAAGATGAAAGGATAACAAAGCTAAGTTGTTAGATGAATTCAAACTTTGGTATTCAAGAGATTATAGTAATAGAAGCGGAGTGGGCATAATTGTGGGCAAAGATCTAAAGAATGATGTAGTTGAGATCAAAAGATTGGGAGACAAGATTATATCCATCAAACTCGTATTGGAGAAGGAGGTTGTCAATATTGTTTGTGCTTATGCACCCCAAGTAGGTTTGAATGAGAATAGTAAACGTTGATTTTGGGAACACTTGGATGATTTAATGCAGGGTTTTGGTTAGGATGAATCAATTATTATTGGAGGTAACCTAAACGGACATGTTGGAAATGATAATAGAGGATATGAAGACATACATGACAGTTACGAGGTTGGGGGGAGAGGATCGAGGAGGGGACCTCAATCCTAGACTTTGCGGTAGCTTATGATCTTTCCATCGTGAACACTTTCTTTGAAAAAGAGAGGAGCACTTAGTTTCCTATAAAAGTGTGACCCATACCAACCAAATAGACTTCTTCCTAAGTAGAAGGGCAAACAGAATGGTGTGGAAGGACTGTAAGGTTATCCTTGGAGAGTTTAACCACCCAACATAGACCTTTGGTCCTGGATATGTACCTAAATTCACAGAAGTGTAGCAAGAGGGAACCTATGTACCCTAAGATGAGGTAGTGGAGATTAAAAGGGGAGTACCTAAGGACATTTACGGAAAATGTGGTCAAACAAGGAAAGTGGGACTTTGAGGGAGATATAAATGCGATGTGGAATGAGATGATTACTTGTATTAAGAGGGTTGCCAAGGATGTGCTAGGGGAAGTGAAAGGTAGTCGTCAAGAGCCTAGAGAGACTTGGTGGTGGAACAATGAGGTTCAAGTTGCCGTCAAGATCAAGAACGAGTGTTTTAAGACATGGCAAAGGACTAAAGATACAGAGATGAAAGATGTATAATGATTCTAGAAACGAAGCTCGAAAGATTATGGGGATGGCTGAGCGGTAATATGAGGATCTCTACATCAACCTAAACACAAAAGAAGGGGAAAAAGCTATATAAAAGATAGCTAAGATGAGAGAAAGGAAGAGTAGAGACTTCGATCAGGTGAGGTGTATCAAGGATGAGGATGGAGGCGTGTTGGTAAGGGATGAGGACATTGTAAAGGGATGGTATGAGTATATAGGTGGCCTATTAAATGGAGACACGTTGAAGAGAAATGACCAGGACGATTACATTATTCAACAAGACACCACACGCCATAGATATGTATGAAAGGTTAGTGAGGCGGAAGTGAAAGAAGCCTTAAGAAAGATGAAAGCGGGCAAGATACCAGGTCCAGATGAGGTACCAATAGAAGTGTGGAAATCCTTAGAAGGGTGTGGAGTATATTGGTTAACCAATCTGTTTAACAGGATTAAGAACACCAGGAGGATGCCTAATGAATGGAGGAAAAGCATTATAGTCCCGATCTACAAAATAAAGGGGATAATCCAAAGCTGCAATAACTATAGAAGCATAAAGCTAATGAGTCGCATTGAAACTCTGGGATAAGATTATTGAAGCCTGCTTGAGAAGAGAGACTCATATTTCGGCGAACCAATTTGACTTTATGTTAGGTAGATCCATGATAGAAGCTATCCAGTTATTGAGGAGGCTCATGGAAAGATATAGAGATAGTAAGAAGGATCTTCACATGGTCTTTATTGATCTGGAAAAACCCTATGATCGAGTCCCTAGAGATTTAATCCGGCATGTTCTAGTGAAGAGAGGGGTGTCAAGTAAATATGTGGACGTAATTAAAGATATGTATGAGGACGTAGTGACTAGTGTGAGATCTGTGGAAGGCCAAAGCAAGGAATTCCCATTTACGATTGGGTTAAATCAAGGATCAGCCTTAAGTCCTTATCTATTTGCACTTATCATGGACAACCTAACCAATACCATTCAAGATGAGGTCACATGGTGTATGCTCTTCACCGATGATATTGTTTTGGTGGATGAGACCAAAGCAAGAAATAATGCTAAGTTACGGTTATGGAGATCAACCTTGGAAACAAGCGGCTTTAAGATTAGTAGAATGAAGACGAAGTATATGATGTGTAATTTTAGTCATAATATGATGGATACTAACATAGTACGAATTGGGGAAAGGGAGATATTGCAAAGTGACTATTTTAGATATCTGGGGTCAATCATAAATAAAGGAGGAGAAATAGAGGATGATACTTCACAGAGAATTAAAGTAGGTTTGATGAAGTAGAGAGGCACGTCCGGAGTGCTGTGTGACTAACGTATTCCTTTAAAGCTTAAAGGAAAGTTTTATAGGACTGTTGTACAACCGGCTATGGTGTATGGGGCAGAATGTTGGCAATTAAGAAGTGCCATATTGAGAAGTTATGTGTGGCTGAGATGAGGATGTTAAGATGGATGTGCGGAAGACTAGGAAGGATAAAGTAAGAAATGAACGTATTAGAGCTGACCTGGGAGTTGCCCCGATCAACGATAAGCTTTGAGAGAGTCGTTTGAGGTGGTATGGTCATGTTCAACGGAGGCCTAGGGGCGCCCTAGTGAGGAGGAGTGATATTATCCTGATTGAAGGAGCTAAAAGAGCTAGGGGCAGGCCTAAAATGACCATAAGAGAAGTTGTGAGGAAGGTCATATATAGTCTAGGTCTTGTACCTAGTATGACCTTAGCTAGAGCCTATTGGAGGGCTAGGATCCATGTACCAGACCCCATTTAGTTGAGATTCTCCTGACTTGCTAGGCTGTGCCTCTTTCCACTTACTTTCATCTTTCATCCTTCATTTTTTTTTCTCCATCTTTCATTTGTATTTTTCCATTTTGTATTTCTCATCTCTTTCCTTATGCTATTTTGATTGGATCCATGTATCCGACCCCATCTTTCATCCTTCATTTCCCCCCCCCTTCTTTCATTTGTATTTTTCCATTTTGTATTTCTCATCTCTTTCCCTACGCTCTTTTGATTGGATCCATGTATCCGACCCCATTAAATTGGGATAAGGTTGAGTTTGTTGTTGTATAGCTAAACCCCACAAAATTACTATAATAAGCTAGACTGAGGTTAGGAAGGTCATGTCTAAGTCTTCCTCTTGTTATTCCTGGTTGGCAGTTCATCACATATATGATGCAATAGAGAGAGGTAGAAATCGCTCTGTGTAAAGGATTTTCAATCAAAATACTCCCACCCTAGAGGAGTGCTAAAACATATATTAGCAAGTTTTTTTTGGCGTTGCTAAAAGAATATTTTTCATGGTAAAGTCGCTGGCTTGTGATCACTTCAACTTGGAATTGAATCTTGCCTTCACCTCTCTTCTGCTCCACCTTGTCATGGCCCTTTCGTTCAGCACTGTTTGCATGGCCTACACTCATAACATAGGTGGGGCTTGAGAGCTAGCCATGCAAGGGGTGGTGCCTACTGGCATTTCTGTAATTAAATTGTAATGAGTATGCCTTTTCAGGGGGGGTATGTCTCCTTCTGACAATGCCGAAAGAGCATAAAAGCTACCTTGTAGGGGAGTGACAGGTTGTCAAGGAGTGTAGCATTGGTTGCCTGCTCCTCATGGTACTAAATCTCGTTTCGTTTTGGTATTTCGGTCTGACCGAAAAATTTCCGAGATACCGAAATTTCGTCAAAATATGGTATTTTTCTATGGGTGTAAAATGCCAAAATGACCGAGATTTCCGAAATTTTCGAAACGAGATTACCGAAATTACCGAGATTTCCAAAATTTCCGAAACGAGATGACCGAAATATTCGAAATATGGCACGTGACTTTTTCAATATCTCGCGATATATCGTGGGTCCACGATATTTTGTCGATATCTCACGAGATATCGTCGAAATATGGTATTTTTCCATTTCGGATTGGTATCGTATCTCGGACAGCTCGAGATATACGAAATTTGGCGAAATATTGCCGAAATTTCGCGAGATTTTGAACTATGCTGCTCCTACACTTTGGCTTGAGGCCCATTGTTTCTACACATTTCGCTCGATGATCCCCTGTAGAGAGCTAGGTTGTAATCCTTTGCTTCAATTAATAAATGTGATTTGATAGTGTGATTTCTTTCCACCTGTGTGTCTCTTTTGCGCTTTGCTTCCTTCTTTTCCCTTTAAATGGCTTGTTTAGGCTTACTCAGTTACTCCTAGCCACAATGTGCTAGTGAGTGTCGTATGGACGCCCAATAGAGTAGGTCCGTGATAGTTGGTATCATAGGCATTTGATCCATGGAGAAGCCATGGCCCAACCACCAATACAAGCAGGCCTGAAGAGTCGCCTTGATACCCTTGAGACCCAGGTTTAGACAATCGATGGTATCATGGAAAGCCTACCCTCACTAGTGGTGAGGATAGATGCCCTTGGGGAAGGGCAACAACGAAGATGGATGTGCTTAAAGAGGGCCACCTAAAACTCTCAAGCACCATGGAGGTGCTGACCTACTTACTCAGATTGAGGAGCTAGCGAGTCGAGTCAATTTGCTAGTGAGGGCAGTTGGCTTTGGTGGTGCCGGGGTGACAGAGCCCGCCCTCATGTACAAGTACCTGAACTGGGCACGTATGGGCGCTACTCGTTTAGGGCGACCCCCCTTTACTAAACCAAATAAGGGTGCTAGCTTTAGCTAGCACGCCCAGCAAGCGGAGGGAAGGTCGATGTTTGACTCGAATCCTGGACTTGATCTTTAATCCTACACTGATTTTTGATGCAATGGGAGAAGTTTTTCATGTCGGCTGGCTGCTCATCCATGCCCAATCCATGAAAGACATATGCTCGTAATCAATAGTCTAATATATCATTCTTTCTATTTGTGGAGAAGGGAATTCATCGTGACACGCATCATTTAGGTTACAGAAGTCTATACAAACACGGATTTTACCGGTCTTCTTAGTTACTGGGACTATGTTCACCAACTAGCAGCTTCACGCCCTTGAATTCTTATTCACGAAAGAGGGAAAGCCAACAGAGAAATTCAATTCTGACTTTGTAGAGCTGCTGCTGCTGCTGCTGCTGCCTGCGTGTAGGGCCGTCCCCCACTCCCGTTGTGGGGTACTAATGGGCTTTTTTTTTTTTTGGAACAGACGGCAGTGTTTCGTTGACGCTGGACCGGAATTCTATTTAGATAGTTCAGCTGTGAATGAAGTCTACGTTCTGTTGACTGAACTTTATGGTTATTGATATGAGTTCCAAAGGCTCCACCAAGTTCTGTCTATAGCTTGTTCATCAATTCACTCGACCACTCAGACTGGGGGAGCCCGAGATGCCAGGGATTTAGAGAACTTCTGGTTTAACATGGAACAATACTTCTACGTTGTAAGACCAAACAAGGCGGATAAGGTGTCGATTGTTACTATGTACCTAACAAGTGATGCCAAACTTTGGTGGAGCTCACGTTGCAATGCCATCCAAGAAAAGTCCTGCACCATTAACACCTGGGAGGACCTAAAGAAGGAGTTGAAGAACCAATTCCTCCTTGAAAATGTCAATTACCTTGCTCGACTTAAGCTTCGGGAGTTGCAACACATTGACACGATTCAAGACTATGTCAAAGAATTTATGGCCTTAATGCTTGACATCGAAGATATATTTGATATAGATGGCCTAAAATCTTGGTGTAAGTTTGAGACTTTGAGATGCATCGACAAAGGGTGCAACACCTTTCTTCAGCATATGCTGCGGCCGAACGTTTGATGGACTAGACTATATTCAACCCTCTATTAGAAGGTCCCCAGCGTCAACAAATGGGGGTGGACGGTTCGTAAAGACCTACCATAACAATACATATCAGGGTGGAAGGGACTCAAGTGCCAATAGGCATACTCCCTCCTCGAGGGGCTCCGTTGTTTCAACGGTCGGGTCAAGACCACCCTTACGATGTTTCTTGTGTCATGGATCACACAGATTTCATGAGTGCCCAAATAAAGAAACCCATAATGCTGTGTCATTTGCTCCTCTTTGTCTGTTAAGGAGGTAGAGAACGAGGGTGGTGAGCATGATGAACCACATGTGGGAACTCTTCAATTGTTGTATGCCTTGAGGGGGCATGTCGATGAAAACAAGGCCGCATCCCAAAGATTGATGTTTGTTAATGTAAAAATCAACAAGAATACCACTGTAGCCATGCTGGACACAAGAGCCACCCACAATTTCGTTTATGAATCAAAGGCAAACGACTTGGTCTGAACTTGGTGAAGGACTTGAGTCATATCAAGGTAGTTAACTCAGCTGCTTGATTGGTGATTGGCACTGCTAGATTTATTCCTGTTGAGATGGGCTCTTGGTCTGGGCACACCAACCTATGGCGATACCCATGGGATGACTTTCAAGTCTTTGGGCATAAAGTTATTGCAAAGCCACAAGGAAGTACTCATGCCATGTTTAGAGTCTCTGTGTTTGGTCAGGGAGAAGCCTGTGTTGTTCCTATAGTACCTAAGAAAGGCACTGGTGACACACTATCAAACATTCATTTAGAGAAAGGGCTGAAAAGGGGGGAATTGACCTTCCAGGCTGCTTTGAAGGTAGAGACTGATGAAATAACCATGGATCTAGTTCTTGACCGAGTCTGTGGTTTATTAGAAGAGTTCACAGATGTGATGCCCTTGGAGTTGCCAAAACATCTTCCTCTTCAGAGGACTATAGACCATGAAATTGAACTCCTTGAAATAACCATGGATCCATTTCTCGACCGAGTCTGTGGTTTATTAGAAGAGTTCACAGATGGTGATGCCCTTAGAGTTGCCAAAACACCTTCCTCTTCAGAGGACCATAGACCATGAAATTGAACTCCTCCTTGGAACAAAGCCACCTGCAAAAAGCCATTAACGTATGGCACCACCTGAATTGACTGAACTTCATAAGCAATTGAATGGGTTACTTGAAGCAGGCTTCATTCAACCCTCCAAAGCACCTTATGGGGCCCCAATACTCTTTCAATGTAAAGTATGATGGAAGGAGCTTAAGGTTATGCGTTGACTATTATAGGGCTCTCAACAAAGTCACATTCGGAACAAGTATACCCTTTATTGCTGACTTATTTGATCAACTGGCTAAATACTTCTCTAAGGTTGACCTGAGGCCCGGGTACCATCAAGTCCATGTTGTGGAGGGTGATGAGCCTAAGACGACTTGTGTCATAAGATATCGCGCCTTTGAGTTCCTAGTCATGTCCTTCGGGTTGACTAATGCCCCACCCACATTTTCTACACTAATGAACATAGTTGTCAAGGTGCCGCCTAGGCGTCCAAGCGCCTTGGACGCCTAATTGGTGTCACCTTTATTTTGGACCCTCTCCAGCGCCTTGGGTTGCCTAGCTGCCGTGACAACTATGTTAATGAATCAGATTTTCCATGATTGTCTTGACAGGTTTGTGGTGGTGTATCTTGACGACATTGTGGTGTATAGCTCAACCACAGAAGAGCACATTGAACACCTCAGAAGGGTCTTTCTACTACTTCGAGACAATCATCTATATGTGAAGAAGGAGAATTGCTTGTTTGCCCAACACCACATTGAATTCTTAGGTCATGTGATAGGTGGTGGACAAGTGCAGATGGACACAACCATGATCAAGGCCATCCAAGAGTGGAAGGCCTCGACCCATGTTCGTGAGTTGCAGTCTTTCCTAGAACTAGTGAACTACTACTGTAGATTCATTGCTGGATATTCCGGAAAGGCTGCCCCACTAATAGACATGCTGAAGAAAGGTAAGCCGTGGGTATGGTCTAATACTAATGCTCGAGCATTTGCAGAATTAAAGCTTCTTGTTACCTTTTAACTGGTTCTTGGACTCCCCAATGTGACTAAGCCTTTTGAGGTTCAAACTGATGTCTCAGAATATGCTATCGGTGGAGTATTGGTACAAGAAAAACATCCAGTAGCATTTGAGAGCTGGAAACTTTCTGAGACCGAGCCCGTTGCTACACGGCTCAAGAGAAGGAGCTGGCGGTGGTGCATTGCCTTCGAGTGTGCATGCACTGCTTGTTTAGGTCCTCTTTTGTGGTAAAGACTGACAATGTGGCAGTATCTCATTTCATGACCCAACAGAAGTTGACTCACAAACAGGCTTGCTGGCAAGAATTCCTATCAAACTTCGACATGTCCCTTGAATAAAAGCCTGGCCGAGTGAAGACTACATCCCTAAAGTCTACAAGCAACCAGAATTCTGCTTGGAAATGGTCAAAGCTGCTATTCACATGTTGTTTCCCCCTCTTATCACTACAAAATTCGTCCGAATTTTTTCAAGCTGGGGTGAGCTGATGCAGATTTATTACGGAATTGGGCTTCTTTCCTAGAATAAGTTTGGGGTTGGGTTATAGACATGTTGGGCCTTTGGTCCCATGGGTTTTCTATGTAATAGGCTACTTTTATGGGGCCTAAAGTTGGGGTACATAAGTTGCATACGGGATATAAACCAATTTAGTGTTTTAAATTGAACCGGTTGAACCAATGGTCCAATTTAAGTGGTTTTAGAATATTCTTTTAGGATAGAATCTTCTTAAGTTTTATTTTAGGGTCCACACCTCTATACCTGCCTAGCATAACCTACCCTTCAAAACTCCAACCCTAATTTTGACCTAATTCCATATTTTACACCAATTGGACTGCCTGTTCATAGCAGATCCTGTAGTACTAGTTCCTACTGGGTCTTCTACCTACCTAGGACTACGTTACTTTTTTCTTTATTCCTATTAATCCTTTAGGATTTCTCTTATTTACAATTCTGCCAATACTCTCATAAATTTCAAAATATTTACTGTTTTGCAATAAGCTCTTGATTCGAGTCTTCTATTGCTTGGGTGGCCAATAGCGAACCCAATCAGGGTATTGTGACCTTGGGTTCCAAATCATCCCTACGTACGCTATTCTTCTTAAGTGTTCAGATTCTGTTTAGCTTAATCAGCTACTTATTCTGTGATTGTTTCTGCTTTATTCTGCTGCTAGTTTTTATTCTGAATTTCACCTTTAGTTCTGGTTTCAGAAGAATGAATAAAGTTTCAATCTTGCTGTCGGTTCCAGTTCTCCTACTGAGTGTGATTTCTGAAAGACTTCAGTTTCTGATTTCAATTCTAATTTCAGATCAATATTCTGTTGTTATTGTTGGAATTCATTTACTGTTTTAAGCTGAACATTTTCAGTTATGTTCTGAGCGCTTCAGTTCAGTATGCAATTACGGTAGGACTCTTCAGTAGCTTAACATCCAAGCATTGGATTGACTTGAACTTCTGATATCCTCTTCACTTAATCTGTCAAAGCCTTTGATCAGCTTGCTATTCCAATCAGAGTCTCTGATTTACTGATTTTAGTTTCCACTTGAATCTCGACTGTTTTCCTTCACTGCGATTTTGTTTTCTGCTGGATTTTATAAACCCTGTCCTTAGGTGATTTAAATTATCCATCAACATGTTTCTATAACCACACAAGGATATAGCTTTCCTAATCAGCTAAGATAATTTCCACGAGAACTTGGTGGCCTGGGACAACCAAGTCATTATCTAGTTTCTATATATTTCTGTTACAATCTGTGTACCTGAACCTAGTGCAAGACCTTATCCCCTTAATTGCAATATCATCAAATCAGCTTCAAATCACCACCACAGTATACTCTATCAACTCTAGTTTTCTCACTTCATCTAACATTATGCTTGGACATGGGACATTCTTTCCCCATACTTTATGATTCTGTAACCAGAGCCTTTTCCAGCCAGTATGAGAACTTCACCAAAACCCTAAATCCACTAACAACCAAGCACTACCAAGTTCCATCACTCATAACCCTTCTCCCCTATGCCCTATACCTACTTTAAACACCTCATGCTACGACTGGATCATCTGGGCCAAAGTTTGTCCTGATCAAATGACCTTTCCTTTATTGGAAAGGAACCTTGCTCATGGCAGGGATTCTGATGGTTTGGGTGATAAAGATCATTATGTTGGGAAAAACTCTAGATGAACTGTACAAGTGCAGCTATGCCAGTTATAGATCACGTTTCCAGCATGTGTCATTCTCTCGGTTTCCCCTTCTCAAATTTCAATGTTTGGATGAACACCATCGAAATCTTCTCACCTCAACATTCTGTTTGGATGTTGGCTGTCAATAAACTTCTGGGGTGGTGAAAGCCATATGGAGAATGAAGTCAATAGTCATGTCAGAATGTTCTTATAGGCAGTTGCTGTTTGATTATGCTGGACTGTTTAGCCTGATTGTTTTGAAAGCCTTATTTATTGCTGTTTTTCAAGTAAGAGACAATTCTGTTTCTAATAGAGCTTAATTAAAGCATTACCTGCATTTGACTGATATGGTGCAAGTAAAGCCATTTTGTGTACTTCGTAGTTGGTCAGACTGAGAATAAGCAGCTTTATTGTTTGATATAGTATCTTATGTAACTAAAATGCATATTTCTTTGTGATATTAGATGTTCTCACACTCTTCACATGTATTTCACTTCAGCAGATAATTTAATAGAAGTATCTATTTCTGAAAAGTTAAGGCAATTCTTCTATGATTTCCATCCTGGTTTCTTTTGACTTATGTGGAGTTCTGTGCTAATTGCGTCTTGCCTTGCAGGCTGATTTTGATTTATGCTCTGAGTGTTATAATGATGGGAAGTTTGACTCTGGCATGTCCCCAGCTGATTTCATTCTTATGGAACCTGCTGAGGCCCCTGGTGTAAGTGGGGGTAGTTGGACAGATCAGGAGACTCTCCTGCTTCTGGAAGCCCTGGAGCTTTATGGAGAAAACTGGAATGAGATTGCTGAACATGTCGCCACAAAAACCAAAGCTCAATGTATCTTGCATTTTGTTCAAATGCCAATCGAGGATATGTTTTTTGAGCATACAGATAATTTTGATGCCAGTAGCCAAGGAAATACAAATCCAGGTTCAACCAATGATAATACATCTGCTTTAAAGGATGTTCCAGAAACAACAGAGAGCAAGGCCAATGAGGTGAGCAAATGCACAGCCAATGAGGACAGCATCAGCGCAGCCAATGAAGACAGCAAAAGCGCCGTCAATGAGGAGAGCAAAAGCACCGGCGATGAGGAGAGCAAAATCACAGTCAATGAGGAGAGTAAAAGCACAGCCAATGAGAGCAAAAGTGCAGCTAACGAGGAGCAATCCCTTTCTTTACATATGGATCCGTCAAAGTCAAAAGATGGAAATCAAGTAAAGGTTGCTTCAGATTTGGATGTTAACCGTGCACTAAAAGCCTTGAAGGAAGCGTTCCAGGCTGTTAGCTCTCTTCCTGAGCCTGAAGGTTCACTTTCATTCGCTGAAGCAGGGAACCCTGTAATGGCATTGGTATGTTGGAGATATCCTCATACACAAACTGCTTTTCACTAATCATAATTGCATGCTCATTCCACCATGTGGCGTGGCTGTTATTTGCTTATTGTTTATTTATTTCTGCAGGCAGCATTCCTAGCACGCCTGGTGGAACCTAATGTTGCTGCTGCTTCAGTCCACAGTTTACTAAAGGCTATTTCTGAGGATTCTCCTGGCATTCAGCTAGCTACAAGGCACTGTTTTCTTCTTGAAGATCCATCAGATGACATGAAGGAACCCCGTGTCTCTGAGAGGTTTGTGGCTTGGTTATGGGTATTTATGGTTTAATTAGTCACATTTGGAGTGCTAGATCTGATCACTTTGTAGTAATTGCAGTGCTGTTGTTGAAATGGTTGATGTGGAGGCCCAAAATAAAAACCAGGAAGTGGAACAACAGGGGGAAGAAGCCCACACGTCAAATTTGGATGGAAGTGATTCATCTAAGGATTCTTCTGTCAAGAAAATTGAGAATGTTATCCCGAAAGAGGAGTCATTTGCTTCTCCTAATGAGGGTTCGACAGAGAAGCCATGTGTTTCAAAGTTGCCGGATGATGTAACAACTGAGGAGAGGGTCACCACAAGTTCTCCGGATAAGGTTTCATCAAGTACTCAGCAAGAGGTTGGACCTACTACTGTGAAAGAATCAAGTGAGCCGGCTAGGCCCGGGGATGAAAAATCAAACCCGATGAAGGACGATTTGGCTTTGCTGGCGGAGGACCCACCAAGTTCTGTTAATAAATCAGTTGACGTAGGTTCAGTGGTAGAGGCCACTCAATGTCCAGAGGTGCCAAAGGGAGTTGATAGGGAGTCTGATCCAATTCCTTCTGAAGAGAAGGAGGGAGAGACTCAGCGACCAGTTGCACCTAATTCAATGGTTCACAGTGGAACGGATGGAAAAACTGGAGATAATACAGGTTTTTACTGTGAGATCTTTTTGCATTTCCCTTTATCTTCTGAGAATTTGTGCAAGGAAAATTATGTGATATGCTCAAACTTATTTGGTGGGTGGTGTTTGGGATAAGTTTGGTGAAAATCCTTGACTGGTGATATCTGGTATTTTCCTGATCACATTTCCCTCAATTTTCTTGCAGATCAGGATAAGAAAAAACTGTTAGATTGTAAAAGTGAGAACTGTAACTTGATGGAAACTAAAGATCACCATTATGTAGATAAAGTGAAGCGTGCTGCAATAACTGCTATCTCGGCTGCAGCTGTGAAGGCAAAGCTTCTTGCCAAGCAAGAAGAAGACCAAATACGACAGCTTACTACCTTTTTGATTGAGAAGCAGGTATCCTCTAGGCAGAGAGGTAGTGATGGCTATCTTTAGTTATTTACCGTGACCTGATTTTTTATGTATCATCCACTGCAGGTGCATAAGTTGGAGACTAAGTTGGCTTTCTTTTCTGAGATGGAAGGCATGATAATAAAATTCAGGGAACAAATGGATCGGTCAAGGCAGAGGCTTTACCAAGAGCGGGCCCAGATAATTGCCACACGACTGGGATTACCTGCTTCCTCGTCGAGAGCATTACCACCGTCATATCCTAACAACAAAATCCCAATGGGCTATTCAAACTCGGTGCCAAAGCCATTACCAAGCATGAGCTCTTCAAAGCCTTCAGTTAAAAGAACCATGATGCCTTCAGCTCCTCTCCTGTCAAACTCATCTATTCCCAATACTGTTACAGGAAGTTTAAGTCATCCATCAAACTAGGACAAACTTTCTTCAGTTGGAACAAATTAGTGATCCAATTACAGACATGCTGATGTAATCTTTTTTCCGTTCTTACGGCGGCTCTGTGAGGTCTACTACCAACTATAACAAGTAATTACTTAATTGTTTTATTGGGAAAAGGCTACTTCTTCTTCTTGTTGTTTTATTGGGAAAAGCTGAGTAGTACTTTGGTGAATCAGCTTCCAGGCTTCTCATCCTGTAACGTACTTGTGGTTCAGTTGTGGAGCCTGGGACCCATGAACTGGGGTACTTTGGTGAATCGGCTTCCAGGCTTCTCATCCTGTAACGTACTTGTGGCTCATTTGTGGAGCCTGGGACCCATCAACTGGTGGGCCGACTCTTCAGTCTTCACCCAGGAACTCCCCTAGGTCATATGTTAGTCCTTACTGATGATCATAACAACTATCTAACCGTTTAATGTCAAAAGAATATCTCATGTGGTATTCAAAATCTGCAGATATGTAATATCATATTCAGTTGCTTCTTGATGTGATGACCCCCTGGTTGGTGTTTGTAAACCCATTACGTTTATGCCAAGTATAGATGGTAGAACCAGCATAGGAAGATGGACATATCCAGCTTTTCAAGAATATTCTGGATTCCTCTTGGTATTCTTTAGGATGGGCATCTTATTTCTTTTATCAAACAATATTTTTTAGTGTTTATTTTACATTTTTTTTTATAAGGGATAGAGATTTCAGGTTTTGTTTTATCTGTTGGTATGTCTGCCTGTAAAAAAGCAAGCTGGAGCTTTGCTTATAGTCACAAACGAAGAAAAAAAATTGACATTCACACTGCTACTTCTTGGATATATGTCTATTTGTTACTCTTGACGAACAAGTGTTTTATTTGTTTTCTCTAACGATATTCTTTTGCATTTCTTTTTCGTTATGACAAGGGATAGAGCTTTCAGGTTTGGTTTTATCAGCTGGTATCTCGATATGTATCAACAAGTTGGAGCTTTAGGTATTCCTGTCGCTACTTTTTTGAGGTGACTCAAAATTCTTCCACATGTGGAGCTTGGATCTTGTTCTTTGCATGAACCTGCGGAAAAGAAAGAAGTATTCTTTTGTGATTCCTTGCCCTACCTGGCTTTCATGATGCAAGTTGATCAAAAGGTGAATCCTGATCATCAGATTTGCCGCCCCAGTAGCTTGCAATGTTGGCAATGATTTGGAATGCCAAATTGAGTTTTAATGAATTTCTGAAATGCTAAACCTATATCATTTAGTCAATTTGTTGGTCTTTACAGCGGCTGTCTCTTTTTAGTCATCTGATGCTGAGTAAGTTCCAACTACAAGATATGTGCAATAAAAAGAAGTATTATATAGATGCTGTGTAAAGTTCTAACTTTGGGATATGGCCATACAAAGAAATATTATATCAGGGGAGAATTAATGTACGTCTTTCCATGTTGACGAAGCTTCCTTAGACTTCCGGACATTGTCTTTTTGAGATAACTCAGATGTCAATTCATTAACCATGCCTCGTTACATTAATCAGAGGTTGCTTGATTAGACATTATGGAACTTCTTTTTCTTTTATGCAGAGTTTCATTTATTGCAGAAGCAAAACTGACTCCTCTACGTTGTAGCTGTAGGGTTTCTTGTTATTAAATAATATAAGATTCAGAACTGTAGGTTCCAAGAAAATGTCTTTTTATGTGGTTGGTCCTAGATCCATTTGGTGTTGTTGAATTACATACTAGGTCATGCAGACTAGAGCCATTATTGTGCATCTGCTTTTGGTACTAATTGGGTTTAATATCTGGTCATTTTATCGGAATTAATGATATTTTAGCTGTTAAGATATGCACTGCAGTACTTGCTGTTTTAGGGATGGTGGTGGTATTGTTGGGTGTTGATCATGATAGGGGGAGTGTCCCTATCATGATTGAAGTTAAGTCGTAGTTATGTTAGAGTTAGTTTTGTTTTTATTGTTTATTTTTATTTTTTTATAGTTAGGTTGTAATTAGGTTTGGACTCTTAGTAGGTTCCTACTAAGAGTCTACTTACTGTTTAATAAATAATGGATGAAGCTCATGATAGGAAGTACAGAATCCTATTGTGTTCTAGCACACACGCTCTCTCTCTCTCTCTCTCGTGTCTGAAGATTATTGCTGCTGAAGAAAATTCTATTCTAAGTCTTATCGCTTGCCGTTTTGATGAAGATAATCTGCCGTTTTGCTGTCACTGCTCTAAGTTCTAATCGCTGTTTGAGAGAGCTCTATTGACCTGATCTGAAAGATGGAACCAATATCAGAGATATATTCTGTCCAGAAAATCATATATAGCAGCAACAGCAATATCGATTTTTTTCTTCGATCATGGTTCTCTTCTATTTCGAGTTCCTAGGGCTGCTTCCGTCTCTCATTCTTTTTATGTTTGCCGGAATTTTGGCTGTTCTCTGACAAATTGAGCGGAGATATGAACTGTGAAGATGTTCGATCCATCGTTCTGTTAGTTCTTCCGATCGGATTCTGGTAGGTTCTGCTGTGGATTCTTTAGTGATTTGTCTGCTCATGTGTCGTGACTCTCCTCAGGGGTCATGTTTTTCTCTTAAGTCGATGGGTTTCCGTTACCACCCCCAACCCCTTGGTTTCGGGACGAAGGTTGAAGACAACCCTAAGTTTTTTTTTTAAAGGCCCCCTTTTTTGGTAGTACCTAGGTTACACCCTAGGCCCAATATTGACCAAGTCCTTTTTATTTCACTCCCTTTTGTTTGAAGTCCAGAATTACCCCTCTAATTTAGCCCCCCTCCCTCCTTTTGAGTCCATAATTGTCTCTTGTTAATCTTTGAGCTACTGTTTTATTACAAGATTACCACTCTCTTCAGTATTTGAGGTTTTTTTTTTGGGGGTGAAAGTGAGCCTCGTGAACAATGGTATAATTTTGGTCTTATATATTTGCAATTTTATTGCATTGGTGGGCCCCGAGATCACATCAATTTGAGGTTGCAATTTTTGAAGATTGGTACTTGCATGAAGTGGTGGTTGTGATTGCTATTATTTGAAATTATTTGCTCAGATTTGTTTAAATTGCGGCTGCTCTTGATTATTTGATTTTTTTTTTGTGATACTCATCCTTTGTGATGCTGATTATTGCTGTCATATGATGGTGGAATATTCTTTATTGCATCCTATGCATTATTTGTCTACGTGTAATGCTACATGTGAAGGGAAGATTGTAGATTATTATTACGTCTGCTTAAGTTATCAGTTGAAGATTATTATTATTATTATTATCTACTCAAGTCATTGGTTGAAGATTATTATTGTTTATTTATTCGTGTCATATGCTCGTGTTGATAGTGTTGAATGTTGATCACGATATGAGGAGTCTCCCTATCGTGATCTAAGTTAAGTCTTAGCTATGTTAGAGTTGGTTTGTTTATTGTGTCTTTATTTCTTTATAATTAGATTGTAATTAGGTTTGGACTCTTAGTAGGATCCTGCTAAGAGTCTACTTACTGTTTATTAATAATGGATGAAGCTTTGTTTCTTTATTTCTTTATAACTAGATTGTAATTAGGTTTGGACTCTTAGTAGGTTCCTGCTAAGAGTCTACTTACTGTTTATTAATAATGGATGAAGCTTTGTTTCTTTATTTCTTTATAACTAGATTGTAATTAGGTTTGGACTCTTAGTAGGTTCCTGCTAAGAATTACTTACTGTTTTATAAATAATGGATGAAGCTCATGAGAGGAAGTACATTATCCTACAGTGTTCTTGCACTCTCTCTCTCTCGGTTCTCTTCTTCTTCCTCTACAGGTCCTGGTTTGTTAGGTTAGGTTTTGTCACGTTAGCTATTCCATAGCTTGTGGTATCTAGTTTGAGAACTTTTTTTACTTCTTCATAAAGTTTACGTTCATTATTCGTTAATTCAGTAGGAGCTTTTCAGGTATGATTTCATGATTTTGCTTTGTCTGAATCTCACTGCTAGTCTCATTTCTCTCTAGAAACTATCAAAAGAGTACCATTTACTTCCTTGCTCCTTTTCCATCTGAAGGATGGTCTTGAGAAGAGATTGAGCGTCTTCTAGACTGATGTCAATCCCCAGGCAGGCAACTGGCCTGATGGTCCTGTCTGAAATCCAACATGGGTTGTTCCCTAGCAGGAAACCCATAAGGGGTGAAAAAAAAACAAATAATTTTTTTTCTGACAAAAATCATTGGACTGTCATGTACTCGGGTCATTTTCCTGATGGTCACCATTAGGTTAGTGTTTTGAATATTCTAACTTTTTATTTCCCTTGGGTCTTGGATTTAGATGTTGGACATTCTTTTTCCTGTTTTCTTACATATACTGGTGGAAAAGATATATGAGGTAATTGTGTAGTTTTCATTCCTTTGGTAGGAAGCATAGTAAGGATACAAAAAACTGCTGCGGTGCTCCTTTCACTTCAATGACTGGATGACCAATAATAATTGTGAGTTTGTTATGTTTAATGTGGTTCTGATTATTCTAACTTAGCCAAGATGACTAAGAATGCAGGTACCAATTACTGAGGGCAATGTATGCCCATGTTAATTATTTGAGGATATTTTCAGTTGAATATTCCTCTGAAGTTCATCTAAATTCCAGGCAGACGGGGGGGGGGGGGGGTTATTCTGTTTGCTGACAGTTCTGGCAATCCAATGCAGAAGGGGTATTGCTTTAGTATAATATATTTGTTATATTATAATATTTGTCCTTTTCATAGTTAAATTTTCCGTCATATAATAATCATTACTGTGTATGTAAATGAAACATAAATTAGCCAGAATTTTCCTACAGGCTGTAAATGTTTTCTTAAGCAATACATACTGATATAGGTGATGCCTAAATTCCAAAAATTGGAAAAAACAGAGTTCATCTACCCGACTCTGATTATTTGGGATAATACATAAATGAGTTGGGAATGTTATAAATTCCAATTCGCAGCAATTCTAAAGGTGATGCTCTCGCTGGTTAGTAGCCAGCCCTGCTAAGTTTTAGTATTAAGAGAATGATTTACTCTTGATTGCTCCAGATTTTTAGCAATTGTTTTCACTTTTGGTTGGTTAAGATTTCTGACTACTAAAGAGTGGATACTAACAATTTTCTCTGGTAAATATGGGGATCTACTACATGAACAAGTCTTTGTTCAAGAAGATATCCAGGGAGTGGGTATTATAGATTTTTTTACCCCTGTATATGGGGACTATCACTTTGTATATGACTGTAGGTACATTCAAGTACATGAATGTAAGTACATTTGAATGTGTAGTTGGCATCCTGTGGGTGCTATTTGCAGCTGTTATGAGCTATTGCTCGTCTTTTGCTTTTCCCTTAATGTCTGTAATTTAACCTGCTCAAAAAAAAAGGGGGGGTGCTGGTGGTGGGAAGAATTTCTGTGTTGTGGGCAAGTCTTACTGAATGGGTATGATCAACTTTGGTGACCTAGTGAGCATTCTGGGTCATTCCCTTTTTTCTCTTTTTTTTTTGTTGGGGGGGGGGGGGGGGGGTTACTAATAGTGGCATCATGGTGTATCTCATACTCAAAGCTGTAGATGATGAGTTTGTGTTAGCAATCTTTGATAGGAGAGCTAGTTGATGTTTTTACCTGCCAGAGTGAATATGGGTTTGAACCAAAGTTTCTGGTAGAAATCACCATCATCTTAGGATATTAATCCCTATCAAAGCTGCATAACCTCTGTCCTTTTGGTGAAATGAGTGCCAATACCCAGTCTGGGTGTAGTTCTTTTTGGTGGTTTTCTTTTTTAATTAGTTTTTCATGTTGTTTAGCTATGCAACCTCTCTATGGAAGAAGAAATTACTAGGTGGCCTTCTTGTACTCCTTGATTAGACAAGCTGCCTTGCAAAGAACTGCTTGAGTTCCTGCCATGTATTGCAATGGTGGCTTGGAAGCAATTGAAGTATGGGTAGATGGTTAGAAGTTGGAAAAGTATGTGGAGTGTTTCCAATTGGATGGCTTTGTAGAGGTAACCTCCAGCATTGGTTCTTTCATGTTTTACATTTACCCTTTTTTCTCTGTTATTTGCAGGTTCATTGAAAAGGTAATGTGGCCATTGGCCATCGTTCTCATTTAGCCCCTTGTATTTGTGATCTCGAAGGGGCAATATGTACCAGTTATTAAGAAAGTGGTGTGATCAGTCATGGCCCAAGCGATTTATGCTACCGAGGGATAAGGTTTCTCTCACCATGTTTTCTACCCTTTATGTTTGCAACAGGTAAAACTCTTCATATGTTGCATAATGTGCTTGGAGCTATTCCCTTGACAGAAAATCTCAACTTCTCTGTTTTCTTGATTATGGCTCTCTAGACTCTGAGAAAAGGTTCATTTTTATACCATGAAGTTCCACTTATACCTACATTTTAGCAACAAAAAATGTAGACACTATATAATGGTTTGTCTGTGGAAACCTGCATCTGTGTGTGCCCATCTTTATTTCCAAAATTTCCTATGAAAGTTGCTGGTTCAAACTGTTCAAAAATGACTTGCATTTGATAGGCCTCTTACATGGTATTGTAATTTCCTACCCAATTGACGTACCTTAAAACTAAAATTTATTTGTGCTGACAATCCCATATCTTTACAGCTCTAAACCAAAGTGAGGTCTTCGCCCAGAGTCCCTTCTTGACCTTTTGTGTTTTTTTATCACTCTTTGAAATTTAGAGATCTAAATAATGCTGTTTGTTTGGGCAACCTGAGCTCACTTTTCTGCGTTTGGCAACAGTGATTGGAGAAAGTTTCAGAGGAAGATGAAAAAATGTTTGAAATGCCCTTGTCCATAGATCATTCCTGTCAATTACGTGAGTTCTAATTATCTGTGAGAACTTGAATCGTGCTTGATAAGTTCCGTGTACGTTAAGACTTCGCGAACAATTTTGTGAAGATACATTTTCTCTTGCTTCTATAAATGCCCTTTCATGCTATCATTAAAAATGTTTAGAGGGGCAATGGGGGCATTAGTGGACGAAAGAGGATACTTGTTCTCACGAAACCTTACGTGAAGAGTAGTCGTTACTCTAAAGGGAGTTGATCCCATGGTTTAAAGTATCGGTATCGTATCGCTCAATATGTACCGGTTTTGCTAGTCATCGATACCGTATTGGTAGCACGGTGTCTATAAAGGGTAAAATGGTCAGAAAATTCATTTTTTAAAGGAGATTCAGGGGTAATTTTGTCTGTTACAGGCGATCTAGGTCGATACCATATTGGTATCGTATTGGTTTTGTAGATTATCGATATCTGTTTCGATACCGTGCACTAAAAAACCATGGTTGATCTAGACTCCTTTAATTCCACGTCCTAAATTTAAAGAATTTTTTTGGGTATGAGAATGTTTACTGGGCGTGTAGTCCTTGCACCAGTGCAAGTACCAATGAGAGCGCACACACAGGCATTGGTTAATTTGGATGGGATTTTTTGATTTTACTGGGGATTGTACAGTCTTTGCGTGCTCTTGTGTCTGGGCATAGTAACCACTAACCACTCCCATTGGGTAGCGTTCTTTTTCCCTTGCCTCATTTGTTTAGAGGGAAAGGTAGGGTGGGATTGTTGGGAAGATGGGACCTACATGTTTATGGGGTTGAAATGTTAGAGATAAAGTTACTTTCCAAATGAATGGTAAATAAAGTTTCACTAATTTGGTGGGATTTTAAAATGCTACATTAGTAAACAAAACATTTAATGGTCCCTGAGCTTTTATAAGTTGCCACCCATGATAACCAAACAAGGTTGAGGATGGATTTTGAAGTGCCGCATAAGTATTTTTCCACCCTAATTCTTCTACTTCACCTAAGTCCTATCTAAACAAATGTGGTATTTTTGTTTTGAGTTTAAGGCCTAATCTCACATAGGAATTATTGATTTTTTTTTTTCTTAAAATATGAATAAATATTGTAATGTGTGATGGCATAAGATACACCTTTGTGACGTAGTAGAACGATGGATGGGCTAGATATTGTTGTAATACAAAAGATCCTTGAATCCTCAAGGTAGGCAAAATGGGGTGAAACAACTGATTTCAAGATGATCCATTACAAACCCTAAAGAGACCTTATATAATAGGTCAAAATACATTTTGAACTAATAAAAGAGCGCCAAAATACAAAATTCAAAAATTGCGTCAAAATTCAAATTTTCAAATTTGTGTCAAAACTTTGAAGTTCCGATCGACCTTGAAAATGAAGGGTTTTTCGAGGGGATATCTTGGCTCACTTGTAGACCTCTGCACACCATTTCCGAAAAGATATTTTAATGATGAATCAGACGAGAAATGACAAAGTAACGCCATCTGGAAGTTGGCCCTAGGAGTTTTAGTATTTTCTGCCAAATTGATTCACTTCCTGTCGGTCCTGAGAATCCAAGAACTGGACCGATATGTCCTCTACATCACTTTGGCTCAAAGAACCCTTCCCCTTAATTTTTTTAAATGCAAAAGATCGCTCCCAGGTTGTGTAGGTTGCGCCAGCACAGGTGTAAATGAGATCGAATGCAAAGGCATCAACATATATGGGAATTTTGATTTTACAGAGGTTGGGGTGTTAACTTCACACTCCTATGTCTAGTGCAGATTCCACACAACCAGACAACGTTCTTTAGCCCTTTTAAAAAATATGAGAAAATGAGTAGAAAATTATCGGTAGGGTGTCCCTTCCTCCCCCCCCCCCCCCCATACGACATTGCTTCTTCGAATTACCTTTCTTTGCAAGCAGAGGTAGTGGAAGGCCAGGGTTTTAAAGCATGGAATTAGGGACGGAATTCGTCATTGGCGATTCTAATCGGAATCGGTGCTTAAGAACCCTATAATCAATCCTTAGATCCAAAAATAGGAAATTTCTATGGTTTTTGGATGTGAATCTACCAGTTGATTCCGATTCAAATCGTCCAATTCACCGAAGTGATTCTCGATTCTTATAACCCTGAGCAAGACGGGTCGATAATTAGATTCCATTAGCTTAGATTGTAAGTCTAGATAGCCGGCTGAGAATAGCAATTAGGGCAGTTGATTTAACAAGTAGATGGGTAGTTGTCACCCAGTCAGAGGGCATTCATTTCAATACTTAGATGTACCGGGTATTTAGGATCTGGCTCTCCTACTACCGTGGCGGGAGCTGGAGTGTTCAGCGCGAAACCACCCCAAAAACAGGGGTTTGGTCATTTTACAGATTGAGGTGGGGCCCAGGTGAGACCCATCTGTGAAATGACCAGTCCACCTGTTTTTGCTGTCGTTTTACGGGGCTGGACCCTCCATCTCCTGCCACCGTTGGAGGGAATCCATTTCCGGGTATTTGAGGAGTTCCTATCTAACAGAAAAGCAAGAACACAGAACCCAACACATCAATGACTTATGAGGTACCAAACTTCCACAAGGTAACTGCTCAAGTGATTCGCCCAACCGTCGGACGTCAAGTAGGATTCGGCTCCTCTTCAGCGCACGATTAGCTCTGATCCACACACCAGCACACATCCCGACATGCTGGAGTGTGAATCCAGGCCTCCCCAGTCACACGATATGCACTGCACACCGTGCCGTGCAGGAGAGGAGCACAATCCCGTTAGGTGGTCATACCTAATATCCACGAAGTGGCAAATCAAATAGGGTTGTTAAGTCCCATGATACCTTGATTACTTGTTAAATTTGAATTCAATCAGTATATGGCAATATAATCAGGGTTTAGAATTCAGAATCTGATTATTGAATCAGCCAATTTGAAATTTCAATTAGAATCGACTATGACCAATCCCAATTTCCACCTATCCGACAAAACCAATTCACATCAAAAACCCTAAAAATTCTCTTCTTTTGGATCTAAGAACTGATTCTGGGGTTCCTGAGCACTGATTTGGGCCAATTCCGATCCGATCCAGATGGCAATTGCAAATGACCAATTCCATCCCCGATTTCGCATTTTAAAACCCTTCATATAATGCTTTGAAGATAGGTTAAATTTTGGAAAACAAATTAATGACTAGAGAAAAGGGAACGAAAAAAATATTAATAAGGAAAAATGTCAACACATGAGAAAGGGGTAAATTGTAGAACTTTGCTTAGAAGATTAACATGTAGCAAATCTAGAACATGAACCCTTCCTATAAATTGCAAACTAAGTTCATCAGGTCGTGTCTTCCCTTTCGCTGATCCTGCCGATTCTAGCCGATACAAGGATAACCGATTTGGATCTGGATCAGGATCAGCGATGACCAATTTATTGCACATGGCCCAACAACCCCAGGCAATGAACTCAAGTTGCAATTAAATGTCCTTTAACCACTCTTCCATAATGAAATAAAACCTGTAACACTTCCACCACCCTCCAAAATTTTATCTAATTACATCCGGACAGAACCCCACAACCAGAATCATAGAATCAATACACAAATAACAATAGAACAAATTTACTATGATACTTTGAACAATCTTAGAACCACACCATTAAACAAAACAATTTCGCGTAGACCCCAATGCGGGGCAAAGACAACCAATAAAACCTTTCACTGTATCAGCTTCTGTTGGACTGGTCATTTGAATCAAGTTGTATCTATATTTGGGGGGAATCATGGATGTTGTCTCCACAGTTTTTCCATATGCATTTTCTTAAAAACAGAATAAATACTCAATATAATAGCCCTAAGTGGTGCCTTTTAAAGTAAACAAGAATTCACAGAGCCATCAAACAATCAAATCCAAGCAATCACTAAGAGACTGGTTTATTTCCTGCACAAACAGTACATTACTGTTACTAATGGATATATTAAACAGGTAAAAAGCCAAGTAACCAATAGATAGTGATTCTTTTAAGTCTTGTAGTTGTATGAAATAAGTAAGAGAGTTCAAATCGCATACTTTGCTAACGATCAGAGCAATATATCTAGCACTCGCATCCTGTTGATCTCTGCTGACTCCCACTTGCAACATCAATGGTGTCCGGCAGGTATCTGTCATTGTACCAGAGAATGGAAAAATTGGCATCAGTATCTCTTACATGGCCATGGTTCAAAACATTCAAAGACAAGATAGTCTTCCTCCAACAAACTTTGAGACTATAGATGTTCTCAGATTGACAAATTATATATATAGTCCCCAGTAAACCCAGCAATCTGGACTGGCTTATCATGAACGATCAAATACTTTTAATCACTAAGCCTTCTCCCAATGGATGGGATTGGATACACGAGTCCTGTTTCGCATTCTAGTCTATTTTAAAGTCAAATAATAGAGTAATTTTATGAACGATAATGCCAGTACTTTAAGACAATTTTACAACCAAGGTCCAGACAGGAATCATTACACTAGGAATATAAATGACGACAAAAGTTAAAATGAATGCAAAGGCATTATTGTTGAGACTTGAGAGTGAAGGATCTCCAAATATTGACTATGAGCCTTTCTCACTTTCCTTTCTTTCTTTTTTTTTTAAAGTAATTACACCTACAATTCTTGAAAGATACTGATTTTCAAATATAATTCCAGTTTGAGGCCAAATATAAAATGTACCTCATGCAGCACAATAATTGTCTCCGCGGGGGGGGGGGGGGCTCAAAACTCATGCAGCACAATTCATGTCATGCTTTGAGGAATGATAACTATGTCTGGGCAAAACACCTGCCACTAACTCAAGAAATGAACCCATAGAATTGCAACTGCAAATTTCAGAGGAATGTGCCCCCAGCCTGAGAAAACCTTTAAAGGGGAGATTTCCTGAGCCAATACATGATGGCTCCACTTTCACCAGATGTCAATGACAGTTCATTAAGGGCCTGTTTGTTTGGCGGAAAAAAAGGGGTGGGACCCATGAATAATGTAGTAACCCAACAGGAAAGGATGGGAAAAGTGATTTTTGTGGACCCCACATTAATAAAATAACCAATTTCATCCTACCCCACGAAATCCAACCTAAAAGGATGGGAGAGGGATGGGGTAGAAAAATTTGACTGCCATGTCAGCAGACAATCCCCTTAACTTATGGAAAGCTGTCTCCTCATTTCTCCCACCCCATCAAGCAAACAAGCATGGGTTTTGGTGTTTTATGGAAAACTTGACCTTTTTTCCAACCCCACTTTTTCCGCGAAACAAACGGGCCCCTAATAATGTTAGAATCACATAGAAGACAATATTTGGAACTTCACAAAAACATCGGTTAGATCTAAATGGGGCCCAGGAGGAACGAGAAGCCTCATTATGTTTAAATCCAGGGAAAAGGCTGGGCAAGCGGCTGGGCTGCCCACCCATGTCTCTCTCCCCACCCCCTGTGAAATGTCACCCCTGCCCAACCCATCCCTCACTCCCCATTGGTGCATGCCACTAGCTTGTCGAAAGCTAGCGGTGTGCCCAACCTTCGCCCTTAAATAAATTACGTTTTGTTGAAATTAATTGTCAGAATGTGTTTTACAATGTACGAATTGGTGTCTGACATGGCCAAGAATGAAATCTGGGTTGTCCTTGCAGACAGCTTGTCACAAGAGCTATCGATAAATACCCATGCACCTATAATACAACTTATCCACTCATGAATACATTGTAAAATTACCACTTCAACTTTACTTTCTTTCACACAGGTGCCAATGAAGATGCAGGTTTATTAAGAATACTACAAAGCTGTCATAAATAAGCAGAAATATTGATGCATGTCCCAATGTGTTAAACTAAGCATGCAGGTCATTTTTAATTCAAGTGGTTGAGCCCAATGACTAGGATCATCCACTTGGATAGTATTGAGGTATTTCCAAAGTGGAAAAAAAAAAAGAATTGTTCACTCCAAATTTATGAAGAGGGACACAATACACACATATACATGTTTATCTATATATATCTCTGCATATGTCAAGACAGATAAGCTTTGACTTACATCTCTTCCTCCTCCCCGCTTTTCAGGGCATTCTTTGCTATGACTTGGAAAGCTTCTTCTACGTTAATGCCCTCCTTTGCAGATGTTTCAAAGTATGGAATATTCCCTTTTGAGGCACACCAAGCTCGAGCCTTTTTCTCTGAAACCTGGAGAAATGCATGAAAAACCACACATTGACATAGGGGAGGGAAACTTTCTGAAACGGTATCAAGGAAATAAATGACTTACCACTCTGCTGTTTCCACCATCCACATCAACCTTGTTTCCCAAAACAATAAACGGGAAATTTTCTGGGTCCGAAGGGCTTGCCTGCAAGATATCCATGTCAGCGCCATTTTGTTAATGAATGTAACATGGAGGAAATTGAGAATTTAAAGGGTTCTGGTTTGCAGATGTTGCTCTATGATCAGAACGGACATGCAATTGCAAACATCCTTCTTTTTGATGAAATACTCCATCCCCAAACAAAAGTCTAATTTCTTAATTGCTTTGCAAATTTGTGGGATGTATAACCAATTAAACATCCACAATGAAAGGTCTGGAAATTTTGCAAAAAAGTCCCACCTACTAAGAAACCCAAAGATCACAATAACAATAACAACAGTGATGATGGTGAAAACAATAATGATAATGTACCTGAATAAGAAATTCCTCCCTCCAATTGTTCAGATTTTCAAATGACTTCATCACATTAACATCATATACAAGAACACAACAGTCTGCGCCACGGTAGAAAGCAACGCCCAAGCTTTGGAATCTTTCTTGTCCAGCAGTATCCCATATCTGTGACAACAAAAACATTGATCCAAGGTATATCAAATTTTCCATGAGAAAAATTCCACCTTCTAAAAATTCAATTTAGAGAACTTGCAAAACCTCTAGATATAGTTCATTCGACATGATACTACTATCTTAGAATCTGATTAAAGAACTGTTGTTACAGCTGAATGTCTCCAGCATTTGAAATGAAGCTAGAACCAGAGACTCGTATCATTTAAGGATAAAGGGGAAGATCAAGAGGTTCTACCGGGTTTTCTCAGTAACACCATAAAGAGAAAAGTAACAAGTAACAAATGATAAAATAACCAATTAAATGACCCATACAAAACAAAAAGCATTATGCAAAGCGTATAAAGTAAGAACACAAAGAATAACAGGAACGATAAGAAACTGGAGGCTAGACCCTAGAGTATTTGCAAGAGAAAAGGCTCAATGATAGGTCTTAAGGTTGAATTGTTTTTATTCCACCGAGCTGGCTTGAACAGCATGTCAGGAACCATGGTTGACTCGTTCAGATGATGAGCTTCAACATAATAGTAGGGCATTGATATGGCCATCTAGATTTCTTACATCCATCTTGATTCCTGGTATCCCCAAGGCCTCAGATCTCTCCCCCTCCTCCCCCCCCCCCCCAAACCCCCCACCACAAAAAAAAAAGAGAAAAGAAGCGTGGCTATGTTTGTTTGGCAAAAGAAAAGAAAGATGAAATAATTTCACTGGTGTTTGATTGACATAAAAGAGGAAAGTTTGAGAAGAAAAATAAAGTTGTAAACTGAAAAGGCTTCACTGGTGTTTGACATTAAAAAAATGAAAAAATTATTGCATGAAAAGTGCACAAATCTAACAGTTTGGTGAGAAAATTTCAGTGTAAAAAGAAAACATTTTGAGAATCTGAAAATTGGAGGGAAGAATTTTGTTTCTTTCATTCTCTTGCCAAACAAACGTAGCCAAAATGAAGATAGTGAACGCTGTCAACCTTAATCCCTAAAATATCTTTAGTTGAGAAATCAGGAAATAGAAATGGTCATGTCCAGGAAGATTGTTAAGTTTCATGGGTTTCAATCCCCAAATCAGCTATAAATGACCATCTAATAGCCCTGGATACCAGCATAATGTCATCCAATGCGGAAAAAAAAAGAAGCTCAAGCAGGTTCCACTTTAAGTGAATTCTTAGACAAGGCTCTTTCTTTTCACACCCATAAATGGCAGCAAATGGTAACATTGTTACAGCTTGACAGCGTCACAGTATCATTTTAGGTGAACGCTTTATAATTGTCCACTAATGCTGATTGTCCTCCTCATTCAAAGTCATATTAGTCCCAAGAACATCTCATCCCAGGTGTGAATTCCCCCAAACTTTTCAAAAATATTGAAAAAGTTACATTCTGCAGGTTCTCAGCAAATATCATTGATATTGAAACATTTACAAAACCTCAACAATGTTTTTTATTTTTAATCAGAATCAGACTTTTAATAGAATAAGATATAAATAAAGAAGAAAAATAATGAAAAAAGGGGAGAACCTCTGAGGGCATAAGAAGAGCCCCAAAAGGAAATAGCAACAAGGGGGGAGAGAGTGCTGCAAAAGAGAGACCAATTTGCCCAGCTACTATGAGCAGAAGACACAAAAGCCCCTATTTGCAACAATCTATGAGCAGAAGACACAAAAGCCCCTAGTTGCAACAATAATCAGAAGCCAAAGCCAGCTACAGGTAGCCAACAAAGGATCAACAATAATCTGTTTTCTCTGTTTTAGCCCCAGGCATCTTTAACAAGGTATTGTGCAACAGATAAATTCTCAACATGTTTTGCCTCCATTAATACTTTTGTGGATACAATGGATTGCTATGTGTTTAGAAGAAAGCAATCACAATAGAAGCTCGTTATTTTTGGTGATCAGTAAGCACATACAGGAATTGACATCAACGAAATCAAGTCTTCATTTCTCCCCTTAACATTGTTCCTACATCTTAAGGCTCAAAACAACATCTTAATGAGAAAAACACATAATACCTACACAAACAGACAACTATGCAAAGAGAGCAGGAAAGTGAAAGAATGACACGTAACTTTGAATTTAAATGATATTCACATACAGATATTTTTAGCTTCAATCCTAATCTAACTTCTCCTTCCTTTTGAGTTCTAAGACAAAAAGGTCTCTGCAGTAAGTGATTTTGTATCATCCAACATTTTACCAATTTGGACCAAAATTATCCCAGAAAGGCTTTAAAAGGGAGAAAAGAAATTTTCAATTCTATCACCCAAGATTTCATAATATTCAAATCCTTAATCCTAAACTTCCAAGTATTCCAGCTAATAACTAAAACTACAAATACCACTTGAAGGATGTCAATACTCAAATTAAACTTAGATTGAGTGTGGCATATTGGAGCCTTAAAAAAAATTCAAATTATCGAATTACTATATGAATGATATAACTCAATGCAGAAAAAAAAAATTACAAATTTCACATTCCCAAAATGCACATAAAAACACGTAGAATGATGTTACATCCCAGAAATTCTTCTTGGATGGACATATAATGATAAAAGAATTTAGTATCATCCCTTAAGCATGATTCTGAGGCTTCACCAAGTACAAGAAACAACCATTTAATACAAGCATATTCAAAATGAATTGATGCAGGACATATATCCGCAAGAAGACAAGGAGCAGCAGGCTCCCAGCCCAATTGTGGGCCTGGTCCTGCCCATCTGGGGCTTAGTTCATTAAGTAATTAGTTGCTGTTTTGATTCCTAGTCTAGTTATGTTTTCTTTAAGTTTAGTTGCAATCAACAACCAAGTTATCATAGTTTGGTTAGGGTTTGAAGTTCCTATTCAGAATAGGACTCTTAACTATTTGTATTTCTATTTAAACTCTTGTAAAGCCAAGAACTCAGCTACGTTTGACTTATTGAATGAAAGTTTACTCTGAAAATCTCTGAGGGAATCAGGTTGGATGAGAAGCCAATACAGACAGAGAGATTCTGATCTGGGGTTGTTGTGGGAAATATAAATTTTTTCTTGATTGTTCATGCTCTGTGTTGGTGTTCAGGTATTGATTATACTCTCTCAATCGATTGCTATCTCTGCCCTGATTTGAAACTCTGATTTGATTGGTATTAAACTCTGATCTATTTGTTAATATCGGTGTTCAATCCCTACTGTTATTCCTATCACTATTCTCTGATATCTGTAACCTGTGGATCCCCTGTTTTAAGCTTATATTTCTGCAAAATAAATCTGTAACTGCAGGCTGATCTGTTATCCAGATTCAGCCCATCTTTTGGGGATTTCAGAGAAGAACTCGAACCTATTTTGGGTCCATTCTGAGATCTGATTGTGACTGCTACTTAAAATCTCCGTTATCTGCAGATTTTCTAATTCAGAATTTTAATTTTCAAAATTAGTTTTAATCTAATCATTCGATTGTCCTGATATTTTGGGAAGGGGTTTAGATTACTGTAAAGGGAATTCAATCCAAATTTCAACTTATTCTGTTGGCTTGATTACACTTGATTTGAGTTTCAAAATTTCTGGTTTCCTAAATTTTCAAATTACTCTAGATCTAACCATTGGATCTCTCCCAACTGTTGAAGAGTTCTTATTGTCCATACTTGTGATTGATTCTTATAATCTGGCCTTCATTTGAGAAGGTTTAGTTTTCTATTAATTTGTGGTTGTTTGTCTGAGTTGGGTTATCTTGGGATCTTATCTGGGAGGTTAATCTTTTAAACCCCCACCATGAGTACAATAGCAAATTAAGAGCATTGCATCACAAAATTTCTGGACTATCAATTAAAAAATTGCAAGCGAAAAACACAACCTGATTGAGATGGACAAACTGAAAACAACAACCATAACCTTATCCCACCTAAATGGGGTCGGCTGCATGGATCCTAAGAGGCTGTGACAGTAATAGACAAACTGAAAACATATATCAAAATTTCATGCAAAAAAATCTTAGAAGTTTCAGTACCATATCAACCACAGATCACTAACCTGTAAGGTGAAGAGCCTATCTTCAAACTGCACTTCCTTTGTTAGAAAGTCAGCCCCAATGGTTGCTTTGTATTGATTGCTAAACTTCTTGTTGACATATCTAAAATTGAACCATCAATAGAAAACAAGAATAAACCGTATATGAATACTGATCTCATTAGTTTAAAAAGAAAAAAAGGAGCTTTCTCTTCTTCTTTAGTCCAGACAAAAGGAGTAAGGTTAAAAGGTCTTCTGACATTAACAAACATATTGACTGAAGGATACTGATTCATCAAGGAGGTCTTTCCAACCCTGCAAATCACATAGAATACAAAATCCAACGAATATAAAATAAATCAAACGAACAAATATAATTATAACCTAAATAAAACTAGTAGTTGAAAAGAAAGAAGAAAAGCAATTAAAAACAGAAAACAAAAGTAAGTTAATCCCATAAGGAAAAGTAATCTAGGCTATCAAGCTTGGCTATTTCGTTCAAAAGCAAGTGAATTTCCACAAAGCTTCCGATCGGGAATAAAATAAACTTCATTAAGGTACAGTAACTTAGAAAAAAGAAGCATCAATGTCTGCTTTATCAAAGAATTTCTGTATCCAAAGAATATCCCGAATTTTATTTTTTCCCTCCGTGCATCGACTACTGAAATAGTAGAATCACAGGAAACTAAGCTTGAGCTTCCGGAAAATTCAACTAAGATCTCGACAGATCCACTTGGTTCGTCAGGAAATCCCTATAATGGAGGGGGAAAATTTACAAAATTAAAAAAAGATCGAAGTTTTACTCACCCGCTGTCACCGAGGATTATGACCTTCAGAAGCGCTCTTCTTCGGGAAGGCATTGTTCAGACTTCTCCCTTCCCCTTTCTTCTCTGTTTCTTTCCCCCACGTTAGGATCTAAGGTTCACCTGCGATACTTTTGGGGTTTTGGTCTTATAGATTTCCCCCTCGGTAGTCGGAGGTTGGATTTCGCTCGAAAATTTTACGCTTTTTGCCTTTCTCTCCTGAAAACCTTTCGATTTGATCGAAGATACGTATTGCGTAGTTTGTACGAATTGGTTAATCATACAAAATATATACAGCAAAGCTTTCCCGTATATCCCAATTCCCAACGAAGATTCTACGATCCAACCTAAAATGGGCCCTTCTGGCAAAGGTCTGGGCCCAGAATCCAAAGGCTGACGTTCATTAATACAATCAGATTAGATAATCTGGGCCGTATAAGTTTTTTAAGCTTGGGCTGAAGAAACCCGAGGTTGAATTGGATTGTGATTGGGTTGACCGAAGAAAACCCAGCCGAGCCTTTCATGTATTAAAATAAAGGAAAAAGAATGTCGCCTGGTCTTCCCCCACCCACAAACGGGTCTTAAGATTTACAAAACTGGACAAAATAGTGCCTCTCCCTCCTAAAATTACTTTTTTAGATATTTTTACCCCTGCCATTGTCTTCTGGCCTAGACATCCTCCGTTCTCTGCAACCCACCCCTGTCTCCGCCCCTCCCTTCCCTTCCCTGTGATTACCCAAGATGCCATGGCGAGAAGGCAATGGCAAGGGTAAAAATATTTTAAAAAATAAGTGAAGGAGGGAGAGACACTATTTTGTCCAGTTTTGTAAACCTTAACTTGTTTTTGTCTATTTTTGTTAACTCAAACATATAGTGGACAATTTTGTAAATGAAAACCCAAAAGTAGCTAATCATGTAATTTTCCCTAAAATAAACGTGCATATATTACATGGGGAAATAAAGGTACCTGATCGTGTGGCCTGTGTGGCCCTTGAGCCTAGCTAGACATAAAAGCGCATGAAAGTATCGTACTGCCCCCATAGAAAGGCAAAAATTCTGCCCAAGGCAATCCTTGCGTGTACACTCCCATTAGCTAGTGCACGTATGTACACTCTAGAAGCCCAAGCAACGATCTCTAAACATGAGGTGTAGGAAACGTGTACTCACATGGGTTTTTTAATAATTTTTGGAGGAGAGAGAAATAATAATAAAAGATTCAATGTGAGTAGGTGTTTTCTACACCTCATTTTCATAAACTTTTCTTTATTATTTTTGGGCAGAAGATCGCTTTTAGGTTGCACATAGTTAATGAGAATAGTGGCATCAATGGGCAATGGGGTGGGATTTTCACTTTAGGGGGTGTAAGCGGTCATTTTGCGCAATCCTATGTTTGGGCGCAAGCTTTATGCAACCTACCAAGGATCTTTTTCTCATTATATTTATTGGGAAAATCTTATTGTAACCAAAGAGGTGAACTAAAGAGTTGGAATCTTTTTTTTTTCTTCGGGTTCTATTAGAATAACCATTTTTTTCAATGAGGGTAAATGGGTAAATTGTGTCTTTCACATAAATATTACATTAAATAACTTTCAACTTTTTGAAAACCCCTTTTTATACCTACATCAAATACTTTTCATTATGTTTACCAAAAACAAAATTAGTTCATTAAATAATTTATAGGAATAAGACAATGGACAATTAAAAGGAGGTTACAACTTCTTAACTCACCACTTCCATGACAACTAGCACTCATACTTATATATGATTACATGTTTAATATATGGATACTAACTCATTACTTTAAATCCTATGCATGTCAATGGAGAAGATGGCTTAATAAAAAACAATGGACTCCGAGGAGGTGATAACGCATGTTGAACGGTCTTTTCAGGAGTTTAATGAAGCAAGGGGAGAGCCTCTTCAAGGAACACTGCAACTTCTCCTTCCTCATCTTATAAAGGTTGTTGGGAGCTGCCTTCAGATGGCTTTATTAAGCTTAATTGTGATGCCATTCTCCCAAAAGGAGGCTCAAATGGGGGTATAAGATATATTTTTTAGGATAACTTTACTGCTCAAATTGTAGTTGTCTCTGACCTTGTTACTTTTTAATTCGGCAGTGGTGTGTGAAGCACTAGCTATCTACGTAGGTTTTCTTTATGCTAAAATCCTTGGGTATAGACAATGTCATTGTGGAATTAGACAATTTAGAGGTTATATCCATTTTCACTACTTTAGGGAAAGGCGCTACTCGCCTCATTTTTTACCCAATTATCCAGGATATATTATTTGAATCAACTTCTTTTCAGTCAATTTGCTTCTCTTGTATTCCCAAAACTTGCAATTGCATTGTATATAGCTTGGCAAGAAAGGCCATGTCAATTTTGTGTAAGACAAAATGGCCACATTTCAATCCTTAGCTTCATAGACTTGTTGTTTAGGAAGCCTTGTGTAGTCCACATTTTCCTCATGAATGAATCTTCTATTTACTGGAAAAAAAAAGAAAGAAAGAAAGAAAGAAAGAGATGGCTTACTCTTGGCCCATGGCCTTAGTTTGAATGCATTTATTATGGTTTCTGATTGTTTAGCAATGGTTCATGCACTAAATCATCTTCTTTAGCCTGGACTACCATGGTTATTGTTGATGATATTTTTTATTTGATTTCCTTAATTATTGTCTATAGTTGTTCCTCTATTCCTCATGATTCTAACAAGGAAACCCATTTTTTAGCTAAAAGGCTCGAGTGTGGTGGATGCACTCCCTCTTTTCCTTGTAAACTTTGATGGTTTTGGTAGGAGGTGTTCTTCCTCTACTTTTGCTTAGTTGTTGATAAGAATAAAATAAAATAATGATAATTTAGATTTATTATGTTGTACAGAAATTTACAGATGTTAAAAAGTTTAATTTTATTAAAGATTTATGTATATGAGAGGTCCTTAGTCTTGGGTACTTGGTGGTGCACACTCTACTATCGAGAGAGGCATAAGGAACCAAAAGACTAGAAGGCTTATCTCAAAACATAAGCAATGTTGGTTTGAGATTAAGTCAATGTCGTCGTTTGAGATTCCAAAGAAGAATAACACAAATTGGAATTGGACTTCAGGCAACCTTTGATCCTATAATAGAGAGGTAAGTCTGCAATTTTTCCATCTAGTTTGCTTTCATGGATTAATTGCCTTTACTTCAGGTTAGGCTTGGGTTATCCTTACAGCCATCTTACCCAAACCTAACCCGCCCAATATCCACCCCCTACTTGTACTTTTTCTTTTCAGGTAAAATTAGAATTAAAAAATAGTATTGTTTTTCAAAAGTTCTTCTCTTTACATGGAAATAGATGGAGATTAGGTAATGCTCTTATATAAATTTTTGGGAAAAGGCTCTCCGAGCCTTAGGTGACCATTACATCCCCTCACAATGTATTATTTTATTGTTTTTTTAGAAAAGAAAATCGTGACTTAAAAAAAGAGAATGTAAAAAGGTGTAGAATATTATGCTTGCTCAAAGAACTCCTTAAATTTTTTTATTTTATCGATGGATTTCTATATAGTGTTCATGTAGAAAGAAAATAGACAAACAAGCCTTAACTTGTTTATATAGGTGAAGAATGCAATCCTCCCCTTCACTGCATGGTCAAAATCATATATAGGAAAGGATTAAGTTTGCTCCCTTCACCCATGGTGAGGGAGGAATTTCTTCACTATGGGCATTGGCATCATCAAATGATCACAAGGGAGGCTGGTTTCGACTTCGTCAATAGTGATGAGAGTATAATAATGACCCAATAGTCCAATGATGAGGTCACTTCACCCATAGTAAATGAATTCTTCCTTTTGTATAGGTGGAGGATAATTTTGCATTAGAAAAAGTACTAACGAATCCTTTTCTATCTAAAAAAGCAATTATGGTCATTTGCATGGAGGAAATGTGCCAAGACCCATGACTGAACATATTCTGCATAAAAGTTCAATGAAATTCAAGTTGACTTTCCAAAAATGATTGTTACATATTTGTTCCGAGCTTGACTAATCAAACCACCTTTTCGCATTAGCCTCTTTTGAGGTGGAGATGTGAAATAAATTAAAGCAGACAGAGTTGAGGCAAAAGACGAGGGACCTTCGTCTAAATGATTCATCATAATGTATTGAGAATTTGTAATCTTCTTTTAGTGCCCTTTGTCTTATTTTCAAAAGTTCATTAAGTTATGGTTAAATAAGATTTTTAAATAATTTAAAAGAGACTTATCCTTATTTCATTATCAAAAACTGTTATTGTCTTACACATTTTTTGAGTTCATATGTGAAAGAACAGGATTTACCCTCATTGAAAAAAAAAATGTATTATACTAAAAGGGTAAAAAATAAGATTATAAATTATTTGACACCTAAGAATGTCAATAGGAAAATCCCAAAAAAAAAAATTAATGGTTTATAAGCACTACGTGAGGAGGAAACTCCATATCAATCAAGAGTAGAATCGACATCCTCTACTTTCGCTTGCCCCTACTTTCGTGTGCGCCTTACACACAATGAGATGCACAAAGACCTCCTTACCCCCGCTCGAGCAAGGCACTTGGACAGGGATAAGGAGGTCTTTGCATGCTCCGTTGTGTGTAGGGTGCACACAGAAATAGCGATAGGCGAAAATAGAGGATCCGGACTCTTAAGAGTATCTTTGTATACTTCTGTGGATACTAAGTATCTCTAGTTATTCAAACACCGAAGTTCCTTCTAGCAAATCAAAATACCGATGATTACCGATGATTCAATGTTGTATTTGTTTTATTTAAAAAAAGGGAAGTTTCAAAATCCTTTTAAAACTATTCCCTTGTTATTTTGTTTTTGTTGTCTTCTTGGTTTTCCCCTAGCTTTGGTGTGGTCTGGTGTAGTTAAATGGGCTTGGGTACATTGTAATTTTTGGACAATAGATGTAAGGAGTCCTTTCGGCCCATTTATGACTTTTACTAAGCCATGGAGTCCTAGGCCCAACACGATTAGTATTATCAAATACATTATTCCTGTACATACCTTTCCATATGGGGTGTGTCCATATATAGGGAAAGCCCAGATTCAAGGATTTGGATGCTCCAAAGGAAATTGAATCCTGGCCATTCATTTTGGGGACACACTCTATTGTAGTGACCCCTTAAAGGGGCACCTCCACATCTATAAAGAGAAGTGGTGGTTGTCATTCTATTTAATCAATTCCAAATTTAGGGGGCAACGGAGAACTCGGGTGGGGTAGGGGAGCTCCCATGGAAGAATCGGTAAGGGTGTCAATTTTGTACTGATACCGTATAACTAAACCCGAATCGTACCGTATTATTGGTACCGAACATATTCGGTACAATACCGGTATGGAAAAATGGTACAGCACTCGGTATGGTACGGTATCGATATGGAGGTTGATATCGTCGATACATACCGATACCAATCCGAATACCAGTATCATACTATATTATAATACTATATACTAATATAATAAATAATATATATAAGTATATTTATTTTATATATATATATATATATATACCAGTATCATACTATATTATAATACTATATACTAATATAATAAATAATATATATAAGTATATTTATTTTATATATATATATATAAATAATTTATATATATAAGAATATAATATATTTCATACTATATATTAATTTATGTATATATAATATAAGAAACCATATAACAAATACTATATACCACATCATATACATATTGAATAAAATCATATATCGTACCAATATCATATGGTACAATATCGATATGAGAAAATGGTATCATGTGCGATATGATACTGTATCGGTATGAGGTGTTTGGCTTCGGTACCGATTGACACCCTTAAGAATCGGTATGGGCCAGAATGGCTTTAGGGGTAGGATGCAATGGAAGTGAAAGATTTGCAGGAGTCCGCGGCTTTGCAGTTGAGGTTTGTAGGGGTGCAGGAGGATATGGTAACGCACAGGGGCAATAGAGGTCGATGAGTAGGGGTAGGGGCGGTGAGATACACAGGGGACAGAGGCTATAATTGCGTCGTAAGGGCAGGAATGGGTTGCACCAAGGGATCTTGGCCGAGATGGTAAGTTATGGGGTGGGTTGCAATGGCTTGCAGAGGATGGTGCGATGGTGGGATGCAAGGTTCTCACAGGTGGTCGATTGGATGTGCGACAATGGTAGGGCTGCGATGGAGAGATTGGAGCAGGCATCGATGATGGGACTGCGATGGAGAGGGGTGGAACAGGCAGCGATGCAGGAGGAGCCGTTGAGGGCTCAGACAACAACAGATGATAGCGGTAGGGGCTGAGTGACTTCATGCTGGGAAGAGGTTGGGTGGGGTTGGGCGGCGTTGTTGGCAAGGAAGAGGATAGGTGGGGTGAGAGGCAGTGGAGTGGTAACAACAGTGGTCGTGGTAGCGGTAAAGGAGAGCAACGACAATGACAGCATAAGCGGGGCAATGAAGGTGGTGGGATTGGGGTATAACTGGATATATGAAAATAGATACCTCATATACAATTTCACAAATGTTGGGTATCCAACGTACAATTTCGCAAAACGTTTGATATCCCAAGTGTCATTACCTCCCCCCTCCCCCCTCCCCCCAAAAAAAAAAACAAACAAACGGTACATTTGGTTTGAGCAAGATCACTATATTTGGTTTGAGCAAGATCACTATAAGATATTTATCACCTTCAATTCCTCCAATTCCTTTAATAGGGGGAGTGGATCCCACCTTGGGCAGTGTTTTCGAGCAGGGGGTAGGGTGATTATTTCTACCATCATATGAGGAATTGGAAGGGATAACGATTCCAAACAAAGACAATCTTTTGGTAAACAAAAACAAAGAGATTCAACAACTTAGAGCCATGCTTGTGATATAAATTGGAGGTTTCTACAATTGGTTTAAGGCCTCATATTTAATACACGTAAAGGTGAAGACCCAATTTGTACATCGCAACTAAGATGTAGCAAATCATCTGTTTAGATGATAAAAACACCTAGCCTTAATTAATAACCCACAATTCGTTCACAATTTGGCTTAATAACCCACTACTAATTCCTGAAAATTCTTGAAGCCCATTTGATTGTAAGGAAATGCAAATTTTTTTTTTTTGTGGGAAGTGAAATATATTTTATAAGAATATCAGTTTTGGTATTTATTTGCAAAAGAACTGCAATATTTCTTTAGGAAGTGAAATGTATTTTATAGTAATGTAAATATTTCCCTTTACTTCCCTTGCAACCAAATGGAGCCTAGGGAGAGGAGCCGGATTAGGTCCTCGTACGTGAAGGCTTCACGTATGGTACATGTGTTCTCACTTCCATAGATGCCCTTCTATGATGTCATTAAGAGTATTTAGAAAAGTATTGTGGTTGAAAAAGGATTCATGTTGTCATGAAGCCATACAGAAGAATTGTTACCCTCCATGTATAAGGAGCTGATTTGGACTTAGAAGGAGGGGTTTTTACTAATTGTTATCGGTTGATTAGACATATTTACCCCTATTTTTTTTGAAAAAATCACAATTTTGATTAGACATATTTACCCCTTTAGATCCTTTTCATGTGCATTAGAGTAATTAGTCTTCACGTACATTCATTTTTAAACACGTGTTCTACACGTCTACCAAGTAACGATAATAACATAAACAATTGGACTTACTCTAACACCAAATCCAAATAGATATGAAGCCCAATAACAAAGTGGATTTCCATTGCAATTTGCAATTACTTGCACCCCATTCTCTCTCCTACCCATCTCCAAGTTTGCACTCAATAGAAGACAACTCCTAACGCAACTGGCTTTAGACTAGTGCAACTGGCTAGTCTCACTAGTGCAGTAGTACCTAGCCCCCAAGAGATTTCAACTGTTTCTCATATAGTCTGCGACACCCCCCCCCCAATACATCCAATGGATGGGTTGGCATGATCCACATTAGGATGTGTGTTGGGGTATGGATCGTGCTAACACATCAGTTGCATGTGTGCTGGACACACTGTCTCGCATTGGAGAAGAGCCGCACCCCACACACACCACCCCCATCAAAAAATAAAAGTTTGCCCTCAATAAACACCCAAAAACTGACCCAACCGTCCAGGTTGATGAACCAAGAAAAACCATCCAAGTAAAATGTGCATATGAATATTTTAGTGGGAGCTCGATGCCACTGTATCCTAATTTTGTCATTTACAAAAAGATAAGAGGTATTTATGAAAACAAAATAAACATGTGATTTTAGAAGTGGTGGTGATTACAAATGCGTAGTAGTGCGTCCGAGGTGGGGAGTAGTGCCATTTGTTAGGACTTACGACAATCTAACATATCAGCTCCCGGAAAAGGCGCACTTCGATCGGCAAAAAACAGGTAAAACCAACCAACATAACAAACTCAACCCAAACGAAGGGTGGCGGAGACACCACACAAGGGAGAGGAACATAGAGAAAGGTGGGTTTTTTTTCCCAATTTTTTTTTTCGTTGTTTGTGATAGGCGGCTTTTGTGGGCCAAGTAAATCTCACTGATCAGATCCCAATTATTAAAAATAGGATATTGGCAAAGTTCCCTCCTTTGGGGTAGGAAGTGATTGGTGGAAGGGAAGGGGTCCTCTTTCTAGGATGCAACTATCACAATGCAGACTCTTTTCCCTCTCCTGTTCTCCTTCCTGTGAGAACCCTCCCATTTTCATAGTTCAGGTTCTGCTCTCTCTTCTCTCTTCTCTCTCTCTCTTTCAAAAGTCTGTGTAGAGTATTAGACATTTACATTAATTGACATTATAGGAATAAATTAAGCATCTGATGTGCATTTCATGCACATTAGGAGAGATCAAATTTGGGTTTTGTTTTCATGGGTTGCAGAGCTCTCTCTACAAATAACAAATGTTTGAATTAAAGGGTCTTTTTTTCCCTTTTTAAAACTCCTCTAAGTTTGCATTTTTGAGGAGTTTAGAAAACCATTTTCTTCAATTCTATTCATGTTAGTTAGTTAATTTGGTTAATTTTCTTGCATTTTGATTTTGCAGGGTACGAGCAGTTACAGGACGAGTGGAGTATTCCGGCAGACTCTGACGTTCATCTTAGCCGGAAGCTCGTCATTCGCAAAATGGCTCCGTCACCTGTGACTGCTCCATCATCGGGCTCTTCTAATTCGTCTTCCTCGTCTTCCTCGGCAGACGCACCATCTCCGTCGTCGTCATCATCGTCGTCGTCATCGTCGCCTCCGCCGCCGTCTAAATCGTCTCCCCCTCCATCATCATCAACTTCACCACCACCTCCAGAATCATCATCACCATCATCATCACCTCCCTCGCCGGCATCACCACCACCACCAAAATCATCTTCCTCGTCCCCACCGCCACCGAAAGATGGTGTTTCATCATCACCCCCACCTCCACCATCATCACAAAAATCACCCCCACCTCCTCCATCCCCTTCCAATGGCAACAATTCACCTCCGCCTCCACCTCCGCCTCCACCTCCACCACCACCTTCCAATGCGTTATCTCCTCCACCGCCACATAAGTCATCATCCTCTTCCAGTTCTTCTGACAAGATCCCCCTTATCGTAGGAGTCTCAGTGGGAGTGGTAGCATTACTTCTTATTTTGGCTATGGTCTTAGTGTGCTGCAAGAAGAAGAAGAAGCGAAGACCACATAACCCGATGCAATACTATGCTGACTCTGGTCAGATAGGACACAAAGGTGTTCGACCTTATTAATTTCTCCTATTATAAATTTAATTACTTCCTTCCATTCCGAGTTTCTGATCTTGGATTTGCATTTTTTACACAGCAAGCAATAATTATTATAATGGAAATGTACAAAATCAAAGCTGGCACAATAATCCACAATCGATGGAACAGGGGATGAAGATGCCACCACCATCAGGAATAGCAATACCACAAGGGGGAGGGTGGCCTGCACCACCACCACCTCCACCCTTAATGAGCAGCGAAATGAGCACCACCAATTTCTCAGGCCCACACCATCCTCCACTACCACCACCATCTCCAAACATTGCCCTTGGATTCAATAAAAGCACATTCAGCTATGATGAATTAGCACAAGCAACAAATGGGTTCTCTCAAGACAACTTATTGGGTCAAGGTGGATTTGGGTATGTACACAAGGGAATTCTACCTAGCGGCAAGGTTGTTGCTGTGAAAAGCCTCAAGACAGGCAGTGGGCAAGGAGAGCGTGAGTTCCAGGCAGAGGTTGATATCATCAGCCGTGTCCATCATCGTCACCTTGTGTCACTCTGTGGCTATTGTATAGCTGGTGGGCAGCGGATGTTGGTGTATGAGTATGTTCCCAACAAGACACTAGAGTTCCACCTTCATGGTTTGCTCTTCCTCTACCTTCTGCTCTTCCACACATATAATCAAGTACACACTATTTAATTAAAATTAAGATCAAAATTTTTCATATTTTGCTAGGAGCCATTCAAGGTTCCAATAAAGTAATTCTTGAACAGATCATAACAACCATTCTTAAATTTGTGATTTTAATTAGGACCTGGTCAACCAACCATGGACTGGACATCTAGGCTTCGGATTGCAATGGGAGCAGCTAAAGGACTTGCATACCTTCATGAAGACTGTATGTGATCTTAATTACCAAAATCTCTCACTCTCTATCAGTACAGTTACATACACAAGGTGAATGCTTAGTAATAATTTAACTACTTGCAGGCCATCCTCGCATTATCCATCGTGATATTAAAGCCGCGAATATTCTGTTGGATGATAATTATGAAGCCATGGTATGTGCATTATCCATCTACAGAGATGAATTTATCCATCAAGTGTTTGTGGGTTTTCCTGAGCTAATTCACATAACTGAAATTACAATACTAATTCAGGTGGCAGATTTTGGACTGGCTAAGTTATCCTCTGACAATTACACGCATGTCTCCACTCGTGTGATGGGAACTTTTGGGTAAGAATGATCAATTAAATGTTGATTAATGCCACTTAATTAAGATGCTAAATTACACACAAATGTGTATTTTAATTATAAATTTCATGGCAATGGCAGGTATTTGGCACCTGAGTATGCATCAAGTGGGAAGCTAACTGAGAAATCTGATGTCTTCTCATTTGGTATTATGCTGTTGGAATTGATTACTGGAAGACCACCTGTGGACACTACTAACTCATACATGGAAGATAGTCTAGTAGACTGGGTTTGTTTCTCCTCTCTTTTCCTATACTTAAAATTGTTTTTCTATGAGGAAGTAATACACAATTCTAAATCATCTCTTATTTCACACAAATGCACAAATTACCAGTTACCAAAGATTACTTTGGGGCAATGGAGCTTATATAAAATAGTCCAAGAAGAAAATAACTGATTCTATCTCTTGTGTGTGTGAGAGCAGGCTAGGCCTCTTTTGACACGAGCACTGCAAGAAGGCCACTATGAAGAGCTGGTGGATCCACGCTTGGAGAACAATTATGACCCTCATGAGATGACCCAAATGGTATCCTGTGCAGCTGCAAGCATTCGTCACTCTGCAAGGAGGCGTCCAAAGATGAGCCAGGTAAACCGTTGGATTGGTTCTAATTGGCCCACTTGTATTAGAAAGAGAGAATCTCCTCACCACGGAGATCTGAACCTTTTGATTAGCACAACGAAAGGTATTTTCGAATTGGATAATAGGGAGTAAGAATTTGTCTAATCACAGGGTCCATCAGCAATGGAAGGTGAAGAAACACTTGATCCTTAAAAGAATTAAGTTTTCCTTCATCTAGGATGAAGAAAGAATCTCTTCACCAATGGTGATGTGACGCTATGATTGGACTCTGGATTCATCATTAACTCCACCCGCTATTGTTCTTGGTCTGAAATACCATTCTCTAATCCAATGAGAGTGTCAATAATTAAGTAGATGACAAGATTCTCTCTTCACCATGGGTGGAGAGTGACTGGGTCCTTTAAAGATTTCAAGTATCTAATCATTGTCTCTGCTAAGAGCACATAAATACAAGATTTGTTGTTTAAAACTTAACCTTACTTCAAACTTGAAGGCTCTTAAAAAGTTGCTCATATATGTTTTCATAGTTGGTCTTTTTTGGGTTATTATTAGCATGTCAATGATAAGTACAAGAGATAACTAAAACGTCACTATGCCTAGTAAGTATAACGCTACACCATTTGCCACATGGTAGTACGTACATGAGTAAGTACTCTTTGAAAGTAAGGACCACACAACTTACACAAGCATCTTATTGGTATAATTTCAAATTGAAATGATGACAGGAATTGGATAAATCTTATTTTGATTTAAAATTTCACCAATGAAATGGATGTGGGGTCCTTTATCACACAGATAACCCATGTATTGCTAAGTGATAAATAGTAAAGCATTATATTTCACTAGACATAGTGACACCTAAAAAACCCCTTAAAAAATTAGGCCCAAAAAAAGACCCCTCGATTTAGAGGTACTTTTGTGGGTATTTCACTCATGTTATATGCTTTAATGACCCAAAGGGGATTGATTAGGTACCCTAGTGAAGAACACAAAAGCTTACTTCTCTTTTTTTTTTTTTTTTATGTGGGATATATGGGAGCTAATATCTCTCCATTATAAGGTCTAAATATGCAGATCTTGCTACTATGTTTTTATTATATATGTAATAACCTTCAATTCACTTCACTTCACTTCACGACATAATATTGATCAATTCTATTGAGCAGATTGTGCGTGCATTGGAAGGTGATTACTCATTGGAGGATTTGAATGATGGCATAAGAACTGCGCAAAGCCCTGCCTTTAGCTCAAATAGCGGCTCAGACTATGATGCGGCTTTATATACTGGAGAGGTGAAGAAGCATAGGAAGGTGGCAACAGCAAGCCGAGATCTGGGGAGCACTGAGTTCGGGCACAATCCCTCATCCTCAAGCGGTGATTCTCGAGAAATGAGTGTTAGGCGCACAAATATTTGAGCAGCAAGCAAGCAGTAATGGTGATGATCAAGAACTGAGCCATAGCCATACATTCCATGAGCACCTTATAACTCCTATGCTTGAGATGATGAGAAAAAATTGTTCCTTTCTATCAACTTATAAAGAGGAAGACTCTTACATTTCTACGTTGTTTTATTTCAAGGATTGCTTGATAAGTGATGAAATGATATTGTGGATTTTTTTGAATTTTTTTTTCATATACCATATGCGTATGTATTGCTATTTTGTGTGTATAATTATATATATGGAGACGGATCTAGCTTCCGTTATTTGTCAAGTTGTTTGAAGTTTTTTTTTATTTTTGATGAAAGTGTAGTCACACAAACCACACACCAATTCCAAAAGGTTATTAACCGACTTTTAGGATCGTGGAATGACAGATATACACAACATACACCACACGCAAACACCCGATGTGGGAAGTTTTTTGAAGTTGGTAAGTGATTTGAGGATCATTTTAAATTTTCTTGATTTGTCTCTTTGGCCTTTCATAATTAAGGGTTTGGTCCTCGTGTATTAATTTTCAAAAGAAGGAGAGCATACAACTTTGTTTTTCTACTAAAAGAGAAGCATTTAACCACATTTGGTGGATAGTGGGTGTCATGGATTCACTTTAAGGATATATCTTTTTGTCACCAAGGTCGTGAAATGAGAAGTAGTAACCTTCTTTTGATCGCCCTTTGTTTTATTTCCAAAAGTTCTCGATGCCAAGGGAGGTATGCTAGCACCTCTATGTCTATCTCTCTTCTCTTTACATGAAATGGTCTCGTTGCCCTTCAATGTATGATATTGGTTTCTCACACCTCATCGGTGCTCCTCTATGCCACTTGCTCAGAAAACCCTCTCTCAAAAAGAACTTTCAAAATAATTTGAAAGTGACTAATTATTATGTCACTTTCAAGAGTTGTCATTGTTCACGTGAAATAACATGATATACAATCATTGAAAAAATAAATGTATTATACAAAAAAGGCAAACAAGTAAAATTACAATTTCTTTTTCACCAACTTCGGATATAATTTACAACAAGAATTTTCCTTTTTTCTATAACACTCAACCATTAAATTCATCGGTGTTTCTATGGATAATTGATATAGGATAAGTAGGTGTAATCATAATAAATAGTCATGGTAGAAAGACTGTATTATTGTAAAAGATTATTAAGTTACAATTAATTGTTATAAGTTGAAATTAAAAAGCAAATTTGTTCCTTGACATATTGATTACAATATGGCCTTCAATATTAGGTCAATATGTATATGTTGGAATCATGTTTTGTGTCTCATCATCCTCTTATTCCTTGTTGAATACCTTCATTCACCCATTGCATGAATGGGGGTAGGGGCACTCTTATTTTTTATTTTGTTATTGACCTATGGTTATACTCAACTTCGACATTGTTTGATGTTTCTCATTAAGGTAACCCCTTTGGAATTAATAGTGGTTAGTATTGTGAATCTACTATACACATTTATTTGGGGTAGCAAATTGTGTTGTTCCATATGTTTGGGGTGTTTTAAATTACCAACATTAGGTAACTCTTCCCCTATCATCTTTATCTAATTGAATGCTTACATTTGTCGACCATTTAATATAATCCCCTACTTCTGTCCCAAACATTAATTCTAAATTTGGGTCTCAAGTCTTTCGTGAATTCAATTTAAATTCTTAGTCAAATTTAAAATTCTCCAGTGGGTTAGTTTTAGTATAGGCTAATGCAATCAGTTATTTCATATATCTACAAAAAGACCATTCTACAATGATCAATGAGAGGATGAATTTTGTATAATTCACCAACCTATAGGTTGTGAATTTGGAAGAAAATGGTACATATTGCACGGTTTTGTTCAGCTTATGAGGTTAGGCTTCTCATTCTTTAGGCAATAAAGATTTCAAACGAAGAAATTACATTACATCTACCTTTTTTATCTCACTTTTTCTAGAAACCCAAAAAACTTACTACAACACTCCGCTTGCGGCATATAGTATAATTATCAAGCATCACACCACACAACTGAGAAGTCATAAGGGCAATTCCCTTTGGAGCATGTAACCCCCTCCCCCCAAACAAAAAAAAAAATTGGTTGAACTAAATTCAAGCCAAAATCAGGGATGTGAATAGATAGCCGAAAATATGAATTTGATTAGCATTCGGATCCGTTTAGGGGTATCCAAATTTGGATAATCCAGAACATAATCTATCCATTTCGAATATATATTCAACTAATAATAACAAATTAAATAGCTAATGATCTTGAAGGTTCTTGAAGATTCAACATGTTCTAGAGAATGAGGAAAACAGCTAAGAAAACTAAGAGATGTGGATTGACAGCGAACTATTATCATTAGGGGGGGAAGGTCTGGGTTACACAAGTCAGGAAGGTAAACGGATAGACGAAAATCTGGATTCAATTTGCATATGTAATGTTTAGGAGTATTTAAATCTGGTTAGCTTGGGGATATCTAGATCTGATAACATCTTATCCGTATTCGATCCCTTTACATCTCTAGCCAAAATAGAGGCATAATTGCATAAGCTTGTGCGCATGGCCAAAGGTCTCTTGCTAAATTATATAATTATCGACTTGTACAGTGAACCGAAATTACTCGGTAACAATGTGTGGCTTTTTTGGTGGGACAAGGATTCTCGGTTCACCCTTATTTTTATATGTGTAGACCGGTAAACCTCGGGTCCATGTAAGACCCCGCAGCCCACATGAACTAGGAAAGACTAGGTCAAGGATTTAAACATTAGATTTGCACGGCTGGTTCAGATCATAATCGATTGATGCCAATCATCTTCATTCTGGCTGTTCCAGCTCTAGCCAAATTTGCACGAAAACTAAGGTTAGGGTGTTTTTAAGTCAATTCCTACATATTTTGGATCGATTCTGATTCAATGCGAGACCTATCCGGATCCCGATTCCAAGTATTTAAAATTGGACTAGGCCCATGGTAAGTTATTTTTCATTTATTAAAGTAAAAAACTACCATTAAGAAATAAAACTGTTAATATTTACATTATCCCCGAATAGTAAGAAATGTAACTTCTAAAGTATAGCTTTGCTAGCCAGCCACTTGAACAAATAGTATCATCAGACTTATCACAAAAAACCATTCCTTTTTTTTTTTTTTTTTTGGTAAAAAAACATTCCTTTAGAGTACTCTGAAATAGACAAAAGAAAAGAAACCAAAGTCCCAAGGCCATACCCCCACACTTGGCTCCGGTAACCATTGCATCAACTCCGGCATAGCTGTTCGAATTTCCACAATCAACCATCCCAAAAGAGCAACAGTAGACACGTCATTCAAAAGACCCCTAGCTACAACATCCATTTGTTTTCCAACAGACAGAAACCCCATAGCAATCAGCTGACAGTGGCCTTGTTATAAAATGCTATAAGCCCATCCAGATCTGTTCAAGATGTGATTAGGTACCTACATAGATTAAAACATGGAAATCCAAAGTGGGCAGCATAGTGGTTAAAGGGGAAATCAAAGTAGGCTCAGCCGAGATAGGGAAAGAATGAGGAGTTGGAACCTGATATGGTGACAAACTTTGATCATCAATCCACGTATTAATAAGATTCAGAATCATCAAAGGACTAGGCTGATAGTTAGCAATTACAACCTTGTTTCTGTGAGACCAAATAAATTAACTAGTGATCACTATAACACTAAAGAACCAATGAAGATTAGAGCGAGAAAAATAATTAGAATTAAAGAGGTGCATAATAAAAGACAAACAAAACTAAGGGAATAACGAATCAAACCTCAACCTCAGAGGCCCCATAACCCATATTCTCTTAGACACTTAGCAAATAAAAACTAAATGACCGACGGATTCATTGGGAGCACTACATAAAATACAAGAAGGGTCAATATGCAACCATTGAGTTAAGGGGTCACAAAAAGGAAGCCTATTAAATAGACGCCGCCAAAAAAACATCTTGAGCTTTGGATGTATTTGAAGTTTCCAAAAAATCTCCACCACCTTAGAGGTAAACTGATCAAACACTAATCGCCTAGATATGTTTAAATGGGAAGAAAGGAACTTGACAACCATTTTGGTAGTAAGCAATCTATTCTTAGAAAGAGCACACCACCAACGATCCTCAACTAAGGACAAATGAATCTTATGAATCCCAGTAATTCAATGCAAAGGTAGACAAGTGGACAATAAATCAAAATTCCAATCCTACTCTAAGATATAGTCACTCATAAGTTGAGGAAAATTCAGCCGAGCATAATTCGATTGGATGTGGAAAAGAGGGTCTGAAAGGAGTCAAGGATCAAATCAGAAATAGGTATTCCTACAAGATCCAACTTAAGGGTGTCAATTGGTACGGTATCGAGAATCTGGTATGTTTTCGGTACAATATAGACGATAGAAAGCAGATACAATACTAACTATATTTCCAATACTGATACCGTACCAACTTGGTTCTGGTCCAATACGATTTGTATTCGGTATTAAAAACAGTTTTTATTTGGTACCATATTCGAATATTTATTCGGTACAAATATGAGCATTGTCACAACAAACATTTCATGAAAAATATGGACAGAATATCTGCCCAAATATTGCAAATGGTTAAAATTCATATTCAACAAGAGTACTGTACCAATTATGTAAGTTACAGAATTCCAGTAAAATGTGGAGAAGGGGAGAGGGGAATTCTGGACAAAATTTGGTACGATTTAGCCTCGATTCGATACAAATTCGGTATGGTATCGATAAGTACCAACAATTTTGTCTTCTAAATCGATGTCGTATTGTATCAAGAGAGATTCTAGTTTCCTATATTGAAATCGTACCAAATTTGTTTCGGTATGGTTCAATATTGTTTTATATGGTTAGTTTCAATATTTAGTTTCAATTCCAAATTAACACCCTTATTCCAATCTTTATGTAAACCATCTTTTGTAAATAAAAAAGAATCCCAATGATACTATTCCAAGTCCAAGAGCCTTTGTAAACTATAACCTCGAATCAAAAATAGATTTTTGATATAAATATTTGCCCCGTAAAACTCTCACCCATATGGCAGAAGGTTCAACTAGCAACCTCCATCCTAATTTTAAGAGAAGAGCCTTATTATGGTTGAAAGAGTCCCACAACCCCAAACACCCTTCAAATTTTGGATAACAAACCTTTTCCCCATGAAATGGGATGAAGCTTTCTCCAATTCTTTTATTCCCATTCCAAAATTTAGAACAAGTAGAATCCAGACTTTTAAGGGGGAACATATAACATGGCATAAGATTAATAGAGACAGATGCCGAGACAGATTGAATTAACACTCGCCAACCAACAAAAGATAGCAAATTGGATTTCCAAACCATTATCCGACTCTCTAGTCTCTAAACGATACGATGAAGGCCCTCAACACAATATCGATGATGGAAAAGTTGGTTCATAGATACATCGTATCTCGTGATTTCTTTAATCCCTATGAAAGAAGCAAGCCTCGATTTTTCATTATGGGGTACATTCCAACTAAAGAAGTAGTCACTCTTATCGTAATTAATTTACTGGCCTGATTTCTTAACAAATCCAAAAACAAGTCTAGAATAGATTAAATGGTCAAAAGATCATTAACAAACAGAAGGTAAATGTATCATCAACAGGAGCAACTTTTGAGCAAAGCAAGCAACCTTACCACCACGAAAAGTTAATGAGAAGTTATATTGTTCTTAAACTGAATTTCGTGAGCTGATTAATCCAAACCATTAATTTTGTGGATCATAAGCATGGTTTGAGGAATCGATATCGAATCGGGATATGCCGATTTGTATTAGTATCAGTCGAGATTGATATCGATTCTTGATCAATCCTGTTTTTTCAAAGGAAACATTGTTATATCTGTCCGATTTGGACTGATACGGACCGATACGAACCGATCCTGATCGGTATTGGTCTGTATCAGCCGAGACCGAGACGGATACCGATTACTAAAACAAGATGCTTGCCTGTCAAATGGTCTCAATCAACGGTTTCAACTTTCCTCTCTATGTGTATGGGCCCTACGCGACTTGTCGTTCCCCGACAAAACCGTATGCGTTATGTTTACGACACTTGTAACGTCTACACCGTCTGATGTCTTCGCAGTATAAGAAAGATGGTATTTTAGAAAAATCCAACGGTGCATCCATAAGGACGAAATCATATTTATGCTGGAAAATAAATTAAGGATTAATTCGTCTTCCAACCCTCGACTTCACTTGCTGAGCGAGCGACATAGGTTCGTCAGCTCTCCCCCATTTCATTGCCAACGGAGTCTCACAGATCTGTGCAAAATTCTTTTGATTTTGCCATGGCTCAACCTCTTGCTAAGAAAGACGATGATCGAGATGATGAAGGTAGGCCTGGGGAATCTCGAATTTCAAAATTCCATGTTGTTTTAGATTTTGTGTTATGACATGAGTTTCCATTGTCGATCTGTACTTTATCCTCATTGTAATGAATTCTCAATGTCAATTTAGGTTCAAGTTTTCAGTTTTTCTGTTGTAATCTCTTAGATCCGTCGTCTTACTTGTGGATCTGTTATTTTTTTTGTTCTGCATCTTTTGTTTTCGTTAAGGATAATGTTGAATCGATGAAATTCATATACTTCAAAGAGAATCATGTTTATTTGTTGCTAGATTTAATGATAATTCTTATTTTACATTTTCCCAGATGTTCTAGATTAGTTACTTTGTGCTGTTTGATTACAATGTAGGTGGTTGTAGACATGATCTTCCAATTTATTCGCTGTTTTGGCGCGAGTTTATAATTATGTTGCTTGGAGTAATTACAGGTCAATCTTATGCTTCAGAAGATAGTTTTCTGACATTAGATTTGTTTGATTTTTTTTATCAGCGGAATACTCTCCATTTACTGGGATTGAGAAGGGTGCTGTCCTTCAAGAAGCTAGGGTTTTCAACGATCCTCAACTTGATCCCAGGAGATGCTCACAGGTTCTTGCTTTGTTATTATTATTTTTTGGATAATTAGTTATTGCTTTATGTTATTCAGTTCTTAATTTGCCTCTCATATATTTATGGAATGGATTAAGCTTATCAGGTTCTGCCATGTTTTCTCTTTACCAGGTTATAACAAAACTCCTTTATTTACTTAACCAAGGAGAAACCTTCACAAAGGTCAGATTTCTATATATGCTTATCTTTCCCATAGCATTTTTTTATTGGTTTTCTTTTTTTTTGTCCCAAGTGGCTGTGATCTCTTTTTCATGATTTGGAGGTTTCTATGTTATTGATAGGTTGAGGCAACGGAAGTGTTCTTTGCTGTCACGAAGCTTTTCCAGTCTAAGGATATAGGATTGAGAAGAATGGTTTATTTGATAATCAAGGAGCTTTCCCCCTCGGCTGATGAGGTTGTTGGTCAAATTTGCTTTTCTTTGTACATTTTCCTCCAGTGTAAAATTAGATGCTCACTTGTGATGTTCTTTGGCAAAGGTTATTATTGTCACGAGCTCACTGATGAAGGATATGAATAGCAAGTCTGACATGTATAGGGCCAATGCCATCCGGGTTCTTTGTAGAATTACTGATGGTACTCTTCTTACACAAATAGAAAGATACCTGAAGCAAGCAATTGTTGACAAGAATCCTGTTGTTGCCAGTGCTGCTCTTGTTAGCGGAATTCACTTACTTCAGGTACTGCACATGGTTTCTTGTTATAGGTTTTATATACATAGTTATAGTTATTGGGTTTGTCTTCTCATACTTGTTATTCAAACAGACAAATCCGGAGATTGTCAAACGGTGGAGTAATGAGGTGCAGGAAGCTGTTCAATCAAGGGCTGCCCTTGTACAATTCCATGCTCTGGCTCTTCTCCACCAGGTAGGTTGCATTATTTCTCCCTCATTGTATTTTGATTTATAGAGAACATCAAGCTGGTTATTGGTTTGAAATCCTACGAATGATGCTTCAAAGAACATGATACACTCTCGGTGGTTCAATTGTTTGTTTATTTGAATTATTGGGTTGTCTCTGTATTTATTGTTTGATGGTAAGAAGCTTTTGTATTTGTGGTTGAGTGCATAGCATTAGAAAGTAGTGAGTTTGCTCAGATGTGTTCCAGTTATTTTATGCAGGATTTGACTGTGAATGGGACATATGGGCCATGCATAGCATTTGAATCTGTTGGTTTTTCAATTTATTTATGATAATTTCAACAGGATTGTCTACCTTCAGTACTATCATATTTCTGCAACAATTTTTATTTGTTGTGTTTGGTTCAGTTTCTTTTCCTATTTTTGTATTTTTCTTCATCCTTAGAATTACTTCGTTATTTGTCAAATTAGTGTCTTTCACTTTATTCTTTTTGACTGTCTTTTGAGCTTCTTTCAATAGGATCCGCTCTTATGGGTATAATTAAGTAATAATGTAAGACAACAGTTAACTAGATCGTACAGCTTCTTGATTGACTAGCTTCTATTTTTGTTGAATGCATAAAAGCCAGATTATTTTTCGATTAATTTCATAGTTCAATCACTAGTATTTCTCTTTCAGCTTGCTGACAATGGATACTAAGGGGGAAAAAAGAACAAGTGCACTGACCAAAATAACCTTACTGCAAGTGTATTGCAAACTTAGGAGGTGTAAAGCAAGTGATGATACACATGCTTACATATGCAAAAGTTTAATAAGAGCTTCAGTGAGGCACTTCCTTGATGCAGGGGCCTCCTTTAGTTCAGCTTTATGTGCTTGTTGGTGTCTTAGCTACCTTCTGTAGACCTGTCATACTTCATTCGCTATTTTTTTTTTTGTAATCATATTTTTCTATGTGGGCTTGAGTTGATATTTCAGTTGTGCAGAAGTGGTAAATTATGACCCTCCCCAGACCCCGCAGTGGCGGGAGCCTCGTGCACTGGGTATGCCCTTTTAGAAGTGGTAACTTATTTGAGAGATTGAAATGGCATAAAATTTTCAAATTGTGTGAAATATTGGTAAAATTGTGTAAGATGATGGAATATTTATGAGAAAAGGTAAATTTAAAAATCAGGAGTCGTTACTCAGATTTGGAAAATATAACCATCACCATGAATAACAATTTTATTGTCTACAAGTACTTGCAGAAGTGCCTTCTACCTGGTTTGTAGCCCTCCTCTCTCTTGTGATGGGCATGGCCAGGTTAAGAGTTAAGTGCAGATATTTTCTGTTTTGCATGAGTTCCAGGATTTTTGGTCTTTGCAAGTTTGTGGGGTTGAAACCTCAGACCTTTTGGTGGGATTGTTGTGTGGAGTCATTAGTACTAATGTATTGTAAAACAGGTTCTGGTTTGGGAGTTGTTTAAAATCCCTTCACTTGTTTTGGCACAACATCTTGTGTCGTGGCATGGATATGAGTATTTTTTTTGCTATTGGGGGGTTTAGTTTCTTAGTTTTTAGTTCGAGTAGTTACTCAAAATGTGAGTGGTATATTAAGAGGAGTTATAAAAGTTCACCAATACTTAGTTTTCTACTTCCATTGAACAACTTTTTTTTTTTTTAATTAAATTCATTTTTACATAGACAACAGTTTCATTGAACAACTTGTTATTGGTGAATTTTTATATATGTTGCTGTATAATGGATGTGGCATTGTTAATGAACTTTTGAACAAGTATTTTTTTTTGGGGCTTCAGCTGTGTTGGTTCATTGGAACTCTAATATCTCTTTTACCTTCTCTTTTGTTATTAAGCTTGTAGATACTTCTTGTGGTCCTACTGCACTGTAAAATATGAAATCTTTGAAGTTTATTCTCATTTGTTGCCAGATTAGTATCTCGCCTTCTCTTCAACTCCTCTTCTCCTGTTCTGGATCTTTTTTGTATTGTATGGAGGCCTTGGTTTGTAATTATAATTCAGTGTATTCACCATATGACAGTAGGTTACTGAATCTATTTATCTAGTGATGGCCCATGATCCTGAACTGAGAACAGTTCTCTAAAATACTACATAAATAATTAGATGAAACAACAGAATATAACTTAGTTGTCTTCGTATCATGAAATCTGATTTTGTTCCTCTTCAAATGATTGCCAAGGAAGTATGCACTGTAGCTTTTAGCCCAACTTCAAATGCTTTCAAGTTAAAGATTTGCATTCAGAAGTTGTTAAAATGTTGATTATCTGTGTGAACTGTCAACTTGCAGATACGGCAAAATGATCGATTAGCTGTTAGCAAGCTAGTTACAAGCTTAACAAGGGGAACAGTTCGCTCACCTTTGGCTCAGTGCCTCCTGATTCGTTATACTAGTCAGGTGCACCTCTTTGCTGAAAATTGTATTGTACTTACTATATCGCGAGGAATCTATCAAAAAATTACAATGAGTAATTTCTTTTAGTGTTAGACTAGTCAATCATTCTGAAACAAATGCTGATGCAGGTAATACGGGAGTCAGGCCAGAACACCCAGACTGGAGAGCGTCCTTTTTATGATTTTCTTGAAAGTTGTCTGCGACACAAAGCTGAAATGGTGATTTTTGAAGCTGCTAGAGCAATAACAGAGCTGAGTGGTGTGACCAGTCGAGAACTGACTCCTGCAATCACAGTTTTACAACTATTCTTGAGTTCATCCAAACCAGTGCTTCGTTTTGCTGCTGTTCGCACCCTAAATAAGGTTTCTTACTCAATTTTCCTCTCTAATCTCTATAGGCCAGAAATATTTCACCAATGTGTTTTGCTTGTCCCATTTCTCCCCCTCCCCTTTTGAGTTGATTTAGGATTATTCTTAGAAATCTGTTGATATCTATGAATGGGTTTGGGGTTCAAAATATGCTGTTTTAGAAATTGTTCAAAAAGAAAAGTATTATTAACTTTCATATGTAATTTTGTGGTCTTCCCTGGAGATTGTTTGGAGGATTTCTTTTTGTTGTTGGACTTCCATCTAATCATCCATGGTTTATTTTGCTCTTTCTTTAGGGTCTTTAAGTGGGTTACAAATTTTGTGTTGTTTTTGCTATTGTGTCATATTTTATGGTGAGTCAACTTGGTTTGAGTTCCTACTGTTTTATAGAAAGATTAAAATGTACTTTGGAATTGGGGGTTGTCTAGGCCCTCTCATAGCTTGAACATGTTATCTTCATTCATTTACGACATGTGTTTACTGGACTCTTCAAGATAGGAGCAGTAACCTTTGTCTGACACTTCACTTAGAGTGCAAAGTTTGATGACGTTTATTCTTGCCATATCCAGGGTACATAGTTTACATTGCATAATTGCTATATTTGTCTTATACTTTGTTTCAAGTTGGGGGGCAAATATGTAATTTTTGGTTATTTAAAATAGGGGTTTCTAGCATGTCATGTAGTCCTTCATTCTAGGTATCGATTGGTCCTTTTGTTGTTTTTGTTTTTGACTAAAGGTTGCAGCTTGGCTCTCTCCCATTCCCTTCTCTCTCCTTTGGTTAGATCCCTCTCTCGGATTCTCCCTTCTTTCTGTCCCACTTTTTCTCCATTTCTCTTCTATTAGCCATCTCTTTCCTCTCTTCCTTCTATCAATTGTTTTAATAGATCTGATTCTTAATATTTTTCTTCCCTGTTTTACCTCCTGCTTTATCTCCTCATTAATATCCTGCGACCACTCTCTCTCTTCCATCCAATCCAGCACTATCAATTTCCCCAATATCTCAATTTCGCCCCTTATTCAGATCTGGTATATTAGATACTAAGTTCTACTATTGTCCTTCTTTAAATCTGATCCCTTAAATCTAGGAATGGATGATACGTGCACACCAACAAGTCCCCACTCCACCTGCACACATTGCAACACAACCACCTAGTCCACTTTTCCTTTTCCTTTGTCTAGTTTATAGACTTGCTTTTAATATTTGAATAAGTCAAGACTAATCTCTTGAACGTTGCAATAATCTTTTCAGGTTGTTGAGAAGAAATAGGAATTAGTTGCATTTCTTTATATATTTAAATGCTACTAGAATAATGAAATGGGAGTGGAGAATATTCAAAGAAAAAGTTAGACCCTCGTAGCCTTTGTGGAGGTAGGTTTACCCTCGAAGAGAACCCTACATCTATCTTTATCTCTTGTTATCCCTTTATTTTCTTTTAGCCATATCATCAGATCTCTCCCATATCGACCATTGGTGTAGGATAAGATATGTAGTTAAGTTTTGAGAACTCAGTAGATGTTTGTGTGTGTGCTACTTCAAATGAATTGGTTATTGTACGACGTGTTTTTAGTTATCCTCAATGCACTCTAGATCATGCGCAATGCAAGACTGTCAGCTATTTCTGCAACATGGTAGTATTTATTGGGGATCAGACTTTATGGATTTGTCTACTTGTACATCTATTGATTTTTTTTTAAAAAAATTTGGCATCAGCATGTACGAGAATAATGCTTTTGAAAATCTTCTGAAAACTCAATTTTGTTGGAAGAACAGGGACAAAAAGGATGTTGGAAAAGCAAGGGAAATCCTCATGTATGTGTGGGCCATACTGTTGACCATTGAACTACCTGATGTGTAGAAACATGGTGCAATGCTTGAAGGGGTGTTTCTGTGGACATTATATTTGGCTAATTAAATGCTTTTCTCAAATAGTTTCTGATACCTTTTAAAGCTTGGTAATAATTACTTACTGTTAAAATAACTAGAACTTCAGTTGGTTTGTTTTGCCCCTCTTTGAGGTTATGGTTTTAACTAAAGTTTTTGCTTTCATTAGCCAAACTAGGTGTTGAATTTTCAATTTTCAGGAAGTCTGAAACCTGCCATTTCCAGTTTTAAGTGTGAACATGATATCATGATGATGAACTTGATCACTATATTCAGCTTGGTTATTTATTTAATTTTCAATTTTGTGCAGGTTGCAATGACTCATCCCATGGCAGTTACAAATTGCAATATAGACATGGAAAGCTTAATTTCAGACCAAAACAGAAGCATTGCTACACTTGCTATCACTACTCTCTTGAAGACAGGAAATGAGTCAAGTGTAGATCGCCTGATGAAACAGATAACCAATTTTATGTCCGATATTGCCGATGAGTTCAAGATTGTTGTTGTGGAAGCCATACGATCGTTGTGCCTTAAGTTCCCACTTAAGTATCGAACGTTGTGAGTGACCTCAGATTTTATTTTTAAAATTGTATGCCTCAAAAGCGTTGAAATTTGGATTGGATTAATTTTTCCTTCCCCTGTTTATTTCTAGGATGAACTTCTTGAGCAACATTCTCAGAGAAGAAGGTGGTTTTGAGTATAAGAAGGCAATTGTTGACTCAATTGTTATCCTAATAAGAGATATACCGGATGCTAAAGAAAGTGGATTGTTTCATCTCTGTGAATTTATTGAGGATTGTGAATTCACATATCTGTCTTCTCAGGTGGGCATTTTCTCACCTAGATTGGTCCGATTCAATTTATGAGCTGCTTGAAATTGTTTTCTGTGGTTTCTTGTCTGTTTGTTTATTCCCCTGTATTTTCTCAGATACTTCATTTTCTGGGAAATGAGGGGCCAAAGACATCTGATCCCAGCAAATACATAAGGTACATTTATAATCGTGTGATTCTTGAAAATGCTACTGTTCGGGCTAATGCTGTGAGTACATTGGCGAAGTTTGGTGCTGTGGTCGATTCGTTGAAGGTAATGTCTTATTCCATCACTTCATCAGTTTCTACTGAATATTTTCTTTCTTAATTTTGGTTTTGATTCTTGCTGGACTAATTGTTGCAGCCTCGAATATTTGTTCTGTTGAGACGCTGCCTCTTTGACAGTGATGATGAGGTGAGTTTCACTGTAATATATGAAGCATTTCTTGTTTTAAATTGGTGATGCATGAAAATTAACTTTAACTATTGAAGTTGGTTGATTCCAAACGTGCTTTGGAAATTTAAGTGTTACCAGACTTTGTAATTGCGTTTCCATACTAGAATTTGGGCTTCTGAAACTTCTGTGATTTAATTTTGAGAATGCAGACTGGTTATGTTGGTTCACCATGTTTCTCTTGTATGCATTATTGTTCCAGAAAGTAGCAAAATGATACATGCGTCATTGGTTATTTCTGCTGGTGATGTTTAGTGACTTTATTTTGCTGCTTTATGGCTTAGGCTGATTATCGAAGTTGTTGCCCCTGTAATTTTAAGTCCCTTGATCAATAACCTTCAATGGGGTTGGCTACACGGATCTTTAGCCAACCCCATTTTGTTGGAAAAAGCTTAATTGAGTCGAGTCAAGCCGGAGTCAATAACCTCCCTATGATTTATACAAGATAGTAGAACCTCATTATTCGTTTATGTATATGCTCATCAGTCTGCTCTAGTTTTCTGTTAGTATTCATATTTCTTAGAAATGAAAGGAGGGAATAAATACCTAACCTGTTTCTTTCCTTGTGAGACTGAATTGATAGAAGCTATTTTCCTCTTCATTGTTTTTTAATATGCTTGATGTCTTGAAATATTGAATTGTGTGAACTTGAATGAAAATTTTTATGTTTATGAAAACAAAAAAGAATTCATTTCAGGATCAAATCTCAAACTTATTATGTATAGTATCAATTCGTCTGATTGATTATTGATGCTTGTCCTGCCTACTTCCCTCCTTATTTAGGGATTGGCTACAACTCTTCCTTTTTCCCTCTTAAATGTGTACATAGTCTTTTACTCTTGTTTTATAGATGTTATGCACCTCCATACGTAGAAGTATCATTATATATTCTATCCTAGTAGGAAATTTTATCATATACCAACTTTGACCATCTTCCCATCTCCAGATCTAGCGATTTATGTTCTACTATACAACAACTATAATATAATTTCCAAGGATATATTGGCATTATATTTCTTAATACAATATATGCTCACCTTGACAAATCATAAGTTTGCTCACTTTCAATCCACTTAGCTCTTTATCTTGTTCCATTGGAAGTTTTATATGTTTACAGTGTTCAACTATCCTTGGGAAGCATTTCAGCTTAAACTATTTAATGTTTTGATGCCTTCCTTCTCCCTCTCCCCCTGTTTACTCTATGTCATGGCTGCACAACCCAGTCTTGTTTCTTAATCATTCTAATTGCTAAGAATTTGTTCTGCCAATCTTTACACAGGTTCGTGACAGGGCGACACTCTATCTAAATACACTTGGAGGTGATGGGTCAGTTGGTGAAACTGACAAAGATGTTAAAGACTTCCTCTTTGGATCATTGGATGTTCCGCTAGCCAACTTGGAGACAAGTTTGAAGAACTATGTAAGTAGTTTTCTTTGACAGTGTATGTGCTTTACTGATTGTTTTTATCACATCATCCTTGCCAAAAGAAAAAATGAAGGGTGTGGTGGCGGCTAGGGTTCTGAAGGAACTTCATGATCTCATTTTTATGACATTGATACAGGAGCCTTCAGAAGAACCATTTGATATTGATGCTGTACCTAAGGAGGTCAAGTCACAGCCTCTTGCTGAGAAGAAAGCCCCTGGTAAAAAGCCTACTGGTTTGGATGCTCCTCCGATTGTTCCAACGTCAACCATTGATGCTTATGAAAAACTGCTATCATCCATCCCTGAGTTTTCAGGCTTCGGACAGCTTTTCAAGGTTCCTTTTTTTTATGTCCACAATTTGGAAAGCATTTTGGCGATTCATTTGTTATAGATTGCTGAACTTTTCTTTTTTTCTTTTTTCCCAGTCATCAGCACCTGTGGAACTGACAGAACCGGAGACAGAATATTCAGTTAATGTTGTAAAGCACATTTATGATGAGAATGTTGTGTTTCAGTTCAACTGCACAAACACTATTCCGGAACAACTTTTGGAAAATGTAAATGACCAGTTTTACCCAGTATATTTTTTTCATCTCACTTGGTAGTTCATTACAATTCAACTTTGTCTTTTTTCATTTGTTGCCAGGTCACTGTTTTAATGGATGCCACTGAAGCAGAGGAATTTTCTGAAGTTGCTTCCAAGCCTTTAAGATCCCTACCATATGATTCACCAGGGCAGACTTTTGTAGCGTTTGAGAAGCCAGTTGGATCCCCTGCTGTGGGGAAGTTCTCAAATATGTTAAAATTTATCGTCAAAGAGGTACAACTGCTGCTTAGCTATTTGCTTGTTTCCCCTCCCCCTCCTCTATTTGAATAAAAAAAAAGGTTTTGGTTGGTAAGCATCTGTCTACAGAGCTATGGGCTTGTGTACAGCTGGTCAGGGTGTTCGTACAGTTCATACTTGAAGAGTCATGTGCTATATTTCCAAAAAAAATAAAAAAAATCTAGAAGTAGGTTTTGATGGAGAAAGTTGAAGAATGTGATTTGCTGAAAAGAAGTCAAGGCTACCGTTGGATACTGGGAAAAGAGTTGGTAGGGAAGGGAATGTTGTTATCAAGACCTGGCCTCAGACCTATTCTCCTGTCTAACACTTGGATGGGGCTAAATATTAGATAGAACTAGAGATGTCAACAGATAGTCGAAAATCCAAATTCGATTTGCATTCGTATTCGTTTAGAGAACTATCCGTATCCATCCAATAATTGGATACGAATTCGGATATCCCAATTTCCGATCGGATATTATCCGATCCGTTCAATTCTCCACTAATATATATATGTATTGTTGTAACTTCGATTGATAGATATTATCCAATATTTTATATATCATGATTACAAACGACGGTTGACCATTATTCCGGCTTTCTTTCTCCCACGGACCCCACCATCTCACCTTCAATTCCCATTTTTTATTTTAAATTATCCTGACAGCCCCACTAGGCCATTATATTACCCAATTATCTTCTCTTCTTCAGCAATGGCCACCGCTGTAGATGTTGGGTTCAATTTTTCGATGCTTTGTTGCTGGCATAGCATGCATTGTCTTCTTCGTAGATGCATAGATCAGATCTAATCGATCATGGATTCAACATTACTGCTCTTTTTATTTTCTGATATTGAATGGCTTTCTTGCTCTATTTTCTGTGCTACATGAGTGCCTGTTACTCAGGTCTCTAATTGATCACTGGAAAGCTGAAGAACATAGGTTGCAGCTGGGATTTTAAGCATCATCGCAAGCAAAGTTTTATAGCTAGGGTCAAGTGGGAGATTGAATACGATCTGAAGTTCCGATTGTAAGACCTGTCAAGAGGTTTTTTTCAGACAGAAACACACAAAAGAAAAAAGAGTGAAACAGAGAGAGCGAATCAGTGAGAGAGATGATGGATTAGAGTGAGGATGGAAGAAACGGAGAAAGGAAGACGAAAGAGTAGGTTTCTCAAGCTTTGTAACCGAATCGAACCGGATAATTTCCGGATATCTGATTGAATTCGAATATGATCCTGCTTTTAATATATCCGGCGGATTTCTAACCGAATTCGGATAGTATATTTGCCTAACGAATTCGAACACCGTACAGAATTCAATCCGTTTACATCCTTAGATGAACAGAATTAGTAACTAGAAAGACAGAATTTAGTAACTGAAAACAAACAGGGATCTCTCTCAAACCAGAAGTCAGATGAACCTCCTGTTCTCGTCGAAGGAAGTACTTATAGAGGGAAATAACTGGTCGTAGTTTGGGCCATATCCGATGGCTGAATTGGCAGAAATAGTATAATAGTATGACGAAGCAGCATTTAGAATAAGATAGAAATCAGAAAAGCAGGAGGGATAACAGATTATAATCTGGCAGAAAAAGTGATTAATATATATATATATATATATTTAAAGATGGGTGAGGGATAGGCACAATGGCCGCATGCGGCAAGCTAGCAGGGCGGCACCAATGGGGCGCAGGATGGGGCATCATAAAGGAGGGGCAGAGTGTCATTTCAAAGTGGGGAAGAGAGGGATAGACACAGCGGTGCTAGCTTGCGGTACATGGGCAGTGTGCCCAGCCTTTTTCCATTAAAGACATAAGACGAAGACATAAAAGGGATGAGATATTACCTAAGGATGGCCATGATAGAAGGAGTGGTTGCTGAAATTTGACAGAAACAGTATGATTGAAGAAGAAAGGGAAAGAGAGAAGATGATCGAAGGCAGGGAGGGATATGACTTGGTATCACCACCAAGTCTAGTTCAGCTTCACCACCTAGGAGCTTGCAACTGATTCACTACTGCAGCCATAAATCACAATAGAGCAATTGTTAAACAACCAAAATCGTGGGAGGGGTGACTGGGGTCTCCCTTCTCTTCTATTTATTAATTTGAATAGATGTTGTACAAGAATAGAAGCCTTGGCTACCAAGTAGCCTACAGTCAAATAAATAGAAATACTAGAGATTTATGACTAAAACCAAAGTGGAAAAGAATAACATCAAAATTAGAAACTATAATAGTAGATATCTTCCAATATGGGACCACATAAGAATGTCCATCAATTGATGGCCCATTAGGAGACAAAAATAGGGCCTCAATTGAGTAAACTGATGGCTTATGAGGGACTTAAGTTATAACCGTGAAATGGGCCTAAGTGTGGTCCTGAACACAACTTAAACTGATGGCCAGAATAAGACTTGACTGGGCTGATTATAACTTAAACCGATGGGCCTCAGGGGCGTGATTCTTCTTCCTATGTTGTAAACCCTTAGCTCTGCACAAAGATGAAAGAAAGGAAAAGGATAGTCACTTACTTTTGTTTGGAATCATTCATTAAAAATAACCAAAGCTTGATGTACAAAGAAAATCTGACAGATCGACCCTTCTTACCAACAGCCTGCTGGCATTGAGTTGACGTAATGGTGCCTCAGTGGTACTAGAATTAGCTACTGCTACAGTACTAAAGCATATACCTGAGGTTAACATAATTTGTTTTGTCTACTGCCCCAAATACCCACATCGTTAAAATTAGAAAAGTTTATCACTATATCCGTTTGTTAAGATTCTAACAACAACAACAACAACAAACTCAGCCTTATCCCAACTTAATGGGGTCGGCTACATGGATCCAAACAAAACAAAATAGAGAAAACCGAATTATACTCAAAAAGGGTAAAGAAAAGATGGGAGAAGAGGGATGGGAAAGAGATGAGAGATGACAGAAGGAAAAAGACAAATGGAAGATGGGAAATAAATAGAAAGATGAAAGATAGTAAGAGGAAAGAGGCATAACCCAACACGTTACACGTCAGGAAAATCTCAGCTAAATGGGGTCTACGACATGTATTCTTGCCCTCCAATAGGCTCTGTCTGAGGTCATACTTGGGACCTAGCTCTTTTAGCTCCTTCAATTGGAATCATATCACTCCTCCTTACTAGGGCGTCCCTAGGCCCCCTTTGAATATGACGATACCACCTTAAACGACTCTCTCGGAGCTTGTCATTGATCGGGGCAACTCTCAAGTCCGCTCTTATATGTTCATTCCGTACTTTATCCTTCCTTGTTTTTCCATACATCCATCTTAACATCCTCATCTCTGCTACACAAAGCTTATCAATATGACACTTCTTAACTGCCCAACATTTTGCCCCATTCATTATGTCCGGACGAACAACAGTCCTATAAACTTTCCTTTAAGCTTTACAGGAATATGTCGGTCACACAGAACTCCAGACGCACCTCTCCATTTCATCCAGCCCACTTTAATTTTCTGTGAAACATCATCCTCTATGTCAATTTCTTTATTTATGATTGACCCCAGAGATCTAAAATAGTCACTTTACGGTATCTCTCTTTCCTCAATTCACACCATATTAGTATGCATCAAAGTATGACTAAAATTACTCATCATATACTCCGTCTTCGTTCTACGAATCTTAAAGCTTCTTCGTTTCCAAGGTTGACCTCCAAAGCTCTAACTTAGAGTTAATCCCTTCTTTTGTCACTTTCACCAAAATGATATCATCGGCGAAGAACATACACTATGGGACCTCATCTTGATTGCCTTGGTTATATCATCCATGATAAGCACAAAAAGGTAAGGACTTGAGGCTGAGCCCTGATGTAATCCAATCGTAATTGGGAATTTCTTGCCCTGACTTCCCACAGATCTCACACTAGTCACCGCGCCCTCATACATATCTTTATTGACATCCACATATTTACTTGACACCACCCCTCTTCACTAGAACATGTTGGATTAGATCTCTAGGGACTCATATCTCTATATCTTTCCATAAGCCTCCTCAATAAGCAGATAGCTTCTGTCGTGGATCTACCTGGCATAAAGCCAAATTGGTTCATCGAGATATGAGTCTCTCTTCTCAAACGGGTTTCAATAACCTTCTCCCACAGTTTCATAGTGCGACTCATTAGCTTTATGCCTCTATAGTTATTACAGTTTTGGATATCACTTTTGTTTTTGTAGATCGGGATTACAATTCTTCTCCTCCACTCATTTGGCAGCTTCCTTGTGCTCAAAATCCTGATTAATGGAAGAACCCACATAGTCATTAGGTGGGTTGAAACTTCAATTGATTAGAGCATGGGAGGCTCAACCCCTCAACTCCATTGAGAATCTGTATCATAATCATGGGGTCATGGTATGTGTCACCCTAAGAAAGAGAGAGAGTCCAAGGAAAGGGGATATGGAGGGAAAGTAGTACCTGTAGTAGAGATAAAAATATAGAGATGGAGACAGGATGTATAACTCTGAGTAATTTGTCGGATTATCGGATCTGATTGTATTGACTCATTTCCTAATCATTGGTTCAGGTGTGATCTGACTCGAATCTGACCTGTTGACAGCTGGACCATTAGATAGATAAAGCGCAGTTGGATTTCCATGTGTCAAATTTCAGAGCCAAATTTAATCGTATAACTTTTCATGTATTGGCATTTTTCCTAATATTTTCAGCCATCCAATTGTTTCGTGGTCATTTGGGTAATTTGTTGTGCCTCCCACCTTGCAAGGGAGAAGCACATAAGCTCCTCATATGCTCAAATGGTGGGCTTCAGAGCTTGTTAAGATTCTAAATTGAACCTATATCATTGTTCCAATTCCCCAGAATTGTCAATAATTGTCACCACTCAGCATTTTAATAAATGCTAGCAAGCATGCACGTGTGGTAATATGTTTTTTTTTTTTTGGGTGGAGGGAGAGGATAGAGAAAGGGGATAGAGAGAGAGAGAGAGACGTATCACTCTCTGAGTGTTTTGTCGGATTATCGGATCTGATTGTATTGACTCATTTCCTAATCATTGGTTCAGGTGTGATCTGACTCGAATCTGACCTGTTGACAGCTGGACCATTAGATAGCTAAAGCGCAGTTGGATTTCCATGTGTCAAATTTCAGAGCCAAATTTAATCATATAACTTTTCATGTATTGGCATTTTCCCTAATATTTTCAGCCATCAAATTGTTGTGGTCATTTGGGTAATTTGTTGTGCCTCCCACCTAGCAAGGGAGAAGCACATAAGCTCTTCGTATGCTCAAATGGTAGGCTTGCTAAGATAAAACTGTTAGAGCCTCTTGTTATTTCTTGCAACTCATAGTTTGCACAGGTTTCTGTGCAATTACTCTGCATACTTAGCAAAACAGAATTGCAGTTAGTAGTAATTCTTATCTCGACTTTAGAGTGCGGACATATAGTGAGACATCCTTATTATGGACACACGAAAATTTATTACCCATCAAGGACTCGTGATTAATGAAAAAACCCACATAGTCATTAGGTGGGTTGAACCTTCAATTGATTAGAGCATGGGAGGTTCAACCCCTCAACTCCATTGAGAATCTGTACCATAATCATGGGGTCATGGTATGTCACCCTAAGAAGGAGAGAGAGAGAGAGAGATTAGACATTGAGGGAGAGTTGGTGGAGAGAGTCTAAGGAAAGTGGGATATGGAGGGAATGTAGTACTGTAGTAGAGATAAAAATATAGGGATGGAGAGAGTGATGTGTAGGGATTTCATTTTCTAGATAAATTTAGTTAAAATGAGGAAGTATTTCTGTCAAGTGAAAAAGTATAATCAAAGGCAGTTTGTACTTAATATATATTATATACATATATATATATATGGGTGTGTCTGTTTGTAACCAAGAAGGTTACAAACAGAATTTTTAACTGGATTTTTTACCCATCATATGATGATGTAGAATTAGGGTAAAATGCCTAATATTGTAATTTAGCAAACTGATCCAACCTCACCTCATGGTTAGAGAACTCGGTTTCGGAACTGGTTTCGTCCAGTCAAAAAACCGAGTTGGACCGAGATCTCGGTGAGAGTTGGTGCACCTTTTTTTTTGGAACTCGTTTGATGGTTTCGGTGGGTTTTTTGACCTATTTTGGGCCATTTAAACACAATGGCACTATCCGATTTTCCAAAATCAAAGTCCAAATAGGAGTCTGACTTAGTGGGAAACTAGGACAGGCACTTATTTATGCCAGAAACCAGGATGCAAGTATGCAACACATTGTTGTAAGCATGTTAGTTACAAACAGATTTCCATATATATATATTATATAGTATGGCCTATGACATATATGGTATATGCATCTTGGTTGAGTAAGACATTATACTCTGTCAGAGACCTGCACCAAATGAAACCAACAACCACTGAGCTTAGTTAATGGTTTAGGCATTTGGAACCCAAATTTCTGAAAAGTTTAGACTACTTGTAACCAAATTGTGAAAAGTAACCTATATTGTTTTTTGGCAAAAGGTTTTGTAGACGGCTGTGCATGTTGCACGACCGTGCTTGTAACCATTGGATGGGGATGGGCGGTCGTGTACTGTGCACGATTATTGCCCATCCAATGGTTGAAAGCACGATCGTGCACCATGCATGGGCGTGTACAAAACTTCTCCCCCTTTTTTTTCTTACAAGTTCTTTTACAATGCTTATTAAAACATGTGGCTTTGTGGGGCTAATTAGCTCATCTTTCCTAGTTGATAAGTACAACTAGCATGAAGATGGATTTTCTAGGTTTCTAGAGGTAACTAAAAGTCTTGGTGATGCGAAGTGCATCTTTCCCCCTTCTCTCTTTCGTTATTTGGCAGCTTAATCTTTTTCTAGCATTCCCGATTCCCTAAAAAATATACCTTGTGGGACTGAGTATGAAATGTTTCATGTATATTAATATGCTTCTTTAAAAAATTAAAAAGAAATAAAGAAATTTTTTGCTTTAAACTTTTGAAACTTCTATTCATATTGTTCCAATTTCTGTCGGCTTTTGTCAGGTTGATACTAGTACTGGTGAAGCGGAGGAAGATGGTGTTGAAGATGAGTATCAGCTGGAGGACCTTGAGGTCGTGCATGCAGATTATATGTTGAAAGTGGGGGTCTCCAATTTTAGGAATGCATGGGAAAGCATGGGCCCAGATAATGAGCGTGTTGATGAGTATGGCCTTGGAGTAAGGGAGAGCCTGGCTGAGGCTGTGAATGCTGTCATCAACATCCTCGGCTTGCAGCCCTGTGAGGTAAGTCTTGTCATCAGATTATGATAGTGCCCCATGGGAATAAAAATATATAACAATTTGGATTTTTGGCATCTTCATGTGCATAATATGTGAACATCTTGGGGTCCATGTTGAAACCTAGTTCAATACCCATTTTAACCTGCATACAACCAACTAATAATCTGCTTCCCCAATGCTCAACTAAAAACGAAACCACACGCACACACACACACACAAAAAAAAAGAGGAGCATATTCGAGGACCTTAAGAATTTTACTAATGCTCAAAAGTTGGATTTGTTGGATGGAAATATGCATATTTGCTTTTGGTTCATTGGTCATTTAAGAGGTGCCTTCCCAGATGGCTTCAATTTATGGGTTAGTACATTCATGAGTTGCCTGCTGGATTCACTTAATATTTTACTGTTGAACAGGAAGCCAAGTAGAAAATGTGTCAAGTTGGTTTTCTTTTATCCATCTAGCAAATCATGCATTTTGCTATTTTTTTTTAAAATCTTATTTTTAATTAGTTAAGAGGGGATACTGATGTCTCAAAGGAAAATGTTCCATGTGTTGAAAGGCTTTATACATTTGTACCACGCAGGGCACTGAAGTCGTCCCAAGCAACTCAAGATCACACTCATGTTTGTTGTCCGGTGTGTACATTGGCAATGTCAAGGTTCTTGTCCGCTTGTCATTTGGGATTGATGGGCCCAAGCAGGTTGCCATGAAGCTGGCAGTTAGATCTGAAGATCAAGCTGTCAGTGATGCCATCCACGAGATTATTGCTAGTGGTTGATGCTACAACTAGTTTCTTTGGCTTGATTTTTGGGTCTTCTCATTGGCATTTTTTTGATGGCACTGGAGGTCTTGGTTTTTGTATGTAGCAGAGCTAATTGGCATCAGACATAAAAAGTATACATCAAACAAGGAATTGGACTGTTTTGATGGGGTTTCAGAAAAGCGGAACAATCCAAGCCAAGGGAATGAGGGGTTAGAATCCATTTGTTTATTCTGATTTTATACTCTTTCCATAGCTCAATATCTTGAACAATTGAATACTTTGACAGTGAACAAATGTTAGTTCTATTGCAAGGGTCTGTTTCTTTGATTTCTAATATACAGGTTTTATCTGGTCTGCTGTGCATTTATTTTTATTCTGATGCCATCTCGGAATCACTGAACTGTCAATTATACCTATTTTTTCTGCTTCAGCGTAGTGTCATGTTTCCTCCTGTTTCTCCTGCCCTCTCAATCTGTGCAGACCATCTAGGAAATTGTATTTTGTGTCAAGGTTTTGTGCGAACTGGCAGAATGCAGATATTATGATTTTACAGAGAACAAGGCCATGGTTTTTACAAACGTCTGATCAAATCCACTGCATTTCCTTTTGTTAGTTGTGTCTCTCTCTGGGAAAGGGGGACTATAATTAAAGGGTTGTGACTAGGGGTGCAATATTGTCCCAGCAAGGCCTGGGCTGGGATTTTCAGCCCACAGGGTGGCAAGGGTTGAGATACCTAGGCTGGGTTAGGGCCTTGCCCGATATTGTTTATATAGTTACACATTTTTAAAATATATAAATTAAAAACAAAAATAATGCAAGTTGCTTTAGATGTCTAGTGATAAAATAGGGCCATGCCCGACCCACCCTGAGCCGGATCTGGCTCTCCTCCAGCCGTGGCAAGAGCGCATCAAAAAAAAATTCCAAAAACAGGGGTTGGGGTTGTGTTATGGTCATTTCACAGTGGGTCCCACCTGGAAATGACCGAAACCATCATTGTTTGTGGGTATTTTTGTTGGGGTGGACCCTCCAGTTCCTGCCACTGCTGGAAGAGAGCTAAATTTCCCTGAGCCTAGGTCGGGCCTGGGCTGAAATATCTCAATCCGATCTAGGATCGAGTTGGGTTTGAACTTGGTTTTTCTTATACCGGGTGCGCAAGGCAGATGATGCAGATACATGCAGAGAGATGCGGATGTGGGTTCATTTATAGTGTATGATGGGGGAAATGGTTCTGCCATGCCATGACCTGGTCTCTCGAAATTTTTGCCAAGTGCAAGATTGATGTGGCAACTTTTTGAACACTGGTCAGCTAGAGAATGGTGTTAATGGCCAAGACTGTTTGTTTTAACATTATAGTTTTATTTGTGGTAAAATAAGTAGGATTAAGTTTTCCTTCGCCCCATGGAAATGGAAGTATCTTCTCCATCACCAATGGTGATATGACCAAGCTATTGGTCTCCTATGTCTCCCTCCACCTATGTGTAGGATAGGGTCGAAAATATCTTTTCACTTGTTAATCACAGAATCAGACCTCTGGGTGGAGGGGAAAAAAAAGGATCCAAGTAATTGTTATTTTAAATTAGATCTCTATATTGTAAAAAAATCATATAGAACAGAGTTTTTCACATTTCAGTCAAATATGTTTTCCCACCCTTTCTAATCATCATATAAGTACGTATTTGGTTTTCAATAAATCATGTAAAATAATTTCAACAGCTTGCTCTTGCTAAGGTCCATACATGAACAACTTGTAAATAAACAAGAGTGTGATCAATGGATTCTCTCTCTTTTCCACAAATCTTACATAAGGAAGGGAAGGGGATGGAAATCAAAATTAATTTTGAACAAAGAAGCAGCCATTAGTATCACAATTAGAGATTGTTAATTATACAAACCTCCCAAATATGAAAATGCTAACCTCATACATTTTGCAAGACTATTGAGTCTTACTATCTTACATCCCAAAAAATAATTTTTGTTTTCCGTCCCAATGCAGGAGGGAGACCAAAAAATAATTTTTGTTTTTCATCTCAAGAGGAGGTGTACTCCCTCCCTAGAAATATGAGAAAAGTCTCTGAAGCCGAACATGGAGGATACATTAGCAGTCTCTCTCTCCTTTTCGCATGACTACTCCTTATATATGAAAACCATGTCATCGACCTTCATTGGTTCACTCTCCTATACAGCTTGCTCAAAGGACTTTCTCTCTTATTATATATCATTCCCCTCTTAAAATCAGAATTTTAGCTGCTTCTTTTTTTAAATTTTTTTTTTTGGGGGGTCTTTTTAGGCCTCATTATGCCTATGATACTTTATTATTTTACATTTGGCAGTGCATGGGTTAATCCATGTGATAGAAGACCTCATTTACATCACAATGGCTAAATTCTAATCTAAAGTAAATATGAAAAGTTGCTCAAACTCTTATTTCAATGCTTTAGTAAATTTTCAAAATGCTATTAAATGGAAATAAATATAAAATACAAAATGAAATCTTTTGTATTTTTAGGTTTTAGCTACTTTCTCTACTCATTTTAAGGTGAAGCCTGAAATTGAACCACTAAGATATCTCTCTGATCTTTTATAACATAGAATAACCCATCTACTGTTGTATGATAACTAGTGAAACGTCCTACTTCACTACTCACAGTGACGGAGAAGAACTTTTTTTTTTCTCTTAGCTTCTTCACTTGAAATTTGATAGATTGCAATCTTGCAAGTGATCCACGTATCGGTCGGTCTTGATATCAGTCAAAATCCAGGTTTTACTGGATTAATCTTGGTATCGGTAAAAAATATTATAAAATACTACAGCAAAAAAGATCTCTACGTGGTGGTGTTTCCTATGCCCTCTCTCAAGGCACCATGAGGTGACGACTCTGTCCCCTAGATAGATACCTAGACGTGCTCACCCATTGGCCCAGATGCTTGTATTGGGACCATCCAACCAAGTAGAGATCTGTTGCTCAATAATAAAAATCGATAAGAATTGATCAAAAATATTAAAAATTAAAGGGGGTAAAAAAAACATAAAAATGACAAGTATCGGTTTGTATCGTCCGATCCAACTGAGTAAACCGATCCAGGAATACCTTGCCGGAGCGGGATCGGTTTGGACAAATACGACTCCGATCCGGCGATTTTTGACCGATTCGATCCGATAGACCTCATCTGGATTTGGCACCGTCTTAGTTAATAATTTACTATAAATAGCTCGACAAAACCATCGTTACTGTTCTTTCTAGTCATTCCGCCCGATTCTTAATAGGGAGAAAGAAGAGAGGTGAACGATCGTCGAATGCCTTTTTTGCTCTGGTCGTCAGAGTTGAAGATCCTGAAACCCATAAAGTTTTTCTGATCTGATCTCTGGAAAATGGGAGACCTCAATGATCCTTACATGCGCAACAGAGACGCTGCGGTACAGGCCCGCGCCAAAGCTCAGAACCGCGCGAACGTTCTGCAACTGAAACTTGTATGTCTTCCCTGATTTATTTTGTCTTTTGGTTTGGATTTGATGTTCTGCAATGTTCTCGATTGTAGTCTTACTTCGCATCTCATTGTTACCCTAGTTTCACCTTGCGATTGTCTTCTCTATACCTTTACCTTAAATTTTTTTATGATAATACTATCTTTAGTGAAAGGAGCATCTGAGATTGTTATCATTCGATTTATTTGGAGAATCCTGTGTCTGATCATTAAAACTGAATTGACATCGAACTTGACCGTATATTTTCTTACTTTTGAGTTATTCAAATCTCTCTTGGTATTGCAGGTAACATTTACACTTGGGAGAATTTCTTACTTTATATTTGTTACTTCGTGTCTCACTTTAGTTTTTATCTGCCGGATATCTCAATAAGTATTTGCTTCAGCATGTTTATAAAATCTGGAACTGTTGCTGAATAAAATTTTAATCTATTTCTTCATGTTGGTCATTCAGATTGGGCAGAGTCATCCTACTGGTCTTACATCAAATCTCTTGAAGCTTTTTGAGGCCCGACCTCCATTAGAATATAAACCCCCTCCTGAGAAGAGGAAATGCCCATCATACACAGGTATGTATCACCTCAAGGTTTGCTTTTTGCCTTGATGTAAAAGGATTTATTGTTGTCTCAAGCGCTTCTGTTTTTTTCTTTAGGGATGGCACAATTCGTGAGTAATTTTGCTGAACCGGGAGACCCTGAATATGCTCCACCAGTGAAAACGGCTGAAACCTCAGTAAGACACTCTCTGAGAATTGAATTTGCTTATTATAACTTTTATTTGCTAGATGTTTTTCTCTGGATTCTATTTCACCTTTGTGAATGGCATAGTCTCTATGTCTATCTTTGAAATGGAAGGGGGCAAGTTTGCTTCATTTGTTCGTTCTTTTTATTTCTTTCTCTTCTCCCTTTCTTTAAGTGGCTATCTGCTTTTCTGTAACTGCGTACTGGATCTGACACTGAATTGGAGTTGTTGGTTCTATCTACATCCTTTACTTTTGACTTGGTCCAACTCAAAGATAGTCTTATCCTTGCTAATCTGATATAATGAATATGCCATGATTTTTATTTTTTTTTAGTTTTTATTTATTTGATCTTTTATTATGAAAGGTGACTCTTTTTAATAGTTAGGCCCAAGGAGAATTGAACTCATGACCTCTTATTTTTGAGGTGTTGGTCCTTGCCAACTGAGCAACCCCTTGGGGTTAGGAAAGGTGACTTTATTAAGGTGGACTGGACAAAAGTTTTAAATCCCCATGGGGGAAACCACGTTGGAAAAGCTTGTCAAGGATCCAAGTCACTAAAACATTCAGTCTGATTCAGTGTTAGTCCTGGATAAGTGTTAAGCCCTACTGAACTGTTGAACTGGCAATCTATGAAATCTTCAAAAGTTTTTTTTTTTTTTGGTGGGGGGGGGGGGGGTTGGGGGGCTGTTTTGTCTTTGCAGTCAGGCTGTGGTAAGATCATGGGAGAAATTGTGTTGGATTGACATAATCCTTGACACCTGGTCGTAGTTTTAAAACATTGAACTTGGGCAAACAGAAGTTGGGCTTTGAGGGGGTGAATTTTGGGAGTTGAATCACACCCTGTAATTTGAGAGTCATTCTGTTCAGACTGGCTAATGACTAAATATTTAACAAAGGCTGGGAACCAATAGCCTACAAGATCTAGAACACGGGCTCATAGTTGTCATGGCGTCTAGGCGACCCAAGGTGTTGGAGAGAACTTGGAAGCAAGGAGAAACCAACAAGGCGACCAAGGTGCCTTACCAACTATGGCCGGCCTTAATAACCCCATAAAAACGAAACTGGTTTAGGGTGATTAGATATGGTTACAACTAATGTAGTCCTAGGTAGGAGTAATCCCACTAGGAACCAGGGTAATGGGGTCACACACAAAGGCTGGCTGATTAGGTTAGGGTTGGATATTGGGAAAGGGGTTTATAGGGTATTAATGGGCAGGTCTAGAGGGCTATTATGGTATAAAAAGGTTAGAGTTTGGATGAGTTTTGAAATTCTGCAATATTGGGCAGAATTGAATTTTAGGGTTTTGGGTTTGGGTTTTAATGGAGCAAGGAGATGAAGGGGTTAGAGTGGGAGTTTGGGGCTGAAACTTGGATCGAGTGTAGGGAGGGATGAGAGGGATGTTCGATGGGAGTTTGGGGCTGGTCTGATGGCTGGATGTGGGTTGCTTAGAATTTAAGCTAAGGATCAAATGGGGTAGTTGCAGGTTTAATGGAGGCTAGGGTTTGATGGATGGAGGGGGGTTTGGATGTGGTCTAATGAAGGGAATGCTGGGCAAATTGTGACGGCTAGGGTTGGAGGATTAGAAGAAGAAGGTAATTGCAGAATTAAATAAACTACTTGAATAACACTGATCTCCAACAGTAGCATATTGAAGAAGAGCTAAGAAAGGACCTCCCGATCTACAAGATGCAAGGAGTCACTGGGGATTCCAGTCCTTCAATCCTTGATATGACTCACAAGGAGGGGGTCTTGATATGACTCACAAGACTGGATCTCATAAGAGAGAATAGCAGCAACAAAGGCTGCAAGCATAAAGCTGAGTTTTTATTAATCAAAATTCGTATTCAATGCTGGCCTCCCTTACAAACTTATATAGAAGACTCAAAAATAGACTTAGACACTAAAAAGGAAAGGTCTAACCCTATCTAATGTAGTCCTAGAATAGGAGATAATCCTACTAGGAGCCAGATGAAATCAGATTCCGATCAAGTCTGCTGTTTGGGGCAGATTTGGGGCTGTTTGGACAAATCTAGGGTTGAGGCTAGGGTTATGGATGAAAGTAATATAGGGTAATGATCAGCAGGCCTAGGGGACTATTATGATATAAAAAAAAAAAGGATTTGGTTCAATTTAAAATTCCTGCAGAATTAGGGTTAGGGTTTCGGGTTTTAGAAATTAGGGAAATCACTAAAGCTAGGGTTTAGATGGATGGATAGGGCTGGGCTTGGGATCGAGTTTAGGGGACTATGAGAGGGAGGTTCGATCCAAATATGGGAGGGTTTTGATGGTTAGAAGTGTGAAATCTATAATTTTTAGGGTTTAATGGTTAATGGAGTTTTTAGAGAAATTAGGGTTTTAACTAGGGATGGAGGCAGCAGTCAGGATAGAGTATAGACAATGGTGAGGGGAGGCTGTGGTCAAAGTTTGGATGATTTCTGATGGGTAAACAGATCTGGACAGAACTGAGATCCTCGTAGGGTTTATGAAAATAAAACAGAAAAAGAAAAGGGGATCGAATGGGGAAGGGAAGGAAAGAATAAAACAGAAAATTCAAATTCAAATTCACACTGGAATCCACCGGCAGTAGCTTGAATGTTTGAAGGATGAAACCACCTTCGAAGAGAGATCCTCCCAGCCGTCACGGCGTAAAGAGTCGCAGGAATCCACCCACCCTTCCACCTTGAAATCCACAAGGATGCATACACTCACAAGGGAGCAAGGAACAGTAGCAAGCAGCCACGATATCTGATTTTTTTAAAATTCAAAATTCTGTGGGGGAGCCCTCCACGATCTACTTTATTTATAATAAAGGCCTAAGCCAAATCCTAGTACAAATTAATGTCTCTTCCTTCTAAAATCGTGGAAGGGAGAGATCTAATCTAACTTAATTAAATTAAAACAGTACATGTCCTAACTACCCCTACTAACTTAAAATAAAAGAATCTAACTTAAAAATAACTAATTTAGAGTAGATTCCATATTAGCCAATAGGATATAAGAACCTATTAACCAATAGGAACACTTCACTTAAATTAGATCCATTGAACCAATTAGATGCAACCAATTCTAAACCGGATCAATCTAAAAACAAGAAAATAAACTAAGTATGAAAAATAACAAATCCTATTCTATGGCTCCCTATTCAAACCCTAAGTGCAGAGCCTCTTCTTCTTCTTCTTCCTTCTTGGAGCTGCATCACTATCCCTAACCTATTAGGTAACTTAAACTGACTAGGAAACTAGGATACTAAAGGAAATAGACTAAAAAAATGACTTGACTTATAGAGTCCTAATCCAGCACAACTTACATCACATGACTACTTAAGTTGTCACATGACCACTTAACCAAGTCACATGATCACTTAAATTGAACCAATTGGATGCAACCAATTTGAACCGGTTCAATTAAAAAAACATAAAATAAACTAAGTATTGGGCTAATCCCGTATGCAACCTATGTACCCCTAGTTTAGGCTCATTAAAGTGGCCTAATACATAGGAAAGTCTTGAGAACAAAGACCCTACATGTATATAACCCAACCCTAGGCCAATTTCTAAAGAAATAAGCCAATTTCTATGAGGAACCTGCATCAACAACCCTTGTCGTATTAGGTGTGAAGATTGACATGACCAAATTAAAAGTGAATCCAACAGTCAGATTGGAAGAAATCAAGGAGTTATGAAAATACAAAGTTGCTAAAAATTAGAAACTTAAGATTAGTTATAACAGAAACAGAAAATAATGTGCAGAATAGCAAGTGAAATCAAAATTAGAAAGGGGGAATGAAATTAGAAACTAATGAACAAAGGGGGGAATAGAAAATAGAAACTAGGGGGAAAAAACAGAAACTAAGAGTTTTAGTTTCTGCCACAGGACACCCAAAGGAAAACAATTAAATGCCATTACTAGAGGTTCAATGGGTTGATGTGGCGGCTGTTCCTGCACTAGGAAATGGTCTGAAACTAAGAACAAGGCAACAAGAGAATAGTGAACAGAATAGCAAGTCAAAGATCAAAACAGAATAGGAGATAAAGCTGATATGTGCAGGGTGCAAGTAAGGGATAACTCTGACCTATAATGGAAGAAGAAGAGAGAAAGAGAAAAGGGTTATGGACTATGTTTCCAACCTAGAACTCAACCCGCATCTCACCAATCCACTTGGCTTCGCACTAAGGTTGCTATTGCATCTCATGAGGGAAAACTGTATCTCCTGCAATTAGGAGCATAGAGCCTTCAATTGTCAAAATCGTTGGTGGTCTATGACCCCTCTCCTTTATTTTTAACTTCTATAATGGCCAATAAAATAGGAAACCTCTGTATGGCAGGAGGAATCCCTTACAACTTAGTCTCTCAACAAAATATAAACTATTCTAGAACATTATAACACAGTTGTCATGGTGTCTAGCCGACCTAAGGTGTTGAGGAGTTGCTTGGAATGCTGCCAAGATATTTGTATCTTTGGTTTCATAGTCTGGAGTATAATAAGTCAATTTGTAATCATGCCTTCTACATTATCCAGACTCTTGTAGCCTTATGCTACACATTTTGTGGCATGATCAATTATTAAAATTTCCCAGCGGTAAAATATAGCTGTCTTAAGTGGCAAGATGGAAAAAGAGATTGACTTCCCCATGTACCGAAAGGATCAAAGAGTGATACTGTTTAAGACTCAGCAGCAATGAGTTAGCGTTCCTTAATGTTTTATCTGACGGTGGTATATGTCTTTTTATATGTATATTGTGCATCATGTATGCTTGTAAAAAAGGTGTACCCAGTGCATCATGTATGCTTGTGTATTACATATTTTCGTTATAACTAGATAATAGATATGTTGACTATCACAACATACAATATTCTAACTATTGAAATAAATTTCAATCATCAAAATGAGAATCAAACTTCAAAAGTTATATAAATTCAGGCTATTTTCTGGAAGGAAGTCCTCATGCATTTTAGGATGACTCTGCAACTTCAAGTTAAGTTCTACTAGTTCACTTCTGTAGAAAATATAAAAAAAACATATTCTTATAACTTCCATTATGGTTGACAGATTGATGCAGACAAGCAGGTGTGGTTGGTTTAAAACAGCCTTTCGGAAGATATGTGCCACCTCACAAAATGCTTTGCTTCATTAGCCATGGGCTTTGGACATCATCTATGCGGTGGCACATATCTTCTGAAGAGCTGTTTTAAGCTTAACATCACCTGCTTGCATGCATCACGGAACATACTGGATATAAGTGGCTTTCTACTTTACTATTATGATTCAGATTTATCAATTTATATGTAACTGGATCAAATTATGATAATGAGAAGGAGCATGATTTGCTTGGGAGGAAAAGCAGTGATAAACTTTATGATTCACTGAAGGATTTGGTTGGAATCAATTGATCTAAACACCATTCTAAGTCCTGTTATATTTTGATTTGAGCTAGTTCACAATTAGTGAGATCCATCAGATAAACCAGAGCTTGCTATTTAGTAAATAATAGATTCCTAACTTGTACAATATTTTGTTTGCTAGCATTGGAATTTCTTGTGTTCCCTTTAGATATTTTCTATCAATTTTTGGATCAATGTACTTTTCATGTGGTTTTGTTGTATTCATGGAAGAACATTTATTGATCTGGCACTGTGTGAATGCACTTGTTGATACATTTTTTATGGCTCCAGACTCAAAGAAGGGCTAGAATTCACAAACTACGATTGGAAGAGGGTGCAGCAAAGGCTGCTGAAGAGCTTCAGAAATGTAATTAGCCTGCCCTTTCTGTATGTTATTGAAAGTTAGGGTCAAAGTTTTTTTATCCTATAGGGAGTTGGCACCTGCCTTGTCTGCGAAGTGATGTGTGGCTGGTGCTTCTTGTGTTATCTCAACCAATGAGACAACCATAGAAAACCACATGATTGTTTTATTAGTTCCAGAAATCACAAGAAAAATTGATTGGACACATGGAATCAAACAATATGATTCTTTTATTGTTGTTATTTTTTGTTAATGCAGATGATCCATCTAGTGATCCAAACACAACTGGCGATCCATACAAGACATTGTTTATTGCAAGACTTGTGAGTAGTTTCATGCTATTCTTCTTCATTTATCATGATCCTTTAGTTATTTGGATTGGAATGATAAGCATTGCTGTGGTTCTTTTGCAGAATTATGAGACTACTGAGCACAGAATCAAAAGGGAGTTTGAAGCTTATGGACCAATCAAGCGGGTAGGTATTTTAGAGCATCCCCAAGGAGGGATCAGGTTTTGCCTTTTGACTTCGGTAAGAGGTTCAGTAATATGGCCGCTCTCTGCTGTAGCCTTCTTTGGGATTTCCTCCAATGATTAAACTTTTTAAAATTTTGTTCTCTGCCATCTCTCTTTGTACTTGGGTTTCTGTGTTTCTAGTATGCAAATCAGGAGTATTAGCCAGGTTTTTGTTTTTTGCTCTGCTAAATTCACCACTGGGTATGTTCACTATATTCCCTCTAGGAAGTTGAATGTTAGCATTGTTAAAAAAAATTGTATGATAGCACTGTACACAATGGTCTGACATGAGTTCAATTTTAACTGTAGATGGTTCTACTTAAGGCTGATTTTTGTAGAGCTCTTCCTTGACCAATGACCTAATGAATTTCTGTAAAAGTATTATTCATAAAAAGGGTCAAATTTGCATTTATCATGGAAGTAAAAAACTAGAAATTATTTTAATAACAGATAATTTGATTTCTGTGTGATTTCTGCTGTCTCTTATCTTTTGTCTTTTCACCAGTGCTGTAAACTTTATGAATTCTGGTATGGGGTTATATGGGACCTTTTCCAATCGGTATGTTGGTTATCAGAATCCCCTTTACCAAGTTAAGTACAATAGTGATGATGCATCACAGTTGTGACTCTGTACCTAAAGGGGTGACCACAGTCAGTGATGCATAGCGCCACATGTTTCCAGCCTTGTTATTAAGTTTGAAAGGGGATTGTTGAGCTTCTCTCTCTTCTAAATGGTGGTGGATCAACAATAGTCAAGAATAAATAGAAGGTATCTCTGCCTCTAAGTGGCAGTAAGGGTTTGTTTTCTTTATCCTTCCTCTGATAAGCATCACTTTGATTTGTTTTCTTTATCCTTCCTCTGATAAGCATCACTTTGATTTCGATATACCCAGAAAATCTTATAGGGGTATAGGTAGTATCCTACTTCAGTTAGTTGTATTTAGTTTTGATGGAGCAACATCCCTGGTAAGGGGGGCTATTTTTTCGGTCTCATGACTAGCATTTTGGTTGCCTACCTTGATTTTCTGCCAATCCAAATTCCAACAGTGGTGGTGTATCGTGCATGGAAAAAAATAGCTGTAAACCTTGAAAGGTGAGCAAGGTATTGATGGATGGTGCCTGGAGTAATAGCAGGTATCTCTGCCTCTAATTGGCAGTAAGGGTTTGTTTTCTTTCTCCTTCCTCTGAAAAGCATCACTTTGATTTTGATAGCCCCAGAAAATCTTGTAGGGCTGTAGGTAGTATCGTACTCCTTCAGTTAGTTGTATTTAGTTTTGATCGAGCAAGATCCCTGGTAAGGGGGGCTATTTTTCGGTCTCGTGACTAGCGTTTTGGTTGCCTACCTTGATTTTCTGCCAATCCAAATTCCAACAATGATGGTGCATCGTGCATGGCAAAAAATTGCTGTAGACCTTAAAGGTGAGCAAGCAAGGTACTGATGCATGGTGCCTTTTGGCCTTTATTCTCGAGCTACTACAGGTGACCTGTCAAGTTCCATTCTTTCCCTTTGGTGGGTGGAATACAAACTCGGGAGTATTAGCACCTTTCTGCCTGATATTTGCTTTCTGGTTTGCATTATCTTACTACTGAAAATTTGATTTTGACTCTAAAGGCCTATCAATAATCTCTCAGCAGTTCAGAAGATATCCTGGTACTATTTTATTTATAATTAGTTTGCTAGTTTAAAAATTTTCCCTGGTAAGGGGATGGTAAGTCTTTTTGACAACTGGTAAATCGGCCACATTCTTCGTTTTCTCTGCCAACTCTAGCAATGATGGTGATGCATCCTGCGCGGCGAAGCTGTACACCTTAAAAGGTGAGCACGGCTAGTGAGGCCTAATGCCTGTCTGCCGTGCCATTTAGGATTTAGTATCTTTTTCTCATGCTCTAGGCTATAACAATAAGAGTTATTGCCCAAGTGGCTAAAACTACTTGGCTTTTATTTATTTTCTTTACTTCTTGCTTCGTAAGATTTATTTATGTGACTATACTCTGCTTTCTGCTGTGTACATATAGGTTCGGATGATTACTGATAAAGTGGCAAATAAACCTAGAGGTTATGCTTTCATCGAGTACATGCATACACGGGATATGAAAGGTTTGTTGTAATTTGACATAGGCTTGTGCTAGTTCCGCTGTTGCTTATTTTAGATGCATTATGTTTCTTTATGCTGATACCATGCATCATGCAGCTGCTTACAAACAAGCTGATGGGAGAAAACTTGATGATAGACGAGTGCTTGTGGATGTTGAACGTGGAAGAACTGTTCCCAATTGGCGACCTCGCAGACTTGGTGGTGGACTTGGATCAACCAGGGTTGGCGGTGAAGAAGTCAATCAAAAGTATTCTGGGAGGTATGTTTCCTGATTGTGGCACTTAGAGGTTTAAACCCTGTGTCCATGCTTGGTAGGATATCTTGGTGTATATATTATCCTATAGGACTATTAAACTAATATTGTCCTCATTGTGGGTGAAGCTCCTGTTGTAGATTAATTTGGTAGAAGTGGTAAATAGGAGTGAAGACTTAAAAGAACAACTTCTATGAGGTTTTCCAGTGGTTGTAGATTTCTTTGCAGGGATGGTGTAGGAGGGACCATAAAATATTTTGATACCTTCTGGTGTTTTAAGCGTGTACTGATCATAGTTGTCAAGGTGTCACCTAGGCGTCCAGGCACCATTTGCTGGAAGGGTGCCTTGGTTGTCACCTAAGCGACTTGTTTTTTTACCTCCAACAATGCCTAGGGTCGCCTAGATGCTGTGACTACTATGGTCCTGATACATGAGAGTGTACCGATTGAAAGTGGATATACTCTGAATTGATAATCTCTTATGAGGAAAGGTAAACTGGTGACCGAGTCTGAATAGCCATGAAGGTGTGGAGGGTGGTATAGATTTTTGTTTCCCTTGAGAGGACTGAGAAACTATGACTTAGTTTAAATTACTGTGTATTTTCATGTTTTAAAGATTGTTGCAGCAGATTTTTGGTCCGAGGGGTATGGAAAGATTAGCCACACAATGGGTTTATGGCCTTGCTATCTTTTTTCTGCGTCAGCTGGATGGATGGATGGACTCTTTACACCACACTCCTGGTGTGAGTAATATTTTGGAGGAAGTAAATCACTACTTCTAGTACCCCCTGCTATTTGAGTCTGAAGGCCATCATTAATTCTAGTTCCCCCCCCCCCCCCTTCTTTTTAGAGTCTGAAGACCTTAAGATGTGGGGTGCTTCTGTGGGCACATCGATGAACTATGTTACTTATTTAATAATGAAGAAATATCGGTTAACACTTGAATTAAGGTGATGTTAACTATGCAATTTTTTTTTGGGGGGGGGGGGTGTTGGAAGAATGAAGGGGTTTTCGTGTTATGGTTCTATTTCCAGTTGAGTGGCTCTTGGTTTTGGGAGAAGGCATTCATGTAGTCCTTGTTAAAAACCTTAACGATGGATTTCTAACTTCTAAGTTCACTTCAGTGTGTTGTGCTTTTTTATAATGAATTAAATGACTTTATAATACCATATTTTGAAATATGTCATTTGGGGAGGGGGTTTGGTTGAGCAGCCAAAGTAGCAGTACTTTTCCTAGTGCTCATTGATGAATTTAAGTTTGCTGGTTTATTTGCTACTTGTGTAATTTGCTTATTCTTTTTTAATTGCACAGAGAGCCGCAGCAGATTGCTTCAGGGGGACCCCCTAGGTCACAGGAGCCTAGGTCCCGAGAGGACCGTCATGTTGATCGGTAAGATGAGCCTTTGAATTTGTTTTGAGTTCATACAAATCCACTGCTCAATATACTCTTGCTATCATTCTTCATATCTTTTTCCTTTGGGTGCAATGATAAATTGTTCTATTTGGAAGATGAAATAGAGAGTGAAAAACTGCACTGAGGGTATGGACTCTCCAATTGCCAAATAAAGTTTGGGTGACTTAAATCTTAATACCATAAAATTTCTTGCTCGACTTTGTGACGCATTCAAGTGATAGTTTATGAGATGGGTCAACCAGAGTGATTATGTTTGGCATCTAGCAAATGAAGACCATAGGGCGTAAATATCAGATAAAGTGATGAATGGGACATTATAATGGATTGTGGTTGTATGTAGTCTTTCGTCTGATCTTTTTTCTTAACTTTATCAGAGTGTCTATGTAAGTATATAATTGCTTTTGAAAATGGTGTTTCAGGGAGAGGGAGAAGTCCCGTGAAAGGGGAAGGGACAGAGACTTGGAACGTGAGAGATCTCATGAGCGGTCCCATGACCGGACAAGGGATCGTGATCCACGAGAAGAAAGGCATCATCGAGACCGTGATAGGAATAGGGACAGGGGCAGGGAGAGAGAACGGGGTAGGGATCGTGATCGTCGTGATCGGGATCGAGATCGGGACCATGGTCATGACAATGAGCGAGATAGAAATCGAGACCATGAACGGGATCGTGACCGTGATCATGGTCGTGATCGTCCTCGAGAGCGAGAGGACTATGATCGTGGACGTGATCGCAGTCGTAGTGAGCCAAAGCATGAACGCGACCATCTTGCTGAAAGTGAGAGGGAATATGATCACGTGGAGTCTGAGAAGGACCGTGGGGGGTATGATCATGTTGAGCGGGGACATGGTTATGAGCGTGTGGAACCTGACCGTGAGCACGGGCATTATGACCCTGGTGAGGACCAAGGTCATGGAGGATCTGATCATTTTGAGCCTAAGGACGATCAGAAACACTACGATCGGGATCCTGAGCGTTATGACCAGGTGGAGCCTAAGGATTACCGGTATGATCAAGGGGATAGAATTCAAGACCGAGAACGAGAGTATGAGCGTTCAGAAAGGTCTCTTTCGCGTGAATTTGAGCACTAGGGATGCAGGTGACTTGGTGATTTCCTTCCGTTTGTTTTGGTTCTCCCACAAGGTCAAACCCATTATCTAGCTTTTTAGAGAGAAAACTGTACACACACATGCACATCATCCTTTCTAATTTCTGGTTGTGGTTTCCTAATTTTGGTGAATTCAACAGACCCAATCCAAGGGAGAATGGTCTACTATGCTCGTCGTAAGCAGGTAAGGTTTCAAGACTGGATTAGAATACTTATTTGTCCTTTTCAAGACTGGATTAGAATACTTATATTTCTCTTCGTGTGATTGTTTAGAGTAAATGCTTCGTCTTTGTAACTTTTGTCTTATGTTTTGGAGGAATCGTGCATATTGTTGTGGGAGTGGTGCTGATTTCATTCTTAACCTTTGTTGACAGTGTAGTATGCATCTAATCAGTCTGTTTTGTACGACATCTTCTTGATGGGGCTAGGGGAAATTTATGACTTTTATCAGCTTATATGCCAATGAGAGATAATGACTATAATCCGTGTGTGATAACTTCAATGGAGTTAAGAACTCACTTTGCCGTCATGATATGAACTTGGTAACTATTATATGATAATTGACCTTAATGATGTTTAAGTTGAAGCTTGCAGCCATGAAAAGCTATGCCCTTGGATTAACAAAACTAAATTGCTTGTTTAAAAAGAAGCAATGTTGTTTATGAGACATCAAAATCAAACCCGCATGCTTCAGTAGAAATAGGGGACAATAACGGATTTAAATACAACATGAGACAACTATCTGCTCTACAATTATTTAAAAGAAGATAATGACATCTTTATCTTGGTCATTAGTCTAGAAACAGCAGATGCAGGTGGTATACAATTAGCAATCAAAACTTTGATTCCAACTATTACCATTTATTAAATCATTGACCATCTAGCCTCTCAGGGCCACAAGGATTGGGGTCTACTGCTGCGTGCGGCTGCCCCAACTGCCCTTCTGTGCAGACACAGCAAGGCACAAAATGACTGCCTTAACCCCACTCGGCAGTTGGGGCAGCACAGTAGACGATCAGGATCCAGTTCACAATGACTGGGAAAGATGGTATCCAGGGGTCAATCCAAATACATGTATCCGGTGGTGACCTGGATTCCTCAAGATTTTGCAAATTAAAGAAGTTGAAACGTGTACTTACTACAGTGA